>NC_090840.1:12205000-13471071 GCF_028021215.1 Eschrichtius robustus
TGCCAAGAGGAGTCAGAATGCTGCTGATTACCAGGAATTGGATGTGTTACAAATGGAGGTGCTCCAGCCCTCTGAATTTGCCAGCTCCATTGTTAGAGGAATGTGATAAATAGTTGAGTGCATCTGCCCTTGAAAGCTGACAAAGATCCAAGCAGCTTAAAATGACACGTTTCTCTGGATAAGTCTTGGGTAGTGTGCATCAGTCTACAACTGAACCCTAGAAATAAAGAAATATATGTAAAGAGGCATTTTCCAGGGATTTTTTTCTTTCAGGGCAGAAGTAAGAGCCTTTGCATTTGGTTGGCCTGGACATGATCTCTGGAACTGGTAGGGGAAAATGCTGCAATTGTATTCCAGGGCACAGAGTGAGAATTCCAGGAATATTGAGCCATTAAAATTAATGTGCTTAAAGAATCCACTTGAGGCTTTCTGATAATGATTGTTGTATTATTAAAGTTTGAGGACTTCTTTCTTCCTTCCTCCCCCCCCTCTAATTTGGTAATGGGTCATTTAAGGGAACAAACTCTAAACTTTCAGTTATTAAAGGAGCCTAAAATTTTTAACTGGAGCTTAAAAATACTTAGGGAAGGAAAGTGCACAAGTAGTATGTATATTTTTTTATAACGAGAATAAACAAAGAATCACCTATAATCCCAGCTATAATCACAGTTAAGCATGGTTATAACCTTTCATTTTTCTCTTTATTTCTACTTATTTTTCTGCTTTATTTTCCCTATATAAAGACATATATACAATTGTCTGTGTGTGTATATGCATATATGCATGTGTATATGTGTTATGTGTGTATGTGTGTGCACGTCTCAAGGTCACCAAAGACTTCTATAACACTAAACCCAGTGATCACTTCTTAGTTGTTATTGTACATGACCTGTCAATAGTACTTGACACAGGTGACCACCCTCTTCCTTGAAATACTTTATTCACTTGGATCCCATCACCCCATATTCTCCGGATTTTTCCTTCTGCATCACTGGTCTTTCTTTCTTCATCTCCTCTGTAGTTCTTCCTTCCCAAAGCTCAGCCCTTGGACTTATGTTGGATCCAACTCACTTGGGAATCTTTTCAAGTTCCATGGCTCTAAATACCATCTACCTGATGAGAACTCCCAAATGTACATCTCCCAGAGTAACTCTCATTTGAACTCAGGCTCATATATCTCTCTACCTCCGTCACACTTGTAAGTCTAATAGGCATCCCACAGGTGTTCAAAATTGAACTTTGAATCCTAGCAAATCATTTCCTACTACCAAAAAAAATCTCTTGCCAACTCTTTAAATAGTAGCTCCAAAATTCCAGTTGCTCAAGCCAAAACTTCGGTGCCATCCCTCATTCCTCTTTTTCTTTCACATCCCACACCCAATCCATCAGCTAGCCCTCAAAGTGTACCAGAATCCAACCACTTCCAACTAATCATCCACTACCACACTGGTCCAAACCACCATGAACTTCCCCTAAAAGAGTCTCCTGCTTTTGCCTTTGTCCTCTCCAAGACTGAGTGATCCTTCTAAACTAAAGTCAGATCATACCACTTTTCTTCTCAAAACACTCCAGGGGCTTCCCACATCACCTAGACCAGAAGCCAAAGTCCTTGCAATGTCTTACTTTTTTAATTTAAAACTATGTAGGAGGCAGCATAATGCTCAGGGTCAGATTGCCTGTGTTCAAAGCCTGGGTCTAATTATTAGCTGTATGATGTTGGACAAGTTACTTAACCTCTCAGTGGCTAAATTTCCTAACTGTAAAATGGGATTATTATAATACCAGTCTCATAGAGCTGCAGTGAAGATTAATGAATTAATATTTATAACAGGCTTACAATAGTGCTGGCATGTAGTAAACATTATAAAAGTTTTTTAAAATGACAAAATTGGCATTTAGTGCTATTAGAAGATTTTATCATAAATTCTGCACATAAAAAAATGTCTCCATAAGAATTTATAGATACCCCAAACATCTCTCAAAAAATAAGGATAGGGACTTCCCCAGTGGTCCAGTGGTTAAGACTTTGCCTTCCAATGCAGGAGGCATGGGTTCGATCCCTGGTCAGGGAACTAAGATCCCACATGCCGTGGGGTGCAGCCAAAAACTTAAAAAAAGAATGAAAAATGTTTGATTAAACAAATTTAAAGTGAACTATTATTGTTTTATTCTTTTTGTTTATTCTGAGTTCAGAGTTAGAATGTATTATACACCATGATTTATGCTTTTAAATATTTTGGTACTTTTTAAGCATTCTGATGTTAAACTGCTTAATTATTCACCTACTTCCTAACCAGCAATGCTTTAATTCCTAAAATAGGTGTGATTTTTTTTCAGTTTATTGTACAGATTGGCTTATAAGATATACTTTATTTTTTTGCTCTACTTATGGCCTTTTATTATTGCTTTAAAATGAAGCAATTTAATCTAAACCGATAAAATAAACAAAAGCTTAAGGTGCATTCCTACATATACCTATAATAGGCACAGCAGGGAGAACAAGTCATGTGGAATTTCCAGTAGAGAGTTTTAAAATTAATTGACTTTGTAGAGGAAAAATTACTAGACTCAATATTGAACATGGCTTTCATCAATTTAAATCTGTCTGTGGAAGGAAGTGAGGGAAAGAGCCGCTAGCCAGAGCCTGATTATCATAGCTCAGTTCTTACATCCATTTTACATTTTTAATACTTGATTATAACTGAAGAATAAAGAATACTCACAAATCACCCCCCTGCCCCCAATACGCACGCACTGCAACACAACACACACTCATACCCTTCTGGAATTGCTTTATGATCCACAGAGGAGAGAGGGCCTTGTACTCACAAGTAAATTTCTACAGATTATTTGAAGTGGGAAGACCTATTTGAAAAGAGGTCAGATACACATTTGAATACAAGGTAAGTCACGGTATTTGTCCATAAAAACAAAAGGGAGTTAGGATTTGTGAAAATATAGTGAAAGGGTCATAATATTTATTCAAGGGTGTATAAATCAGAGATTTTTTTTTTTTTTTGACAGTTGAGTTTAACTTTTAGAATATGTGGTGTGAAGTTTTGTTAATTCTGGAAAAGTCTTCCAGTTCTAAATGAAATTGTGGTATAAACTGGTCCTGTTGCTGGAACTCTTAAAGGCCTCTGCATGTTGAGGTGGGCTACTGATGAGCTTCCAGGTAAAAATAAACTTCACATATTTGCCAATAGCAAAATGTCTCAGACTCAACAGCTATGCAGCTATTGAGAATTCCTTTGAGGACGTGAGGGGAAAAACAATACTATTGTGCCTGCACATTAGAAACACGAGGCAACGTTTAATGGAAACTTGCTTAGTTAAATCAACATTATTATGAAATGTAACATTTCATGGTATTTACATGTATAAAAGATGTACAAATGAATAATGCCCTTCCAAAATGTCGTTGTAATACCTGTCAAGTAACACTTTTCCTCACTTTTTTTTTAAATTTTAAAAGAAAATTGGCCTTGAAACACCATCCAGACAAGAATCCAGATGATCCAGGTGCCGCTGAGAAGTTTAAAGAAATCAACAACGCCCACACAATACTTACTGACATGTCAAAAAGAAACATATACGACAAGTACGGATCACTGGGACTCTATGTGGCCGAGCAATTTGGAGACGAAAATGTTAACACCTACTTCATGCTGTCAAGCTGGTGGGCAAAGGTGAATCGGATTTTTTGTTTCTCTTGAAAACAATTTCTTAGAAGATCATGATATTATTCACTCTTTTAGACTCCATCTCAAAGAAAGTCTAACCTTACTATGTTACTAAACTCTTACAGATAAAAGGAGCTGTTATTTAAGGATCGTTTTTGCTTTAGCTCACCAAATAATTATAAAATGCAGCAGGACTTAAAATACTTCTAGACATTAATTATATTTGAATTTGAAGCTTCAGATTAATTCTGACTGCCCTCCCTACCCACATAATGACAAATTAAGAACTGACTCATTGCTGGAAACCTAAAATAATTTATTAGTGTGACAACTGTTTAAAAATTATTATGGGACAAATTTAGCCATGTACTTTCCTATCTATAGCATAGGCTACATCAGCAAACACAATACTGCGAAGAATACATGGTAATTAGGTCATAGGTTCAAATGGATCCTGCTGTGAAGTAGTGGAGAAGGAAATGAGGGGAGAAAGGTGAGAAGTAAATAGTGGAGCACACTGAGTTGCAGAGAGAGAGGAAGAGGGAGAGAGAAAAAGGATATCTAGTCAAGAAAAAGGCAACATCTTTAAGGACTTAGTGCAACCGGAATTGACTTTTGACAGTAAATTTTGTGTGATTTCCTAAGAATCCCTAGTATATGCATGCTTGGTGATAGTTTTATATTTGTTTATGAGTATTAATATCCTTATCTTCGGATAAAAGTATATTTACATATGAATCATACATATAGTCCCTCTGCATCTTTTCTGGACAGTTCACATACATGTAGTAAGTTCACAGTTCACACATTTTGTGAAATCATATGAACTCACATTCATATGAGTTGTAATTAATAAAGAAACAGCAGATCTCTAGAGGCAGGTGTCATGTTCAGCAGTGCTCTGATTGCTACTTTCTTCCACTAAAATAAATCTTGCTAAATTGAATAGTTTTATATACACAGGACGAGAGAGAATATGTTTTTGTTCATAGGCATGGGGAGAGAGAGTCTGCAGCCTAAAGCCTCATTTGCCTTCTGCAGTCCTCAGAAGTCCTTTTCTTGGGGATAACTGGGATTCCCACTGAAACCTCCTTTCTTTATCATTGAAGACTTGGGAGGGAGATAAGTTTCTGCCTAGAGGATTTGGAACTTAGAATGAGAGTGTACATATTGTCAATGTCATTTATGATGATAGTTTGAATGTTTATGTAAAATACAGGTTTCTGTGGGAACCTAACCCCCAGGTATGACACTGTTTCCATGGGAAGGTACATCTGGAGTTCTAGATAATTTACACACTAGCACCTGACTGCCTATTGGGGCCTACCTGCATAAAAAGGAGAATAGATTTCCTTGCCCAGGAAGTTGACAAAATTGATCAAAATTCATATAGGCAAGCAGAAGCTGTTCAGTAGTGTAAGAGATATACATAAAATAATTCCTGATGTGGCTCTTTAAAAATAAGGCTACAAAGAAATCTACCTTCCCCTTCTGCTCATGCCAAAGCCTAATTGCCCAGTGCCCTTTAGAGTGGCCTGGCACATAGTGATCATGTATTAAGTATGCATTACATGTACGAATCAGTGTACCAATCTGAAAATATTTTAAAAACAATGGACACCTACTTATGCCTTGTACTGCACTGAGCACTTCAAGCATAAGGCAAGGTTATTTCTGCAACAGGCAAGTAATCTAGTTGGAATAATTAAAGAACAAAACAATACATGTATTAAAGGAAATTTTCAGAGAGGAGAAAAAATATGGGAATGGAATAGTGAAAGCAAGAAAGGTCAAAAGTAGGTAAAAAAAAAAAAAAGGGGGTGCTTGTTGGGGCACTGGCTCAGGAACACTGCACAGGAGGGTCTTAGAGGCAGTTGGTGAGGAGGAAGTTTTTTTATACTTTTCAGAATAATTTAAGAAATTTATGACTCTGAAAATGTAGAGAATCCATAGCAAAAAGATTATAGGTGTGAGGGTGTATAAAATCACTTTCTATTTCAAATAACATATTTTTAATAAAATCACAAACTTATTTTGCTCAATTAACAATAATGGGCTTTTTTCACTTCAAATTGGGTTGGGAGAGTTTAATCTTTTAATCTTTAGCTATGGCGAACTTAGTGAGGAAACCTTTTATATGCTCGTGGGGAAATCCTGGTGCTGTTCACTAGGAGGAACAAATCATTTGTTTATCTACTAATCAATTAATATTCATTAATTCAGTAGGCATTTACTGTCGACCACACTCCAGGTACTAAATCCTTAGGCAGAGGAGGGATTGAAAGACAACTAACATATAGTTTAGCCTTGAAGAAGCTCACAGTCTGAGACAGAATTATAAACTAATCACTGTCTTAAAGTGTCAACAAAACAAGACTATGGTGGACATTTGTATGGAGTACAGTTGGGGCACAAAGGAGGGAGTAATTGTTCTGGAGGAGGTGGGGATCAGGAAAGATGTCAGACAGAGGATCTTTGAGATAATCTTAAGCACAGAGTGGGTATTTGCTAGATGACTAGGGAATGGGACAGTGGGTGTCTAGGCAGATGAATCCATAGGGAGAGCAAAGCTCTGCAAGGATGGCAGGAACAGGGCCATGCTGGTGCAGGGAAGGCACTGGAAGAGGCCAGATGACCATTAATAAGGAGCTCCAGCCTTTTCTAAGAGGCAGGAGAGTCGCTGCATGGGTTCAAGAGAACATGTCAGAAAGCTCCAGCAGCAATGTGCAGAGTGGGCTAGAGGCAGGAGTGGAAGCAGGTAGGTCAGCTAGGAGGCTACTGAAGTGTCCAGAGCAGAGATAAGGGGATCCATTCTAAAGCCCTACCAATCAGGAGAGAGACAATGGGGAGGGGGCAGAGATGGTGAGGAGAGAGACTGCAGGACGTGGTGACTGAGAGGAACGTGGTGGTGTCAGGACTAGCTATCCCTAGCTCTTCTTGGTGAGAATGATTCAGTGCCCTGGGTTAGCTCATGTGACCTGTAGAGGTTATGTTTGTTGGTTTGTTTGCTCTGCTCTTAATAATGATCACCATGGCTTAGAGAATAAAGAAGAAAATGTCATGTTTCATTACTTTGGCTGCAAGTCACTTGTTCCTGGCTTAACTTGTTAGGTAAAACTTTATGAGGAATTTGTTTCCAAGGAAACTAAAAAGATAGTCCTCCATGGAATAAGGATGAGGGTGAACTGTGGTGCCTTCAGGTCTCTGGAGGTACATGGGTACACACTTGATTTCTGGGGTCTCCTACATCCCACTACCCCTCACCCCTGCTTTGCTTTGCCTCTGTTTCCCCTAGACTTTGTTTGTCATCATTGGCCTCTTGACCGGCTGCTATTTTTGCTGCTGTCTGTGCTGCTGTTGCAACTGCTGCTGTGGACGCTGCCGGCCTAAATCATCGATGCCGGAAGAGGACTTCTATGTGTCCCCAGAGGATCTTGAGGAGCAGATCAAGACTGACATAGAAAAAGGTACAGTAAGATGAGAACAGAGTAGGGGGTGTCTCTTCATAGGCCTGGCCAAGCACCAGGCCCCATGGTGATGGCTATCACTAAAGTGAGAGAGGTACAACAACCAAATGGGGGGAATGCCATAGACTTTCACCTTTGGTACCTCTTTTGGAGAGGATGAAAGGACAGTTACCTTTACCAGCCACAGAGAAAAGCAGAACCTGACACTGTCAGAAAGAAGTCATGAAATATGCTGATCACAAAGCAAAGCTAGTACAATTCACAGTCGCATTACAAAAGAGTGAACTGTGGGTTCAGGGAGGTTTGGGTGGGAGTGCCCAGGGGTAGGAGAACCAAGGTAGAAATTTCTCCCAGGAAAAGCATTTCAGCCTGTTACTTGAGGATCTCTATTTAGATAGAAGGGAATGGACATCAAGAGAAGTCAACAACCCTTGACTTTTCTTCTTTTTGATTACTTGATAATGAGTTTTGGGTAAAACTGGGGGAGGGTAGTCTTTCTTCCCCAGAAATGCAGCTTCCTTCCCAAACCACACATTCAGAGCTAGCCTCAAACCAGCATCAAGAATACTGTCCGATATAAACGGGACTGTCTGCTCTGCTAAACCATCTGCACATGTCTATCAATGTGTGTGCATGGCCATGATAGATTACTTGATTCTTCAAGTTCACTAGACCCAGCAATGATAAAGAAAAAATATAAAGAAAGACAACAATCTCACAGAATTCACGTCATCAGGAATACTTCATATTCTCTGGGAAATGCCTTTGTTTAAACAAACTGGAGTCAAACCTGCCATCATCCTTTCTGTCTTGCAGCCATAATCCTACTGTCATTTTCTCCTGCAGAATGCATCATTATTCTGGATAATAGACTTTATCGCTAAGTCACAAAGAAGCCTGGACAGCCAAATAAACAATTCAGCCAGTGACCCACTGCTGTCAGAACTGCGGAAATTA
Organism: Eschrichtius robustus; assembly: GCF_028021215.1. Classification (NCBI taxonomy): domain Eukaryota; kingdom Metazoa; phylum Chordata; class Mammalia; order Artiodactyla; family Eschrichtiidae; genus Eschrichtius; species Eschrichtius robustus. The sequence continues at coordinate 12,213,108 of NC_090840.1, forward strand.
GGCATGGTGCACTTCTGTGTACTGTACTCTGATTCTTTTGATCACAATGAAGCAGAAATTCCATGACATCAGACAGAGGAGAGACTGTTTAAAGGCTTCCAGATACTTTCAATTCCCTATCAAATGTGATGCTAAGTAATATCCAGTTATTACCCACCCTGAGTCCAGCTTAAAGAAAGGAGTCTTCAATCATGTGAATTGTACTTAGTCTCAGACCATTTTAGGATTGGGAGATCAGAGGGGACAGAAGGGATTTTCCTGCAAGCTGTCATCCCTTCCCATGGGGACCACTGGGTGGCCAGTCTGGCAAACAGGGGGTTTGCTCTCACCATTTTTTATTACTGCCCCTGGAGCCAAATTGGAGGCCCATGGTGAAATATAATTACAACTTTCTTTTGCTTTATTTGGGATATAAAATGACAAATCTTCTAACAGGGCACACACCCCAAAAAGAGCAAGCAAGCTGTATTACTCGTAAATGGGTTAAACAGAGACACACACGTATGAACTCTTCTTCAGGGAAGAGCCAGTGACTTCGGCATAAGTTGCTTAAGAATGATGAGCCCAGTGCATTCATCTCATCTGCTCTTTTGAGGGAGATAAACTGTTATTAGATCATGTCAGGGGTCGCTGGGCCCATTGTTCATAGGATCTCCCATAATATCCATCAACCCAGTCCAGTCACTGACAGAGGATAGGAAGGGGCAGTTAGACAAGAGAGTACTGCCATCGTCATCCACTGTGTCAAGCTTATCTTAACTTTTCCTTTATAGTGCGGGAACCAAAACTAGGTGAACTGAACCTAGATACCTCAAATCCAGTCTGCCACACTTTTCTGAAAAGCCTCAAAGTCTTTCCTTTTTTAAATTAGATAAAAGCTCCACCAGGGCATTTCAGCAGATCTTCTTTGCAGAAGATTTCTTTTCTGGAACAGAAATTCATACTCAGTGCCAAATTACACCCAGATTTCCTTCCTGCAGAGTCGCTGGTGATAAATCTACGTGCCGCTCACTGTTCTCAGTTCTGACACCCCAGAGCTACCAATTCCATTGCAGAGGTCAGATTCCAGACTTAGTAAGTCACGAACCCATTTGACTGTGTTACTATTAGTCTTGACCAAAAGGAAAAGCTCTATCCTATTACTAAATATTTAAAAGCTCCTATGCAGAGTTAATCAAGGTTTTCAAGGGCCAGAAACTTACACAATTTGGACAGTCCCTTTAGAGTAAAAGAATATAAAATTACAAATACAAAATTAGATCTGAAAGTGAATACTTATTTATAACGAAAAAAAGAAATTACAAAAAATTGCAAAGCTTAAAAAGTGATAAATATCTTAAATATCATAAAATTTGAAAAATAGCAATAGTTTAATTAACTGCCTGACACACCTTTATAATACTTTCCCCCTATGCTTTCTGGGTGCATATTCTTTGATTGCCTCTACATTTAATAATAATTTCATTAATATCATTTCCTGTAGGGAGAATAGAAAAATAATTGTCCTTCCTCTAGCATGTTTCTTCAAAATTTTTTTTTTTATTATTGGTAGACTAGAAAAGTTTCAGTTTTACAACTCATTATAGATAATGTTGTCTAACTTTTTAGGGGTTGTTGTCAGATTTAAGAAAACTCCTATCTAGTTTATTTCATATACAAGATGTAAATTTGGAAGAATTTTTCCACAGACCAATTCTGACTACACATGTCAAACCTTGCTGCCCCTCCATCACCCAATACTTCCAGGATCAGAGCCCACTGGACACATTCATAATGTGTGACACCATGTCTGGCATGGATCTTCGTGTCCCCTAAGCAATTAAATTGGGATAGTGAGCTATAGGAGTTATCTCTAAAGCCATTCTTATGCCAGTATGACGAGCAATAGTTATACACAGAGTTGCTGCAAGCCACAGAAACATAGTTTCTGTTCAAGAGTAGTTGTACAGGGTGGGATTTGCTAGTAGAGAGGAGAGATTTGCTTGGATTACTGTGTCTCTTTCAAGTATGTGAAGCAGTGTAATCTAACTTCTACCCTTAAGAAATAAAGGAGGGAAGTTCAAAACAGTGGCATCTTCAATATTCCCTGGAAATTTCAGAACTTGTAAACTGATTCCCACCTCTTTCTCAGAATAAAAATATAATCCCAGTGGCATTCTAGGAACACAGGGGAATTCTATTATTCTTATGAATCAATTAGGAGCAAATAGAAGAGAGACAGTGTCTTGGGGGGTTGTCCATCCCCCCTTTTTTCTCTTGGAAAATTTGAAGCTTGAAAGATAAAGGTGACAGATACCAGGTTATTTCCCTTCCTTTCAAATGTTCACAAATTAGAAGTTCCACTTTGTGAAATTTTGAGTGTTATATTTAAAACAAGCTCATTTAGACCTTATACTCCTCTGTTAGATAAATGCCACAATGAAGTCAGAATTCTACCAGTCAAGAGGGCTTTAGAGACCATCTTGAGATAGTACACCATTCCCTGGGACTGTGTGTGTGTGTGTGTGTGTGTGTGTGTGTGTGTGTGAGAGAGAGAGAGAGAGAGAGAGAGAGAGAAAGAAAGAGAGGAAGGAAGGAAGGAAGGAGGGAAAGGAGGGAGGGAGGGAGGGGAAGGAAGGAAGGAAGGAAGGAAGGAAAAGAAAGGGAAAAATGAAGAAAAAAGAAAAGAGAGGAAGGAAGAAGGTATAGAAATGAGCATAAATGGAAACCTGTTATCTCTAAATACCCTGGCAAAGCAAACCAAAAATACAAGAGATAAGTTCAATTTTTTTCCAAGCTGCAAGCAGTGGACTGAAAACTTTCAGTTAAACTCTAAAATTTTCTTGCAGAGTCATGATTTCCCCACTTTTTTGAAGGAGAGGAAATAAAGTATTTAAGGGAGAAGATTTTATAGTGGGTTGACCTTGGATCTAAAAATGTGAGATTCAGAGCACAGAAAAATCTGTTGACTGCTTAACTGTTCTTGCTACTCACCTGGATGAAACCCAAATAAATTCACAGCCACTGAGCTGAAGAGGCCATATGGCTTGTAATTAGACTCGCTCTCAGCCAAGATATTGAGACACTTATTACATTTGCTGTTCAGCATTCATCACACTTTACTGCCCAGGAAAAGGGCACCAAGGAAGAGATTAAATTCATCCTTCCTCTTTTCACCAATCCCACTCAATCTCCTTCCTATCCCCTTCCCCCCAGTCAAAAGGAACTGATTTCTAAAAATAATTCATGGAAAATAATTCTTGCAACTAGTCCAAAGCCCTTTGCTGCTTCTTTATAGGAAAATAACAAGTAAGCACCATCAAGGCCCTGGGCCGGGAGAGCAGGACAAGTGAGTCAGCTCACAACGCTACCCCAGAAGCTGCTCAAAGTGGACCCAAGGTTTCTTCAGATTTTGCCTGCTAAGGTTCAGTGAGCAAATTTACTAGACAGGTTTATCAAGACAGTCTTTTCACAGAAAACATTCATTGAGCACTTAATATACGCCCGACACTACACTAGGGGCTAGAGAAAAGAAAGACGCGGTCCCTGCTGTCTTGGACCTTACAGTATCGCAGAGGAGATGGGAAGACAAGTACTCAACAAATAGTCACACAATGAGCTAGCTAACTTACAGGTATGATAAGTCTGCCAAAGGAGAAGCAACGGGGCTGTGACAGTGAACGCTAGGCGGGCCTGACCCGGATGCAGGTGAGGACAGCTTCCCAGAGGAGGTGACATTTAAAGCTGAAAACGTAAAGAATGAGGAGGAGTTAGGGGTGGGAGATCATGGGGAAGGAGAACCCTAGAAGGGAGGACTCTTGACACCAGCACAGCATCTGGCACAGCACCTCCCACCACCCTGTGGATAATGGTGAATGGAGCTCTAGATGCCAGGCAAGGCAGGGATAGTCACATTAGGCTGTTCTAGTGATCAGTTTGATCAAGGAACTGAATGAAGAGGAAGTTACGCAGAGAGCATATTTGCAAATAACCCCAAACTGGGATATACCCAGACAAGGGCTCAGACCATCAAAGTGAAATGTGATGGATGGAAAGCAGCTGGAATCCTGGACAGTTTGCTAGATAAAAGCAAGAGCAGCAGGATTTTAACTAGGAAGAGGGGAAAGGGAGTTGAGAGAAATCCAGGAGGTTCTGAGGAAGAAAACGCAAAAAGGTACAGGTGAAGTATTATTCAGCCATAAAAAGGAATGAAGTACTGATACACACTACAGGGTGGATGAACCTGGAAACATTATGCTAAGTGAAAGAAGCCAGACACAAAAGGACAAACACTGTATGATTCCATTTACGTGAAATATCCAGATTAGGGACATTCATAGAGGCAGAAAGCATACTGGTGGTTGCCAGGGCCTGGGGGGAAAAGAGGAACAGGGAACAACTGCCTAATGGGTCTCCTTTTGGAGAAATGTTCTGCAACTAGATAGAGGCAGTGAATTATATATTTGGTACACTGTGAATGTACTAAATTGTTCACTTTACTTATTTATTTAAATTTAATTTTATTTATTTTTGGCTGCGCTGGGTCTTCATTCCTGCGTGTGGGCTTTCTCTAGTATGGCGAGCGGGGGCTACTCTTTGTTGTGGTGCGTGGGCTTCTCATTGCGGTGGCTTCTCTTATTGCGGAGCACAGGCTCTAGGTGCGCGGGCTTCAGTAGCTGTGGCACGTAGGCTCAGTAGTTGTGGCGCACGGGCTTAGTTGCTCCGTGGCATGTGGGATCTTCCCAGACCAGGGCTCGAACCAGTGTCGCCTGCATTGGCAGGGGGATTCTTAACCACGGCACCACCAGGGAAGTCCCAAATTGTTCACTTTAAATGGTTACTTTTATGTTATGTGAATCTCACTTCAATTAAAAAATATCTGTAGTAGAGGAGAGAGGAGATTTGACTACAGAAATAAACTAAACACCCTTTCTTCAGAGAAGGAGAAGGTTGTTTGTTTCCTGCAAATTCACCCATGGCAGGGAGTAGAAGATACCACAAAGCATCAGTATTCACAAAGTGTGGGGAAATGGGCAAGTTGATTATCAGTCTTTTATGCAGCTACCTTGAGAGCAGTACACTATTAGTAGCTAAGACAGAAAAGGGCTTTGAAGTCAGTCCCATTTCAAGCCCCGACTCTATTAGTTACTGGTAGAGATTTTGGGGGTAATTCACTTAACTATTTTATCCCTTATTGTTTTTACTTATCAGGAACATACAAACGAACATTATGTGCCATTACCTTTAAGTTCTTTGCTTGTTGTTCCCTATTTAGAGGTAACTGCTATCCTAAATCATCTGCAATCATTTTCCTTTTTTAAATTTCTATTTAACTGACATACAGCACTGTATAAGTCTAAAGTGTACAGCATAATGACTTGACTTACATATATTGTGAAATGATCACCACAATAAGTTTAGTTAATATCTGTCATCTCATATAGACACACAAAAAAAGAAAAAAATGTTCTTTTCCTTGTGATGAGAACTTTTAGGATCTACTCTGTTAGCAACTTTCAAATATGCCACAGAGCAGTGTTAACTGTAGTCATCATATTGTATATTACATCCCCAGTATTTATTTGTCTGAGAACTGGAAGTTTGTACCTTTTAACCACATTCATCCAATTCCTTGTCCCCTCACCCTCTGCCTCTGGTAACCACAAATCTGATCTCTTTTTCTATGAGTTTGGGTTGTTTTTGTTTTTTTAGATTCATATATAAGTGAGATCATACAGTATTTGTCTTTCTCTATTTGACTTACTTCATTTAGCATAATGCACTCAAAATCCATCCATGTTGTCACAAATAGCAGGATTTCCCTCTTTTTTAAGGCTGAACACTAGTCCATTGTATATATACACCACATTTTCTTTATCCACTCATCCATCAACGAACACTTAGGTTGTTTCCACCCACATCTTGGCTATCATAATGTAATCATTTTCTTACTATTTTTTTAGTATTACAACTATATATATTTATGTTCCTAATCAGTTTATTGTTTGGTTTTACATTTCTGAACTTTAAATCAATGAACTTATACTCAACAATTATCCTTCAACTTCTTTTTTTTCACTCAACATCATATTTCTGAACTTCATTCGTACTGTGATTGTCTTTCATTCATTTTTCACTGTTGTATAATATTCTTCTATGAGAATATCCCATAAAATTTATTTATCCATTCTACTGCTAGTGGATACTTGGGTATCCAAATCCACTTTTTTGCCATTACAAACAGGGCTATTACAAATATTCTTGTTATGAATGTCTCCTGGTGCATGAGTGCTAGAGTTTCCTAGGTATTGGGTTGGCCAAAAAGTTTGTTTGGTTTTAAGTAAAAATAAAAGACACATTTTTCATTTTCACCAAGAACTTTATTGGACAACATATTCATTAACTGAATGAACTTTTTGGCCAACCCAATATATACACAGGAGTGGAATACCTTAGTCAAAAGGTATGCATATCTACAAGTTATTAGATAACACCAAGTTATTCTACAAAGTTGCTGCACTAATTTCCACAAGCTAATGAGAGTTTCTACTGCTTCACATCCTTGCCATCACTAGACTATAAACGTGTGTCAGTCTGGTGGATGGGAAATGGTATACCATTGTGGTTTTAATTTTTTTCTCCTTGAATCCTTTCATAATCTTACTGGTTGTTTGGGTTTCTCTTTCTTTGAAATGCCTATTCAAGTCTTTTGCAGGTTTTTATTATATCATTTGCTTTTTTCTTACTGACTCTTTTTTGGGGCGTGGGTATTGACTCTGTTGATCATGTTTGTTTAAAATGAATTTTCCCAGTTTGTGACCTGGTGTTTCACTCTTTATGGTATCTTTTGATAAGCCAAAGTTCTTGATTTTAATGTAGTCAAAATGTCAATCTTTGCCTTTATGCTTAGTGATTTCTGTGTTTTGATTAAGAAATCTTTCCCTATCCCAAGGATACAAAGGTGTTCTCCTATATGCTCTTCTCAAAGTTTCATAGTTTTGCTATTCATGTTTATGCGTTTAATAACCTGGAATTGATTTCTGCAAGTGGTATGATGTAGGGTTCCAATTTCACTTTTTTCCATATAGAAAACAAATTGTCCAGCACACTGATTTCTAGTCTTGGTTTTGACATACATTAAGTTTTAATAGATATATGGAACAGTTTCTGGGCTTTCTGTTCTGGTCCATTGGTCATTTTGTCTATCTATATGCAACACCAGGCCCATTTATAATAATTCATAACACTGTTCAGGCAACTTTTCCTAATTTGTTCTTCAGGACACTCTCACATATCCTTGGCCTTTTGCTTTTCTATATAAATTTTAGAATAAGCTTTGTTAAGTCCTGTACCAAAATTTCTTTAAACAAAATATTTGGGATCTTGATTAGACTTGCAGTGACTGTAGATAAATTAGGAAGAATTGACATCTTTAAAGAATGTGAGTCCTCTACTATGTGACATGGTATACCTCTCCATTTATTTAGGTTTTCTTCATTGGCTTTCAATAAAGATATCTCTTTTATATCTTTGGTTGCATTGATTCCTAATACTTTATCCATTTTCATACAATTATAAATAAATTATTATATATTAGTTGTTGACTTGTTTTTTAGTATATAGAAATGTACTTTTTTTTTTAACATTGATTTCGAATCCAAGAAACTAGCTAAACTCTCTATTTCTAATTATTTATCTGTAAATTCTTTAGGGTTTCTACATACCTATCTATATCATTTGTGAATAGTGATAGTTTTGATTCTTCCTTCCCTTCCCTTATTATTTTTTTAGCCTTTTCCTTGCCTTTCTGTGTTTGTTGAGACTGCCAGTAAAATGTTGAAGAGAAGATGCTTTCAAGATTGCATAATGACTGTGAAGTTTGCTGTAGGCTTTTGATCAGGTTAAGAAAGTTGTCTTCTATTACTATTTTTTTAGAATACTTTTTTCTTCACCAATTGAGATGGTAATGATTTTTCTCCTTTAAATTGTTCACATGAAGAACTATATGAATTGTTTCCCAACGTTAAAACAATCTTGAATTCCTGAGATAAACCCAAAGCAGTCATAATGCATTAAATATTTTATTTTTTTATGAAATGTGTTTGCTAATATTTTGTTTTAGATGTTTGCATCTGTGTTAATGAGTGAGACTGGCCTATCATTTCCCCATCTCAAACTTTCCTTATGGGTTCTATATCAAGATTATGCCTCATAAAATAAATTAGGAGTGTTCCCTTTTAACTCTTGAAAAGTCTGTGTATTACTGGATTTATTTCTTTCTACAGGACTGTGTAGACCTTTCTGGGCTAATGTGTTTTTATACAAATTTTAAATTATTGATTCAATACATTTAATGTTTATAGGCCATTTAGGTTTCCTTTCTTCTTTATTAAAACAATTAGTTCTTCAAAATTTCCTCTTGTTACCTTTTACACATCTATAGTATCTGCATTTTTGTCCCATTTTTCATTCCTTATATTGGTTATTTCTGCTTTCCTTTTTTAGCCATTCTCACCAGATATTTGGAAATTTTATTCTTCTCAAATATTGTCAGTTTTATTGATTCTCCTGTATATTCTCTCTACTTAATTTCTATTTTTTATTATTTCTCTTAATTTATTGTTGTTAATTTTCTAACTTAATTTTTATACTTCTTAATTTTCAGTCCTTCTTCTTCTCTGATATTAAGCTTTAAGGCTATAAATTTTTCTGTAAGTACCAGTTTGGCTTTACATACACACACGTGCATATATGTTCTTATAATCTAAGTCTGAAATATTTTCTTATTTCCATTATGATTTTTTTCTTTAATCTATAAGTTAGGTCTATATGTGTCTTAATTTGTAAACCTGTGGGGTCTTTTCTCATTCTTTATTATTGTTTGTGTCTAAATGAACTGCATTATTGTCAGAAAATGTGGACAGCATGAAACAATATTTTGAAATGTCTTGAGGCTTGCTTAGAGCCTAGAACTTAATTGATTTTACATATGTTCCACATTGCTTCAAAACAGTACATTTTGCATTTGTTAGGTTCACTGTTCCATGTATGACTATTAAATAAAGCTAATTTGTTGTATGTATTAGTTTGCTAGGGCTGCTGTAACAAAGTACCACAGGCTGGGTGATTTGAAAAACAGAAATTTATTCTCTGGCAATTCTGGAGGTTAGAAACCCAAGATCAAGGTGTCACAGGATTGGTTTCCTTAAGGCCGCTCTTCTTGGCATGTAGATGGTCATTTTCATCTTGTGTCTTCACAAGGCCTTCCCTCTATGTATGATTGTGTCCTAAGTACACAAGTCATACTGGACTAAGGCCCACTCTGAGGACCTCATTTTAACATAATTACCTCTTTAAAGACCTCCTCTCCAAATATGGTCACATTCTGAGGGACTGGGGATTAGAACTTCAACATATGAAGGGGGTTGGGGGGCAGGGACACGATTCAGTTCACAACATTACACTTTCCAAATCCTTTATATCCTTAAGGATATTTTTGCTTGCTTTATCCGTCAGTTACTGAGAGAAGCATTCAAGTCTTCCACTGTGCTAATGGATTTTTCTGTTTCTCTATAAAGTTCTGTCAATTTTTGCTTCCTATATTTTGAGGCTATGTTATTAGCATATATAAGTTTAGAATTTTTATGGCTACTTGGTTAATTGAATATGTTATTATTATGTAGTTACCCTCTAGCTCTAGCAATGCTTTTTGTCTCATACTTTGTTTTTAAAATACAGTTATATTAGCTTTCTTTTCATTAGTGTTTGTGTAGTAAATATGTTTCCATCCTTTTATTCTCAACGTTTTTTTGTCCTTATGTTTTTTGATGTGTCCTTTGTAAACAGCATATTGCTGGGGGGATTTATTCAGTCTGGCCATGTTTTTTCTTTTAAATAAAGTCCACTTGTATTTTTTATAACTAATGATATATGTTTTTTTCTATGAACTTACTCTTTGTGAGAGACAGTATAGCACAGTCTTTAAGAAAACAGATTCTGAGAAATACTGCCCAGGTTTTAATACTAGCTCTATTCCTTACTACCTGTGTAATGTAGGCTAGTTACTTAAAACATTCTGTCCCTCAGTTTATCTGTAAAATAGCTATCATAATTACCCTACCTTGTAGTGCTATTATTGAGTTAATATACATAAAGCACTGAGAACAGTGTTAGACACATAATAAGTACTATATACATGCTTTCTGTTAATATTTTATTATTATAATTATCACTTTAAGTTGGCATATTTTTTCTGTTTCTATTTTCTTTCCTTTTTTTTTTCTTTCTTCTGTACTGATAGAATTTTTTTTTTCACGTTCCATTTCTTTCTCTCCTCCAGTTTGGAAATTATATTCTCTGTTCTATTTTTTTAGGGCTGCCTTAAAAATTTATCAAGCATACTTAAGTTACAAAAGTTGAAAGTTAATTCTTATCTTTACCCTCTCCTGAACAATACAAGAACTTTATAACTCTTTAATTCTCATCATCTCCTTTCTGATTTACATACTATTGTCATAATTTTATCTCAATTGTAAGTCTCATAAATTATTATTGCTTCATATAATACATAATTGTTTAGTTTTACTTACAAATCTATTAATCATTTCTATATACAGCACAAATTTTTCCATATGATAACACTTCTTTCTGTCTGAATTATAACTTCTAAATTAGGTCTGCTGGTGGCACAACTTCTGTTTTTACTGTCTGAAAATACCTGTAAATCATGCTTAAAAAAATAAATGTAGCAATAAGAGGGTTTATCAACAAATTTAGGTTGATATCTTCTTATAGTATACTGTAAATATAATTTCATAGTTTTCCGGCTTCCATATCTGCTATTGGAAAGTGAGATTGCTTTAAGAACCGTTATCCTTGGTGTTCTTCAATATCACTAAGATGTTTAAATATGAATTTCTCTTTAATTTACCCTAGTTGGTTCTTGAATCTGTGGATTGGTGTCTTTTATCAATTCCAGGAAATTCTCAGCCATTAAATCGTCAAATATTACCTCGACTCTTCTTTTCTTTACATTTCTTTATGAAAGTCTTATTAAATATAAGTCAGAATATCACTCTATTCTTCATGTCCTTTAGCCTCTTTCCTATTTTATATCTTTGTTTCCCTGTGTCACATTCTGATTAATCTCCTCAAATTTGTCTTCTATTCCATTAATTCTCTCTTTAGCTGTTAAACCCCATTCATCAAGCTTTAAAAATTTCAGATGTTTTAATGTCTAAAAGAGATTTTTTATTATTATTAATTTCAAAATCCATTTGATCATTTTTTTTTTTAATGTCTGAAACATTTATATTAACATATTTCCATACAAATAACCCAATGAAAGTTTAGTATTAGTTGTTTGGTTTGTTTGTTTTTTTATACTGCAGGTTCTTATTAGGCATCAATTTTATACACATCAGTGTATACATGTCAATCCCAATAGCCCAATTCAGCACAACACCATCCCCACCCCACCGCAGTTTTCCCCCCTTGGTGTCCCTATGTCCGTTCTCTACATCTGTGTCTCAACCTCTGCCCTGCAAACTGGCTCATCTGTACCATTTTTCTAGGTTCCACATACATGCGTTAATATACGATATTTGTTTTTCTCTTTCTGACTTACTTCACTCTGTATGACAGTCTCTAGATCCATCCACGTCTCAACAAATGACTCAATTTCGTTCCTTTTTATGGCTGAGTAATATTCCATTGTATATATGTACCACAACTTCTTTATCCATTCGTCTGTCAGTGGGCATTTAGGTTGCTTCCATGACCTGGCTATTGTAAATAGTGCTGCAATGAACATTCGGGTGCATGTGTCTTTTTGAATTACGGTTTTCTCTGGGTATATGCCCAGTAGTGGGATTGCTGGGTCATATGGTAATTCTATTTTCAGTTTTTTAAGGAACCTCCATATTGTTCTCCATAGTGGCTGTATCAATTTACATTCCCACCAACAGTGCAAGAGGGTTCCCTTTTCTCCACACCCTCTCCAGCATTTCTTGTTTGTAGATTTTCTGATGATGCCCATTCTAACTGGTGTGAGGTGATACCTCATTGTAGTTTTGATTTGCATTTCTCTAATAATTAGTGATGTTGAGCATCTTTTCATGTGCTTCGTGGCCGTCTGTATGTCTTCTTTGGAGAAATGTCTATTTAGGTCTTCTGCCCATTTTTGGATTGGGGTGTTTGTTTCTTTAATATTGAGCCGAATGAGCTGTTTATATATTTTGGAGATTAATCCTTTGTCCGTTGATTCGTTTGCAAATATTTTCTCCCATTCTGAGGGTTGTCTTTTCGTCTTGTTTATGGTTTCCTTTGCTGTGCAAAAGCTTTGAAGTTTCATTAGGTCCCATTTGTTTATTTTTGTTTTTATTTCCATTACTCTAGGAGGTGGATCAAAAAAGATCTTGCTGTGATTTATGTCAAAGAGTGTTCTTCCTATGTTTTCCTCTAAGAGTTTTATAGTGTCCAGTCTTACATTTAGGTCTCGAATCCATTTTGAGTTTATTTTTGTGTATGGTGTTAGGGAGTATTCTAATTTCATTCTTTTACATGTAGCTGTCCAGTTTTCCCAGCACCACTTATTGAAGAGACTGTCTTTTCTCCATTGTATATCTTTGCCTCCTCTGTCATAGATTAGTTGACCATAGGTACGTGGGTTTATCTCTGGGCTTTCTATCTTGTTCCATTGATCTATGTTTCTGTTTTTGTGCCAGTACCATATTGTCTTGATTACTGTAGCTTTGTAGTATAGTCTGAAGTCAGGGAGTCTGATTCCTCCAGCTCCGTTTTTTTCCCTCAAGACTGCTTTGGCTATTCGGGGTCTCTTGTGTCTCCATACAAATTTTAAGATGATTTGTTCTAGTTCTGTAAAAAATGCCATTGGTACTTTGATAGGGATTGCATTGAATCTGTAGATGGCTTTGGGTAGTATAGTCATTTTCACAATGTTGATTCTTCCAATCCAAGAACATGGTATATCTCTCCATCTGTTGGTATCATCTTTAATTTCTCTCATCAGTGTCTTATAGTTTTCTGCATACAGGTCTTTTGTCTCCCTAGGTAGGTTTATTCCTAGGTATTTTATTCTTTTTGTTGCAATGGTAAATGGGAGTGTTTCCATAATTTCTCTTTCAGATTTTTCATCATTAGTGTATAGGAATGCAAGAGATTTCTGTGCATTAATTTTGTATCCTGCAACTTCACCATATTCATTAATTAGCTCTAGCAGTTTTCTGGTGGCAGTTTTAGGATTCTCTATGTATAATATCATGTCATCCGCAAACAGTGACAGTTTTACTTCTTCTTTTCCAATTTGTATTCCTTTTATTTCTTTTTCTTCTCTGATTGCCGTGGCTAAGACTTCCAGAACTATGTTGAATAATAGTGGTGAGAGTGGACATCCTTGTCTCGTTCCTGATCTTAGAGGAAATGCTTTCAGTTTTTCACCATCGAGAATGATGTTTGCTGTGGGTTTGTCATATATGGCCTTTATTATGTTGAGGCAGGTTCCCCATTTGATCATTTGAAAAACAAATCTAATTCTTTCTTATTCTGTGTCTGGTAAGTGCAGGATTTGAAGTCTTTCTGGGTCTGACTGGCTTTCTGTTGTTTCTACTGGCTCTCACTCAGTGTGCATTGTTTCTATGTGTAATGTTCCCCCTCCCCCCATCTCTCTCCCTCTCTCTCTATTTCTCCCTATCTCTCCCATCTCTCTGTTTTTTACTATGAGTTTATGTTTCTTGCAATTTGGGGGGGATTCTTTGAGGCCTGGGTTGAAGGTTGGGGCCATTCACTTCTGCTCTGTGCTTTTGCATTGGACCATTTTAAACTAAATTATCAGCCTGAGGTTTCTTAGAACACACAGGTATTGTAAATTTGACCTGTCAAATTGTGTGCTCATTAGCTTGCTAACAAACATTTTTAAGGGAACTCTTCACTTCCTCATCAAAACTCAAGACTAGCAAATTTCCTTGCAGATTTAAGGGTATGGTGATTTACATAGCACATAACCATTTGGGGTACTAGCTTTATGTGGAGAGCTTCCTATTAGACTCTTCACCTAAGCAAACTCTGGGTATTGACCTCTCTCCCAACTAGAGCCATATATGCAATTGTCCACTGCACGATTCTAGAGGTATTTTTCATATAGATACACACTGTAGTCTATATGACATGGGTGGCAGCCCTGTCCTCATCCCCACAAAATGGTGAAAACTAAAGCTCAAGTTTATCAGCTTTAGAAATTGCCTCAAAGTGAAATCTGGGCTTAGTGCTTTGGTTTTATAATTCTACAACTAATAGAACTTAAATGAAGAATAAAGACAGTGTATCCTCCCTTCTGAAGTCCTTTAAAGGGTAGGATCCTTAGTATCTTAGGAATTGAATTGATTTGCTAATCATCATTTCAACAAAAATATCTACCACTTGCCCCATTAAATGAAATGTAACCTAAGAGGGTGTTTACTGGTTTTCTTTGTTTATTTTTAGATATGGACTTTCCAGTTGTCCTCCAGCCTACAAATGCAAATGAGAAAACACAGCTAATCAGAGAAGGACCTCGAAGTTATTGTACAGACTCTTAATATTGAGCCCATTGAGGGTCCACAGTACCTCCTCTTGGTTCAGTCATGTCTCCAGGTGGTCTTGATGGGGGAGGGTAGGGGACATGAAATGCTGTGAACTTTTCCACATTTGTATTTTATTTTTAGGTTAAGGAAAGATGATCGCTACATAATTTTCTCAGTATGCAGATTCACTCTTTGAGTAGAACTCCTAATGGAAACACACATTCCATTTTAATGAATAAAGGCCTGAAGAGTTGTTTTATGCTCCTTGCATGAGGTAAGACAGTGGCATTGGACAGGCTTATGAGCCTGCCCTTTATGTGAGCCAGACCTCATTCCTTATAGACTAAAGTAGTATTTCAAAACCGAAGCCACTTTTCATCTATTTAACTAAACGTAGTATTCATATCTGCCTTTAAATATCATCAGCAAAACAAACATGAGAATTTAGGAGGAATTTTTTTTGTGTGTGGAGATTTTTCCTGTCATATTCAATATGGCTACAGAAATATTTCAAAGGCAGGAAGAAATTATTAGGTAAAGACAAATCGCATTATTTTAAAGTATATTTTTGAAAGATTACAAATTGTCACTTACTGAAAACTGACAAATAAAACCAGGAAGGAAGAAGTTTTGTGTGTACTTGTAGATTGGCATAAAAACAAAAACAAAAACAAAACTTCAGCCTGGTTAAATGATATAAATGATCCAGAAAATCATTCTGGGCCCAAGCCAGCCCCAAACAATGTGTTTGACAATTTTAAGTTAAAATAATTTTTGTCCAACAGGCTTAGATTAGCCAGACTAAGAAAAAGAAACACATGAGGTAAAGGACAGAATTCTAAATTCTACAGCCTAAATTTAAATTTAAAGGCATATCACTCACCCCATTTTCAGTGGGATTAATAACACTGACCAGAAAATGCTCTGCTCTGTGCACGTTGAACATTTATGCTCAGAGGTCATCTCTTCATTTACTTGTTTGATCCTTATATTCATCATGTGGTAGAAACCATATGCTATTTCTAAAATAGTAAGCAGCAAGTGTTTGTTTTTCCCCGGGTCTTCCTTAGTTCTTTATGTAATATTGCATTTTTCAAGATCTTGTTATGTTTTTATGTAACACTGCATGAAATGCCGTTTCCTTTTTTCTTTGTTTCTTATTCTGCCTCACCACCAAATTACCGTTAATTAAAGTTAAATATACATTGTAAGTGGGAATTGGTGTTATAGCTGATAGTTCTGACATAACTAAAACTCTGCTCTAACTCTTGAGTTACTGGAATTCTTTTTTAAAATTGACATAATTAAGTAGAAAGAGCCCTGGTTTGAAAATTAAGACTGGTTCTGATCTAAGTGCTCACAAACTAGCCCTGTGACCAAGTGAGATGAGCATAATATGGCTAATCTCTCTGACTCTGTTTTCATATCTTCTCTGTTTATATTCCTAATTGCTGAAAGACCAGGTGAAATAGCTGAAGTGAAAGAACTCTGAAAAGTCAAGTATTTAACAAGTGTAAGATGGTTTTACATGAGTTTGTATATGTTGATACACGTAGACAAATGTAATGTGACTTCTTATGTATATAAACTCTCTCATCCAACAAGACCCATGAAAATACCCAATACTAACAGTGCCAGTGACCAGTAAGTGCTCAGAACTCTACTCAACAATTGAGTGCTACTTTCCATTTGAAGGGAACAATGAGATAAACAGCCTCATCTGGGGATAATTTGAGCCGCTACATTTCCTTCCTGAGGACTCTAAGCAAACCATCAGTCCTGTTTTTGAATAGGAACTTACAAGTCACAAAGCTCATCTTCTCTTTCTCTCCCAGACCTCTTTTTTCTTTCTCACACGGAATTTTTTACTTCCACTCCCAGCTTTCCCAGAGAGCTGGCACAAGAGTGGTTGCAATGAGAATAGGGCAGGAATTAGAATCAGAATCAGATGGTGGAATTCCTGGAGGCATTCTGGCCAATGTTTCCCACATAGGGCTAGTTTCTAGTTACCACAGTTGTGGCAAATGCACGTACATGGATGTCTCTGAGTGAGGGAATGAATTCTACAGAATGCCCCTCAGCTACATAGAAACAAGGATCAACTCTCCATCTGAGGAGGGGCCACGTAAGCATCTTGTGGAGTTGCCATCTGGAATCACCTGCTATTATTCTGAATCCACAAGCATCTCAGCAAAGAAGCATCGAGGAAAGAAAGGACATGCTGACCATGATCCTCAGCAATGGTTGCATGGCTCTGGTTCATGCAGGGTTAAATAAACTGCCACTTCAGTGGCTCACTACCTAATCCTGGTCTCCAGGCTATCAGAGAAGGCGATTTCATATAAGGTTTCATAGGTCAACCATTTATTTATTTTTTTGCTGTCTTACATCAGAACATAAAAATATATATGCATTTTTATTTACCAAGATACACACATTTTATTCTTTGAGCATAAATGACATTCTATTTCTACATTTCAAATGGTATGTAGACTAAAACACATTTGACATGGCCTGGTCTGGAAATACACTTACCTGGCAATGCACTGGCTGATCTTCTGACCTATAGAAAGGGTTCCAATTAAGGCTACCTGATCTCTGTGACAGCACCATAATGGTCCCCCAAGATGTGCACATCCTAATTCTCAGGCCTTTCATGGCAAAACAGACTTTATGGATGTGATTGTTAACGACCTTCAGATAGGGAGATTATACTGGATTATCCAAGTGGGCCCAATCTAATCACCCTGGTCCTTACAAATGGAGAGCCTTTCCCGACTATGGAGAGAGAGATGTGACTACAGAAGAATGGTAAGAGAGATACAACTGAAGATCAGAGAATGGCTAGAGATATGCTTTACAGATTGAAGAGGAACAGGGCCATGAGCCAAGGTGTGCAGGCAGCCTCCGAGAGCTGGAAAACCCAAGGAAATGGATTCTCCTCTAGAGCCTCCAGAAAGAAACACAGCCTAGCAACACACTGATTTCAGCCCACTGACACCCGTGTTAAACTTCTGACCGCCAGAACTGTATGAGTTTAACACTGAATCAGTGCTCCTCACTTGCTTCTTCCTTGTCCTTCTGACTCCTTATTCTATATTTCTCTTTTGTTTCACTCCCTCATCCTGTCTCTTTAATTTTATTTTCTGCTTTGTCCCTTCTCTTCCATTTCTCAACACTCCGTCTCCTTCCCTGTCGCCCTCCTCCCACTTCCACCTTTCTTACACTTGACCTTCATTTCTCTGTTTTAGTCTCCTAATCTCTGCTCACCATTGTCAACTCTCTACTTTCACATTTACTGGAATTTTTAGATAAACTGAACTTTTGGCAATCTACCCCAACTGGTGTGGGGTGGAGAAGGGAGAGACAGGAAATAGTCTGGGTAACAGGATATTAGTAAAGGAATGTCTTACCCCCTCCAACGTCAAGCACAAATAATCATAACGCTGATAGGCAAAGGGGGAACAAAAGTATTTTTCATTCAGTTCTCTGAGTATACTGACAAATAGAACTAATTTGTAGAGACCACATTATTTGAATGAATGGCAAGATAATTTATTAGACGTTAATTTTGGTTTGTCCTTAGTACTTTAGGAATCTCACTCGAAGGAATGAGTGCTCTCCTGATTTATCTTTAAAAGGGCACTCCCTTGCTGCCCTAGCCTCAGAGGTTAAAAACAAAGGTAGTCAGACACATGGAAAACAACCACCTATGTATGCTTTTGTTTGGGCTGTTGGAAAGGTGCATGCTGGGAACTCCCTGGTGGTCCAGTGGTTAGGACTCCACGCTCTTATGCCCAGGTTCAATCCCTGGTCGAGGAACTAAGACCCCACAAGCCATGCGGCGCGGCCAGAAAAAAAAAGAAAGAAAAAAAGATGTATGTTCAAATTTTAGGAAGAGAAGTACCCCCATCATGAGGGGCCTCTAGACTAAAGACAGGTTGGAGAGTTTTGCGGGGAGCTCCCAGAGTAGCCCAGACTTGTGTCCCCACAGGGGAGAGGCTCTGGTGAGATAGCACTTGGATGCCTGGGTGACAAAATTAAGTCAGGACTTTGTAGACATTAAGATTCCTGGGCCCACATCTGGCCCCTCCAAGTAACCACACAGGGTTGGACACTGAGACCTCAGGGGCAACCAGGCTGGAGCAAGATGAGGGGCTCAAAACTTACTTAGGGGACAAAGACATAAACCCTTGCAGACCCCTTATCATCTGAAGAAGGGGAAGGACTCTCAGAACCCAGCTGAAGTGAAATTTCTTGCTATCCTGTTAAACTGCAGCTCTAAGCCAAAGTTTAATTTAGAACACACCATCAAGGGACTTCCCCCAGATCTCCTCCCAAACGGCATTCTTTGCAGGCTTTCTAGACCCCCTGCCTGGGGCTGTTAGCACGCTCCACCTCACGCCTCCTACTTCCCTTCTCTGCTTTCTCTCCTTATACCTTTTTATCTTTCTCCCACACCACAAGGCCTAAGATTTTTGTCTGTTTTGTGCCCTGAATTCCCATTGCTTAAAAGAGTGCCTGACACATGGTAGACAGTTGGGGAATATTTGTTAAATGAGTAAATTTTTAACCTGTGTCATAGAATAAAGAAATTCCTACCTGCTAGAAATGCAGAAGCTGCTAGGATCCTTAGTTTTTAGGGAGGCTTAGCATATTAATAGCAAAATTAATTAAGTTAATTAATAGAAAAATTAATACATTAGCTTGGCACCCAATCAAACCTCTGACTCAATTTCAGAGTTATCTTTTTTTTTAATTTCAGCAGCCAGCCATCCCTTACTCCTCCCTGATAAGAAGGCAAATGTCCATTTCCAGGCAACAGTCCTTCTCCAAGCAGAGAAAGACCTTTATTCAAGGAACACAAGTTCTCCTCTCCAAACCCCCTCTTCTTCCAGCCTGCAGCCCTCCTAAGCACCTAAGTAACAGTCATCTTCATATTATTCCTGAGCAGTTCTAGACCACAAAGGGCCAGAAATTTAGATTCAGTCACATATAACCAGTTTCTGTAAAACAAAGTCATTTCCAAATTGTAGGTGGCTCAAATTAGCAGTGATTTCCGGAACTACATCTTAGAGTCAGCATTTACATCTGTGTTTTGCACAGTGCTAAAAATGAAGAGACTAATAAATACCTGTTGATTAATTTTCACAACATATACCATTTCTGAGAAAAGTCTTGCTCCAAAAGGGGACTTAAACATGCTCAGTGCCAAAATGTGATACAATTTTCTGGAATTTTCATGCTATTCCAGGGCTGTCCCCAAGAAGCAAAACTAAATTCCCAGAATCATATCAGCACTTACAGGACAGCGGTTAATTCTGCTCACAGCTGGGCTGCCAACTGAGATTTCTCATAGCTGAAAATCTGATTATCAGCTTCTCCAATGCCTGAGAACCCCCAGGCACATCCCTGTTCCCAGGGCCAGGAAGAAGGATCTTACCTGGGAGGGTTTTTTCTTCTTACTTCTGAGTAATCTGCTCTGGTTCCCGAATATCTCCACTCCTGAGATGTCCAGATTCATCTCCTCTCGAAGTTTCATCTACGACACACTTTCTTTTCTGGTGAAGAATAATTGGGGGAAATTTTTTAGTACAGATATTCACTTTGGGAATGAAATTCCAAAATTTTCTTTAATTTTTTAAGAATGATCTATTTGGGCATGTATACACATTAACTATTTACTAAACTGATATTTTCAGAATTATAATTGCAAAAAGCAATATTTTAAAGCTAACCTAGATTAGCTTTATAAAAGTAAAAAAATGAAAGCCACCAAGCAATGAAAAGTATTGCCTATATACTGATTAACTTATTAGCATAACAATTTTCTATAAAATGCCTTCATTTCAAAAGTTTATTGCATTTAGCATGGAATTTATTTTTTTAACTCAATATATAGCATACCAGGAAATTTAATTTTCAGCTATCAAAACCTGAAAGATACATGTTATTCTGAATAAGAGGGTAAAGTTTTAATAGATTTTAAAATGATTCACTTCCCTGCTTATCTCCTGGCTTTTCTTAGTTCTCTCTCTTACCTCTTCTCAGCACATCCCATCCCCCAAACTAAAAGGATTTGAAAGGAGGTGGAAAGTGTTGGTTTTTAGGATCACAGGTGCATTTGTATTTGAAAAAACATGATTCATTTTTCATAAATTAAAAGTCTGTTGAACGAACTATAATAACCAACAGTCACCGTGCTCAGGACCTGACACTGTCCTAAGAGCTTTGTATTAGCTTTATATATTTAATATTTACATATTCACTTAATGCTCACAACCACCTGTGGGACAAGTACTACCAGCATTATTATTCCCCATTTTTCAGACAAACGAAAACAGAAAGGTGAAGTAACGTGGCCATGATCACCCAGTTAGTGAGGGGTAGAGCAGGCTGGTCCTCAAGTCCATGACATTAACAGCTGCACTATATTGCCTCTCCACAATGATCTTATATTTCCAACTACATTTGTCCTTCTTGAAAACGAACCTTCTACACCTCCCTGCCCAGATCCTTCCCAGGGTTCTTTTATTTTCAAAAGAACTGTCACTCCTTTTATTATCTACCTTTCTCTTCAACTGCCCTTTGCCGCTCCAGAAGATTCCTCTAGGGAATGGCCCTTACTTAATTCCCAGTGACTTCCTCAGGTAAATCCCCAAAGACTCGAAATCCTCAAATTCCTCAAGAGCAAATTCCTAAAGACTTCCTCCTCCTTCTACCTGCAGCACCTGCTTTCTCAGGAAGCCCGTGTGCCTTTCACAGGGCTACCTGCCACTTCTCTTGCCTGACCGATAACTGCAACGTTAATCAAGCGAGTGAGAAGTTGGATTTTTTTTTTCTTCAGGGTTTTTTTAGTCTGTGTTAATCATACAAATATTCACGTACACAGTCAGGAGAAACCGCCTCATCTTTGTCGCCTCCCAGGCACCAGGAGGCCCCACCACAAACACCCAGCCAGTTTCTTGCTGCACACCAGCGTCCAGATGGAGAGGGCGGATACTGCCGCTCCAGCAGCACCCCAGGAGACAGAGAAAAGGCGGGGCAGGGTGGGGCGGGGAGTCAGCTTGCAGGTCTGGGCCCCGGCAATGGCAACGCCACCACCCTCTCCCGCTGGGGCTCCCATTGAATCTGGGGAGGGGTTTATCCTTATGCCCACTTCCCACTTGGGCCACACCAGCTGTCTTGGTGAGGTTCTCTCCTGGCTGGAAATGCCTTTGATGGACGTTACGTAACAGCCAGTCCCTGCTGGGGGAAGAGAAGGCTGTTTCTTGTAGAAAAATGCCCCCAATTCAACTGTCCCCATGGGAAAAAGAAGAAGAGCCGGCACGCGTGCACACACGTCCACGCACACCTCACTCCGTGCACACACACAGGTTCCTCCCAAGCCTGAGCCCCTCTGCCTCCCCTGCTGGCCTCAGGTCCTTAAGGATGCTGCCTGCCTCACCTCGCGGGTGCCAGACACTGGTGGTCCTGCCCAGAGGCAGCCTGCCACGTGGTGAAGAGTCCAAGAGGAACAGACTACTGGGGCTGAGAGGGTAGCCCCTGCTGGCCTACTAGGCAGTGGAAAAGAGGGGCTCTAAGGACCTGCTCAGAGCCAAACCAGCGAGAAGAGGCAGGATGAATAGCACTAAGAGCCGCCAGGTCCTGGGGGAGCCGTGGACTCCTTCCACCCCTACTCCGCGGCTTGCGCTCGCTCTGGCCTCTGCAAGGAGCTCACCCCTCCAAAGATGTGCACAGAAAGGGTTTGTTCTTGGGAGGGAAGCCAACATGCTTGGGACAAGTACCTTGCCAGGTGAGACTGCCTAAAAGCAAGAGGGGGAGCAGGATCCTTCTGGCAGGGCCAGGCCCACTGACGGTGACCTATGAAGCCACTGCTGAATGACGGCAGGCAGCCCCTCCTGGGAAAAGGGGAAGGGGCACCTAGCGTGGGGGAGATGAGGAAGCCCGGAGACCAACCAGCGGGTGTAAAGCCTCCCATGATCCTGCAGGGGCAGCTGGAGATGTGATGCTCTGAGGGCTATCCAGTGAGCAGAGCGGCTGGGCATGTGTGGGCTCCAGGGTGGCGGTGTCCCCGGAGGCTGGCAGCAACAGTGGCACCAGTCTGGGCCCAACAGGGCCCTCAGACAAAAAGCCATCGTGAGCCCCTGGCCTGGACCTGTGGTGGCCTGGGCACCCCTGCTCTGCTGGGAATGGGGTGTTCCGTGAGTGCATAGAAAGCAGGTGCTCCGGTGTGAGCTCTAGTGCGGCCCCGGCCCCAGCGGCACTGCCCTTCCAGCAGGCAGGCCCCACCCCCCCCACACCCCCCGGGGCTTCTCCAGTGGACCAGTGTTTACGCCCCCTTTTATTTGGGGGGAGGTGGGGAGGCAAAGAGAGGATTTCATACAAGCTTTTCTCTCACCGTCAAGCTTGAAAACAACAACCGTCTCGGAAGAGGATGAGGAGGAACAAACAACATGCGTTTTGGTAACTCAGACACCCAGACAGAGCCAGACAGGCAGGCAGACTCAGCCACACCCAGGCTACATGACCCCTTGCGGCCAATCATCGAGCTGGACTCCCTGCTGTCTCACAGCCCCGGGGGTGGGTGGGGGTGTGGCAACAGGCAGGTGGCCCAGCAACAGCACCCTAGATCCATATCTCCGGCTACCAAACGAACCAAGACTCGAGGGAAGGAGGTGGTGAGGAGAGAAAAGGGACTTTGCATACTCCTGTATCATTGGCAGACAGCTGTTCCCGCCTGCTGTGAGCTTCCCGTGGAGATACCCACATCTCAACCTGCTCGGAACCCACAGGATGCCAGTGGGGACACCTGTCCCAGAGAGCAGCCGGCCAATCAACCTGTGCTCCGGCTGGGCTGTGCCTTGCCCGCCACCTCCCAATAACTAAGCATCCTGCTCAGGGCGGGGGTCCTTTCATCCCCAGCAAAATGTGGTCTCCAAGATCACGCAGTCAGTCAGTGTGGCCCTTCCCCACGGCAAACTCCCCATCTGGGGCTCCATTTTCAGACCTCAGCAGCTCAGCCTCCACTAACAGGCTGCGAAAACACCCCAAAGGACAACTGGAGGGAAACACAGGGAAGCGAGTTGTGTGACTACAGAGAAGCAGGGGACACCTTCACATTCGCTTGCTGCACACTCGCTGGTGAGCTGCACCAACACCCGTGTGTGTGTGCACGCAGCACACACATATACACAGCACAGAGGCAGCGTTCCCAGAGTGAATGGGGAGCCGCTGTATACCAAGAATCCAAAAGAGCAGTAAGCGTGATGGCGCTTCTCTCCGCCAAGAGAAACATGGAAGGAAAGCGATTTGAATTGTGACAAGTGTGTGCAGGAGGAAACCTCTCGGCCTCACAAACTCCCACGTCACCTGAGATCTGTCCTCCAGGCTTCCTCTGCTGGCCACACAGGCAAGTTTGGTCTTCAGAGAGGTTCTGACGCTAACAAGCCACAGGGCTGACGAATACAAATGTCAAAGGTGTAAATCAACAGAAGATTAAAGAGAAAAGAAGAGGACAAGCGTGATAACCCATGGGCTGATGCCATAAAAAACAAATGGGGTCAGAGTCTTGTGGAATCAGGTGGCACAGCAGGTGTCCTCCTATAGCACCGACCCGCAGAGTCCCCAAGCAGGCCGTGCCAGCTTTGAACCTGAATTGCTTCCACAGCAAGCAGCTACTCTATAAACAGCATGTTATCCCTTATCTAAAAAAAATAAAAGTGGGGAAAGAGGGGAAAAAATTAACATGTGCTCAAAACTACAACCTGTCTGTAGGTAAAATAATTTTTGTTTAAAAAGATGGCTTTAAAAAAAAAAAAAAAAAAAACAACAGATGGCTTTTTTTCCCCCATTTTAAACATTTTTTTCCTTCCCGAGCGTCCTAATGACTTGTTAGACTGATGCCTAATAAACAAAACCCAAAGTGGCTGCATGGATTTCTTCTTGGTAGCCTTAACACCACTCCCACCACTCAGCATTCACATACACACACACGCTGAGTTTACTCAAAACTAGTCTTTCTGATTCTTCCTCTT
Source organism: Eschrichtius robustus (assembly GCF_028021215.1). Taxonomy (NCBI): domain Eukaryota; kingdom Metazoa; phylum Chordata; class Mammalia; order Artiodactyla; family Eschrichtiidae; genus Eschrichtius; species Eschrichtius robustus. The sequence continues at coordinate 12,237,703 of NC_090840.1, forward strand.
CTTCCAGGATGGGGGTCAGAGCCACGGGTCCCTGCGATGTGGTCTGCAATCCAGAGGAACCCCTTGCCCTCACCTCCCAGAGTCAAGCCTTGTGTCTTTCGTTACTTTTTCTTCTTGGTGACACCTGTTTAAGACTGACTGAAGGGGTAAGGCCCATGGAGCCCCTTACTGTAAGTCACTACTGATAAGTTGTTTGCGTGACCGCTGGGGGACAGATTTACAGAGTTCTGTGAGAGTCTACTCTCATCTTGCTCGGTTTGGTCAGGAGCAGGAGCCCATGTGTTTTTGCTGATCGAGTCGAACCCGGAACCCCCAGGGTCTTTTGTTTTCATCTGACTGTCGGTTCTTTCGGGGAGAGGCAAACAGGGTGAAGTCTCCTTCTACCTTGCGATGTGGCTGTGTGTGGAACTCCGTTTCAAACGATGACAGCTGCTGCATTACTGCTAAAAGTCCACCCACCTCCACACTGAGAATGACCCAGATGACATCTCCATAGTAGAGTCCTGTAGCAGTGCACATCTGCCACTGTCCCTGACACATTCCTGCTCTGCTGGGGCTTCACATCTGGACGCTGACGTCTGCAATCTCCTGGGGCTTTAGCAATCTCACCAACACCATGTTCACATGTCCAAACTGGTCTCCCCTGACATATTTAAGACAAACCCCTGGAGGCCAGGCCTCTGCCCCAGAATTTTGGATCCGCCATGTTTTTATATATTGAGCATAAGGATATATCGACTCCCGTTCGCCTATGGTGACATCTTCAACAAAGGACACAGATGGCACACTGATGTTTGGGCTCTCAAAGTCATAATAGGTGCCAATTGCTCCTTGTAGGTTCCAGTTGGTCATGTCCAGGAAGAAGGCACAGCCGGCCGGGTTGAGCTGGAAGCCGAGCAATCGTTGGAACTTGGAGATGAGCTCGTCCTTGGCGGCGGTGCCCAGGCAGCTGAACTTCTGCATCAGCTCAGGGTCCGGGCCCACGTCCATGCCCTCCACGGCTGGGGCCGGACACTCGCTTCCCCGCCTCCTCACAACTGGGCCGCCGCTGCGCCACCGGGCCCGGGGACCTTTGGGGGGGGGGGCGCTGCTAGCTGGCGCCGCGACCCCGCTCCTCCGAGGTAGGCCCCGGGCCTCTCATCGCCCATAGGGATAAACTCACTCAGCCACCGGCTCACGCTCGCGCTCCGCACACCCCCCCCCCCACCGACACCCCGCCAGGCCGCCTCTCACTTCTCCCCTGCCTCCGCCTCAAGTTGGATTTTTTTTTAAATTTAAAAAGTGATTCTAGAGTAGTTGGTATTGGTAAACAGCTGTGACTTTTAAATCCTGATAAAGTTCCTGCCACAATTTTCTAGGATGTGTAGATAGTGTTAAGAAAAACTTGATATGTTTTTTAATAACAAACAAACATATGTATGGTGCTTACTATGTGCCAGACCCTATTCTTAGCGTAGTGCTTAATATAGATTGACTCATTTAATCCTCACAGCAACCCTATGAGGTAGGTACTATCATTTCCCATTTCACAGATGGGAAAATTGGAGACATTAACTCGTGCCGTTAATAACAGAAGAACCAGCATTTGGACTCAGGTAGTCTAGCTCTCCCATCTATCTGCTTAATTACTATACCACCCGGTGCCCTAAGACATATGTGAATTCTGTAAAGTCAGAAACAACAGAAACAATACTTATTTAATGTCAAAACAGAGTTTACCCTCTGTATATTCTAACTTGTCCCCTCCCCACTAAAAGTGAATACATAGGTCTATAAATCCAAGTTAATATATCCTGTTCCATTATTCTGATTCCATAAGATTGGAATGAGAACCTTTGCTATTATATATAAAAATAAGGCATTTCAATACCACTCATACAATGAGATGTACAATCTTTTCATGACTTTAAATGTTATCTATTCATAATAAAAGTGAAATTATACTCAATTTCTCCATTGTACAAAGTAAGGTACAAATTGTGAAATTTCTATTAGTAAAAATATACCATTACTTATGTCGGACTATTAAATTAGCAATCCTTTATTATTTCTCCATAGTACAAAGGAAATACAACGTAGCAAACTTTAACTTTTTCTAAAGGAATTTTATCTGCAACCATTTAAAATAAATGTGTGTGTGTGTGTATGTATATGTATATATACTGTAGCAATTTATTTTGCTTTTTTCCTACGTCAATTTTCCACTGTGAGAAGCACAGTATCCTCCACACTCTGGATCTACCTGTGCTTTATTTCTCCCTCTGGTACTCACCACTGTTGAGCCTACTCTATATGTTATTTACGGTCAATTTATTGTCTGCCCCTTCAGAATGTGTGCTCTATCAGAGTAGGGATTTGTCTGTTTTGTTTACTGCTACGTCTCCAGCACTAGAACAATGCCTAACACATAGTAGAGAGTAAATAAAAGGCTGTTAAAGGAATCTGAATCTCTGAAGAAAATCTCCCTGCAACATCCTCCCCCTCCCTCCCCCACCCCCCAAATCATATCTTGGGGAAGACACTGTGTGAACAAGATGAGAGCTCTACTTTCCCTGAGTGTGAAAGACTGCAAGTGAGTTTGCAGAGGCTTACGGAGCCCTGGGAAGTGGATGGGTCAGTCTTGCCGTCTCCCTGTAGTACAAATGGCTCCTGTTAACCTGCTTAACGGAGGTGGGGAGCTGGGGGTTAGTCTCATTAAGATATTTTGAGGTAGTGATTTGGCATATAATTCAGGATTTAGTGTGACTTAATAATATAGTCAATAATATAGGGCAGAATTTTCATGGAGCTCCACTGTTAACAAATTTCAGGAACTTGATCTTTGGGTTCAAGAGATGAAAAGACAATTCCCTTGAATAAACCAACACTTTCCTACTCCCAGAATGTCCTGGTCATCACTGAACCTTGCCTGACTTCAGAAACTGCCTTTCAACCTCCCTTCTCCCAGGGAGCAGTCCAGCATCCAGTCCCTCTAACTCAGGTGTCCAATTGGCAACAAGTAGTGCCAAGCAAGGAGTCCTGGCTGGTGACTCAGGAGATCTGAACTGTCATCTGCTGTTGTCCAACTTTGTTACTAAAGGTAAGTGATTTCAAATCTTTGGGCATCAGCTCCTTCATTTAAAAGCAACTGTTACAAGCCTCTTAGATAGCCTCATCCACCAGAGGGCAGACAGCAGAAGCAAGAAGAACTACAATTCTGCAGCCTGTGGAAGGAGAACCACATTCACAGAAAGATAGACAAAATGAAAAGGCACAGAACTTTGTACCAGATGAAGGAACAAGATAAAACCCCAGAAAAACAATTAAATGAAGTGGAGATAGGCAACCTTCCAGAAAAAGAATTCAGAATAATGATAGTGAAGATGATACAGTACCTCGGAAAAAGAATGGAGGCAAAGACCGAGAAGATGCAAGAAATGTTTAACAAAGACCTAGAAGAATTAAAGAACAAACACCTAGAAGAATCAAAGAAGAAACAAACAGAGATGAACAATACAATAACTGAAATGAAAAATATACCAGAAGGAATCAATAGCAGAATAACTGAGGCAGAAGAACAGATAAGTGACCTGGAAGACAGAATGGTGGAATTCACTGCCACGGAACTGAATACAGAATGAAAAGAAATGAAGACAGCCTAAGAGACCTCTGGGAGAACATTAAACAAAACAACGTTCACATTATAGGGGTCCCAGAAAGAGAGGAGAGAGAGAAATGACCCATGAAAATATGTGAAGAGATTATAGTCGAAAACTTCCCTAACATGGGAAAGGAAATAGCCATCCAAGTCCAGGAAGTTCAGAGAGCCCCAGGCAGGATAAACCCAAGGAGAAACACACCGAGACACATAGTAATCAAACTGACAAATATTAAAGACAAAGAAAAATTATTGAAAGCAACAAGGGAAAAACGACAAATAACATACAAGGGAACTCCCATAAGGTTAACAGCTGATTTCTCAGCAGAAACTCTACAAGCCAGAAGGGAGTGGCACGATATATTTAAAGTGATGAAAGGGAAGACCCTACAACCAAGATTACTCTAGCCGGCAAGGATCTCATTCACATTCAACGGAGAAATCAAAAGCTTTACAGACAAGCAAGAGCTAAGAGAATTCAGCACCACCAAACCAGCTCTACAACAAACGCTACAGGAACTTCTCTAAGTGGGAAACACAAGAGAAAAAAAGGACCTACAAAAACAAACCCGTAACAATTAAGAAAATGGTAACAGGAACATACATATCGATAATTACCTTAAACATGAATGGATTAAATGCTCCAACCAAAAGACACAGGCTGGCTGAATGGATACAAAAACAAGACCCATATATATGCTGTCTACAAGAGACCCACTTCAGACCTAGGGACACATACAGACTGAAAGTGAGGGGATGGAAAAAGATATTCCATGCAAAAGAAAATCAAAAGAAAGCTGGAGTAGCAATACTCATATCAGATAAAATAGACATTAAAATAAAGAATGTTACAAGAGATAAGGAAGGACACTACATAATGATCAAGGGATCAATCCAAGAAGAAGAGAAAACAATTATAAATATATATGCACCCAACATAGGAGCACCTCAATACATAAGGCAACTGCTAACAGCTATAAAAGAGGAAATCGACAGTAACACAATAACAGTGGGGGAGTTTAACACCTCACTTACACCAATGGACAGATCATCCAGAGAGAAAATTAGTAAGGAAACACAAGCTTTAAATGACACAATAGACCAGACAGATTTAATTGATATTTACAGGACATTCCATCCAAAAACAGCAGATTACACTTTCTTCTCAAGTGCACAAGGAACATTCTCCAGGATAGATCACATCTTGGGTCACAAATCAAGCCTCAGTAAATTTAAGAAAACTGAAATCAAATCAAGCATCTTTTCTGACCACATCTTTTCTATGAGATTAGAAATCAATTACAGGGAAAACAACGTAAAACACACAAACACATGGAGGCTAAACAATACGTTACTAAATAACCAAGAGATCACTGCAAAAATCAAAGAGGAAATCAAAAAACACCTACAGACAAATTACAATGAAAACACGATGATCCAAAACCTATGGGATGCAGGAAAAGCAGTCCTAAGAGAGAAGTTTATAGCAATACAAGCCTACCTCAAGAAACAAGAAAAATCTGAAAGAAACCATCTAACCTTACACCTAAAGGAACTAGAGAAAGAAGAACAAACAAAACCCAAAGTTAGCAGAAGGAAAGAAATCATAAAGATCACAGTAGAAATAAATGAAATAAAAACAAAGAAAACAATAGCAAAGATCAATAAAACTAAAAGCTGGTTCTTTAAGAAGATAAACAAAATTGATAAACCTTTAGCCAGACTCATGAAGAAAAAGAGGGAAAGGACTCAAATCAATAAAATTAGAAATGAAAAAGGAGAAGTTACAATGGACACCACAGAAATACAAAGCATCATAGGAGACTACTACAAGCAACTCTATGCCAATAAAATGGACAACCTGGAAGAAATGGACAAATTCTTAGAAAGGTATAACTTTCCAAGACTGAAACAGGAAGAAATAGAAAATATGAGCAGACCAATCACAAGTAATGTAATTGAAACTGTGATTAAAAATCTTCCAACACACAAAAGTCCAGGACCAGATGGCTTCACAGGTGAATTCTATCAAACATTTAGAGAAGAGCTAACACTCATCCTTTTCAAACTCTTCCAAAAATTGCAGAGGAAGGAACACTCACAAACTCATTCTATGAGGCCACCATCACCCTGACACCAAAACCAAAGATACTACAAAAAAAGAAAATTACAGACCAATATCACTGATGAATATAGATGCAAAAATCCTCAACAAAATACTAGCAAACAGAATCCAACAACACATTAAAAGGATCATACACCATGATCAAGTGGGATTTATCCCAGGGATGCAAGGATTCTTCAATATATGCAAATCAATCAATGTGATACACCATATTAACAAATTGAAGAATAAAAACCATATGATCATCTCAATAGATGCAGAAAAAGCTTTTGACAAAATTCAACACCCATTTATGATAAAAAAACTCTCCAGAAAGTGGGCATAGAGGGAACCTACCTCAACATAATAAAGGCCATATATGACAAATCCACAGCAAACATCATTCTCAATGGTGGAAAACTGAAAGCATTTCCTCTAAGATCAGGAACAAGACAAGGATGTCCACTCTCGCCACTATTATTCAACATAGTTTTGGAAGTCCTAGCCATGGCAATCAGAGAAGAAAAAGAAATAAAAGGAATACAAATTGGAAAAGAAGTAAAACCGTCACTGTTTGCAGATGACATGATACTATACATACAGAATCCTAAAGATGCCACCAGAAAACTACTAGAGCTAATCAATGAATCTGGTAAAGTTGCAGGATACAAAATTAATCCACAGAAATCTCTTGCATTCCTATACACTAACAACGAAAGATCAGAAAGAGAAATTAAGGAAACAAACCCATTACCATTGCAACAAAAAGAATAAAATACCTAAGAATAAACCTACCTAAGAAGGTAAAAGACCTGTACTCAGAAAACTATAAGACAGGCTTCCCTGGTGGCACAGTGGTTAAGAGTCCACCTGCCAATGCAGGGGACACGGGTTCAAGCCCTGGTCTGGGAGGATGCCGAGGAGCAACTAGGCCCGTGCGCCACAGCTACTGAAGCCCGCGTGCCTAGAGCCGTGCTCCGCAACAAGAGAGGCCACCACGATGAGAAGCCCGCGCACCACAGCGAAGAGTGGCCACCGCTCGCCGCAACTGGAGAGGGCCCACGCGCAGCAATAAAGACCCAGCGCAGCCAAAATAAATAAATAAAAATAAAATTAAAAAAAACTATAAGACACTGATGAAAGAAATCAAAGAAGACACAAACAGATGGACAGATATACCATGTTCTTGGATTGGAAGAATCAATATTGTGAAAATGACTATACTACCCAAAGCAAACTACAGATTCAATGCAATCTCTATCAAATTACCAGTGGCATTTTTTACAGAACTAAAACAAAAAATCTTAAAATTTGTATGGAGACACAAAAGACCCCGAATAGCAAAAGCAATCTTGAGAAAGAAAAACAGAGCTGCAGGAATCAGACTCCCTGACTTCAGACTATACTACAAAGCTACAGTAATCAAGACAACATGGTACTGGCACAAAAACAGAAATACAGATCAATGGAACAGGATAGAAAGCCCAGAGATAAACCCACACACCTATGGTCAACTAATCTATGACAAAAGAGGCAAGGATATACAATGGAGAAAAGACAGTCTCTTCAATAAGTGGTGCTGGGAAAACTGGACAGCTACATGTAAAAGAATGAAATCACAACACTCCCTAACACCATACACAAAAATAAACTCAAAATGGATTAAAGACCTAAATGTAAGACCAGACACTATCAAACTCTTAGAGGAAAACATAAGAAGAACACTCTTGGACATAAATCACAGCAAGATCTTTCTTGACCCACCTCCTAGAGTAATGGGGAAAAAAAAATAAACAAATGGGACCTAATGAAACTTAAAAGCTTTTGTACAGCAAAGGAAACTATAAACAAGACGAAAAGACAACCCTCAGAATGGGAAAAAATATTTGCAAATGAGTCAACAGACAAAGGATTAATCTCCAAAATATATAAACAGCTCATGCAGCTCAATATTAAAAAAACAAACAACCCAATCAAAAAATGGGCAGAAGACCTAAATAGACATTTCTCCAAAGAAGACATACAGATGGCCAAGAAGCACATGAAAAGCTGCTCAACATCACTAATTATTAGAGAAATGCAAATCAAAGCTACAATGAGGTATCACCTTGCATCAGTCAGAATGGGCATCATCAGAAAATCTACAAACAACAAATGCTGGAGAGGGTGTGGAGAAAAGGGAGCCCTCTTGCACTGTTGATGGGAATGTAAATTGATACAGCCACTATGGAGAACAGTATGGAGGTTCCTTAAAAATCTAAAAATAGAACTACCATATGACCCAGCAATCCCACTACTGGGCATATACCCAGAGAAAACCATAATTCAAAAAGACACATGTACCCCAGTGTTCACTGCAGCACTATTTACAATAGCCAGGTCATGCAAGCAACCTAAATGCCCGTTGACAGATGAATGGATAAAGAAGATGTGGTACATATATACAATAGAATATTACTCAGCCATAAAAAGGAACAAAATTGGGTCATTTGTAGAGACATGGATGGATCTAGAGACTGTCATACAGAGTGAAGTAAGTCAGAAATAGAAAAACAAATATCATATATTAACGCATGTATGTGGAACCTTGAAAAACGGTACAGATGAACCGGTTTGCACAGCAGAAATAGAGACACAGATGTAGAGAACAAACGTATGGACACCAAAGGGGGAAAGCGGGGGCAAGTGTTGGGGGTGGTGGTGGTGGGATGAATTGGGAGAGTGGGATTTACATGCATTCACTAATATGTATAAAATAGATAACCAGTAACAACCTGCTGTATAAAAAATAATAAAATAACATTCAAAAATTCAAAAAAAAGAATGCAAAAACACTGTATTGCTAATAACGAGAATGCCAAGCATTTACAAACATTACCAAATAAATAAATAAATAAATGCAACTGTTATTAAATGCTGTATTAGATGACAACTATGGGACTGTCTGCCCCACACGTGTTTGCATGTGGTCAAACAAACATGGAAACCATACCAATGGATGCAGAAAAGAAAGCAAACTTCTCTTTCCTCACCATGCCTGTATTATTTTGCTAGGGTTACCATAACAAAATACCACAGATTGGGTGGCTTAAACAACAGTTTGTTTTCTCACCGTTGTGGAGGCAAGAGGTCCAAGATCAAGATGTCAGCAGGCTTGGTTTCTTCTGAGGCCTCTCTCCCGGGCTTGCAGGTGCGTGCCTTCTTGCCGTGTGTTCACATAGTCGTCTGTGTGTCTGGTGTCTCTCCCTCTCCCTATATCCTCATCTTATAAGGACACTAGTCAAAGTGGATGAGGACCCACGCTAACAACCCCATTTTAATTGTCTCTTTCAAGGCCCTATCTCCAAATATAGGCACATTCTCAAAGTTCGAGGTTCAATATAAGTGGGGGGGGGGCATAAGTTAGCCCACAACACAGGTCATCAATTTCTCAAAATCATGACAGATTTCAGTTTGCCTTATATTTGGACCATGAGTTCTTTATAAAGCTCTATGTACTTTTTTAGAAATTCCTAATTAGTTTTGGTTTGCTTTTTGAGAAAAGCAACATGCCTTTACCATATCTCTAAGCTCTTCCTGGTCCTTAATCGCGTTTACTGTGAAAGAATCCATTTTCTTCTTCAAAGATCATATTCCTAGAGCCCTCTGACCTCTTCTGTTTTTTCCTAATTTGTCCTGATTGCTTTCTTGGCTTCCTGCATCACTGTTAACCTGGGATTTACGTTGAGTTCCTGAGTTGGTTCCTTTCTTCTTTTTAAATCCTGGGTACTCCTCTTTCTTGGATTCTTGTTTTGATGAAGTACACCTGTGGCAGACATAGAGTATTTGCTCCTAGACTGCCTTTCCAGAAAGGACTCACTGCCCAGCTGGAAGGAGGATGGTTAACTGAGAGCTTCCTGGTGTTAACTTCTTCAGGATTCACCTCAGTTTCCTGGCCAAGGTTGTCAGTTTCTGACAAGGAGGTTGTATAAGGGCCTAGCCATTTCTGCCCCACTCAGGACTCCACTAAAGAGAAATCTGCTCTGCAGCTACCAAGGGGGCTGGCAGAGACTTTGTCAGGTCTGCGTCACTGTCTGATGGCTACCCCCACCCAATACTGTGTCTTCCCCTTTTCTGTTCACGGATGTTACCGTCCAGTAAAATTTTGTACTCTAATTCTGTGTCAGCTTCTGCTTCCTGGAGAAACCAATCATTATGAGAACTTCAAGTAATATTTTTTCTAAAAATTTGTTTCAGAAAGGAATCACGGGATTTAAACTTTGAGACTGTGTGTGAATTATCTATTTGTCCTCATATGTGATCGCTACTTTGATTGGTTATACAATTCCAGGTTCAAAATTATTTCCCCACAGAACTTTGAAGGCCTTGCTCTACTGTCTTCTAGCATCCAGTATTTCTGATAAGAAATCTGATCATAATCTGATTCTCATTCCTTTGTAGCTAGCCTGTTTTTTTCCCTATCTATGAAAGCTTTGGGGGTTTCATCTTTATCCTCAATGCTTTAAAATTCCACTAGGCTGTGTCCAGCCACAGCTGTTTTTCATTCATCCTACTTGGATGGCCCTTTCAATAACTAGTGTCTTTCTTCCATTCCTTTCCTTACATTGTCTCTGTTTTCCCTTTCTGGAACTCTGACTAGATAGCCATTGTGTCTTCTGGGTCTATCCGCCATGCTTTTAGGTGTATATTTTCTGCTCTCTCTATTCTGGTGTCCTGAGAGATATTTTCCATTCTATCTTCTATAACTCAAAATTTGATCTTTTGCCATAATCAGTGTTATTTTTCACTTTAGCAATCACTCTTAGTTTTCAAGAAGTCCATTTTTCTCTCCTTGCTCCTTTTAATACCACCTTGTTTTGGTTTTTATTGCTGCAATATCCTCTTGGATGTCCCTGAGAATATCAATTAGCATTTTAAAAAGTGGTTTTGTATTATTCCTTGCATCATCTGTTTCCTCCTGGATCAGTTATTTTGTTTGTTCATCTTGGACTTTCTTAAGTTGTTTTTGTTTCCTCTCAAATGTCTGGTAGACATATGCTCATACTCATGAATCAAGGACTACGTTGATTGGTGTTTGTAAAATGCCTGGGTCCTGGGGATAAGCAGTGTTTTTCATTTCTATGGTGCTGGCCCAAGATGCTCCAAACTGCCAACTTAATTGCGAGTGGGGTGGGGCAGCCTTTCCTTCTCTCCAGGTGTCTTATTATTAGGCTCTACTCTGCCTCTCTCGCCAGCCCTATACTCACCCCATAGGCTCTCCCCAGGCAAATCTGCTCTGCTTAAGCCGTTCTCCAGGTAGCTCCAGTTGGGGCAAAGGCTGCAGCAGCTGCACATTGCTGTGGGCCTCCGACCTTTGAGCTGCTGCCTCTGTGCCTGAAGCCTCTTCGGAGCTCCATGGGGAAAATGGTTGTTTCTGCAAGCTTCTAGAACGTGTATTCTGAGCTGTGATTTTCTCCATTTTGGGCCATGTATCTATTCAATCTCACTTGCTTTCCACAATCCCAGAAATTATTTTAAAGCTCAGGTTTGCTGATTGTACCTACTTCGTTTTCCATGTGGCAGGAAACTTTTTCTTCTTGTATATCTTTATTATCTTTCACTGATATCCTAGGAAAGAGGGATGCAATCATATGCGCCCAACCCTTCTCACTGCATGCTCACATGACTGGAAGAGAGGAGGCATCTCTCTGAGGCCTCTTTGATAAGGGCACTAATCCCATACGTAAGGGCTGTGACCTCACGACTTAATCACTTCCCATAGATTCCACCTCCTAATACCATCACTTGGGCATTAGGTTTTCAACGTATCAATTTGGGGCCAGGCGGAGGGACTAAATATTCAATCTTCGGCAACAGACTAAGGGATAAAGGTCAGGAACTTTTAGGGTAGTGGGGATGGAGGGGTGCAGCACCATGTTTCCAACTGTGTGCACTAGAGAAGCAGAGAGAGAAGCTGAGAGGCACTGAGGAAAGCCACAAGGAGGCTTGGTTACCACTCCTCCATGGTTTCCCTGGGACACCCCTGTATCACCGTAATATATGCCACTTGCTTACATTAGCTCTGTGTGGATTTCTATCACAAGTAAGAGGGCCAGAAATCAGGAAACATCTTGGCCCTCCTGGAACGCGTCACTCTGATCTGGCTGGCTGTTTTGGAAGAGGGTGCATCAGGAAGGGGTTATACCAAGGGGCCAGGATTCCTTCACAGTGCAGTGATGGCCACGACAGTGACCTCTGCAGATAATAAACGCCTGACTTGCCACCCTATAAAATGAGACAGTACGAATAAAATGAAGGCCCTTTCCTCTTAGCCTAATTTACAAGGTTCTTTCCATAAACTTGGGAGGAGGGGTGCGACACATCTTCCCCGCCTCTCACAGAGACAGTATTTTTTTTAACTCTCGGAAACACCATATAACTTTAAAAAGCTACCGGCTTGTTACGTGCGAAAAATGGCAAAATGTTCACTAGGAAACAAAAATAAAGCCCACCATTTCGTTCAAGTAGTCTGTGCTTGCCCCACCCTCTAAATTTTTAACTCCTTTCAACCATGTTTGTGTAGCCTTAAGGAAGCCGCTTTCCCCCTTAATGACTAGCCCTTTTTCCTAACCTCGCATTTTCTCCTTAACTCATCCTCACATTTTATTAAAACTTTTACTTTGGGGAGCTGTTACCTTACTTGGGGAGACTTAAGAACTAATTCTAAACGCCTTTCCACAAATAAGATCAATAATTTCAAAATAAAAACTCAATTTGCTCAAACCAACATTATGCCCTCTTGGTTGAAAGGCCCTTGAGGGCAGAACCCAAATCATTAGGTGGTTTTTCTGCTCTGCTGACAACCGAGAAGGGGTTTGTTAAATGAAATGTAAAATGGGAGCGGGCTCCAAAGAACCTTGTAAATAACTTTGTTCCCTCTGCGTTGTCGGGCATGGCTGGCGTGGTTTAGTAACTGGGTGACCGCAACGTCTTCAAATACCTTCCAAGACCCTACGAGCTGAGCCGCGGTAGACGCAGCCCCGCGACATTAACCAGCTTTGTCCCGGGAACTGCGGGCTTGACCTCGGGGCTCCCTCCCCGCTTCCTACCTGGAGCCCGCGGGAACCACCCCTCCTTTCCTCGGCTTTGCCCCGAGCCGTCCTCCTCGCCCGGCCACCGGCGTCCCGTTATTAGTGTTCGCGAACCCCTCAACATCTCGAAAGTTCGACAGGCGGCATCGGAAACCAAGCCCGGTGGCTCTCCGCCCTCGAGGTGTGGTAAACTCTCGGCATTTGTGCTTGGGAGAACCCCGAAGTAGTAAAAATCTCTTATTTTGAAAACTAAGGGGACAAAAACGCCAAGACTGGAAGGAATCGTACCTACAGTCCTCTGATTCGTAGTCGCACGCATCACCCTGCACCACGGACCCCTCACACGAGGGGTGAGGAGACATAAAGGTTACAGAACAGGGAAGCCACACCCGACAGTAACTCCCCTAACACCAGGAGTAAAGAAAAAGTGCGACAGACACGCGGAGGAGTCTTGAGTCTTGACACGAGAGTTCCGAACTAGCTCCTGCCGCAGTCAGGCTCCGCGAGCCACAGCCGGGTAGTCTTTCTGCGCACGCGTAAAACAACATTCGGGCACGTACTCCCTTCGCGCCCCACTCCCTCCATTACGCATGCTCAATTTCATCTCTGGCTAAGGGTTGCGCGCGCTCTGGTTCCTAGGTATTGAATCTCAGGGGGCGGGGACACAGGGCCTTCCCGTCCCTTCGATAGCTCAGCTGGTAGAGCGGAGGACTGTAGTTAATACCGTCAAGAGGCATCCTTAGGTCGCTGGTTCGACTCCGGCTCGAAGGAGACAAGGACGCTTTTGTCGAGCTTCCTGTGATTTATGGTCCTTTCCGCATAAGGATTTCTCTGATAATACATTACTTTCCAAATAACAGGTCGAAACCCTTAGCTTCCTCGGTGTGAATCTTTTGCGAATCCTGGAAACGGGGACATGCGGTCCGAGTTCTGAGCGAGCGGGGCACTGAGTCTGCGCTCAGCGGGGAGGCTGCCGGGTCACGGCCTTCGCTTGTTTCTAAAGCGTCTTCGGCGTTTCCCGAGCCCCTGAGTGCCAACGCGGCGAAGCCGCGTCCCGGGCCAACGGCCGGCTCCCCGGGGCCAGGCCCCTGACCTAGTCCTCAGAGCCCGTGCAAGGTCGGCGATGCGAGCGCTCGGGGCGGCTGCCGTGAAGAGCTGGGAGGTCCGCAAGGAGGATCTCGTGTCCAAGGAACCTGGGAATCACGAAGGCAACGCGGTAGAAAGCACACGAAGCCTAGAAAAATGACTAAAAGTTATGAAGATGAGTTGAGAATATACTCTTCCACTCCCTTCGATAGCTCAGCTGGTAGAGCGGAGGACTGTAGCGTGGTGTCCATAGTCATCCTTAGGTCGCTGGTTCGATTCCGGCTCGAAGGAGAGAAACAACTTTTTGTTACTTTGGTCTTAACCATGAAACAGGGACAAGAATGTGGTCAAGAATATTTATCTTCGCTTCTAAACGCTCTGTTCTCTCTCTAGAGGAAGAGATAAGCAGCCGTGGCCAGCGGTGGGGGATTAGCTCAAATGGTAGAGCGCTCGCTTAGCATGCGAGAGGTAGCGGGATCGATGCCCGCATCCTCCAGTTTTTCTCCTGCTCTCCAGTGGTCCTTTTTCTTTTGATTCTCATTCAACTCGAACAAGAGTTGAAAGTAGTTGGGCGAGCTTGAGGTTACCGCTATTAAAACTTCCCAGACGAGGGTACTTGAGGGGATAATTTTTCTAATCTTAAAATTTTAGACCCATTTACTTTGTGAAGTTCACGAAATTGGTTCTTTTTCTCTCCAAAAATGGAGACAGATTGCTATCACGTCTGTCGGCACTCTGAGTCTTTTGTGATTTGTGATTGATGGCTGCACTTACAGGGACCCATCTGAGTCTAAACTGCGCATAATTAAGGGGACCTGACAGAAAAACAAAATAAAAAACAGAACTTGGAAAAGGACGCTGCTACTTTAAACTTACGTTGAGCTGAGGAGGCGGGGACTATTCTGGTCCATCTCATCTGCGTACAGTGGGGTGCCTGGCTCGTGGCAGATCCAAGATGGATATGATAAAGCAAGGCGGGTACCTGAGGACAGGTGAGGAAGTGGAAAAGACCCTGGACCCAGAGGCTTCTTGTTGGAGGAGGATTCTAACGCCATTTTCCTCCTGGGAAGTAACTTTGGAGAGTTAATTAGAGACCACCACAGAGAGGGAATCAACTGGAGAAAAGTTCTAGCTCGGGCTGCCCTTGAGTGTGGTCTGTTTAGTTAAACAAAGACATGACAAAAACAAACACAAATACACACACTCATTGAAAAATTCAATTTAGCAGAACACACACAAAGTCTTTTCTGGTAATGAAGTCTCTCTATCCTAATTTTCTAGAATAGAGCCATGAAAAAAAGCTGTTGAAATGATATTGCAATTCTCAACACAAAATATAAACCTAGACAAAGGCAGAGATAATACCTTTTATGAGGATGACAATTGAGAAGTGAAAATACTTTTACCTTATTTCCATTTTAGGATTCTAGACAACCTGTATATTTTTGTTACCAATGTGTACAACCTGCTGTTTTTTATTGGCGTGTCTTTCATTTTCTAGGGCAGCTTCCATTTTAAATTCTTTTCAATAAAGTCTCTTTATTGAATGTATAATGATTCACTTAAAATACATCATTTTTTTTCGTGGAAACAAATTTACAAAGTAGGAAAAAGAATCCTTTTATCAGATGATATGTCCCAATTTCTGGTTGGGATGACGGGTGTTCTAGCTGGTGGGCTGGAGGAGCTGGCAGTGAAACTATAAGAACTACAAGAGCAAGAAACGGGTAATAAGTAAAGGAATTGTTAGCAACTGCACCCCAAATTCGGGTGGAGAACACATGTTTGGGACAAGTGAGCTGGGCAAGAACTCAAACAATATCTCAGGATCAGCAACTCAGGTGTGGAATGGAATTCATATAAAAAGTCTATAGATATAAGCTGAGAGGCACTATTGCCTAATGGTTAGTCATGTGGGCTGCAAAACCTGATAGACTTTCTTGTCTTTGCCATTCCCTATCTCGGTGACCTTGGGCAAGTTGCTTGACATCTTGGTACTTCAGTTTCCTCATCTGTAAAATAGGGATGATAATAATGGTACCTACTTTTAATGTAAAGCCCTTCTTACAGTGCCTGGCACATAGTAAACACACGGTGAACATTAGCTGTTATCCGTGTATGTTATTAGCACGCCATAGAGGGAAGGCCTGGAGGCAATATTCTAGAGTTTATACGAGTGTTTATATAAATATATATGAAAGTGCAGGAAAGAGGTGCTTGGATCTCCTCTGCAGGGAAAGTACAACAATTCTAAAAATACAAACTGATGGTTAAGTGAATTATGGTATGACCATATAATAGTATAGCCTTTGAAATTGTATTTATTAAGAACTTCTACTGACTTGGGAAATGTTAATTATTGAATATTAAGTGAATAAAGTAGGCACAGAGCAATATAAACAATAACAATATAAACAAGCATGAATTACCTGTAGGAAACACTGAAGAATACATTAAAATGTTAATACTAGTGATCTTTGGCTAGTAGGATTACTGTGATTTCTTCTTCCTTAAAATTTAAAAATATTTTCTAAGTTCTGTAATAACCATTTATTACTTTAATTGAAAATATAGACGAATCCTAAAAACTTAACAGCTAACATTTATTCAGCACCTCTGACAAGCCAAGCACAGTTCTACTTACTTCACATGTGTTAACTCATTTATTTCTCTCATAAAGAAAACACCAGGCCCAGATGCCTTCAGTGGTGATTCTACCAAACATTTAAGGAAGAAATCACACCAATTGTACACAAACTTCCATAAAATTGAAGAGGAGGGAGTATTGTCTAACTTATTCCATGAAGCCCTCATTATCTTGATCCCAAAACCAAGCAAAGACATTACAAGAAAAGAAAACTACAGACCAATATCCTTCATGAACATAGATGCAAAATTTTTCAACAAAATTTTAGCCAGTTAAATCCAACAATATATAAAAAGGAAAATACATCATGACCAAATGGGTCTTTTCCAAGAATACAAGACTAGTTCAACATTCAAAAATCAAGGTAATTCATCACAGTACTGAAGAAGAAAAACTACACGATCATTTCAGTAGATGCAAAAAAAGCATTTGACAAAATTCAACATCCAGTCCTGATTTTTCAAACTGTCAGCAAACTTGGAAGATAGGGAGAAGGGAACTTTCCCAACCTGATAAAGGGCATCAATGAAAAACACACAGCTAACATTATACTTAGTGATATGAATGCTTTCCTCTTAAGATCAGGAAAGAAGCAAGGAAAACCATTCTGGGGTCTCTAGCCAGTGCAATATGGCAAGAAAAATGAAGTAAAAGACTTCCAGATTGGAAGGGAAGAAATAAAACTATCTCATTATTTAAAATACTGATTATATGTTGAAATGATAATAGTTTATATAGTTTGGGGTTAAATAAAATATATTAATAAAATTAATTTCATTGGTTTCTGTTTTTTAATGTGGCTACTAGAAATTTAAAATCTTATATATGGCTCATATTTGTCACTCACATCTTATTTCTATTGTACAGTTAGGTCAGAGAGGTAGGTAGGGGCCAAATCATGTCAGGCCTTAGGGATCACAGTGAGGATTAATGTCTTTATCCCTAGGGGTAATATGACCATTAATGGGATTTAAATAGAGTGTAACACATGAGAAGCAGATTGCAGAAGGCAAGAGTAAATTCAGAGACATCAGTTAGCAGGCTGGGGCGGAGGGGAGGTAAGACTAGATTGTGTGCATTGAGGGTGGAGCCCAGTGTCCTTGATCTTGAAGCCAAGGTAAGGAGTTCAGACATGGCCATTGGGAAGGCCTTACGCTAAAGTATTTGCTACTTTTAGGGACTGTCACTGTTTATTTCTGGCATGTGAACTATGCCAAGAAATGTTCAGAGGAAAGTACAATATGTTAGTTTTCTAACATTTCCTTAGAGATATGTATGATGAAGTAAAATTTATAAACAACAGATTTGGAGAAGGATTAATTATCAAGAAGAAAAAAAGCTTTCAGCCGGAAGTTTGCAAACTATCTAATGAAAGAAATGCCACTTAGCTTCTGTTAAGTACTTTTCAAGTCAGTTAATTTCATTTTTAGTTTAGCTTTTGTAAAATGTTTCTTTTCACTAAAAACTTTAAAATCACATATTCAAGCTGCCTATTGCCAGAAAAACAGCTAAACTGAAAAGATTGACAATGTAAACAGAAGGAAAATGCTAAGCATTTTGTAGATGTCAAGAGTCCTTGGTGTAAGAAGACGGACGGATGGGTGGATGGATGAATGGATCAATATTGCAGGGAAAAATTAACAACCTCATTGTCTTAGTTTAAGAGGACCTGGTCTGTAAACTATTAAGCATTGGCCTTTGTTTTGGCATAGGATTAAAGTGATTTTCAGGAGACTTAACTGGTGCTGGAGTTGACCTGAAAGTCTCAGTCCACTCATGACCTAGTGTTCCAGTCTAACTAAACCTTCTTCTCCAGCAATGCCTACTGTCTGCCTCCATATCCACACAGTCTGGTGTTTCTCTCCTTGTTTTAATGATTTTGTCGACCACCAACTTTCTCACTTCTGGTGGGTAAAAGAAGGAAGAATTCTCCTTCCTCTACCTTAGAGAATGAGCTGAAATCAAGATCAGCCTTCCAGTTCCTCTTGTTTTCTCTTCCTCCAGGGCTGCACTCTGCCTCACTGCTTTGCTTCAAACTATATCTATTTTTTACTTCCCTTTAGCTCCACTTTCCATCTGTCTTGTTTGATGAATGGCTAGCTAGTTCCTGGAGCTAAGCCTAGATTATTTTCAAGTACCTGGATTTGCAATTATGTATGTTAAAGAGACAAAAAGAACATGGGTAAATGAAATGCTGAGGACATTCTGGAATCCTTGGGAAGTATACTGATTCTGACACTGATTCTCTGGGAACTTTCTAATGCCTCCTATTCCGCAGAGTGCTCTGTCTTGTTTTGCAAGTTGGAATCTAGAGTTGATGTTGATTTTCTAACTATTCTGGGGTTAGAGGAGTTTCGTATCACCCTAACTAGAAAGTACAAAATCCACCAAAAGAGAGGAACCCAGTTCCTGCCAGAGAATGCTTCATATATAATTCAATTTTCCCCAAAGGTTTTTTAATATCTTATGTTCTAGGACTGGTGTCCAGTATGGTGACCTCCAGCCCCATATGGTTATTTAAACATGTTTAAATGGAATAAAATTAAAAATTCATGGACTTCCCTGGTGGTACAATGGTTGGGAATCTGCCTGCCAATGCAGTGGACACAGATTCGAGCCCTGGTCCAGGAAGATACCACTTGCTGCGGAGCGGCTGAGCCCGTGCACCATAACTGCTGAGCCTGTGCTCTGGAGCCCACGAGCCGCAACTGCTGAGCCCACGTGCCACAACTACTGAAGCCCGCGCACCTGGAGCCCATGCTCTGCAACAGGAGGGGCCACCGCAATGAGAAACCCATGTACCGCAACAAAGAGTAGCCCCCACTCGCTGCAACCGGAGAGAGCCCACGTGCAGCAATGAAGACTCAATGCTGCCATAAATAAATAAATGAATGAATGAATGAATGAATGAATGAAAAAAAAATTCAGTTCCTGAGTTGCACTATACACATTTCAAGTACTCAATAGCTACCTGTGACTAGAGGTTGGCCAGCACAAATGTAGAACATTTACATCATTGCAGAAAATTCTAATGGACAATGTGCTGTAGAGTATGGGGTGGGGTAGCTTAGTAGATGAGTCAAAAGGTATCATTCTGCGCAACTACTTAACTTCATTGAGCCACAGTTGGCTCAATGGAGATAATAATATCTACTCTAGAGAGCTATCCTAAGAAATGATTGGTACTCTGCAAATATTTATTATGTTTGTTGTGGTGGTGTAGTACTAAAGTAAGGGATTGTAGAACCTCATTTTCTCCCTCCCTGAGATTAAGAACATACTGAGATCTACATTTCGCTGGACCCTGAAGTCTGGGTTCATTTGGCCTGGTAGCTAGAGGTTGAAAGAGGTCAAGAATCTTCTCTTTCTATTGTCACCCCTCAGTGCCAAGTCCACCGTGGGCGTAAACTCAGGTTCTTAGGGACCCATCTTGCTTCCTTTGACTTATCTAGGGGATTTGGGAAACTTCTGGAGGACGTGAGAGCCATGGTGGTTTTGCTTCAGCTTCTCAATGTGTCTAAACACACCCGTACCGCAGTGTGGTAGGACTCAAGAATGGGGGGAAATTGGTTCTTCAAACTATGGCAACTTCCTGTGTAATTACCCCTGATTGGTTTCAACTCCCTGTGCTAGGGTGTGGGTAGGAGAGGGGAGGAAGTCATGCACCACCCCTATAGAGTCCAGGGTACCTTCAGGAGCCTAAGCTGGTTTTCGCATCTCTGTGGAGGCCCAGGTCCACTGCAAATTCCAGAGCCTTGAAGCTGAGTTCAATTCTGATTCATTTCCAGAATTTTTGCCATCTCTCAGACTCTGAATGATTTGGGAGCAGACTAAAATTTTCTAGTTCCTCCCTAGGAACCAGAGTGCTACCCCCGTGTCCCACTCCCAACTCACATGCCCCCCCTATAGATGGCTGGTCTCTGAGAGGGGGAGGAGCAGGAATGGAGGAAAGAGGATGAGGAGGGGAAGGTGGTTCTTATCCATCAACTTGGCTCTTCTTCCTGCGGGCTTCTTGCTAGTATCCTCTGTAGCTTCCAGGGGCAGTTCTAAGACAAAACGAAAGGCAGAGAACAAGAAGGAGCAGAGAGTAAAAGGAGAGGGTAGGGTTCAACTCTCCATCAAATAATTCACCTGGGGATTCTCAATGTTCATGCAGTTTCAGAGTGTTTTTTTCTACAAATACTGCTAAGTTAGGTTATGAACCCCACTCACAGATAAAAGAACTGATATCCAACTAGGTGAGGTCACATTCCTAGGATCACCAGGTGAGGTGGACATGGGAGCTGGACCTCCTGACTCCCTGTGCAACCTCTCACTGCATCATCTTGGTTGCTCTGGCTCAGGCATCTGAGTCACCCCTGAGGATTCTACTCTCATAGCCACCAGAGTCCATTTCCTCCTTTCCTTCCCCACTGCCATTCGTCACCCGGTGCCAGGGCGTCATGACCTCTCACCTAGGCTATTGGCAACAACCTCCCATCTGGTCTTTAGCCAGGTCACCTTCACACTGACCTATCCCAACCACCACTGAGATTAATTTCACCAATGCACAGCTCTCAGGGAAATGTCCCTGTGAGACACTCTCAACGACTTCCTGTTGCCTAATTTATTAAGTGGTAAAAACTCTTCAGCCCAGTATTCATGGGCTGCCAATGTGCCAGAAGCATGCTCTGCACTCCAGCCCAAAGCACCACACGCTCTGAGCGTTCCCGGCACTCCTGTCTGCTTCTGTGCCTTCTCTTGGAAGCCCCACCTACGCCCCACTGCCCACAGAACGACATGCCCATTGGTGTCTAGGTTCCTCAGTGGATCAATGCAAATGCCACCCGACCCATGAAGCCCTCCTGATTCCTCCAACTCTGGAATTCTCCGGAATTTTTTTTTTTGGTTTTTTTTGGCCATGCTGCACGGAATGGGGATCTTAGTTTCCCGACCAGGGATCAAACCCGCGCCCCCTGGAAGCACAGAGTCTTAACCACTGGACCACAAGGGAAGTCCCTGAAGTTCTTTATCACATTTTGTTTTGTACTGGGGTTCTGTATATGCGTGTCTTATCTCTACTATTTATTAGGCTGAGCTCCTTGAGGACAATGACCTGTATCTTGTTCATCTTTCAAGACACATGATAAACACTCAACAAATATTTTTTGAAAGAATGAATTCCTCTTAAAAGGATAGGCTTGGCTATAGTGTATAGTATTAGTTTAAGTGCTTTTCCTTAGGTTGCAAGGTCTTTTACAGTAGAAACTTCATCTTTCTTAGAAAATAGCTCTCATATTTTGCTCAGACCTCCATAGCCCATGTAACAATAAACACAGTTAACTGTCTAGGCTAGGTGAACTGAATTAACTCAGTAAAACAATGTCACCAATTCCCTTCTTCACTGTAAACAGACATTGAAAGGAATAACAAAATTCTCCAAAGATCCCTGAAATGTTTATGAATACGTATAACTTATTATTAGTTAATAGAGCTTATTAGATTCTCAATAAACTCTCAGTGCACACAGCACTAAGGGCACACATAACCAGTCACAACGATCTACTCCTTACTGGTAATTAAGTGCACCCTGGGGCTGTGTTAACAAAATGTGTTCATTGTATGGGGTTTTTTAAATCAAGGAGAAATAAAGCTGCAAATTCATTACATAAAAAAATAGACATGTGTTTCTTATTTCATTTTTGATCTGATTTTAAATCTTTAAATAAAACATATAGATGAAACAGTTGTTTCACAAAATCCTGGCAAACATCAGAATTGAAATTGATGACTCAAGAGCAGACCAAGAATTCTCAGAAATGACCAGGGAAACTATCATTTAAAAAATCAACTTGGTAAATGAGACAAATGCAGAGGGGTATAGATATTTCAGACCAGATGAAACCCAGGTGTGGAAGCAGGATTCCATTTTCACTTCCACTGAAAATGGCACTGATATTTGTCCCCCACTATATGGCAAAATAAAATAATGGGTCTGCCACCCCATGTGCCAGTTACTACCTCATTACTGATTGTTGGTGCAAACTAAAATTTTTAAAGATTGCCAAATTTTCTTTGTGTTTCTAGGTGTGTGTAGGGGTGGCGGTGTATAGGATGAAGGAGGATTAGGAAAAAGAGAGAGAAAAGAGCATACTAGAGCTTTATTACACAACTTTAAAAAAAAAAATTGGATCAACTGGTGTTTGCATTTTTTAAAAATTTTGCAGGGCTTCCCTGGTGGCGCAGTGGTTGAGAATCCGCCTGCCAATGCAGGGCACACAGGTTCGAGCCCTGGTCTGGGAAGATCCCACATGCCGCGGAGCGGCTGGGCCCGTGAGCCACAACTACTGAGCCTGCGCATCTGGAGCCTGTGCTCTGCAACAAGAGAGGCCGCGATAGTGAGAGGCCCGCGCACCGCGATGAAGAGTGGTCCCCACTTGCCACAACTAGAGAAAGCCCTCGCACAGAAGCGAAGACCCAACACAGCCAAAAATAAATAAATTAATTAATTAATTAAAAAAAAATATGTACTTAAAAAAAAATTTTTGCGGATACTTTTATGGTGAAAAGATTTGAAATCAGTTTTTAAGTTGAAATTTTTCCCATTTCGCAACCCTCACAAAGATGAAATATTTAACACTAAGCAAGTCTTTTTAGTTGATTACCCTTGTGAAGCCAGGATAATGATATTCAAGACGTGCTTTGTTTGTTTTCACCTAAGATAGTATGATCATGCTACTTTTGGTGACTCGCTTCCGAAATTCTCAAGACAGAAATGGCATTCGTTATACCGTGAAACTCTTGGACTACGTTCTCCCCGGTCCTGGAGAAGCCCATCACCCAGCCCTTACTGATTGCTCACAGGGGGCATAGCTCAGTGACTCGGCACCAACATTTGCATTTGTTGTTGACAACTGTCGGCTTCCCCTCCCTCTCCTCACAACCCCGTCTAAATGGGGTTTGTAATCCTCCTTCCCACCCACTCTCTTCACTCCCTGGGGTGGGAATGTTGGCCCCTGTTCTCTGTCACCTGTCAGAATCCATCCTCCTGTCACTGGCTTATATGGACAAGTCTGTCTGCTGTCATGTGACCCTCGGCTGCTAAAAACAGCTCCAGCCCCACTCTGAACCTGGGCCTGAAACAATGTCCTCCACGGAAAGAAACGTAAAGGACACTTGATCACACAATCCTTGGAATTATTTCCAGGAATCACTTGCAGAAACCATTCGAAGCACCCTTTCCCTGGCAGAGCGCACAGGGACGGCCAGGAGATGAGCGCATCTTTGAATTACAAGTCTTTTTCCAAAGAGCAGCAGACCATGGATAACTTGGAGAAGCAACTCATCTGTCCCATCTGTTTAGAGATGTTCACGAAACCCGTGGTCATTCTCCCCTGCCAGCACAACCTGTGTAGGAAATGTGCCAGTGACATTTTCCAGGTAGGTTTGTTTGGAATGTAGGGGGTGGAAAAGATTCCCTCTTCTCCGAATCAAGCGCTTAACTTTGAGGTCATTTCTTTGGAAAGCTGTATAAGGTTGCATTTGTTAAAAAAAAAAAAAAAAGTTTTTAAAGTGATTTGCTTTCTACTTTGCTGTCAGCCTCCTTCTTACTCTCAAATCTAATTTTATTTCAATACCAAGAATCATACTTGTTTAAAAAAAATTGAATCTGTCTCAAAATTGTAAATAAATTACTGCCCAAGACATTAATGTTGGAGTTTCTGGCTGGAACTTTCGGTTATGAAAATGCTGGTTGGAAAAGCACCTCATTCTGAAGATGGTACATGGCACTTGACTGTGGATAAGTATTGGGCCTGCAGCTCAGGACCACTTGCTGATAATGCCCTAAGGGATGATCTCACAGCAAGCTGAAAGCAGGAGTTGATGTTGTTCATAGTGTAACAGAGAGTGAAGGGAAGCCTCTGAAAAGCTACCTGTGGCATTACTCAATTCCTCTTTTCTTGCTTGGCGAGAACAGGCCTCTAACCCGTACTTGCCCACAAGAGGAGGTAGCACTGTGGCCTCGGGGGGCCGATTCCGTTGCCCATCCTGCAGACATGAAGTGGTTTTGGACAGACATGGGATCTACGGGCTTCAGAGGAACCTGCTGGTGGAAAATATCATTGACATCTACAAGCAGGAGTCCACCAGGTAGGGTTCTCCTGTGTGTCAGACACATCTGAAGCTTGTCTTTATTATTTGTTTGTTTGTTTTAGTGGGTCACTATACTGAATGCTTGTTTACCAATCAGGGGCTAATTGTTTTATAGGAAAATGTTTTTCCAAGTCAGTCCTTCCCAATGGGAGTGAGAGTTGCTCTTGGGAGGAGAGAAGGAAGCTGGGGCCCATGCTTTTGTATCAATTTCAGAATGAAGTAACTCATTAACACTAATCCAGTCCAGATGGTGATATTGAAAGAGGCATAATGCTGCCCTACCCCCAGCCTTGTATTACATCCCTTGTAGACGTTTCTGCGCTGCACAGCTCCTTTATAGCTCCAGATTCTACACAGCAGAAAAATTAGAGTGCAAAACTCTACAGAAAATGAACAGAAATGGCATCTCCCAAAATCGGCCTGTCCTTAGTTCAGACAGACTCATTTTAAAATTATCTAGAGGATAATAATAAAAACAAAATCCTCTGACATAGTTAGTCATGGTAGTGACTCTGGGAAGTAGCAAAGCAAGGTAGACTCCTGGGATTTAGCAACTTAGAGTTTAGAGACATGGGAGGAAAAAAAATGATGGAGCTCAGGTTATGTTTCCCTATTCTCTAGGTTATTCTTCCTGAATACTCTTGGCATTCACCTGCTGATTGACACGCAGCATATACATCAGTCATCTTTTTATTTTTTTGAAAAGGTCTTCTTATTCATCGAATCACACTGGCTATAGAATTCCTTTCCTAGAGACAACACAGGGGAGTTCATTCCTAGAAGTGCTGGTGTGAGGAGCCCTTTTTCAACTGTACACAAGGCAGTCAAGTCCATAGCGCTTGACAGCAATACTGAGACCATCTAGAAATGATCTCACTGTGCTTCCTAGTAGGAGACACGGATTCACGGAACATCTGCAGGGCTCAAAGAGCCTGTGCTCTTAGAAGGAAAGCTGTTCTATAAATCGAACATATAATTATTATAATTGCTATGGCTATTCATTTCTGCTTAAGATTCAAAACTAAATTAGGTAGTGCCAGGATATAGATGGCACTGGGAAGAAGAATTGCTGATGACATATTGCAGAGATACAGAGTGGGCTATTTCCCTCGCTTCCAAAATCTATTGAGAAGAAGGAAAGTACCGCTGTTGTAATTAAGATCTGATCTCATTTTTTTTCATTATTTTAAGATGCAAATAGATACACTGTCTCTTAAAAAAGTTAACCAGCCAATTAATAACCAACTAATTATTAAGGCTGTTTATATAACAACTGATTCAGTGCCTGCAACAGTGCCTTGCACAGAATAGTTGCTCCATAAGTACCAGATGTTTAAGCAACACCATAAATCTTACACGTTCTATTTATTGCAATAATTTTCTGTTTTGCTACTTGCCACAGTGAGAGCTTGAATGATGTGAAATAATAACAATAATTGTTATGTAATCCCGAGAAGAGGAGATGTTAAAATCTGTAGCGTAACACTACATGACACATCCTGGCTTTAAAGTCTATGCAATGCATCTGCCAAAACTAGTGCCTAGGTGAACAAATTAAAAGCAAGGAATCAATTTCTAACAATGAAGCGCACAGCTGAGTAGCCTAGTGGTGTTTTTGTGATTATCAAATTCTTCTTATGCTGCTGTTTCTTGAACCTGAGACTTGCCTTTGGGACATTTTTAATTGGTAGCAAAACCACAAACTGTACAGAGAGCTCGGGCACATGTTTGGACATAAACCCAGTTGTTCCCTGAGGGCTGGCAGCTTTACCAGCCCAGAATCCTAAGCCTCAGGGTATGTGAGGTGACTCTGGAATAACTTTGATATACAGAGTGAGATGAACCCTGGCCCACATTAAGGTGGCAGCAGAAAGGGCAGGGGCTGGTCAACTCTGGCCTCCCACAGAATGGCTAGAGATTGTAGGTCTCAATAAAACCTGGGCTTCTTATCTAGAATTCTGCCTGGTGCTGAACTAGCCACAGCTTGGGGGTGGTATGGGGGTGGGGCGATGCGTGAAGGAACGAATTTCACTAATATTAGTAATGAACATAACGGGACTTCCCTGGTGGTCCAGTGGCTAGGGCTCCACGCTTCCACTGCAGGGGGCACGGGTTCAATCCCTGGTCGGGGAGCTAAGATTCCACATGTCCCACGGCCAAAAAAAAAAAAAAAAAAAGGAACATAATAATTAACTTTAAAATACAGCAAGTCAAACTAATATGTGTTGAATATGCGTCAGCCACTGTTCAGGGTGTTATCCACATGAATCATGTGTAATTCTTTAATTCTCACGAGTATTTTAAATATGTTATTGAAAGTAATTCCTATGCATATGCATAATTTTAAACATTCCAATCGCACTACAAGGCCTCTAAAGAGAGCTGCATTCCCTGTCCTACTCTCTCTTTGCCCCCAAGTCTCACTCCCTGGAGTCGGCCACGTTTAATTCTTTCAGCTGTTCTTCTGCCATTTATCACCCAGTGATGTGTGTATGCTACCAGCAGGCTCCTATTCTTTGGTTTTTCAGTTTTAGACATTATCTATTGACTTCACTGTAGACAATTAGGGCTGAGCCCCCGCGTGGTTGGCTTTACCTTCTACTTTTCTTTTACTCTCCCCTGGGTTGAAACCCTTGTTTCCTGGATCCTTTGTCGTCCTCTTTGTTGGTTTACTCTACTGTTTTTGTGGAGCACATCCTCAAGTAATCCCCTAAAGTGTGCAAAAAGTCCTCCTCTTTCCAGTACCCCCCACCGCCCCGCCCTGCACTCCTGCCTTCTGGGTGCCTGGCCTCTGCAGTCCCAGGGCCCTTGCCTGTAAAGCTGTAAAGCTGTAAAGCCTGTAGGGAACCTGTAAAGCTTGAGCAGCTTGTCCTGTGCGCCTTTACCCTGCAGGCTCTCAGCAGAACCAAGACGCATTTCAAGCAGGTCACTTCCCTTCGTCCAGCTGTTCCCAGTTTCCAACATTTGGTTGCATCTCTCCTCTGCTGTCATTTTGCTCATTTTTTGTCCTTATTGATTTATACCTTTTTATTCCCTTACTCTCGTTTTAGTGGGATTTCAGCAGGAAACATAAATAAATAAATGCATGCGTTCATTCTGTCATATCTAATTAGAAGACTCCTAGTCCAATTTTCAGATATGAGTAAAAGCTGAGCCTGAAAGAGTTGAAGGAACTCGCCTAAGGCCATACGGCCACCACTTGGAGAAACTGAGTTGGGATTAAACTTTGAGATCAGTTTGACTGTAAAAGTACTGCCTGAACATGGAAGCAACCTAAGTGTCCATGGACAGATGAATGGATAAAGAAGATGTGGCACATATATACAATGGAATATTACTCAGCCATAAAAAGAAACGAAATTGAGTTATTTGGAGTGAGGTGGATGGACCTAGAGTCTGTCATACAGAGTGAAGTAAGTCAGAAAGAGAAAAACAAATACTGTATGCTAACACATATATATGGAATCTAAAAAAAAAAAAAAATTGCTCTGAAGAACCTAGGGGCAGGACAGGAATAAAGATGTGGATGTAGAGAATGGACTTGAGGACATGGGGAGGGGGAAGGGTAAGCTCAGACGAAGTGAGAGAGTGGCATGGACATATATACACTACCAAACGTAAAATAGATAGCTAGTGGGAAGCAGCAGTATAGCACAGGGAGATCAGCTCGGTGCTTTGTGACCACCTAGAGGGGTGGGATAGGGAGACGCAAGAGGGAGGGGATATGGGGATATATGTATACATATAGCTGATTCACTTTGCTACACAGCAGCAACTAACACAACAATGTAAAGCAATGATACTCCAATAAAGATGTTAAAAAAACCCAAAAGTACTGCCTGCAATGCCTCATCAGCACCAGATGCCCATCCTTCAGGAAACTTGAGGATGGTCCCCGAAACCCCAGAGAGCAGAGGGAACAGGCTACAGACTCCCTGAGACTCGCCTGCGCGGAACGGCTGGGGGCCACAGCCAGCATCTGGCACTGAGACCCGAACCACAGCTGAGAGCTCGGACACCCTCACCTCATGAAGTTGCCTTTGCGTCTTTATTCTACATGCCACATTTGTCCCAGGTCTGTTATGTGGCGTAAGGTGTCTGAAGGTTTTCATTCTACGCCCATTTGTAAGTGGGGGAATGCCTCTCGGCCTGTGTTGCCACCTGAACAAGAACAACCTAATAAGGAATATTGCAGGCAGTCCTTGGTCTGTATTGCATAATGAAAAAGTAATCACAATCGACAACTAAATGAAGAGCCCATGGCTGTTTCCACATTTTCAGTATTGCATACCCTGCAAATATCTGAGCCCTACAATATCGTCTCTGGTCAGAGCTGCTAACATCGGAGCAGCACGTGGGACGCAGGCTACCCTCGGGAAATGCCTCGGGGAGAGGGGCCACAGTAGCATCAGCTGTGCCATCTCCCAGTTAATGTGCTCTGGACGCTTGCTTGACATTTATTACGAGGTGGAGGTACAGGGGAGGGAAGGTTTTAGAGGTAGAGAAGCCTTTGGCCAAGCAGAGACTGAATCACCACTCCTAGTCTCTAGATAACCCCCGGAGGCCTTTGTCATTTATAAGTGGAGTCTTCAGGATGTTGTCTGGTCTTTTCCTTTGCCACTCAGGAGAGCCAAGTGACTAAGCTTTGCCCATAGTTCACACGCCTTCTCCAGTTTTATGTTAGAGCACAGGGAACACTGTCCACGAATCTGGCAAATTCCCTTTTACTTCTCATTCATTCAACAAATATGTACTGAGCACCTACTCTATGCAAGGCACTGTTCTTGGCACTGGGAACCCAGCAAAAAAGGAGACAGACCATGGCCCCTGCCCTCATGGAGCTCACATTCCAGTGGAGGAAATAGACCATAATATATATAATGGAATATTATTCAGCCATACAAAAGAATGAAATATTGCCATTTGCAGCAACATGGATGGACCTAGAGAATATTATACTAGTGAAGTAAGTCAGACAGAGAAAGACAAATATTATATGATATCACTTATATGTGGAATCTAAAAAATAATACAAATGAATCTATATACAAAACGTAAAAAGACTCACACCAGACATAGAAAACAAATTTATGGTTACTAAAGGGGAAAGGGAAGGGGGAGAGGGATAAATTAGGAGTATGGGATTAAACAAACTACTATATTAAAAAAATAGATAAGCTACAAGGATTTCCTGCATAGAGCAGGGAATTATATTCAATATCTTGTAAAAACCTATAGTGGAAAATAATCTGGAAATATATATATGTATAACTGAATCACTTTGCTGTACACCTGAAAGTAACACAATATTGTAAACCAACTATACTTCAATAAAATAAAAATTCAGTTCCAAATCTGAGATGCTTCTAAATAATCATATGTTTGGGAAAATGAGGAAAGATTTTGGATTTGTATTTAAATTTTCCAAACAATTCTGAAAACTATTAACAGCCTCAGTCTTTGGATAGGACATATCAAAATTCCAGATTTCGTATAAGTAGGCTAAAACCACCCTTCCCCCCATGATCTCCAGAGGGAGCCTATGGCATCACAAGGTGACATAATTTTGATCTTGATGTATTCTAACACCTAAACCACGATGATGGTTAGGGGAATATACCAGGTCCTACCACGTGATGTGAACCTGGGCTCTCCAGGTGATTTCACAGCTAACAGGTTATCCTTAAGCAGCAATAACTTGTCACTACCTCTCTCATGCTTCTTCATTGCTTGGACATGGTGGTACCCCGGAAGTGCAAATCTCACTAGCACATACAAACCCAATGCTCCATTATGACCTGGGCAGCTTTGAAAAGTTTTGGTTGGTTTGGTTTGGGAAAACTGAAACTTGAGGATTATCTGTGAGATTTGGACTTCTGGGGTACCACCATGTCCCAGAACAACATTTTGCACTTTTCTTATTGCCTAAAGTATTCCGTGTAATTGTTCACATTCACTGAGCACATACTACCCCACTCTTAACCACTGCTGAGTCCTCAGGAAGTTACGTACATTTAATTTTTTGTGCTAATGGCAGGAGAAGACCCAAACAAATTAATAAAGCACTCGCTGATATTTTTCCTCTTTACACACAACTACTTCCAACCAGCGCCGGGACGAATTATCAGAGATTTGGGCTCCCCCAGCCCACCTCCACGCTCACTCCTTTTGCTGGGGCCAGAGGCTGCAGCGGTGGGGTAAACGGGCCTCCCCAACGCTGGTGCAAACTTGAGATTTAGTTTATCGGCAACCTTCTCCTCTTTACCCGTAATTGTAAAGTCTCTCTTGAGAGACTTGTGAGCATGTGGAGATGGTGCTGAAGCAGCTCCTAAGGAAAGAATCCGGTGTTCAGCTTTCAGGAATTGCACTCGCCCGTTTTTAAACCTTGAAATCGGCCAATGGGGGGAATCCTCACACCACAGAAATTGGCAAATGCTACAGGTCACCGTCTCCATGTCCTCACCCCCAGGCTGGTTGGAAATTTGTCAGGACACTGCTGATAAACCCGTAGAGAATGTGGAGGGCTCTGAGCGCATGAGAGGGGCTCTGGAAGTCTGCTGGGGTAGGGTTGCTGGGGGTACAGGGCCTTGCGGGGTACGATGCTGATCACCCCGTAGAGCCCCCCGGCTCAGCTCTGCCGCAACCGGAGCTGACACTTATCCACGTTATCTCCTCCCAGACCAGAAAAGAAGTCCGACCAGCCCCTGTGTGAGGAGCACGAAGACGAGCGCATCAACATCTACTGTCTGAACTGCGAAGTGCCCACCTGCTCTCTGTGCAAGGTCTTCGGGGCGCACAAGGACTGCCAGGTGGCTCCCCTCACGCACGTGTTCCAGAGGCAGAAGGTAACAGAGGCCTTTCCGCCCCTCCTCCGAAGCCCCTTCCGAGTGCCTGCGTCACTGACCCGCTGTCCCCGAAGGAGAGATGCCCAATGCGCACAGGGCCCTGAGGCTGGGCGGGCGCGGAGGGTAGAGCCGGAAGGGCTGCTGCGCCCCTGCCACGCGCTTAATGCCCTGGAGGCTGGTGGGGAAGGTGGGGGAGGGAGGAGATGCAGAGGGTCAGGAAGGGGTCCGGAGGGGAAGGGTCGCTGTGTTTGCGCCCTTTGGAGGTTGCTGAAGCTGAGCACTGTTATGGGCCTCGGTCCGAGCTCAAGCTGCTCAAACATTATTTGAGGTTCAGACTACAGGTAATAAAAGGATAACTTTTTACTCCACTCAGAATATTTTTCTTCGTTCACCAACCAAAGATTCCTTTGGCCTTCCTCAAGGCCTTTTCTCCCGAACTCCTAGTTGGTAGAATTACAATGAATGACATTGCATTAAACGTTCCCTTGGGATGGCCCTCAAGCCTGGGCTAAACTGGCCTCCTAGCCTTTCAACCTAGGCCAGCACTGAGGGCACCGTCCATGCCCTCATCCCCCTCATTCTGACCAAATACAGGGTGTCCCAGCTTATCACTCACCTGCCAACCTGGTTTCACCCACCGACAAGTAGAAGCTTATCCATTTGATGCAAATAAACTGTGGGGTTGTGTGCTCAGAGAGCTGCAACCAAGTCTTGGCATCTAGAATTTGAGAAGCTCCACATCTCGGCTTCTTTCTGTAAGAATCAGAGATTCCACATTCGGTCAGTGTTTTACACCAAATACAGTATAGAGTTGGAATTAAATTTGGAAACCAAACTTTGGGCAACACCAGTTGCAACCAGTGAGTACTAACTGCTAAAGAAGCAGGGTTTAGCAAGATGTCCATAACATTTATTTATTTTTCAATCCACTTAAGACTTATCCCCTGTTTCCCTTTTACCTGAGCCCCCAAGTCATACCTGTTAGAACTGAATGGTACCTGTGTCACACCATTCCCCTCAGAGCCCTGAGGCCCATGTGGAATGGACAGAGGCAGGCTGGCAGAGCTTCCATCCCGCTCTGGTTTGGTCAAAGCAGCCTCACTTTTTACCTATTGGGATTATTTATTAGCTTCCATTTGAAGAAAGGGTTCTGCAACTTTAAAATGTTTTACAACCACTCTTCTGGTCCAGTCTTCTCACTTTATATGTGAAACAATGAAGGTCCAAATTGATTACATGTCTTGCCCAACATCATAGAGAAGTTGAAGGCAGAGCTGGACCAAGCATGTAGGTTTCCTGCGTCCCGCTCACTCAGCGTTTCTTGTGCCCCAGAGGCCAGCCTTGCGAGGGGGTAAGTAAGAACAACGGAATCGCTTCGGGGTCCAAAGAGTCCTGAGAGGAATTTCAAGTTGAAATTTTTTTCCTGGAAACAGTTGAATGTTACAGTTTCAAGTTTGTAATGATTTGGTCTAGAATATGAGTATTTGTTTGCATCTAGCGTGTAGAGGCTACGTAATAGGTATACGTTGAATAAATGAATATTTCTCTAGTGAAACTGATCCTGAGCTGCACTAGACAAATAATTCATTTTGGGCCCCTGATGTCACATTTTGGTCTTCATTCAATAAACAATTCTTAGAATTCTTTACCCTGAATGTGCTATTCTCTATGGCCTATAATTCGGTGTTCTTAATGTTTTTAGCAGGGTCACAGTCTCTATTAAGAATTTGATGAAAACTATGAAACTTCTTCCCAGACAAATGCATTTATACACACATCCATTCAGAATTTTATTTACAAGATCAGGAGGTTCTCAGGCCTCCCAGCCTCACTGTTCCTCCTTTGGGGGTTCCATGGACCCTAAATTAAGAACCCATGAGGACACTCCTGAGATGAACTCACAGTCAGTGCTGACTAGAAAACCCCTAAAATCTTGCACCCCTCTTTTCTCTCCGTTAGTCTGAGCTCAGCGACGGCATTGCTGTCCTTGTGGGAAGCAATGATCGGGTCCAGGGAGTGATCAGCCAGCTGCAGGACACCTGCAAAACGATCGAGGTGAGTCAGGTGGCCTCAAGGGAGTGTGAACCGTGCCTGAACCCCTGGGGTTTTGTGGCTTCCTCAACGCCACCCTAGAAATCCCCGTTGCAACATTTCAGTCTTGACCTCCTTCCTGATGTGTCTCTAAAATATTGACCTCCTGGCACAGAAAAGAGAAGTTACCACATGAGGCAACAAGGCAGATCTTACCACATTTATCAAGGTGGTTGTTACAGGTGTTGTTCTTTCTTGGGCAACCCGTTTTGAAAGATTAGCTACAAGAAAAATCAGTTTCCAGTAGTGACAATGAGTGTTTTCCACCATCATAGCACAGTTTCTTTGTGGAAATCTAAACGGTCTTAAGAAACGCTAGTTGGTGCTTTAGAAAGTCATGTGCAGATTTGAGCTGCATATCTAAGCTCTAACAGTGGAGTTGCTGCCTGCCTGCAGGGAGAGAGGGGATCAGTAGCTGGGAGCTCACTGAGGCTAGAGTCCCGGCTCCTTCATCTCCGCTGTCCCTCTGTCTGGCCCGGTGCCCGGCACATAATAAACACTCAATTAAAAACTTGATGAACAAATGGCTCACACTTAGGTTTGGCATGTGAGAAATATTGGGAATCCACTTTTTCTCAGGATCAAATATAAACTGTATTAATGCTGAAACCAAAGGGGTTTTGCCACGTGGCAGATGTCTTTTCAAGAATTGAAGGTCCACAGGTTAGGTCAGCCCTGCTGCATGGGGGCAGGTGCAAGCCACCTGGGTTTGAGTCCAGGTCTTTGGCTCTCTAACCTGGAGCAGTTTATTACTACTCCCTGCTCTAAGCTGTGGGGTTGTGTTTTAGTTGGACCTCAGAAGCCTGTACTGCTCAGTTAATGGCATGTTGTCCTTATTGCTGTGGGCACGGCCCCTCTTGTTATCTATTTATGTCCTTTTATCCCCATTTCCCACTCCTGTTCTTTTCTCTGTAAATAACTACTCTAACATGTTTAATGTTCCATTTACCTGTATTGCTACAAAATGTGTATCGTTTTATATGCATGTCTTCTAATTTTATAAGTGGTATTTTGTTGTCCTTCTCATTCTGCTTCTTACTTTTTTTAAACTAAATGTTATGTTTTAAGATCCATTCACATGTACATTCATTCCTTCAGTTTTCTCCTGGAAAAACAGGGCAAAGTACCCATTTTATAGAGTTAACCGTGAGGAGTTAAATAAGCATAAACATAATGCTTAGCCCAGTGCCCGGCATATGGTGAGTGCCTGATAAATGCTCTAATCTTACCATTTTATCGCTTGAAAGGCAAATTCTATCAAAAGCCAAAGGCCATTTCCTAGATGATGACTTCAAGATGTTGGCCAAAATCATCTCATTTTAGATTTACACATCATTAAAGTCAGTCTCCTCTCTTCCCCATACTCACATTCCTGAAAAGATTCATGATGGATCTGGAATCCATTTATAGAAGGACAGTTTTCTCTCGAAGAGCTCAAAGAGATTCTGAAACGGACAATATAAACTTTCTTTCTTTTTACTTATTCACAGTAAAGGCCAAATACAACTTAATCATTAGGCCATGAATCAGCACTCAGTGTGGTACACACTGAGTCCTGTGTGTATAAATAGGAATGTGTTGCTTGTGGGCAAGTGAGGTCATCTCTATGCTGGTCTCTGCTCGGGCCTCCATCAGAGTCCTCTGTCAGGGGAACGGGCTTTCTGTCGGGGACGTTGAGGCTGGAGAACACAAACGAGAGAAGTCCTGTGCGGCACGCTGGGCCTTGAGCAAATGCAAAGGGCTCTGCTCCATTTAGGCAGCATGGGAGGACACTAAGAGGGCGAGGAGAGACTTGACAACAGGTTTGCTTCCTGGAGGCCTGTCAGGGGCACAGTGGGAAGCAGCTGTTTGTTATTTCATTGAGAACAAGACAAGAAGGAACAGGTTTGAAGTTAAGCCCGCAGAAGGGATTAAGTGTAGATATCAGAAAGAACTTCCTGAGAGTGAAGGTCAGGATTATAACCCCTACTGTTACTGATAAAAACATTGGTCGAATGTACACACTTTTACGAGTATTTTCACAGTTCCCCAGAGGAAGCTGTGTAATTTTCCCCCAGGAGGCTTCAAGATGAGTCAGCAAATTGTCAGGAGGAGTCCATCCCCTTTACGCATTTCATGCACCCCTGGGATTTTAACTTAAGGAAATAAGATGAAGACATGGTATATAAACAGGACAGAATGTCTGTATTCATAGGGGGAAAATGTGCCAGAAACCAAAAGTGTAAGAGCAGGGAATAGTGGGATGACAGGTGATTTTCAAGGCCTTCCTTACATATGCCTGTATTTCACATTTTTCTAAAGCGAGCCTGAGATTTTTAAAATAACCAATAAAAGAAAGAAAGAAAGAAAGGATACATGAATGAATAGGGCTCAGATAAGCACAGTTCTTTCAGATCAGTTTAAGTGGCTCACCTGGAAACACAGGGATTGGCTCAGAGCCCCACAGAGGTCTCTGATTTTATGATTCCTACTTGATGCAAATACCCTCCATTTGAAGAGGCCCTGAGGACAGAGACACAGCTATAAATGGCCCCATCGTGCGCCTGGAATCACTTAGGTGGCCTCCCGCAGAGCCAGGGCCCTATCAGCAGGCCAAGCAGCAGGGCAGCGCGCAGCGAAGCTCACGGGGGTCTACCTTGCCAAGCAGGTGAATTCTGTACCAGGGGTCAGGGTCACAGAGCTCCTGTGTCTCCTGTCCTGCCTGGGGTGGTGGTTTCCCTCTGTGGCTCTGCTCATCACCTGCCTGGAAACATTTTCCGAGAAGCCACTGGCGGCTCCCAGCCAGGGGGTGGGGAGCTGTTTTGAAGAATTCTCTTTTCTGATTGGTGAAGAGCTCCCTAGGGACAGGAAATGGAGCAGCCCCTGGGGTGGGCACTATCCTTCCCTAATTACATGGCCTCCCACTCGGGGCCCTGACACCTGCCCTTTGGTAGTAGTGCCCGTTCCTGACAAATGTCTAATTTTGTCCCTAATCATGTAATGTCTTGCAGGGCTGGCCTGGGCAGGCAGCCGGCCCAGGATCAGCCCTGGAGAGCTGCTGAGATTCGGATAAATCACACTGGGGACTCCTTGTAATCCTTTAAACACAATGTATGCAGTTGATGTGAGTTTGCAGTGATGATGAGAGTGGCTTTGAGACAGACCACAGTCACAAAAGGGAGTCTGAACTGAGTTGTGGAGGAGTGGCATTCCCTCTTTGCTGTGGGCTGATGGTGGATGGAGGAACCTGCAGTCTTCTTAGCCCTCCTGGCCGAGGTGGCTCAGCCTGAAACGTTCTCAGAACTTGTGATTGCAGTTGTTGGAGGGCCTTCTGGGCTGTTCTAGACGAGCCCAGCATGATCTAAAGCTGCACTTGCCTCTCCAGGCCTGGAGCTGTTCTGGGATGGGTTGGGACAGAGTAGGGGGGCTGCTGGTGGGGGATGGAGAATTGCACTGCCTCGGGAGCTCTCTGCTTCCAGAAAAACGTGCTTGACTTTCATTCCTTATCCCTAGAAAACGTAACCTCCCTCTTGTGGTCTTTCCAAACTGCCCTTATCCTAGGTCACTGGAAACCCAAGAGAGAAGGCTACTCACACTAGCCGTCCCGAGGCAGATCGGCCTAGAAATAATGTTGTTCTGCGTGGATGTCCGTCTAGGGGAAACAGCTACAAGCTGAATCATAAATATTTGATCCTGAGCATTTCCAGTATCTGAAAAACGGCACCTTTAATAAAACCCTCCAATGATTTTGCAATGACAACAAATCCATTATATTTCCAAATCAGTGATTTTAACCAAACAGCTTTGAGACATTGTCCGCGCAGTTACAAATATGAAGTATGAATATAGTAAGAATCATTCTAATAAGCATGCCAGAATTATGACACATGCTTAAAGAACAGATTTCAGAGTTTGAATTTTGGCTCTGCCACTTAATGATATGACCTCGGTCAAGTTACTTCCTCTCCCTGTCCCTCAACTCCCTCAGTGGTACAGGGGGTTAATAAACCTTCACAGTGTTGCTGTGATGACTAAGAGGCACATGCTGGGGGCCCCGTAAGTGTCACCTTGTATTGCTGTCACACTCAGCTTGGAAAGAGTACACTTCAACTAATGATGCTAATAATTGTTTGAACCACTGGAGCATCTGGAGCACCTTTTACGTGGTGTCGGAATAAGACCTCAAGGTCTTGATCAATTATGATGGCAGGGTGAAGCAACTCCCTGCAGTGGGAAAAACTGAAAATGAATGGAAGTAGATATTAGCTCTATTCTTTGAGGCTTTGTGATAACTCGAAATACTGGCAACAAAGGGAGGCTGAGCCCCTTCCAGGAAACGTGCTGATTATACAACAGCAGACGGGAGTGAATGAAACAGCGGCTCAGCTTGCCTTGGTCTGGTCTCATGCTTTCGCTGAACCATGGGGCTCAAGTCAGGGCAGGCTCACCTGACCCTCAGCCTTCAGAGGATTTCTCAAGGATCTTCTAAATGATCTGGACTAGTCCAGAAAACCCCTAATACCAAGAAACCCAGGAATAAGAATTGAAATGCCATAAGTTGTAACATAATTATTCTTCTAACACAAAGTGGGTGGTAATGCAACATGGTGGAAAAGAGCATAAGTTTGGGAGTCCTGAGACCCACGGCCATTGAATAGAGTTCTTCCACTAAGCCCTGCACAGAGCCACTGAGAGGATGGGGCAGGGGCTGAACTCCAGTCTGTGTGCCTTGAGGGATGATATTTTTCTAATTTGTCTGCCCCTTTTCTAGGGCAGCCTGTCAGAGACCTGGGTTCTCATCCTAGTCTGCGCTCATGGGGCTTCTGTCATGTGCTCGTAATTGGAATTGGGCCTTACCAATGAAGGGTTGGACTTGAATTCCTCAGGAGAATCTTCCTACCTTAATATAGTTCTTTCTTTAATATTATTAATCTACTGTCTGATTTTTTTTGGGGGGGGAGAGGGGAGTTGAGGGGAAAGGGAAGGAAACCCTGTTTGGTTTAATGAAGGGAATTTTGAAGTACCATATGTCAAATGAAGCTGAGTGGGCCCTTCCAGACCCAGAGCCGCTGTTTTGAACAAGCGTGTCTCGAAAGTTGAGGAATGTGGTGTAGATATGAATGGGCCGAGTAGAGCCACAGTTGCTCAGTGACAAGTGATGGGGCTCAGAGCTTATCTTCAGCTCTATTTTGGTCACAGAGCTATGCTCCTTACATGGTAAGAGCAGTGGTCACAATTGTCTTAGGTTTCCTGTCGTGGCCTTGGCACATTCCAAAGCTGGGACTGACGTTGCTGGGCTAGGATGTGTAGTTCACATCTCAGTGCTGTGATGACCACTCTGAAACTTGCCATGAGTGGAAAAAGGCATTTTACATATAAAGAGGCACTTTATAGTCTAAAGACTCCAAATAACTCCACATTTACCTGAAGTTGTAGAGCCTTGAAACTGTAGAGTGGGAAGGGACCTTAGCAATCATCCAATCCCATCCCTTCTTGTACACATTAAAAAGACTGTCCTGAGTTAAATGTCTTCCCTAAAGTTGCCGAGCTATTTTTTGCTGTTTTCTTTTGAGTGTTGAAAGAAGAAGAGGTTTGGAGTATCCACTTAAATACCTATGTCTTGGGAACAGAACAAAGTAGGAACTTGTGAGTGAGGGCTGACTATTCCTAAATACAAGTCATATATCATTCATTCATCCAGTCGTTCAAACATTATATGCCATATTCTGCACATGTAATGCTGGGAAATAGATAAAGATGAGATAAACAGAAAATGTTCCTGCCCTTAAAAAGGTTTTATTCCAGCAGAGGAGTTAGACAATAAGACAAACTAATAACAAGATTGTTTTCAAAGAGTAATAAGTGCCTGGGGAAAGGGTGAGCCACTGAAAATCTAATGGTAAAACCTCATAACAGTGCTTTGCTTGGCAGGCTACTCTTTAGTATATGATCATCTATTGCTGATTTTTTTCCATGAAAACTTCTCTTTGCAGTCATGTATCTTATTTTTTCTTATTGCCACTAAAATATAAGGATGGCTAAAAATTAGAATCTGTCAATTTTAACATTTCTATAAAGGCAACATCTAAACAATGTTTTTAAGATAAATATTGAAGGTTATCTACTCACTTCTAAGGAAACAACCAAATGACTACTCAATTTTTTTCTTTTCATCCAGGTATTATGGCATTGGTTAGAAACAAATATCTACCTGTCATTATTTTACCATTTCAATGTGGGCAAACTAGTCTTCCTTTTATAAAATCACCCCTTTTTGGTATATTGCCCCCAAACTGGGTTCTCCCTAGAGATGGGATGGATTTTATTTCCATTAAAGTATTACAGACAAGGTGAATTTGTTCTTCTACATAAATAAATATAAACATAACTGTCTTGGGAGCCCCAGGAGGAAGGTCATGTTGCAGTCAGAGGCTTTGCATCACAATATACTTGGAGGCCAACACCAGTGCATTTATGATGGAAGTTACTTCAATTGCTAAACACACTCATGCAGAAACATGTGTGTGCATACACACACACACACATCCAACACCACACCCCACATAGAGGGGACACAGGAACTACAGGCGTCAAAAGGAATAAAATGGACAATATTTGAAAAAATAAACTTGAAAGTTCAGAATGTATAGATGTGGATTCAGTTAGGATACAGAGAAGTGGGGGGAGGTACACAGCCTGGAACTGGGCTTAAAGATACATGCCTTTTTACTCAAATAAATGAAAAGGTATGATAAAAGCAAGGAGAAATCTTTGAGGTGAGGAAGGTTTTGTGCAGAAGAGATAAACATGGTTGCTATCACACTTTTGCAGGTAACAATCATCCTTTAAAGTGCACTCTCGGAAGACGTTTTGATGATGCAGAGGTCCACGTTTTTCCCATTCCATTTTTATGTTGCTAGAAAGACTCTGTTAAAAGCATTTCAGGTCCACACTTACAAAGGCACAGTAGGTACTGATATCAGCGTAATCAATCACTGTCAGTAGCAAGGTGGCCTCTGAGAGTACGGTTTTTTGTTTTTGTTTTTTCTTATAGCATATACACCTGTTCCCTAATTACCTCAGAGGACAAGTTGATAAACTGAGCTGTTTGACTTTCACCGCACTTTGAAGGTCTCGTAGCCAAGAAAGATTGAAGGGTGACCACATTAGTATCTCATGTATTGCTCCTACCTCAAAGAGTATGCGTGAAAAATAGAAGAATTTCAATTTCATGGAGTATTTCTATTTTTCATTTTAATCTGACATTAGGTTAACCTGAACATCTTAAGTGAATTTCTAAAAGTCTGTAAGTACCAAAGTACCAATTTCATAATTCCAAAAAAGAAACATGCATTTTTCCTCTTTTAGAAACAGTTGTCCAACTCTTACATATTTTGCATAGAATTATACTAAAGGCAAGTTCAGCAAGAGAAAAAAAAGAAGTGAGGCTTTTTCTGTTAGAAATTAGAAAATACGATAATTTTTCTACCATCCCCCTGAACGCTGGGAAAGTATGGCCGGTTTTTAGATCTTATAATGCCTGATACATAGTAAGCACTTAGTGAATTTTGTTGAAAGAATTATAATGAATATATTTCTGAAATAATTTGAGGATTCTTGCCTTTAAAAGCCTACTTTCAGCATGGTAGATTTGTTAAAAGGTATATATTCAGTACATAAGCAGGTCACACATTGTTTTTCCAAGTTACTTTAGAGTATATCACAGCTGTGTGGTGGGAGTGGCAATGGCCCAGGAGTTCAGAGACCTTGGCTCTATACCAGGCACCAACAGTAAATGGCTTGAGAAAGTGACTTAACTCTGCCGAGTTTCAGTTTCCACATAAGTGAAGTGGTTAGTTTGGAGCAGGTTACTTCTGGTAGTCTGTGCAGCTTCAAAATTCTACAATTGAATGGCTGAAATTAAGGAAAATTGAATCTAAATTTAACAAACACTGACATAGTGCCTACTATGTGCCAGGTAATATTATAAGTGCTTTACACACTATGTAGTCATATAATAATAATAATTAAGCCTATACTATGCATGGGGTAGTATTTCCTACACTGTAAAGTATAAGCAAATGATAGTTGCTATTAAAATGACAGTAATTTTATTAAAGTTCAATATAGTACAAATCATTAAAAAAGCAGAGTAGAAATAAAATAATACTTGGAATTCAAAATAATATAAGAATAAAGTAGTTATCCCATTTAAACCACTAAGTAAACTTTAGATGGCTGAAATAAGTGATCTAATTTTTATTTGGCTTAAGAGAATACACTAGCTGTGACACTTGACTTCACATCGCTCTCACTGCAAATCATTTGGCTTTCATAGGCTTGAATGTTCACACATATTAAATCATATAGAAGAAAACTTTTATGAAACAACTATTCTACCAATAATACATCTTAATATAGTATTCATTATAAATGTTTCAAGTGCACAATTTGTTTTAGAAAAATAAGCTAGAAACAAATGTATGATCACAGAAAACAGCAGAGCTTCTGGATATCAAAGGCATATTTGAGAAATGCAGTGGGCACATGGCTGCCTGTAAGCTTAGAACAGTAAGTAATACAATGGAAGAAATTTTGATTGGGAAGATACTAACAGGCTACAGTTCCTAGGCCTCATAATGGTCCAGATCTCAAGCTAAATGGCTAAAAATGGATGGAAATTTGGCAAGTCCAGCAATTTCCACGTCTGGACATGCTGCGTGGGCCCTTGTCCTATTACTTTGACAACTGCCGAGACCCCAAGCATTTTCATCACCTCCCTGTACTTCCTCTGCTCTTACTCATCCTTTATGGCCAAACTCGGGCACCACTTCCTGTAAGAAGCTTTTCCTGAGGCAACCCCTCCCTGCTCCCCTCAAATGGCCCCTGCCCACACAGAGGGTTGATTAAGGCCCCACCTCTATGCTTCTATAAAACCTGGTATGAATCTCTAACATAGTTTGATTATTCAGGCTACTAGGTCGTATTACACTATTGGCCCATAGTCTTTCTCATTAAGTAAACTGTGAGCTCCTTGAGAACAAGAACTATGTTTAATTCATTGTTGGATCACCAGAGCCTTGGATAGTGGTTGACACAAATGTTCCACTTAAGAATTGTTTGTTAAATGAATGAATGGATGGGTGGATGACAGCAATAGCTATTATTCACTAATAAAATAATTTGAACCATTGGCGCTCCTTTGTGCGTTATAATTATAATTGGTTGGAAACTGTGATGAGAATTGACTGTGTCCAAAGGA
The DNA here is from genome assembly GCF_028021215.1 of Eschrichtius robustus. Lineage (NCBI taxonomy): Eukaryota > Metazoa > Chordata > Mammalia > Artiodactyla > Eschrichtiidae > Eschrichtius > Eschrichtius robustus. The sequence goes on from NC_090840.1 coordinate 12,280,557, forward strand.
GGCAGTAGGGTGAGGGATGTATTTCTTGCACATTTGAGGAGTATCTTCATAATCAACAATTTGGTTTGGTTCATCCTCCCCCGCTTACTCTGAGAATAGTAGATAAATTGTGGGAAAATAAAACATCATTTAAAAAAAATCTATTCAACGGAGATTTACTGAGCATCTACTATCCAAAGTGGTATGTGTCCTAGGCAGACCCAGATTCTATCCTCAAGGAGACCATAGTTTAGATATTTAAGAAAGGAAGAAAGTGACACATGACATCAAAGAGACCAATGTTTACTAAAATGAAAAAACATGTAATAAGGGTCATACAAAGGTCAGAGATGTCAGAGATAAATGGCTGGATTCACAAGAAGCCCCTACCAGGCAGGAGACCTAGGTTGGATCATCATGGCTCAAAACCTGCTCTAAGTTGTAAAGGTCTTGGGCCCAGAGATGGTCGGGTCCAAGGAAACTGGCCTACACACACACACACCAAGCTTACTGGAACTTGGAAGACCAAAAGGCCAATGACAAGGCCAACTGGAAAGTTAATGAGGGCTTAAACATGGATTCAGAGTAAAGGGAGCTGGATGTAATGGGAGATGCTTCAGCCACACACTGCAAGTGCACAAGCCTGACCTCACATGCAAACCTTCTCTCCAGGAATCAAAGACTAGATCCAGTATTTCCCTCTCTTGGACAGTACTGGATAAATAGAGGACCTGGTGCATACAGGTATATGCCATACATAGTAACCATTATAGGATTTCAGAGGATTAAAAGATGACATTCAGTCATAGAGATTCTTTATGGAAGAAGCGGTATGTCAACAGTGTCTTCTAAGATCGCTTAGAGTTTGCAACTGTGAATTGGGGAAAAACATTCTAAACACAGGGGAGAGCACGAGCAAAGAAAGCGAGTGGTTCATTTTTTGCTGGACACAGGGTATGTGATGGAGGATAGTAGAATATTATGAAGGAAAGCTGGAAACGGGTCATGGACAGGCTTGAAAGCTAGTTATAAAGTTAAATGTTACTCTTTGAGCAGTGGGGAGTCATAGTAGAGAAGAAACACTGTACGCCAGGAAAACGAATTTGGCTACAGTGTGTGAGCTGACTTGAAGGAGGGAATCCCAGATACAGAGGCCATTGGGAAGCTTCGGAATCTACATGGGAGGACTGAAGCTAGGACAATAGCAATGTAGATGGAGCAGAGAGAGTCTGAAGGGTACTAATCAGGAAGTGCCATGGTTTTTTCCAAATACACATATATACTCATTCCAAAGAAAATATAAAATATATAATTTAAAACCAAATCTGTCCTAATTTCTGTGAAATTCTCCACTTATAAAGAACAGAAGACTGAAAAATCATCCAGGGAATTCCCTGGTGGTTCAGTGGTTAGGACTCGGCGCTTTCACTGCCGTGGCCCGGGTTCAATCCCTGGTCAGGGAACTAAGATCCCACAAACCATGTGATGCGGCCAAAGAAACCAAAAATCATCCATCCATTTTAGCCAATTTGATTGATTTGGGATGGTCTAAGTATCAAATATGATAAAAATGGGATTTTCAACACATCAACACAGTGGGTATGTATACTTAAGGGACAGGCTAAGGGAAAAGAAAAAAATATCCTACGTAAGTAAATTTTCTTTTCTCCTGAAATGTCCAGGTGATTTCTCCAGATAGACACTCTTTTGAACACTTTCTAACATTAGCTAACCCAACTAACAGGAATGCTGCAGAAAACAGAAACAGGAACTTTGTGAGAAGTTTGATTACCTGTATGGCATCTTGGAGGAGAGGAAGAACGAAATGACCCAAGTCATCACCCGAACCCAAGAGGAGAAGCTGGAACATGTCCGTGCTCTCATCAAAAAGTATTCTGACCATTTGGAGAACGTGTCAAAGTTGGTTGAGTCAGGAATACAGTTCATGGATGAGCCGGAAATGGCAGTGTTTCTGCAGGTAAGTATCCCTTTGGCCCCTGAGGTAACAAACCAAGACGGTGGGGAGATGATCCTGAATAGTTGTCATCACATTTTCATTATTTTCTGTACACCTCATTTTGATCTATCTTCTCAACCAAAATATATGTGCTTATATCTCCATCTGTTTAAACTATTTCATAAGCATATATTTAAGGGACCATGGCATTGCTTAAATATGAAAGGGTTCTGGTATAAAACAGCAGTTCTTTACAGCATTTAGAAACTAAGCTATGAGATGTTCAGAGTCAGCAAAGGAAAGAATTAAATCTCAACACCGTCTTTGATGAAAAGAATTTAAGTAGGCTTGTCTTTTGTTTGCTTCCACAGAATGCCAAAACCCTGTTACAAAAGTAAGTAGTTTTCATTTCATGAAAAAAAGTATACTTTTCATTTTTACCCAAGGCTATCAAACTTTACACAGTGACAAAAAGTGGCAACTTGTCTTTGTTGCAGAATTTCTGAAGCATCGAAGGCATTTCAGATGGAGAATATAGAACATGGTTATGAGAACATGAACCACTTTGCAGTCAACCTCAGTAGAGAAGAAAAAATAATACGCGAAATTGATTTTTACAGAGGTTTGTTATTCTTCTGACCATTTGGCCAAAATTGCAGGTGTGTGAAAGCATTAGATGGGTTCAGTGGGAGGAAAGGGGGATTCAGGATCATCTCCTCAACGGATGTCGACAACTTTACAAGGATCATAATCCAACGTGAAGCTCTATGTCATGACAGAATCATATAGTTTGTTGACGGTGTTTATTTAGCTTTGCATATCACAGTGCTTATTATAATTCTGGTATTAGGCATTTAACTCTGGGTTGTCAAATATTTAATAATCGATGGTGATTATAATATCTCAACTTCAACCCTACACAAGGTGTGAGCCATAATGATAATAATGTCAAGTGTCATCAGGTGCAAGGTTAAGGATGAGATAAAAATAAAACATAGTAGACACTTGGATTAGACATTGTAGCACTTTCACTTAAACTTTAGAGGGCAAGAAAAGCAATGGGTCATAGAGTAAGTCACACCTGGAAATAAAACAGAGGCTATGTGATCAGATGCACTCAGTGAGTTCTAAACACATCCCTATCATTTGGCCTAGAAATCCCAGGCTTAGAAATTGATCCTGATGAAAGAGTTGAAAAGAGGAGCCCATTTAGATGATGAGATTCCTTGGCTAGACCACTATAATGCCATACACTTGTATCAGTGCCCACAGATAGAACTTTAGAAGCAAATCTTCAGGATGAATCTTTTAAAACAATCCTTAATATCGTCTCTCATTAATATTGCCTGAGGAAATATTAAGATCAGTGGGTTAAGAAAAGAGTCGTGGCGTTAACTGTGGCAAACGTCAGCATTCACTGAACAAAGAATGTGAAAAATTAAACAGGGCCGGTGTTTTCTGACATAGGGAAGAGAGTTGTGTTTCCATTTTATTTGACAGAGATAAATAAGTGACAGTCCCAGCCCTCCGGGAGCTTGCAAATGTGACAGAGCATGATAAAAATGGGGACAGCCTCTGGGGGTCAGGTGGATGGTGCCCGGGGGTGAGGACCGCGCTCAGTACTGGCGAGGGGAACAAGGAGGATGGTGATGATTGGAACCATTCTCACAGTTGTCCACATTTAATTAGAAGCGCAAGCCCCCCCGTGGCGTACTCGGGCCACAGTTAAGTGTCTGATGGACAGGATTTCCCCAGCCCTGACCTTAATCTGAGCTATAAATACTGGCCAGTAGTGTTTTTCGTGGCCGCAGTGGTAATCATAACGATATGAAAATGCATTGCCTTACCAGAAGATGAAGATGAAGAAGAAGGAGAAGAAGGAGACGGAGAGGGAGAGGGAGAAGGAGGAGAGGGAGAGGGAGAAGGAGGAGAGGTAGTAGAAGTGGAAGAGGCGGAAAATGTTCAAACAGAGTCATCAGGAGGAGATGGAAGTCCAGAGAAAGGCCTGGAGCCCTCTCCGCCCGCCTCGGAGCTCCAGGCTGCCCAAGAGCCTCCTCCAGCCCTGCCACCCGCTGCCGATGCCCCGGCCACACAGGTAACCGTTCCTGAGCTCCTTCTTACAGGCCACGCACGCGTGCTTCCTTGCTGAACAGCCTGAACAATTTATTCTACCTCAAGGAAAGGAAACTCTATGCCAGACACTTGCATGTGGAAGATAAAAGATTTCAGGGCAGTCGCAGTGTCAGGGAGAAAGTCCTCTAGGTGACTCAGCAGGTTCTTTGTGGTTATAACTGGTTGGCAAGACTTAGTGTCACATGATTTTCTCACCAATGACACCCTCAAATCTGAGGTACTCTTTGGAGATTGTGTGTGTGTGTGTATTGTGTGTGTGTGTAACATGTTAGTTCACAGAGAGCTGATATCATGAGGATTGAGTACAGATGTAGGATAGAGGTTGAGAAATAAAAATGGTTACACTTTAGGAACTTTGAATTTTCTGTAGGTAATAAACGAACTAAACAGAGAACCCATGCTAGTTTATGTCCCTGTTGCTTACCCGGAAACAGAACTATAGCTTTTGTTCCATGGGCAAATAGATGAAGCTTAGTTTTCTGTGTCCCTGTCATTTGATGAGATTATGTGTTGACAGAATGGTTTTTAAAAATTTCTTAGGAAATTAGCTCATCCCAGATACTGTACTTGATTGACTGACTTTATGTTTCTAAGATGTCACTGTTTGGTGTTCAAGCCTCTGTACTGACTGCATGACACCTTTAGCAGACAGATCCCAACCTGTTGAGTTTGTGGACAATGAAGACGCATAAAAAAAAAAAAAGTCCTGGTTTCAAAGTGGATTGGAATTATCTATAGCAATAAAACCTCAGAGAGGGAACTCAGAGATGGAATTATATCCTATGCTCTGTCTCCGTAGGAAACTGGGCTAAAATACTGTTTATAGTTCCTAGAATCTTGAAATTCTGGGTATACCAATTGCAGTGAAATCGAAAGGGGTATGGTAACTAAATGAGAGTTGGGTTTGATCAATCAGATCAATTTTCGGTTTTAGAAAAGAGGTTTTGGGGGCCCACATATAACATAAGAAAAAAATTAATGCTGGTCAATAATTTGCCCTTTCTCCCATATCTGATATTTTATAAGCAACCTTTGTTTTAGGCTTCTGCTGTCTGCCTGCCCAGGCCACCATCTAGTGAAAGACAAGCCCAGAAAAGAAGAGGGGGCACATGCAGATGCCGAGACAGAGGGCTGCTGGCTGCATTCCTGCCCTTAGGGCTTGCGGAGGGTGGGGTGAGCTGAAACCTGCATTAGATCTGGCACTGCGCAGAGACCTATCAGTTTTCAAACCGCAAGGGAACTAAAATCGACTGCCTTTTTTTTTTCTTCTTCTTCTTCCTTTTTTTTTTTTTTTTTTTTTTTACTTTTGAATGCATCTGTCCTATGAAGGGGGAGGTGGTACCCACTGGCTCTCAGCAGACCACAGAGTCTGAAACTCCAGTCCCTGCAGCAACGGACACTGCGGATCCCTTGTTTTACCCTAGTTGGTATAAAGGCCAAACGCGGAAAACCACCACCAACCCACCTTCCACCCCAGGGAGCGAAGGTCTGGGGCACGTAGGGCCTTCAGGTTCTGAGGATCCGAATGTGCGGAAGGCAGAAGGGGCAGAAGCCGCAGCCAGTGAGAGGGCAGCAGTGAGTGGTAAGGAAACTAGCTCACCTGCAGCTACTTCTCAGGTTAGTGTCGATGCTCCGGTGTCTGAATGCTACCCCCCCCCCCATGCCGCCCGGGGTCCAGCCGGGACGACGGCAAGAAGGAAGGGCTTCCAGAGGGGCAGAGAGAACCCAGGGCCTTGGGCAAAACAGAGGCAACTCACGCCCCCGTGTTGGCTTGTTTCTCTAAGCCTTACATGAAACACAAGAAACACAAATTTGACTTCACTCTGCCCATGCGTGGCGACCTCACAGCTGGCTTCCCAGGGGAGGGGTGCAAGCGAGCCTGGCCCTTAGGCCTGCAGGTGAAAGCTGCTCCGTCTGCAGTGGCTGGCTAGTGTCCCTAGCTCCCTCTGCAAAGGCCACTTGACCTTGCTCGGCCTCTTCTGCATCCTCCTTGAGCTTCCGAAGACTAATCACCTGCTTTTGTGTCGTTCCCAACAACCCCTGGGGAACACGTTTGAATTGAGTTCTGTGTCCACTCTGGAAAAATAACCGGATTCATGGGTTCTGGGAGTGTGCCGGTGACAGCTGGGCAAAGATAGTCTTGGCTTAATTAAACTGGTGCTTCCTAAGCATGTGCCCCTGGGAGCAGAAAAGCACAGGTTGTCTTCCTTTAGAATTTTTTAAAGGGTCATTAAATACCTCTTTTTTTCTTTTTATAATGCAAGTGTGAAGTCCACGTCTTCTTCCTAACACTGGGTTAGGATGTTTGCATGGCTCAAAGACTCCATAGAAGAAATCTTGCACAATTTCTTCACACGGAAGAATGTTCATGGTTACTCCATACCCATGAGTATTCTTACATGACGTGTGCGTGTGAGTGTTGCCCAGACACGGAGCTGGCAGAGAAATATGCTCGAGTTCTGTGCTCCTGGGTCATCAGGTGATTAGGAACAACAAATAGCATATTTTTCAGAAATCATAAAATTACTCTCTTGACTGTTATCTGCTCAAGTGAACCTCGATTTCCATGAGGTAATAAATGGAAATGATTTTTGGAAAATTCAAAGATGAACATGCTTTTGTGCCACGTATTTATTTTCACAGATGAAAAATGACAAAAATAAATGTTTGGTGTAAGGAAACCTTTTGTGGTTGTTTTTAGGTTAAAAAAAAATGGAGTAGAAAGTTTTCTAGAAAATTGATGGGAACTTTATTTCTAGGAAGTCTGTGGGATTCCTTACGTATTTAGTGGAGGTTGAGTCAGGAGGAACTGCTTTCTGAAAACAGTGATACAATGATAACCCGAAATAGGAGAGCGCTCCAAACGAAACGGAAAACTCTATCTAAGTGATGCTGAAAAATATTATTTGTGATAATATCAGTGAAGCTTTCTTCTTGTTCTCTCACAGGAGTTAGCAATCTGCCTAGCACTTTCGGCTTTTCTTGTACTTCACTACATCTGGCGTCAGATTCAGTGCTTGATTTTTACTTTAATGGGTAGGAAATATTTCCTTTTCCCTTGACTAACATCTCGTGTAGCTCTTCCGTAAGGTTCCTCTTCCGTAGGCCCAGGGAGGGGTCTCCCCCCAACTCTGAGGCTCAGCCACCTAAAAAGAACCAAGTTCTTAGACAGTACTCGTGGCCTTAAGGCACCTTCCTGAGGAGAATCGCTCCATCATCTAATCCTGCATGGAGGGGGACCCTGACTCAGAACAGAGACTCCGTGGGCAATTATTCAGTAATCCAGTGGGAGTGGACCCTCCAGAATAGCCATTAGGGGAGGCCAGTTTCAAAAGATGTCCATAATGCTGCGAGGAAGCACTGCTCTTAAAGCAGATCGAGGACCAGCAAAGGCCTGATTCAGGAATACGCAGGGTTTCCGTTCGATTGTGTAGCAGCATTTCATCTGCCTCACCAGAGAGGAGCCCAGGAGGTGGCCAGGTAACTGCATTGATGGGCAGGTGGACCAGGTGACTTCTAGTTCTTTCTGAACCCTCAGACTCTACAGTGTCTCTCCTGGGAGAGGGGAGCCCTGAGAGAAGGGTGCCATGGGGACAGCAACATCAGGGACATTTCAGCCAGGTGAGATCTGAATGCACAAGGAGCCAGAAGGCCAATGTTCATCTACTGGCCATAAAGAATCAGAACCAAAGAAAAGTCACAAAGCCAGCAAACAGCATATTATTTTTGATATACTTTGATATACTCATGGTCAAGCCTTTTCTTGATTACTGTTAGGAGGTTTGCTTAGGGACTGACATCTTACTCCTTTTGCAGCCTTTTGAAAATTATCAGCTTAATGAATCATATTTAAAGATTCAAACCCCATGTGCTTTTGAGTAAATGACCTTGCTGGACCCGAGACCCAGCTCCCTGTGCCTGTAGCTCAGAAGTGATCTGGGGCGACTGGTGCTGAAAGGACTCAGCTATTTCTGGCTTGCTGACTTTTCCCTGGTTGACATTGACTCCTCTGGAAGCTCCAGTCATAGCTCCTTTCTGCCTCATTAGCTGCCTGCTCAGCAATGGCAGTAGGCTCTCCATGGGTCCCTGTCTTGTCTATAACCATGTGTGAGTAGGACCTGCCCCAGTGTCTAATAGTCAGCCGGAAACCTGTGTGCCCTAGAATGTTCTGAGTGTCCTTATCGTCCGCGCAGGTGCATAACTCCTCCTCCTGTCATTATTTGTGGTGAAAAGCAGGGGAGGAAGTATTGGCCATGGACTCAGTGGGGCAAATGGAGAGAGAGAAAACTCCATGCATAATTGGAATATCCTGAATAACTGGATCTGAATAATTGTCTGAGGAGTTCAGTTTATATTCTGAGAATTCAGGTTTGGGGCTTTGTTGCCATATATCCGTGTAATGCTTCCCTGAGGCTGCAGGGGGAGAGTCATGCTTCTTGTCTGCCATCCACTGAGCCCATGTCATGGATGCTGTCATTCACATGCCTGTCATGAGGCTGAGGCAGGTGGGGCGGGGTGGGTAGGGTGAACTGACCTTCTTATTTCAAAGAACCTTGCTTGTGTCATTCCTGGTGTTTGAGAAAGGGCCTTTCACGTAGCGAAGGAAACCTATTCATGATGCAGGACCACTCTTTGATCCCTGCCTGAAAGAGGGTATGGACAGATGGACAGAGATGTCACCACAGCATCAGATCCCCACCTCTGTGAAGGCTTCGCAGGCCTGATTCACCTTCACTACCTCAGAACCCAACTCACTAGATTAATATTTGTCCAATGCAATGTTAGCTTGTTAGAATTTCACACTTCATCATTAGTCTTTCCCTGAACATTTAGGATGTGACACGAGAGTTCTCCTTGATTCACTGGTAGTCTTACCTCTCTTAGCAATACGGTCCTGTGTCAGGAAACGAGGTTGCCTTAGAATTTCAGAAGCATCTAAGGATCTTGCTGATCTGTAAACTCACTTCAGCCCCATCAGTGGAACTGCAAACCTTTTAAGAAGGCAAATGTTTCCAGGTGCTTTCCTCATGGCCATTCACACAGTGAAGCCTGCCCTTGCTTTTGCTGCCTGTGATTTCTGATGCCATATTAACTCTACTTTATCGCATACCTTCTCTCTTCACCTAATTACGTAGGCAGATTATGCGTCAGAAATTGGCCATGGCAAAAAAACAGACGTTGACTCTGCACCGGTGGTGAACCGGGATTCTGCTTTTTGTTAGAGCAGAGGTACATGTTGCCTTCCCCACCTTCATTCTCAAAGAAAAACTAATTTCTCAACAAGGTTTGGATTTAGCCCTATATCACACTGTGCAAAGCCCATATACATGACCTGTTTTTGGTTTTTTTTTTTTGGCCGCACTGCAAGGCGTGTGGGATCTTAGATCCCCCGATCAGGAGACTAGGAATCAAACCCGTGCCCCCTGCAGTAGAAGTGTGGAGTCTTAACCACTGGACCACCAGGGAAATCCCATGAACTGGTCTTTAGCTGCAAAATGGCTCTCTAAGTTCCCACCTCCTAGACCAGGCCTGCTCAGGTATGCTCAGTCAATGCAAAGAGAGTTCGGAGGAAATAGCATTTGATCTACTTCATGTGTTAATTTTAAAATTTATTTTTTAAAAACTTGCACCACGCCCTAGTCAACCTCAGAAGACAGGGCAATAATAAGATGGGGAGCACACAGTGATGAGGCCGGCCGCCCTTGGAAAGCAGTCTCTGCGAGCCCCATCTCCTGGGTGATTTCCTTGTCCAACCTGCTTCCTCTGCTGCCCTTCTCTTCCTACCTACTTACACGCAAATCACACCCAAGTGTTAACACAGGGACCACGCCCACCCCCATGGATAACTGGGTATTTTATTGGGCATATGTGTGGCAATTAGATTTTTCCAGAAGTGGGAGCAGCAACAATTGAAAGCCCCTCCGTGTTCCCCTTCCTCCCTTCCCAGTGAGGCTTAGTGGCTTTGGTTGGAAGAATTTATTCAAACCATTTGATGAGAGCTGTACAGGGAACAGGGATTTCCAGAGAAATGTCTCCCTATTTGGTAGATTAACTTGGCAGCTGCTCTGGCTGACATTTGCTCTGGACCATGGCAGCTGCCTCAAGGTCGGAGGACCCCAGCCCCACTTCCACCACACACACACACACACACACACACACACACACACACGTTGCTTTGGAGATGGGGTTGTTGACGTTAAAATCTCTGCCACGTCTACCTCTGTAAAGAACCACTGCTTATCTAGTTCACCAGAGCATGAAGCTGTAGTTGTCAGAGACCCTAAAAGCTTTCACCATATCGTAGCTATCTGTAGTTGCAAGGATAGAATATCCACTTTCCACATTCCATTCTTCAAGTCTGAAAGTAGACAAACAAGTTGGATAGAAACTCTGCTAAGGCTTGGGGCTCAGGAAAGATCAACGAAATCAAGAGACAGGACTTCGGTTCCTGTCCTGCTCCTTCTGCATCTGACTCTGGACATTTAATTTCTTTGAGCCTTAGTTTTCTCATGAGGAAAAGGAAGCAACTACTCTATGAAAGGATTCATCTATTTACACAACATTAGAGAGTGAAAAATCTGGTACTAAGAATTTTATAAATTGTTTCAGGATGTTTTCATTGGGAGGGGTATGGACTTAGGCCTGACACAAATCATTCTGGGCGACAATAATAATAATAGATTTTCAGTGAAATAGATAGCCCATTGCATTTCTCAAAATGTATTTCTTGCCTTGAGGCTCTTACATAAATCCCTAATTCCCAAACTGTTTCCAAATCTCCTCCTAGGCACCCATTTAGCTGAATGTTTACACAGCTGTGATTACCCTTATAGATGCCATAAACTCCACAAAGTCCATGTCTGAAGTCCACCTAAAGGTACTTAGGCCTCATTGCCCAGTAGAGCAAAGACTTAGAATGTATACAGTAAAGGTAGTCACGGAATATTAGATGAATGAAGAGATGACAGATGATGTGAATTTTTAAATTTACCTATTCTAAGTGTACGGGTCAAGAAATTTTGACAACTATGTAGCATTGTGTAGCCACTATCACAGTAAAGCTATAGAGTATTTCTATCACTCCAAAAAGTTCCCTCACGTGCCTTTGCAGTTAATCTCCTTCCTGCATCCCAGCTGCTGTTTTGCTTGTCATTATAGTTTTGCCAGTTCTAGAAGATTGTATAAGTGAAACATCCAATATATAGACTTCTGTGACTGGCTTTTTTCACTTTGCATAACGCTCTTGAGTCACCCATTCGGTTGCATGTATCAGTAGCTCATTTCTTTTTATTCCTGAGTAGTATTTCATTGTATGGAGATCTTCCAGATTGCTTTCTGTTTGATTTCTGGTTTGATTCCATTGTGGAGAGAGAATATTTGTTACATGATTCCAATCCTTTTAAATGTATTAAGATCTGTTTTATGGCCCCAAATATGAGCGAAATTGGTGAATGTTCCATGTGCAGTTGAGAACCTTGTATTTTCTGTTGTTGTTGGGTGGAGTGTTCTATAAATGTCCACCAGGTCAGAGAGTGTTGTTCAGGTTCACTCTATCCTCACTGATTTCCTGCTTACTTGTTTTATCAATTGCTGAGAGGGGAATTTTGAGATCTATGACTCTCATTGTGGATTTGCCTATTTATCCTTGCAGTTCTATCAGCTTTGCCTCATGTATTTTGAAACTCTGTTTAGGTGCCTATATTAGCATTGTTATATTTTCTTGAAGAATCTATCCCAAGATAAGTGTTAAAAAAAAATAACTCTTTTTGTGTCTGCCTGCTTGAATGGATACAGAGAGGTCCTCGCTCTCAGAGATCAATACTATTTTTTAGGGTTGGGTAGAGAAGTCAGAGGGCCGATGGGGAGAGCCTGGAGGAGGAAGATGCTGACAATCCCTAAGACGTTCCAAACGGCTGGCCACGGAAGACCTCACGGCCTAAACCCAACACACCGGTCCCCCCTTCCTTCCACAGCCACGCACAGGGCCAGGCATAGCAAGGGCCGCGATGGCTGAGGTGCCTGATGCTTTTAAGTGACAAGGCTGAACTTTACAGTCTGATGATTAGTTTTCACCGGTCTGTGGGGACCTATTTTTAGTTTAGATGTAAATTGCTTTATGAGCTAATATGTCTGTACATTTTAATGACATGCCTCTGCCCCAGTTCACTCCTTGTCCTGGCTACACCCCTTTCCATGGAACTGCAGAGGCCACCCTGTCGTGGGCCAGGGACTTCCAACCCTGGGCTTGTCCTCTTGGCTGAGAAGGTCCAAGGTTCCCAACCCAAGTGTTGACAAGAAGGTGCAGATGGTCCTTCCTCCTGTCCTGAGTGTTCCCAGATGCTTCCTATCGAATATATCATGAGCTCAGAGACAGAACATCAGGGACAATGTGGGTTACCCACACCTTTGGGCTCTTCACTCTAAAAGAGCAAAAGGGATATGTGGAGTCCAGTGCGGGAAGTATCTCCAAGGAAAACCAGCCCATGGCCATCTTAGTCCCCAACCCAGGTTCTATAAATGTTGTCCTGTGAGGTTGTAAATGTGCTCCCAGGGGAAAATAAAAAACATTTCTTAGAAGAAAGAAGGAAAGAAGGAAGGCAGGAAGGAAGGCAGGAAGGAGGAAAGAAAGACACATGGCACTAGCCAAGATTCTTAAAGCCCAGGGTTTATTTCCTAGAGTCTCAGAAACCAATACATGTGTCCCCAGACCTGAGATCTTATCAAATTTCTCATTAATCCAAGGTTCAGTCCCCTTGAAAATATTAATATCTTCTTAAACTGGGATGAACAGTAGCCAACGTTCCAAGGAAAAGCAGGTGTGTGGAGCCCTGGGTCCCCACGAGCTGTCACACACAAAAAGATAAAATAATTTTCATGTAAATAACCTTTGAGACCAAATCATTCACTCCGATCTTAAGGGCAAATATCAACTCCGGCTGCCACTAGGGACTGAGAGGTGAGAGATGCCTGAGGCTATAGGTCCAGAAAGCTTCTTTTCTGAGCAAGATTAATTTCACAAGGTATCACAGAACGTTTTAAAGAATAAAGCAGGAGACCAAGAATATGATTTCCCATGAGTGTGACTATAGGTCCTGTGTTCTTTGAAATGATCTATTTAATTTTCCAAAACAAACTGAAATGAATGAAAATTCAACTATGTTCTCTAAATTTAATTGAGGGATTCAGGGTGTCAAATTATTTTCAAATAGAAACCCCTACTGAGAGCAATTGCTTGTGTTTTACAAATTAGGAGATTCAAGCTTATGAATCGAATTGCTGATAAGCCAGGCACCCTGACTATGCTGGAATTTCACTTGGTAAAAATAGAGAGACAACCAATCAGCACTCAGGACTAGCCTACATTTACTGCATAACATTGTCCAGTACTTAATAGTCCCGGAAATTATAAGAAGTTCTGATAATGAAATGCAGGCATTTTTCCATAGAAAAAATTTTGGAGTAAGGTTTTTATTTAAAGAAGTCAGTTTTAATGAGACTATTATATGAATATTATTAATGCTTTTTCATTTGTATCCTGCAACTGCAATTTTCTCTTTCTGGGTTTTTTTTTTTTTCCTGCTGGGAAAGTGACATCCTAATAACTGTCAATGTGGGGACTTTTCTAGAAGGGCCAAAAAAAAAAAAAATTCTATACTGCAACTGTAGGCTATATTTCTCAGGATCAAATAGCTTCCTTAGTAAAAGTCACTTTAATAGGAAGCTAAAATGGATGTATTTGTTTTAAAGAGGGAAATGTAATGTAAATTGTGTGTGAGCAGCGTAATGAATTCATTTCCCCTGGCAACCTGCGCCTACAGCTCTACGATTCCTGAAAACAGTAATGCAGGCACTGGGGAGAGCTCTCTGGGGGAGTTGTTATGACATAGCTAGTTGGGTTTTGCTTCCCGTATTTTTTAAATGTTTATTATTCTGACTCTAAGACTCTTGCTAGTGTTGTACATCCTGTGGATTTTTTTCTGTCTTTATTTATGTATCTCAGTGATTTCCAGGCCTTTCCCCCACTACAACCAACAAAGCAAAGAAGGAATCCACCATCGTGAGAAACCAGTGCCACGTGGTAATGACTGTAACTGATGCGCAAGGTCTTTCACAGAGGTTCTCTCATTTAAACCTCCCAACAACCCTGCACAGTAAGAGCTGTTAAACTCCCTCATTTTTTAGTGGAGGATTATAGGGGATGAGTGACCTGCTCCAAATCATGGAGCAGCTGGGAGCTTGGTGCCTGGTGACCCCTTGTCCACCACCACGGAGTGTGTGCGTGCAGTAGGATGGAGGCCATGCACACATCTAGGAAAAGTGGGTGAATCCCCACTTTACCTGGGTTGACGTGATTGAGGCAAAAATAGCGTGACCAAGGGTTCTCTGCATTGACTCACCACTCATGACACACGGGCATAGAGAGGTCGGTTCTCGGCCTCCACCGCCTGCAGTGACGTGCGCATACACTGCAAATGAGTGCACCAGTCCTTCGGCTGCACCCCACGCTGCTGACCCACCTGCCTCCCTGTCTCTGACTTCCTGGGGTGGAGTCAGCCTGTCCCCTGAGTCTCACACGCTCAGCAGCACTCGCTGCCTCTTTTCTCCTTGGCTTTATGGTCTCAGCATAACCCATAGAGTTACTTTGAGCCAATTCCTCAACCATCCCATGTTTTCTTGTCCATGAATTGGGCATAGCAATACCAGCAGCCTCCCACAGCTCTTGAAAACCTGTTTGCCTGTTTCCCTCACACAAGGCAAAGAAGTCCCGTTTGTGAGGAATTAAAGATCTAATTAGCATCCTTTGTAGTTCAGCTCTCCGTTCAGAAAGGCTGAGAACACACACACTCTGTGCTGGATACACAATGTCAGGTCCATGCCTGAGAAGAGGGCTGCCTGTAAGTTTTTGCAGAACTGTGATATCAACATTTTCACTTCTCCTTCCTGCTCCCCACCGACCCCATCAATTCCTAGACACCATGTTTGAAACAGACCAAAGAGAGTACACCACACATCTTCCTCCAGGTTAAGAAAAAGTGAGTGAGTTTAATTTCTTCTCGTTTCACAGTCCCGGTTTCTGATCTTCCCTAACTTAGCAAGAGGGAGACAGCTCATGGCAACGAAGCCCCGAGATCAACTCCCTTCATCCATCCCTTCCATCCCTCAGTGTGCAGAACTGTAAATTCTCCCAAGGGAAAAACATGCTCTTTAGTGAATGTTCTCCTTCCAGGGCTCATTTGGTGGGGCGAGGGGTACCTCTTTCCTCCTTCCCCTAGCATCTGTGGAGCGCGTGCTGTATTGTCACAGCTCTGTGCTGCATCCCTAACATACCTTGATTGCTCTGCCACTGAGCAGAGATGACTGCATTCCTGTGAAAGAATTGCCCATGATGGACCTGCCCAACCGAGTTTCCAGGGCTTAGACCCTTGGCTGTGAGTCACCGACCATGCCCCAGTCACTTCTCAGGCATTGACGACTGGCCCAGGGTCTTGGCTGTACTCTCTTTTCCAGTCTGGAATCCATAATGCTTAAGCTCTCCAGGGGCCTGAGGTTCAGGAATGCTAAGCAGGGAGCAGGCCAATGCTTGGGTTGAATCTTTCTGAATAAACGTCCTACCCTTGACCTCGGCATTCCTCCTCACACCTGTTTCCAGCATCTGGCTCTGATTCTCTGACCCAGCCCAGCAGGTGCAGGACAGACACTGGTGGTCGCCCACTCAGTGGCCTCAAGCGTAGCCTTACCCTTCTCACCCACACTCCTTTAAGTCAAATGGCTTTCACTGTAGATGCTCAAGGCTTCTTTTGGATTGACCTAGAAAGACTGGCATTTAACATGCATGGTAACCAGATCCTTCCGTCAGGTTGAATTTGTGATTGGCATTCACGGCGGCAGAGAGGAGGGCGAGGCCCAGGTGTGGGGCTGGACACAGTTTCCTCACTGCCCCCGGCACCTCCTTCCGTGCTGGGCATGTGGCGGACATGTCCACAACAGCCCGGCCCTCAGGGTGAGGCAGGGCCATTTCTAGGTAAAATGGTATCTGGCAGGGGTGGACCTGGAGCCATCAGCGTCCATTAATGTCTCAGTTGCAATTCAGTTTATCCAATCAGCTACTATCACTTGGATAAGCCTGAGGGAATGGAACGCAGGACAGTTACGTTGTAATGGATCAGAATCGTGGGTGGTGTACACAACGCTCATTTGGGGAAGGGCTGAGGCTGGCACCTTACGGAGGCCCTGGGAAGCTTAGAGGCAGCCTGCGGGCACCGGTGGCTCATCAGAATGACCTGGCACAGCTCGCTCGTTTATTCCGGGCTAGCAAAAAAAAATTCCTCTCATAAATGTGGCTACCCTGTCTTATGCCAGAGTGAATATCAGGAAAGCGTCTGTTTCATTTTGTTCAGTCAGTGAATCAAGCGGGCCAAGCCGCATTTAGGTAAAGGGGGCTACTGGTGTCGCCCCCGAGCCCAAACAAGAGCATTTCCTCCAAAACGGCACCCAGTTGTATCCCCTGCGCTAAGTGTCCAGGGACACATTTGGCCTCAGTGAAACGCCGAAGGCAGTTTCACGCTTTGATTGTCAAGAATATTGCCACAAGAAGCGTGTTGGCTTTTTTACAAAATTCATCCCATTTAGCATAAAAATCAAGCCAAAGACTCCACTGAGTATTATCCTCTCTTTTCTTTGACACCTTCCTACTAAAAACTAACCTTCTGTTAAGAGCAACAAGCTTGTGTGCCTTTACAGACCAAGAAGGTAAGATTAATGAAAAAGCAGGTGAGGTGAAAGAAAAAATGTTGATAGAAGCACAAATATAATACATGATATTGTTTGCTTTCCTCTTAACTTACTTTGAGCATAGCAACTGTACAAGCACAGTGACAAATGGCCGCTGAAAACAGCCTTGCAGCGGGGGAGGCAAAAGGGAGTGGTGAGCACTGTGGAAAACTCTGCGAGAGAGTCCATCCCAGCCCAACGGGACCGTGCTGCTCAGCCCTTCCTGCAGGTTCTGGGTGGCTGAATTTCTGCTTTGCCAAGAGGACCTGCTAACCCAGATTTTAATGGGAAATCTCCTAATTAAAAATATTGTTTTAATTGTGGTTAAAAACACATAACATAAAAATGACCGTCTTAACCACCAGTTTTAAGTGTTCAGTTCAGTAGCACTGAGTAAATTCCCGCTATTATGCAACCAATCTCCAGAACTTTTTCATCCTGCAAAACTCAAACTCTATACCCATTAAGCAATATCTTCCCATTGCCGCCTCCCCCTAACCCCTGGCAACCACCATTCTACTCTCTGTTTCTATGAACTTGGCGACTTTAGATACCTCATGTAAGTGGTATTGTACTGAATTTGTCTTTTAGTGACTGGCTTATTTCACTTAGCATAATGTCCTCAAGGTTCATCCGTGTTGTAGCATGTGTCAGAATTTCCTTCCTTTTTTCAGATGGAGTAATATCCCATTATATGCATATGCCACACTTTGTTCATCTATTTACCCGTTGACGGATACTTGGGTTGCTTTCACCTATTGTGAATAGCGCCACTGTAAACTATGGGTGTACAAATACCTGTGTGAGTTCCTATTTTCAATTCTTACTGAATTTCAGAATCATACGGTAGTTCTATGTTTAGTTTTTTGAGGAATCACTATGCTATTTTACACTGGTTTACATTGCCACCAACAGTGCACAAGAGTTTCTATTTCTCCACACCCTTGCTCCTAATTTTTTAATGTTTGCAGCTAATTCAAGCCTTTTTCAAAATGCCATGCACAGTTCAGGCCAAGCAAACACTGGCCATAACCTGGAACTGCCCTATACACAGAGAAAGATATCCACAAGCCTCTGGCAGAATTCATGCTACTTTATCCCCATCAGCAAGAAATGGTACTTGATGACGTAACAAGGATGATGCGTACACATCACTCAGCCCTGAGCAGAAGCACGTCTCACCACCCTGCTCTTCAGGGCAGGGAAAAGATAGCCTAGTACCATAATCTGACATTAATTTTTTTCCCTTTCAAACGGCATTTGATAGTAACAGGAAATAAATCAAAGGAAAATAAAAGATTTTGTGTTTCTGAGTGAGTCTGGTTCATGAATACCCAGAATTTCTGGTCAAGTTCACGTGAGAAAAATGGTCTTTCCTTTAAGCAAAGGTATATCATTCCCTTTGGCTAGTCTTCTGTGGATCTTGACTGAACTGGGTCTCCCAGTTGAGATGGAAAATTCTGCCTCCCTGTTCCATTTCCAGGTTTTATTTTATGACTAAAACTCACATTTCTCAACTTATCTGAAGCCCCATGCTGATAGAGCAGTGTTAAATGATGGTTGTTAAGTTTGTTCATTTGTTACCTGAGGAAAATGTGTAAAATATAGAAATAATATCAGACTAACAATCCTTTCTTCCCCTTGTCATACATCTCAGAATAAACTGGAATGCAGGGCAAACTCAAAAGCAGGTAGAGGAGATCAGTGCTTATCATTCTCTGTCCTTTGTTCAGCTTCAATGAGACATCATTATTCCCAAGAAATAGCACTTCCTGTGATGAAGGAGAGCCAGCATTTGGGAAACTATTTAAGGGAATACATATATACATTTCTCTTGGGGAAGGCTGTAAGGAAAATGTCTGCTTATGATTGAATGGGCTGTGCTTATAGAGAGATTTCTAAATTTTTAACTCCTTCTCCCTTTATGAGAGAGCCATATATAAAGTCGGGCCATGTGGAGGTACACTGGACTGGGTGCTGAGTAACCGTGATTACAGCATCCCAAAGGAACTCAAACTTATACATGACGCCCAGTTCTGGAAAGATGAGCATCACAAATACAACTGTCTTTCTTTACTGGGGCGTCTTGGCTGTTGTATATCGTTCCTCACAAACAGTCCCCAGGTGTTTCTGTGTGGCAGAGGAGCCTCTTTGCTAATATGAGAAGAAAATGAAGGAAGGAAGGGAGGGAAGGAAGGGAGGGAAGGAAGGGAGGGAGGGAGGAAGGAAGGAAAAGGTAGGAAGGAAGGAAGGAAGGGAGGGAAGGAGGGAGGGAGGGAGGGAGGAAGGAAGGGAGGGAGGAAGGGAGGAAAAGGAAAGGAGGGAAGGGAGGAAAAGGAAAAGAGGGAGGGAGGAAGGAAGGAAGGGAGGGAGGAAGGAAGGAAGGAAGGGTGGAAGGAAGGGAGGAAAAGGAAAGGAGGGAAGGAAGGAAAAGGAAAGGAGGGAGAGAGGGAGGGAGGAAGGAAGGAAGGAAGGAAGGGAGGAAGGGAGGAAAAGGAAAGGAGGGAAGGAAGGAAAAGGAAAGGAGGGAGGGAGGAAACGGACATTTATGAAGCAGTTAATATAAGTGAGTTGTGTGCAAAGTGCTTTAGGTGCATTACTTTATTTATTCAGCCCTTACAACAACCTTGTGAGATAGGGTGTCATCTCTATTTCACAAAAGAGAAAACTAAGGCTCAGAGAGGTTAAGTGACTTGCCCGAGTCATACAGCTAATAAGTTGTTAGTCTGGGATTCAAAACCAGGCTAAGCCTCTTTGCATAAAACTTTCTTGCTGAGATGGTTCGGGGCGGGGTGGTCCTCAAGTTCACATAAATAAGACCAAGGAGACGGTATAATCACCTATAGATACTCAGGATAATCTCCGCTCTTAGCCCCCTGCTCTGGCACCGGCCTTTCTGCTCTGAAAGATAGCATTGGTCCATATTGTTTGGAATATAATAACTGACTAAAAACATGAGAGTGTAAAAGTAGCAAACCCAAACTATTTAATACCAAGTTTTGAAGGCTGTAGGGTATTAACAGCTAAAACATTGAAAATGGAAGATAGATTTTAATCTCGAGTATAAAAAAAACGCACTAAAATATATACAGATTCCAAAAGCAGCCCCAAATGGCTTGCAAGCCGCCAGCAGTGTCACAAAGATTCTATTCCTCTGCAGAAAATACCTTACCCAACTCTAGTTTCATCCTTCAGATATTTCAGAACAACTGTCATGGAAGTTTCCTCTAGATTAGAAATTGCCTTCAAGGAAAAGAGGCTACAAAATGAAGCCTGATGGTCTGTTCATCTAGGCAGAATTCACTCTTCACTCACACAGAATGGCTAGAGAAAAGTACTTTACACATTAATGATATGCCTAGATCACCTGGGATTTTTTAGGATTCGTGAGAGTAAGGTGACTATGATGGAAAAGAGAAGAGTTCAGCATGCATACATAGGCACAGGGTTCTGTCAGGATGATGTTAATTCCATATCAACTTCAAGGACATTGAGGTGGCTAACCCATTACCAACAGAATCTAATAACAGCCTTTTAAAAAAAGCCCGGTCACACTCGATGTCTCAACTATTCCTTTATAGAAATCTACCTGCTTTAGTTTTATTCTACTGTGGCTAATATGATTCCATGGCCCTTCTTAACTTTCTATCAGGGAACAACATGGCAGGGGGAAGGATAATCCTAAAGCCATAAAGACTTGAGAAAATTTTAGTGAGCTTGAAACATCAGCACCCAGTATATATTTAGGGTAAAATCTGGTAAAGTGCAGGACAAGCACTCATTTTTCTCTTGAAACTAGTTTGAGTGGCAACAAAACAACATACTTATCAAAGTTCTGCTTTGCCTGTGCCAGGTATTGTCCATTCATACAGCAGCTTCATAACATCACCCAGGGATTCTGGGTTGAATGTATGTGCCTACCTCATTGCTTTGGCATCAGTGGCATTGTAATCCCATGTGATAACTTTACCAGTGAAGTCATCAGAATGTTAGTCTGTGTTTGGTAGTTCTCTGAGGAAGAACTGTTTGTCATGGTACCTTCAATGTAAGCAGTCTGAATTTTTACTTCAAGTCGCATTTCAGCAAGACTTCTTTATGATTGTCCCTCCCTCATTCCACTGAGTGATTATTTTTTAAACTCAAGGCATCATAAGTAAATTTCACTTATGAGATTAGATAGATCAATGACTTCAAAATCATAACTTGTATCTGTCTGGTATCTATAAAAGATATCTCTTTAGAAATGTCTATGTAATTAGATTTTATTGCTTGGAGAAAAAAGTCCTTTTATTCATGATTTGCTCAAAACTAAGCTTGCAGTTTTGCAAAAATTACATATATATATATATATATATATATATATATTTTCTTCATATGCTGGTAGAAATTCTTACTTTAGCAGTGGAGAGATTATAGTATGTCATGTGATGTAGTGAAGTCATTTAAATCAGGATTTTATTTATTTTGCAGACTTTTCTAAACCCAAATTCCTACTAGTTTTAATGTTATTTTCATCTCAGTAAATCATGTACAAGTGGACTTTAAAAAAAAGTAGAATAGCCTGTACTGTTTCCCAAGGGGCATGCATTACTGTTGCCCCTTTTTAGATCATGAGTGTGAATTCCTTTCATGGCTCTTGGCCATAGCCAAGATAACCTGAGCTTGCTTTCCATTCCTAATAATAATTATGTTCTATATAATTATTATTATTATCCTTTCCCCTCAATAGAAAAGTGACTGGACCAACTCAGAAAGGACTGGCCTCTTTTTCCTCTGATGCAGATTTTCTTCTATTGCAGACTGGATTTGAGGACCCTCCCCTCCAGGGACAGGCTGCAGCTTCAGGGAGTGGGAATGGAGCTGATTCTGAGCCAGCTCGCCATGTCTTCTCCTTTTCCTGGTTGAACTCCCTGAATGAATGATGTTCATTCCAACTGCTGCACCTCTGTCTGCCTGGCTGAGATTCACACAGGCAGCAGGGAACCTAGATGAAACTAATATTATGCAGATGATGAAAGGGACCTCTGAATGGGATTTCTACCAAAAATACCCTTTAATTCCAGATGACTTAGATAACACATTGAGGGAAAACAATGCTTTGAGAAAACAGTTGCAGAAAGCATTGGGAAAAAAGGAACTTGATCTTACGCAAATCTTTTATTGTGTGGGAAACATTATGAAGGGTTTGTAGGTGTGGTATGTGTGTGTGTGTTTCAGTAACAAGTGGCAGGTGTTTAAAAATGTGGGCACTACACTCTCGTCTCTAATAGGCACTGTCTTTTGTTATGATATCATAGTAGCTCTTATTCTCTTTCCTCTTTAACAATGCAGGTGGTCAGTGAAATTCAGTGTTAATTCAGAAGTGACTGATTTATCAATATATGGACAAAAGGTAAATCATTGACCAAAGATATGAGATACTTCACAAAGCTTTCCTCTTTTCCACCACAGATGTCGCTGAATGGATATCCAGAAATGTTCTTTGACTCTGGTGACACTTTCATAGTCCAGAAGGCTAAAGGCCAAGGACATTTCTTGTGACATTTTTCTGATCTTAGTTTTAGATATGCAGATATCAGTCACTTTAACTAAAAAAGACTTTTCAACAGGAACTGGCTATTTTCTTATGTATCCACTGAGGCACCAATCTGCTGAACTGTAGAATAACTGCATGTATTTAAATATATATATACATATACACGCACAATACACATTATACATGTACAAATATATATATATGTGTATTTAAATCATGCTTTATTTGTTCCACCATAATTTTGCCTCCTTCGAAACATAAGTTTTAACTTTACTCTGTATGAACTCTTAAATAAATGCTGTTTTTAACGACTTAGTCTTACAGTGATTTATTATGTTTCATATCATCTTATTAATCCACTAATCAAGTGAAGTTAAAGGGTCTCAAGGGAAGAAACATCCTCATCCATCCAGATTAATTCTGAAGTATTAAACATTCGATTGAATTTTTAAAGTTATAACTAAGCTACCAAAGGCGAGTGCATTGTAAAACTAATTAGGTGTGCTGTTTGATTTTAGAAGTGCATAGAGATAGTTTGTATTCCTAAGAATTAAAGTGATTAGGGTTGGCATAGACATACATGAGGTATTTGTGAAGTTATTCAAGTCAAAATGTGCTTTATGAAAAAAATGTTCCCAAGGGCCATTTTACAGCAACTACATTTAGTTCTTTTAAGTGGAGAGGCTACTAAGTTTCTCCTACTAGAAGACAGCAGTGGAAAATAGCTTAGAAAAAAGATAATTAATGGTACCAAAGTAATCGTTTGATAAAGTAAGCCTTTCTCATGGGAAAACAATGCAGCATTTTGGCCCCTAATTGGAGGAAAGCCCCCCCCACAGCCCTTGTCCTCTTTTCCTTTCCTCCTTCCCCACTGTCCCCAATTATTTCACATCTTATAGGTAATCAGGGTTAGATGTTATTTCCATTATGAATCAATCTTCTATTTATAGAATTACCAAGCCTTAGAACTGGAAACAACTTTCCAAATTATTTAACTCAACCTCAGAGGAGTAATCTGGGGTGCAGAGATGAGTCCAAGGTGGTTGCAGTGTAAGCCACTGACATAGGTTTGTGTTTTTAGTAGAAAATTAAATGCAAGGAGTTTTGTTTTCTCTTGTGCTGAAGTCAATTTGGAGGAAGTAAGGAGCTCAGAGTATATTCCCCTGTGAGCACTGAAGAGGAAAAATAAAGTCATGATTACCTTTGCAGCTTTTATTAGAAATATAAATATTCAACATTCTCTTACACAACCAAATTGACCAAGGATTGGAAAGCTGTTTTATTACTGAAACGTTTACAAGGAAAAGTTGGTTCAAAGAGCTTACAGATTTTGACTCACCCACCCAAGAGAATGACATTCTTTTTGGCTCAAATCACAACCAAATCAATTGGGTGACTTCTGTCTGCTTCTTCAAAACATTTCCTCCTGGGTCTATACTCTCTTTAAAACACTGTTAAAGACACCTGGAAATAGAAACTATAAGTACACGGTACAAATTACAGGATGTTGCGTTACTGCACGTGAATACATTTGTGCATGCTCACTAAGGAGTATGGGCGCTCTCGCTGTACATCCTCTACGTCTCAAGCTATATAAAAATAAACAAACGGTATCAGAGCAATGCTGTGGTACAGAATACTGCATTATTTTTTATTTTTACTTTTTGTGTTAAATGCAGAATCTTTCTGGCCAAACGCACCGTTTCATTTCCCAATAATCTCCATCAGTTTCCTGTTGCTGTGAGCTTGCTGCGCTAACTGCTCAGCCCTGGCCATTTCCAAGACTTCTCGGAGGAGGTGGAAGGTGAGATCCAGGGAGATGGGAGGTTCCTCGGCTCGCCTCTCCCTCTCTGGTGCCTCCTGGCGGCCGCCGAGGGCGTTCTCGGCGCCGCGTTCCACCGGACTCGCAGGGCTGTCGAGCGGGCGCCGGGGCAGCGGCAGCTGCTGCAGCAACGCGCGGAAAAAGTTGGCGGCCACCTCGTCCGGCGAAAGGCGGCTGCCGCTGCTGCCGGCAGGAGGCGAGGAGGCGGGCGAGAGCGGAGCAGCGGGGCTCTTATTGAGGCTACCCAGGCGGAGGAAGTACTCCTCCCCCATGCGGAGCAGGACGGGCCGAGCCTGCGGCTGCTGAGGCTGCGACGAAGGCTGGAAGAAATCCAGGGGCTGGGGGTGCTGCGAGGCCTGCCGGGCCCCCGGGACGGGCCCCCGGCTAAGGAGGGCCCTGCACGGCGGGCAGGGCAGGAGAGCCACCAGCAGGACGCCCGCGGACACGAGCAGCGGCAGCCGCATGTTAGGGGCGCTAGGTGCGGCACCGAGGTGGGCAGAGGGCGGAACGAGAGAGAGAAAGAGAGAAAGGGAGAGTTGATCAGAGTTGAGCTCAACTGGGAGGTGCACTCGGGGTGGGGGGGCTTCCTACAGGAAGACACCCACAGACCTGGCTCGGGGGCTCGGGCGGGCGCTGTCCGCGGTGCTGAAGCGCGCAAACTCGGACTTCCAGAGTTGGAGGGAGACCGAGACGGGGAGCAAGAAAAGGGACGCCTGCAGGGCTCGGCGCCAAAGCTCAGCCCCTCGTCAGGCCGGACTGACTCTTCTTACGAGACTCACGAAGGGACGGTCCCTGAGTCCCCTTTGTAACGGTCCCCCAAACCAATCCCCCGAGCTCTAGAGAAGACCTACAAATTTAAGATCTCACCTGTCCTACACATCTCCCCCCACCCCCCCACCCCACCCTTTCCGGATGTTTCAGCGTTTTCCTCCGAATTGAGAACTGCTGCCTCCTCCTCCTCGTTCTCCATCCCTGCCCTTGCATCCTCCTCTCGGCGGCTGGGATGGATGGGGGGCTCATTTACGCAGCCAGCGAGGGATAACTGCCAGTTCGGGGAACGATGAGCAGCCGTCTAAGTTCGCTTTAGCCACATCCCAGCTACTATCGGAATCTTGAGGCACAGCCGGTAAACACACACACACACGCACGCACACACACACACGCCTAGGGACAGCTGGCTGCGCGGCGCACACCGTGGCAGCTCGGGCAGCGCAAAGTTGGAGGCGCGTTTCCGTCTAGGCGCTCCCTACCTTCCGAGGCGCTTCTGCAGGTGAGCGGAGCGCTGCGCCTCTCTGCAGAGGAACGTGTCCGGGGCTTTCTCAGGGGTTTTCTTCCCTTCTCCCTTCTTTCCCCACTCTCTTCTTCTTTCCCTTTTCTCTTTCTCTTCAGTCTCTCCACGGACTTGGGCTCCGAGTTTCTCCACTCCAGAGCCCGGAGTGGGATTTTATAGCGTCGACCCTCTTCAGAAACCACGCGGCATCTGCCTAATAAGCTGACGCTCTCTTGACAGCTCGATTGCGTGCTGCCTCTGCTCCTGCATAAATCACAGGGCCCTGCCGGGGAACGAGGGGCAGAATTTTTGCTCTCTCAACACTGAATCTCACATCCAATTATATCAACAGATATTTATCGCCTCCTTGGTGACGTCAACGAGCCCTAAAATGGAAGGGCTTCTTATGACTTGTCCATTGACAAAAATTCTTGAATGAGATTTCCCAAGTGTGAAAACATACTGACCTCTTACTAGGAAAGGCCAAACTGAAGGTCAGGAAAGAGACAGTGACTGAGAGGGGAGAGGAAGGGAAAGAGTGAAGGAAGGGAGGTCTATCAACACACGGTCTTGTGGGAAAAGCAGTAACCAGTTATAGGGGGTGACTCTGGATCCTCCCCTCCCCTCTCCCACCTAACTTCTCTGACCAGCTGTGTCAGGCAACACCTCAGTATTGGAAAATATCCCTTTGCTAGAGACAAAGTGTCCCATTACCTTTCTGCCTGGATAAGAATGAAGAACAAGGAGATGGGAGTGCAGAGACGTCCAGCTTTTAAGCCTCTAACTGCTTTTTCCTCCCAAGAACAGATGAAGGAATTATGAGTCTGCAGAGGCAAGACCAATAAGTCTCTTGAAACACTGCCCAAGTTTTTAAAATGATGCAAGAGCTACTCCCATGATGAAGAGGCACAAACCAGGTTGTCAGGAAAGATTTTAAGTTCTCCCAGAAACTCACTGTGCCTCCTCTCAGAATCTGAAATTAATTTTGGACTTTTCTGTTTCTAAATTAGAGAAAGTACCAGTGAGAGGTGAGTGAGTTAAACTATCTTTATCTAGTTCACTCAGTGCAAGCCCAATGACAGAAGCATTCATTCTAACTTCCTATTCTATACTGGGAAAGGCTTAAACTGCTTGATTACAGGGCTGAATTTGTCAGTTACATGTTTTCATTGATGAATATTGAGGCTGTAAAGATAACCTCATTCATTTTAGTTCCAAATACTATTAATATCCATGATAGTATCCACATCAGGAGCACCCAGGTTGTTGTTGTTTTAATTATTTCTTTTTCCAAATTCAAATGTGCTGCATGGGAGACTGGTAAATAAATAAATGCTCTCTGGCAGTACCACAGAATGGAATGCCTATAAAATCACACTCAAATTTCAAAATAAATCGATACTATCATGTAGGTGGGAGGCAGTTACCTCTAATTCTGCAATTCAAAATTCAATTCCAAACTCTGGTGTCTATGATTCAATTCAGCTTCTATATAACCATCAGAGCTGTTTATCAGAAATTTCCGTTTCCTCATTCCTGGTTACCTCTGCTACTTCCTTTGTAGCTAGCATGACAGATGATGCAACGCTTATTTCAACTCCTATTTTTGCATCTATAATAATCCACAACTGCTCTTAGAAACAAAAGGAAGGTAGAAAGAGAAATTCTGGCAGTTTCCAGAGAAGTCAGCCCATAGTTGAATCATTGCACTATGGAATGTACTTTTGACATAAGAGAACAGAGAAAGAAATGTGTCTTCTGGAGAAGATGTGAGTTGTTAATAGAAGATCATAATTATGAAATTGGTTGAGATTTTAGAGGAAAACTGTGTTTTATGTTAGTAAGAAAAGAACCCTCTTCTGTCCCCATTGGCATATCTCAGCTTGGATATCAACCTGGAGGTGAAAGTATATTTGAAAGGGGAAGTTGAGGTTAACGGATACAGAAGAAGAACTAGGAAAGGGATAAGACCATGGGTTTAGCTGGGGAGACCTGGGAGGTTCCTCCAGAGAAGATACAACTTATTCTAGGCTTTGACTAACCCCAAACCTTTTCAGATCTCTCTCCTCTTGGGCCATATGGAGAATGTTGTTTTAGTATAGCTCCCTCATCACTGTTGAATCCTTGCTGTGAGATTTTCCTAGAGTAGGCAGTTGGTTGGGCAAAGTGACTCTGACTAGGGGTGAGGAACAAAAGGCCTAGATCTCAGCGGAGGAGCAACTGTGCGGAGTAGCCCCTACTCGCCACAATTTAGCCAAAAGTTAGATCTCATCAAATCACTGAGCATTCACATTAGAAATGACTGGAAGAGATCATTTAGTTTTAATGAGAACCAGAGAGGTTAAGTGACTTACCTGAAGTCTCTCAGCTAGTTAGTGATAAAAGTCAGAATTAGAATCCAGTTCTTTTGACTACCAGCTGTAGTATTTCCATAATATAACAATACCCTTTGACCTGCCTTTTCCAGCAGAGACAGAAACAAACTGAAGTGAGAAGATGAATTTAGGTAAAGCAACCTGTTCACACACCCATCCTGAGTTACCTTTTCTCCAACTTTCATATATTGATAAATCTCCTAAGGCATGAGAGCACAGAGATTCTCTGTGCATGCTGATGCCCTAGCACCTGATCTCTGTGCACACACTGCAATTTACCTGTCAGCTGAATCTCGTCATTATAACATGAGGTTTTTAAATGCATTGCCAACTTAAGTTGCATTAATTTGATTCTCCACCTTAGTTTACTTTGGAAAAAAGAGATCTTTTGATAAAGTATAGAGTTATGTGGTTCTCAAAATAATGATACAAATGTGTGATTGAAGAAATAACATATGCAAGAGGACTTATAGGTACAGCAAACTAAATACCCAAGTCTGTAAAAATTACCACTGACAGATTCAATCTTACATGTAGGAATAACTTCTTGAAAGGAGTCACTGGAGAACCAATTTAAATGCTTTTACAACCTAAAAACGCAATCCAAGAAATACGGGCACAAAACAGGGATTACTTCATGCTTTCAACCGTATTTTTCAATAAGAACATAATACAGGGTATAGTTAAATTTAAAAAGATGGCACAGCAGTCCAATGAATAAAGAAATATTAGAAATATTAGGTACCTGCTGGGCATATTCCTGCCATCTGCATCTCCCTGACTTTTGAGGAGACCCCAGCATATGCTTCTACTAGCAAAGTTCATGGCAAATGAAGGCATAATCCAGGTTTGCTAACTGAAACATTTGTTGAAATGAATCTACCATCTCCAATGACAGCCTTTAACAGTGCCGAGGGTGGATAGGTGGTTTGACAATTGTTTGTAACTTCCATAGGTAGGGCTAGGGAGAGGACCTCAAACAGCACAAGTATCTAACTGCTTCACTAGTAACAGTAACTTTTATCAATCTCTTCTGATTATCAAAGCCATTCATCCTCCTTACAGAAAACTTAGAAAAATTGGAAAAGTATAAAGAAGAATACAAAATTCCTTACATTCCAGAATATAATCTCCATTAATATTTTGCTGTTTCCCTTGAGAATTTTTCCTGAGCTCATATATTTTATGTAATTGGGATAAGCCTGTGTTCCTAATTTCTGCCTAACAACAACTCCTCCTCCTCCCCCTTCTCTTAACTTAAAAGTAATTGGTCAGAGGAATCTTTCCCAGATTCCTAGATTAGGTTTGGGACCTGTGCTCCATGTCCTCCTAACATCATGAATGTCCTCCATCATAAAGCTCACGTTTCGGGCTTCCCTGGTGGCGCAGTGGTTGAGAATCTGCCTGCCAGTGCAGGGAACAAGGGTTCGAGCCCTGGTCTGGGAAGATCCCACATACCGCAGAGCAACTAGGCCCATGTGCCGCAACTACTAAGCCTGCGCATCTGGAGCCTGTGCTCCGCAACAAGAGAGGCCACGACAGTGAGAGGCCCGCGCACCGCGATGAAGAGTGGCCCCCACTTGCCGCAACTAGAGAAAGCCCTTGCACAGAAACTAAGACCCAACACAGCCAAAAAAAAAAAAAAAAGTTGTAGAACCATTAAAATCCCTTATTAAAAAAAAAAAAAAAAGCTCACTTTTTTACATCCTTACTGGTACAATATGTATCTTCCTTGCTGGACTGTCAACTGTGTGGCAGAGACTTGATTTTCTTTATAAACTGCCATTTTTGTTACTCCAGCCCCTAGCACAGTGCTAAAACATGGTAGATACCCAATAAACCTTTTGAATGGATGAACTGTAGACAATGAATGGAGTATTTGTTAAAACCTATCATATAGAAATTACTAGATAACATTTTACAACTAAAAATTTATAATCTACTTTTTTCCACTTCAAATAATACCTCAAACATTTTCCTATATCTAAATGACATCTGTTTTATTGACTGCATGGCATTCCATCAAAAGGTACCACTTTCTATTCATTCTTCATTGTTGATCACTATCCTAATGACCTGCTTTTTAATTTTTCTTCTACATCTTACCCTTGCACCTTTAAGTAATACATTCATAGAACTATTTCCTGATCCTTCCTATATAAACAATATCTCTTAACTCTCTGGATTGTAAATTGAGAATGTTAGTATCCTTTCAGCTTTTCAAACACCCTCCTGCACCTTGATATCCCAGGATCTCTCAACTGTACTTTTAGATTGTCAGTGTTAATACTTACATAGCTATAGTTAAAGCACTCTGTGTGTTGACTATAGATTGATCTAAAAGTTAAAAATCAATATAGTTTGTAATTATTGACTATGTAAAAAGTGTTCACTGCAGAACAAAGTCATAGACTCTGATATATTTCCTTTCTTGTTTTTGTTTTTCTACAATTACCAATTACCTTTTTTATATTCCCAGTTTGGTTTTTCCCAGAATTACTGTCTTACTTTTCTTCCCAATTTCTTTCAGATTTCAATTATGACAAGCAATCTATCAAGCCCTTCCCCTATTTTTAAGACCCCTCTACTTGAGTACTCTAACCTGCTGCTTTCAGACTGGTCTGGTGCACAGCTGTCTTCCTGGGACTTCTCTTTTCTGTTTATTGATTGAATTCACTATCCAGAGTCATATGATTTATTCCTTCTTGATTTCTGCATTTATTTTGCTAGAGCACAACCACAGAGATAACTTTCTAAGAAAAGATGTATGGCAGGTAAATTTTCTGAGTTCTTGAATTGCTTTTTTTTTTTTTTTTTTTTGTACAAAAATGTTTATAGCTGCTTTATTCATCATGGTCTCAAATTGGAAACAGTTCCAATTGGTGGTATCATACAATGGAATATTCCTCAGCAATAAAAAATAGTGCGAGTTCTTGAATTTCTGAAAAGGGTTTTATTTAACCAAGATAATTGAGTGATACTTCAGCAAGGTATGCAATTCCAGGTTGAACATAATCTTCCTCCAGAACTTTGAAAGTATTGTTCCCTTGTGTTTTATCATTGAGGGTTGCTGATAAAAAAATTATATGTCATTCTGATTCTCATTTCTCTTCTTTTTTTAAAACAAGAACAGAATTTATTGGCTTATATAGCTGGGACGTTCAGGAATGTATCTAGCTATGGACATGGCTGGACCAAGCTACTAATGTTATTTAGTTAGGATTGTCTTTTCCCATCTCTCCACTTCTCTCCTCATCCTTCTTTTATTATTATTACCATTATTATTATCATTATTATTGTTTCAGGTGTACAACATAGCTCAATACCTATATACGCTATAAGTGACCACCCCCAAAAGTCTAGTTACCACCCCTCACCGTACAGTTGACTTCCTTTACTCCTTTTGCCCACCCGCAAGCCCCCTTCCACTCTGATAGCCACCAATCTGTTCTCTATATCTGTGAGTTCTGTTTTATTTTGTTTGTTCATTTGTTTATTCACATTCCACATGAGTGAAATTATATGGTATTTGTCTTTTTCCTTCTCACTTATTTCACTTAGCATAATACCCTCAAAGACCATCCACATTGTCACAAATGGCAAGATTTCATTCTTCTTTATGGCTGAGTAGTATTCGGGGTGTGTGTGTGTGTATGTGTGTGTGTGTGTATACCACATCTTCTTTATCCATTTATCCATCAGCAGATACTTACATTGTTTCCGTATCTTGGCTATTGTAAATAATGTTACAATAAACATAGAAGTGCATATATCTTTTTAAATTAGCATTTTTGTTTTCTTTGGGTAAATACCTAGAAGTATAGTAGCTGAATCATATGGTAGTCCTATTCTTAATTTTTTGAGAAATCTCCATATTGCTTTCCATAGTGGCTGCACCAATTTACAATCTCACCAACCATGTATGAGGGTTCCCTTTTCTCCACATCCTTTCCACCACTTGTTATTTCTTGACTTTTTGATAATAGCCATTTTAACAGGTATGACGTGATATCTCATTATGGTCTTGATTTGTATTTCTCTACTAATTAGTGATGTTGAGCATCTTTTCATGTATCTGTTGGCCATCTGTAATGGGTTCTTTGGAAGAATGTCTATTCAGATTTTCTGTCCATTTTAAAATTGGGTTGTTATTTTGTTGTTGAGTTGTATGAGTTCTTTATATATTTTGGATATTAACCTATTATCAGATATATGACTTGCAAATATCTTCTCCCATTCAATAGGTGGTCTCTCTGTTTGGATGGTGGTTTCCATTGCTGTACAGAAGCTTTTTAGTTTGATGTAGTCCCATTTGTTTATTTTTGCTCTTGTTTCTCTTGCCTTTGGAGTTAGATCCACAAAAAACACTGCTAAGACCAGCATCTCAGTAAGATTACTGCCTAAGTTTTCTGCTAGGAATTCTATGGTTTCAGGTCTTACATTCAAGTCTTTAATCCATTCTGAGTTAATTTTTGTGTATGGTTTAAGATAGTGGTCTAGTTTCATTCCTTTGCTTGTGGCTGTCCAGTTTTCCCAACACCATTTATTGAAGAGATTCTCCTTTCTCCACTGTAAGTTTTTGGAACCTTTGTCATAAATTAATTGTCCATATATGTGTGGGTTTGTTTCTGGGCTCTCTATTATGTTCCATTGATGTATGAGTCTGTTTTTGTGCCAGTACCATACTGTTTAGATTACTGTAGCTTTGCCACTATAGTTTGAAATCAGGGAGAATGATACCTCAGCTTTGTTCTTCTCTCTCAAGATTGTTTCAGCTAGTCAGAATCTTCCATGATTCCATATAAATTTTAGAATCATTTGTAAAATATGTCATTGGAATTTTGAAAGGGGTTGTATTAAATATGTAGATTGCTTTGGGTAGTATGGGCATTTTAATAATTCTTCCAATCCACAAGCATGGAATATCTTTCCATCTATTTGTGTCTTCCTCAATTTCTTTCATCAGTGTCTTATAGTTTTCAAGGTACAGGTATTTCACCTCCTTGCTTAAATTTATTCTAATGTATTTTACTCTTTTTGATGCAATTGTCATGGGATTGTTTTCTTAATTTCTTTTGCTGATAGTTTGTTAGTAGTATATAGAGACACCACAGAATTCTACATATTGATTTTGAATCCTGCAACTTCATTTATTAGTTTTAACAGTTTTTTTTGGTGGGGTCTTTAGAGTTTTCTATATATAGTTACATGTCATCTGCAAAAAGTGACAGTGTTACTTCTTCCTTTCCAATTTGGATGCCTTTTATTTCTTTTTCTTGCCTAGTTGCTGTGGCTAGGACTTTCAATACTATGTTGAATAAATGTGGCAAGTGTGGGCATCCTTGTCTTTTTCCTGATCTTAGAGGAAAAGCTTTCAGCTTTCACTCTTGAGTGTAATGTTAGCTCTGGGTTTGTCATACACAGCCTTTACTGTGTTCAGGCACATTCCCTCTTTACCCACTTCGTTGAAAGTTTTTATCATATATGAATTTTGAATTTTATCAATGGTTTCTCTGCATCTTTTGAGAGGATTATATGACTTTTATTTTTCAATTCACTTATGTGCTGTATCACATTGATTGATTTGTGAATGTTCAACCATCCTTTCATCCCAGGAATAAATCCCACTTGATCCTGGTATATGATCCTTTTAATGCATTGTTGAATTT
This sequence comes from Eschrichtius robustus, assembly GCF_028021215.1. NCBI lineage: Eukaryota > Metazoa > Chordata > Mammalia > Artiodactyla > Eschrichtiidae > Eschrichtius > Eschrichtius robustus. Next base: position 12,314,069 of record NC_090840.1, read on the forward strand.
GTTTTGCTAATATTTTGTTGAGGATGTTTGTATCTATGCTCATCAGGGATACTGGCCTGTACTTTTCTTTTCTTTTTTTTTAGTGTCCTTGTCTGGTTTTGGTATCAGGGTGATGCTGCCCTCATAAAATGTGTTTGGAAGCGTTCCTTCCTCTTCAATTTTTTCAGAAGTTTGAGATGGAGAGGTACTTCATCTTCTTTGAATGTTTTGTAGAATTCACCAGTGAAGTGTCTGGTTCTGGACTTTTGCTTGTTAGGAGTTTTTTTGATTACTGATCTAGTCCTCTTAGTAGCAATTGATCTATTCAGGTTTTCCATTTCTTAATGATTCAGTCTAGGTAGATTGTATGTTTTTAGGAATTTGTCCACTTCTTCTAGGTTGTCAATTTGTTCATGTATATTTGTAGTATTCTCTTATGATCCTTTGTATTTCTGTGGTGTCAGTCATAATTACTCCTCCTTCACTTATGATTTTATTTATTTGAGCCCTCTTTTTTTCTTGGTTAGTCTAGCTAAAGGATTATTGATTTTGTTTATCATCTCAAAGAAGCAGCTCTTAGTTTCATTGATCTTTTCTGTTGTCTTTTTAGTCTCTATTTCATTTACTTCCACTCTGATCTTTATCATTTCCTTCTTTCCTTCTACTAACTTTAGGCTTTGTTGCTCTCCTTTTTCTAGTTCCTTTAGGTGTAAAGTTAGGTTGCTTTTTCTTGTTTCTTGAGGTAGGCCTGTATTGCTATGAATTTCCCTTAGAACCACTTGTGTTGCATCCCATAGATTTGGTATGTCGTATTTCTGTGGGATTTTTTTAAAAATTCTCCTTTGATTTCTTTGATCACCCATTGGTTATTCAGTAGTATGTTGTTTAATCTCCACTTTTTTGGGTGTCTTTTCCATTTCTCTTCTTGTGTTTTCTAGTTTCATACCATTGTGGTTAGAAAAGATGCTTGATATGATTTCAATGTTCTTGAATTTATTCAAACTTGTTTTGTGGCCTAACATGTGATCTATCCTGGGGAATATTCCATGTGCACTTGAAAAAAATGTGTATTCTGCTGCTTTCGGATTGAGTGTTCTGTATATATCTATTAAGTCCATCTGATCTAATGTGTCATTTAAGGCTGATGTTTATTTTCTGTCTGTATGATCTATCCATTGCCATAAGTGGGTGTTAAAAGTCCCATACTATTATTGTATTTCTTTCAATTTTTTCCTTTAGGTTTATTAATATTTGCTTTATATATTTTGATGTACCTATGTTGGGTACATATATATTTATAAATGTTATATCTTCTTCCTGGATTCACCACTTTATCACAATGTAGTACCCTTTTCTTTTATTTCAGTCTTCTTTTTTTAAAGTCTGTTTTGTCTGAGATGATTATAGCTACACCAGCTTTCTTTTCATTTCCAGTTGCATGGAATATCTGTTTTCAATTCCTTCACATTCAGTCTGTGTGTGTCCTTACTTCTGAAGTGAGTGTCTTGTAGGCAGCATATAGATGAGTTTTGTTTTTTTAATCCATTCAGTCACTCTGTGTATTTTGATTGGTGAATTTAGTGCATTTACATTTAAAATAATCATTTTAAAGTAAGTATGTACTTACTGCCATTTTGTTCATTGTTTTCTGGCTTTTTAAAAAAAAATTTCTCTCTGTTCCTTTCTTATTCTCTTTCTTTCTGTCCTTGTGGTTTTCTGGATTTCTTTAGTGTTATGTTTATGTTCCTTTCTCATTTTCTTTTGTGTGTTTACTATAAGTTTTTTCTTTGTGGTTACTGTGAGGTTCACATACAACATCTTATGTATATAGTAGTCTCTTTTAACTTGATAGCAAACTAACTTTGAACACATTCCAAAGCTTTACACTTTTATACCCTCCCATGTTTTATATTTTTTATTTATTTATTTATTTATTTATTTATTTATTTATTTATGGCTGTGTTAGGTCTTCGTTTCTGTGCGAGGGCTTTCTCTAGTTGCAGCAAGTGGGGGCCACTCTTCATCACGGTGCGCGGGCCTCTCATTATCGTGGCCTCTCTTGTTGCGGAGCACAGGCTCCAGACACGCAGGCTCCAGAAGCGCAGGCTCAGTAATTGTGGCTCACGGGCCCAATTGCTCCGCGGCATGTGGGATCTTCCCAGGCCAGGGCTTGAACCCGTGTCCCCTGCATTGGCAGGCAGATTCTCAACCACTGCGCCACCAGGGAAGCCCTGTTTTATATTTTTAATGACACATTTTACATCATTTTATTTTATGCTTCCCTTAACTAATTATTGTAATTTTAGTTAATTTGACTACTTTTGTCTTTTAACATTCACGCTTGCTTTTTAAGCAATTGATCCACTACTTTTACTATTTATCTACCTTTTCCAGTGAAAGTTTTACTTTCATATTTTTAAAATGATTAATTAGTGCCTTTTTTTAGATTAGAGAAGTCCCTTTAACATTTCTTATAGAGCCAATTTAGTGGTAATGACATCCTTTTGCTTATCTGTAAAAATCTTAATCTCTCCTTCAATTCTGAATGAATTCTCTACCTTGCCAGGTAGAGAATTCTTGGTTGGAATTTTTTTCCTTTCAGCACTTTATATATGTCATGCCACTCCCTTCTGGCCTGTAAACTTTCTGCTGAAAAATTTGCTGATAGCCTTATGGGGTTTTGTATGTAATGAGTTGTTTTTCTCTTGCTGCTTTTAAGATTCTCTCTTTATCTTTAACTTTTATCACCTTAATTATAATGTGTCTTGGTGTGACTCTCATTGAGTTCATTTTATTTGGAATTCTCTGGGCTTTCTGGACCTGGATGTCTGATTCCTTCCCCAGATGAGGAAAGTTTTCAGCCATTATTTATTCAAATAATTTTTCTGGCCTTTTCTCTCTCTCTCTCTCTTGTCCTTCAGGGATCCCTATAATGTGACTGTTATTTCACTTGATGTTGTCCTAGAGCCCCTTAAGGTATATTCACTTAAAAATTTTTTTTTTAAATTTTGCTGCTCTGAGTGATTTCCATTGCTTGCTCTTCCAGCTCGCTGCTTCATACTTCTACTTCATCCAGTCTTCTCTTGAACCCTCTCAAGTGTATTTTTCAGTTCACTTATAAGTTCTGTTTGGTACTTTCTTATATTTTCTATCTCTTTATTGAAGTTCTCACTGTGTTCATCCACTCTTCTCCTGAGGTGAGCAGTTTTATGACCATGACTTTGAACTCTTTATGTGGTAGGTTGCTTATATCCACCTCATTAAGGTCTTTTTCTAGGGATTTATCTTGTTGTTTGGCTTGGAATATATACCCCTGTCTCATTTTGCCTGACTCTTTCTGTTTGTCTATATGTATTAGGTGAAACAGCTACCTCTCCCAGCCTTGAAGGAGTGGTCTTGTCTAGGCGATGATCAGTGGGGCCCAGAATCACAAAATCTCCTGGAGCCAGGTGCTTCAAGGAGTGTCCCTTGTGTGGGCTGCACTTGCCCACCAGCTGCGGTGGGGCTGCAGCTGCTGTGCAGGGAAGGCAGGGCACAGTGTCCTCACCCAGCTTGGTTGTGGTACAGCTGCTGCCCTCACAATCCCGACTCTTGCATCATCTCTATGATGATTTCCTACATTTTCTCTGTTTTTTTTCTTTCTGGGACTTCTATTATAAGATGTACCTCCTCCATTGGCCTTCTATGTTTATTATTTTCTCTCCTTTTTAGGACACTTTGTTTTGTCTTCTATGTTCTGGAAGGGCTCTTAAATATCCTCTAGCTCTTCAATTAGTTTTATTTTACAACCATATATTCAACTTACAGGCTTCTAATTTTTTTTCTCCATCCTTTATTCATAGTTCCTATATTTGCTTTGTGGTGTAATATTTTCTGTAATTTCTTTAAGAATATTAACTACAGACAACTAACTGCTGAACAATCATCGACAGGAAGACACTGGAACTCACCAAAAAAGATACCCCACATCCAAAGACAAAGGAGAAGCCACAAAGAGACAGTAGGAGGGGCACAATCACAATAAAGTCAAATCCCATAAATGCTGGGTGGGTGACTCACAAACTGGAGAACACTTATACCACAGAAGCCCACCCACTAGAGTAAAGGTTCTGAGCCTCACGTCAGGCTTCCCAACCTGGGGGTCCGGCAACAGGAGGAGGAACTCCTAGAGAATCAGACTTTGAAGGCTGGCGGGATTTGACTGCAGGACTTCGACAGGACTGGGGGAAAGAGAGACTCCACTCTTGGAGGGCACACACAAAGTAGTGTGCGCATTGGACCCAGGGGAAGGAGTGGTGACCCCATAGGACACTGAACCAGACCTACATGCTAGTGTTGGAGGGTCTCCTGCAGAGGCGGGGGGTGGCTGTGGCTCACCGTGGGGACAAGGACACTGGCAGCAGAAGTTCTGGGAAGTATTTCTCGGCATGAGCCCTCCCAGAGTCCGCCATTAGCCCCACCAAAGAGCCCGGGTAGGCTCCAGTGTTGGGTCCCCTCAGGCCAAACAACCAACAGGGAGGGAACTCAGCCCCACCCATCAGCAGACAAGCAGATTAAAGTTTTACTGAGCTTTGCCCACCACAGCAACACCCAGCTCTACCCACCACCAGTCCCTACCATCAGGAAACTTGCACAAGCCTTTTAGCCTCAACCACCAGAGGGCAGACAGCAGAAGTAAGAAGAACTACAATCCTGCAGCCTGTGGAACAAAAAGCACATTCACAGAAAGATAGACAAGATGAAAAGGGCTGTGTACCAGATGAAGGAACAAGATAAAACCCCAGAAAAACAACTAAATGAAGTGGAGATAGGCAACCTTCCAGAAAAAGAATTCAGAATAATGATAGTGAAGATGATCTAGGACCTCGGAAAAAGAATGGAGGCAAAGATCAAGAAGATACAAGAAATGTTTAACAAAGACCTAGAAGAATTAAAGAACAAACAAACAGAGAAGAACAATACAATAACTGAAATGAAAAATACACTAGAAGGAATCAATAGCAGAATAACTGAGGCAGAAGAACGGATAAGTGACCTGGAAGACAGAATGGTGGAATTCACTGCTGTGGGACAGAATAAAGAAAAAAGGATGAAAAGAAATGAAGACAGCCTAAGAGACCTCTGGGACAATATTAAACACAACAACATTCACATTATAGGGGTCCCAGAAGGAGAAGAGAGAGAGAAAGGACCCGAGAAAATATCTGAAGAGATTATAGTCGAAAACTTCCCTAACATGGGAAAGGAAATAGCCACCCAAGTCCAGGAAGCACAGAGAGTCCCAGGTAGGATAAACCCAAGGAGAAACATGCCAAGACACATAGTAATCAAATTGACAAAATTAAAGACAAAGAAAAATTATTGAAAGCAACAAGGGAAAAAATGATAAATAACATATAAGGGAACTCCCATAAGGTTAACAGCTGATTTCTCAGCAGAAACTCTACAAGCCAGAAGGGAGTGGCATGACATATTTAAAGTGAAAAAAGGGAAGACCTTACAACCAAGATTACTCTACCTGGCAAGGATCTCATTCAGATTTGATGGAGAAATCAAAAGCTTTACAAACGAACAAAAGCTAAGAGAATTCAGCACCACCAAACCAGCTCTACAACAAATGCTAAAGGAATTTCTCTAAGTGGGAAACACAACAGAAGAAAAGGACCTACATAAACAAACCCAAAACAATTAAGAAAATGGTAATAGGAACAGACATAATGATAATTACCTTAAATGTGAATGGATTAAATGCTCCAACCAAAAGACACAGGCTCGCTGAATGGATACAAAAACAAGACCCATATATATGCTGCCTACGAGAGACCCACTTCAGACCTAGGGACACATACAGACAGAAAGTGAGGGGATGGAAAAAGATATTCCATGCAAATGGAAATCAGAAGAAAGCTGGAGTAGCAAAACTCATATCAGATAAAATAGACTTTAAAATAAAGAATGTTAAGAGACAAGGAAGGACAGTACATAATGATCAAGGGACCAATCCAAGAAGAAAATATAGCAATTATAAATATATATGCACCCAACATAGGAGCACCTCAATACATAAGGCAACTGCTAACAGCTATAAAAGAGGAAATCGACAGTAACACAGTAATAGTAGGGGACTTTAACTACTCACTTACACCAATGGATAGATCATCCAAACAGAAAATTAATAAGGAAACACACGCTTTAAATGACACAATAGACAAGATAGATATAATTGATATTTATAGGACATCCAAAAACAGCAGATTACACTTTCTTCTCAAGTGCACACGGAACATTCTCCAGGATAGATCACATCTTGGGTCACAACTCAAGCCTCAGTAAATTTAAGAAAATTGAAATTGTATCAAGCATCTTTTCTGACCACTACACTATGAGATTAGAAATCAATTACAGGGAAAAAAATGTAAAAAACACAAACACATGGAGGCTAAACAATACGTTACTAAATAACCAAGAGATCACTGCAGAAATCACAGAGGAAATCAAAAAATACCTAGAGACAAATGAGAATGAAAACACGACAATCCAAAACCTATGGGATGCAGCAAAAGCAGTTCTAAGAGGGAAGTTTATAGCTATACAAGCCTACCTCAAGAAACAAGAAAAATCTCGAATAAACAATCTAACTTTACACGTAAAGGAACTAGAGAAAGAAGAACAAACAAAACCCAAAGTTCGCAGAAGGAAAGAAATCATAAAGATCAGAGCAGAAATAAATGAAATAGAAACAAAGAAAACAATAGCACAGATCAATAAAACTAAAAGCTGGTCCTTTGAGAAGATAAACAAAATTGATAAGCCATTAGCCAGACTCATCAAGAAAAAGAGGGAGAGGACTCAAATCAATAAAATTAGAAATGAAAAAAGGAGAAGTTACAACAGACACTGCAGAAATACAAAGCATCCTAAGAGACTACTACAAGCAACTCTATGCCAATAAAATGGACAACCTGGAAGAAATGGACAAATTCTTAGAAAGGTATAACCTTCCAAGACTGAACCAGGAAGAAATAGAAAATATGAACAGACCAATCACAAGTAATGAAATTGAAACAGTGACTAAAAATCTTCTGAGAAACAAAAGTCCAGGACCAGATGGCTTCACAGGTGAATTCTATCAAAGATTTAGAGAAGAGCTAACACCCATCCTTCTCAAACTCTTCCAAAAAATTGCAGAGGAAGGAACAGTCACAAACTCATTCTACGAGGCCACCATCACCCTGATACCAAAACCAGACAAAGATACTAAAAAAGAAAATTACAGACCAATATCACTGATGAATATAGATGCAAAAATCCTCAACAAAATACTAGCAAACAGAATCCAACAACACATTAAAAGGATCATACACCATGATCAAGTGGGATTTATCCCAGGGATGCAAGGATTCTTCAATATACGAAAATCAATCAATGTGATACACCATATCAAAAAATTGAAGAATAAAAACCATATGATCATCTCAATAGATGCAGAAAAAGCTTCTGACAAAATTCAACACCAATTTATGATAAAAACTCTCCAGAAAGTGGGCATAGAGGGAAACTACCTCAACATAATAAAGGCCATATATGACAAACCCACAGTAAACATCATTCTCAATGGTGAAAAACTGAAAGCATTTTCTCTAAGATCAGGAATAAGATAAGGATGTCCACTCTCACACTATTATTCAACATAGTTTTGGAAGTCTTAGTCACGGCAATCAGAGAAGAAAAAGAGATAAAAGGAATACAAATTGGAAAAGAAGTAAAACTGTCACTGTTTGCAGATGACATGATACTATACACAGAGCATCCTAAAGATACCACCAGAAAACTACTAGAGCTAATCAATGAATTTGGTAAAGTTGCAGGATACAAAATTAATGCACAGAAATCTCTTACATTCCTATACACTAATGATGAAAAATCTGAAAGAGAATTTAAGGAAACACTCCCATTTACCATTGCAACAAAAAGAATAAAATAGTGAGGAATGAACCTACCTAGGGAGACAAAAGACCTGTATGCAGAAAACTATAAGACACAGATGAAATAAATTAAAGATGATACCAACAGCTGGAGAGATATACCATGTTCTTGGATTGGAGGAATCAACACTGTGAAAATGACTATACTACCCAAAGCTTCTACAGATTCAATGCAATCTCTATCAAATTACCAATGGCATTTTTTACAGAACAAGAACAAAAAATCTTAAAATTTGTATGGAGACACAAAAGACCCCGAATAGCCAAAGCAGTCTTGAGGGAAAAAAACGGAGCTGGAGGAATCAGACTCCCTGACTTCAGACTATACTACAAAGCTACAGTAATCAAGAGAATATGGTACAAAAACAGAAACATAGATCAATGGAACAAGACAGAAAGCCCAGAGACAAACCCATGCACCTATGGTCAACTAATCTATGACAAAAGAGGCAAAGATATACAACAGAGAAAAGACAGTCTCTTCAATAAGTGGTGCTGGGAAAACTGGACAGCTACATGTAAAAGAATGAAATTAGAACACTCCCTAACACCATACACAAAAATAAACTCAAAATGGATTCGAGACCTAAATGTAAGACCGGACACTATAAAACTCTTAGAGGAAAACATAGGAAGAACACTCTTTGACATAAATCACAGCAAGATCTTCTTTGATCCACCTCTAGAACAATGGAAATAAAAACAAAAATAAACAAATGGGACCTAATGAAACTCAAAATCTTTTGCAAAGCAAAGGAAACTACAAACAAGACGAAAAGACAACCCTCAGAATGGGAGAAAATATTTGCAAATGAATCAACGGACAAAGGATTAATCTCCAAAATATATAAACAGCTCATGCAGCTCAATATTAAAAAAACAAACAACCCAATTCAAAAATGGGCAGAAGACCTAAATAGACATTTCTCCAAAGAAGACATACAGATGGCCAAGAAGCACATGAAAATCTGCTCAACATCACTAATTATTAGAGAAATGCAAATCAAAACTTCAATGAGGTATCATCTCACACCAGTTAGAATGGGCATCATAAGAAAATCTACAAACAGCAAATGCTGGAAAGGGTGTGGAGAAAAGGGAACCCTCTTGCACTGTTGGTGGGAATGTAAATTGATGCAGCCACTATGGAGAACAGTATGGAGGTTCCTTAAAAATCTAAAAATAGAATTACCATATGACCCAGCAATCCCACTACTGGGCATATACCCAGAGAAAACCATAATTCAAAAAGACACATGCACCCCAATGTTCATTGCGGCTGTATTTACAATAGCCAGGTCATGGAAGCAACCTAAATGCCCATCGACAGACGAATGGATAAAGAAGATGTGGTACATATATACAATGGAATATTACTCAGCCATAAGAAGGAACGAAACTGGGTCATTTGTGGAGACGTGGATGGATCTAGAGACTGTCATACAGAGTGAAGTAAGTCAGAAAGAGAAAAACAGATATCGTATATTAACCCATATATGTGGAACCTAGAAAAATGGTACAGATGAACCGGGTTGCAGGGCAGAAATAGAGACACAAACGTATGGACCCAAGAGGGGAAAGCGGCGGGGTGGGGGGAAGGGAGGTGGTGGTGGGATGAATGGGAGATTGGGATTGACATGTATACACTAATATGTATAAAATGGATAACTAATAAGAACCTGCTGTATAAAAAAATTAATTAAATAAAATTCAAAAATTCAAATATAAATAAAGAGGATCATTTTCCTCTAAAAAAAAAAAGAATATTAACTAGAAAATTTCTAAGCTTTCTTTCCCCAAATTATCTATTACATCCATGGTCATTTAAAAACATTTATCTTGGTTTCTCTATTTTATGTTGGAGACTCTCCTTAAATCTCTTAAGGTAACCCTATGTATAAAGAGCTGCACTTTCATATTTAAGAATTAGGCAATACAAAGCTGATTGGGAACTCTTTGTAAAGGACAAGGACCTTGTCACCAAGCAGCCTTCCTTTTAGGGTGATCAGATAGTGAAACAGTCATTACTTTGGAGATACCCATAACATGTCACATTACAGAGATCTTTTCTCTGGTGCTGTTCAGTTTCAGATAAGGAAAATATCTGTATTAGTGTGTTAGAGCTACCATAACAAAATGCCACAGACTGGGTGGTTTAAACAACAAAAATGTACATTGTCACACCACTGGAGGCTAGAAGTCCAAGATTAAGGTTGATTTCTTCTGAGGCCTCTCTCCTTGGTTTGCAAAGGACTGTCTTCTCACTGTGCCTTCACATGGTCTTTCCTCTGTGCATGTCTATGTCCTCTTCTGTCTAAAGACACCAGTCACATTAGATTAGGGCCACCCATTTGACCTCATTTTACCTTATTCACCTCCTTAAGGGCCCTGTCTCTAAATACAATCACATTCTGAGGTAGTGGAGGTTAAAACTCTAACATATGAATGTTGGGGTGACACAATTCAGCCAATAACAATATATTTTGCAAATGTTTGTTTTTTATTTGCTTTTTGCCTACCAGGTAGACATGTGAATGTTCAACATTCCCCCACGGGATGAGAAAGGCCGGTAGAGGGGTTGACTCTTCCATATGCAGACTTTCAAGCATCCTACCTGTTTCTGACCCCTTTTTCTCATTCCTGCCTTTGGTGATACTTGGAGTTTCCAGTCTCTGAGCCTCTCCTGGGTTCTGCAGGTGGCTCCTTCCTCAGCTGCCTGCTTCTTTGTGTGTCTTTTGCAACGGCCTCCGCACCGTTCTCCTCAGTAACCACTCCATGTCCTCTGCCGTCCCTCCTCTGCTGACCCTTTACAGCTGCTTCCTCTGCCTTGCTTCCTCAGACACCACTTCATCTTTTCTGCTCTCCTTATTTCAGGCGTTTATTAATCCCTTTCACCTGCTTAAAGTCCTTTCCCTGTTCTCTTCATCATTTGGGGTTTATGCTACCATTTAAATGGGGTCTCAGAGGGAGGGGAGGTAAACATAAATGCATTTTGGAAAGACCTCTCTGAATGCAGTGGGGAGAGTAAACTGGAAGGATGAGATGGTGGACAGATAAGTCATGGTCTTTGGGTCATTACCACTGGTCCTCTATAGAATGAGCAGCACGTGCCAGTGACGGCGGGAGCTGTACAAGGCAATGGCAGGGTCTGCTGTGGATTGCTCCAGGAGCCCAGGGCACTAACTGTGGGCAACCACACTGCTGTTCAGGGGTTGGTGATGACAAGGCTTCCTTTCAGTTCCCCATCAGTCAATAGTTTGTTCAGCAGCCAGAAATCATCATTGGGTGCCCTACCTCCTTTCCTCAGAAAATGGCAAGGACTTTGTTACCTGTCCCTTTATTTGTCCAGAAGTTAGGCAGTAACTCACCCTGGGGAGATGACTCAGAGCATTGGAAAGGGGTCAGGTTTCTGCTTCTCTAACAAGCCCTTGTCTTGATAGACATGACTGACCTTTCTATTTACATCATAATACATCAAATTTTCTGTTTTAGGCTCCAGATAATGGATGGAGGGCAGTGAGAGGACGTGTGTGAACTTTCTGTCATGAAGGGCAATTTGCAGGAACTAATCATCTTACAATAGTTTGTCATAAGAAAGAAATCCATCAACCAAGCATCCTAATTAGGTATTTATATTCATGAACATTTCTTGACTCTAAGGAAAGTTTTCCCAAAGAGCCCTCCTAGTAATGTTATCAGTGTTACAAAGGCAGAAAAATGAGGGGATGTTTAAAGAAAAGTTAAACACATTTTTTTACTGCAGAATTTTCTAGTGTTTTAAAATTTTTATTCTGCAGTGTAAATCCCCAAGATTTTAGCATCTCCCAGACTTATTTGACTACAGAGCATGTTTGTTGTGGGACAAGTTGGGAGATGCAATAAGCCAAGGCATTTTATGAGGAGTTCAGCTACACTTTCTTTGCCATCCATATTTAAGTCCATGATTAAAGCTACTGAGTAATTTTTTACTACTTGTGGGAGAAAAATTTTGACTGACACGTTTCACCCTTGAAGAGAGGGTTTCAGGGTATGGATATATGTCTATTTCCAGTGTTTCTGAGGATCACCTGCCTGGAGAAGGGTCACCTTACAGCAAGGAGCTGCTGAGCCCTCTCTTGCTACCCATGAAACTGTTTGCACACTTCCTGGTGAAGGAGTTGGTCTCTACAGTAATTTAGCCCAGGGAAATCTGTGGGCCTGCCTTGGAAAGGAGGACCTTCTTTGGGTGTGAAAAGGCAGAAGTTTCCTAGACAAAGCTGATTGCAGTTGGTGATGTCGAGTTTTTCAAAAAGAAAATTTGATTACTCCACAGGCCGTAGGTAATGAGAGCTGCAGGGGTGGACAGAGGCAGATAGCCAATATTCAGGAGCTGTGGATTTCAAAGATGTTGTTACTGGCTGTGGTTTCAGACCTTCTGTGAACCTTGCTGCAGGCTCTTTTCATCTCCCGAGGCTTCTGTCATCCATCTGTGGAAAATGTGATGTTAGCTTCCATTATGAGATCCTCAGTTAATTTTTCACGTGTGTGTGTGCTTATTTATATGTCTCCCAGCTTGTTGTGAGCTTATTTCCCACTTCTTTGTAGTTTGTAACTCCTAGTACACTGCTTACACATGGTGTTTGCTGGTTGTTGGAGATTGACTATGTATGTCCTGCTTAAGAGAAAGGCTACATCAGTTCAAGGTGGTCTCATAACTCTAAGTCAATGAACCCTTGAAAGGATGGTTATATGAAACCTGTGTGTGGGAAAGAAGGGATCTGTGTGATTGGCCACATTCACTGCTCTCTTTTGCATAAAATTTGGAAGTGGTCTGCACAACAGTGTTCTCAGGATAATGGAAAAGATTTAATAGCCTCAAGCTGCAGTGAAGTTTAATGTTCCTATTCATATAAAGTTAAATATAGATACATATTTGAGCTTCACTTCATTTTCCAACTTGTTTTCTTTGTACTTTAATTTTTAATAGCTGTAAAGTTCTGCATTGTGCTCATGTACTTTTATCTTCCCAGCAACAACAATAACTGCAATGAAGGAACTATTTTTAATTTTCAAAGAGAAATAAAATTATATAATCTGATAGATTTTTCTTTTTTTAAAAATAAATTTATTTATTTTATTTATTTTTGGCTGCATTGGGTCTTCGTTGCGGTGCGCGGGCTTCTCATTGCGGTGGCTTCTCTTGTTGCAGAGCACGGGCTCTAGGTGAGTGGGCTTCAGTAGTTGTGGCACGTGGGCTCAGTAGTTGTGGCTTGTGGGCTCTAGAGCGCAGGCTCAGTAGTTGTGGCGCACGGGCTTAGTTGCTCCGCAGCATGTGGGATCTTCCCGGACCAGGGCTTGAACCCGTGTCCCCTGCAGTCCGGCAGGTGGATTCTCAACCACTGTGCCACCAGGGAAGCCCCTAGATTTCTTATATAAAAAGTTATGGGGCTTCCCTGGTGGCGCAGTGGTTGAGAATCTGCCTGCTAATGCAGGGGACACGGGTTCGAGCCCTGGTCTGGGATGATCCCACATGCCACGGAGCAACTGGGCCCGTGAGCCACAACTACTGAGCCTGCGCGTCTGGAGCCTGTGCTCCGCAACAAGAGAGGCCGTGACAGTGAGAGGCCCGCTCACCGCGATGAAGAGTGGCCCCCGCTCGCCGCAACTGGAGAAAGCCCTCGCACAGAAACAAAGACCCAACACAGCCAAAAATAAATAAATAAATAATAATTAAAAAAAAAAAAAGTTATGCAGATTTTTGAGGCAGAATACCGTATCTGATTCCTTTTTATAATAGAATTTGTTCTAATATCTTTACATGAAGATTTCACTATGAAAGCAGCACTGCAAACAGAATAAAGAATGTTACCTGGCTCTCCCTTCCTGGGGGGATACACTAGATTTCTGAGTATGGCAGTTGTCAAATTACCTCAATACAGTTTTTACTCTATTACTTCCTAGCTGGGTGACCTTGGACCTTTATTTAAATTTCCTAAACTTATTTCCTTATTTGTCAGCTCATTCTAAAATGCCAGTTTCTTTATTTGTTCCTTTTAGGGTTGTGGGATGAAATGAGACAGAATATAAAAAGCATTCAAAAAACATTGGTCATTGTTGTTGTTGGGCTAATGATTCGACTGCTGTTTCAGCTGAAGACAGTATTTCCATCCAATCTCAGCTCCTCAGAGCCTAGGATTGTGTGCAGTACTTATTAGGCTTGATACACGTTTATTAACGACATAAAATAAATATAACCACTAAGTTTTTCTTCTTCCAATACCAGAGACTTTTCACCATCCAGCTGATCTAAAAAAAATTTTTTTAATCATTAGACTTCATCTCCTAAGAGCAGTTTTAGATTTATAGCAAAATTGAGCAGAAAGCACAAGGAATTCTCTTATACCCTTTCTCCCCCAACCCTCCTCGCCTTAGATTTCCTCTGTTATTATTTTTACTATTAACATCTTGTACTGGTGTGGTACATTTGTTAACAACTGATGAACCAATATTGATACACTGTTATTAACTAAAGTCCATAGTTTACATTAGGGTTCACTCTGTGTTGTACATTCTGTGAGTTTTGACAAATGCACAATGTCATGTATCCACTGTGACTGTATCACAAGGAATCGTTTCACTGTCCTAAAAATCCCCTGTGCTCCAGCTATTCATCTTTTCTTGCCTCCCTCCTCCCAACCCCTGGCAACCACTGATCTTTTTACTGTTCCTATAGTTTTGCCTTTTCCGGAATGACATAAGGCTGGAATTATACAATTTGTAGCCCTTTCAGACAGGCTTCTTTCACTTAGTAATATGCATTTCAGGTTCCTCCTTGTCTTTTCAAACAAAGGTACATTTTTACTTAGGAATAGCATCATTTGACTTGAGAAATATCTGTTACTACTATTTACTGCTTAATAAACGTCTGTTCACTTAAGGATTATTTCTGTGTTGAAACTACTAATTTCAACCTAATCATTTATTGATTTAACTGAAAATAGGTGCACTCAAAGGGGAATTTTGCATCTTGAGGGGTTAAAAACAACAATTAACATTGATGATTAGATAAAAACACAAGAATATATACTTCTCTTTTCCATTCCGAGGTCACTAAGTCCCTCACTTCCCTGTGGGAGCCTCCATCGCCCCAGGTTACTATGGACCTGTCAGAGTCTCCAGACGAGACCAGGATAACAACTCACATCAAGCTGACTGAGAATTCATTTTTCTCTCCACACCCTAATTGCTCCTGGGGAACCTTACTATTGTTCCATTCTGAGTCTCTGCTATAAGATCACGCAATAGAAAATAATCATTCATAATACATTTTAAAATCCCTTTTATTCATCTTATCTCTCTCCCTGACCAATCCCTGGAGGATTGCCCCCTTTTCCCATCCAGAGGGGGGAGATGGGATCAGCACAGGTACAGCTGCCTCCATGCCTTCCCAGAGGCCAGCCGTAGACTAGCCTCTTCCAGACTTCATCTTGATAATTCCATCCTGTTCTACCAGATACTATAAGATATAGCTTCTTTTGAAGCCCTTCAGCTTCCTTTTACCTTTTCTTAATGTTTACACCTTTCAAATACAAATGGTATGTCTCTCCACTGGTCTAAATTTAGAAAATGCATAAATATATTTATTTGGATCCTTCAGTGCTTTCTGAAAAGCCAGCTCCCTGGGCACTTGAACTTGTCATAGGGCTTTTTTTTTTTGGTGGAGGAGATGGGGAAAGAGTAGGCTCTTCACCAAACCCCCTGAAGCTGGGTCATCTGGATTTCTCCCAAAGAGCGATTGTTTCCCTCCTGTCCCGCTTCTGTGTCTAACCATGGGGGTGGATCCTGGTCGTATAACGTGGTGCCACGGGGACCTCCATCCCTAATAACGGTCTCCCTTGTTTACACTTCTTCTAGAAGCATTACCTTCCTTATCTCTAATCCTCACTGGAACCCTAAGAGGAAGTAGATATTATTATCCACATTCCATAGACGAAGAAGCAGAGGCTCAGAATGGGCAGGAAACTTGGCTGATGTCTTCCAGCTGATATGAGGAGGGGTCCTGGGATCCCCAAAGAGCTCCTCCTCTCTCTCCCATTCCTCTATCTCCCTCAGGCCTCCCAGGAGCTCTGGGGAGGGGTGGGGTGTTGACAAGCGGTTTTGAAGGAATAGGCACCCTATTTATGCCATGTCCCGCGATGTCTCCGTCCCCAGCACTAAGCACCAGGTGTGATTGTGAGGAATAGCACACTGTTCAGGCACATGTCACCCACGAGAGCACTAACTAAAATGCCTGGGTTCAGTGGGAACAGCCCTGGAAACTTACCCGGGCATTATCCACAGTCATTCTGCTGTTTGCTCTTGGTTTTTCCTCCTTAATTTTAATCCTCACACCTTTTCTGTAAAAACCATGCTGAACATCCCATTCTGTCCATCCTTTGCTGCCATTCCCAGAGCAATTTGGACAATCTACGAACAAGTGTGCTTAGCCAGTTCCTCAAAATAGTTTCCAACCTCCCCGTATCTCTGGTCCTCGAAAACATTTGTGTGGTTTCTCATTCTATAATGGATGTTATAAGTTGATGTTTATGCTTCACACCAATTTCTAAATTAATATTTGCTATATGGAGTCCTGCTAATTAATATGTACCTTTCCTGAAATTTCAAATCAGCTTTTTGAAATGGGAGAAAGGCAGAAAGCAACTTGCAAATTCTATGCATAATGAAGTGAGGAACAAGCTCACATAATGAAGACAAACAATTATACAACATTTGCATGATTCTTTTTTCTTACACCATGAGACAAGACACAGGGAGCTGATTAGCACGCTGCCTTTGCTGTGAGTCTTGCTTCTTACTTCCCCACCATTTGGTAGAATTCTCAGAGCCAAGAGCAGGTCACAGCGTTTTGTCAAAGTTTTCTTATATTATCCTAGGGACCGTCAGGCAGTTAAGACCACCCTGCCAACTTCAGCCTGACACAGGTGACTTCTGTTTCTGTGACTACCCTGGGGTTGCGTCCCTCAGCTGATACACTTGTGTCCCGAGTGAGGCCCCCATTCAGGTTCTAACCACTGAACTCAACTGGCCAGAGACTACCATAAACATTTCTTTACTAGTCCCCAAAGTATTTCCTAAGCATCTACTATGTCCCCCCCTACCCAGGGTTGGTGCTGGAGATAAAAATGAACAATTTTTATACAGCTGCCCTTGCAGTATCCACTGCCAGCCGAGGAGGACATGTTAGCAACAACGACATGTATGGTGAATGCTCTGTGCATACAGAGAAGGGAGTCCACTCTGATGGGGGGTGGGGGAGAGGGTTTGTGAAGAGCTCCCCAGAGGGGGCAATACCTGAGATGAGACCGGAAGGGAGAACAGGAATGGTCAACAAGCAGAGGAAGGGTGGTCATTCCAGACAGGGTGGCCTCAGATGGAAAGAAGCAAAGCTGGAAGGATGTTTCTGGTATTCCAGGAACGACAGGTGGTAGGTGGTTTCCTATACTGAGTGAAGATCCGCAGAGAGGAAAGTGCTCGAGGGTAAAGCTAGGGAGGTTGAGAAGGGCCAGCTCCTGAAGTACTCTGAACATGAAATGTGATCCTGGGCTGATAGAGAGTCGGTGAGGCTTTAAGAGGGAGATGACAAGGGAAGATTTGTATTTTAGAAAAAACAATCAGGCTAGTTGCGCTTGATGGATAACATGTAAAATGATTATGATAATAAACACTTCGGGTGCCTGCCGTGGGCAAGGCCCAATGCTGGAGAGAAGACACCAGTGAGAGACCTTTAAACCAATTCAGGCAAGCGGGGGTCAGTCCAAGGTGCTTGAGAGGCTGTCAAACAGCATGGTTAAGAGCCTGCCTTCTCGAATTCAAATCCCAGCTCTGTGACTTACTAGTTGTGTCACTGGGGAGGTCATATAACCTTTTGTGCCTCAGTTTCTTCATTTGCGAAATGAGGCTACTAATAGGACTCGCCTCATGGAGTTATTGTTGTGAGGATTAAATAAGTTGTATGCAAAGTCCTCAGTATGGCTCTGGACCAGCAAGTGCTAAGTGTTCGCTCTCATTGTCTGAACGATGGCAGGGGCTGGAGATGGAAGCCATGGCCTCAAGAAATGTTAAATGTGAGAAAAGGCAGGATGCGGGGCAGAGGGGGAAGCCCAAACCAATCTCATCATTCTGTCTTGGGCGATGGGGCAGATGGTGAACATAGCGGGAGCGTCTGGGATGAGAAGATGACAAGATTGATTTGGGAAATACTGAGATTGAAGAGCCAGGGAATATTCAGGTAGGAATAGGTACGTGGAAGTGTGAGCTTGCAGGGAAGGCTGGGCAGAGTTGGAGAACTGGAATCCTCAGCAAGAGGTGAAGCTATGGCTTGGAATGACCCAGGTGGGGCAGGAGGAGACGAGCAGAGGGAGCTGAGGAAGGCCAGGATGAGGGGCGACTGGAGATCTCGGGGGAGACTGAGAAGGGCTAGTTCAGAGCAAGAAGAGAATCAAGAAAAAATGGTATCAGGAGGCCAGGGGCTGGGAGGGGGTAAGGAGAGCTCTTGAAGGAGAGGTAGTCAGAAAAGCAAAATGCTACACAAAAGTGCCACGATATAAAGGTTGAGAGAAAACCATTGGATTTAACAACCTGGAAGCTTTTGGTGACTGTATCCATCAGGGTCTAGTTAGCAGAAGAGAAACCACACTAGTTATTTCAACAGAGAAAATTTAATATAAAGAACTGGGTAAACAGAGGTTAGAGAGCTGAAAAAGCAAAAGGGAACACTGAGAAAGCACAGACATTAACTACGGAAGCAATGGCCTCCCCTAGAGCCAGGGAACCAAGGGCAGAGGTGGGAGTCACTGGGATCCATCCCCTGGGAGGAGAGACCCCGCCCCTGGAGCTGGGTGCTGCCACCTCTGCAGCTCCGAGAGGGGCCTCAGGGGACTGGGACTCAGGGGAGGGGGTCCCACTCAGCTGGAGCTGATGCCTCAGAAGCCTGGAGGATAGACCCAGCAGAGCAGGAGCTGGGACCTCTGAGGAGGGGGTCGCGAGGTGGCACTGGGGGTGCTGGTAGAAGCCGGAAACTGGAACCAACTACCGCATCTAGCATGTGGGGCTGTTGCTGGGGAGATGCTGGCAAACAGCAAGCAAAGCCCCTCTGGTCCCCCCGCGTGCCAGTCTCACTCTGGTGTCCCCTCTCAGCAAGACCCAGTGGAAACCAGATGGAGAGAGAGAGCTTGCAGACTCCTGGCCCTAGGATCCCAAAGCAGCGTCTAGAAAGGCGGTTTGAGGCTAAGCAACCAGCTTTATAATCTGCCCAGTAACCCTCCCAAGTATAATTCAACGTTTTAAAGGAAAGCCATCTAGCAATGGGTTGAGAAGCCAAAGTCAATACAGTGTCTCAGGACCATTTTTCCAAAACGTTTTGCTGTAAAAGAGAAAAAAAAGAATGAAGTGGTAGGAAGAGGTACATGCAACGTTCAGGACGGGTGTTTAATTATTTATTAAGAAGGACTATGTATAAAATAGACAACTGAGGGGAACCTACTGTATAGCACAGGGAACTCTACCTAATGCACTGTGGTGACCTAAATGGGAGGGACGTCCAAAAGGGAGGGGATATCTGTGTGTGTATGGCTGATTCATTTTGTTGTGCATGGAGGCTAATACAACATTGTAAAGCCACCGTACTCCAATAAAAATTAATTTAAAAAATAAATAAAAATAAAAAAAAAAAAATAGAAGGACTTAGGCCCTAAAGCAAGTTTCAACCTGAGCTTGCAGAGAGGTGAGAGCCCTGTGCTGGTGAGTGTAAGCACCTGAAGGAGGTGAGAAGGTGGAACTTGGCACAGAGTGAGGGGATTGGCTGAGACAGAAGAGAACATCAATTTCTCGAGAGGCGAAGAAAGATGTTTCACCAAAACCAACCAAACAAAACACACCCTTTGTAAGTCATGTGCTGGGTCTACTATGAAGTGATCCCAACAGAAAGCGCCCCTCATCTCTTCGTGGAGGGAATCTTCCGGGTCTCCACATGGATCTTCACACAGGCCTTCTCTGAACCCCCTATCTAAACTTTTCACCCGTTCTCCCCACCTACTTGAAATCGCCCTTTCTACTTGTCCTGAGCGCTCGCATTCCATCTGTCTTACTTAATTATTGGATTTATTGTTGTCTCTCCACAAGAGCAGCAGTGTTTGTTTTGTTCACTGTTGTAACTCAGAGTTAAAACAATGCTTGGAACAAAATAGGCACTTGATAAATATGTGTTGAATACACGAATGAATGAAATCCCCATGCAAGCACTATTGAAACAGAGAATAGAACACTCAAATCAATCAGCTAGGATTCGGCCACTGTCTGCTGGGCCTTATGGGGGATATTGAAAAAGAATATGGAGGAATCGTTCTATCATAGAATTTATATCATTTGAAGAATTGACAAATTAGCCCACGTGGTAGCAGAAGAATGACAGATCTCTGCCCGCCTTCTCCCCAGGCTGTACTTTCCCCTGCAGATTGGTCTCCAGCCATCTGTCCCTTTCTTGGATCCCTGGAGACACAGTCCACAGCATCCTTTCTGCTCTGCAGCCCAGGATTCACTGCCTTCAGCTGGTCAAGGTCATGGCTCCACAGGGCCGAGTTCTCAGCCCCTCCTGGGAGTGGGATTAGAGGGTCTGGGCCCAGCGGTACAGCTCTCGCGCACCTGACCCACGTATGTGTTTTGAAAGCCTCATGAGAGCTGACTTTGATGGGCAGCAGGAACCCTCCAGGCAGCAGGCTGCCAGTACTGTCAGCCCCACCGGGGTGACGGGGGATTGGGGTCAAATCACCATCTGTCAAGGTGTTAGAAGAGACCTCAGACTGCTTTATGGATGCAAAGGATGAAAATCCGCAACACTGAATGAGCGTGTGTTGTCCTTAGACAAAGCACTGGCTGTACCTTGGACTATTCCCATAAAATTCAGTTTCTTCCTTTTTGAGCAAACCCAAATTTAGTGCACCCAATGCATCTGCACACATACACATGCCACGTGGAAATGCACAGACATCACACACAGCCACAACACACACACGGGTAAGGCACTTGAGTCACACACACACACACACACACACACACTGTTGTAAAGCTTGTCCTCAGCTAGAGAGTTTTGGGAAATAACTAAAAGAATAAATGAGTGGAAGAATGAAAGAATGAATGAATGAATGACACTAATGTTTTATCTGTAATCATTCAATAGAGGATGCAGCATAGCAGCCATCTACTCTCAACCCTCCCAGTTTTAAATGGAGTTATTTACTGATACCGGAGTTTAATTTCTTTTTCAGAAAATTTTGGGGTAAAGTGTTCCTCCCAAAAGCTTTTGCTGTTACTAGAGTTTATTATTTTAAAAAATCCAATAATTTGTTGAGGACTTTCTCCTTTAAAGAGAGATCTCTCTGAAGAGAATGGCAGTGTGTTTACTAATAAATTATGCTGAAACAGCAGAGTTGGGTTAGTGGAAACTGCGCTGGACAGGGAGCTAATTGAACTGGACTCCAATCCTGTCTTTTTACTATTACTAGATGCAGCTGTGTGAAGATTACTTCTTCCCTCAGAGTCTTGGTTTTCTCATTTATAATCTGGGAGAGGTGGAGAGTCTTTACTTAAATACAGTGCATTGACCAGCCATACTCATCTACTTTCTGTCCTAAGATCTCCTAAAATATTAAAGAAGGAAAAGGGTTAAACTCTTTAACCATGAGAACCCATTGTGGATGCAGGACATCAACAAATTTCCAGAAGATGGAAAATATATGTTGGGGTGGTGACTAATCAAACGAGGTAGAGGAAGCCACAGGATATAGTAACAAAGAAAGAAATACAGCCATCTGCGTATTAAACCTTGGAGAGACCTGGGATTCTGGAACATCAGTTGTAATAAAGGATTGGAGAAATTCACAGATTGCCTCTCAACTAGTGGGGGATTTTGCCCTACCCCCAGGGGACATTTGTCAATGTTTAAGACATTTTTGGTTGTCAGGACTAGCACCTAGTGGGTAGATGCTGATAAACATCCTTCGATGCACAGGACAGGCCTCACACAAAGAATGACGCAGCCCAAAATGTCAAAATGCCAAAGTTAAGAAATTCTGCTCTAGACCCAAGAGTTAATCTCACACTTTAAAACACTATCCTTTATCGGCAGACTGACAGATATCCATCTATGGATTGAATTGTGTCCTCCCAAAATTCATATGCTGAAGTGCTAATCCCCAGTACATCAGCATGTGATTATATTTGGAGATAGGACCCTAAAAGAGTTAATTAACTTAAAATGAGACCATTAGGGTGGGCCCTAATCCAATAGGACTGTTGCCCTTATAAGAAGAAAAAGAGACACCAAGGATACACTCACACACACACACACACACACACACACACACACACAGAGAGAGAGAGAGAGAGAGAGAGAAAAGGCCATGAGAGAATACTATGAGAAGCTGACCATGTGCTAGCCAAGGAGAGAGGCACGGGAGAAACCAAACCTGCTGACACCTTGATCTTGGATTTCCAGCCTCCAAAACTATAAGAAAATAAGCTTCTGTTGCTGTTTAAGCCACACAGTCTGTGGTATTTTGTTATGGCAGCCCTAGAAAACTAATAAACCCACTATACAAGTAATGAGAGGATTCTTTTCCAAAGAAATGGAATGCCCATATAGAAAAAACCTGCCAATTATGGGTCCCTAGGATTGTTGCCTACTTCCTCATATCACATTAAAAGGAACTGCCAGCCTGTAAGCACTGCCAACTTCCCCTTCAACTGCCCCTCCCCAACTGCCCACAGCTCAAGATCAGCTTATTATCTGGTTCTTACAAATGATGGAACAGCCAAAGAGCACTGGACTTTGAGGAAACTCTACAACACAAAAGAGAGAGACAAAGATAAGAAAGCAGAATATGTAACTCTGAAAGGAACAGACATAATTTAGAAACACAATTTAACCTTTAAAAATTCTCTGATTAAGATTACTAGAAAGTAAAAAAGTCATTGCATCAACAAAATAGCTAACAAAGAAGAACTATTATAAAATAAAAATGTGACTCTGAAATTCAAATAGATTGTATGTAAATTCTAATACATGACCAGGTAGTAGAACAAAGAGATGTACAAAAATAAAAGGAAAGATATATAGAGTATCAATCCAAGAGGCCCCACATCTAATCTACAGAGTGACACAAAGAGAAAACAAAGAAGAAATCAAAGAAATATGACAGAGGATTTTTCCAAGGGTCAAAGGACATGAGTATACAAATTAAGATGTCAATCAAGTGCCCAAGGCAAGGAGTCTTACCTAAGTCATGTACAAGCATGTACATGCGCACACATACACATCTAGACCCAGCGTTAAAAAAGCTCAGTACATCAGTAATAAAGAGAAGATACTAAGATGCTTCCGCAGGAAAGAGAGAAATTTAAAAGATACCCGTAAAAAAGAGAACTCCAACCAGCATCAGACCTCTCATCGTCAGCTACAAGGGATCTGAGAAGACAGTAGAGCAAAGCCTTTTAAATTCCTGCGTTAAAATGATGGTCAACCTTGAATTTCATACTCAACCCAGTAATGAAGGATGAAGGTGGCTTTAGAAATGCATAAACTGAGAAACATTACATCTCACTCTTGCAAGCAATACTGCCCTGAGACTCCTGGCCTTTGGGGGTGCCTTCCTTGAAGTTCTAAGTCTCCTCCTGGGCCTGGGACTTAGCAGTGCTGGGTAGGGCAAACCAAGCTCAGACCTGATTCCGCATGGGATCTGGTCTCCAGAGCATCTTCTTTGAAATTTCCTATGGCCTCCTCCGGTGCCTGAGACCTTCCAGGGCCAGCATAACCTCCTGGTGGGGCACCCACGCTTGGACCAGGATCCCTGTGTACCCCAGTCCCCCTTGTTCCCCCATCACCCCTGGTGCTCTCATACCATCTGCCCTGCACATGAGTTTGTCTAGATTCCCCAAGGAGTTCTGGGACTCATGCCATGGGGTTTCTTGAGGTTCTGGGCTGACCTTGGTTCCAGGAGGGCATCCTGGCAAGTGGATTAATCCTGCTGCCTGATGTCATATTTCTTTCACAGAACCACATGAGATTGGGCTGCCAGAATGGCACTGGTGATGATTTTAAGTGACTCTCAAACATCAAACACAGGACAAGTTGAAGATTCAATATCGAGGACCCTTGGCCTGAGCTGCATGTCTCAGCTCTTGCCTGGCTTTGTTTTGTGGTGCTGCCTCCGAATTTAGCACCCAAGGGCAACCCAGGGTGACATCAGGCATCCTTTATTCTGTGTGACCCCAATGATGTTCTCTTCTGCCTCCACTGACGTGAGGACACCATGCTTTGCCAGGTCAGCTGAAGCCATCCTGATGAGGGACAGACATTCCCATACCAGTGAGGCCACTCTTCTCATTTCTCCTACAGTCCTCTCCTCTGGTGGCAGAGAATGGAAGGCAGGGCGTAGTTAACATTAAAATAACCACACTCTAGGAATGTAGTGATTACTGCATAAAGAATTCAAAAGAAGGGCTTCCCTGGTGGCGCAGTGGTTGAGAGTCTGCCTGCCAATGCAGGGGACACGGGTTCGAGCCCTGGTCTGGGAGGATCCCACATGCCACGGAGCAACTGGGCCCGTGAGCCACAATTACTGAGCCTGCGCGTCTGGAGCCTGTGCTCCGCAACAGGAGAGGCCGCGATGGTGAGAGGCCCGCGCACCGCGATGAGGAGTGGTCCCCACTTGCCGCAGCTGGAGAGAGCCCTCGCGCAGAAACGAAGACTCAACACAGTCATAAATAAATAAATAAATAAATAAATAAATAAATAAATAAATAAATAAAAGAACGTGAATTTCTTTAAAAAAAAAAAAAAAAGAATTCAAAAGAAGACAGAGTTGGAAGAGGTATTGTTCTATATTTATGTTATAACATTCCAAGTGGAAAATTCAACATAACCAGAAAACAAATTACTGTTCACATTTTCCTGCATACTCTGGATAAGACTTGCACTTGTGGTCATCATCAATGAAATACAGCAACAACCTTTGAGGGAGACATTGGAAGCCAATATTCATGAGTGGCATGATGGATGATACAGCATCATAAGTAGCGATATAACCAGCATTCAATAAATGGTATTACATTAATGCATAAATATAGTTCTATATTGTTTCAATACAAATAGGTTCTCAAGATCTCGGCATTGTTCTCAAGATCATAACAGTCTTGAGAACAGTATGGAGGTTCCTTAAAAAGCAAAAAATAGAACTAACATATGACCCAGCAATCCCACTACTGGGCATATACCCTGAGAAAACCATAATTCAAAAAGAGTCATGTACCACAATGTTCATTGCAGCACTATTTACAATAGCCAGGACATGGCAGCAACCTAGGTGACCATCAACAGATGAATGGATAAAGAAGATGTGGCACATATATACAACGAAATATTACTTGGCCATAAAAAGAAATGAAACTGAGTCATTTGTAGTGAGGTGGATGGACCTAGAGTCTGTCATACAGAGTGAAGTAAGTCAGAAAGAGAAAAACAAATACCGTATGCTAACACATATATGTGGAATCTAAAAAAAAAACAAACAAAAAAAGGTTCCTGGTCAGGGAACTAAGATCCCGCATGCCGCGTGGCGCAGAAAGATATTATCTTCTAGTGAGTGGGATCTGAGGTGCCGTGGGGGTAGGAAACTTGTTTTTCATCATAAATATTTTACTGTAAAACTATAGGCAGGCATTTCTTTGATAATAAATACAAAATAAAGTATAATGACTGAACAAGATGATTTCTAAGCTTCTTTTTATATCTAAAATCCAAGGGAGTAAGCTCCCAAAGCTTAGTCTACTCAGAAGGAGCCCTGGGGAGTTTTCCCTTCAGAAAGGCTGACTATCTGATCAGGAGCCAGTCCACGCCACTGGGAATCTCACAAACATTATTTTGATAAATGTCAAATTTTCACTCCTGACCTTATTTTATCTGCTCGACAGCTCTAGGAAGCAATTATTATAATCATCTGCATTTTGGACATGAGATTCAATGAGATGAAATTAATTGTCCTGAATGACATGAGCTTTAAATTGGTAGAATACTACTGGATGTATGGCCTCATCACTCCTAGTTCTTTTCTTTCCCACCATATTATGCCTCTCACTGTGCAGAAAGAGAAGAGTAAGAAAAATTCTCTGCCCAAGAGCCAATCCTCCAGTGAGCTGTTTATATATAAATGCACAGCCCTGTGATTACAGGTTAGCTCCTTTGGGAACCTGAAGGAGGAAGCTGCAAATTATAGCCTCCTTCTTTATTTGGGCTCGTGAACATAGGTGATTTGTGAGCACACTTCACCAAGGCTCATCAAAGGACCTGGAAACCCCTACCCTAAGTGATTGGCACCAACACAATGTACAGCATCCAAAGGGCACCAGCTATGATCCTTTGGACTCCCAACTGCAGCATTTTTCCTGATGTTTGACCCATGTTCACTCTTGACGTTTTTTGCAAGTGCCAAGTCATGGTGAGATATTCCTGCATTTCTTTCCGACGCTGCAGTGAAGAGACTGCTTCCAGGACAAGTGACTGTCAGGAGTGGGGAACTCCAGGAAGATTCTGGCTGGGATGCTATTCATGCTTGCCACAGAGAACCTCCCAATACCCGTCCCCCAGGGAGTGCTGGGCCACTCAATTTACCTGCATCGGACTCTTTCTTAGTGCCACAAGGCTGCAGAACTTCTAAAGAGGGTACATTTCATGTTAATATAACAACAGAGTCCTTGACCCACAGAAACACCACGGGAAAGTGGAGAGAGCAGATGCAAGTTTCCACTGAGAATATGACTTAATCTAAGTGGCTCTGCCAAACTGGAAACTGCAGCTTCATAGCACCTTTGTAAACTCATTATGGTCCCTGTGGTTCTCACCTGACCCCTCCTCCTTTCTTTTCTAGGTGCTCTCCTTTCCCCTCCCCCAACACTGGCTGCCCAGAGACAGGCTCCACAGGGCTCCCTCCATTTGGGCCAAACAACGCTGCCTCTCCAGAGCCCCTCCTCCTTCGACCCTTTCGCTCCGAGCCACACTTAGGAGATGGGCCAGTTAACCTGATAACAATGACACGGGATGCTATGTATTGATGCACTTTCCCTCCCAAGAGCATGTTTGCATTCTCCAGGAGGCCTTCAGTGCCTAAGTCTAAGTGCTTGACAGATGGAGAACATGTGGCAAGTATACTAATGTGCTTGTCACTTTGAAGCGAATAACTCAGAACTCCTCAAATCACCCCAAAGCAGCGACACCTGATGTCGTCCATGCATGGGGCCAGAGCTGTCCTGGGGCTCACTACGAATGACATCAGCCACTTAAAAGTCCTATCGTCAATGGTGCTTTACTGTAGTAATATTAGAATGTTTTTCTCTTGGCCCCTACATATTTCTTGGTACTACCTTTTAATATTATTTCAGTTTTGTACTCAGGTCTCCTTGGTCATAGTAAGACCCGATTTACCAAAATTACATGATTCAGGAAAATAAACTCAGAGTGTTGATAGTGATCACCTCCTCAATCCAAAGAAATGAGTGTAAAAAGTTCCCTTGATATGTGGACTTATGTTTTTAATTCGTTTTTCAAAACATTCAAAAAAGACATAAAGGGAATACATTCAAAGGTTCAAATTCAAGACTTAAGAAAAACAAGAAACAAGAAGGTAGTGAGATAAGTATGAGGTAAAGAGCAACTTACATGATAAGTCTTAAAGAATTGTTTGTCACATTAGACTCGTATATTCCAAATGAAACAGGAACAACATGTTTTAAATAAAAACATAGGCTCTCTCTTTTAGTGGCTGGGATATGTAAACTTAGCCTAAATTTCTTGAATGGATATGCAATAAACTATTTATAACATTTTCTCTGTCCTACTTATGACTAATCCTAAACAATTAGAGAGTCAGATGGCTGAGTATTTAAAGAAGCAAACATCCCAGATAAACAGTGGGTAATTTCTACTGCAATCCAGAGGCCTGAGCCCTTGTAGATACATGGTTATGGGGCAACTCAGGAATAGCTGCAAATGGAAACTGCAAAAGGAATCCTCCAGAATCCTGAGCCTCAACGTAAGGAAAAATGAAGGTGCCTTAAGATGTGGGTGGCATGGTCATCTGGTGGGGCCCAGGAGGACTCTCCAGGCACCTAATAACTTCAAAAGCAACTTTCAGTTTTCTATGTATCTCATGAAATTCTACCATGTGGATCCTTCTCTTGAAAATTTGGAAAATAAAAACATGTAAAAGAATGAAATTAGAGGGGGGTGGTGGTGTGATGAATTGGGAGATTGGGATTGACATATATACACTAATATGTATAAAATGGATAACTAATAAGAACCTGCCATATAAAAAAATAAATTAAATAAAATTCAAAGATTCAAAAAAAAAAGAATGAAATTAGAACACTCCCTAACACCATACACAAAAATAAACTCAAAATGTATTAAAGACCTAAATGTAAGACTGGCCAGTATAAAACTCTTAGAGGAAAACATAGGAAGAACACTCTATGACATAAATCACAGCAAGATCTTTTTTGACCCACCTCCTAGAGTAATGAAAATAAAATCAAAAATAAACAAATGGGACCTAATGAAACTTAAAAGCTTTTGCACAGCAAAGAAAACCATAAATGAGATGAAAACACAACCCTCAGAATGGGAGAAGATATTTGCAAACGAAGCAACTGACAAGGGATTAATCTCCAAAATATATAAACAGCTCATACAGCTCAATATCAAAAAAACAAACAACCCAATCAAAAGTTGTAAAGCAACTATACCCCAATCTAAAAAAAAAAACCTGCATCCACTGCTGGTTATTTTATGATGCCAACATCATGAAAATCTCTCAACCTCCCTCTAAAATAAATGTTTTATAAAGCAAGGCTGGGTCTGCCCCCAAAGCCTATCATTTCACTAACACTTAAAAATATTTTCTCAACATTCTCGAGCAGTGCTCAAAATCGGCCTGATATATATAGAGTCTCCTTTGTAGAATAACAAGATTATTTTTACCATTTTCCGATTCTCAAAAATCTGACCTGTCACCAGAGAACTTCTAAAAATATCAAGATGATAATGACATCCTTCGTCATTTCCCCCCTAGCTTATGGCTGCATTACTAGAGTTGGATTTTTATTTATTTTCTGAGCGTCCTCTCTGATCACAGCACTCCTCACTTCACTGCTTTCAAGATGTGGGACACAATAGCTATCTTGGGAAGGTGGCTGATTTTTTTTCCCCACCTTTAAAGGCAAGGTTTTTTTGCAAAACATTCAGTTCAATTCACTTTCTGCCTATCTCTTAAATCACATGTTTGAGTTGGAAGTATATTGGAAAGGATCCTAGAAAACAAATGCTGACTGAGGAGAAGCATTTTGTTCTTTCACCACAGCCAATTCAATTCAGCAGCAGCATTACCGAGTGCCTACTATGTGCCAGGAATATAAAGACGGATAAAATAGTCTTTGCCCTCAAATAGCTCACAGCTTACCAGGATAGACAGTCCCCCTAACAAATAACAGTTGTAAGCCGTGGTAGAGCTATAAATCTCATTGCTATTTGTATAAACATACAAGAACGAGAACACCTACAAGGGAGCAGCAAATACTGTTGAGGGAAATCAGAAAGGAAACAGAATGGGAAACCGAATGATACTTTAGCGAGAGATCAACCCTAGCAATCTCTTTTTGATCAGAGATGTGTCTCAATCGTGATGTATCTGGGGTTGAAGAAAAAAAAAAAAATCAGCTCTTGAGAGCTGTTAGCAGCATCTGCTTTTTGGGTAGAATTTAGAATATATTCTTGTGGGCAGGTCCTCTTCCATTTGTTCTTGGCAGTTCATTTTGGTGAGTCTTTCGTCATGCTTAGAGAGAAGTACCTACTCGTTGGTCTTGCAGAAGCCCTGAACAGAAGGAGTGCTCCAACCACAGATGCTTCACATGGAGGCTGTTCATTACTCTAACAAACTCTATACTCAGATTGGGCGAAGATGCATCAATTTTATTGCCAACTATGATATTGTTTATTATGTTGTCAACAGGTTTTCCTTCACTTGGACTGTAGGAAGACAGGATCAAGGAGACTTCCAAGCATGGAGAAGAGTAGGTCTTGTTTCAGTGGCAGGAAGCTAGGGCCAAAGGAGCGAGAGAACCAGTGGGGGACTGTCTACCATGTTCAAAGGGACATGACGACAGAATCAACAAGAGACATATATGGTATCTTGTTTTAGGTTCTTCTTTTCTCTGTAGTAATACTTGTTGAACATCATTACCTCATGTTGTTGTGTCAATAAGCATTGGGGAATGAAGAGAAGGTTCTGTATCCATGCTTTGGGGTAAAGTGAACTTAAGGCTGTAGGAAGATCAGAAAAATTCTTAGGAGATGGCCAGCGGTGATCATGGAGAAGCTGGGAGGGAGGTGAGACTCGGGTAGCCGCCTGGCTGAGTGGCAAGGGGGAGACCCGGGGTCCCAGTTCTCCTTCTGCAAACTTTCAATCAAGCCTCCTGCTTTTAGCTCTTCTCAATATCCCTGCCTTCAGTGGTTTCAGGAGTTTCCTGTTCTAAGTCTTTCCAAGGTTCCATTTCAAAATTGGTTTTTCTCTCATTCCTTCTTGTTGGCTTTTCCCCTCTGCAGACACGAAGCTTTCAGCTGTCCCTAATCCACTAAGCATGTTACTGCCCTTCTATTTGCTTTTTAGCTGCCAAAATTTTTTCTCTCTCATCACCTCTCCCCTTCTCTTGTTCTTATATATAGGTTCATGCATTTTAAATTCCTTTACTGTGAGGTTTTACACAGGAGTGGAGATGAGTGCAAGTGTTCAATCTGTGGGTTTCTTTCTGTTATATTTTATTTATCTATTCATTAATATTCCACCTAGTTGAAAATAACATGACACCAGATCTTGCTTAGAATTAGCATGCAACCCCCGTAAAAGGCCTTATAAAATCAAGACCCTCAGGTTTGGAAAGAACTATAAAGGTATCAACGTATCTAAGCTCTTGTCAGATGTTTAATCCAGGAAACTCCTTTGCTTGCCTGATAGAAATTTAATTTATTGAGTGAAAAAGCAGAAAGCTATGTTGTTTTGCTTATCATCATGCATCATATTTAATAACGATGGCTGCCACTTACAGCATGCCTCCCATGTGCCCCACTTGTGCTAAGGGGCATTTATGCCCCGCAATGACCCTATGAGGGAGAAATTACTATACTCCACTGTGCTCCACACACACACCACTTTGCAGAGAAGGAAACTGAGATTTAGTTCCGGTTTCACTCATTTCTCAATTGCTTGTAGCTTGTACATGACAGGCATAGCCTAGTTTTGAACCAGCTTTTTCAGATTCCAAAGCTTATCGTCTCAGCTGTGATGGTTCCCAGATTTAGGACCGTATGACTCTTAAGGAACGTACTTGATTTTGCAGGGTGGCTTCTGTGTGCTTTCTGCTTTTTTTCCACTGGCAGTTTTTGTCACTGATGTTGTTGTGCCTGTTTACTGTTGCCTGCATTTGGGTCCTTAGGCTTAGGACCCTCAGTGGTCCCGGCTGACTTCGATCTGCTATCTAGATGACTTCTCTTTTAAACTGATATGAGCCCGGTAAACAAAAAAATAATTTTAAAATGGACCAAACAATGAAGGTAAACCTGTTACCACAAAGATGTGCGATACATTTCTAGGTAAACTATCAATGGCACTGCATATATCATCCATTACATCAAGTCACTATTGTTTACATGCTGAGTAGAGTTAAATTAGAATGTTGGCTGAACCAAAGATTTTGACTTTGATGAGTTCTTTTTGGTAAAATAACCACACATTTTTCCTGTCAACAATTTCAGTGGTTGAGGGCACACTATTAGAATGGGCAGGTATAGTAGAAACTACCCAGAACCCAAATCAGAAGCCCCAGGGTTGAGTTGCAGCTCTGTGTCTCTGTGTATTTTGAATAGTTCACCTAACTTATGTGAACCACAATTTCAGGGTCTGTAAGCAAGAGAACCTAACGCACAACAGTATTTTGAGTGCAGCTGAGACAATGTATGGGCAAGTGCCTGACACAGAGTAGGGGCTTAATAAACGCTTCTTCATCAGCCTGTTTCAGCAAGTGTGGTAGAAATACTTATTGAATATGAATGGGAGATAGACACTGGGAATATGTATAAGCAAAGAGAAGAGCCTGGATGTCTGAAATCTCACATCTTTCTAAAGCATCCCCAGGATGCCCAGCGATGGCGCCTCTAGTTCTGACAGCCGCACCAGTCATGGAGATCGGCTCAGAAACTCGGAACTGTCAGCTCATTTAACTGTGCCACGAACTGCATTGTGTTGCCTATGACTTCCTTCTCCTCCACCACTATCGCTGCAAACCTTGCCTGGCAAAACTCTGAGCAGAAGATAGCAGAATTTCCTCTGGGACTTACTATGAATGTCTTCTGAGGATAAATACTGCCATGGGGAAGGCAATTTATCTGGGTGAACACGACAGTCTCCTAATGTCCAAAGTGCGCTAGACATAAATTTAAACCCCAGGAGAAAGCCTCTGAAAGCTTCGCCTCTGTAGTAGGTCTTCCAACGTCAGAAGGACTTAAGGAAAACATTTTTACTCACTTGGGTATTTGGGAGTCATGGTACAGATTTGGGGTGAAACTAATTCTAAATATCTGTTACATCTATTACCCTGACAGGAATGAGCTGAGCTAACAGAATCATATGACTCATAGGGAACAGCCCATAGCTAATATTACAGTCAAATACTTTTTGTTTCTCTGCTGAGTGTTTGACAGAACTATGAGTTATAGGCTGGGGTTTCTGGATCCTGCCTGGGCTTCTCATAAAAGAAAAAAAAAAGGATGAGAGCTGTGGCCTTTAAACTGTTGAAAAGACATATTTCTCATAATCTAAGTAACTTTGACACTATGCACCACAGCCTGACAATTAAATTTCTCTCTGAATTTCAACCAGTGGATATGCTACATTGAGAGTTAAACTGTTCTGATGTGAAGACATCTCTTTTCTCTCATCAGAGACTCACAAGCTGTCCGCATCAGTTTCCTTAGTAACCAATCTGCTTGCTCAGACGGTGTCTCACGGTTTATACCCAGTGAAAATGCTGCTCTCCGACAGCAGAAGAGCAAACACAGCTGAGGAATAGTAGAGCTGGGATGGCTTGCAGAAGGCCCCAGCAGCTGAAATTAAATGTGCTGCTCACCTCATCAAGACCAGGGAAGAGGAGTACCTCTTAAACCAAAGGGAAACTTTCCTGATTGGTGATATGCACATGGTGCCCTGGAGAGCATTCTCCAAGCCTGCATCATGGAATTGCCCAGCTCAAGCCTTGGTCCGTGACTGCTTTCCCCCTTCGTTAGGCAACTCTCTTTTTAATCAGCACAAGTGACAGAGTCTTCTCCAAGGGAGCAGCCGCCAACTTGACAAAATAACCAAAGGACCCCATTCCTTCCCTGCCCCTGCATGGGAAACACACCGTGTACCAAAAGCATCCTAAATGTACGACTAGTTTGCAGGGCAAGAGAGTCTGGAAGCCTGGTCTGCATCCCCAAAAGACTCTAAAGCCCTTGAGCAAATGAGCCTCAAGGAAACCAGCTGAGGGTGGTTTGTCACAGAAGACAAAGAACTCCAGACAGGTGGCCATTAGTCCCAGTAGAGGAAGTAAAGCAAGAAAGACACCCAAAGGAAAAAGTTTTCACAGAATTCCATGTGAATATCCTGGAGACATAGGACATGGGTATTCAAGTGAAGGATAGAAGGTGGAATGAAAACTGGAATCCTGGAAGATCCTGATCAGAGAGAGCCCTGGATCTGAAGGGCAAGGAAGTGAATGGGGACTCCAGCAAAGCCCGTATTTCATCTGGGCATTTTTGTCATCCTCCTTAGTCCCTCTCCTCCCAAGCTGATGCAGCCAATGCTTCTCCTGTTCTGTGGTCTTTGGTCCCTTCAAAGGAACGAGTAAGCAATTTTCTGCCTCCAATGGACCTTATATTGCTTGATTGTCTCTTTACACAAGGACCAGAGTTAAGCCAACCTTTCTGGAGATTTAAGCAACAGTACCTGTTTTACTGAAATGAAAATGAAAATATATTGCTGAATTAAAACGTCATCAGAAAGGTCAAGAAAGTCAGCATTTGAAATATGACCACTGTAAGTCTCAATGTGAGTTCTTGTGTGTTCCCTAATAATACTCTGATAATACTCACTCTTCTCTAATAATACTCAAACCACATACAAAAATAGAACTCAAAATGGGTTAAAGACCTAAATGCAAGACCTGAAACCATAACAGTCCTAGAAGAGGATATAGGCAGAACACTCTTTGACATAAATTGTAACAATATTTTTTTGGATCTGTCTCCCAAGGCAAAAGAAATTAAAGGAAAAATAAACAAGTGGGACCTAATTAAACTTAAAAGCTTTTGCACAGCAAAGGAAACCATCGACAAAAAATGAAAAGACAACCTAAGGAATGGGAGAAAATATTTGCAAATGATGCAACTGACAAGGGGTTAATATCTAAAATATTTAAACAGCTCATACAACTCAATTAAAAAAAACCTAATCAAAAAAATGGGCAGAAGACCTGAACAGACATTTTCTCAAAGAAGACACATATATGGCTAACAGGCATACGAAAAGATGCAAATCAAAACAACAGTGAGGTATCACCTCACACCTGTCAGAATGGCTATCATCAAAAAGTCTACAAGTAACAAATATTGGCAGGGATGTGGAGAAAAGGGAACCCTTGCACACTGTTGATAGGAATGTAAATTGGTGCAGCCGCTATGGAAAACAGTATGAGAAGTTCCTTAAAAAACTAACAATAGAACTACAATATGATCTAGCAATTCCACTCCTGGGTATACATATCCAGAAAAAAAAACAAAAAAGCTAATTAGAAAAGATACATCCAACCCCAATGCTCATAGCAGCAGTATTTACCACAGCCCAGATAGGGAAGCAACCGAAGTGTCCATCAACAGACAAATGGATAAAGAAGATATATATATATATATATGTACACACACAATGGAATATTACTCAGCCATAAAAAGAATGAAATATTGCCATTTGCAGCAATGTGGATGGGCCTAGAGAATATTATGCTGAGTGAAATAAGTCAGACAGAGGAAGACAAATACTATGTGATATCACTTATATGTAGAATCTAAAAAATAAAACGAATGTATATAGCAAAGGAGAGATGCACGGATACAGAAAACAAACTAGTGGTTACCAGTGGGGAGAGAGAAGTGGGGAGGGGTGAGATAGGGGTATGGGATTAAGAGATATAAACTATGTATAAAATAAATAAGCAACAAGGATATATTGAATAGCACAGGGAAATATAGCCATTATCTTGTAATAACTTTTAATGGAGAATAATCTGTAAAAATACTGAACCACTATGCTGTTCACCTGAAACAATATTGTAAATCAACTATACTTCAATAAAAAATACTGTGTTGTACACTTAAAAATTTATCGAGGATAGATCTTATGTTACACGTTCTTCCCACAATAAAATAAAAAATTTAAAAATACTACTCACTCTTCTGTCATAGCTTGGTAATTATTTAAGTGTAAGCACTTCATTTTTAATTTTTTACTGCAACAAAATGTACATCCAAAAAAGTGCACTTATCGGAAGCATAGACCCTCACAAACCGAATGCACGAGGCAACCAGCCCCCAGATCAAGAAATAGAAATCATTGTCAGAAGCCCTTCGCCTCATCCTTCCCATCACTCTTCTCCCAAGAGTAACTATTATCTGGCCTTACGACAGCACAGGTTAGTTTTGCTGGGTTTGTACTCTATACAACTGAGATCACACGGTATGTTCTTTTTTGTGTCTGTATTATTTCCCTCACCACTGTTTGGGAGATGCCTCCATACTGTTGGGTGTAGCTGTAGATTATTCTCATCACTAGAGAGTACCCACTGTGAATATACCACACTGGATCCATTCTGCAGCTGATGGGCATTTTGCTGGCTTCCAGTTGGCAGCTATTTCCAATAGCGCTTCTCTGAACATCTTGATACATGCTTGTGGGAAACACAGGTAGCAAGTCATAGTTTTTAGTAATATCTTGCCCCACAGCAGGTGGTCATGTATTTTTACATCTTTTCAGGCCCCATTCGAGAAAGCTCAATAAGAAAGTATATGCTGAGTGTACTTAGGAATCTACTAGAAAAAAACAGCATGATTTGACATTCACATCATCTCTCCACAACAGTTTGGCAGTTTGTTCTCTCTAAAATCAAGCAGCAAGAACTCAGCTTATACCACGGCCTTGAGTCTTCCTGCTGTGGGATCCTGGCATTCTCACCTGACAGGCTCTTCTTGCCTCCTGACAACAGCTCGCAATCACCTCAGTCATGGCATCTATTTTCAGGTCATATAAATATTTTTTTTCAAAAAATCCTTTATCCCGGGATAGTTTTTTCTTCTTTAAAATTCTTTGGTGATTTTTACGCATATATGTGGGATCTAGAAAAATGGTACAGATGAACCGATATGCAAAGCAGAAAGAGAGACAGACGTAAAAAACAGACGTATGGACACCAAGGGGGGGAAAGGGGGGTGGGATGAATTGCGAGATGGGGACTGACATATATACACTACTATACATAAAATAGATAACTCATGAGAACCTGCTGTAGAGCACAGGGAACTCTACTCAGTGCTCTGTGGTGACCTAAAAGGGAAGGGAATCCAAAAAAGAGGGGATATACGTATACACAGAGCTGATTCACTTCACTGTACAGTAGAAACTAACACAACATTGTAAAGCAACTCTACCCCAATTAAAAAAAATTCTTTGGTGATTTTTAAATTAATAGATATAGATCTACCAGTTCCACCTAGTATTCCATCTTCAAAACAACACTGAAAATGTTTTATGGGGGCATGGGGGAGAAGAGCCTTTCTTCTTCCTCAGAGGAGACCCCGTGCTCTGTATTTTAACATGGAAGTCAAAAAAGCAAATGCAGAAAAACTATCCCCAGGCTGTGTGTGTGGTGGGATGGGGGCAAAGCATGGCCCCAGATTCTTTGCCATGCTACCATCAAGTGGTAGAATCTGGGTGGATTGAGACTGGTTTGACAATTGAGCACAGCAGAAGTGACGCTGTGTGACTTCAGGGCTGGGTTGTGAGTGGCCATGCGGTTCCCAGCTGATGCTCTTGGAATGCCCACTTTCAGAATCTAGCCACCATGCTGTGAGATGCCCAGGCCAAGTGGAGAGGCCACGTAGTAGGTGCTTTAGTCAACAAAGGCCAGTGAGCCCAGCCTTTGAGTCATCCCAGCTGCTATGGGGCTGAATCATGTCTCCCCTAAAGATATGTTGGAGTCTAACCCCTAGTACCCCAGAGTGTGACCTTATTTGGAAAAAGAGTCATTGCAGATGTAATTAGTTAACATGAAGTCATATTGGAGTAGGATGGGCCCTTAACATGTCCTTATCAGAGATGAGAACACCATGCAAAGACACAGACGCACAAGGAAGACAGCCATGGGCAGACAGAAGCAGGGATTGAGTTATGCTGCCACAAGCCAACGGCTACCAGAAGCTGGGAGATACAAAGAAGGATCCTACCCTGGAGGCTTTAGAGGGAGGATGGCCCTACCGACACCTTGATTTTAGACTTCTAGACTCCAGAACTGTGAGAGAATACATTTCTGTTGTTTTAAACCACCCCATTTGTAGTACTTTGTTACAGCAACCCTCGAAAACTAACACACCAGCTCAGGCACCAAACATGTGAGTGACAAAGCCTTTGGTGATGCCAGCCCCCAGCCAATCGAGTCTTCCCAGCTGGGGCCCCGGGGTTGTAGAATAGACAAGCCATCCCACTGTACTCTGAATTCCTGCCCCATAGAATATGTGACCATAATTAAGTGGTTGCTATTTTATGCTACTAAGTTTGGAGTATTCTGTCACACACTAATAGTAAGTGGAGCAGGAGTCCTCAGAGTTTGACACGGCAGCCCGAGGCCTCAGTCTGCACTACATGAAGGACAGGCCAGTCATTTCTGCCCTGCAAGTGTGCTGAGCGTCAGAGTGTCTGTCGACAGAAAAGATGAACTCAATCAGTGGTCCTGTGGGAAGCACGGGTATTGAACCAGAAGTAACAGGTACTGTAAGCCAGGCAATGCTGTAAAATTTCACATGGCTTGTCTCATTTAATCTTTCCAACAGTCCAGTGAAGTAGGTCCTATTATTAGGGCCATGTTAATAAATAAGGGCACAGAGGTGAGCTGCCCTGAGTCACATAGTTAGTTCATGGTAAAGCACAGGCTTCACACTTAGGGAGATGGCACCAAGAATCAAGTTTACTACAATCATTGGAAAAAAATGGGGGTGATGCAACTAGTTTCCAGTGCAGGACAGTGGTCTGAGTGTTTATTTGCTTACTTAGTGGACATTTCTTGGGTTCTGCAATGTGTCACTGTGTCGATTAGGGAAAGCACGGTCTAATGGAAGATGCAGACATGTAAGTAGATATCTTTTCTTCTTAGTTCAGTCCAAAGTTGAATTATTTCAAAAGAAACTGTTGTAATTGGGAAAATAAGAGAAAATAAAGCAAACAAGAAAAAGGGAACAATGGGCTTTCCTTGCTGACAGAAGCAGAGAGAACATTAAAGTCAAAGGAAGTTAAAAGTTCTTAACTAGAAAACAGAAGTTTGGGGTAAATCAAGGTTGGGAATGTGAGAGTCAGCTGTGACCTGGTTCTACAAATCTATGCTATGCCCCATATACTCTCAGTGGCCCAAGGCATGTGATTAGATCAGATCCAGCACAGTTGGGACAGAAACGGTCATGAGCCCATCCACATGAGTCCCCTTTGGGACTGTATTTCCCCCTCAATCCAAATGAACCCTTTGAGGTTCCAAAGGAATGGGGAAAGGAGGGAAAGGCTGAAATAATATGTTCAGGGAGGGGGAGAAGGCCTTCTGCACTCGCGCTGCTCAGACCAGCCTGGCCACCATGCTCCCTCACAGTGGTCACCTGGGCAGATGGGCAGAGACACAAAGTCCAGGCTCAGGGAGGATGCCCGTCATGGGTGGCCCTGACTGCCATCCGACCACTCAAAGGGTGAGGGATGCTGCCCTATTTTGCAAACCCGGCAGAAATAGGTCAATGAAGCCCCTGGAACCTGAGCTCAGTCTCGTGGAGTTTTGTCCCCTCAGCCCAGTCACGACTGTTTTAACCTTTTCTTCCAGTGGAATGTTCCTTCAACAACCTAAAATAGTTTCACAAAATGTTTCACAGAAAAAAGCTCAAGGTTACACGGAGCTGGCTCACCCATTTTGTGAGCTAAGATGAGAACTTTGATTCTTATTTCTGATATATTTTATTACTGCTTTAAAGGGAGAGAGTGAAAGGCACTTGGGGATGTTTGGTCAGCGGAGGAGTGGCCTGGCACAAGTCCAGGATTTCCGCAGACCCTCCATCACATCTTCCCTTCCTCCCACTAGTTGTCTGGGAGGAATGGGGAAACTGGAACCCCTAAAAGCCAAAACTTTCCTTGCTTCTGCTCACCAGATGCAACTCATTACCTACTGGATGCAGAGTGAGGGAGTCATATTTCTAACAGAACACTTAGTGTCTGCTTTTGAGGACCTTTTATTATCTCGATTATCTTTATTGTGGCCAACTGATGTGAAGCCAGGGCCATAACCAGAGCATACTTGGAAATGGTTTTAGAATTTTCCCAGTTCCCACTAGATATGCTCTAAAGCGCTTACTGATTTTTGCCCTTCCTCCATATGAACTCATCAAATGAGATGGAGAAGAACAGTTGACAGAAGGTCCACTGGGAGGAAGACCTCGTTGACTCTCTTGTCACAGGCAACAGTGAGCGAGGATATGATAGATGAGGGATATTTCCTGCATCGAGTTAACTTTGGTGTGAGAGGCAGTATGGCTAGAGTCTTCAGGGCCAGACCTTGTGGGTTTGAATCTGCGATC
Organism: Eschrichtius robustus; assembly: GCF_028021215.1. NCBI lineage: Eukaryota > Metazoa > Chordata > Mammalia > Artiodactyla > Eschrichtiidae > Eschrichtius > Eschrichtius robustus. The sequence continues at coordinate 12,354,074 of NC_090840.1, forward strand.
TGCAGTTTAGCAGTTGTGCAATTTAGAACAGTTACTTAATCCCTCTGGGTCCCTTTTCCTCATCTGTAAACTGGAGATAATAATAGCATCTACCTCCTTAGGTGGTTGTAACCAATAAATGAGTTAATACAGGAAAGACCCTTTAATAACCGTGCCATAATCGGTTTGCTATTATTGTATTCATGTAGAAAAGGGAACAAAAGAGTGGAATAAAGTGAGGCAATTGAGACCCTGAAAGAGAGAAAGCTAGAGCCAGATCCTGGGTCCTCCTTCAGAAACCACCTTAACTGTCAGCGCCTGTGGTGGTTCTCCCATGCATGTGGGAAGCACATTCAGCAACAAGAAAGGGCCCTTAATACTTGTTCTCAAATCACCGTAAACCATGGGAAGTCACAAAAAACCAAGGGAAGAACTCTTGCTTTCATACCTGTATAGGTACTGTACATTTTGTTGGCAAGATGCCCAAGAGATATACTTTGTAGGGCCAATTAATCAAGGATTATTAGAGACTGATAAGGTTGAGTGGATTTACCTACCCATCAAATTGCTTGATGTAGAAAAGTAGAGTGAGTGGAGAATGGATAAGAAGAGGTGAACCGTAAGGGTTACATCTTTCTAATCCTATACCAGGTGGGCCCTAAATCCATAAATAAGTGTTCTTCCATGGTGATGTCTTAGACTTCCGCCTTCAGGAGTCTGTATCCCTTAAAGGCTATAACCGCCCTCCTAGCACAATGCCTGACACACAGCACTCCTTGTTTTTAGAAAAGAATGACTGCATGGATACATGGATGATATACTAGATAGATTAGATAGATAGATAGATGTAAATTTCTTCAGATACCTAATCCATTTGAAAGATAACCATTTAGTTTTTCACAAGTCCCCAAGATCTTAATTATGGAAATTTCTAGATTTCACCCAAATCAGTTTTCTCTAGACATAGGCTTCTTGTGCATATCATTATACCACAAATTGTCTTTTCAATTTCCACTAAAATTTTATCTCACTTGATGAGCAATTTTTGTACTAGCTGAGACACCAGCTGAAACTGTTTCACAAAGTACTTTTTTCTTCTTTTTGTGGAGAATATATGGTGAATTGCTTATATTCATAGAACCGGGTCACTGCTGAATTTCACATTCCACTGCCTGATTTACCCCAAATTTCTGTTTTCTAGTTAGGAACTATAACTGTCTTCAACCTCAACTTTCTCTTTACTTCTATCAGCAACACTGGGTTACCCTTATTTTCAAATCTTTTAAAAAAAAAACACAGAAAAATCTAATTCTTTTATTTCATGAACACACCATGAGATGTGGTGGTCTGGGTAGGCGGCTAGGCGAACTCACTACCTAAGGGTCTTGACCTCACATATCAGTCTGGAAAAGTGACACATCATAGAACTTGCTCCCAACTTGAGTCCTCATGATGTAATATCTCAACTTGCAGGCCACCTCCACTCACACTTGTATGACTGTCCTCATTACAAACAAGACACCTCAGTAACAACAAATCTCAAACGTACAACCATCTGAAGAGTGTGACATCAACATCATCAATATTTCAAAGCACTTTTTATAAAGTAAGACAGTGACATTTCTGGGGGTTTTTGTTCTCCAACATTTATTCAATGGTTTGGGAGAGGCCCTCCCTTTTTTCAGGTAGTATAATATAGTGTCTATTGGAGACAACACCATTTACTTTAAGACTGAGAAATGAAGCAAGGTTTTTGGTAAAGAGTGATGTCAAACAGTGTCTGCTATGAGGTAGTGTGTGCAACTCATACACATATATCCTTGCTTGTGGGCTGATCTTTCAGTTCCTATTCCAAGGAGGTTCAAAAACCAATCTCTTGGATTTCTGGACTTGATTTTGAGACTTGAGCAGATAGAGTACTACTTGCTTTTCTGGAATTACTTTGCTTGGGTTACACCCTGGGACATATTCCAGGTGTTACTGTCTATTAGTTTTGAACCTATCAAAATGTTAAGATATATTATCTCTAAAGATACTTCCTTTGCTGCCTGGAAATAGATTGAGCTTAAATTTCAAGTCTGCTATTAAAACTGCAAATCCTTCCACTAGGAAGTCTTCAAATTGTCCTTGCACAATGGAAGAATGTTCTTTTCTCTCCCCAGTTGGCCCTTGCTCTATTTTCATCTTCATCTCAGCCCAGCCCATGCCTCATTAAAACCATTTCATTGTGGACTGATGAATGAAATGAAAGCAATGACATGTAAAAGAACCTCTTTTCTAACAACCCCAGCTTCATAAACGACAAAATCTCCTTAACGATAACAATGCCTGAGTTGGAGCAGTGCTTTAGCTTTTCAAAGCCTTTGGTTCCACAGATATTCTCTCCGTGGAGCTCTCTGGGGTTGGCAATTATCACAGTGAAGTGCTTGCAATTATCTGCTCAGGCCCTTGGACTGTTGGGAGACAGCCCTGGGGTCTCCATTCAGGGCATTAGAAGTAACTAGGCTTCTAATTACCACATTATGCAGTTTGAAATTAATTGAAATTTTGGATTTTATTCAATTAAGAAAATACATCTGGAGCCCACTTAGAGACACAGTACCCACTCACGCAGCTAATGGCTCTGACCCAGTGGTAGCTAAATGGCAATGTTACTTAACCACGTATACCCACCTGTTAATGGTGGTCACTTTGCCCAAATGAATTGGGCAGCAATATGAATCAATTATTAAGAGGCTGGTAAAAGTCCTTTCTTTTTATGAAACAGATACCCTGACGTAATAGTTGAGGGTTTATAGCATCCTTTGAGATTACAGCAATTTTCCCAAGTGGTAAGAATATCAGAATGCCCTGAGGACATGTTAAAATTCGCTACTTCAGATCTACCAAATTAGATTTTCCAAGGGATGCATGTGCCCAGGAAAGTATGAGAAGCACCAGTTTCATTACAATCTTTATCTAAAAAAATGATTGCAAATACACAATTCAATTTTATTTCAAATATTTATGAAGTAAATATTGCGTCCTTCCTGCTAGGTTCTCTGAGAGATAAAAAGATAAAGAAGATAATAAATACATTACAAACTATTCTTTTTCTCCTATGTACCTGGTGCTTTCAATATTCACCTCTAAATCTTCATGACAAATGTATGAGGTAAACTGCAGATTCCCATTTTCTAGATAAGGAGAATGGGGCTTAGAACACCGAAGTCACTTGCTCATATAGCTGGTAAGTAATGGAATCCCAGTCATCCGGGGCCCCTCGTAGCATGCCACACCCACCACCTCCACTGCCTTACACTTCTCCTCAAGTGAGGTAAGTTATGTGCCCCGAGCAGAATACAAGGCAAAATATTGTCTGTGCCCAGTGAGGGTAGAGATGCAAGTTCTAATGGCATTAAGCAAAGAATGTGTTAGTGTGATCTGGACCAAGTCAGAAAGCCTTCAAGGAGGAAGCAGGAAGATAGGTGAGATGAGGTAGGTGGGAAGAAGAAGAAGAGAGCGTGTGATACCCGGCAGCCAGAGGAGGCAGGGGGAGCAGCTCCGATTGTCTTGTGGAGACGAGACCTCTGCACAGCACCTCCCAGCACAGGGGACGTGCTAGCTCGTGCTAGGGAAGCTTGGAGGGTTCAGGGAAGTCTTCAGAGACATTCATCCCGATGTCTCCCTGCCATGTTTCAGGGTCCCAGGTTTTCTCAGCCAAGGCCCTGACCCTAGCCTGACAGACCTGCCTCAGCTGATCATTCGAGCTCTCTGAGCTCTGCAATTCTCTCTAAAGACACGGCTCAGCTGGGTCTCTTTTTAAGCTTTCAGAGAGAGCCTCTGGCTCCCACAGTCAGCCTTTAACTGCTTGTCAAAGGCCCTCCGTTTCTCACAGAGTGGTTCCCCTCTCATTCTCAGCGGGGCATTGGGACAACTAGATAGTAACCTGTTGACTCCCCTGCCTTTGTAGACAACTCCCTCAAATGCGAAATCATTGCTCCCACAAGGGGCTTCCCCTCAATGGGGGTTTTCCCACATCACCCCTGCTGAAGTTTACACTTGGGCCTCCACCCTGTGCCGGGGATCACCCATGCCCTAAATATCATGCAGGATGGTGCCCTCTTTGCCTTCCAGGCTGTGAGTAAGCCCGTTTCACAACCCCATCTTACCCCAGCTTTCTCAGACCATTCCTGGCACCACTTGTGTTAGTCTGGGTCCTCCAAGGGTTGGATATGCAGGAGATTTGTGGAGGGAAATGCCTGTGAAGGTAAAGGGGAGAAGCAGAAGGCAGGAAGGGCCTTTAGATCACAGTGCAGGTTTGCTACCTGTGAATGAGAGGGGAAGGGAGGGGACTGGGTAGGAAGAGCCTGGGACTGCAGCACAGTTCCTAAAAAGTTCAGCCGGGCTGACTGGGGAGTGCTGGAGTCAAAGTCACTGGTTGGAGGAGACCTGCCACCTCTCAGGAACAGACCTGCATTACCAACCTCACTGTGGTCAGACCACGTGTCGTCGTCTGGTGCAAACATGGTGGAGGGGGCTAGCAGCTGGGGCTGCCGGTCAACACCACTCCCTCCAGCAGAACTGAATGGTGCATTTTCACGAGCACACAGTAACACACTAAGGATCAAGCTAGTCTGGCCAAGATGTTGATGACCGATAATGGCTTGAGGCATTAGTCACTCTAGATAACATTCACATTCTGATAGCTCTATATGAGGGAATGACAATAATAGAGTAATTTTAAGATATGCAGCAGGACCAATGGAAAAATAATTTAGTGCAATTGAGTCTTCCTTTGCTCTCCTCAAATCATACTACATAGGACGCTTTTCTGTATGGTACCTATGCCCTGATAGCCTCAAAAATGAAATAATACCATTTTAGAACTCAAAGGAAGATGATTCAGTCTGGGAGTAGGAAATGAAATGCTCAAAATAAAGCCCATTTCCGCCTCCCTATCTTGGGTTGAGAGGTGAATAGTATTACAGTTGAATGAAGCAATTTTTCCACCTGCATTTTTAATAACCAGGGAAAGAGAGTGGTGACGCTAGCCTGCCCAGACTCTAAAATTGGAAGGGACCCTATAAATCATGTTCGTTGTACGTCAACCTCCTGTCTGGCAGCAAACCTCTGTGCAAGGTTCTCATCCCAAATTCCCAAGAGATTCATTGTCCTTGGCTTGCACACCTCCAGTGACAGGGAACTCACTGCTTCCTGAGGTAGTTCATTTTGTTTTTAAAAAGTGATTGAGTCAGAACTCTTTGCCATACATGGCCATGGTTTTTTACATATTATCTCATTGACTCCTTATTATCACCAGGGAGGCTTTTTTCCCCCCATTTTAAAAATGGGGAGCCTGAGACAGAGTGACTAAGTGATTTACCTGATGTCACACAGCTGGAATTCAACTCCAAGCCTGGTTCCCTTCCTCAGTCTCCCCACAAATGCCTTAGATTGTGTTGGAATCTGTCTCTAGTTTCAACTTCTACTGATTCTAGTCAACACAGAACAAGCCGAAGATTATCATACACAGGATGCCCCTTCAAATACTTGAGTCAGGCTTCACATTATTCTGGATGGCTTTTTAATCTCCAGGTTAAACACCCCATTTCTTCCACCATTCCTCAACTGCATCATCTCCAGATGTCCCCAGACATGCTCACACAGATGCACTCAGGTTCCTAATATCCCCTTTAATGTGACGCCCACTAAACGGAGCAGTCTAGGCATGTTATGACGTGTGCAATGTGGCAGGAAACCACCACCTCCCTTTCCCCGACACACTATACTTCTGTTGATGAAAGCACAGATCATGCTATTGACTCAGTAGACTTATAAGCAAATAAAGCCTCTAGGCTTTTTCATACAGGCAGCTCTTAAATTGTATCTCCCCCGTTCTGTATTGGCATGAGTTTCTTGGATTATCTTCATTCTGCTTAACTTTAAGCATATTAAAAAGCAGTCTTGGGGTTTCCCTGGTGGCGCAGTGGTTGAGAATCTGCCTGCCAATGCAGGGGACACGGGTTCGAGCCCTGGTCTGGGAAGATCCCACATGCCGTGGAGCAACTAGGCCCGTGAGCCACAACTACTGAGCCTGCGGGTCTGGATCCTGTGCTCCGCAACAAGAGAGGCCGCGATAGTGAGAGGCCCGCGCACCGCGATGAAGAGTGGCACCCGCTTGCCGCAACTAGAGAAAGCCCTCGCACAGAAACAAAGACCCAACACAGCCTAAATAAATAAATAAATAAATAAATAAATAAATAAATAAATAAATAAATAAATCAGTCTATTGTTCTAGCCTGTTAAAATTCTTAACCCCCATGGTGGCATTTGAAATCGTGTCATCATCTATAAAGCAGTGGCTGTGAACGAGCACCTGAGTATTAACGAACACTGTAGAGACCAGACTGTCCCATCACCACCTATAAGGGGACCCATTAAGACCTCGTTTCCTCCTTCCACTTCTACTCTCCCCGCCATCATAGTGCTTCCCTCTCCCTTCTGACTCACGGCACAGCCCCTGTACTAGAAGCATCAGCGCCAACCCAGTCTTACAGAATCAGAACCTGCACTTTAAAAGATTCCAAGTGATTTCATGTGCACATCAAGTTTTAGCTGCTCCAGTCTAATGCACCCTGAGCGGGTGACTTCGCTCAGCTTCCTCATCCATCAAACGAGGGAGAAGGATAAGAAGTTGAGAGTCTCGCAGCTCCTAAGTCCCCTAGTCCTCTGCTTCCTCTTACTTCCTCAGGTGCCTTGGCCTGTCCCCAGAGTTGTCGTGCAGTTCCACTGTGAACACAAGGGAAAACTGATGACTGATGTAAAGATATGTCCCATCCCTTTCAATATTAATAGCTGTAAATAAGAATCTTTAGCTCAGGAGAGGAAAGGCACTGTTTCTGCAGTCTTGTCATTTGATCTCTGTCCTAATTGAATACCAGACTTTTAGCTGAGTTCCAGAAACACGGCACTAGCACAGAGACCCATGCCACGAAAGGGCTCTGAGAGTGTCTTGTGTGCCTGGGAGTAGGGGAGGTTGAAAATGCACCTTTCCATGGGGGAAAATAATACAGGCTCCTTTTGAATCAGATGATCAGAGTTCAAGTTCTAGCCAGTGTGCTCACCTGTAAATTAGGGGTAGTAAGAGCACCCATGCCATGGGTCACCACGAGGTGTACCTGAGAGTATTTCTGCGACATGCTTAGCCCAGAAGAACTTGATAAATACTCAGTACTATTTTAATTGTCATTCTTCCATCTCTAAAACAGGGATACTTTTACTTATACCACAGGGTTGGTGTAAGTATTAAATAATGTGTACAAATATACTTTGTAAATGGTTATAAATTACCCAACATTTGCTATTTTCTGACTTTTATTGACCATCCATAATAGAGAGCAATTACTGAGCAAAGCCGTATAGGTATCTGTCCCCTAAAAACCTGAAAATCAAATTGAAGGTAAAAAGGAGAAAAGAAATAAGCCAAAGAGAGGCAGGGCTCCAACCGAATTTGTCACCCGTAATGTCACCACAAATCAAATCAATATTTCATTTGAACGTATTAGTCAGGATTCTAGAGAGAAACAGAACCAATAATAGATAAAGAGAGAGAGAGAAGGTGGGTGTGGAGAGAGAGAGAGGATGAATGAAAATGAGTGAGAAAGATGAAGAAAGATTTATTTTAAGGAATTGGTTCATGCAGTTGTGGAGGCTGGTAAGTCCCATATCTGCAGTGGAGGAAGGTAAGTCCAAATCTGCAGGGTAGGCTGGCAGACTGGAGACCCAAGGTTGATATTGCAGCTTGAGTCCAGCCTCAGTCTGGAGGCAGAATTTCCCCATCCTTTGGGGACCTCAGTCTTTTTCTCTTAAGGCCGTCAACTGACTAGATGAGGCCTCCCCACATTATAGAAGTAACTGCTTTATTCAAAGTCTACTGATCTGAACGTTAATCTCGTCAAAAAAAATACTTTCACAGCAATAGCCTGACTGGTGTTTGACCAAGTATCTGGGTACTGTGGCCTAGCCAAGTTGATACATAAAATTAACCGTCATACTATGTTATAGGTAAACACTTGCTCAATACAGTTTTTATTATATCTTTGCATTCTCGCCCCATATGCCTCTTATTTTACCATAAAAAACAGTAGATTGCTTTATTTTGCCTGTCCATTGAAACTAGAGTGAGGCACTGATAGGTCCCTTTTATTTATTTTTAACAAGGAAGAAGTCCTCCAACTTAATGTGAATAATAATAGCTAATTTTGTCACATGAGTGCAATGTACCAGGTAGTATACTAGGCACTTTGCACACATTCTCCACAATAACAGCAATCCTGCAAGCTTGCAACTATTCACTACTTCACTGATAAGGACTACTTCACTAATGAGAACACTGAGGTTTCTAACAGTCGTAATACTTCACCCAATATCATAAGTGAGTTGCAATGGAACCAGCATTTGAATCAAGTTCTATCTTAATCCAAAGTCTTTACTCATTCCGTGTGTTGTACTGCTGAAGGCAAAGACATCTTAGTACAGTGATTTTTTTTTTTGATGATAGAAATTTTTAAAAACTGGAACAAATGGTTCTGCTAACTTTTCTTCCCTCTCACTCTTTATTCTAATAGTATGAATATCATTTTAGGTAACAGAGAGAACAGACATTTGCCATTCTCTGTATGTGATGATTTATTCTAATAATATATTTCCCTCCATTCAAACTAATTTGCCTTCACCAATTAGTTACTGTAGGTCTATCAAGAGAAAGTTATTGTATTAGTAGATGATCAAACCCATGGTCAGTTGCAAAGGTACCTTCTTTTCCTTAGTGTTCACTTAACGGAACCAGTCTTCGAGAGGTCAACGTAGCCCCTCAGCGCTCTACTGTGCCCAAAGAGAGTCATTCTAGGAGAACTGGGGTTCTCCTATGAGTTGTCCTATGAGGACTCTAATAAACACTTTATAGTCTAGACAGAGAAGTGAATTGCCAAGGAAACTCACTAAACTCATAAAGAGAAGTTGACGCAACTATAATGGATTGATGAAAAGAAAAAGGATTTTTTTTTAAGATACTTGCTTTTGGTTAATTACATAATGATCTTATAACTATTGTTACTGCCCCCTAGTAAATGTTGTTGTATAAAAGCTGTTAACACAGATGTTATGTCTTCAGCATGGAGCCCAAAACAGACATGTTCTGTCACTTTAGGTAAGATCCTCATATCCCTTTAAATCTCAAGATGCTCATCCCACAAAATTAAGAGAGCTAAATGAGATAACACATGTGAAAAGTGGCTTGAAACTGTAAATCAAACAATTCTAAGATTAAAAGTTTATTTAAATGCTTGAAACCTGGCTTGAGAAGCCCTTGAGCAGTCTAATCTTTATCTGAACAGTTGACTAACCAAGCATTGAGAACACCCAGTAAATGGTAGTGCTGGATTCAAACACGGTCATCAACACCACATCCATGCTTTGAACAGTTCCCCTATCTCACATATGTCCAACTTCCTTAAAACAGTACATGAAACCCCTAAGTTTATGGTGCAGAGCAGAAAGATGTATTACAAAGAGCAAGCGCATCTGTGACAGCTCACAGAAACTTGACAAAGGCTTCCCATATTTGTCAACAGTTCTAAAAATTTACATGATATGACACTAAGTTGTGAAGCTGAAAGAAACTTTTCTGAACTATCAGTAATAATAATAACACGTTATAACCAACTGCTATAAAGAGAAGACCGAGTTGTCTTTCCATTCTCGCTATAGAAAATATTGCAAAATTGTTGTCATAGGAGAGATGGTAAAGAATTTACAGCCAAAAATGTAGGGGAAAACTTCTATGGCAATGTGTCAGGCATTTAATTTTGTGATATTTGTTCTCATCAGCTCTTATAAAGTCTGTACTTTCTTGTGATTTCTTGGCATAGCTAATTCTGTACCTAATTTTGTATTTTTAATTTTGCATTCTTTTTCTTAATGAGAAATATCAAAATTATGTAAGCTTTACACCCTTCAAAACTGAGTTCTACCCTGACTGTAAATTCTCAAGTTGGAGAGAATGTGATGAAAGTAGTGATCTGGGGAGGCAAACAAGGAATTCATGTTTAAATCCTATCCAAGTTTTGATTTCATAGTAATTATTCTTCTTATAAGAATATAAATTTATCTTACTTTGGGAAATACAAAATAATCTTTATACAAGAACTGTCACAAAATGGGAGTGTTTATCATACTGTAACTTCAATAAAATAGTCACTAAATATTAATTGGGGAAATGCTTATAATAAATACTATGGTACATTCTAGCTCCTCCTTTTTTATAAATAATAAAGAGAACATATATTTTATTTGAGCTAATGCAATTGCATTATTAAGTGAAAGATAACAGAATATAAAAATTAGCAAAATGAAAACTGAAAGCCTGAAAATATAGCACCCAAGTCAATGACAGTTAACAAGATTTGTTGAACTAAACAAAATTACCATGATGTGAATTATACACCTGTGATATTATGATTTATAAAAGAAATATATATATTTGGTCTTCATCCTTATTCCTGACACAGAGTTCTTTTTTTTTTTTTAAGATTTATTATTTTATTTATTTTATTTTCGGCTGCGTTAGGACTTAGTTATGGGATTTCCCCTGAGGCATGTGGGATCTTTTGCTCTGGCATGAGGGCTCTTCGTCGTGGTGTGCAGGCTTCTCTCTAGCTGTGTTGTGTGGGTTTTCTGTTCTCTAGTTGTGGCGCGCAGACTCCAGGGTGCATGGGCTCTGCAGTTGTGGCGCACGGGTTCCAGAGCACGTGGGCTCTGTAGCTTGCAGCACACGGGCTCTAGTTGAGAGGCACGAGCTCAGTAGTTGTGGCGGGTGGGCTTAGTTGCCCTGCGGCATGTGGGATCTTAGTTCCCTGACCAGGGATAGAACCCGTGTCCCCTGCATTGTAAGGCGGATCCTTTTCCATTGGACCACCAGGGAAGCCCCCTGACGCAGAGTTCTTAAACCCTTGTAAATTCCTAAGTGATAAGAGCACTAGGGGCATCTCTTGTTCTAATATTTGGGCTTTGACCCCAGTTCCTGACACAGAGCTCCTGAAAACCTTGTAATTTCCTAGGCGATAGGAGTATCTTTTGTTCTAATGAGGTGACTCTGAGTGGGCTCCTGGATGAGGGCTGGTCACTGAAAGACTAAGCCATGATTAGAAACTAGAAAATTTCAGCCCTACTCCCCATTCTCCAGATAGGGAAAAGGGTCTGGAAATAGAGTTAATAACTGATCATGCCTATGGGAAGAAGCCTCCATAAAAATCCCAATAGTGTGGGGTTCTAAGAGCTTCCAGGTCAGTGAACACATTCACATACTGGGAAGGTGATGCATCCCAACTCCACAGGGACAGAAGTGCCTGTGCTCAGGATCCTCCCAGACCTCGCCCTACGTATCTCTTCATCTGGCTGTTCATCTGTATCCTTTATCATATCCTTTAATAAACTGGTTCTTTTCTAACACAATCCCATAATTTAAAAAAGGAAGAAAAAAAGGAGGGAGGGAAGGACGGAAGGATGGACAGAAGGATGGAAGGAAGGAAGGAAGGAAAAGAAAATCATCATTCTTTCATCAGCTCTTTAATGTAAGGACTCGTTATAAAAGAGAGTAGAGAAAAATAAAAATATATAGTATATATATAAAAACACTATATATATATGTATATATATATATATAATACATATAATTTTTAGCACAATGCTCTGGGTGTTTAGACCGAACTAATTTTTTAAAGAATTAAAAAGTTGCTCTCTCAAAGAATATGCAATTTAGGTAGAGGTAAAAAGACAAAAATCACAAATTATTATAATGACAAGGTGGAATGGCAAGATAGAGATAGGGTTATTAAGCAATGACACTATTGTGATCTATTTATATCTGTTATATTTTTGTATTTTATTTTTAATTTGTATTTAACTATTAGTACATCAGTCTTACAGGCAGATTACCAATATAATAAATAACTAAATTTTGCATAAGTAACCAAATTTGTCTGCCATGAGTGTGGTTACTTCCTTTTTTATTTAAAATAATGTAGAGTTTAGTTTAGTTCTTTATCTTATCAGAATTGCTGCATGGTCAATGAAGGCTATAAGGAAACACAGGATGCAAATCACACAATTGTTCTAGCTGGGAAAAAAATCTGGTTAATTTGACTTTCCTAAACTCTTTCTCTCAGGGCTATTCTTTAAATCTGGGAAAAGAAATGACTTAATACAAAATTTCCATAAGAAAAGACCAGGCTCTTCTCCAGAGGAAGTAAAGGGAGAGTTTAAACTAGAAAAGGAAGTCACTGCATCTGAAATCTTTAAGAAAATATGTCCTCAATTCTTCAAGGTATAGAGACAAAAGTAAAAAGACATCATTTGGTAAGAAAAAGTATTCTCATGCAAAATTGCCTGAAAAATTCACCCAGAACTCTCCTCAGATCATTACTACCTTGGTAGTGAATACAGAGGAAAAAAAAAAGAAAAGGTAGGTTCATCAGTGAAGAGTTCTTCTACCTTTATAAGCTACCCAGTCACTTAGAATCCAAACACAATGTGTACCCTAATTCTGGAGGACATTCTTCAGTGGAGTTCATTTTAAAGTAAACATAAATATCACGTGACATCCCATTAACAATGAAAAATAAAGCAAATTGAATTTTGGATAAATACCTCTTATTTCAGTGAGACAGCAAATTTGGGCCCTTTCCCTTGTTCCCACCTATAAGAAATCTACACTCTTTTTCTACACAGAACCCTTTCTTCCAAGAAATTCAGGAATTTGCAGTGCAGGCACCAATGTAAAGAAAAGAGAGGTAGACATGAAAGGAAATATCCCCATGGGTAGAGGTGGGCATGCACACATGGGGATCATCAGAAAGGGAAAGAACACAATTCCAACACAAACTGAAAGGCGGAAATATTTTTGCCTGTTAAACACTGACTTCCATTTCTTCATATATTCATCAAACGGCATTTGGGGGGCATTAAGCACAGTTCTGGGAACACAAAGATGAGAAAGGCACAGTCTCTCAAGAACACAGTCTAGTGGGAGAGATAGAGATAAATAATTACAAGGCAATATGATTACTGCTGTAAAGCAGGGACATGTGAAGAACTATGAGGGGGACATAGAGAAAGGGAGACTCTGGCTATGTTTTGGGAAGTCAGGGAAGGTTCCATAAATGTCTGAGCTCAGTTTTGCAGTATTAGTAGAAATTCCAGGATTACGCAGTAGAATTTGTATTATGTCTGAAGTAGGACTATTAGTCAGGTCTTCATAAAGACAGCCAAATACGAGTTGGGAAGAACAGAGCCAACACTGAATTACTCTATGGATTCCTAAATAGTTAGATACTAGCGCCAAATACAAAAGAAAGCACAAATATTAGACACCAAGGCCTCCTCTCAGAGAGACATATCCAGAAGTCCCAGCAGTCTTGGAGCTTGAAACCCTGTGCTTAGAGGCAGGAAGCGAGAAGGAGCAAATTCAGCTACCATTTGACAGTTCACCCCTGCTATTAATAACATCACTGAGGCTAGCTTTAGTCAAATCCCTGTCTCACTGGCCTGGCCTGTTATTGTGGACTCAGTATCAAGTCACCGATTGAGCTTAATGTTTCCATATGAAATAGGGATTCATCTATTTCATGGTAGTTAATATCCAGTTGTATTGATTTGAGGAAACATTTGGTATTTACTTCACATGATGCTTGTTAAATCAAAATCAATGTAAATTAATTAACTTGAAAGTGTTATCTAATTTCCTCATCGGTATTAATGCTGGTTTCCAGTAGCAAATGCTTTGGAGTGAAAAACACTCATCTACGTATTTTTCCTAAGTTTTCCCCCACTGTATTCAGTTTTAATTTGTGTGACAAGTTTCACCTCACAAAGTGCTTCCTCCTATTTGATTCTTTCCAAACACACATTGAGGTCTGTTTATATATTAATTTCTACTAGAATCACAGACGTCTCCTCCTTCACCTCTCCTCCCCAAAGGACCAAAAAGGCCTCTTGAGTGGCTATAAATGTCTCATTATAAACACTTAATTAAAAACTGTGTCTCAGTTAGAGTCAATCTGGCCTGCACTCTCATGCCAAAAAGCCAAGTCTTTCAAGCTGTGCATTTTTACTATTAACTTTCCAGGGTAGCTTTAGAATCTCAATCAATTCTTTAAAAAATGCAAATGTCCTTTTCCCTTTGGCTTAGCAGTAGCCACTGGGAAATACATATGTATAATTCCTTCCTGGCTACGCATGTGCTGTCACAATTATCCAAGAAGCTATTCCAGAGCATGCTCAGCTTCCAACCTGCCATCAGAGGCCATTCGACTTTCAGCCTCGCCTTGGCCCAGCCAGGTGGGTGGTGGGTAGTGAAGGGGCCTCCGCAGATATGCCTGTTTGCAGGATTCATCTTAATCTGTGCTCACAACTCTACTTCCGCTTCTGCTGTCGGGCTCCTCACCCACAGTGCCCCCGCCTCCCACCTGCTCTCCACTGTCTCCCTAGCGCACTCTGGGGCCCTTCCCGGCCTGCCCCAGACAGCCCTCTAGGTTCATCATCTGCATTCCCCTTAACACCCGACCCCAGTAACTGTCCTACGCTCTAATCATGGCGAGCAGTTCCCAAACACATCACAGGGTTGCGTGCCCCTTGCCTTTGCACACATTCCCTCTGCCTGCAGCGTCCTTGTACCCCTGGGGCTCTCCCACCTAGGCTTCCAAACTCAGTTCAAAAGCCATTTCCCCTGTGAAGTCATCTCTCACTGCTCTTCCCCACCCCCAGCAGAGCTGAGAATTCTCTCCGCTACTCCCAAAAGCACAGTGCGCCCTTCTTTATCCTAATATTTATCCACAGTATTTAATTATGAGTTTCATGACCGTCTCCCCACTAGGCTGTGAGCGCCTTAAAAGTAGGGATTTTTTTTTTTTTTCATTCTTATATTTCCAGCTGCTAGAACCATGCCTGGCATCTGGCAAGCAATCAAGAAGTTTTCGTGGAATGAACAGAAGGTGATATACATAAATGCGAGAAGTGTGGATTTTCCAGCTTACCCATGTCCCTGGAAGCATGGGAATCCCACACTTACCGAGATGATGACCTCTGCTCAGAGGGGGCCTAAAGCTCCGACCGAGAAAAGAAACCTGGAAATGACACCGTCATTTGCACCTGCCCTCTCCTCAGCTGTGGTCTCCGTGCCTAATGGGACACAGGCATGGATCAAGGGAGCATACAGTCCATGAAAGGGTCCAGAATATGCCACTGTGGCATAAAAATTATTTTGAGCTGAAGGCAGTTGAGTTCCTGAAATCCTTAATCTGCCTAACAGCAGAGCCTTCCGAAAGAACTCAGAACTCAACAGTCATAAATCCCCTCTCCAGAGGCAACCAAGAAAGACTGACTCTTATCACCACATCCAAACAGATATCATTAAAAAAAAAAAAAAAAACCAAAAACCAAAACAAAACCCTATCATATCTCTTATCTATTCTTCTAAGGGTCCATTTATCTTTCCAAAAAGTCATAAATGTTTTTTGTTTGTTTGTTTGTTTTAGGTCATTTGTTTTTTTAAGTGCCCCTTGTTCTGCCCTTCCCTATTAAGAAGTCATTTATTTTTCCGTAAGTGCCCTTCTCCCTCTTACCTTCCCTGATTAAGATGGTAAATAAAGCCCCAAGTTCTAACCAGCCCCTTGAGTCACATTTTTCTGTGAACTCCCACATATATACATGAATAAAAATCTGTCTTTTCTCTTGCTCATCTGACTTTTGTCAGTTTAATTCACAGTCCTGAAAACATTGCACCTAAGAGGGTAGAGGAAAAGTTTTTCCTCACCTACACACATACACACACACATCTGTATTTGTGTGCATCTCTATGTGACTAGGTACACATAATCACATGGACCACTGCACATGTCTGCAGAGCAAGGGGAGGAAAAATTCTATTAGCTTTGTGATTTTCAGGTCGTTGGACCTCAGGGTGAGGGGATTTTATACTAAAAACACTAAAAAACAAATAGGGAAAAGTAATAACAACAAATGACTGAACAGGGAAAAAACGCCCTGAACTTTGCAAGAGCCCCTGGTTCTCTGTGGTCATTGCATTGTCAGAGCTCAGATAAACCGAACCCATGGAAAATCTCCATGTCTTATTCCCATTTCCAGCTTCCTCCCAATTAAGCCTTGTTCCAGCTGTTAACTAACGACATTGACCTTCCCTGTCAGCCTTCAGGTAAAGATGCTAGCGAGCAAGAATAATGTGAAAGAAAGTGAAACCAAAGGGAGAAAGAGAATCAAAAGAACAAAATCTTCCCACAACTGGACCTTTCCTTGAGTGAAAATGCCTGGATGCCTGTCTTCCCCTCCTAAGTCTCAAGTACGATGATCTAGACCAGTAGTTTCAAAGCAAGTTCTCCTCAGTCTGGGGAGGTGGCCCCCCAGTGGCATTGGAGATGAGAAGGGATACCCACCCCCGACCTTCAACCAGAAAGTACCCAGCTTTGTTCTGTTTCAAAGTTGGGCTCGTACAGAAGATTCTGTTTAAAGGAAGAGTTCTATAGCTAAAAAAAAATTAAAACAAACAACAACTCCAGTCCAGAAAATGAGGCCATTGCTCTGATGAAATTCCATCTGGCTTTTATAAAAATAAGAATGGCCTAAGACTGACCGAGCAGGCTGGGAGGTAACCTGGAGCTCCCGTTCAGTGTAGTGTAGGAGAAGGAACCCCATAATAGAGACAAGAGACCAAGATCCAAGCTGCGCCCTGCTGCATGTGACTGTCTGTCTCCCCTGCAAGACTCCCAGGCTCCATGGGGGCAGTGACCCTGTCTGTCCTGTGCATCATGGAATCCTCAGGGCCTAGCACAGTGTCGGGGAGACAGCAGCTATTTGATGACCACTTGTAGAGCAAATAGATGAACACCCTCCTGTGCTTGTCTTGGGAGTTCTGGATTCTCACCTTGCTAAGGAAACTCTATAAGCTTCAGTGCCTTCACTGATAAAACAAGCATAACGACAATACCTACCCCAGAGAACTGTTTTAAAGATTAAGTCAGATAACTCATGTAAAATGTATAAGCACAATGCCTAACACAAAAAGGTGTCAATAAGTGTTACCTATTATTTTTACAATTAATATTACTATAGTTCTCTTGAAGTACTGTTTTTAACCTCTTAAAGGCAAGTAGATGGGCACTGGGCATCCTAGGCAAATTCCTTGCCTTCTCTTAATCTATATTTCCTTACCTTAAAATAAGAGTAATAATGAGTAATAATGCCTTCCTTCCAGGTATATGGTGGGTATAAATAAGACGGCATAGATATTCACATAGTGGGCTTTCAATAAGTATTTGCCGATTGTCAATCAACATGCCCATTTTGGTGGTGACAGTGCTAATGGCTTTATTCACAGAGTACATTCTATGAGTTTCCATAGATCATTTAGTCCTCACAAGGAAAGCATTATTGGCCCCATTTTATGATGCAGAAACCAAACCGAGGTTCAGAAAGGTTAAGAAACTTGCTTGACATCACACAGCATTAGCTAGCAGAGCAGTGGGATTAAAACTGAGATGCATCTCACCCCAAAGCACAGGATCTTTTCTCTGCTTCAGTCCTGCCCCTTCTGGAAGGCTGGCCCCATGAACACCTGCCCGCCTGCCTGTCTGCATTGTCCCTGGGGACGTGCTGGGACCTGCCACACCTCTGCCCCTCATGAATCTGTCAGCCGTGGAGACTGACGTTAGCCCCAATGGCACAGGGGCAGGGCTGTCCTTTATGTGGTTTGTGAGAGAAGCAAAATTGTCATCCACCCACAAGCAAGTGTAAAGATATTACAGTCTACATTTTAAACTGGCCTCATTTCTACTCCGTTTTGTCTCCACTCTTGTTTTGCCTCTTTCTTTCTTAATTCTTTCTAATCTATATCTTACGTATATCTGTTAGAGATCTTAAAGCATGTTTGGAATAAGGTAGGCGTACCACCAATAAACCAGCAAGCCTACTTCTCAGGGGTTTGCTTGAATGTCCCAGGAAAATCAAGAAAACACCGAGAAGAAAGCTCCCTTCCCTTCCTTTCCCGATAGAAGCGCTGTAGCATCTGCCAGAAGCCCTGCATCCCAGCCCGACCCATGCGGAGGGCCAGGTGAGTCACGCAGGAAAGCTCCGTACCTCCACAGCCACACAGCACCAAACTGCCTCACCGAGCCCCAGAGTTGTGAATGAGCTGGTGGCTGTCCTGGACACAGGTGGGGGAAGAAACTGGGGCTTAGAAGCCTAACCTTGTGACACAGCACAACTCGGGCAGGAAGACAGAATCAATGCCCTGACAGCCACAGGTAACCCTCAAGGCAGGGAGGGACAGAAAAGGGGAGTCTTGTACCCAGTGCCGTGTCCCAGGAAACGGCAGGGGATGAGACTTAGGCAGTGTTTTCAGAGTGATGAGGAGGAGGAGTCTACCTCAAATCTCGCTGGCTTTTCAAGGTCCAGTGTCACCAGTTTCAGGCCAAACCTGAAATTTTGTCTGAAACCAACCCAACCTCAGGTTTGGGTGGGTGCTGGTGACATGTTAACTGCACAAGGGGAGGGGGATATTTTTACTACGTAAACTAAATCATGTATCTCCCTTGCCTAAAGCCCTCGCATCGTTTCCCATCTCAGTTAAAATAAAATCCCAAGTCCTCACTGGACCCTACAGGGGACGGGGTCCCCGCCTGCCTCTTGAGCTGACCTCCCACGCTCTCCCCTTGCTCACTGCATACAGAGCTCCCCATGACCTGAAGGGCTGAGCTCGCCCCACTGTCCTCTCAGCCTGGGATGCCCCTCACTCGAGAGCTTTGCAAGGTGGCTTCCAGGTCTCAGCTGAGTCCTCAAGCACCTCCTCGGTGGAGTCACCCCCAACGCCCCAAGCCCACAAAGGGTCACTGTCCATCTCATTGCCAGAGTTTCTCTTTTCACGGCAGTGTTACCATCTGAACTTATATTGTCCTCATTGTTTATTTGTTTATATTTCCTCTTCCCACCAGAATGGGAGCTCTGTGAGACAGGGCACCTTGTCCCATTACCTCATCAAGCTGTCACCGTGTCCCATTACCTCATCAAGCTGTCACCGTGTCCAGACACTGACTTCACACTGCACATCCAGGCCCCCTTGTCACCCTCTCCTCACTAGGAGGCTCCATGTCACGGAAGGACCTGGCCCAGCATCTTACTGCCCGTGTATGACATGTGGACGCAGGGCAAGCTGTCTCCACATCCTTAAGTGTCGCCTCCATAAATACACGTGGCAGAAAGGCAGGAAGCGAGAAAGGCGGAAGGGAGGAGCTGCATGCTCTTCCCCAATTTCCACAGTCCCCCACGCTCCCGGCCACGAGGACTCTGATCTCTCTTCTGCAGAACTCAGGCCTTCGCTCATCCAGCCGAGAATCCTTGGTTCCTGGGAGGGCAGACTGTGTCCTTCCTGCTCAGCGGTGTGTCGGCCAGGTCACATGGCACAGCATCTGGCCCAGAGCCAGCCCTCGACAATATACTTGTTGAATGAATGAATGAATGAATGAATGAATAAGAGTGAGGGAGATCAAATTCCTCCAATCCCTAATAGCACAGTCGGTGATGGTACCTCTTGGAGCATTACGGCCGTCCTCTCCCCAGAGCCAGGGAGCTTCTGAAAAATACAGATTCCTGGACCCCACCTTGCAGATTGTACTTCCAGGTTGGGGAGCTGATGCAGAGCCAGGTTTGGGAGTCATGATATCCAATCTTCAGGCTTCCTGATGATCGGAATCCGGATGGTGATTTTTTCTCTGGTTCGGTCAATGGCCCCAGATTTCTGGATAATGGCAAGGCTGTGCCACTCTCTGTGCTGTACAGAACCTTGTGCCCTGTTGGGCATCTGGCGAATGTTAGTTGATATTAATAGTAATAAAGCCTTTTCCTTTATCCTTCTGAGCATCTTCAAACGAGGAATCCAGTTCTGCCCTCTCACTAGGAATGGTTGGCTTACAGGTCTTGAGCTGAGTATGATGTAATTTACCTCGTTATGAGATGGGAAGATGAGTGCATCCTTCCTGAGTGTAGCAGAAGCTGTTGGGAGAGAGGCCAGGCCTCAGCTCAGGCGGGAGAAAGTGAGTGTGGTCTTCAGGGGAAGCATATCAAGTGCTACAAGCGTCCCTTGAAAAGAAGGCGATAGAAAACCACCAATGGAAAACTGGCCTAAAGCAATCTGGGTCTGAAAGTGAGACTTAAAGGAGAACCAATCTGGGAAAAGGTGAGGTTTGAATGGAGAGAAATCAAATACTGAGCATGACTTCCCAGCAGAGTCGAAAAATGTGGCCTTTCCAGCAGGGAAGATCTTATCAATAATGCTGATAATATAATAAAATGTACAGTTGCGAGGTATTTTCCTTCCAAGAGGTCAAAGCATTTTCCTGTATTGTCTCACTTGAACCCTCCCCAATCTGATTTGATGGTGACTGTGGCTGGGACTGAGGTGGGGAAACTGAGGCAGGGAGGGGGGCACTAAACAAAATGAAGCCAACAGCATGATCAGTGTGGGGCAAAGGCAGACCCCACGTGAGGGCTCCAGACCTGAAACCCAGGGTTCCTTTTCACTGACATCTCATAATTACAGTGATGAAGTACAGATAAATCAATAAGATCAGGAAAAAAATGGGCATTTGGATTTGGGAGTTTTTAGGTCCAGACAGGCAAACTAGCTCAGATCTCTAAGATGGGGTCCCCAAATGCCACCCCCCGACCTAACACAGGGCAGCCCTCTCCCCTCTGAACTCCCACCACAGCCCTGCCCTGCCTGTTCTTGTGCCCTGATTGTACCAACAAACATCACACTGTGTCCCTACCTACTCTCCTGCGCTGGGGGCTCCCTTCCCCTCTTTCTCCACCTGTATAACCCCTGAGTCCTTGCATTAGTGTCCTAGTTCCTGCAGTAACAGAACGGAAGTTTACAGTCTCACAGTTGTGGAGCCCAGAAGTCCAAAATCAAGGTGTCTGAAGGGCCATGTTCCCTCTGGAGGTGCTGGAGAGGGCCCACTCCAGGCCCCTCTCTGGGCTTTTGGTAGTTCCTTGGCTTGTGGCAGCATAATTCCAATCTTCTCATGGTGTTATCCTTGTGTGGGTGTCTGCCTTTGCGTCTAAATCTTCCCCTTTTAATAAGGACACTTGCTGGGTTAGGCCCACTCCACTCTGATAACCCTCATTTTAAACTTATCTCTGTAAAGACTCTAAGTCCAAATAAGGCCACATTCTGAGGTACTGGAGGTTAAGACTCCCACATATCTTTTGGGGGGGGGGGGACACCATTCAACTCCTTAAAGCCACAAATTGATTGTCACCTCCTGGCTGAGCTGGGCTGGGTGCCCTTTCCTCTGCGCTTCTCTGGTGTCCTGCCTAGTCCTCGTCATGCCACGTTATCAAGTCCACTCATCTGTGTCCCCCACCTGACCGTGACTCTGAGAGAAAGAATCCAGAGTTTCATCTCCATAGCCCCAGATCCTTCTCAGCCCAGTGCTGGGAACATCATGGGCATCAGACGTTTGCTGATGAATGAACGCAGATGGTCATGGATTTTGCAAGCTGTGCTGCTGGCCCCATTACCTGCCTTCACTGCAGGATTACAAGGGAACACATGGTCAGCAGGCTTGAGTGACCTCTGTCCAGACTCTAGCATCAAGGACAACTAGGTGAGCTGGCAGATTTAGTCCATTTGTCTCACACCAGCCTGGTCCCAACAGCTGGAAACTTCAGCAAAGACAGCAACCCAACGGGGTGAAATTTCAGGGCCCCAAACCTTTGCCCTGAATGTCATCTTTCAAGCTCTGCGCATGAATGGTTGCCAAAATGCAGAAGGATATTTTTCCGGTTGTTTTCCTAGCTGGCCTTTCTCTGAGCCCTGTGAACCTGTTCTTCTAGATGAAGATCCTTGAGGTGGAAGAGCAGCAGCAGCCTCACTTCTCTTCCAGGGGGTGGGGAGTCGCAAGGCTGGCGCTGTCACTGCTTCTTCACGCTCGTGCTTCCTGTGTGTCAAAGGCCACTCGGAGCTGCCCCCCTCCACCCCCCTGTTGTGACTGGAGCAGCCAGGAGCACTGCTTGGTGCCAGGCCCTTTGCTACCGTCTGTAGCACCCGGCCTTCTCAAACCAAGTTTTAAAATAAAACCACTATCTTCTACCTCAGCAATGGTAATAATGCTGAAGATTCATTTGGAAGTAAGGCCACAACTGTCCTTCAGTAACTGGCACACCTGTGTTGACCTTTTCATCCCCTACTTAAAGAACTGTGAAACGGGGCTGTCGTCTCTGTGCAGCTGCTCACCCAAAGGAGCCCAGTCAATGAATGTTGCGGTGGATTCACTCTTTTGTTCCCAGTGTGCTCTGGTGCGTTTGTGGCAGCATAATCCCAATTTGCCTTATACACTTCCTTCCGATGTGCTAAGATCCTTCATGGTGAAAGCAAAGTACACAATCAGGTTGAGAGGAACAACACAGCACAGATGGAAAGGTGTCCATTGAGGAAGAATCCCACCACTTCCATTCAGCAGAGATTCTTTAACGTTCTTGAGGGTATGATTTCCCCATCCTTATAGCCTTTGCTTTCTACCACTAGTCATTTTGATAATAATGGCTAGCTTTTTATTATGTATCATTTCATTAATAATAATTGTGATCATTTATTGAGCACCTGCTAAATACCATGAAGCCTTCAGAGCAGTCCTAGCTGGAGCACTTAGGCAAGAAAAAAAGAAAGAAAAGGCATTTACATAGGAAAAGAACTAAAGTTGTCTATGTCTGAAGATGATATAATTTTATATATAGGAAACCCAAAGATTCCACCAAAAATCTCTTAGAACTAATAAGCAAATTCAGTAACTCTCCAGGATATAATATTAACACACAAAAATCAGTGGCATGTCTATATATTAACACTGAAATATTTAAAAGAGAAATAAACAATTCCATTTACAATAGCATCAAAAACAACAAAATACGTAGGAATAAATGTAACCTGGAGAATTAGAAATCTGTTCACTGAAAGCTATGACACTGATGAAAGAAACTGAAGAAGACACAAATAAATAGAAAGCTATCCCATGTTAGTGGGTCAGAAGAATATTGTTAAAATGTCCATACTACCCAAAGCCATCTAGAGATGCAATGCAATCCCTATGATAATGCCAATGGCATCTTTCACAGAAATAGAAAAAATAATCCTAAAATTCATATGGATACACAAAAGACCCAGAATAGCCAAAGCAATCTTGAGTAAGAATAACAAAGCTGGAGGCATTACACTTCCTGATTTCAAACTATATTACAAAGCTATAGTAATCAAAACAGTACATGACTGGCATTAAAAACATGTATGTAGACCAATGGAACAGAATTAAGAGCCCAGAAATAAACCCATGCATATACTGTCAACTGATATTTGAAATGGGAACCAAGAATACTCACTGGGGAAAAGACAGTCTTTTCAATGAACAGTGCTGGGAAAACTGGACATTTGCAAAAGAATGAAACTAGACCTCTATCTTATACCACTCACAGAAATTCACTTGAAATGGATTAAAGATTTAAATAAAAGACCTGAAACTATAAAACTCCTAGAAGAAAATACAGGGGAAAAGTTCCTTTACATCGGTAGTGGCAACAATATTTTGGATATGATACCAAAAGCGCAAGCAACAAAAGCAAAAATAAACAAGTGGGACTACATGAAACTAAAAAGCTTCTGCACAGCGAAAGAAACAATTGACAAAGTGAAGACACAACCTACAGAATGGGAGAAAATATCTGAAAACCATATATGACATAGGAGTTAATATTCAAAATATATAAGGAACTCACACAACCCAATAGCAAAAAAAAACCCCAAATAATCTGATTAAGAAATGGGCAAAGAACCTGAATAGGCATTTTTCCAAAGAAGACATACAAATGGCCAACAGGTACTTGAAAAGACGCTCAACATCACTAATCATCCGGGAAATAAAAATCAAAACCTCAATGAGATATCAACTCACATGTATTAGAATAGTTATTAGCAAAAAGACAAGTGATAACAAGTGTTGGTGAGGATGTGGAAGAAAGGGAACCCTTGTGCACTGTTGGTGGGAACATAAATTGGTGCAGCCACTATAGAAAATAATATGGAGGTTCCTCAAAAAATTAAAAACAGAGCCACCATATTACTCAGCAATCCCACTTCTGGGTATATATCCTAAGGAAATAAAATCATTATCTGTAAGGGATATCTGCTCCCCCCTTCCCATGTTCACTACAGCATCACTCAAAACGTTATTCAAAATAGCCAAGACATGGAAACAACCTAAGTGTCCACCAACAGGTGAATGGATAAAGAAGATATATATATACACATCTATGCACATACACACATACATACACAATGGAATATTATTCAGCCATGAAAAAGAAGGAAATCCTGCCATTTGTGACAAAATGGATGGACTTTGAAGGCATTATGCTAAGTGAAATAAGTCAGACAAAGAAAGACAAATACTGTACAATATCACTTATATGTGGGATCTAAAAAAAAGCCAAACTCACAGAAACAGAGATTAGAATAGGCATTGCCAGGGGCTAGGATGTGGGGGAATTGAGGAGATGTTGATCCAAGGGTATAAACTTCCAGTTATAAGATGAATAAGCTCTAGATATCTAATATATAGTATGGTGACTATAGTTAATAACACTGTATTACATACTTGAAAGCTGCTAAGAGAAGATCTTAAGTGTTCTCACCTCACATAAGCATATTGTAATTATGTGAGGTGATGGATATGTTAATCAATCTCACTGCGGTAATCATCAAATCATCACATTGTATATCTTTTTTAAAAATTAATTATTTATTTTTGGCTGCATTGTGTCTTCATTGAGGCGTATGGGCTTTCTCTAGTTGCCACGAGCAGGGGCTACTGTTCATTGTGGTGCGTGGGCTTCTCATTGCAGTGGCTTCTCTTGTTGTGGAGCACGGGCTCTAGATGCGCGGGTTTCAGTAGGTGTGGCACGCAGGCTCAGTAGTTGCGGCACATGGGCCCTAGAGCTCAGGCTCAGTAGTTGTGGCACACGGGCTTAGTTGCTCCGCAGCATGTGGGATCTTCCCGGACAAGGGATCAACCTCGTGTCCCCTGCATTGGCAGGCGGATTCTTAACCACTGCACCACCAGGGAAATCCAGAAATAAAACTTTGAATTGAATGGAACTTAACTTTGTCCTCTTGCACTTCCAGCATAGAGCACATACACTTATGTCATATCTTAACTGACATAACTGGAATCTTCCTCAATTGTCTCCCCCACCCCCTGCTGCCCTCCAGTTGACACAAACAGTGGGACGAGGCAAGAAGGCAACCTGAGTGGAAGCACAGAATGAAGCAGCACCAAAGAGATGAAAATAACCTCCCTGAACCCCAGTAAAGCTCCAGCCGACTGGGTCCCAGGGGCATCCTCGCGCAGCCTCACTGTAACAGCTGTGCCTTCGATTCCTGTCCCCACACTTTCTACAGACTGTGCAGAAATGATACAGGTTCCTGCATGCCTCACAGGGCAAGTAACTCAGCTTCCATCAGGCGAGCAGAGACAAACACGTGTCATGGGCTCCTACAGAGGCCATTCAGTGTGCCAAGGCCAGAGGCCCTGCTGGACAGGAGTCCAGGGCTTGAGTCACAAGCGTTTGCAGGAACTGAGTAAAGGAAGAGACGAAGCTGAGAAAGGACCTTGGCTGACCCTGGAGACAGGACCAAACACATGAATTTTCTTCCTTTTAATTCACTTCTAATTCCTCCACATGGATAAAATGAGTATTCTTCTGGGAACATTTACAAAGGTGGACTTGTGATATTTAACAAGGGGCTTGAGTCACAAGCGTTTGCAGGAACCGAGTAAAGGAAGAGAGGAAGCTGAGAAAGGACCTTGGCTGACCCTGGAGACAGGACCAAATGTGTGAATTTTCTTCATTTTAATTCACTTCTAATTGAGTATCGTTAAAATGAGTGTTGTTCTGGGAATATTTACAAAGGTGGACTTGTGATATTTAACTAAAGCATTGTTGACCCTGCAGGAGGAGCTGGAGGTGCTAAGGCAGGAGAGGAGCCTTCATCCCCCTCCACTGCTTAAAGCCTTCCAGCAGCTCCCATTCCCCTTGGGAGGAAGTCCAGGCATCTTGGCCAGCACAGCATGGCTCCTGCTCCAGCCCCAGGCCACCCGCACTCCTGTGCTCCTGGCTTCCAGAGATCCTCTTAGACACCCTGCTCTCCCGTCCTCAAAGAAGCTGTGCCCTGTGCCTAGAACAATACCCCGACACCTGCTCATCTTCACATCACTGCTTACTCACCACCTCCTCCTGGAGACGTCTCACCTCCCCAGAGGTGCAGGTCAGTACGTTTCCTAAATTCTCTCCTAATGCCTCTACTCCCCATCGAAGTACTTGTGCCAATGGAAATTGCTCGTTACTCGATGGAAAGCTCCCTGAGGGTAGGGTTCAGTGGATCATTACTGTGCATCAAGAGGATGACATCATGTTGAAAACCTGAACTTATAAAAGAATGAGTAAATAAATACAGGGTATTAAGCTTGATTTATTCCCTCTGCCCCTGGGAGCCCTCTTCCATCTTCTCTAAAAATAGACCCCTCTTGTTGACAGGGTCTGTCCAAGCAGGGAGTGTCACGCCAAGGACCCAAGGGTTCTTTGAGTTTTGACTGTATCCCAACAAAAATATAATCCATAAACCTCGGCACAGGCTCCATTCATCAGACACCAAAGGTCACACCTGCCATCATCAATAACAGGGCTGATCTAGCTGTCAGCACCAGGAAATGAGGAGAGTGATGCAGGCCCAGTCAGTCAGGGACACCAGCAGCTGTACTAGCTCTGACGTTGCCTTTGGAGGACCAAAGAGCGTGTTTAAAGGCAAAGGGGACTCCTTTGCTGTAAGAAGAGAACTGTGCAGCTATGAAGCTTAGTTGCTGGAGGGAAATTAATAAAATGCTACTTTGTCATTTTAGGTGTAAATTTATTTTTCATCTGGATCAAAGATATACTGCATTTTCTTTATGAATACAAACATGCTGCCAATTAGTGTTGACCTGCTCAGGAGGAGGAAAACCAACGCAGATTCCTTTCAATACTAGAGCAGGGGTGTAAAGCTGTTTATTATTAAGGTTAACCCAATTAGGCTGAGGATATTTTGGCACTTTTCTGCCTTTGGAGTTGTCTGAAGGAGACTTCAGGGAGTAGCAGCAACGTACCAGGGAGACCAACGGCAGCATCTGCCCCCATACAAACTCCAGACTGAAGGACTCACACTCAACATCCTCCCCAACCCTCAGACCCCTGAAAAGTGCCCTGGGGAAGACACCCTGTAGGCTGTTCACCCAGTTCTCAACAAGCCCCCGTGCCAAGCTAGGCATGCCAGGCATATCTGTACTCTGTGACCCACCCTCCCAGCTATGGGTGGCCTAAGTTGGGCCAGAGTTGGAACTTTGGAGTCAGGGCTAAAAGCATCCAGTTTCAGTCTGGGCTGGCCCCTGAAACAGAGGAGATATAAAGACCCAGGGGCCTTGAATACAGCCATTTTCTGCCCAGTGGACCGAGCAGTAGAGAAAGCCAGTGTAGAGAAAAGGAGCAGGAAGCAGCTGCAGAAGAAACAGAGACAAGAGAGGGGCTTCCTGGGTCTCTCACTTAGACCCTCTCTGCTCCCTCCCTCCAACCCTCTCCCCTCCAACCCTGGACCCCTGTCCATTGTAAGTGGATGACTGGACACCCTCAAACCCCACAGAGCTCTGCCTTTACCTGACTGACCCTCCTTGACTTGGTTGAAAGCTGGCTCAGAAGGGAGCTGATCTCAGTACAGCATCAGGCCTCTCTCCCCAGATCATGATGGCACCGTATGTGCACAACACGTATGCACTGAGTAAGTTGATATCACCTTCCCTTAAGGCCTCTCAGAGGAGGTTGCTCATTCACTCGTTTCTCACACACCAGGAAGACACATGGGTATTCTTCCTGCTCCCTACTGCTGCTTCTAGACATCACTCCTCCTCCCTTATAAACCCAAAAAGCACAAGTAAAAAACCAACAACAACTACTCCTCTGTGAGATTTGTGACATCACAGTCATCACCCATTTTCACCCCATTCCTCAAGGCAAGTTCTCCCATCCTAACGTGGGCCCTCATCAGCCCATAGTCTGACTCCATCCATCAATAATTTCTCCTTGAGACAGAAGACCTGTATGCAGAAAACTATAAGACACTGATGAAAGAAATCAAAGATGATACAAACAGATGGAGAGATATACCATGTTCTTGGACACAAAGAATCAACATTGTGAAAATGACTATACTACCAAAAGCAATCTACAGGTTCAATGCAATCCCTATCAAACTACCAAGGGCATTTTTCACAGAACTAGAACAAAAAATTTTACAATTTGTATGGAAACACAAAAGACCCTGAATAGCCAAAGCAATCTTGAGAAAGAAAAATGGAGCTGGAGGAATGAGGCTCCCTGACTTCAGAGTCTACTACAAAGCTACAGTAATCAAGACAGTATGGTACTGGCACAAAAACAGAAATATAGATCAATGGAACAGGCTAGAAAGCCCAGAGATAAACCCACGCACATATGGTCACCTTGTCTTTGAAAAAGGAAGCAAGAATATACAGTGGAGAAAAGACAGCCTCTTCAATAAGTGGTGCTGGGAAAACTGGACAGCTACATGTAAAAGATGAAATTAGAACACTTCCTAACACCATACACAAAAATAAACTCAAAATGGATTAAAGACCTAAATATAAAGCCAGACACTATAAAACTCTTAGAGGAAAACATAGGCGGAACACTCTATGGCATAAATCACAGCAAGATCCTTTTTGACCCACCTCCTAGAGAAATGGAAATAAAAACAAAAATAAACAAATGGGACCTAATGAAACTTAAAAGCTATTGCACAGCAAAGGAAACCACAAACGAGACAAAAAGACAGCCCTCAGAATGGGAGAAAATATTTGCAAACGAAGCAACTGACAAAGGATTAATCTCCGTAATATACAAGCAGCTCATGCAGTTCAATATCAAAAAACACAAACAACCCAATCCAAAAATGGGCAGAAGACCTAAATAGACATTTCTCCAAAGAAGATATACAGATTGCCAACAAACACATGAAAGGATGCTCAACATCACTAGTCATTAGAGAAATGCAAATCAAAACCAGAATGAGATATCACCTCACACCAGTCAAAATGGCCATCATCAAAAAAATCTACAAACAATAAATGCTGGAGAGGGTGTGGAGAAAAGGGAACCCTCTTGCACTGTTGGTGGGAATGTAAACTGACACAGCCACTATGGAGAACAGTATGGAGGTTCCTTAAAAAACTCAAAATAGAACTACCATATGACCCAGCAATCCCACTACTGGGCATATACCCTGAGAAAACCATAATTCAAAAAGAGTCATGTACCACAATGTTCATTGCAGCACTATTTACAATAGCCAGGACATGGAAGCAACCTAAGTGTCCACTGACAGATGAATGGATAAAGAAGATGTGGCACATATATACAATGGAATATTACTCAGCCATAAAAAGAAACAAAATTGAGTTATTTGTAGTGAGGTGAATGGACCTACAGTCTGTCATACAGAGTGAAGTAAGTCAGAAAGAGAAAAACAAATACCATATCCTAATACATATATATGGAATCTAAAAAAAAAAAATGGTTCTGATGAACCTAAGGGCAGGACAGGAATAAAGACGCAGATGTAGAGAATGGACTTGAGGACATGGTGGGGAGGGGAAGCTGGGACAAGGTGAGAGAGTAGCATGGACCAATACACACTACCAAACGTAAAATAGATAGCTAGTGGGAAGCAGCTGCATAGCACAGGGAGATCAGCTCGGTGCTTTGTGACCACCTGGAGGGGTGGGATAGGGAGGGTGGGAGGGAGGGAGACGCAAGAGGGAGGGGATATGGGGATATATGTGTATGTATAGCTGATTCACTTTTTTATACAGCAGTAACTAACACAACATTGTAAAGCAATTATACTCCAATAAAGATGTAAAAAACCAACCAACCAAACAAAAAATTTCTCCTCAGGGTTTCACAGAATGCATTTCAGGGTAAATTTGGGAATGGCCTGGTGAGAACTAAAATGTCAGGTCAAGCGTAACTATATGGTTTAGATATGCTAAATAAAGAGGGGAGTTGAGTCAATCCTGGTGCGTTTGGCTCATGTAAGCAGCTAAACTAGAAAAGTCAGCTTGGAGAAAAGGCTCTTCTCCCTTTGACCTGGTAGAGTGCCTCAGTTCCCCACTAAAATTGAACTGAGTGGACATTACAGCTTTGGGCACTTCTCTAAGACAAGAACTTACTTGGCACCGTGAATAATACCCCAGATTCTTTATATTCCTTCAGCACCAGGCCAGAACAACGTCGTCCATTTACCCCACTGTACAGAGCCAGGATGGGAAGATGCCTCGGGAATGCAGTGGGTGTGCTGCTGGGGGTTATCTAGTCTCCTCTTGTAAGGCTCTCAAGACCTCTCTATGGTTTAATTATCTGTGAGCAATTAAACCCTTATGGGGAGAAGTACTGCAAAAAAAATTTCAATTATACACACGTGTAGCTGCCTGCACCTCTCTTCAAACCCCTTTTATTTCTTGGTCCCTCTGAGGCATGACAGCTGTGCATGTGGAAAACGATTAGGACTGGGAGAGCTTCTTCCCACAGGATCAGAGAGCAAGTGAGTGGTGTGACCCCCCTGCCTGCAGCAGAGGCTGCCGGGGGGAGCCCAGCCTGGCTGGCACAGTGTAATTCCACATCCCTTCCCAGGGCCCTAGCACCATCCCCCAAAAATCAGAGAGTTGAAATGGGCTGGCATTTGAGAATCAGCTACTCTGGTGCCCAACTGCTGCTCACTGCGCACTGCCCACTGCTTCCTGGGTGAGAGGAATCATGCAGATGGCAAGAGAAGACATTTCCCCTAGGAGGCCCTGACTGGTAATATCATGGTTTACAGAGGGCCAAGCAATACTCCCTCACCCTTGACCAAATCCAGATACCTCCAGGGCAGCTCCAGTGACAGGTGTGCACAGGTCTGCAGAGTCACACCCATCGGCATGTTGGGCCCATAGAGCAGTAGCAATGACTCGTTCTAGGAATTTGTCAGGAGGGCCCGCCGCTGGGTGTTCATCCCAGAGTAGCACACGCCACCACACACACACACACACACATGCGCACACACTGTTCTTTGCCTCCCCGACCTGGAGCAGCCCCTGCGTGTGGCGCCGCGGTACAAAGCAGCCCTGGATGCTCGCAGGCGGGTGGCATGGCAGCGACGTTTCACGTCCTCTTGCTCAATGGTCTTGGGTGTTGCCTAAACTCTCAAGCTCAAAACTTACAATATCGTAATCAAATGGCAAAATTATCTAAAGCAATCACATATATCTTACTTTCCATGTCATATATCATATGAAGTATGTGGCATTATAGAGCTCAAAAGCATGTAATTGGCCCACAAAATTCTTAATGTTCCAACTGTCCATCTTAGGAAATACCAACCAAAATAGAAATAATATGCTGCATGAGACTGCCTTTCCAATTCACATGCTCATGCAGACATTCGACCAAGCACAGGGGCGTGTCTAAATCCATCACTGGTGGCCACGCCGCGAGCTGACTTCACATGAGCCGTTACTGGCCATCCCTCACTGGTCTTCTCCTGGACTCTGTGACCCCACTTCCAAGCCACATCTCTGGAGCTTCCACGCCCACTCTCCTGACAGTCGGCCCACTCCACTCCTCCATACGTCTGCTAAGGAGAGGGCCTGGCCCCTTCCCCTGAAAAACACACCCAGTTATCGGCAAGGTGCAACATCCCTGACTCCAACCAAACTACATCATTCAGACCTAAATTGTTTCTAGAAAGCTCGAGGCAAATTTATCAGACAGTTGCCAAAGTCTGTGCTTTACTTAGACGCAGCAACGCAAGGGCCGATTGAACCATTTCCAGAAAGACGCTCTCGTCATTCGTAAACCTGACTGATGAAGGCTCCATTCAAGCAAGGCTGGATGGGGGAAATGACATGATTGACAGGAGAAAGGGGAAACCAACAGGAGCAGCAAGACTCCCCTCCTCACACAGGAGAGTGGGGGACCAGAGAGGGGCTTACCGTGGGTGTTTGGAAAGTTTAGAGTTCTGTTTCAAAGCCCAATGTCTTAACGCAAGAGATTCTGATGAGTTAATTTTGATATAAACTGGTATCTTCCCAGTTTTAGATGAAAATAATCTGCACAGCAATTCATCTTAGCATTGTTTATAACTGTGAAAAACTAGAAGTCTATGTAGGAGACAACATAGTTAAATAAAATAAGATGACTCCACTCTGTGGAATATCAGGACATAATTAAACAAGGATTCTGAAGGAATGTTATACTATGGAAAATGCTTAGGATATAATGCTAAGTCAAAAGTCTAAGGGAACAAAGTGTGCATATGTTATGATTTCACATTTTCAAATAGCAGTTATACAAAGAAAAAATATAGCCTGGGAGACAGTTCACCAAAATATAAACGGTGAATATGTTTAGGTGGTGGGATTATAGACTTTTTCTTTCTACGTACCTATGTTTTCCAAATTTAATGAACGTGTACAATTTTTAATGAACCTATTTGATTATAAATACTTATTTGAAAATATAAGTAAACTGTCTCAGACGCCGCACTGTAAAAATCACAGGGAATCAGAAGACGTAGGTAAGAGAATTAGTATATGAAACTAACCTGTGCATCTGAAGGAAGATGAGGGGAAACTGAAGCAGGTTAGAAGCTGTTCATCTGATGGAAGATGAGAGAAAGCTGAAGCGACTGAGAAGCTCCTGGAATCCCTCTGGGAAAAAAATCATGGGACTTAGGCTGTGGACATGACCCCGCATTTCTCCTTTCTCCCTTCTGCTTTACCACAGGGAAACAAAGGATCAAACGACACTTTTCTTCTGAGAACTAGAAGCAGTACATTGAAAGCCTGCCTTCACCTGGTGCATTTTTAATTTTGACATTTCCTGCTCTGAAACTCTCAGGAACTAGAGCCAGACACCAGGCACCTTCTATATCCTGAAAGAACTGCAATTCCAGGAGAGGTTCTTAATCCATTAGAAGACTGTATTCCTGCAGACTATCATCTCTCTGCGGAAAGGAATCAACTTTGTCTTATTTATTATTGCAAATCCGATGCCTAGCACAGTACTTGGTATTAAAGGGTGTCTCAAAGCGTATTTGTTGAATGAACGCTTTTAAAATATTTTCTTAGAATCAGGGTTAGCCTAAGAAGAAATTGAAGTGAGTTCGAGGTTACTGAAAATTACATTTTATCATATTGTGGCATTTGGCTTTTAATTTGCTATGACTCTATGTTATTTAGACAAATAACTTTACTGTTTTAATTAGTTTAGCCAAATTCACATGTGGTGTTACCTTTAACACAGTGGTTCACACACATAAGAGAAAGAAGCTGAAGCCAAACAGCACCATCCACCTAGTGCAACTTACGTGGATCACGGATGGGCTGCAAAGGAGGAAACGGCCTCTGGAACACCACCCTTGTACACCCAAGTCAGCGGAATGAAGGCACTGGGCCCTGACCACTCCCAGGAAGTGTACCTGTGGGTCAGCCATTTGGTGCCAGGGCTGGAAGGAAAACAGGAGCAGCGCCTTGAAACCTCCCAGCCGACGACTAGACAATCACGGCACCCACGAGTCTCCCGTGATGCCTTGCTCTGAGGCCCTTCTGCCAGGCGCCACCTGGAAGCTCAATTCAATCAAAGTTGCTTTACAACATCATTGGCTTCCATCATTAGTTTACAACGTGTCACCAGTTCGTGGGCTATACAGACAGTTCAAAGATTTCAGTGGCTCTCTCCTTTCCTGTCAGCCCGTCAGCTCTCTGCCATCTCCTCAGTGAAGGGCTCTGTAGATTCTTCAGAGTGAATATAAAATAATAATAGTTAAAATGCTTTAAATAAGTGAAGTTCTGGCAGGTTTCGAGGGCTCTCCCATTTAGTAGCAGACCCTCTAACCGTCAGAGAATCAGAATTGGGAAATAAAACTTAGAAAAAGTTTTAAGGAAATAGGATTATTGAGTTTAGCAAAAAGAGCTGTGTAACACTGTCTTTCAAGTGCGGGAATGGCTTTCACACAGTGAAGAGGTACTTTTCATTTCCTCTACAGGAAGAACAAGAAGAGCCCACTTTTAGTTGAAACTTGAGGTTTCTAACTTAGATATGTTACCTTTGGTTCTCTGATATTCCTCCCCCGGAATTTTTTTTTAAAGTAGGGTAGCTTCTCAACTTTCTGAGATGCTTTTAAACAATTCAACCTGAATGCAGAAGACGGAGCAGGTGGTCTCTCAAGCATTCTCCCTCTTCAAGATGTTGGACACTCAAGAGTTTCAGGGGGAAATTGTACCTTGTCATTTGATGGCCAGTTCAATTCTAACAACATTCCTAAAACACCAGACACGTATTTTCATACAGATGATGACCTGATGGCTTTCTCATCCACTTAAACCTACTGGTTGATTTGATCTCCTAGTTATTGGGTACTGTCCACCCTTTCTCCAGCTTTTCTGACCTGTTTCCTCTGACCCTTTCATCCTATCCAAGTCCCTGTGAACTCACACTGTGTCTTCTGCAATGAAGAGGGTTCTTTTCCCCTTAAGTCATATAGTCCTTTAAAAAAGGATTATTAACCACTATGTCTTGGTCAGATTCCAACATGGGAAATTAGATTTTGCCTCCCTACAATTTCCCCTGTCATTTTAATTAGAAGTACTATTTAATATCCCACTCAAAATAAAACCTGTTGCAGAGAGGGCTGCCTCCGAGGGAACTGCCTTTTCTAGCACAGAGGAGATGTTTCAGAGATGTGTGACTAATACTCCTGGGGCAGGAGCTGAGTACATTGGGATCCTTTGGGGGTAGAGGTACCTCCAAAGGATCAAATTGATTTTTATTTTATGCCTGCGGCAGACAATCCCATAAGACAGATTTTTCCCTCCAGCATTTTGCAGTATCTTCTGAGGTTCAGAATCAAGGCAAGAGCTGCTTGGTGATCTTGTGTGGATGACGCATTACACGGAGCTGACTATGACATCATGTCATCTTGTTCTCAGTCAGAGCAACCCGATGTGCCCGCCCTGCACACCCCAGCTCTGTGAGTCACTGTGTGATAGATGGTCCAGGAGATGCAAAACGACGCTCTTCTAAAAACTCACCATTGAAAAATTGAGGCTTCCGGCCAGGGAATGTAGAGAGAAAAAAAGTAAGCTCTCGGGAGGGGCAAGTTCTCATTTCTGTTTTTCTTTTCATTATTGTTCAAATATAAAATCCTACAAGGGATTGTGGCATTGCTAGTGATTTTGTCATTGATGTTTTATTGCCTCAAAAACGAAGTTTATTTTCCACCAATTTAAACTTTCTGTTATGAACAGCTATGCCGGTCCACATCCTAAGGAGCTTTTATCATCAAAAATGATGGACTGTCTATGTGTGCATTGTGAACGCTGAATACAATTGGCTACATAAGCTCCACTTGTGCCTGAAGAATCCTGTAATACAAAACAATCTTGATACATACAAACTTATAGCGGATTTGAATAATGATAAAATAAAATATCAAGGATAATCTACTAAAGAAAAAATTAAAATTTAGTCTTATCCGAATACTTCCAATCTGAAGGGGGAAAGAAATCATGTGCTGGACCCCAAACAGTGGGAATTCAAGGTTTAAAATCTCTTCTTCTGTTTCTACCTTCCAAATGTCAGTAAACAAAAGAATTACTGAACCAAAGATCCAGTGAACAAAAATTGTAGAGAAAGAGAAACAGCAGAGATTAAGGAAACCAAGATGTTAACAAGGATAGAACCTCATTCTGGCAAGGCTGACCTTTCCAACCCAGCACATACTACTTCTCACTCCTCTGGCTTAAGACATGAGGAGAGTCAGACAAATTAGCAAGAGCCCAGACCGCCACGGCTGAAAAGCAGTCAGGCAGCGAGCACATACTAAATACCTTCCCTTGCCTCAAAACCACTATCCTCCGGCTAGAAATGCACTGTTAATGGGCAGGGCAGCCTCATTTTGGGCTTTGGATGCTATAGGCTTGGTTTGGATCAACATCTGGTTAAATCCCAAGGAAGTTTGCCCCATGAAGGTGACACTATGGGTTCCATGAAGAAGTCGCTCCGTAGTCACTTCAATGGACAAAGAAACCCCAGGAACCGCTACTGGATTTGGAGTCTGCCGACCAGGCAAAACCTGAAGGACCCTCTGGACCCAGACACTCTAATACACCCAGAGGAACTTTAGTTCTCTCTGTGCCACACTCCACTTGTCTAATCACATGGAACAAGTTCTCTTCACTGGGTGTGAGGCTGAGAACACAGTGGGGTTTCCAGAAATGCTTCACATTACAGGTGCATTCTTGCCCAACAATGCATTCCCTCTGGCTTCACAGCTGGAGCACAGGATGCAGAGGTGAGAAACTGAGAATCAACTCTGGCTTGTTTCCCCAATATTACTCAGGGAAAGCCATGGGAAACCCCAATAGGAGTCCTAAGTGGGTTCAAAGTCAATGTCCTGGAGAAAAACAGTAACAGTGACAGCTATTTTTTAAAGGTGTCAAAATTTCAAAGTTGTAATGATGTTCATCCAAGGACTTAGAAATCATGGGCAATAGCATGGCTGAAAATCAACGCACAAGAGTACAAGATACCCAAATGCATCGGAGACAAGATGGCTCCCAGGCTTGTGGATTTGACCAGAGCTTCATTGAAAGTAACTGCTATTTTTTAAAAAGAACAAGTCAATCAAAAGAAGGACGAGTCAGCTGTGGAAGCTCTTATAGGCACTAGCTATTGATGTTATAAAAAAATAACTTAATAATTGCATAGACAGAAACTGCCAAACTGTTTTCCAGAGAGGCTGTGCCATTTTCCATTCTTATCAGCAATGTATCAGTGATCCAGTTTCTTGCATCCTCATCAGCATTTGGTATTATCATATGTATTTTTTCAGCCATTCTTAAAGGTGTGTTATGATATCTCATTCTGCTTTTAATTGGCATTTCCATAATGGGTAATGATGTTGAACCTCTTTTCATGTGTTCATTTGCATACGTACATCCTCTTTGGTTTTAAAATATCTCTTTATGTCTTTTGACTAAATAATTGGATTATTTGTTCCTTTACTGTTGAGTTTTGAGAGTTCTTAATATATTCTAGGTACTAGTTCTTTGTCAGATATGTGGTTTGCAAGTATGTTCTCCTAATCTGTAGCTTTTCTTTTATCCTCTTAACAAGGTCTTCCACAAAGCAAAAGTTTAAAATTTTTATCGTCTGATTTATCAAGTTTCCTTTTATGAATTGTGCCTTTGGTGTCCCCCTTAAGAACTCTTTGCCTAGTCCTAGATCCCAAATTGAGTTTTCTCCTATGTTTTTCCTAAGAGGGTTATAATTTTGCATTTTACATTTAAGTCCATGATCAATTTTGAGTTAAATTTTGTATAAGTTATGAGGTTTAGGCAAGATTTATTTTGTTGTTTCTGGATGTCCAATTGCTCCAGGACCATTTTTTATAAAGCCTATCCTTCCTGTATTGAATTGCTTTTGTACTTGAGTCAAAATCAGTTGCAAGTATTTGTATAGATCTCTTATTGAGTTCTCTATTCTATTCCATTGATCTATGTGTCTAACTCTCCATGAATACCAAACAATCTTGATTACTATTGTTTTATAATTAGTCTTGATACTGGGTAATGATTCCTCCCACTTTATTCCTCTCTTTCAAAATAGTTCCCTTGCCTTTCCATATAAATTTTAGGATAATTGTATCTATAAAAATTTTGCTAGAATTTTAATAGGAATGGCATTAAATATTTCATTCAGAGAGAACTGACATCTTTACTATGCTGAGTCTTCCAAACCATGAACATGATATGTATCTTTATTTATTTAGATCTCTGACTTTTTTATTCAGTATTTTGTAGTCTGTGGAATACAAGTCTTATTTATGTTTTGTTAGATTTCTACCTATTTTTTATTTGAGCAATTGTAAATGATATTGTACTTTTAATTTCAGTGTCCACATGTTCATTACTCATATACAGAAAAATAATTCAATTTTATGCTGGATTCACTTAATTGTTCTAGGAGTTGAGATTTGTTCATTTGTTTTGGGGAGGGATTCCTTTTTGTTGATTCCTTGGGGTTTTCTACAGAGACAATTATGTCATCTGCATATAAGGACAGATAAATTTCTTCATTTCCGATCTGTATGCCTTTTATTTCCTTCTCTTGCTTTGTTACACTGACTAGAATTTACAGAACTATACTAAATAAGAGTGGTGAGAGCTGACATCCTTGCCTTGTTACCAGCTTTAGGGGGAAAGCGTACAGTCTTTCACCATTAAGTTTGACGTCAGGTTTAGGATTTTTATAGATTCACTTTATCAAGTTGAGGAAATTCCCCACTAGTCCTGTTTTTCTGAGAGGTTTTTTTTTCATCAAAAATGTAAAAATTTTCGAAAAAGTTTTGCATCTATTGATATGTGATTGCATCTATGATCATATGATTTTTCTTCTTTAGCCTGTTAATATGGTGAATTACATTATATGATTTTCAAATGTTGAACCAGTCTTGCATCTCTGGAGAAAACCCCATTTGGTCGTGGTGTATAATTCTTTTTATAGAATGCCAAATTCTATTTGCCAATATTTTGCAAAAACTTTTGTGTCTATGTTCACGTGGATATTGGTCTATAGTTTTCTTTTTCTTTTTTGTACTGTCTTTATCTGGTTTTTAGTATCAAGAAATACTGGCTTCATAAAATGAATTGGAAATGCTTCCTTTTCTTCTATTTTGAAGAGATTGTGTAGAATCGGCATTAGTTCTTCTTTAAACATTTGTTAGTATTCTCCAGTGAAAACTTCTGGGCCTGGAGATTTATTTTGGGAGGGTTTAAATTATTATTTTTTTATTACTTATTTATTATTTATTTTAATTTTTTTGTCTGTGTCGGGTCTTAGTGGTGGCACACGGGATCTTCACTGAGGCGTGCGGTCTTTTCAAAGAATCAAAATTCTTTAATAACCTAAATGGGAAGAATTTGAAAAAGAATAGACACTTGTATATGTATAACTGAATCACTTTGCTGTACACCTGAAACTAACACAACATTGTAATCGATGATACTCCAATATAAAATAAAATTTTTAAAACATTTAAAAATTTTAGAAAAACCCAACTTTTTGTTCCACTGATTTCCTCTACTTTTGTTTTTAATTTCATTGATCTCTGTTCTTTTCTTTATTATTTCCTTCGCTATGCTTGCTTTTCACTTATTTTGCTCTTCTTTTTCTAGATTCTTGAAGTAAGAACTTAGATTACTTTTCCTCTTTTCTAATGAAAGCATTTTAATGCTATAAATTTTCTTTTCAGTAGTGCTTTAGCTGAGTCCCACAAATTTTGATATGCTGTATATTCATTTTCATTCAGTTCAATTTATTTTTACTTCAATATAATCAAAACCCATGGATTACCTAGAAATGTGTTGTTTAGTTTCCAAGTACATGGAGATTTTGCTGTGATCCTTCTGTTAGTGATTTCTAGATTAATTCTACTGTGTCCAGAAAGTACATACCATGTGACTTCTATTCTCTTAAAGTTTTATGGCGCAAGATATGTCCTATTTTGGTATATGTTCCATGGGCACTTGAAAAGAATACGTACTCTGCTGTGGTTGGGTGAATCTTTCTATAAATGTCAATTAAAGCTTGTTGGCTGATAACGTTGTTGCGTTCTTCTATATCCTTGCTGATTGTCTGTTTAGTTGTTCTATCAGTGTTATTAGAGGAGTATGGAAATCTCCAACTATAATGAGGAATTTGTCCATTTCTACTTTCAGTTCTATCAGTTTTTGCTTCACATATTTTGCAGCTCTATTGTTTGATGCATGCACATTTAGGATTACTATCTCTTCTTGGTATACTGACCTTTTGCCATTAAATAATGTCCCTTTCTGACTAATTTTCTTTGCTCTAAAGTTTACTTTATATGATATTAATATAGCCACTTCTGATTTATTTTGATTAATAGTTGCATAATATATCTTTTTCATCTTTTTACTTTCAACCTTTTTACATTGTTATATTTGAAGTGAGTTTCTTATAGATCGCATACAGTTATGTTTTTTAAATAAACTCTGCCAGTGACAGTCTTATAGTTGATATATGTAAACCATTCACATTTAATGCAATTATTAATATGTTGTGAATTAAGCCTGCCATTTTATATTTTGTTTTCTGTTTGTTCTCTCAGTTTTTCATTTGCTTCCTTTTTCCTATCTTCCTATGGGTTATAATAAATCTATGTTATTTTTAAATGTATCTCTTTGTACAGTATTTTTAGTGATTTCTCTGAGTATTGCATTATACATAGATAACTTGTACTTCTACTGACACCATGGGGGCCAGGGAGGTGGTCTCATCACCACTGGGCAGTAGTGAAAATCTTAACGCTCCATGCGGTCTCCTCTGACACCACTCCAGGTGAGGGGTTTCCTTGTTCCAGTGTGGAGAGGGTAGGCGTCTTTTCTCGTGTTGGTGGAGGTGGGGCCTTGGTTCTTCTGTGGTGTTTGGCTAGAGTGGAGCAGTTATTGTCTAAACGTTTTCTGTCTTCCTAAGCTGCCCCTTTCCTGGTCCTTTGGCTAGAGAGAGCAGGCTTGTGTTGGGGCTTTTTCTGTCTGCACTTGGTGTTTCCAGGTTACAGGTTTATTAAGCTCCAAGTCTGGGATTTATGAGACAAAAAGAAAACCCAGGAAATTTACCATTATGTTGTTCCTTGTGTCCTGCGGTTCCTAGCTGGTCTGCTTTCCTCTTTTCATCTTTCAGAATCTTCTTATGTTTGTTTTATATATATTGTCCAAGGTTTTGGGTTGTACTTAGCACATGAAATGGGGAAAAGTACGTCTACTCCATCTTCCCAGAAGTGAAAGTGCTTCTTCCATAGCTATTTAATGAAGAATATTTAAAACGATAGAAAGACTACCAGCACAGATGTTTTGAGAAGACAAATCATCAACTAGCCATTATATTGTCAGATAAATATATTTATTGTCAGATAAATATATTTATTGTCAGATAAATACACGTAGTTATCATAAAATTTAAATTGAACCTGTATTTATTCTGATTCCTTTCATCACAAAATTGGGTTTCAATTTAAGGCAAAGAAGAGTTTTTTTGTAATGTGGAATGGTTCCTTTTAATAATTCAAAAGGTTTTCAATTGTAATCTTGATATTATAAATGTTCTTATATGAAAGTACATTTGTATCAGATTATTAATAAATGCTTGAATTTTGTGGTAGGTTATAGATAAAGCAGTTCTCAGATTAAATTCTGCCACTAATATAAGCACTTATTGGCAGATAGCACAAAGGCAACCTGTTTTCTTAGCTAGATGAAGTCCCAGGCTCTGTCTTTTTTTTTTGGCCAGATCATGGGGCATGCAGGATCGTAGTTCCCTGGTCAGGGATTGAACCTATGTCCCCTGCAGTGGAAGCACAGATTCTTAACCACTGGACTGCCAGTCCCTTTTTTCTTCTTCTTTTTTTCCCCCCCAGGCTCATCTTCTTAAATGCTCTAACCACACTTTGCATTAAAAAAATATTCAAGAAAATCATGAATTCTAGAGGCAAATTCAGTTAACCTCTCAGTCAGCCTCAAATGACCAGAATCTTCTAAATTCTGGGAACACAAGAACATATTGTATTCAAGTCTCAGGCACCAACCTCACATGTGAGGGAGGCAGGCTTCCTAGCTTCTTATACCCTATCACGCAAAATGGGAGAGTTTCTCTAAAATATTTTGATCAATCCATATATCTTAAAGACCAATAATTTCAGCAAAAAAAATTCTGAAAGCCATTGTACAAAATAGCAAACTATTAATGTCACCAAGGAGAACCCATTAGTAACGTTTAACAAAATGTCTAGTCCCATTTTAATCCAAGATAAAGATGGCTGGAAGGGTTGAGGGGCTGTTTGCAAAGTATGTCATTTGGTTAAATATCAACAAACTATTCCTAGAAACATGCATACAGCCTAGGTTAACTGACCGCCCAAATGTGAATGAATTCCAAACAATTCACACACATATACTTACATGTCTATACTGAATTATTTAAAACATAAAGTTGTTGACCACATAATGCACACACTGTTTTAAATAACTTACCCTCCTATTCTCAACAACCCACTTAGAAGGAACAGCATATTCATATATATGTCAGTGTAGGATGAGCCCTCCACACGAAAAATTGTGCAGCACATTACTTTTATATTTTTATGCTCTTGTAAAAGCTAAGTAACTATTTATGCCCCATTTCTCATTTTTCCTGAAAACACCCACCAGCGTCACGCTGTACATCATAGAGAATGCCGATTTAATCGCTGAGAAGTCAGGGCAGGAGGAAGGACAGAAGGAAGGC
Organism: Eschrichtius robustus; assembly: GCF_028021215.1. NCBI lineage: Eukaryota > Metazoa > Chordata > Mammalia > Artiodactyla > Eschrichtiidae > Eschrichtius > Eschrichtius robustus. Next base: position 12,396,656 of record NC_090840.1, read on the forward strand.
AGAAGTAGTGGACAGAGCATCTTACAGTTTTTCCAGAAGTGAAGCAGCTGGTAACCACCCTTTGTTGCAGAGTCACCTCTTGTAAGCTTCTGAAAGTCATTGCTTTTCTGACACTCATACTAGGGTGGATTAAGCACAGCATTCTTTAGAAAAGCTGTTTTCAGACTTTTTAAAAAAACTTCTATTGTAGTAGAACAGAGGGAAGGGTTGATAAAGCTACCGCTATCCAGCCCCCTCCCAGAAGGGTGGTTCTCAAAATGTGGACCCCATCCCAGACTTGCTGAGTCAGAATCTCCAGAATTAAGGTCCAGAACCAGCATATTTAACAACCTCCCAGGTAACTTGGGAGATCTCTGCCTTCCTGCCTTGTGGAACACAGTTTGAAAATCACTCACTGTTACAATTAGTTTAATAGTCAACATAACACAGAGAGGAAATTAGATCTCTGTGGGCAACACTGTGTGGAAACAGAATGACCAAAAGCTCCAGTCACAGCGAACAATTAAAGGGCAGCCAGCACAGGTGGTCCTGGGGTCCAGAGCAGGAGTGTCCCTGCCCACCCAAGACCAAACCCAGGCCAGACTGACTTCTGGTTGCTTTTGCTTTGTTGTGCTATGAGGTGAATGGTCACATAGGAAAAAATAGGGGCTTTTTACTTTCAAATTCCTTTCTTTATGAAATAAACTTCTTTAAAAATTGTAACTTATTGAAACACTTTAGTTCTTACTGAAACCTCTTACCATGGAAACGTGACATTTAGAGAGAAATATATTAGTCAAAGAATGTAATTAATAAAAGGCGTTCTTTCTGAAGTTGACACCAGGGATTTAATTGATCAGCACCATAGGCTAACATCAGTCACCAAAGGGACGCGGGTAGCATTCCAATCAGAGGACAGAAAGGAGGAGTTTGGAGGAAGTGTGTGGTATAAAATCAAATATATGTAGAATAAACAAATACCTGGGCTCTCAAAAAACAAAACAAAACAAAATTAGCCCTCATAAGCCAAACCACTGCAAGCAGGCAATATTGTTGTTAAAATTGCTTTTACATGAACTGTTTATGTTTTCAATGTTTTCTGACTTCTTGTATTGCTTTTCCTGTATGTAGGGATTTCACAATTTTGGATATAAAAACAAAGCAATGTTTGACTACACTTTTAATACCCTAAAAAACCTCAGAATGTCCAAGAAAGGAATAAATAGATTTAAAAATATGTATTTCCAAAGAATATATAGTGGCATATGGAAAAGTTCTTTATTAATTTAATTTTTTAAAAGAAAAGCAGAGATATGAAACTATATTTCAGTATAATGAGCTTGATCCCAATTTTGTAAACATATGAACATCTGTGTTTGAGATATATTGAAAAAAAAAAAAAACTGGAGTGAAATATACCTAAACTTTTCACAGTTAACTTTACTCTGGGTATTAAGAGTATATTATTTTCTACTTTATACATTTTTGTTTCAAAATTGTCTACAATAAATGTGTATTCATTTTATAATTAACATATTTTTTAAGTGACCAAGTTTCCATTCTCTCAAAATAATTCTAGGATCTTTTTCTATTTATTCATGCGTGATTCATGTCCCTTTTAGCACTACCACCCCCAACCCATTTGAAAATATCCTTCAAGCACAAAGACATTGACCTCAAACTTCAACAAAGATCACTGAAGCTTTAAAATTCTATGATTCTAGACATCTCTAGGTGCCATATATTGGCGCATTTATTTCATATATAAACAAGTTATAGGGTAATAAGAAATTTTATTATTTTTATCATATCAGGCAGAACCTGATGTGTCTGCCATTTTGCAATTCACATTCTGTTGTACTAATTGTAGGCTTTATAGAGGATATTTCAAATACCAACAACTGAGACTTCACCTGTTGGAGAGTTATAGCTTGCGGATATAAATCATGCATACATCCTGTTCCTAATTAAGGAGGAAGATTGTCATATGTCATTGGAGACAACATAACAGACAGCTGCTTCTACCATGCCAGCCCTTGCATCTGTCAAAATATTGCTTAGAAATACTTGTGAGGATAAGACAAGGATAAATACACTCATGAGGCTGAGGATGATCACCAAACACACATGCACAAGACAAAAAATTCGCTACATAAAATCTTTATTCTCGGGGCTTCCCTGGTGGCGCAGTGGTTGAGAATCTGCCTGCCAATGCAGGGGACACGGGTTCGAGCCCTGGTCTGGGAAGATCCCACATGCAGCGGAGCGGCTAGGCCCGTGAGCCACAACTACTGAGCCTGCGCGTCTGGAGCCTGTGCTCCGCAACAAGAGAGGCCGCGATAGTGAGAGGCCCGCGCACCGCGATGAAGAGTGGCCCCCGCTTGCCACAACTACAGAAAGCCCTCGCACAGAAACGAAGACCCAACACAGCCATAAATAAATAAATAAATAAATAAATAAATAAATAAATAAAGACTAATATTTTTAAAAAAAAATCTTTATTCTCAAGTTATTCCAGTGGCATATATAGCAAAGAGAGGGTTTGGGATTCACAAGGGAAAAGGGAAAGGGAATTCAAGCTCCAGAGTTGTTATATACAGGAGAGAGCTGGGGGCAGTAATCTCACTGATACAGAAGAAAGGTACCTGGTCCTGAAGCTGCAGTCAAACAGTCTTTGGTTCAAGTGCCAATTATCCCACTTATTACCTTTGTGACCACTGATGAATCACACAACTTCTTTAATCTCATTTGCTTCATTTGTGAAAGGAGAATTAAAATATCAAATGGATAGGATGACTATGAGAATTACATGAAGAAATATATGCAAATTATTTAGGTCATAAGTCTTTGGGTTCCCCAGTAAATGCCCATTCATTTCTGGTCCATCTCTGAGGAAGAAATTAAAGCATTTGGTTGTTGTCCGGATATTGGGTTCCATTGGCTCAGGTAGGGCAGGCTTGCTCCCAAGGTAGCACAAGGCCCTCACAGCAAAAGAGCAAAAGTCAAGCCTGAATCCTCTAACACTAATTTTTCCAACTATGGGTCATGATACATTAGTGGGATATAAAACAATTTAGTGTGGTGTGATTAACATTTTTTAAGTGAAATGGAATGGACCACATTAGAACTCATCAAACGTGGTAAGGGTGAATTTCATGGAACTCTTATTTTGGTTTCATATATGTGTGCATGTTCACGTATACATACTTCATTTTTATGTGAAAGTATTTCTTACCGTGGATCAAGGTCAAAAATTTTTGAAAACTACTTCTTTAGAGAAAGCCAGGTTTCAAAGTCCCAGCCCAAAGGCTCATGTCACACTGATTCAGAGTTTGAAAGAAGCGAGATAGGAGCTAATTAGGAAGAGTGTGAGGGCAGGAACCTCAGTGATTGCTGGAACAAGCTTGAAGTATCCACAATTCCTATACTTGTCAATGGTTATGTAGTGAGCCAGGCTTAACATGGGCATAGCAGACCCTAGATACTAGCCAGATTTGGTTCCCAGGATGCTGGGGGTTAGCAGCTTCCTTCACATTCCCCAGCAAAACCACTGATCCCCTCTACTGGGGCACCTGGGTTTTGTTCACCTCCTGCTCTGTGGTACGTCTCACCTAGGACCAGTTTTCTTACCTCCCTCCTGCCACGCACAAGTCTTGGGGCTGAGCCCTGTTCTCATCCTTCCCCGCTTCACCTCACTCGGTGCTCTGTAGACTCAAGTGCCCCTCGCTACATTCTATGGCCAGTCCCCACACTCTCCCTCCCCCTCCCATCCCAGCATCTGGCCCCAAGTGGAACTGATGGCCCACAGCTCAACTCAGAAAATCAGAACAGATGAAACCCTTCTCCAACATGAAGACCTTCAAATATTTGTCACCTCTTTAAATGTGATGAAATTACCTTGTACGTCTTCACCTAGTCGCCAGAACAGTCACCAGAGAGATGGAGTATCACCAGGAGCCTCCTCCTAGGGCCCTGGTCCCAGAATGTTGCCGCCACCAGCGGGCAGGAGTCCTTCTGTTTGTCGTACCTCCCAGCTTATATTTGCCCACGAGGATCTCATGTACCGTTATCAGGGGTCTTGCTGAGGTCCCAACAGCCTAGGTCTACCACTGTCCTGTGGGGCATTATCTTGATGCCATTGCAGGCTACCAGAATGCCGAAAATACTACCAGGAGGTCATGGGATGGTTTGTTAAAAATCCATTTGTAACACACAGTGAGAAAGAAGGGAAAAGAGACCAGGATGAGTTAACACACTTAAGATAGGGTGCAGCCAGGGTGGAAGGACCTCACTGCTTGAATCCTGGGTTAGCAGTGTTCATTTGTCTTCTCTCTCTCTCTCTCACTCACACACACACACACACACACACACACACACATGTCTTTCCTACTGATGCCATAGTTACAAAGATCAAAATTGAGATTTGAGCAAGGGGGCCCAAGGATGGAAGTTGCCCTGGGCCCATCACACATTGGCTCCATTGGAGAAACAAAGGGACAAGTACCTCTGGCCATAGCTATAGCTCACCAGTTAGCTGATGACCAGCCCTGGGTTTATGTGTGTTTCTTGGGCAGAGGATACATGGGGCTAGAATGGCTACGTGAATTAGGACCTCATTAATATTATGTGCTCATTTAGTAACCTGAATACCTTATGCCTTTTTTTATATTTAGTATCTCATATATCCCATATACATTTATATGACTGAATATTTAGTACCCAGGACCTCATGAATATCAGATATCTTTTGGTCACTTTATGCCTTCACATCTATGTTTAACACATATGTCCTACTTACTAACTGCTTGTCTATATCTAACACACCTTAAAATGTTTCACCTATATTTTACAAATTTATTCATCTTCTATAATAGAATTGACTTATTTCAAAAGCAAGTGCACATTACACCACTTTTCTCTGATTGCCAGTTTAGTAGGCAATTCATTTAAGGAAAGTTAAATTTCCTTCCATTTAGAAGGAAATTCATTTAAGCCAACCTAATTGACCTATATCGACATGGGGACTCAGCCTGGCCTCCAGAGCAGGCTGGCTGGGTTTAAACCACTACGAGCCACGTGAGTTTAGTCAAGTCACTTATCCCCCTGTTCTTCAGTTTCCTCAGATGTAAAACAGGGATGATAAAAGTATCTACTGCACACAGCTACTGTGAAGATTAAATGAAACCATCTAAGCAAAGTAATTAGAGCAGTGCCTGGCACATAATAAATGCGATGTAAGTGATACTGTTCTAATTTTCCATAGACTCCTCAGGCAGGCGCCTGGGAACATCTCTTTTTCATCTAAGCCATCATCTAGACTGAATGCCATCTCTAGGTCTGGAGTCTACTTCTATCCTCTTTGGGAAAATTAGGATGGTGCTTATCGTATTCCAGATTATGTTGACAAGGCAAAGCAAATGTAAATGTGACATGACTGCAACACAACGAGGTCAGCCCAATGCCTAGAGTACTACAATCTCCAGTTCACTTCCCCAGTTGTCTCAAAATCACAACAATTTCCCACATTTTTATCCTTCTTTTAACTCACAATTCCTATTCTCTGTAGAACAAATTTCAGCGATTTATCTGGCTATGGTTTTCTCTCTTCTCTGGCCCTGCTCAGTGTAAAGCTCTACATCTGTTAGCTACCCTCTGAACAAATGCAATCTGCCCCTCCGTCCATTCTTCACACTTAGCCAGGAATGCATCATCCTGGTGTCTTAAACCACAGCTCACACACCCAAATTCCATTTGTCAATACCATCTGCATAGCCAGCCACCTCCCTCCAAGACCTTCCCCTATCATGCAAAGGCAGAAATGATGAATAATGATCATAGCGACCATTTGCCAAATATCTGCTATGTGCCAGGGAGTGTGTTTAGGGCTTTCCACTGATCTCTAATCCTGGTACCACAGGCACTATTGTTAGCACCCACCGGCTTTCGTGTGAAGTGCCTCCCAGAAACCCAGAGACAGGAGAGACCAATACATAATAGATCAGAAATATGCTGTCACCTTAAATACCCAGAAAGTGAAGAGTCTTGCATTAATTGATCAAAACCAGATGGAATGTGTCAAATTATCTAAAGAAAGACTGTGTCACAAAAACTCTAGAAAAAAGAAGTCAGTCATTAGTTGGTGGACCTAAGAATCATTCTCAACTCCTGCTCCCTTATCACTTTCCACTATACAGGATGGAAAAGCCAAACACTTGCCTTCCCAGCCTGCTTTGCAACTGGAGGGGTGGGGAGCAGGCATGTAAGGGGGCCATGCAGTGGGGTCATACAACACAATTCTGGCCAGTAAGAAATAAGTGGAAGTCTTCTGGGGATGACAGAGCAGTTTTTGCTTTCATAATGAAAGGGACAGGTAAGGATGACGCCACCCCTGCCTTCACCTCTTACTGCCTTGAATGAGAGATGTAATGGTTGCAGCCAGAAAAGACATGACATTTAGATTCAGACAGAACTGCATTCAAATCTGTTTCCTCACTTACTGGAGGTGTGGCATTGGGTAAATTCCTTAATATGCCTCATCTGTAAAATGGGTTTAATAATACCTGTAGATGTTCCAGTGATAAGGGAATGATGCACCACAATGGTCAGATGTTCAGTCCTCAGCTGGTACATATAGTTTCCAAGTGGCAGCTCCATGGGATTGCCAATTATCATCAGAAGGCACTCTCCACTGTTGCTATTCTCCGGGTGCTTCATCCTTTGCTGATTTCCTTGGCCCTGTCCATGTCTCTGAAAAGATCCATTCATTAAACTCTCTCTAAGTGACCATTTCAGTGTGCCATCTATTTCCTGCTACAGTCCCAACTGACGCAATCACTGATCGAGTATGCTCGTTGTGGAGACTTCACTCCAACAAAGAGTAGCCAGCCCAACCAGGTCTCAGAGGCCCCTTTGATCTAAAGGCCCCCAAGCCAAGCCTTCCTTCCCTTCATGTCTGCTGTTGACCCCTAAGTTACCAAGAAAGGATCCTGGCCCTGGCCTCCCTGCTGGAACATCATGTACCTGCCTCAGGGACACACACAAACACACACACAAACATACACACACAGACATCCCACCCCAACCAAAGAAGAAGAAATAGCATCTAGGCAGGGTCAATAGCTGGATTAAATTTTCAGAGGAATAAAGAAAAAGCAGGAAGGACTAAAACATTTTAAACTCCATCTAGTTTCATGCTATATCCCTAAAGCCTACTACAACGCAGTGGGTGAGCTCAAGAAATGAATGTGCCTCTTCCCACATCCCCACCCCAGGCCCAGGAGAAGGAAAAGCAGGGGTGACAGGGCAAAGCCTCCCTTATAACTCTGCTGGAGAGAGAAGAAGGCCAGCAATTATTAGGTAATCTCAGTAGTCTGGAACTACTTTCCTGTTACATATCATGCACACACCCTCCATTAATTTTGATCACGTTATCAAAATCTTCAGTTCCCTTGTTTCCATTTGGCATTACTTCTCTTATTTTATCCTGGATTCCTTCAAGAATCCTGACACACTGAGGTGTTGAGAAGCAACTTCCCTTAAGCTTGGTGGCCAACTTCCATTCATCATTGAATATAAAAATTAACACAGCAAAGTCCCAGTTCCTGCTGAATCGTGCCCTCTGTCTCCACACTTTCCGTAGCCTTGGGCTCCCAAGAGAGCTTTTGCTTCTGGCTCCCCTTGCTAAGTGGCTTGTTGGGCTGCCTGGGCATTCTGGGCTTCTGGGTGTAGGCACCCCAGCACCACCTACACCATTCTATCCCTACTCCTGTTATCTTGGGACAAGCCTTTGCTGCTGCCAGGACAGTCACTTGCTATTGCCAGCAATTCATCAGCAATCAGCAGCAATTAGCAGCAGCCTGAGTTAACACACATTAGAAACCACTCAGCAAACTCAGAAAGGAAAACCTCTGAGAATTTTAGAGAATGGCTGACCTCTTCCCATCCTCCAGCTGCAGTGAGAAGCCTTACACCCATCTCTCCAGAACTCTAAACAGGCTGCCAATGTACACTAGATCTTGTAAACCCAGGAGAGGCTATACCTTCTTTGGGGTCTGCAACATATGTTTCCAGAGCTCCCACCTTGAAATATGGTTTGGCTAGATGGCAAGCAACTAGCTTCATGCTGTCCTGTGATGAAGGCTCAGAAGTCATTCACCTTGAGCTCCTTCCATCAGCAAAGTGGCACCAAGGGATGAATCTTTTTTTTTTTTTTTCTTTATTAGTTGTTTTGTTTGTTTGTTGTTTTATACTGCAGGTTCTTATTAGGCATCAATTTTATACACATCAGTGTATACATGTCAATCCCAATAGCCCAATTCAGCACAACACCATCCCCACCCCACCGCAGTTTTCCCCCCTTGGTGTCCCTATGTCCGTTCTCTACATCTGTGTCTCAACCTCTGCCCTGCAAACTGGCTCATCTGTACCATTTTTCTAGGTTCCACATACATGCGTTAATATACGATATTTGTTTTTCTCTTTCTGACTTACTTCACTCTGTATGACAGTCTCTAGATCCATCCACGTCTCAACAAATGACTCAATTTCGTTCCTTTTTATGGCTGAGTAATATTCCATTGTATATATGTACCACATCTTCTTTATCCATTCGTCTGTCAGTGGGCATTTAGGTTGCTTCCGTGACCTGGCTATTGTAAATAGTGCTGCAATGAACATTCGGGTGCATGTGTCTTTTTGAATTACGGTTTTCTCTGGGTATATGCCCAGTAGTGGGATTGCTGGGTCATATGGTAATTCTATTTTCAGTTTTTTAAGGAACCTCCATATTGTTCTCCATAGTGGCTGTATCAATTTACATTCCCACCAACAGTGCAAGAGGGTTCCCTTTTCTCCACACCCTCTCCAGCATTTCTTGTTTGTAGATTTTCTGATGATGCCCATTCTAACTGGTGTGAGGTGATACCTCATTGTAGTTTTGATTTGCATTTCTCTAATAATTAGTGATGTTGAGCATCTTTTCATGTGCTTCGTGGCCGTCTGTATGTCTTCTTTGGAGAAATGTCTATTTAGGTCTTCTGCCCATTTTTGGATTGGGGTGTTTGTTTCTTTAATATTGAGCCGAATGAGCTGTTTATATATTTTGGAGATTAATCCTTTGTCCGTTGATTCGTTTGCAAATATTTTCTCCCATTCTGAGGGTTGTCTTTTCGTCTTGTTTATGGTTTCCTTTGCTGTGCAAAAGCTTTGAAGTTTCATTAGGTCCCATTTGTTTATTTTTGTTTTTATTTCCATTACTCTAGGAGGTGGATCAAAAAAGATCTTGCTGTGATTTATGTCAAAGAGTGTTCTTCCTATGTTTTCCTCTAAGAGTTTTATAGTGTCCAGTCTTACATTTAGGTCTCGAATCCATTTTGAGTTTATTTTTGTGTATGGTGTTAGGGAGTAATCTAATTTCATTCTTTTACATGTAGCTGTCCAGTTTTCCCAGCACCACTTATTGAAGAGACTGTCTTTTCTCCATTGTATATCTTTGCCTCCTCTGTCATAGATTAGTTGACCATAGGTGCGTGGGTTTATCTCTGGGCTTTCTATCTTGTTCCATTGATCTATGTTTCTGTTTTTGTGCCAGTACCATATTGTCTTGATTACTGTAGCTTTGTAGTATAGTCTGAAGTCAGGGAGTCTGATTCCTCCAGCTCCGTTTTTTTCCCTCAAGACTGCTTTGGCTATTCGGGGTCTTTTGTGTCTCCATACAAATTTTAAGATGATTTGTTCTAGTTCCGTAAAAAATGCCATTGGTAATTTGATAGGGATTGCATTGAATCTGTAGATTGCTTTGGGTAGTATAGTCATTTTCACAGTGTTGATTCCTCCAATCCAAGAACATGGTATATCTCTCCAGCTGTTGGTATCATCTTTAATTTATTTCATCTGTGTCTTATAGTTTTCTGCATACAGGTCTTTTGTCTCCCTAGGTAGGTTTATTCCTAGGTATTTCATTCTTTTTGTTGCAATGGTAAATGGGAGTGTTTCCATAATTTCTCTTTCAGATTTTTCATCATTAGTGTATAGGAATGCAAGAGATTTCTGTGCATTAATTTTGTATCCTGCAACTTTACCATATTCATTAATTAGCTCTAGCAGTTTTCTGGTGGCAGTTTTAGGATTCTCTGTGTATAATATCATGTCATCCGCAAACAGTGACAGTTTTACTTCTTCTTTTCCAATTTGTATTCCTTTTATTTCTTTTTCTTCTCTGATTGTCGTGGCTAAGACTTCCAGAACTATGTTGAATAATAGTGGTGAGAGTGGACATCCTTGTCTCGTTCCTGATCTTAGAGGAAATGCTTTCAGTTTTTCACCATTGAGAATGATGTTTGCTGTGGGTTTGTCATATATGGCCTTTATTATGTTGAGGTAGGTTCCCTCTATGCCCACTTTCTGGAGAGTTTTTATCATAAATGGGTGTTGAATTTTGTCAAAAGTTTTTTCTGCATCTATTGAGATGATCATATGGTTTTTCTTCTTCAATTTGTTAATATGGTGTATCACATTGATTGATTTGCGTATATTGAAGAATCCTTGCATCCCTGGGATAAATCCCACTTGATCATGGTGTATGATCCTTTTAACGTGTTGTTGGATTCTGTTTGCTAGTATTTTGTTGAGGATTTTTGCATCTATATTCATCAGTGATATCGGTCTGTAATTTTCTTTCTTTGTAGTGTCTTTGTCTGGTTTTGGTATCAGGGTGATTGTGGCCTCATAGAATGAGTTTGGGAGTGTGCCTTCCTCTGCAATTTTTTGGAAGAGTTTGAGAAGGATAGGTGTTAGCTCTTCTCTAAATGTTTGATAGAATTCACCTGTGAAGCCATCTGGTCCTGGACTTTTGTTTGTTGGAAGATTTTTAATCACAGTTTCAATTTCATTGCTTGTGATTGGTCTGTTCATATTTTCTGTTTCTTCCTGGTTCAGTCTTGGAAGGTTATACCTTTCTAAGAATTTGTCCATTTCTTCCAGGTTGTCCATTTTATTGGCATAAAGTTGCTTGTAGTAGTCTCTTAGGATGCTTTGTATTTCTGCAGTGTCTGTTGTAACTTCTCCTTTTTCATTTCTAATTTTATTGATTTGAGTCCTCTCCCTCTTTTTCTTGATGAGTCTGGCTAATGGCTTATCAATTTTGTTTATCTTCTCAAAGAACCAGCTTTTAGTTTTATTGATCTTTGCTATTGTTTTCTTTGTTTCTATTTCATTTATTTCTGCTCTGATCTTTATGATTTCTTTCCTTCTGCTAACTTTGGGTTTTCTTTGTTCTTCTTTCTCTAGTTTCTTTAGGTGTAAGGTTAGATTGTTTACTTGAGATTTTTCTTGTTTCTTGAGGTAGGCTTGTATAGCTGTAAACTTCCCTCTTAGAACTGCTTTTGCTGCATCCCATAGGTTTTGGGTCGTCGTGTTTTCATTGTCATTTGTCTCTAGGTATTTTTTGATTTCTTCTTTGATTTCTTCAGTGATCTCTTGGTTATTTAGTAACGTATTGTTTAGCCTCCATGTGTTTGTCTTTTTTACGTTTTTTCCCTGTAGTTCATTTCTAATCTCATAGCATTGTGGTCAGAAAAGATGCTTGATATGATTTCAATTTTTTTAAATTTACTGAGGCTTGATTTGTGACCCAAGATGTGATCTATCCTGGAGAATGTTCCGTGCGCACTTGAGAAGAACGTGTAATCTGCTGTTTTTGGATGGAATGTCCTATAAATATCAATTAAATCTATCTGGTCTATTGTGTCATTTAAAGCTTCTGTTTCCTTATTTATTTTCATTTTGGATGATCTGTCCATTGGTGTAAGTGAGGTGTTAAAGTCCCCCACTATTATTGTGTTACTGTCAATTTCCTCTTTTATGGCTGTTAGCAGTTGCCTTATGTATTGAGGTGCTCCTATGTTGGGTGCATATATATTTATAATTGTTATATCTTCTTCTTGGATTGATCCCTTGATCATTATGTAGTGTCCTTCTTTGTCTCTTGTAACATTCTTTACTTTAAAGTCTATTTTATCTGATATGAGTATAGCTACTCCAGCTTTCTTTTGATTTCCATTTGCATGGAATATCTTTTTCCATCCCCTCACTTTCAGTCTGTATGTGTCCCTAGGTCTAAAGTGGGTCTCTTGTAGACAGCATATATATGGGTCTTGTTTTTGTATCCATTCAGCAAGCCTGTGTCTTTTGGTTGGAGCATTTAATCCATTCACGTTTAAGGTAATTATCGATATGTATGTTCCTATGACCATTTTCTTAATTGTTTTGGGTTTGTTTTTGTAGGTCCTTTTCTTCTCTTGTGTTTCCCACTTAGAGAAGTTCCTTTAGCATTTGTTGTAGAGCTGGTTTGGTGGTGCTGAATTCTCTTAGCTTTTGCTTGTCTGTAAAGCTTTTGATTTCTCCATCAAATCTAAATGAGATCCTTGCCGGCTAGAGTAATCTTGGTTGTAGGTTCTTCCCTTTCATCACTTTAAGTATATCATGCCACTCCCTTCTGGCTTGTAGAGTTTCTGCTGAGAAATCAGCTGTTAACCTTATGGGAGTTCCCTTGTATGTTATTTGTCGTTTTTCCCTTGCTGCTTTCAATAATTTTTCTTTGTCTTTAATTTTTGCCATTTTGATTACTATGTGTCTCGGCGTGTTTCTCCTTGGGTTTATCCTGTATGGGACTCTCTGCGCTTCCTGGACTTGGGTGGCTATTTCCTTTCCCATGTTAGGGAAGTTTTCGACTATAATCTCCTCAAGTATTTTCTCTGGCCCTTTCTCTCTCTCTTCTCCTTCTGGGACCCCTATAATGCGAATGTTGTTGCGTTTAATGTTGTCCCAGAGGTCTCTTAGGCTGTCTTCATTTCTTTTCATTCTTTTTTCTTTAGTCTGTTCCGCAGCAGTGAATTCCACCATTCTGTCTTCCAGGTCACTTATCCGTTCTTCTGCCTCAGTTATTCTGCTATTGATTCCTTCTTGTGTAGTTTTCATTTCAGTTATTGTATTGGTCATCTCTGTTTGTTTGTTCTTTAATTCTTCTAGGTCTTTGTTAATCATTTCTTGCATCTTCTCAATCTTTGCCTCCATTCTTATTCCGAGGTCCTGGATCATCTTCACTATCATTATTCTGAATTCTTTTTCTGGTTTTTTCTTGTTCCTTGTTTTTCTTGTTCCTTCATCTGATATATAGCCCTCTGCCTTTTCATCTTGTCTATCTTTCTGTAACTGTGGGTTTTGGTCCACAGGCTGCAGGATTGTAGTTTTTCTTGCTTCTGCTGTCTGTCCTCTGGTGGTTGAGGCTATCTAAGAGGCTTGATGGGAGGCTCTGGTGGTGGGTAGAGCTGACTGTTGCTGTGGCGGACCAAGGGATGAATCTTAACATCTTCATTATTCCATCTAAGCCACCAGTTGGCGGTGCACACCAGCCAATGCCCAGATGTCAAAGTCTTAAAAGACAAGACACAGCCATCAGTATGGAACTGCTGGTCTCTCTTGGAGAAAACCACTCAGCAATCTATCTACATATCATTAAACAAACATTTACTGAGCCTCTCCTATGTTCCAGGCACAGTGCAGGCACTGGTATTCAGAGCTGAGGAGTTCACAGCCTGGAAAGATAGAGAGAGATCTAGGTAGACAGTTACCATACAGTGTGATAAACTGTGGTAGCAAGAGGCATCGGGTGCTGGGGAAGCCTATAAGAGGACACAAGAAAGCCTTCCTGAGAAGTTGATGCTCGAACAGAGCCTTAAGGAACAAATAGGACTTAGCAGGGCAAAGACAGCAGAGGGCACATCACACACAGATGCTCTGATCCTGGGGCATCTGGGGAGCTGCACTGGTAGGTCAGGGGATGGGGTGGGCACAACGTGGCAAGAGATGAGACTGAAGGAGGAGGGTCAGTGGAGGCAAAACTTAAGAGTTTCTTGATGAATTCCAAGGTTCTTTCAACCACTATCTCTATTTTCTAAAAATAGAGCCATGAAGGAATGGAATTTTAGAAACAGAAGAGAACTTGGACATAACTAATGTCACCAAGTAAGCTAAGGCCCAGGAAGGTCAAATTAGGATTGGAGGCAGCACATGGAGATGATGGGATGCCAGTAGATCACATAAGACTTTACAGTCCACCAAGCTCTTTCATCATCACATATCGAGAACAGAGGGAAACGCAAACAAGTCAAAAGACCTAATCTATAAGCATGCCTCAACCACTGCCTGGCCTTGGGTCTTCGGTGAATCCTTTTATGGCTCTGGATCTGACATTCACATCTATAGGAGGAAGAGGCAGGATCACTAGTGCTCTTTCCAGTTCTGACATTCCTCGTTTCTAGAATCTGATACTATAGAGCCTTTACTGTCAAGTTGGAAAAAGGTAACTTCTCCTATGAAGACCTACAGTTGTAATTTTCTGAAGGTTTTCAGGGTGGCTCTAACTCATATTTCTAATCATAATCCATTTCCCATTTAAATCAACTGGTCATGATTAATCTAGCATCACCCTTATTGAAACTGTCTACAATTAAACCTCCAAACGAGGTGCCTCTGTAATCTCTAGAAAGCCCTCTGATCCCAAAGAAGTCACTGTCTCACTCCATACTGACACTCTTTCATGATATGCAACCAAAGGCCCCAAAGGATAGCTTGCTTTCTTTTTTAGTTTAAATTTGGGCACTGAAAATCTACAGGGACATTTCATAATAAAGAAATGAATGTATCACACCTTCTGCCTTCCTTGTCATTTATTATTAAAGACATTTGCAGGACAGCAGGCTCACATTACTTTGGATCCATCCAGGCCTGCTGGTAATTCTCATTATGAGGTGAGGAGCACAGCCCGAGAGGCCCTTCATTTATCACGAGCGGAACAACGTGGATGTCACCGCAAGGACTGAAGACGCAGGAGGGACCGACTCAGCCCAAGCCAAAGGATTCCTCAGCAGCGGTGACCATGCTTCATGCAAACAACCTGAGAAACAAGAGAAAAGAAAAAACACAAAATGTAAACTTGCTAACTTTTCAACAGTGGAGTTTTTTTGTTTTTTTATTTTAAAATCAGGGTTATGTGCTTCTAGGCACTGTGTTCTAGTGTAGGATCCGAACATGAAAAAACTCAGCCCTGCCCTCAAGGAGCTTACAATCAAACAGGGGAGATGGAAAAGTGAAAATAGAAGTTGCAAGAGATAGGTACCACGAAACCGGAAGTTGAGTTCAGAGAGGAGAGAAATCCCAGCACCCTGGGTGGGCAGTGACACCTGCAACAAACAGGGCAGGGGCAGGACTTAGGCAGGAAGTGGGTGTGCAGCATCTGCTTCCCAGGTCGCCGGGGGCCACCTCCCTCTCACCCTGCACTCTCCTTCACTCAATTATTTCCCTCATAGTTCTCATACCCCCTGAATTTCCTTCCTTCCTTCTTCCCTTCATTCTCTTGTTGACAGTGTGTCTCCCCCACTAGAAGGCAAGCATCATGAGAGCAGGACTTTGCCTTGTTCTCTTCAGTGCCCAGAACAGTGCCTGGCATGGAATTGGTGCTCAGTCAATGTGTGAAGGCAGGAAGGCAAGGCAGGCATGCAGGAAATGAGGGAAGAAGGGAGGGAGAGAGGGGGGCAGGGAGGGAAGAAACCATCCACAGAAATGGATTCATGTCCCTACTCATCTTTGCCTTGCATCCTATTGAGATTTTAAAGACTGCTGTGGATTACTTCCACCGAGAGATCTGCCCTGATGCCCTCAGCTCACCTAATTCTTAACCTGGCCCTAAATTCTTCTACAGTCTGGCTACTCCCCGCCACACATCCCACAAAACTGCATGATCACTTGCACATGCTGTTCCCTGTGCCAGGAATATCATCCCTTTGTTACACCTTTATGTGCCAGATAAGCGCCCGCTCATTCTTCACAACTAAAGGTGGCAATTTAGTGATATATAACAAAATGTTAAATGCGCACCCCTTTTGACCCATCAATCCACTTTTGTAAATGGACCCTTGGGTTTTCTCACACAGGGCAAATGTCACCTCTTCTGCGAAGTTCTCTCTGAACTCTGAAGCAGGCCCCTGGCTCCCCTGTGACCCAGTAGCACACAGAGCACCCCTTTCATATATCATGTATCCTGCAGTGTATAACTGTCATTTACAAGTTGTTCTCCTGATACTGAACCTGAGCTCTTCACGAAACTTAACATTCTTGTGAGTAGACAGACAAAAATGTAAGTAAGAGAGCAAATAAATGCATAAACACATACTTTCAGATAAGGGCTGAAAATAAAAAGGATAATTCAATCTCCAAGGAAAGAATGAGAATCTCCCTTTTCTAACTTATTGTGCACTTTCTGTGTGTGTATTATGATTGTCATGTTTTAAAATGTAAATTCTCCTCTAAGGGTCTGTACTGTGTATGCATTTTGATATACTATGGGATGTTGCAGGCATCTGGGTCCTGTCTGCCCAAGTATGCTGTAAGATTATAACAGCAGAAACCATATCCTGTACATCTTTTGCCTGCCCCATGTCACCTAACATAGCAGGATTTCATTACCCCCTGGTTGATTAGTCATAAAAGTAACTTAAAGCACAGGTGCTACTGATGAGCCTGAAGCATCACCTTTGAATTAAATGTTCAAACACATGGAGACAGATGAACCCCAAAGTGGAATGTTCACCTAACAGAGATCTGTGCCTGGCCCCTGACCAGTTCAGATTAAAAAAAAACAAAAACAAAAAAACCCTCTAAGCCTATAGATCAGTATAATTCTAACAGGTAACCTGAATTTATTGTCTTTAAAGTGAATTTGTGACTTATGAGAATCTTTATTTTGAAAGAGTATAGAAACTCATAGGAAGCGAATCATGCGCAGCCTCTAATTTCTATACCCTCTACTTTCTGTTTTATAGCAGCCTCATAAGAGAATAATTGCTATCATTAGAAGTATGCTTGTAAAAGAAAACAATAATGCTTATTTAGAAATTCCTTCAGAATGCCAGGGAATGTTGCAGGAAATCGATATTACTAAATGAGTAAGATTTGGGGTATCTTTTGCAGTAACAAATCTAAAATACCTATTTAAGAGAAAAATTACTTTCTCAGTCTTAACCTATAATATTCATACAAAAACATGCAGTAATTGTTCTTATAATTATTTTCCTGTTTGGCTTTTCTCTTTTGGTTTTCTAATGGGCAAACAATGTAGTCAATGAAGAAAAAGGAAATTCTTTTCAGAACAAATAGGAGGGTAAAGAGAGGCTCTATATTGTTTGTACATTTAAGATGGGAACATTTCCTACATGAGGAAGAGAGTAGATGTGAGCTAGTTTTCAATGGAAAAACATCACAGTGACTGAAATGTTTACTTTTTATTGTTGTTACGCACACCAAACTCCACAGGGTTCTTTTGTTGTTTAAAAATGAGGTTATCAAAATTGTTACGACGATAATTTTCTCCAAATTGAACTATAGATTCAACACAATGACAATTATGATCCCATAAGAATTTTTAGTGAAAATTGACAAGCTTATTCTAAAACATATATGAAAATGCCAAGGACTTAGGAGATCCAAGACCTTCTTGAAGAAGGAGGAGGAGTGGGAGGAGAAGGAGGGGAAGGGGGAGGGGGAGGAGGAAGAGAAAGAGAATCATACATGTAGTTAATAAAAATGAATAGGCATTAGGAGTTTGGGATTAACATACACACACTACTGTATAGCACAGGGAACTATACTCAATATTTTGTAATAACCTCTAAGGGAAAATAATCTGAAAAAGAATATATATATATCTCTGAATCACTTTGCTGTACACCTGAAACTAACACAACATTGTAAATCAACTATACTTCAATTAAAAAAAAATGAATAGGCAAGTCACAGATTGGGAAAAATCATCACCATATATATTATTATCATATCACCATATATATATTATTACTACCAGATGGGCAAAATTTTTTAATCTGTTTAAAAAACATTTAAAAATTAATAAATATTTTCAAGAATGTGGCTCATTGGAAACTCTTATACATTGCTGACAGAAGTATAAATTTCCAACGACAGTTGATTCTCATTTGTTGCAGTAGTTATATTCTATAAACTTGCCACAAACATTGAATTAGCAAATATTGAACCATCGCTCCTAGGAAAAATAAAGGGTTAGTTCCCTGCTAGTAGTCTCTAGTCACAATATTTTTGTCAACCAATCAACACATAACCTGGTTTTATGTGTATTTCTATTCAAAGACACCTTATTTAACATATACTGTTGATTCATTAGTATTGAACTCATAGCCAACAGTACTGTAACTCATACCTAAAGGAAACATCCAACACACATCTCTGTAAGGCACATCCTGCAGACAGTTCCTACTATGTGACTCTGCCCTTTTGGTCATAGCTGATTGGATCATTTGTGGACACCTGACTGAAGCTGGGCCAATCAGAATCTAACCCTCAAGAATTTAAACTGAGAGCCATAGTGCAGAAGCATTGGCAGCTGTAATATTAATGGCCAATTCTCAAGTGAAGGTTGAGCTGTAGAGGTTCCCAGAACTGCCCTGCTTAGCCCCCCCTTCCTGAATACTAGTTTTTCAGGTTTTCCTAGAATTCCATGAGGTTTCTTCTCAGGAATCTATGTTCCACAAGTTGTAACTAAGACACAGTCATTTATTCATTCAACAAAATTTTCAAGCATCTACTACACACCAGGCACATAGTTGGAAACTTAGAGGGTGGACCCAGATGTCAAAACAACTAACTACACAAATAAGTATATAGTTACTGGCTGTGAAAAGTGCCACAGCAGAAAAGCATGGGTGCTCTTAGGGAATTACTTTTGTCACAAATGAGATAATGTATGTAAAGCACTTAGCACAAGGCTTGGCTCCTAATAGGCTCTCGGTATACTATATTCTTTGGCCAAATTCTCTCTAAATAATTGTTCTGGCACAATGTCTTCCTGGGTGAGGCTGGCCCATATCCTGCCAAACTGTTCTAATTGGCTGCTAGTTTACTCCTTGCCTTTACTTTCTGATGCCAAAGTATTAATCCCAAAATATCACTTTGATTATACTGCCTGGTTGTATCCCATGCCAAAGAGTTTGGACTCTTTCCTGTAAGCCAGCTGTGAGGTCCCAGATGGGAGAAATGTAGGTAAGCAGGATTCTTGGTCACCTGTCTCCCTACTCCAAAGAAAATAAAAATGCTGCTACTACAGAGGGAAAAAGGGAAGGACTGCGTGTCAAGCAGGCCACTGCTGCGCTCGTTATTTCTACTGAGTTAATTAAGATATCCAGTTGTCCAAATAAGTATTGACCAAGAGGGAGGTGAGGAGGGAAGGAGAGAGCAGCTCTGAGGTAGGCCCTTCCTCCTTCGGTACTGGAGAGAGGGCTTTGACTGCTCAGAACAAACTGCTACGGGGATGGTCAGTTCAATAGAAAACGTTCAGCCACCTGCTCTGCCTTGCGCCCCAGAGCCCCAGTGGATATCTGGGTGCCAGAGACATTCTCTTTGAGGGGTCCCACCAGGTGCTACTCTGCCATCTCTTCTCTTCTCCTCCTTCTCCTTCTTTGCTTTATTCTCCCATTCTAAAGCATTTTGTGGCATTTAATATGGCTACACCAGATAACAGTCAAATGTAGGAGGACCTAGCTTGTTTACAATAGGACTTAACAGCTTCAGGAAATAGGGTTTATTCCTGGAAAGGATGATTAAGGCATAAGAGCTTTATTTTATGAATCATACCATCCTGTGTGGAAGCAAAGTGTACCTTATGAAAAAATCATTACTGTTCATAAAACCAAAGCCAAATCTGCTCCTAAAGGAGTAGTGAGTTTGATGGAATGCACTCCTCTCTCCAGGGAAATGCTATGATACCCATTAAATGGCAACTTTGAAATGACCTGAGACTTAGAAAGATTGCTTATAAACTAGCACTTAAATGTAAACTCCTTCACTGTCAGCTTTTCTTCTCCCTTCAATTCTTAAATATAAGTTAAAAGAGATCCTCAGAGAAAGTTCAGCAGATAGGGCAGAATGAAAGCAACGTTTTCTACCTCCACAGTGGCTTCTGTCAACCCAATCACTTCAACAGGAGTTGGGCTCCTCTCGCCCTGAGTCCAGGAATTTCTGCTTTCCTCCTTACCACGAAGCAGGATTCTGGCAGGGACAGAGGCCACCTGTCCATGGGATTAGTGGGTTTGGATCCCAACTACCTGGCCTGCCTCCCTCCCATCATTGACCCTTAAATTCTAGCATCGCTTTCTCAGGAGGACAAATGGAAAGGAGCTAATTTAGAGATTCTCAAAGATGTTTTCTGGGGATGATAGTTTCAAAAGCCATTGTGCAAAAGCTCTGGGGGCCTGAGAGAATAAAGTAGAAGCACTTTAGAAAGGATGAATGCTATTCAGAACAGGCTTTAGAATAAACCCATATCTTTAAAACTGAGGGCAAGAACCACTCACTTAACAAACACTTACTGAGCCAGGAACTTCACTTGGAGCTAAGTATTCAAAGATTAATATCAGGTAATATTTGCCCTTAAGGAACTCAGAGTCTAATAGAAAGACAACCACTTTAAATACTTTCAGGAACAATACAAGTTTATGCAATATTGAAAAGTATATTTGCTGTTTTGATGCCCAGCATCCATTCCCCCTTCTGATATCAGCACCCAATTTTGCCTCCCCCATTGGATGCAATCTGGGTGGAATAACTCAGTCATCATATTCTGCCCAAGACCCAAACTAAGTCAACTGGACACCAACCACTGAGAATTATATAAAGGTGCCATAGAAATACAGGAAAGGATTCATAACTCTGCCAGGAAAGATCAGGGAGGACCTCTTGAAGCAAGTGATGGTAGGTTTGAGTCATGATAGCCAATTAAGAGTTAGAGGAACAGGGTCAAAAATAAAGACATTCTAGGAGCATTATATGTAAAAGAAAAGAGACATAGCAAACAAAAAACACACAAAAAAGAACAGCACATTTGGAGACCAGACAGGAGCCAGGTATGACTGGAGTAGAGGTTGAACAGGCATGTAAATTTTATTCCGATAAAAAGTTTGAAAACAATATTGGTGTTCAGGCCTCACCCCACACCTACTGAGTCAGAATCTTTGGGACTGGGACCAGGCATTGGCCTTATATAAAAGTTCCCCAGATAATTCTCACTGTAGTTGGAAAACCAGCACTCCAGGAAATAGAAGGCAAACATCTTACCTGCAAGCAAACCCTTCACGGTCAGGTCCCAGACTTCACTTTCTATTTATTTTTCCATCTCTTGTCCCTCTGACTTTTTTGTGCCAAAAATACTAAACTTCTTGCAGCTCTTCAAGCATACCACGCCTCCTTGACCATTTTACATGGGCTCATCTTTCCAGCAGGGTTACCTTCTTCCTGGCTGGACATCTGAAAAGTTGTCATTCTTCATGGCCCAGCTGGAGGTCTAGCTTCCCCAGAGAGCATCCTCTGACTCCACGGCAGGTAGAGGACCTTCTTGCCCCACATTCCCCAGCACCTTCTCCCTCTGGTCCAGTGGAGTGACCATCTTACTGTTTTACAACAGTTTTCTTTTTTTTTTCTAACATCTTTATTGGAGTATAATTGCTTTACAATGGTGTGTTAGTTTCTGCTTTATAACAAAGTGAATCAACTATACATATATATATATCCCCATATCTCCTCCCTCTTGCATCTCCCTCCCACCCTCCCTATCCCACCCCTCTAGGTGGACACAAAGCACCGAGCTGACCTCCCTGTGCTATGTGGCTGCTTCCCACTAGCTATCTATTTTACATTTGGTAGTGTATATATGTCCATGCTACTCTCACTTCATCCCAGCTTACACTTCCCCTTCCCCATGTCCTCAAGTACATTCTCTACGTCTGCGTCTTTACTCCTGTCCTGCCCCTAGGTTCTTCAGAACCATTTTTTTGTTTGTTTTTTTAATATTCCATATGTATGTGTTAGCATACGGTATTTGTTTTTCTCTTTCTGACTTACTTCACCCTGTATGACAGACTCTAGGTCCATCCACCTCACTACAAATAATTCAATTTCGTTTCTTCTTATGGCTGAGTAATATTCCATTGTATATATATGGCACATTTTCTTTATCCATTCATCTGTCAATGGACACTAAGTTTGCTTCCATGTCCAGGCTATTGTAAACAGAGCTGCAATGAACATTGTGATACATGACTCTTTTTGAATTATGGTTTTCTCAGGGTATATGCCCAGTAGTGGGATTGCTGGGTCATATGGTAGTTCTATTTTTAGTTTTTTAAGGAACCTCCACACTGTTCTCCATAGTGGCTGTATCAATTTACATTGTCACCAGCAGTGCAAGAGGGTTCCCTTTTCTCCACACCCTCTCCAGCATTTATTGTTTCTAGATTTTTTGATGATGGCCATTCTGACAGGTGTGAGGTGATACCTCATTGTAGTTTTGATTTGCATTTCTCTAATGATTACTGACGTTGAGCATCCTTTCATGAGTTTGTTGGCAATCTGTATAACTTCTGAGGAGAAATGTCTATTTAGGTCCTCTGCCCATTTTTGGATTGGGTTGGTTGTTTTTTGATATTGAGCTGCATGAGCTGCCTGCATATTATGGAGATTAATCCTTTGTCAGTTGCTTCATTTGCAAATATGTTCTCCCATTCTGAGGGTTGGCTTTTCGTCTTGTTTATGGTTTCCTTTGCTGTGCAAAAGCTTTTAAATTTTATTAGGTCCCATTTGTTTATTTTTGTTTTTATTTCCATTTCTCTAGGAGGTGGGTCAAAAAGGATCTTGCTGTGATGTATGTCATAGAGTGTACTGCCTATGTTTTCCTCTAAGAGTTTTATAGTGTCTGGCCTTACATTTAGGTCTTTAATCCATTTTAAGTTTATTTTTGTGTATGGTGTTAGGGAGTGTTCTAATTTCATCTTTTACATGTAGCTATCCAGTTTTCCAAGCACCACTTATTGAAGAGGCTGTCTTTTCTCCATTGTATATTATTGCCTCCTTTATCAAAGATAAGGTGACTATATGTGTGTGGGGTTATCTCTGGGCTTTCCATCCTGTTCCATTGATCTATATTCCTGTTTTTGTGCCAGTACCATACTGTCTTGATTACTGTAGTTTTGTAGTATAGTCTGAAGTCAGGGAGCCTGATTCCTCCAGCTCCATTTTTCTTTCTCAAGATTGCTTTGGCTATTCAGGGTCTTTTGTGTTTCCATACAAATTAGGAAATTTTTTGTTCTAGTTCTGTGAAAAAATGCCAGTGGTAGTTTGATAGGGATTGCACTGAATCTGTAGATTGCTTTGGGTAGTATAGTCATTTTCACAATGTTGATTCTTCCAATTCAAGAACATGGTACATCTCTCCATCTGTTTGTATCATCTTTAATTTCTTTCATCAGTGTCTTAGCATTTTCTGCATACAGGTCTTTTGTCTCCTTAGATAGGTTTATTCCTAGGTATTTTATTCTTTCTGTTGCAGTGGTAAATGGGAGTGTTTCCTTAATTTCTCTTTCAGATTTTTCATCATTAGTGTATAGGAATGCAAGAGATTTCTGTGCATTAATTTTATATCCTGCTACTTTACCAGATTCACTGATTAGCTCTAGTAGTTTTCTGGTAGCATCTTTGGGATTCTCTATGTATAGTATCATGTCGTCTGCAAACAGTGATGGTTTTAAGTTTTCTTTTCCAATTTGGATTCCTTTTATTTCTTTTTCTTCTCTGATTGCTGTGGCTAAAACTTCCAAAACTATGTTGGATAATAGTGGTGAGAGTGGGCAACCTTGTCTTGTTCCTGATCTTAGTGGAAATTATTTCAGTTTTTCACCATTGAGAACGATGTTGGCTGTGGGTTTGTCATATGTGGCCTTTATTATGTTGAGGTAAGTTCCCTCTATGCCTACTTTCTGGAGAGTTTTTATCATAAATGGGTGTTGAATTTTGTCAAAAGCTTTTTATGCATCTATTGAGATGATCATATGGTTTTTATCCTTCAATTTATTATTATGGTCTATCACATTGATTAATTTGTGTATATTGAAGAATCCTTGCATTCCTGGGAAACCTCACTTGATCATGGTGTATGATCCTTTTAATGTGCTATTGGATCCTGTTTGCTAGTATTTTGCTGAGGATTTTTTCATCTATGTTCATCAGTGATATTGGTCTGTAGTTTTCTTTTTTTGTAACATCTTTGTCTGGTTTTGGTATCAGGGTGATGGTGGCCTTGTAGAATGAGTTTGGGAGTGTTCCTATTTTGGAAGAGTTTGAGAAGGATAGGTGTTAGCTCTTCTCTAAATGTTTGATAGAATTCGCCTGGGAATCCATCTGGTCCTGGGCTTTTGTTTGTTGGAAGATTTTTAATCACAGTCTCAATTTCAGTGCTTGTGATTCATCTGTTTATATTTTCTATTTCTTCCTGGTTCAGTCTCAGGAGGTGTGCTTTTCTAAGAATTTGTCCATTTCTTCCAAGTTGTCCATTTTATTAACATATAGTTGCTTGTAGTAATCTCTCATGATCCTTTGTATTTCTGCAGTGTCAGTTGTTACTTCTCCTTTTTTCATTTCTAATTCATTGATTTGAGTCTTCTCCCTTTTTTTCTTCATGAGTCTGGCTAGTGGTTTATCAATTTTGTTTATCTTCTCAAAGAACCAGCTTTTAGTTTTATTGATCTTAGCTATTGTTTCCTTCATTTCTTTTTCATTTATTTCTGATCTGATTTTTATGATTTCTTTCCTCTGCTCACTTTGGGGGTTTTCTGTTCTTCTTTCTCTAATTGCTTTACATGTAAGGTTAGGTTGTTTATTTGAGATGTTTCTTGTTTCTTGAGGTAGGATTGTATTGCTGTAAACTTCCCTCTTAGAACTGCTTTTGCTGCATCCCATAGGTTTTGGGTCATCGTGTTTTCATTGTCATTTGTTTCTAGGTATTTTTTGATTTCCCCTTTGATTTCTTCAGGGATCTCTTTGTTATTAAGTAGTGTATTGTTTAGCCTCCATGTGTTTATATTTTTTACAGATTTTTTCCTGTAATTGATATCTAGTCTCATAGCGTTGTGGTCAGAAAAGATACTTGATACAATTTCAATTTTCTTAAATTTACCAAGGCTTGATTTGTGACCCAAGATATGATCTATCCTGGAGAATGTTCCATGAGCACTTGAGAAGAAAGTGTATTCTGTTGTTTTGGGATGGAATGTCCTATAAATATCAATTAAGTCCATCTTGTTTAATGTATCATTTAAAGCTTGTGTTTCCTTATTTATTTTCATTTTGGATGATCCGTCCACTGGTGAAAGTGGGGTGTTAAAGTCCCCTACTATGATTGTGTTACTGTCGATTTCCCCTTTTATGGCTGTAAGCATTTGCCTTATGTATTGAGGTGCTCCTATGTTGGGTGCATAAATATTTACAATTGTTATATCTTCTTCTTGGATTGATCCCTTGATCATTATATAGTGTCCTTCTTTGTCTCTTGTAATACTCTTTATTTTAAAGTTTATTTTGTCTGATATGATACTTGCTACTCCAGCTTTCTTTTGATTTCCATTTGCATGGAATATCTTTTTCCATCCCCTCACTTTTAGTCTGCATGTGTCCCTAGGTCTGAAGTGGGTCTCTTGTAGACAGCATATATACGGGTCTTGTTTCTGTATCCATTCAGCCAGTCTATGTCTTTTGGTTGGAGCATTTAATCCATTTACATTTAAGGTAATTATCGATATGAATGTTCCTATTACCATTTTCTTAATTGTTTTGGGTTTGTTATTGCAGGTCTTTTCCTTCTCTTGTGTTTCCTGCCTAGAGAAGTTCCTTTAGCATTTGTTGTAAAGCTGGTTTCGTGGTGCTGAATTCTCTTAACTTTTGCTTGTCTGTAAAGGTTTTAGTTTCCCTGTTGAATCTGAATGAGATCCTTGCTGGGTAATCTTGGTTGTAGGTTCTTCCCTTTCATCACTTTAAATATGTCCTGCCACTCCCTTCTGGCTTGAAGAGTTTCTGCTGAAGGATCAGCTGTTAACCTTATGGGGATTCCCTTGTATGTTATTTGTTGCTTTTCCCTTGCTGCTTTTAATATTTTTTCTTTGTATTTAATTTTTGCTAGTTTGATTAATATGTGTCTTGGCATGTTTCTCCTTGGATTTTCCTGTATGGGACTCTCTGTGCTTCCTGGATTTGATTGACTATTTCCTTTCCCATATTAGGGAATTTTTCAACTATAATCTCTTCAAATATTTTCTCAGTCCCTTTCTTTTTCTCTTCTTCTTCTGGGACCCCTATAATTCAAATGTTGGTGCATTTAATATTGTCCCAGAGGTCTCTGAGACTGTACTCAATTCTTTTCATTCTTTTTTCTTTATTCTGCTCTGTGGTAGTTATTTCCATTATTTTATCTTCCAGGTCACTTATCCATTCTTCTGCCTCAGTTATTCTGCTATTGATTCCTTCTAGAGAATTTTTAATTTCATTTATTGTGTTGTTCATCATTGTTTGTTTGCTTTTTGGTTCTTCTAGGTCCTTGTTAAACGTTTCTTGTATTTTCTCCATTCTGTTTCCAAGATTTTGGATCATCTTTACTATAATTACTCTGAATTCTTTTTCAGGTAGACTGCCTATTTCCTCTTCATTTGTTTGGTCTGGTGGGATTTTACCTTGCTCCTTCATCTGTTGTGTGCTTCTCTGTCTTCTCATTTTGCTTAACTTACTGTGTTTGGGTTCTCCTTTTCTCATGCTGCAGGTTCATAGTTCCTGTTGTTTTTGGTGTCTGCCCCCACTGGCTAAGGTTGGTTCAGTGGGTTGTGTAGGCTTCCTGGTGGAGGGGACTGGTGCCTGTGTTCTGGTGGATGAGGCTGGATCTTGTCTTTCTGGTGGGCAGGGCCGTGTCCAGTGGTGTGTTTTGGGGTGTCTGTGACCTTATTATGATTTTAGGCAGCCTCTCTGCTAATGGGTGGGGTTGTGTTCCTGTCTTGCTAGTTGTTTGGCATGGGGTGTCCAGCACTGGAAGTTGCTGGTCATTGAGTGGAGCTGGGTCTTCTCATTGAGACAGAGATCTCTGGGAGAGCTCTCGCCAATTGATATTACGTGGGGCCAGGAGGTCTCTGGTGGTCCAGTGTCCTGAACTCAGCTCTCCCACCTCAGAGGTTCAGGCCTGACACCCAGCCAAGCACCAAGACCCTGTCAGCCACACACCTCAGAAGGAAAGGGAGAAAAGAAAGAAATAAATAAAATAAAGTAAAATAAAATAAAATAAAGTTATTAAAGTAAAAAAATTAAAAAATATTATTAAAATTAAAAAATATAAAAATTAAAAAGAAGAGAGCAACCAAACCAATAAACAAATCCACCAGTGATAACAAGTGCTAAAAACTAAACTAAGATAAACATATAAATCAGAAACTAGTCAGTCGCATACAGCAAACCCCAAGTCTACAGTTGCTCCCAAAGTCCACCTCCTCAGTTTTGGGATGATTCGTTGTCTATTCAGGTATTCCACAGATGCAGGGTACATCAAGTTGATTGTGGGGATTTAATCCACTGCTCCTGAGGCTGCTGGGAGAGATTTCCCTTTCTCTTCTTTGTTCATACAGCTCCTGGTGTTCAGCTTTGGATTTGGCCCTGCCTCTGCATGTCGGTCGCCCTCTGGCATCTGTTCTTCTCGCAGACAGGATGGGGTTAAAGGAGTGGCTGATTAGGGGTCTCTGGCTCACTCAGGCCGGTGGAGGGAGGGTACAGAATGTGGGGTGAGCCTGTGGCAGCAGAGGCCAGCGTGATGTTGCAACAGCCTGAGGTGTGCCGTGTGTTCTCCCAGGGAAGTTGTCCCTGGATCACAGGACCCTGGCAGTGTCGGGCTGCACAACCTCCTGTGAGGGGAGCTGTGGACAGTGACCTGTGCTTGCACACAGGATTCTTAGTGGCTGCAGTAGCTGCGTTAGCGTTTCATGCCCGTCTCTGGTGCCCACGCTGATAGCCGCAGCTCGCGCCTGTCTCTGAAGCTCATTTAGACAGTGCTCTGAATCCCCTCTCCTCGCACACCCCAGAACAGTGGTCTCTTGCCTCTTAGGCAGGTCCAGACTTTTTCCCGGATTCCCTCCGGGTTAGCTGTGGCTCACTAGCCCCCTTCAGGCTGTGTTCATGCAGCCAACCCCAGTCCTCTCCCTGGGTTCTGACCTCCAATGCCCAAGCCTTAGCTCCCAGCCCCCACCCGCCCTGGCGGGTGAGCAGACAAGCCTCTCAGGCTGGTGAGTGCTGGTTGGCACCGATCCTCTGTGCGGGAATCCCTCCGCTTTGCCCTCCGCACCCCTGTTGCTGCTCTCTCCTCTGTGGCTCCAAAGGTTTCCCCCCACCTACCCCACCCCAACCCCCGTCTCCGCCAGTGAAGGGGCTTCCTAGTGTGTGAAAAGTTTTCCTCCTTCACAGCTCCCTCCCAGAGGTGCAGGTCCCGTCCCTATTCTTTTGTCTCTGTTGTTTCTTTTTTCTTTTGCCCTACGCAGGTACGTGGGGAGTTTCTTGCCTTTTGGGAAGTCTGAGGTCTTCTGCCAGCGTTCAGTGGGTGTGCTGTAGGAGTTGTTCCATATGTAGATGTATTTTTGATGTGTTTGTGGGGAGGAAGGTATCTCCACGTCTTACTCCTCCGCCATCTTGAAGGTCCTCTAGACAATATATTTTAAGAATTCAGCCTGCTCTCATGTCCTCCTTACAGCTGTCATTATCTTTTCTATCCCTGGAGATTTCTTCTTTCCTTCAACAAATATTTATTAAGAACCTACTTTGTCTAGGTGCTGGGCTACAGCAGTAAATTTTAAAACAAAAACAAAAAACCCCAATAATCTCTGCCCTCACAAAGTTATATTCAGTGTGAGAGACAGGTAACAGAAAAGCAAAACAATAAATAAATATAATTCTAGACAACAAGTGCTATGAAGGAAATAATCAGGGTGTTAGGTTATAGAACTTTTCGATTAAGCAAGCTCAGTAGAACCAGAAAGGAGAATCTATCTGGAGCCCTGCTGACATTAAGTGGCCAGGAGAAGGGCTTTCCTTCCCTCCCCTGGGGCTGACAACCCTCTCTAAAAGATACCAAACTGTTAGGAAGCACGGGATTCTGATAGAAGTGCTCAATCCTGGAAGTACTTTTGTACCCAGCAGACCTCTACGCAGGCCTAGGGAAACTCCTTCTACTCTCTCACAGCACTGGCAGGATTCTGTGAAAGCTACAGGCACCAGATAAACCAAGCAGATCAAAATAGTACCACAAAGGCTCTGAAATTAAAATGACATTGAAACCACACTTTCCAGAGTAGGCCAGGACTTACATACTAAACCTAAACAGGGTGACTGCCTTTTAAAATTAAATATTAAATAAGATCCAGAGTCTTCTGACATTCATGATATTCAGGATACAACCAAACTCACCTATCATATTAAGAAATAAGAAAATCAAAATTTGAATGAGAAAGAAAATCAACAGATACCAACACCTAGATGAATCAGATGTTGGAATTATCTGGCTAGGATTTTGAAGCAGCCATCATAAGAATGCTTCAACAAGCAATTAAAAATGCTCTCGAAATAAATAAAAAATATAAAATCTCAGCAAAGAAACAGAAGGTTATAAGAAAGAATCAAATGTCAACTATAGAACTGACAAATACAATAACCAAAATGAAAAAGCTCACTGGATGGATTCAATAGTAGAGTGGAGATTTCAGGATAGAATCAGTTTGCATGAGGACAGATCAGTAGAATTAACCTAATATGAACAACAGAGAGAAAATAGGCTGAAAAAAAATGAATAGACTCAGGGACTTGTGGGGTAGCAACAAAAGATCCAACATTAGTATCACTGGAGTCCTAGAAGAGAAGAAATAGAGTGGCTAAAAGAGTATTCCAAGAAATAATGGCTAAAACCTTCCCAAATTAGGTAAAAAGTAGAAATAAAAAATAAACCCACAGATACAAGAAACTGAGTGAATTTTAAATAGGCTAAACCAAAGAAACCTATACCAAACACATCATAATTAAACTTCTGAAAACTGAAAACAAAGAAAAAATCTTGAAAGCAGCCAGAGAGAAATGACATTACCTGTAGTATGAACACCAATTTGAATGATAGCAAATTTCTCAGATTTCTCACCTGAAACTATGGTGGCAAGAAGCAAGTAGAACATTTTTCAAGAGCTGGGGGGGAAAAAACACTGTCAACCATGAAATTATATCTGGCAAAACTACCCTTCAGGAATGAGGGGCAAATAAACACATTCCCAGATGAAAGAAAACTAAAATGATTTTTTGCTGGCAGACCTACCCTTAAAAACAGCTACAGAAAATTTTTCAAAAAGAAGGAAACTTGTAGCATCAGGAAGGAAGAAAGAACAACAGAACGAGTAGAAATAATGAGCAAATACAATAGGCCACCCTTCTCCTTGTGAGTTTTCTGAATTATATTTGATGTTTGAAACAAAAATGATAACACTATCTGATACTCAAGACAATGATATTTAAAACTTGAAAAAGAGACCTAAATGAAAGTACGTTTTCCTCACTTCACTCAAAGTGGTAAAATGCTGATACCATTAGACTGTGATAAGTCACATGTGTATATTGAAATACCCATAGCAACTACTGTGAAAATGATATAAAATGATATGCACAAAAACACTATTAGCTGACAAGTTAATCATTTGTACAAATTCACTGAGCCTGGTTCTAAAAAACACAATGTTTTATGTTTAATACTTGACAATTTAAGAAAAATGGGTGTCTGACTCAACCAGAAATGGTTATTATAGCCTATCAACAATACATAAATTACTAGATGGCCTGCTTGATATTTTTCTCCTGAGATGTGTTTAAGAGGATTTTCTTTATCTCATACTGAACTTTATGATACTCACTTTCTTGGTAACATGGATGAAATTAGCATATATTCAACAGACAAGATAAGATTAGCAGGAAAGTATATTTTTAAAAATCCCCCCAAAAAAGTTGGTCCCTTTATTAGGACAAAATTAACCACTGAGTTTAAAAAAATAAATTTCTGGCTCAGAGAGGGTTACTTTAGAGAGAGAAGTCAGGAAAGGTCTCTCCTTAAAGACAGTGCTTGAGAAGATCCTAGGATAATGAATTCTAGGTAGAATGAGTACCTTCCTTACGCAAGGATTCTCAAGCAGAAAAGAGCTTGGGTTTGTTCAAGTATTCTACGAAGTCTAGCTCATTCATGTGTGCACCTTCTCTTATAGTTTTTATTCCCTATAACACATGGGTTGTTTTTTCCATAAAAGTTTTATTAACACTTGTTAGATGGAGAAATAACCAAGCAATAAAAAAATCAGCAAAAATGGGGGAGTTACTAAGATCCCAGGAAAATCAGAGTAAATGAGGCCTGAAGTTGTCTTGTACCCATCCTCTGCATCTCTTTGCAAGTGACTCCACGGAGGTATCTATCCTTCTACCTTACCCCTCCCTAAGACACACACAAACACACACACAGACACACACACACACAGTTTAATCTTCTGGATCACTTCCCTAGCTTGGTACTTTTAATATGGAAAATGAGTGTCAACTTGTGAACATTTAAAGTGACCTTAGATTACTGGTTCTCAACCAGGAGCAATTTTGCTCCCCAAGAAACATTTGGCAGTGCCTGGACACATTTACACATTTAGATTATCACGAGTGGTAGTTATGTGCTACTTAAGTGGGTAGAGGTCAGGATGCTGCCAAATAGCCTACAATGCACAGGACAGCCCCAGATAGAATGATCTGGTCTAAAATGTTACCTGACTTAGATTATGATTATAATTTCCATCCCAAGGGAATTTCAAGACCTCTGTCTCCCAATCCAGTGTCTAATCCAGACTTCTCCTTGAAAAGTTACCTTTTCAAGTCATTTCCAGAAGATCAAAACACGTGGGCAGTAATTCCCAAAGGATGTTCCATGTTCCAACAATTATATGACAAAATTGTTTTATGGTTAAATAAATTTTATAAATGTTTGGTCATCATAGGTTCCTTTTGTATAGGACTTCTTTGACCCAGCTAGGTCAATAGCATGGCTAAGGCCACAGGTCAGAATGGAAGTGAACACCAAGCATTATAGCAAGAGCTCTTCAATGACTACCAAAAAGGTAGACAAAGAGACTAGAGTCTAGCAATTCTGCTGATGGAGACTAGAACCAAATAGCACTGTTGTTACGCACACACATTGATTATCTTCACCCAGACACCCAGCTGGGGAAAGCTAGGGAGATACATGTAACACCAGGAACAATAAATATCTAGATAGGAATTTAGATCCAGTATTAGTTTCCTAGGGCTGTCATAATGAAGTACCACAAACTGGGTAACTTGCACAACAGAAATACTTTGTCTCAGAGATCTGGAAGCTAAAAGTTCAAGATCAAGGTTTTTGCAGGGTTGGTTCCTTCTGAGGACCATGAGGAAGGAGCTGATCCAGGCCTCTCCACCTGTCTTATGTACAGTCTCCTTACATGGTATTCCCTCTATGTATGTCTATCTCTGTGTCCAAATTTCCCTTTTATAAGGGCTTCAGTCATTCTGGATGAGAGCCTACTCTAATAACCTCATTTTAATTTGATTACCTCTATAATGATCCTATCTCCAAATAAAATCACATTCTGAAGTACTGAGGGTTAGGACTCCAAAACATCTTTTTGGGGGAAACACAGTTCAATCCATAACACAAGCTAGTCCAATCTCTTTGTTTGGGCCAGTGGTTGTAGTCAAAAGCCGGAGTAGGGAGGAGAACAGAAGAGAAGCCACATGTTGAATAATCGGGACTAATTATGGACATTTGTGCTTTCCAAGGTAAATAAACTGAGCTATCATAAATGCGTCAGCATTTACTTTCAGACTTAGTGTGACAAGAGTTTAGGCAAAGGGCAGTTGTTCTTCTCACTGTCAGAAGCAATCCCAAAGTCTGTCAGACACTGGACACAAAGCTCACATCTGCAGAGGGTCCCCCTGTGGTGGCCCCTTCAAACCTATCCTGTCTTCTGCACCTGCTGCCATTTATTCATGTTAAATGGCATTGCAAACTGCAGCAATTACGTGGATGCTGACCCAAAAGTCACCGGTGCTCATGAACCCCTTCCCAGACATTGTCCTCCCCTAGAGCACATGCTGCTTTCCATTAGGAAGTCTGGGTCTCTTGGAAACTAGTCTGTGGCTAGTGTGGACAGCAATAAGTGAACCGCTGAAGCTGGCGTGCTTTGAAGTTTGACTGGGAGCCATAACCCAGGGAGATGTCCTTCCATATCAACTGTCACTGGTAATCACATGGCACCAAATGTCTGCACGCTCTCACCCCTCCTCTCTATATTTTTAATTTTATTTACAATGTCATTTACAATGTCCTTACTATGTGGCAAGGGCACAAGAAGCCTGTGAGGTAGATACAACTTCTATTCCCATTTTATACATAGATGGGTAAACCAGAAGGCATTGAACAGTTAAATAACTGGCCCAAGGCACACAGCCAGTGAGTGGAAGAACTCACATTTGAATCAGGCAACCTGGCTCCAGAATCCAAGTTTTAATCACTGGGCTCTGACTTTCTATTGGCTTTGAGGGCCAAGGTGGGAGGTTTCCAAAGTGACATGACAGTATTTGTTTAGACATGATTATTGAGGCAACCTCTGAATGTTCCACTGTAGGTTCTAAATATATGGACACTGCTCAGAGTAACCCCATGAGACAGGTACTATTTCAATTCCCATTTGACAGTCTGGTAAACAGAAAGACACAAGGAGGTTAAATAACTTGCCCAAGGTCACTTAGAATATATCTCCAAAATAGTGCTAGATATAGATCCGTGAACGAGGTAACCACGGTTTCTGTCCTAACTGAGCTTACACCACACGCAGAGCCTCAGACAAGTAAACAAGTAATTGGAACACTGTGGTTAGCGCCAAGGTGAAGTTCCACGTGCTATCGGAGCACACGGAAGCAGTATTTAGCCCTCCCTGGTGATGTTAAAAAGACTTCTTGAGGACTGATATTTTGGCTTAAACCTCACAATTGAGTTAGATAGGCACAGAGGTCGAGAAGAGGAGAAAATTGTTCCAAGAGAGGAAACTGTACTTGTAAAATCAGGAAGCAGGACAAAGAGCATGGTTTGTTCTAGGAGACAAAAGAAATGTAGTATGGCTTAGTGTGTAGAACGCAAGCAAAGGGAGCAACAAGAGGTGAAATGGGAAAATAACACTATGCTCGAAGAGCAATGAGGACTGGCTGAGCTTTAGGAGGTAAAGTAGCATCATCAGGTCTACGTTTCAGAAAGACAAGGATGGGTTGGTGGGGGGAGACTAGAGGCAGAGTGACACATCCCTCCATCCTGGGAGTCACTGCAATAAGCCCAGCTTAATATTATAGTGGCCAGACCTAAACTTGGTGATTGATTGTCTACGAGGGGTGTGTGGTATAAAGATATATGTTTGGTCTTGCCCCCAGTTCCTGGCACAGAGCTCCTAAAACCCTTGGCATTTCCTGAGTGATAGGAGTGTCTTTTGTTATTCATAGGGAGTCCTTTTAGGGCACACCTGACTTATGTTATGTGACTTAGAGTCACAGAAAAACCAAGAGATTAGAGGGTTGGAACTTTCAGCCCCACCCACTGACCTCTGGGAAGGGGGAGGGAGTTGCTGGAGATCAAGTTCTATAAAATCTCTCAAACAAAATTTGATGAGCTTCTGGGAGAGAAAACACATGGAGACGCTGGGAGGGTGGCACAGCCAGAGAGAGCGCGGAACCTACATGTTGCCTCCCCCATACCTGCCCATGCATCTCTTCCAGTTGCCTGTTCCTGAGTTGTATCCTTTTATAAATAAACCAATAAATCTAGTAAGCAAATTTTTTTCTCAGTTCTGTGAGCCATTCTAGCAAATTATCAGACCTGAAAAGGGGCTCATGGAAGTCCCGATTTACAGGTCAGAAGTACAGGTGAGAACCTGGACTTGAGACTGGGGTCTAAAGTGGGGGCAGTCTTGTGGGACTGAGCTCTTACCCTGTGGGATCTGACTCTATCTGCAAATACTGTCAGAACTGAGTTAAACGTGTGGGACACCCAGTCATTACCCACTGAGAGTTGGAGAATTGCTTGGTAACTGAGAGTTGGAGAATTGCTTGGCAACTGAGAGTTGGAGAATTGCTTGGTATGGGAAAAACCCCACATATCTAGGATCAGAAGTACTGAGAGTAGAGGAGAAAAACAGAGTATTCCTTTGCAGGGTGAAAGAGAGAGATGTCCAGTGTAACTCCTAAGTCTCTGATTTATACAATTAGATAAGCAGCATTGCCATTTGCTGGGTGGAGAACACAGAGGAGAAATAAGTTGGAGCACAGCAGTAAAAATGCGTTCCATCTTGGACATTTTGAATGAGTTCCATTTTGAAACCAAATGGTTTCAAAAGCTGTAGGACTTCCAAAAGCAAATGGATAGATGGATCCAAAGCTAGAGAGAAATCTGGACCTGAGACAGAGCTTTTAGAGTCATCAGCAAATAGGTGGATATAGAAGCCAAGAGAGTGGGTGCATTGACTCAGGAGAGTGAAAAAAGAGAAGAGGGTCTCATGTGACATCATCATTTAAGGGTCAGCCAGGAAGAGGAGCCTACAGAACAGACTGAGAAGGATCCTTCAGAGAGGTAGGAAGGAGTGCAAGCAAGTGGGTATCATGGAACCTACAGGAAGCTAAAGGAAGACTTTTCACACAATTTCGTGCTCTAGACAGGTCACTTAGGACAGTGACCGGGGTGTGTCCATCTGATTATGCCTTATTAGGAAAGCAAAATGCTTGTTTCTGAAGGTTGTTTAGGAAGACAACAGCGAGCCCTGTGAAAAGAGATGAAAAACTAACAAGCAACCATTTCTTGTCCTTTACCATTCTGGGCTTGGCTGGTAATTAGATGGATAAATCACTCATGATCTTTGGATGTCACTTGCAGCAAAAGGATAGCATCTTCAACTCTGTTTAACAGGCAGTCACATAATAGTATCTAACGTTGAACTAATTTTCTATCTTTGGGTTCTTTTTCTGTCAGAGATTTCTGAAGAAATCCGATTATAGTCAGAGATGGAGTTGGATAAAATTGTGAAGGAGAGAAAATTTGACTTAAGGATCCTTAACTTCTACCCCCTGCCAACGATCTAGTGTCCTACATTTTCCCATTCCATCTCCCCAGACACTATTATCCCTCAAGGCAATATTTCCTACAGCTGTGTGGGCGGCAGACATGGTTTAAACTTTTCCCTATATTCTTTCCGCTTTCCACCCTCAAATCAGAAACATCTTTCCTAATTCCCTCTTCTTTACAGCCCCATGGGCATGAGATAAACCACCCAGAGACATTGCAATGTAAGGGAAAAACCTATTGAATTTAGAACCAGAAAACCTGGTCCGGATTCCCAGTTTTACTTCTTATCAGAACTGTGTGACATTTGGTAAGACATTTTTCCCACTAATCTCTCTCAGCCTCAGAATTCCTACCTCTCAAAAGTATACAGGTTAGATTTAAACAAATGTATGTAAAAACTTTTTTAATGTAGTACAGAGTCATACACAGTTTTCCTAACTGTATCTTATAGAATTCTTAAAACCACAGTTTTTCTGGCATGGAGTGAGATTTCTTTGGTATCTGGTGAAATAATAGACTTTTTTCATGTAAGTTTCTGGGAGACTGTTATTTCTGAAACTCCGTATGAAGGAACAAACACCCCATTTCTGGGTGGGCTGAGTTCTGGTGTGTTTAAGTCAAAGAGGTGTGATGCGCCTCAGAGGAGGAATTTCCTGTTACTTCCTGTTTTAGCATCTCTGTATAGAAACAGCTAACTCCTAGCATTTTTATGGTGCTTTGTCATTTCTAAAGCATTATTGCACATATGATTTGAAATTACCCCAGGGTAGCCCTTCCAAAGTGTGATATCACAACAGATTGAAGGCAGAAGCAGATATGAAAAACTCAACTGTCTTCTATTAAGCCAAACATAAAAGCAATCAGCAAAAATGTAAAACAAGGTAACTTATCACAAATATTTTTTTGATTTGTAAAGTATACTAGGTTTTCACAAAAATGTGTTACTTATATTAAAATGTAATGAGTTTTAAAAAATGAATTAATGCATAATTGTTTTAATTTCTAATATGGAAAATATCAATAGATACAACCCATGTCAACCAAGCTGGGAGACTTAATAATTTTTAAGAGTTTAACAGGGTCCCAAGACAAAAAGAGCTTGAAGATTGTTGCCCTAGTGTGATGCCCAGCAAAATGGAACTTTATTTTTTGTTAAAAGAACTGCCATTTGGAAATTGCTAATTGTTGTTTGGTTTCTAATGGTAGCAACATGCAGCTGCCTTAAAGTCTTCGCTTTTCCCAGACAAGTCAACCAATTGCCCTTGAATCACTCAACAGTCATTGTGCCGGCATCAGGGCCCAACTCCCTCACCCCGACCCATACCCCACTGACACAAGCTTAAAGATGGGCCAACAGGGTTGCTTAAGAGGCCCAGGGGCTTCTGGTGGGGACCAAGAGGAAGGAACTGAGAACCCCACCTCCTTTTCTGCCTGCTTCAAAGTTACCTTAACTGTCACCTGACCTGTGTTGAGGGGCAGGTAAACTCAACAGTACTCCTCAGGGTCACCCTGAGGTCAGGGGTCAGGCAGTCAAAAGGTATCTCACCAGGCCATGGAGGCAGATAGGCCCAGAGAAGTGCCTGCTGTTCCAAGAACAGACTGGAAACGCCATTTCAGCACAGAAAGTTATCACTGAGAACCTGGGGCTCTGTGCGTGGGGCACCCCCAGGTGAGAGAAGAATTCCCCCTCCCCATCCTGCCCCAAGTCAGTTGCGCCAGAGCAGCAGTGGCAGCGGCAGTGAGCCTTGTATTTGTCAGTCTTTGTACCACCGCACTTTCTGCAGCCCAGCCCTTGAGTGGGCCTAAAGGATGCCCAGGTTGGGGCAGGGCGACAGCAGCATCGGGCTGGAACCGTGCTCTTACAGCCCTGACCACTTTCCTCCCTGAAAGGCAATACTGACCAAGGCTGACCCCCCTGGATTAAGTCCCTGGGGCTCATGGACTCATCATAAGAGGGCCCCTTCCCACCCTCACCTCAGATATAGGACATCCTGCTAGAAAGGCAGGTGGGTGCTTGGGTGTAGCATTTTGAAAAAACAATGGGGTGGCATTGTTTGCACTCTAAACTGATGGGACTAGACACCCAGTTTCAGTTTCATTCCTGTGGTAGGCAGAATAATGTCCTCCCAAAGATGTCCACGTCCTAATCCCTGGAACCCATGAATATGGTACCTTACGTGGCAGAGGGGCTTTGCAGATGTCATTAAAGTGAAGAACCTTAAGCTCAGGAAAGTCTCCTAGATTGTCCAGGCAGGCCCAGTCTAATCACAAGAATCCTTAAAGCAGAAAACCTTTCCCGTTATGGTCAGAGACAGACTTGACCACAGAAGAAGGTGCAGAGAGAGGCCATCTGAGGAAGGCTCTCCAGGCCCTTGCTGGCTTTGAAGACAGAGAAAGGGGGCCATGGGCCAAGGATGCTGGAAAAGGTAAGGAAGCAGACTCCCTCCTAGAGCCTTCAGAACTGAACTCCACTCTACCGACAACTTGATTGTTGTGCAGGGGAGACCCATGCTGGAACTTCTAAGCTCCAGAATTATAAGATAATAAATTTGTGTTGTTTAAGTTTGTGGTAATCTGTCACAGCAGCACTAAAAAACGAATGCCATTACTAATCAGTGCCTTGCTCAGAGGGGATTCGTAAACCCTCTCAAAGACACTAGCTTGAGAATCATGTGTGGAAAGAGCTGGAAGGGCCAGCTGAGCACAGAGTGAATGAACACCTCTGCAGAAGCTGAAGCGGGGGATCCCAAGTAGCAGAGACATTGCAGGAGACTCGAGGAGTCCTGTGGTCGCCCACCCCCAGGCCCAGGAGCCAGTGACCTTGAGGACTACCTGAAGAGCTGGGGTTATTGAACTCTGTTGCCGATCACCTCAGGTCTTCATGAACTTTTGAAATTACCTTAGGAACCATCCAGGCCTTGCATCTGCCCAATATATGATTCTCCTCCATCAAATGGCAAAAGTTCTTTCTGTGACATTGTGAGCATTTTGTTTGCAAGTGGGGACCTTGCTATTGGCTTCCCAGAGGGCCAAGGGGAGGCCATTCTCTCATACTTCTGGGCAAGGGCTTGTGTCAGAAGAGGTCGAGGCAGTACAGCACCATGGTTAAGAGCACAGGTTCTGCAGTCAGACTCACCACTTACCAGCTGTTTGACCTTTGGCACTTTCTCCGTTAACCTCACTGTGCCCCAGCTGCCTCAGCTGTAAAGTGGGGAATAATCCCCACTTCCTCATGGAAGATTTAATGAAATGGGGCATATAAAGTACCTGACACATAATAAGTGTTTTTATTAACATGTAGCCAAGGGTTACATTACTTTATTACAAACCAAACAAATGGTCCTTAAGGAAAGATTCATCCATGTGTTCACACCTCTCCCCATCAGTGCAGCTGACAGAAGCAAGTCACAACTGTCAGCCAAATTAAAGTTGGATCATGTCTGTTCCCAAGAGCAGTACAATTATTCTAAAAAACTCAAATAATAATATTTAACCCTTATTGGGGATTGGCCATGTGCCAGGTACTATTCTAAGCCCTCATTTAATCTTTGTTTAATCTCCTATACCATAGTACTATGACTACCCCCATCTTACAGATGAGTAAAGCAAGGAACAGAGAGGTTAAGTAATTTTCCCAAGATCACACAGCTGGGAAATAGTGGAGCCAGACTTGCATCCAGTCTGTCCTGAGGTCCATGTTCTTAATCACTAAAACATACTGTCTTTAAATCAAGCCATAATATGAAACATAAGCCATGAATAAACACACATCTTAAGTACTGGCCCCCTCACCAAGAAATAGGCAAGTATTGATTGGTCGTTAATGATTTAAAGGAGCTAATCTTCTTAAAGGGTCAAAGGTTTCTTGGTAAGTTTTCAATAGCACAGTGTGGAACAGGCTTAACTGATCTTACTTAAATACTTTGGTTGGGTGCTGTGAGGTGTTTGAAAATTTTCAACAAAACTAATATAGCTTATAATATTACTTTAGGAGGAACATGAGAAGTACTTTCAGGTGATTTATTCTGCCTGGCCCTATGCAATCAGGGCATTGTGCAAAGAAGGAAGTGGTTTGGGACACTATGGAAAGGAAATACTAACCCAGGCACAGGCCTAAGATGTGACAATATCCATTTATCCCTTTGCCCCTCGAGTTTCTCCCTATAGGCATTCTTCTAGCACTTTTCCTTGCTGGGTTATTCTGTTTTTCAGTGGCTGCCCAGTGACCCCAACTGAGTTGCTGGTTGATCTCATCTCTAAACCATTACATTCTACTTTGCGCTTTCCCTAGGTAGATCTCAAGAGGCTATTTAAAAACTAATTACTTCTCCTCTGAAGGAGGCCCCCTCTGAGACCAGAGAAGAGTCGTTCTGGGTGTAAATGAAAGAAAATGTCATGGGAAAGGGGAAATTTGAGCCTCCTCTTCCCTGCCTGACGCTGTCCTTGCCATTCCAGTGCACGTTTCGTTTGATCCTGCCTGGGTCTCCCTTCTTGTCCTTGCGTTTCCTCCTGCCCAGCTGCTTTCAGGGTATTTGGGTTGAGGCTGTAAAGTTAAAGTTCTTTATACTTAGTTTTCTTCCTTGCTCCCCACGCCCCATTCCACCATCTCAGCCAAAGCAATTCCCCAAAACAATGTAAAAAGACCCTAATTAAAATGTTCTCACGTGGCTAAACTTGCTGCTAAAGCTCCTACCCGGGGCGCTATCTGTCTCTTCGGGAAGTTTCTGAATTATCTCAAATGATACAAAAATCAGTTTCTAAATCGAAGTCACATTCACTGTCCATCATCACCTCTCGCCTCCTCGGCGCTTCCCCGCTTGGCTAGATTCCATCACAGGCCCTGCGGCGTCGGGACACCATCCCTATCCTCTTAGCTCCTACTGAACACTTGCCATTGATTCACTGCTCAGGAAAAGCCATGGCTCTCCGTGACCGAAAGGAGGCGTTTTGAGTCCCTGAGCCCTTGCATCAACTAATTAGCAGCAAAGGATGTGAGCAAGGAAACCCTGTTCATTGCCTCATTAACTCGCATACCCTAGACCTGTGTGGCAGAGGCGGAAGCCTCGAGCAAAGCCTGGGGCTCTAGGAAGGCTTCCCTGTCAGTCAGGAAGGAGCTAGAACAGCGATCACGACGCTACCCGCGATGGCTCTGTGCGCCTGCGCAGAGCCGCTTTCCTTAACAAGGGAGAGGCTCCGAAGCCTCCCACGCCGTAGGAAGGAAGCAGAGCCCTACAGCGCTACATCCCGCTTCCTTTCTGTCCTTAAAACTCGGTTCAGCGTTTCTTTGTGATGTACATCACTTCTCCTACCAGCTGCGAGGGCAGCAGGAAAAGCAATTAAGGGCATTATTAATCACCAAGTTCCCGCTGAGAAGGGTCGAACTGCAGCACGATTTGACAAAGCAACAATTCTATCACCAGTGGAGGTATAAAAGTAGATAGCTCAACATCTTAGAGCTATATTTGGGCTTATTCTTTCTTGGCCCTAAAAATTCTTATTGAAGGTGAACATCCCAGAGGTGATTAAAAACTTGCCTTCCTTTGAGTTTTGGAATTGTTTGAGTTCTAACAATATTTGAGTTTGGCAAGCTTTGAGTCTCCATTGGGAAGTTGCAGCACAAATGAATTGGAAAATGTATCTGTGCTTTTACAGAAAAGAAGAGAGAGGGTCTAATTGCCTTTTATTATGTCTATACTAGAATTTCTTCTTTACTGAAATCCATGGAAAATCAGGAAAACATTTTACAGAATTAGCTATGTAAATGCATTAAAAATATCTATTGAAACTCTGTTCATTTTATAGGATTAGTTCTATTCAAAAATCCTGAAGTGGGCAGTGTTTCTTTCGGTGATTACAAACTTTTACCCCAACCAACACTCATGTAGGGGCCCACTGGTTACTGCCCCTGAGTGATTTGACTGCTCTTCATGCTGCACTTTTATCTGTGTGGTTCCTACATATTAATTTACTCAATCAGTCAAGAAATATTATTAAGCATCTATTATGGGTCAGGGATACAGTAGAGAATAAAACAGGCGTTCTCCTCCCTTGTGAAGCTTATAATCTAGCAGGGAAGACAAATACTGATTAACCAGAATTATTAAACATAAATTACAGATATCACATTGTAGATCCAAACTAAAATGAAGTCACTTATGCCAGGGACACAACGGAGAAGGTTAACGCAGGTGCATAAAGGAAACTTAACCTAACCTTACAGGAATTCACAACTCTTCTCAGAAATCAGCAGAGGACATCAGCCA
The DNA here is from genome assembly GCF_028021215.1 of Eschrichtius robustus. Lineage (NCBI taxonomy): Eukaryota > Metazoa > Chordata > Mammalia > Artiodactyla > Eschrichtiidae > Eschrichtius > Eschrichtius robustus. The sequence continues at coordinate 12,439,031 of NC_090840.1, forward strand.
ATACCCAAATGCCAATTCTGTTCATGCCATCTCTGGACTTCCTTGTTCCCCTGATTCAGGTACCCTTAGCAAATAAGAAAGAAGACCACTAGGCAACCAATCAGTGGAAAAAGGCAAATAACTTCCATATTTGTTCACATAAAAATCCCTCGGCCTATGAGCAACTAAGACCTCATTGCTCCCACAGTCTTTAGTTTCCTGGCTTGCAGGTCGAAAGCCTTGCAGTAAACTCATCCTTCTGTTTTGTTTCATTCAGTGTGCAGAGTTTAGTTTTATACAACATCATTCTACCTTTAAATCCATGAGTATGTACATCTAAAAGATAATCTCAGGTTTTCTTACCTATGCTGCTAACTATATTAAGGGAGTAGTTTCTCTCCAGCCCTCAGGGTCTCTGTAGCCTTTAGTTCAAAACAATCCATATGCCAAAGTGACACATCTTGGGGAGGCCTGTTCTGTTGGGAGGGTAGACAGCCTCAAGCAGCAGATCATCTTGAACTTAAAAAAGGCAAGGATCTAAAACCTCAAGGAACTCTAGCCAAGAGAACATCTGCAAGATACACAGAGACTGATTGTAAAATGTATTGAAGGGGATCACCCCAAAATATGCCACTTTGGCATAAGGATTATTTTGAGCTGAAGGCAACTGAGAAATAGCAGACACAGGAGGAGCTTTATGCCCTCCTCTATCTGACTAAAAGCAGGACATAAACTTCCCTTTCATAAAGGAAATTTCCATTTATAAAGGTACCCCCCTGTCCTATACCAGGAAGAGAACACCAAGATGAATCTGCATAAACAACCCTTATCTACTATTAGTTTCCCCCATACATTTCTTAGTGACCTTCCCACAATCTAACCCCTAAAAACTCCCTTTTCCTTTGTCTAATTACTTCTCTGCAATTTTTATCACCCTTTGTTAGAATGATATATAAGTCCCCAGGTCTAACCACCTCTTTGGGTTTTTCCATTCTTTTCTGTGAAGCCCCTGTGCACGTAAAAATATTAATATCAATCAAGTTTGTATGCCTTTTCTCCTGTTAATCTGTCTTTTGTCAGTTTAATTCACAGGCCCTCAGTCACTGAACCTAAGAAAGCAGAGGAAAAGTTTCTCCTCCCCTACAGTTTCAATGATGAAATAAATGTCACTAGTCCTCTTTGGCTCTTATGTTCTCTTCAATGTAGATTTTACTGAAGATTTCATAGGAGAAACTGACAAAGGAGGTTACATTATATACCTTATGGGATTCAATGTAAAAATACTCCATTTGATATTTCAGTTCTCCCAAAGTTCCTCTTTAAAGCCAACTATCTCTGAGGCATCTTATTTCCTCTGATCCTAGGGCCTTCCTCCACAATTACAAAAACATTTCAGCAGAACTCCAGCTTCTACCACTGAATCTGCATACCTCAATCCATTTTAGGTTCTGCTGAACAAAGAGTACCCTAGTTCATAGACTCCCCATCCTTGGAAAGTAAGTGCTCACCATTTTTACTACTTGCACAAGTCCTTCAGGTTAAAATAAGAGAAGCCATCTGGATGCAGCCAAGTTTCTTCTATGTGTGGCTGGTGAGGAGAGGTGAGAAGCAAATGTAGAGATGGGAAGGAGGTCCTTCCCAAAAGATGGGTCCAATAATCTAAATCTTGTACTTATTTCTGAGTTCTCTCAGGATGTTCAGTTATAAACTTTCCAAAACCCATCTCTTTAGGAAAATTGAGGAAATAAAATACACTATTTCTATGACAATAGAGAAATGTCTAAATCTATATGTTGACTTCACTGAGAATATCTTTCTGTAATGGTCCAAAATCTCATTTTACTAATTGAATAGTAATCTGAATGTATAAAAATGAAAGTAACCTTTTCAAGATGTTGAATTTCCATGGGCTACTGGCTCCCTACCCCAAAATCAACCCTGAAAAAAACACATAGATTTATAGAAAAGTGACTAGTCTTTTCTTGCATTCTTAGAATATTAACAAAAATTGAATATGTGAGAGGCCATAAAAAGAACAATAAACTTCAAATAATCAGTATCATACAAACTCAGCTCTCTAACCATAGTCCAAAAAAATTTTAATCAATAACAAAAAGATAACCTTTTCAAAAAAAATCTCATATGCTTAGAGACTAAAATATTACTAAATAACTCTTTAGTTAAGACAGAAATAAAGAACTATTTAAAACTGAATGATAATGAAGACATTGCAAGTCAAAACTTTCTGGAAGGCAGCTAAACCATACTTGAGGAAAATGTATAGCTTTAAATATATTTACCAGGAAACAAATATCAAAAATAGATGACTTAAGGATTCAGCGGAAAATGTTGAGCATTACAGAGCAAAACCAAAGAGACAAGAAGGAAACAAATAATAAAGATAAAAGAAAAAAAGAATCATTTTCAAAAAAATAGATTAACAAACCAAGAATTAATTTTCCTAAGATTAATAAATAATAAATAGAGTTTTGGTAACACTGATCAAAGAGAAAAACAGATAAAATGGAATAAATAAAATACAGAAAAAAAGAAAATACCTAAAGATACAACAGGCACACTGACAAAGTTTAAACTGACAGTAAGTATTAAAGAAACTGAATCTAAAATATCACAGCCTCGGATGGTTTTACAGGTAAGTTGTTCCAAACTGTCTTATAAAATCTAACTTATACAAGTTGATCCAAAATAGGAAAAGAGTAAAAGATTCCCAGCTCATTTTACACCACTAGTATAATCTTTTACTCAAAACCAGGTCAGAATATAAAAGAGGGAAATTTAAGCCTGTTTCAGTTTTACACATAGTTGCTAATAAACTAAATAAAATATTAAATAATTGAATCCAACAGTGTATTTTTTTAGGTATAAAACTGTATTCTATAAGAATTAAGGAAATCCTAGCCTTTCTGAGAACATAACTTTTAACAATGAAATTTAACAGAATATAATAGGTTTATAAGAGAAAAGTCACCTTATCATAGCCATATAAAATGAGCACACAGGATAAGAAAAATAAGATAACATATTTAAAAAGAAGCAGAAAAGGGCTTCCCTGGTGGCGCAGTGGTTGAGAATCTGCCTGCTAATGCAGGAGACACAGGTTCGAGCCCTGGTCTGGGAAGATTCCACATGCCACGGAGCGACTGGGCCCGTGAGCCACAACTACTGAGCCTGCGCGTCTGGAGCCTGTGCTCCGCAACAGGAGAGGCCGCGATAGTGAGAGGCCCACGCACTGCGATGAAAAGTGGCCCCCCGCTTGCCACAACTAGAGAAAGCCCTCGCACAGAAACGAAGACCCAACACAGCCATAAATAAATAAATAAATTTATAAGTGATGTTTAAAAAAAAAAAAGCAGAAAAAAATAGTAATTATGCAACCACAGTATATATTTTTTAACATCTTTATTGGAGTATAATTGCTTTACAATGGTGTGTTAGCGTCTTAATTGTTTTTTTTAAATTAATTAATCAATTTATTTTTGGCTGTGTTGGGTCTTCGTTTCTGTGCGAGGGCTTTCTCTAGTTGCGGCGAGCGGGGGCCACTCTTCAACGCGGTGCGCGGGCCTCTCACTGTCGCGGCCTCTCTCGTTGCGGAGCACAGGCTCCAGACGCGCAGGCTCAGCAGTTGTGGCTCACGGGCCCAGTTGCTCCGCGGCATGTGGGATCTTCCCAGACCAGGGCTCGAACCTGTGTGCCCTGCATCGGCAGGCAGAATCTCAACCACTGCGCCACCAGGGAAGCCCTTAAGTGTACTTTTTAATACATCATAATCAAGTAAGTTGTATCCCAGGAATGCAAAGAAATCTAACCACGTAATTCATCATATTACAGATTAAGGAGGAAAAAAGCATATGATTAAATCATATTTTAAAAAATTCATTTGAGGATATATATCTACAAGAATTGAAAACAGAGTCTTGAAAAGATATTTGTACACCCATGTTCATAGCAGCATTATTCACAATAGCCAAGAGGTGGAAGTAATCCAAGTGTCTATCATGGTTGAATAGATATTGGGTGGGCCAAAAGGTTCATTTGTTTTTTTTTCCGTAAGATGGCTCTAGTAGCACTTAGGTGTCTTTAACTTCATTCGGAACAACTTTGTTAGATTGTATGTGACAGCTGGCATATCAGTGTGCATTTTAAAAAAGACATCAAAATTGGTGAATTTTTGTGTAGCCATTTTAATATTGAAGATGGAAGAAATAAAGCAACTTTTTGGCATATTATGCTTTATTATTTCAAGAAAGGTAAAAACACAACTGAAACTCAAAAAAAGATTTGTGCAACGTACGGAAAAGGTACTGTGACTGATCGAATGTGTCAAAAGTGGTTTGCAAAGTTTCGTGCTGGAGAATGCTCCACGGTCAGGTAGACCAGTTGAAGTTGATAGTGATCAAATCGAAACAATAACTGAGAACAATCAACGTTATACCATGCGGGAGATAGCCAACATACTCAAAATATCCAAATCAAGCTGTGAAAATCATCTGCACCAGTTTGGTTATGTCAATCGTTTTGATGTTTGGGTTCCACATAATTTAAGCGAGAAAAACCTTCTTGACCATATTTTCGCATGCAATTCTCTACTGAAACGTAACAAAAATGTTCCGTTTTTTAAAAAAATTGTGGTGGGCGATGAAAAGTGGATACTGTACAACAATGTGGAATGGAAGAGATTGTGGGACAAGCGAAATAAACCACCACCAACCACACCACAGGCCGGTCTTCATCCAAAGAAGGTGCTGTTGTGTATATGGTGGGATTGGAAGGGAGTCCTCTATTATGAGCTCCTTCCAGAAAATGAAACGATTAATTCCAACAAGTACTGCTCCCGATTAGACCAACTGAAAGCGGCACTCAATGAAAAGCGTCCAGAATTAACAGAAAACGCATAATCTTCCATCAGGATAACGCAAGACCGCACATTTCTTTGATGACCAGACAAAAACTGTTACAGTTTGGCTGGGAAGTTCTGATTCATCTGCCGTATTCATCAGACATTGCAACTTTGGATTTCCATTTATTTTGGTCTTTGTTTCCATTCTCGTAATGGAAAAAATTTCAATTCCCTGGAAGACTGTAAAAGGCACCTGGAACAGTTCTTTGCTCAAAAAGATAAAAAGTTTGGGGAAGATGGAATTATGAAGCTGCCTGAAAAATGGCAGAAGGTAGTGGAACAAAAGGGTGAATACATTTTTCAATATAGTTCTTGGTGAAAATGAAAAATGTGTCTTTTATTTTTACTTAAAAAACTGAAGGCACTTTTTGGCCCACCCAATAAAATGTGGTGTATACACACAATGGAATATTATTTGGCCTTTAAAAAAAGGAAGGAAATTTTGATACATGCTACATGGATGAACCTTGAACATATTATGCTAAGTGAAATAAGCCAGTCACATAAAGACAAGCACTGAATCACTTTGCTGTACACCTGAATCGTTGTAAATCCACTATACTTCTATACTTCTATTTTTAAAAAGTGGATTTACAATGATTCAGGTGTTCAGCCAAGTGATTCAGTTATACATATATGTATTCTTTTTCAGCTTCTTTCCATTATAGGTTACTACAAAATATTGAATATAGTTCCCTGTGCTATACAGTAGGTCCTTATTATCTATTTTATATTTAGTACTGTATATCTGTTAACCCCTAACTCCTAATTTATTCTCCCCCCCTTCCCCCTTTGGTAACCATAAGTTTGTTTTCTATGTCTGTGAGTCTATTTCTGTTCTGTAAATAAGTTTATTTGTATCATTTTTTCAGATTCCACATATAAGTGATATCATATGATATTTGTCTTTCTCTGTCTGACTTACTTCACTTAGTGTGATAATCTCAAGGTCCATCCATGTTGTCGCAAATGGCAATATTTCATTCTTTTTATGGCTGAGTAATATTCCATTGTATATATGTATCACATCTTCTTTATCCATTCCTTGGTCGATGGACATTTAGGTTGCTTCCATGTTTTCGCTGTTGTAAATGGTGCTCCTATGAACACTGGGGTGCATGTATCTTTTTAAATTAAGTTTTCATTTTTTCCAGATATATGCCCAAGAGTGGGATTGCTGGATCATATGATAACTCTATTTTCAGTTTTTTAAGAAGCCTTGTATAATTCCACTTAGAATCCACTAGAGTAGTCAAATGCATAGAAACAGAAAGAAGAATAGTAAGAATTAGTATTATAAGAGTCACAACGTTACCATGTTTAACCTTATCCTGGAGTGGGGAAGAAAATTCATACAACATAACATATGAAAGAAAGAGAGAAAGAGGAAGGAAGGAAGGAAGGAAGGAAGGAAGGAAGGAAGGAAGGAAGGAAGGAAGGAAGGAAGGAAGGAAAGAAGGGGAAAGAAAGAGGGAGAGAGGGAGGGGGAGGGAGAGCAAGAGGGAGATTGAAAAGGAGAGAAGGAGGGAGAAAGCAGGGAAAGGAGGGAGGGAGGTAGAGGAAAGGAAGAAAGAAAAGAAGAAAGGAAGAAAGAAAGGAAGAAGGAAGGAAGGGGGGAGAGAGAGGGAAAAAAGAAAGAGGGAAAGTATCAATAGAATGTGGTTGCCAGGTGATGAGGGGAAGGGGGAAAGGACAGCTGTTGTTTATGGGTAGAGATTTTCAGATTTGCCAGATGAAAAAGTTCTGAAGATTGGCTGCACAACCAACATACTTAATGCTACTGAACTGTACACTTAAAAATGGTTAAGACAGCTTCCCTGGTGGTGAGGGGATAAGAATCCACCTGCCAATGCAGGGGACATAGGTTCGATCCCTGATCCTGGAAGATCCCAAGTGCTTCAGAGCAACTAACCCCATGTGCCACAACTACTGAGCCCACGTGCCACAACTACCGAAGCCTGCACACCTAGAGACCGTGCTCCGCAACAAGAGAAGCCACCACAGGAGAAATGTGTGCACCGCAACCAAGAGTAGTCCCCACTCGCTACATCTAGAGAAATCCCACACGCAGCAACAAAGACCCAACGCAGCCAGAAATAAATAAAATTAAATCTTTAAAAATGGTTAAGACAATAAATTTTGTGTTATGTGCATTTTACCACAATTAAATATCCCTCTCCTACCCTTCCAAAAAATTACATATGACAGAAATGACATTGCAGGTTCTTGCGGGGAAAAGACAGATTTTTAAATGAATAATGATAGAATGATTGATTATAAGGAAATAATAAAATTGGATCCCTATCTTACACAAAACCAAAAACATCAATTCAATATAAATTCATGTGTAAAAGACAAAACTCAAAACATTTTCAAAGAAAACATAGGGTAACATACCTATGACCTCAGAGTAGAAAAGATTTACTGTTGGGATGGATGGCCATTATGGTTGCCCAACAATGTGACTGTTAGTTAATGCCACTGAACTGTACACTAAAAACTGGTTACATGGTAAATTTTATGTTATGTGTACTTTATCACAATTTTTTTTAGAAATTAAGATGAACAAGTTTATCACTTTTGATTATTTAAAATTCTTAGTAACACTAGAAATCAAATAGAAATTTCTTAACTTGGTAGAGGTTATACCAAAACTCCAGAGCAAGCATATACATTTTTTTTAAAATATTTATTTATTTATTTATTTATTTATTTATTTATTTATTTATTTATTTATTTTGGCTGTGCCGGGTCTTAGTTGCAGCACGTGGGATCTTCATTGCAGCATGTTTAGTTGTGGCATGTGGACTTCTTAGTTGCAGCATGAGAACTCTTAGTTGTGGCATGCATGTGGGATCTAGTTCCCTGACCAGGGCCCCTGCATTGGGAGCGTGCAGTCTTACCCACTGTATCACCAGGGAAGTCCCCCAAGTATATACTTAATGGGACAAAAGTACACACATTCCTGTGAAGATAAGGAATAAAAGCAAAGTTCCAATATGATTTTAGAGGTTATGGTTAACTCTAAAACAAAAGAAAAAGAAATAATAGGTATAAGGATAGGATGGGAAGAAATAAAAATATTATTTGCAGATGATAAGATCATCAATCTAGAAAATATAAATGTATTAACAGACAGTGAGCATTTGAGAACTAAAAGAGTAGAGCAGGGCTTCCCTGGTGGCGCAGTGGTTGAGAGTCTGCCTGCTAATGCAGGGGACACGGGTTCGAGCCCTGGTCTGGGAGGATCCCACATGCCGCGGAGCAACTGGGCCCGTGAGCCACAACTACTGAGCCTGCGCGTCTGGAGCCTGTGCTCCGCAACAAGAGAGGCCATGACAGTGAAAGGCCCGCGCACCGCGATGAAGAGTGGCCCCCACTTGCCACAACTAGAGAAAGCCCTCGCACAGAAATGAAGACCCAACTCAGCCATAAATAAATAAATTTAAAAGAGTAGAGCAAAATTAACAAACACAAAATCATCAGTAAAAATCAACAGTAATTGGGACTTGCCTGGTGGTGCAGTGGTTAAGAATCTGCCTGCCAATGCAAGGGACATGGGTTTGAGCCCTGGTCCAGGAAGATCCCACATGCCATGGAGCAACTAATCCCATGTGCCACAACTACTGAGCTTCCGCTCTAGAGCCCACGAGCCACAACTAGTGAGCCCGCACACCTAGAGCCCATGCTCCGCAACAAGAGAAGCCACTGCAATGAGAAGCCCGTGCACCACAACGAAGAGTAGCCCCCGCTCACCGCAACTAGAGAAAGTCCGTGTGCAGCAACGAAGACCCAACGCAGTCAAAAATAAATAAATTAATTAATTAATTTTAAAAAAATCAACAGTATTTCTCACACCAGCAATAGCCAACTAGAAAAAATAATAAAAAATAAGATACCATTGAGCAGAGCAACAAAACTCTAAAATATCTGGCATTTCATTTAACAAGGATACACAAGAACACTGTGGAGAAAACCTTAAAACTCTAATTTGAAAAAATAGAAGATTCACTGTATAAATGGAAAGTCACTTCACTATACTTGAAAATGACAACTTAATATTATAAAGATATCATTAATAGCCAAGTGAATATACAAATTTAATGCAATCCCAATGAATATTCCACTTGGATTTTTTTTGAGGAACTTGTTAAACTTATTCCAAGTTTATATGTATATTTAAAAGTCCAAAATTGCTAAGTCAGCCTAAAATTGGAGGGATAAATAAGGGAGCTTACCAAATAGTAACACATACAACAAAGCCACAGTAATAAAAACATTCTTGTTCTGGTACAAGAAAAACATATAAAATCAATGGAATGAAATAGGAAGCTCAGAGTCAGGAACCTAATATACAATAAAAGTAGTACTACAAATCATTGAGAAAGGACGTATCACTTAGTTCCTCATTTAAGAAAATAGCAGACTCCCCTGGTAGCTCAGTGGTTGACAATCCACCTGCCAACGCCGGGGACACCAGTTCGAGCCCTGGTCCGGGAAGATCCCACGTGCCACTGAGCAACTAAGCCCGTGTGCCACAACTACTGAGCCTGTGCTCTAGAGCCCACGAGCCACAACTACTGAGCCTGCGTGCCACAACTACTGAAGCCTGCATGCCTAGAGCCTGTACTCCGCAACAAAGAGAAGCCACCGCAGTGAGAAGCCCACGCACTGCAAAGAAGAGTAGCCCCCGCTCACCGCAACTAGAGAAAGCCCGCGTGCAGCAACAAAGACCCAACACGGCCAAAAATAAATAAATAAATAATAAATTTATTTATTTAAAAAAAAAAGAAAATAGCTAATCATGTGGAGAAAAATCAAAGTGGATTTCTACCTAATACCCTAATCAAAGATAGACTCCAAATGGATTACAGACCTAAATATGAAAGATAAAATATAAAGTTAATAGAATGAAACACAAGAAAATATCTTTTTGATCTAACAAAACAAGTGATAGCTTTTATTACCTCAAAATTAACTATCATTTTTCAACAGAGGACAACATGGATAAAGTTGAAAAATTAAAAATAAGATATTTTCAGTTTCTTAAGCTGACAAGTGACTAATATACAAAATATATGATAACTCCTGCAAATCAATAAGATAAAGGAAATCAGCTCAATAGGCAAAATGGGCAGACAATATGAATAAGCAATTTATAAAAGAGAAAACTGAAAAGGCTAACATGCATAGAAGAGATTTCCAACTCACTGGAAATCAGAGAAATGAAAAATAAAACATGGATTCTTACTCTACCCTTGTAGATTGGTAACAAGTTGAAAACTGAATAATGCAAAATGTTTATAGGAACATGCACTCCTCATAGGAGTATAGACTACTGCCATTCTAGAGAGCAATCTGTAATTACTTAGTCAAATACACATACCTAGAATCTAGAATTCTCAGAGAATAATAAAAATGCTGGGAGAAAACAGTTACTATACATATAATATATAAATATATTTATATTAATAAATATTTTAATATTAATATTAAATATTATAGAAATATAAATATATTTATCCAACAAAGAACTAATATATAAAAACTCATAAATTCATAACAAAAAGACAAAAAATTATAAAAAAGCAAAGAACTTAAATGGACACTTCACAAAGAAATATACACAAATGGCCAATAAGCAATGAAAATGTTCTCAATCTCTTTAGTCATTAGGGAAATGCAAATTAAAACTACAGTGGGTTACCATTTCATATCCACTAGAATGGCTAAAATTTCAGTGACAGTGGAAAATGTTGACAAGAACATGAACATTGAAATATCATGTATTACTGGTAGAATTATAAAATGATACAAACACTTTGGAAACTTATTTGTCAGTTTCTTATAGAGTTAAACATACACCTACCCTGTGACTCAGTAATTTCACTCCTAGGTATTCACTCAAAAGAACTGAAACATACATCTACAAAAAGACTAGTACAAGAATGTTTATAGCAATGTTATTCATATTAGGCAATAAACTGGAAATAATACAAATGCCTATCCACAGAAAAGTGGATACTACTCAGAAGATAGAATACTACTTAGCAATATAAAAGAATGAACTATTGAAACTGAGTCCGCCTAAAATCAAGCTCCCCTGTCAAGTTTATGATTAACCTCTCTATCTAAAACTTTATTCCCTTTCTTGTGCCTCCCCTATTCCCCTCAGGATTGAGGAGTATCAAAGAAGAGAAGGGACTGAAATGAAGGGACACTGCAGGACCCTCCAGGGTACAAAAGCCCCTCTGCATCCCCTGTTTCTTATTTGTAGGAAAAGGCTTTGGTCTCCTAGACCTTCCATGAGTTCCAAAGAGCAGACTCAAGCAGTTACTAATTAGGGAAGTGAAGGAGTGCAGAAACAAAGGAAAACCAGTCAAGAAACAATAGTTCAGCAATAAAATAGAGTCCTAGTTCCTCCTCAAGGAATATACATAACAATCTGATGCATATCTTTGAGTTTTATGTAGAAACTAAGACTCCTGCCCAGGTGGAGGATGGTGATTACATGCTGACCACAAGCATGCAGACCCCAGATTGGTAAGAACTGGAAGGTTGATGATTAAGATTCCTGAAATATCACCCTGTTACCTCAGCACCAACCAATCCGAAGAAAATTATACACCTTACAGCCCTCACCCCAAATGTTGCCTTGAAAAACCCTTCCCTGAAAGCCATTGGGGAGTTTGGGTCTCTTGAGCCCAAGCTGCCCACTCTCCATGCTTGGTATCTGGCAATAAACGCTGTACCTTCCACCACAACCTGGTGTCAGCAGATGGGCTTTGCTGCAAGGCTGGCAAGCAGACCCAGGTTCAGTTCGATAACACAATTGATACACACAGCAACTAAGTGAATCTCAAAAACATGTTGAGCAAAAGAAGCCAGATACTGTGAACTAAGTACTGAATGATTCCATGTATACGATGTTCAAACACAGGCAGAATAATCAATGGTGATGGAAATCATAACACTGTACATGTAAAACTGTACCCTGTAACTTACAAGGTCCATAATGTAGAAACAAAATGATACACCAAGAACATCAAGCCAGTTTTGCAGAACACCAGGGAAACCGCAGATATGGAAACAACTTGCTGACAGCACCCTGACTAAACATTACACAGGTGCTTTAAGGGACTAGGATGACTCATAGTGAACTTGAGACCTCACAGGCCAAAAATCCACTGTGTGTTGCATACGGAACACACCCCCTCCCCATTTGCACACGCGGCCCATGAAGAGGCATGATGAACAGACACGCCTGCCCTGAGCAGAGGACTCTTGAAACTTACATTGAAGCCTACACTGACTTTCCACCAATCATTCCCAAGCCCCTCCCCATCTTGCTCTCTACTTCCAAGATAAATACCCTACTCAATAGCCAATCAATGGGGGAGACAGATCTGAGCATCGCCTCCTGTCTCCATGCCTGGCCACCCAGCAATAAAGACTTTTCTCTCTGCAAAAGACTATTGCCTCAGCATTTGGCCTTTCTATTGTGAGGCAGGCAACCAGACCACTCGCTTGGTTACACATGTGAGTTGAGAGTTGACTTGCTGGGTGAATAAAGGAACTTTCTGAGGTGATGGAACTGTTCTTTATCTTGATTGGGATGGCAATTATACAAGTATGCATTTGTCAAAACTCAGTGAATTGTGCACTTAAGATCTGTACATTTGACTTTTTTTTTTTTTTTTAAGGTAGAGGAATGGGGACATTTTAAATTTATTTATTTATTTATTTATTTTTGGCTGTGTTGGGTCTTCGTTTCTGTGCAAGGGCTTTCTCTAGTTGTGGTGAGCGGGGGCCACTCTTCATCGCGGTGCGTGGGCCTCTCACTGTCGTGGCCCCTCTTGTTGCGGAGCACAGGCTCCAGACGCGCAGGCTCAGTAGTTGTGGTTCACGGGCCCAGCTGCTCTGCAGCATGTGGGATCTTCCCAGACCAGGGCTCGAACCCATGTCCCCTGCATTGGCAGGTAGATTCTCAACCACTGCGCCACCAGGGAAGCCCTGTACATTTGATTTTTGTCCAAAAAAAAAAAAAAATCACCTAATAAAAAATATTGGGGTGATATCACCAAGAGAAGGAAGAAGAGATATGGACAAGTAAAAGCTGTGAAAGTTAACTTTGGGGGAAAAAATGCAATGGTGAAAAGAATGACAGTAGACACAAAAATCACAAATCTCACTGATTAAAGCAATGTTCCTTGAGATTAACCGAAATCAAACTTTTCTATCTCATTTGGCTCCAGAAAATATTTTCTGAATCCTATAGGATAAATCTTGACCACAATTAATTTTTTTTTGAAACAAACAAGTTTTCAGTGATTTTTCTTTTTTTGTGTATGTGACTCAAAATTTTCTTAAATATTCAGAACGAAAAATGAAACTTGAAAATCGCTTTATGTTATTCTGGTTGTTGTTTGTGAAGAATTAACATGATACTTTTAAATAAATTTTGAATTAAAATTCATCCAGCAGCCTTGTTACAACCTCCTACACGTATCCTGATATAGCTGCAACATTGCCTTGGGAAAGCTACAAAGTCCTGTTCGTTTTATTTTATGATCATCCTTCATTCAGGTAATTGCAAGAAAAATTCAGCAAGCATGAGGCAAAGTACTGTAATAAGGCTGTGAATTCCAGAGTCCCTTTTAAGCTAGCCTGTTTTGTTTTTATTTTGCATTCTGATATTTTGTCTTTTTTTTTTCTATTCTCTCTTTATTAAATTCTGCATTCACCTTTTAAAAACTCATCACATATATTATATTGAGATTTGCCAATGCAATAAGACAAACGCTGTAAGGCTTTTTATCAAAGTCTCTCCCAACCCTGTCTTCAGTCACTGGTAAATCTAACAAATACTTTAGCTGAAACGGTTCATATTTAGTCTTGGACAAAGGAGTAAAACATTATTTTCCAGCACAAGGAAAACTCCTAACTCGTATCTCCTTTAAAAAAGTTTTCTAATTTTACTTGCTAGTATTAAAAAATGAATAGCATAAATTCCCCACATTTTATAAAATTAGTGGCAAGTTTTTAAAATAAAAAATCTCTATAGAGAATATAACATATCAAAAATCTCAAAGTTGAAGATTCTCTGAATATAACAACAGAAAAGACTTACAGATATAAAGAACAAACTAGTGGTTACCAGTGGGAGAGAGAAGGGGGAGGGGCAAGATAGGGGTAGGGAATTAAGAGATACAAACTACTATGCATAAAATAAATAAGCTACAAGGAAATATTGTACAGCACAGGGAATATAGCCAATATTTTATAATAACTTTAAATGGAGTATAATCCATAAAAATCTTGAATCACTATGCTATACACTTAGAACTAATAAAATATTGTAAATCAACTATAGTTCAAAAAAATTAATTCTTTTTAAAAGTTGAAGATTCTCTTCAAATCACTATTGTGTTGGGTAGGAAAAAAACCATTACTTCCCAGTTTGGGTCAATGGAATATGAGTTGCAGAAGGACAGGGGCGGTATCTTTTCAGTTCAGCATTGGTACTCCTGCCTGGCATCATGCCTAGCACATAGTAGGGGCCTATTAATATGTATTGATTGAACAAAAGGAACAGTTGTTCTCAACCAAACAAGGTATCGTGAGATGTTGGAGTGCCATCATCTATTACAAGATATGTTCAAAGCAATTAGTCCTGATAATAAACCTTTCTTCTGATAACCAAATTGTTTTAAAACTTTTTATTCTTGACATACTTTTAGATTTACAGAAGAGTTACAAAGATAGTACAAGGAGTTCCTGCATACCATCACTCAGTTTCCCCTAATGTTAATATCCTGCATAATCAAGTTACATTTACAAAACTAAGACATTAACATTGGTACAGTTCTATTAACTGAACTATAGACTTTATTTGGATTTCACTGATTTTTCCATTAATGTTCTTTTGTAGGTTGTTTTTTTTTTTTTTTTCAGGATCGAATCCAGGATACCATCTTGCCTAACCTTGATTATTTGGGAAAGATAGTAACTTTCAGGTTTCTTCACTGTAACGTTACTATTTTTCCCTTTCCATACCCTATTCCTTAAAAGCAAGCTGCTACAGGGAGATCAGCTCCGTGCTTTGTGACCACCTAGAGGGGTGGGATAGGGAGGGTGGGAGGGAGGCTCAAGAGGGAGGGGATATGGGGATATATGTATACATATAGCTGATTCACTTTGTTATACAGCAGAAACTAACACAACATTGTAAAGCAATTATACTCCAATAAAGATGTAAAATAAATAAATAAAAATAAAACAATTAAAAAAAGAAGCAAGCTACTAAGTCAAACTCACAATCAAAAGGAGAATTAAGCTCCACTTCCTGACAGAATTTGTGAATATATGTCAAAAACACCACAGTAATTAATACATGTAATTAAATATCTTTGGGAAAATACTTTCAAGCTATGCAAATATCCTGTTTTTCTTTAAAGTTTCACTCACTAATTTTAGCACTAAGTGCTAAAAGAACACTTTTCTCATATGGTTATATAAATGTTATAGCCAATTGAAAATTACTCCTATAATGTCACTTTCACTTTAATAGACACTGTTGGTTGCCTGTCCCTTCCTGACTGCTAACAGAACTCTAGTTTCAGAGAAGGTGAGCCTCTCTGCCATTTCCCTTGCAACAAATGTTCGGTTCAGAAATTGACCCATGGGGACTTCCCTGGTGGCACAGTGGTTAAGAATCTGCCTGCCAATGCAGGAGACACGGGTTTGAGCTCTGGTCCGGGAAGATCTCCCATGCCGCGGAGCAACTAAGCCCTGCGCGCCACAACTACTGAGCCCGCGCTCTAAAGCCCATGAGCCACAACTACTGAACCCACGTGCCACAACTACTGAAGTCCATGCACCTAAAGCCCATGCTCTGCAACAAGAGAAGCCACCACAATGAGAAGCCCATGCACCGCAATGAAGAGTAGCCTCTGTTCACTGCAACTAGAGAAAGCTCGCGTGCAGCAACAAAGACCCAACACAGCCAAAAATAAATAAATAAAATAAATAAAGCTAAAAAAAAAGAGATTGACCCATGACAGAATTTAGGCCAAGGAGACATGAGAAGAAGTCTTGTCAGGGAGGTTCCAGTAGATTCTTCTTCACTCTCAAAAAGAGACACAAGAAAGGGATGTCCTGTTTTCTATCCTTTAGGCATAGCTATGGGAAAATATAAAGCTTGGAGCTGCCATAGCTATCTTGTGGCCATGAAAGGATAAACCTGAAGACAAAAGCAAACACACTGAAGACGGTGGAGTGGAAAGACGGAAAGAGCCTGGTCTTGATGTTGTTGACTTGCTGAACTAACCAATTCTGGATCCTCTCTAACTCTGGATTTAGTTTTGTGAAAGAATAAATCCCCCTATTATATGAGCGATGTTGAGTGTTACTTGCAGCTGAAAGCACCCTGATGCACTTCATTTCGAGAGGCTTTCTCGAGAAGTGGAGAAAAGGGTAGATTTACAGCTCCCAGTTAGAAATTGTACACAACCCTGGATATGCACATGCATATAAACTTCAGTGGGGGGGTGTGTCACAACAGAGGAAGAAAAGGGATTGAGAAAAGTGGCTGTGTGAAAACATACCTGGTTACAGTGTTAACTTCTAAGAGTCAGCCTCAGCACTAAAGATCGGTTCAAAGTCATTCTAGGGAATTTTAGCAAGTAGAAACTTTTATTACCCTCTGTTTCTCATTCTTTTTGGTTCTCATTATTTTTTCTTTCAAAATATTCAGAATCCAAAAAACTAGTATATAAGGTTCAAAGTAGAACTAGAATTATTTTAACAGGAGGTCAGTAATTAAAAACACAAGATGTAATATTGACCACCATTTTCTTAGCTATTCATGTATTTAACAACTTTTGTGAATCCGTTATAGTACACGTAAACTAAGTCCCTCATGTTATCTTAACTCACTGAGTGATCCCATCTACCCCTTGATTAAATAATTAAAAGCACTAATTCTTTTTTGAAAGTCAACAATTGCTACTTTCATTTCACTTCAAAAGGACTAATTTTTTTTTTAACATCTTTATTGGAGTATAATTGCTTTACAATGGTGTGTTAGTTTCTGCTTTATAACAAAGTGAATCAGATATACATATACATATATCCCCATATCTCTTCCCTCTTGCATCTCCCTCCCTCCCACCCTCCCTATCCCACCCCTCTAGGTGGACACAAAGCACCGAGCTGATCTCCCTGTGCTATGCGGCGGCTTCCCACTAGCTATCTATTTTACATTTGGTAGTGTATACATGTCCATGCCACTCTCTCACTTTGTGCCAGCTTACCCTTCCCCTTTCCCGTATTCTCAAGTCCATTCTCTAGTAGGTCTGCATCTTTATTCCTGTCTTGCCCCTAGGTTCTTCATGACCATTTTTTTGTTTGTTTTAGATTCCATATATATGTGTTAGCATACGGTATTTGTTTTTCTCTTTCTGACTTACTTCACTCTGCATGACAGACTCTAGGTCCAACCACCTCACTACAAGTAACTCAATTTCGTTTCTTTTTATGGCTGAGTAATATTCCATTGTATATATGTGCCACATCTTCTTTATCCATTCATCTGTCAGTGGACACTTAGGTTGCTTCCATGTCCTGGCTATTGTAAATAGAGCTGCAATGAACATTGTGGTACATGACTCTTTTTGAATTAGGGTTTTCTCAGGGTATATGCCCAGTAGTAGGATTGCAGGGTTGTATGGTAGTTCTATTTTTAGTTTTTTAAGGAACCTCCATACTGTTCTCCATAGTGGCTGTATCAATTTACATTCCCACCAACAGTGCAAGAGGGTTCCCTTTTCTCCACACCTTCTCCAGTATTTATTGTTTCTAGATTTTTTGATGATGGCCATTCTGACCGGTGTGAGATGATATCTCATAGTTTTGATTTGCATTTCTCTAATGATTAGTGATGTTGAGCATCCTTTCATGTGTTTGTTGGCAATCTGTATATCTTCTTTGGAGAAATGTCTATTTAGGTCTTCTGCCCATTTTTGGATTGGGTTGTTTGTTCGATATTGAGCTGCATGAGCTGCTTGTAAATTTTGGAGATTAATCCTTTGTCAGCTGCTTCATTTGCAAATATTTTCTCCCATTCTGAGGGTTATCTTTTTGTCTTGTTTATGGTTTCCTTTGCTGTGCAAAAGCTTTTAAGTTTCATTAGGTCCCATTTGTTTATTTTTGTTTTTATTTCCATTTCTCTAGGAGGTGGGTCAAAAAGGATCTTGCTGTGATTTATGTCATAAAGCCTATGTTTTCCTCTAAGAGTTTGATAGTGTCTGGCCTTACATTTAGGCCTTTAATCCATTTTGAGTTTATTTTTGTGTATGGTGCTAGGGAGTGTTCTAATTTCATTCTTTTACATGTAGCTGTCCAGTTTTCCAAGCACCACTTATTGAAGAGGCTGTCTTTTCTCCACTGTATATTCTTGCCTCCTTGATCAAATATAAGGTGACCATATGTGCGTGGGTTTATCTCTGGGCTTTCTGTCCTGTTCCATTGATCTATATTTCTGTTTTTGTGCCAGTACCATACTGTCTTGATTACTGTAGCTTTGTAGTAGGCTCTGAAGTCAGGGAGCCTCATTCCTTCAGCTCCATTTTTCTTTCTCAAGATTGCTTTGGCTATTTGCGGTCTTTTGTGTTTCCATACAAATTGTGAAATTTTTTGTTCTAGTTCTGTGAAAAATGCCAGTGGTAGTTTGATAGAGATTGCACTGAATCTGTAGATTGCTTTTGGTAGTATAGTCATTTTCACAATGTTGATTCTTTGTGTCCAAGAACATGGTATATCTCTCCATCTGTTTGTATCATCTTTAATTTCTTTCATCAGTGTCTTATAATTTTCTGCATACAAAAGGACTACTTTTTAAAGCCTTAGTAGGTTATTTAAATACATTAAATGCTTACCACTAGTCAGTACATACCATGGCTTTCCTGTTCCTAATTCTTTATAATTGTGATGTATCATTTAGTTGTCCATATTTCATCATCAAAATTTTTTTCCAAGCAGAGCTCATTAATACCCTGAGACTATGCATATTGGAAATGTCTTTCTGATATACTTATTTGTAAAATAACTTGGCTAGGTATAAAATTGGAACTCTTCGTAGAAATTACTGCACTTTTTTCTGGCATTTAATATTGTCATGGACAAGTCTGAAGCCAGCCTCATATTTTCCCCCTGTAGGTGATGTTTTCCTTTGCTTGGTTGGCAAACCAAAATAGGGTCAATGCACTTTAGTCTGAATTTCCTGATTTCTACTTTTTGCATTCATTGCAATAAGGAAACTAGTTAGTTCTTTAGGAAATTATTAGTTCTTTAGGAACCTGTCAGTGAAAGAGAATGCCAGAACAAGTATTGCTCAACATACATATGGATTCTTTAAAGCATGGTTACCATCATTCTCATCCTTTAAACTCACACTACTTGGTTCCAAGCTTTAAAGTTGAATAGTTTTTAATTCCTCTTTGAAGCAGTCACAGAAGAGGTTAAGGTTGAACTGCTCTCCTGGCCTCTTCCCCTTAATGGTTGAGAGAGTGATTAATACCTCTTTGGCACAGGGATGATTTCATCCTGGGATACAGCAGAAGTTCCATTTGCTTCCTCATCCTTAATCTCCAGTTCTCTCTCACTGCTATGCCAAACTTTTTCAGTGTAGTTAATGGGAAATGAGTCATGGAGCCACTGAATTAATTGTTCTTGTTCTAAGCACACTGGGAAGTCTAGCAGCGGACAGAATCACATGACTCCAGAATAGATAATTCAGACATCAGACCACTGTGGTGTCTGTCCAAAGTGAAAATGTCTAGGAAAGGCCACAATCTCAATTTATTCCTGGTCTTTCTTGCCTTATAACACACTTGACAATACACTTTTTTTCTCTTTGTGCCAAATAACATAACTACATAGCCCAGAGTGCTAATTATTTCAATTCACATGAGCTAAGTGATTGGAAGTTTTTTCCTAAGACCTTCAGACAATCGTACAGATTGCATCTCAGTTCTAAACCCATCCATTCACTACTTCTACACCTTCCTTTTACCTGCAAAAAGTAAAGCAAACCTTGCCCTCTTTTTTTCATCTGGCTATCTGCCTCCACAACACCCAGGTGACCTCAGTCCTGCCCTGAACTGGAGAGGCAAGGAGGTTATCTAACTGGTAAGGATCAGGGGACCTGAAGACTCATTCGCTCACTCACTCATTCATTCAATATATATTAAATGACTACAAAGCATTGTGCTAAGTATTGTGAAAAAATAAAGATGATTCAGATCCAGGGCTTATCCTGAAGGAGTTTACTGTCTACCAGTAGAGATAAAATATGCATATAAATAAATAACTATTATAATGCCGGGAGAGAGTATGATGCAATCCAAGGAGAAAGAGAGCCATAAGGAAAAGCTATTGGGTACTAACTGATAGAATCTGAGAAAGGTTCATAAAGAAGGTGGCATGTAAGGATAAGTAGGGTTTGAACCTTGGAAAGGTAAAGAAGGACATTTAACCTCAGCTGCAAGCCTGAGCAAAGGCATAATGGTGGGACACAGCACCAGAGCATACAGCATCTCCCAACAGTTAAGTACAGTGCAAAGAATCCTAGACTTGAATCAAAAACATGGGGCAAGCCCCAGTTTTCTAGCTTTTAGTCCTGTAACCTTAGTCATTTAACTTTTCTGAGCTTCAGTTTCCTTATATAAAGTGGGAAAGATAACTATTGCTCAAACTTGCATAATATTGTGCAAATAAAATAGGGTAATGAAGAAGTGAAAGTGCATGATTATAATTAAACTCACATCCCCTTTTCTTAAGACTCTTCTCCCCATTTGCCCTGAATTTCTACCACCTGATTTCTTCCCACATTTTCCCTCGCCTTGCCTTCATAACCCCATCCTCTCCCATCAGAAAAATAATACAAATCTCATAAAACAGTCATCCCTGCTTCTTCCGAGGCTGAGTGTAGGTGGTATCGTTTCCCTTCTGAGGATGGCTCCAGATTGACACCCTTATTAAACCTGTCCACAGAATTTACACCCTTTGATGAGCCCCACTGAGAAACAGAAGGCTTCCAAATTCCAGCACATTGGAGTTGGTATTTTTGGCTCCTCTTTCATTGCCATTTCACTGCATTAGAGATATAGATGAGATTATCTAATCATGGGTCAAAGTCAAACACACATACAGATCCTCAAACTATTTCTTCTGATAATCACGTCAGGATTTCCTTGAACCTTAGGTTATAGATTATAAGCAATTATGTTTGTATGATGAAACTCCTTCTAATTCAAACCTATAATCATAGCAGAACTAAAAAATATAAATATTAATTCCCATTATAAATTATATTGTTGATCTTGATCATTTAAATTTATATATCAATCGAGGAAAGTCTTCCTCTTGGCCCTGGGTCAAAAAGCTGGATATAGCAAAAGGAAACTCATGGGGACAGAGTTTATGCTTTTCATCTTTGTATTCCCAGTGACTGATACAGTGCCCGGCATATACTAGATGCTTAATAAATATTCACTGGACAAATTAATGAATGAGTGAAAACTACATCTCAAATCCTGCCTCTAGCCCCAAATTCCAACACAAAGCATGTTCCATTGGCACCTTAAACTCAACAGGTTACAAACCAAATTCATCATCTTCCTCCTCAAAAAAAAAAATCCTCTTTTCATGATTTTCTATTTCTATTAATGGTACCACAATTCTCTGAGTCACCCAAGCTCAAATCTGCATTGCTTCCTCATCTATACTCAGCCCCTTCCTAACAGTTATCAATTCCTATTGATGATTTTTTAAGGATAATCTTGACATCTGTTCCTTCTTTTTTCATTCATCTCCACTGTGGACCACCTAAGATCATGGACCAATTTATCTTTCTATGGCTATGATCATTTTGATCCCCAGAGGGTAGGGGGATGTTTCCTTTGTCAGATGAACTGTCTAAGCACTTCAACCTGGCACTATGGATCCCCCATGATCACATCCAGAATTACCTTTCCAGCCTTAACTTGTACAAGTCCATTACATACACCTTATGTCCCAATTCAACAGGATTACTATTTGCCATTCTCTTCAGACCCTACACCTTTTCTCTAGCCCGAAGGGTCTTATGTATCCTTGATGTCCAGCTCAAACATTTCTTCATCCGTAAGTCCTCACTGACCTCCTCAGCCAGAATAAGTATCCCATCTATGACCTCCCAGACAACTTAGTTCAAATCTCTCTTATGAAACTTACCACATTTGGCTTTACATTTTAGAAGTTGGTGCCCTTGTTTTTATCATCCTCACTAGTTCATAAATTCATCTACTTGTTCAAAAATTTGTATGGAGTTCCTGCCATGCTCAAGGAGCTGGAATGGACACTTAGGAGTCAGTAATAAAGAAGACAGTCATGGTCTCTGCCCTGGTGAATCTTCCTTTGCAGCGAAAGAAATAGGAGTGCTCAAGGAACAGGAAAAAGCCAGAGTGGCTAAAGGGGGAACACAGATGGAGCAAGCTTAGGGATGTGGACAGGGTCAGCCTAGAAGGGGCCTTTTGGGTCATGATAAGGAATGGAGTAATCTTCTAAATGTGAAGAAGCCCTTGGTGGGCTTTATACAAAGGAAAGAGATATTGGATTTGGATTTGTCAGAGGTCTCACTGGCTGCTGAGAATGGGTTGTAGGAAGACCAGTTTAGGAGGCTATTCCCATTTCTAGGCCAATAATCACAATGCTTTGCTCTAGAGTGGTAACAGTGAAGATGGAGAAAAGTAGATGAACCAGGGGTACATTTTGGAGATAAAGTCCACAGGACTTATTGATGGATTGAATGTAGAAGGAGAAAGAAAGAGGAAGTAAGGATAACTTCTAGCTCTTTGACATGAGCAACTGTGTGGACAGGACATCATTTACTGAAATGGAAAATGTAGGCACAGCAGGTTTAGGAAGGTGGTGGGTAGATGAAAGAACCTTGAACATGTCTGAATGCTGATGGAAATAATCCAGTGGAAAGGAAATGACTGAAGATACATGACAAAGAAGGAATAAGTCCGAAGGGGCCCCAGGGTCACAAGGTCTGGTGACAGTCTAGGTGTTGGAGGGCTCAGTGTCACTAAGTAAATGAGATCTCAAACAATGGACCCCGGTTAGTTAGGATGGAGGAACACTGGGTTACACATGTATGCGTGAATGAATGAATGAATGAATGAGTCCGTTCAATGACCACAACTCTCTACCCTGATCTTTACATCTTTCAGAAGCAACATTAAAAAAAGAAATATTAGAACATTTTTATAATTGGATTACGAATAATTTTTTCCATTGTCTGCATTTTATACGTTTTCTACAATGAACATGTACTACTTTGTATTAAAAAAGAAAATGAATAAATTTTTTAGATAAATATCTTGGGCTTACAGAGATAACCAATTTCTGCGCGATTTTTCAGGGGGAAGGAGGAGAATAGCACAGTCAGCATCATAGTGTTACTCAAGGCACTTGCTCTGTTTGCCTGGTCTCTTCACCTCATCCACACTGAGCACGTACATCCTCCCTAAGTCAGCTGCTCAGGTCCCAGGCACCATCTTCCACCTGCAGGAGCCACCACTCATCTGAGAAATCTCCTTTACCCACATCGAGAGTCTAGTCAAGGTGCCCACCACCATTTCTCAAGCCACCATTTATAGTTTTTTAATTTTTATTATTTTTTTCAATAGGTATTATATTCATATATTTTAAAATTCAAAAGTCCAAAACACCATACAATATCACTTATATGTGGAATCTAAAATATGGCACAAATGAACCTATGTACAAAACAGAAATAGACTCACAGACATAGAGATCAGATTTGTGGTTGCCAAGGGGGAGGTGGGGGAAGGAGAGGGATGGACTGGGAGTTTGGGGTTGGTAGATGCAAACTATTACATTAGAATGGATTAACAACAAGGTCCTACTGTACAGCACAGGGAACTATATCCAATCTCCTGGGATAAACCATAATGGAAAATAATATTAATAAAAAGAATGTCTTTATGTGCATAACTGAATCAGTTTGCTGCACAGCAGAGATTGGCACAGCATCGTAAATCGTCTATACTTCAATAAAAATTAAAAATTAAAAATAAATAAATAAAATTCAAAAGTCCAGACAGTATATAGTGAAAACTTATACTATACCCCTGTTCCCCAGATATCCAGCTCTCCTCCCTAGGGGAAACAAATGTTAGCAGTTTCTTGTGTAACCTTCTAGAGATAAATTTTGAAACAATAATTTTTTTAAAACATCTTTATTGGAGTATAACTGCTTTACAATGGTGTGTTAGCTTCTGCTGTATAACAAAGTGAATCAGCTATACGTATACATATATCCCCATATCCCCTCCCTCTTGTGTCTCCCTGCCACCCCCCCAATCCCACCCCTCTAGGTGGTCACAAAGCACCAAGCTGATCTCCCTGTGCTATGCAGCTGCTTCCCACTAGCTACCTATTTTACATTTGGTAGTGTATATATGTCCACGCCACTCTTTCACTTCGTCCCAGCTCACCCTTCCCCCTCCCTGTGTCCTCAAGTCCATTCTCTACGTGTGCGTCTTTATTCCTGTCCTGCCCCTAGGTTCTTTAGAACTTTTTTTTTTTTTTTAGATTCCATATATATGTGTTAGCACACAGTATTTGTTTTTCTCTTTCTGACTTACTTCACTCTGTATGACAGTCTCTAGGTCCATCCACCTCACTACAAATAACTCAATTTCGTTTCTTTTTATGGCTGAGTAATATTCCATTGTATATATGTGTCACATCTTCTTTATCCATTCATCTGTCGATGGACACTTAGTTTGCTTCCATGTCCTGGCTATTGAAACAATAATTTTTAAAATGTATTACATAATGGAAAAAAATTTAGTTTAGAAAAATTAGAAAATACAAATAACCACTAAGAAGACAATAAAACCATCCCTCTGATGCTGTTATATATTTGGGTGTATATCATTCCAGATTTCTAGGTGCTTAAATTACTTATGTATATCTAAAAAATTAGAATAAAACAAAACAATTAAAATAATTTTTAAAAATTATTTTATATCTCTTTGTATCAATTATTTCTCAATATCCTCTTTCAAAATTTAGATTATACTGTAAACTTTTTCTAATATATTGTGAATATCTTTTCATGTCAACAAAGATACTGGTACATAATATCTTTTTTTTTCTTTGAATTTTTGAATTTTATTTTATTTATTTTTTTATACAGCAGGTTCTTTTTAGTTATCCATTTTATACATATTAGTGTATATATGTCAATCCCTATCTCCCAGTTCATCCCACCACCACCACCCCCCGCCACTTTCCCCCCTTGGTGTCCATACGTTTGTTCTGTACATCTGTGTCTCTATTTCTGCCCTGCAAACTGGTTTGGTACATAATATATTTAATGGCCAAACAGAATTCCACCATTTGAACATATTATTTAAACAACCCTTTCTTCCAGGACATTTAGATTGGTTTACATTTTTTAATGTTGTGATGAATATTCATGAGTATGTGTGTGTGTATCTTTCTATGTATCACTGATGATATCTAGAGCATATATTCCTATGAGAAAACTGCTAGGTCACTTTAAGCCTTCCAGAAGGGGCATCTCCAACAGCTGCCCATGAAAACTGGCACTTCAGTTTTGAAAGGCTGCTGGTTCCTGATTGGCCGTGAGAGGAAGCCATTCTCATCTTCCTTTCTAGTTACTTCCACGCCCAACACAATGTTAAGAACATAATTAAGAATTCACTAAATACTTTTTGGATGCAGGAGCTGAATTCATTTAAGAATGGCTACCGTTTCCTAACACCCAATGCCTCTTCAAGCCTCTCCCTGTACCTCTTTTCCTCACCCCTCACCCAAGGATGAAGTCAAATTTTTAAAAATCGATGAGCTCAAACACAGAGTTGGAGAGAACATAAGTACTATAAGTGCTTTCTTCACAAAATACTTTAGCTAAAATGACTGACAATCACTCACACATAATCCAGTTATCATTTTTTGAGGGCCTACTGTGTGCTGTGCCAGGTACACCATTCATATGATCTTTTATTCTATTCTATGGGGTAGGTGTTTTATTATCCTCAATTTATAGATAGTAGCTAATGATTTTTCAAAGGGACTCACATTTATGGGGTGCCTACCATGTTTTGGGCACTGTTCTATGCATTCCATATTCATTCATTCAACAAAATATGCCTTTAATATCTGCTATGTGCTAGGCAATAGAACAGTGAGCAAAACAGACAAAATTTCTGGCTTCACAGAGCTTATATTGGGGAAGGTGAACACCTATGAAGCTAAACAAGGAAACTAAAGTGAGATTGTGAAAGGTACCTAAATGGAAAAATGGTGATATGAAGTTCTCATTCATCCTTGCAGCAACTATATGTAGTAGAGACTGTTAACTTCTTTTTACAAGTAAAATAATTTGAGAGAGAGGTTAAGTAACTTGCCCAAGCTTTATGGAGCTTAAGTAGATGAGCAATGGATGCACCAAGGGAGGCTGTGGAGGGTACACAGCCCCCACCCCAAGCTTTGAAATGAGTAACTTGTGTTTTCTCCGTCTTCGCTATAGAGCCCTGGAAAGCAGCCTCGAAGCCCCAAGGCCTACCAAACTTGCACAACACTACCATATGATCACCACAGCCACTGCTCTGTGGAAATTCTGCAGCTGCTGCAGCAGATAAAGGACAGAGCTGGTGCGTGATTTACTAATGACAGAGCGAATTAGCACTCATCCTGAAGACAATCGTGGGAGACAGGCATTATTATCTCAGTAGGGACACCAAGGCTTTTCAGATGAGCAAAAATGAGAAAAGTTAAGTCTCTTGCCCAGTGTCACACAGGTAACAAAGGCTGAGGCAGGATTCCAACCCACATCACTCCAGTTCCTAAAGCTAAGGGAGACGATGGCCCCAGTGTGGACACGGCTCCGGACTTCGAGATGCCTTCCCAGAGTCACCTCTTCTGAGGGCAGGCACATCAGATGACCTAGAGCACAGCTGTCTGACTCCACCAAGGTCTTTGAGAGAAAGCGATAGGTGTATGGTGAAAGAAAGTACTTATGAAATCATTTCTGAGGAAAGAAACAGAAAGACTCTTCACAAGAAACCAGCCTCAAAGCAGCAGTGTGAAGAGGTTGGCTGAAAGGAGAGGTGGTCTTGAGTCTTAAGTACTTTTCCACTCCCTGAACAATTTATTGGGCTCCCCACCTCTCCCACCCTTATGATTAATAGAGCTTCAAGAGCTGTTCAGTCTCCAGGCAATTTTGCTTTAGGAAGCTTTGATTTGAAAAATGAGACAAGTAGTTTCAGTGCTGTCATCAATAGGAAATTAGGGGATAAAAAGAAATCTATTTAAATGGCTTTTAAATATTCACAGGGAGAGCCGTAGGGTCTCAGCCACATTCCTCTCCTCTGTCCCTCTTGCCCAGACAACCTGTCACATCAGAATAATGAACACAATCTGTGCCACTGTCAGCAGATGCTGAAGACAGTGCGGCCAGCGTGGCCTGAGCACTTGCCCCTCAGGAACTTGTGTCTTCAGGGATGTGCTTCCATAAAGGGTCTTTGACATGGTTTCTCTCAAGCAGGATGCAAGACAAGATGGCCGGAGAGTTACAGGCACAGGAAAATGACAATCTGATTCAAAAGAAGCCTTTAAGATTAGTTCTATACAACTATTTCCCTTTCTTTCAAGCATCCAAGAAGATCAGAACCAAATCTGAGGATCAAGCACAACACTTGAGGTCCCTGCAGTCGACAAATTTGTGGTCTCTGTTCCTCGGAGAGGCAGGACAGGACAGTGCTTAAGGGTACAAATTCCAGTATCAAACTGGTTTCAAATACTGGCTCTACAGCTTACTACCTATGTGACTTTGAGTATCATATTTAATCTCTCTGAGCCTCAGTTCCCTATCCCTCAACATGAAGATGATAATAGCACTTGCCTCAAAGGACTCTTTTAAGGATTAAATGAAATAATGTACACAAATTCCTTTGCATGCAGGAAGAACTCAATAAACATCAGCTGCAATTATTGAAAAAAAAAAGCCTTTAAGGGGGTAAAAATTGGTGCAACCTCTTTGAATGCACCTTGTCAAATGTATCAAAATTTAAAATGTGGATTCCCTTTGACCTAGTGGTGCCACTTCTAGGACACTTATTAGAACAAGTGTATAGATACATGGAAGGATGTTTGCGTGCACACTTTGTAATCTGAAAAACAGCAAAGTAAACACGCATCCATGGAGGAATGGTTAAGTGAACTACAATTCATCTATGCAAAGCTATGTATTATTCAGTGAGTAAAAAGGATAAGATGTTTCAACAAAGAAAAAGGTTCACAAGATATTGTTCTGTGCACAGAAGTAGGATGCAAGGCACTATATTTGGTATGAACTCATTTATATAAAATACACAGATACATATTTATATTTGCATTTAAAAGACCAGAACGATCCACACCAAACACTAGCAGTCATCAGCTCTAGGGAGTAGGACAGGCTGGGGCTTCGGGGGAGCAGCCTTTCACTCTTTACTGTATGTGGTTCTCTATTAGTTGAGTTTTGACAAGCAAGAGATATTTTATAATTTTTAAAAAATATTTTTAAAGATATACATTTTAAAAGACCTCATACTTTTTTGAGCTTAGCCACTCATAGAAAGAGAAAAATTAAGCAAATCAGGTACACTAGCAAATGAAGCTTTAAGCATAAGATTATGTGGTTCATTTTAGCCCTTCCAGTTCGATAAAATTCAAGGCAAAAAATAATACAATTATGAAAGTTTTACTTTGGGACACACAGTGCACATTTGATCTCAAACTGTTTAACTGAATATATACTTTGTGTTTATCTTTATCATTGCAACCTTAGTTTTATTTTCTTTTCTGATCTATGAATTCCCTTACAAACCTGCATACCTGCCTGACAGGTGCTTCCATGTGGATGTTTCAATGTACTTCAAACAAACACGTCTGAAAACAAATCTATCATCATCCCAAAATGTCCTATTTTTTCTAAGGATAGTCCCATTCCCCCCACCACCCAGGCTCAGAACTCTAACTCTAGTCGACCAGCGCTCTGTCTTACTCCCTCAGCAGACTGATGGGCAAGTACTTCTTGTTCTTCAACTGCAGTATCTCTGACATCACTTCCTTCTTTGCCATTCCCAAGGCTAACCCCTAACTGCAGGCCTCCCACCTCAGGGTCACCTTGTGTCTTTAAGACAGTACCTGTAATATTGTGTCGATCAACCCACCACGCCTACACCCCAAACACAACCCCTAATAGACCATAAACTTCTCAAAAGAAGGTTCATGTTCTGTTCATCCCAGTGCCCAGCATCCTGCTTAGGGCCCAGTGGGTGCTAGATTAATACTTTTTCAGTGAACAAATAGATGGAAAGAAGTCATCGGTCTTTATTTCTAGCAGGTTCTCCTCTTCCCGTCTCCTCATCCCCCAGCCATTGTCTTCAACAGTTTCTCCCCAGCTGATAACTCAATAGCAGCAGCAGCGGTAACTTGCCACTTCTCAGATGAGAGCACAATCCTTCCAAGTTCAGCCATGAATAGGATTTAAAGGGCTTTATTTGATATATTCAGTGGTTTTCAAAGAAAACTTGAAAGATTCAAAGCTACAGAAACTGAAAAACTCCAATGGGCCTTAAACTTCCATTGAGACTCTTACAAAACAGTAGAAATGAGCATTTATGAATCATCAGAGGGTTAAAGACCAAGTTCCTTAATTATCAATCTTTAAATACTATTTTATGATGGGAATGCACATGCATTAGGAACAAATCACGTAATTTAGAAATCACTTCTAAATAGCTCTCTGACTATGATGTCCAGCTTATTAGGAGTTGTTAATATTCTATTACTCGGAGGCAATTAGCACACTCTAGCCAGCAGTGTAGATCATACAATGTCAAGTGACAAGGGGAGAACATGAAGTACCCCAATTACGATCTCTTTTTAAAAGGTCTGTCGTGACCTTCTCCCCAGAGTGTGAACTATATCTTGCAAAGTCTGAAAGTACTACAACTTTTCTCCATTCAGTGGGCTACTGGGCGGGGAGGGGAAGATTGCCTAAAGAGAAAAATAGCTGACATTTCTTACATGCTTTCTACATGCCAGGCACAGTTCTAAACGTTCACAAAGACTTTATGAGGTAGGTACTGTTATTATCCCCGTTTACACATAAAGAGACAGAGTCCCCAGTTGAGGTTAAGTAACATGTCCAAGGTTACATAGCTTCTGAAAGGGAGCCAGGTGTGGTAGACACAGAGATGTACTACCCAGACCCACCCTCAAGGAAGGACTTGTCTCAGCTTCTGGGAGTGCTACCAGCGACAGCCTCAAGCTGTCAGCTCCTTCAGGGCCCTCCTCAGCTGTGTACAGAGCACCTCGCCAAGAGCACACCCTCCCCAGGGCAGCCCAGACCCAATGGCTGATCACTGCCAGGGTAGAAAGGTCTGACCAATGGGGGTCTCTGAGGGACAGCTGAAATGGGTCATGCACACTCCACGGCCCCCCATCGAGTGGGCTGATGCTTTGCTGGACCTGCAGTCAGTTCCACTCCTCCCCCTGCCCACACCTTCCTCCCTCTCCTGTCCACAGGGGTCCATCCCTCTAACTACCACGCATACCAAACTCTGTCCAAAGACCCCAGCCCAGGACGCCAGGATTGGAGCCAAATAGCCTGACTCCACAGCCCTCACTCTGAACTCTCCACTGTCTTCTCAGGTAGAATGGCAGACAGAAAGAAACCTGCAAATCATTCTTTAGCCTCATCTTAGCTATTTATTTCTGCCCCTGCTTATACCAAACATTTCTTAGAACTGTTAAGCATAAGCAATACTATGCCATGCTTTGGCTCAAATCCTAGAAGGAGAGAAAAAAAAAACTGAGGTCTTGATACCAATATCAGGCCCCAAATTACAGTTTTCTATTCTTTCAATATCCTGAGATATACATATGCATTATGTTTAATTCTGTAATCAACTCACCAAGCCATAGGCTTTCTCTCCTTCTGTTCATCTTACACTACTCACTGCTTAAACTGTGAACTACAGGTAGGCATGCTGACAAATTTGAAGGTTTCCGTTAACTCCAAGTAGCTGATTGCACACTCAGTGTCCTGACTCAAGTAACTTTAAACTTTATATTTTCTGCAGGGAAATGCTAGCACACAAAGGAAAGAACAGTTAATTTTTCTCTCTCTCTCACTCTCTCATTCCTTCCCTCCCTCTCTCCCTCTCTCTTCTCTCTTGCAAGATATCAACAGGCCAACTTAGAAACGAAAGCTAAAAGGACAAGTGCAGACCCAGAGGTTCCCAGAAAGTTTTCCCAATATCACAAACTCCTAGGTGGAACACCAACCAAATGCTAATGGAACTGTCAGTTGGGCACTGATTCATGCTTAAGGTGCAGCGAATTTATGAGAGCCTCAGAAATACTTATCCTTTAATACCAGATTACCTTTAAAGTACCTTCCAACCGGAAGAATCTGTACTTCCAAGTACATAATGCTGTGGTAATTTCAAATAGAATCAAGAAAGAAAAATCACCTGGGTGTATAAATGAAATGAATCCAGGTTGAAATAACACACACCTGCACTTGCTATAAACACTTTAATTTTAAAAATAAAACAAAAACTTCCATTTCGTATAGCTTTGTTGCTCTTTTCTTCACCAAATGTTAGTGTGTTTTAGCGATAAATGCTTGTAGTACATTACAAAGAAACAAAGAGTTTTCTAAGAAGGCACTCATAAATGAT
This sequence comes from Eschrichtius robustus, assembly GCF_028021215.1. NCBI lineage: Eukaryota > Metazoa > Chordata > Mammalia > Artiodactyla > Eschrichtiidae > Eschrichtius > Eschrichtius robustus. The sequence continues at coordinate 12,470,765 of NC_090840.1, forward strand.
AAACAGAAAACCTAGTCTATAAAACTTGAAGTGAAATCCCAGAGTGGCAATTATATAACATCCTCTGAAAATGTGTAACAAGGCTTGACCTTGGTTCCTGCTAGTACTTTTAGATCATAAAAAAAAATCACCCAGGAGGGTATGAAATTCAGTGCATAGAACATAGGTGAACACAAAAATGCATGTAGAAAAGAAGCCACCACCAGATCATCTCAAAGCTGTTCCTATAGTTAAAACGCTGCCTTTCTGACTTGCTTGCAAGGAGCAATCGTGTCCCATTGAAAAATTTCATCCTCTTAATGTCATCAGGCACTTATATGAAGATGAACGTGCAGGCTTTTAACACACTTCCTTCATGTTGCTAAGAGTACACACCTCCTCTGGAGAATGTTCATTCTCTTCCTTAACAAAGAGCATGATCGTCTCAACCCCTGGCATTTCTTCTTTAATAAACAGGGAACTTGTACATAGGCTGAAAAACGTCATTAGACACACTTCCTTTAGTCATGCAGTAATTTGGTTGTCATGGTAATCTTTGGTAAACTTGAAAAGTACTTTGGAGGGGTCATTTCTAATGCTTGTTTTTAAAATTCTAGAACTTTTAAGTCATAGAGGTTAAAGAGGCTGAAAATGCTTTTTTCTTCAATGCCTCACCATGGACTCACCGAATTGAGCATAGCTCTTCACAATATGACATCCATTACATCTCTGACAATACTCACTTCGTCATTTCCCACCTCAAGATCATTGTTATAGACTGCCCATATCTTCCCAACTGAGTGAAAGCATTAACCCAGGTCTCTGTGTCAGTGAAGGGAATTAATTCATGAAATAAGCACTTTCCCTAATAGTCCCCAAAGCTCACAATTGAGCACTGTCACCTTGGCCTTCCGTCAATAATAGGGTGACAAAGTACACTCCGAAGCAGTTTAACAAAGGAACATCAGATAACTCGGGACTTGAACATATCCAGGCTGCTACCCTAGGAGAGATGGTCAGACAGGAGGCTCTGATGATTCACGGCTCTAACCCACTTTGTTCGTCAACCATGTCCAGGCTCAAAAGGCTTCAGGAGGGTCTTCCCTGGTGGCGCAGTGGTTGAGAGTCTGCCTGCCAATGCAGGGGACACAGGTTCGAGCCCTGGTCTGGGAGGATCCCACATGCCGCGGAGCAGCTGGGCCCGTGAGCCACAACTACTGAGCCTGCGCGTCTGGAGCCTGTGCTCCGCAACAAGAGAGGCCGCAATAGTGAGAGGCCGCGATAGTGAGAGGCCCGCGCACCGCGATGAAGAGTGGCCCCCCGCTTGCCACAACTAGAGAAAGGCCTCGCACAGAAACAAAGACCCAACACAGCCATAAATAAATAAATAAATAAAAATTAAAAAAAAAAAAAGGCTTCAGGAAACACTATCTGAAAGACTTTTTGACTAATAGCCACATTTAACAACTGACCTTTAATCTTTATTTCACATTATCCGCCTATCATTAGCCAAGGATAATACATGAGCATTTTTCAAATGTAATTTCATGGACTGAAGATGTTCTAAAGACTTTTTAACCAAAGAAAGACACTATTATTAGCTTTACCAGATTTTTTTGAAAGAACTTAATTAAATAAAATTAATGGTTTCACTAGAGTTGAATAAGCAGTCACACACTGTTTCCTTCTTTTCTGCAGGGCTCTCTTGGTCACATTACAATAGGATAACACACATGAACTAAAGCAGTCCAGGCTGCATGGTAGGAGCGCTGACCTGGAAGACAAGAGTCTGCTTTGACCTTAAGCAAACCATTTAATATCCCTTAGTCTGTTGCCTCATCTGTATATATGAGGATTGAACAAAATAGGAGAGCATGTGACTCCAGTCATTGTAGCTGAAACACAGAGGAAGAAGTAAAACAAGGCAGGATGAGGTTTGGACAGGTAGGCAGGGGTCAGGCCATGTCTTGTAGGTCTCCTCAAAGATTCTGATATTTACTTTAAGAGCAGTAGGATAAAATTCACTGAAGTATTTAAGCAAGGGGGTGATGTTGTTACCAGCCAGGGTTCCATAGAAATTGACTACAGACCAGACAAGAAGTTCAGGCAAGGCTTTATTGGGGCCCCTGCTGCAGCAGTGAGGCGTGAGAACAAACAACAGGTTCCCCTGCTTGCTCACTCCCGGAGGTAGGGCAAGCTTGTTCCTTACCTGGGGTGAGGGTAAGGGTGTGTCCAGGGCTCAGGCCAGAGGGGTGGCTTAGGTGTTTTGCCCACCCCTCCGGTGGTGGTGTGTGCAGGGGGCAGGCTCACTACCTGTGCTTTTGCTCCCGACACCCTATTTTTGCTCCAGGCTCTTCAAAAGTGGCAGTTGGGTTTTTTGGTCTCTTTGTATCTTTTGGGTCCAGAATTTGCCCCAACTGTGCATACACGCAGTTATTTTTAGTCCCATACAGTTTCTTTGTATTTTGTTGCTCTAGGAGAGGTGTGTCCAGGTGCAAGCACTGCAGCACTGCAGCAAAGGGTCCCAGGTCCCAACCTGTCTCAGTGTGATCAGAGATGTATTTTGGAAAGCTCCTTGTGGAGTTTAGATTGGAGATCCCAGCACAGACATGGAAACCAGTCAGTAAACAGCTTTAGCAGCCCAGGTGATAGATGCTAAGTATTTAGACTAGAAAGATGGCAATGAAGATGGAAGTAGGGTAATGGATTTAAGAGATACTCAGGAGGTAAAATCAACAGGATTTGTGGTGGAGGATAGAGAGAAGCACTTGTCAAGAATGGCTCCAAAGTTGACAACTCATGCAGCAAGCTAATTGGTGAGGCCATGGACTGGAATAGAAAACACTGGACAAGAACCAGTCTAAGAGAAACTGTTCAATGTTTACAAGTTCAATTTGAACAACTTGAGTTAGAGGTGCTTTGAAATATCCAAATGGGGGTGTCAAGGCAGTAGAGGGGTCTGGAGTTTAGAGAAGGGATCTGAGCTGGAGATATAAATTGGAAAGTCACGGGTGTACAGAAGGCAATTGAAACCATGGTAGGGAGCAAGTATAGAGTTAGGAAAGAAGTCCTAGAGCCAAGATCTCAGAATCTCCAACAGTTAACCTCAGAGTGTGGAAGCAGGAGCTGTGAAAGAGACTGGGAAGGGAGAAGCCACATAATTGAGGGGGAAACCAGAATGCAGTGTTAGAGAAGCCAAGGAGGAAAGTATTTTCTTGGAGGGAGAGCTCAACATTGAATTTAGTGACTGGAGGTCACTGATGATCTTGTGAAAGTGTGTGAGCTCAGAAGCAAGACTAGAATGAGGGGGTTAAGTCTTTAAAACTTTATTTACATGTAACAATGTATCCCAAAAGAATGTTAGATAAAGGGGAGTCACAAAAAGAATACTTCAATGAATCACGTTTAAAAAGAAAAAAAAAAAAAAAAAAGATTGTCTTCTGAGCAGAGTTCTGTTAAAGACCCAGGCTACTCTGTAAATATAGCTACAGTGCATGTCTGCTCCCTCCCTCCCCAGCACAGTGCCCTTAGGTGGAGAATTTATACTGCATTCGAGTACAGGGCAAGCCTTCATGATTCACAATCCCAACAATCCCCAGAGCCCTATTAGTTCTCAGAGTCTGGTCAAGGAAAACACTAACTACATGAAACTGCCTTACTGCAAGCACTTTTGGCACTTAGTCACCATCACAGACACTTGCAGAGCATATTCTATGTCCAAGGGACCATGCTACGTGCTGGAGGACAAAGAAAAAGTCTGTAGGTCAGTTTAAACCTACGGAGGGACTACCCTGGGGGTCTTTCCTACATATGACTGCATGATTCTCCCTCCCAATATGAGCCAAATGGGAAACCATTACATTTTTCGGAGGCATCGAAGTTTGGTTCAATCAGCTCTTTGAATATGATGAAATGATCCTGGGGATAACACCACCTTCCTCTCCCCAGTCTTCTTCGGCAACTGTGCTCATTCAGTCAGTCAGTCATCATCACTCTCCAGTCATTCAACTATGTACCAGGCTCTGGGAGTGGCACTGGGAATTCAGTGGTGAGCAAGATGGGCATGGTCCTTGCCCTTGTGAAGCTTACTGCGTAGGGGAGGCTTCTGTTAAGGACGTAATGGCCTGCACAAAGCTGAGAGGTCAGTGACCATGACTGATGGGGTGGGGCTATCAGCCTTTTACAGATGGCTGTGTTTAGGATCAGGGTTCATCTGCAGCCATTATGGGAACAGTTTGGGGGAAGAGTGAGAGAGCCTCCCAGGAACCATGGAGTGGCTGGCAGTGGGGAGGGGTTTGGGAAGGCACCTGCAGGCGCCCAATAAACACACTATAAAGAAAGACCTTACCAGCAGCACTTTATTTATAAAATGATAGATGCTACAATTTGGAAGGGACCTTCAATGTCATGTAACCTCCTACTATTCTCCAACACAGGGTTCTCCTCTACTGCAGAACCGGCATCCAGCCTGTTTTACAAAGCGGCTGATTTCATTGCTGGATGTGGTGGTATGGCATTTAGCCCCTACCTCTACCCCCTTCCTTGGTCCTAGGATGATCTGCTTATGTCCCTGCCCCTGTGGCTGAGGCCACTTCACTACTATCCGTAGCAGATCCAGCCCTGCCCCAATGTTGAACCAATCCTTTTAAATGAAGATATAGCCCACCTTCAATGGATTGTTACAAAGTGCCCAGCACGGTGCTTTATCAAGCTGACTGCTGTCTTACTCCCCGATCTCCCTGCCTTGGCCCCAGGATCTTCTGGTTATGGGATCTTGGGATGCTTACGGCTACCAGGGGTCCTTCTAGAGACTCAAGACCTATCACCAAATCCTAGTTCCATAGCTGGGCCTCTGCTTCCTGCTGCAAGAGCCTCTCCCTCCCCCGAAAGCAGGACAATGTTCTGCACACCCATGAGAATGTCCACCTGTTTGGTCCTGGAACTCAGGATTTCTGAGTCTCAGTCCCTATTTTGATACTTCCTGGCTATGTGAGCTCAGGCAGGTTGCTTACTGTTTGCAGCCTTGGGGTCCTCCTCTGCAAAAAGTAGGGTAACAACACCTATCTCATGGTGGGATCAAGATGATCAAATGAGGTCACCTACATCAGTCATACTGCAGGCCCTGGACCTTCAAGCCGTTCCACTGAGGATCATCCCCTTCCTCAAATACATGAAACCATCATATCATCACATCAGGTGATGGCCCCACCCGAAGGTCCTCCTTTGTCCTCAGTACTCTGTGGTAACACCCCCTCTGGGATACTCCTTTTTTCCCATAATGTCACTGTCTCTCACTATCATCCTCAGTTTTCATCATACTGCTCCCTCCCATCCTCCTCTACAATTTTCCAGTTAATGACGCCAGTCTAGACTCTTCTTCTAAGAGAAGTGAGGGTAGGAAGGCAAGAGGAGGCTGGGAGTCCCACGGAAGTTCCCGAAACATGTGTGCATGAGGAGGGTGGCTGCTGCTTTTGAACAAACCTCATTAGTTTTCCACCTGCCTCCATGCGTGGATCTCTCTATTGACTGTGATTAGGCAAACTTGGTATTTGTTTTAATGAGCATGTCAGGTGTGCTGTGCTGTAACATTATATGTGATTGACTGTGGTATTAAAGTAACAACTTGATGACAAGCATAAGAATACATGGAGCCGGGAGAACACAGGTCTGGCAAGCTTCCCTCCTCTAACAGTGGCATAACGTCTGCTGGACAGTAGGAACCTCAATGTTCTCTAAAGCAGTTCCCACAATGTGAAGAAAATTCAGATAGTGAGGATCCATACCTAGTCATTATTTCTGCCAAACTCCTTTGGGGGCGCAAGAGTGGCCTGGGGCCCCAGCCGGCCAGCTGACTACTCCCCGTGAGCTGGTCTTCAGACCACATGTGGACTTTTTGTGACGCTGCTCAGACTTGGGGGAGGGGCACACTTTATTTTGGGGATGCAGAATGCCAGAGTGGTTTTAGAGTCACATCACACCTGAGTTTGAAATCTGATTTCCGTTGCATAATCTTAGAAAACTTACTTTCTCTGTGGATCTTGGTTTTCTTATCTGTAAAGTGGAGATAAAGGATAATGCCTACTTCGTGGGGTGTTGTAGGAACTTAATAATGTTCTAGCTGCCAAGCACGTAGCATAGTACATGGGCCCTCAATACGCTGTTTATTAGTGGCTAGAACTGCCAAGGCATTAACTGTCTGTTCACTGTCACAGGTGTTGGGGAGAATATTCAACCCTACATCTGTCCTCCCTTATTTTCCTCCTCCCTCCAGCCTCGGTTCTCCCTATGCTGACTGCCTCTCTCCACCTGTATTGCAAAATGTCAAACTCTCTTCTGAAGGATGCACGTAAGTGACCGAAAGGACGGGAACTGCTGACCTCTCCTCTCTCTGGCTCAGACAGTCGTCTGGCAGGATCAGGAGAGGAGCTCATTGACAGGGAGGCGCTCCCCCTTCAGCGCCTGCTCTTGCGTTACACGTGTTGAGTAGGGAGAGAGGGCGACCTGCTGGAGGAAGAGCCCCAGCATTCTCTGGGGTGCGCACACAGCAGCACCAAGGAAACCAGCACATCACAACTGAGTCAGTCGCCGAGACAACCACTTTGGACAAAAATCCATTTTCATTTCTTCGATTTCACCATATGACCTCTAGTTATGGCTCTGACCCTTCCTTTCACAACACACACTTGTACATATTTCACCCAAATCACATAAAGTTGGTAGTGAAGGACCAAACATCATGGGCCACCACTTGGCCATTTTATCTTCCTTTCCTGACTCTAGAAAACTGTGCTATGGGAAATGCACAAACGATGAAGAGGACGACAAAATTGATGGAACAGCTGCATTCTTATGACAAATTATAGTAAGCCTGAAGCCTTCTGAGCATTTCCTGTTGTCACAAAGGCAAAAAACATATTTCATGATCTAGAAAGTCTGAGCATCAACAGGGCAATAACGCTGACCTTTAGGCTTATTCTTTTTCCAACAGTATACACGTCCTCCTTAACTTGGGGCCAGCACTGTAGCATTCTGTTCTCTTCAAGTTGTTCAATTCACTGTTCTTAAAAGGTCAAACTCTCTATATGTACACACACAAAATGGTTTGCCTGGTGGGTTAAGGCCATCTACTCCTTATGCCATCAGTGGACCAATGATAGTTTCAGGGTGTCATCAGCTGAGGCTGGGTGTGAATATAATCTATGCTCTCCTTGGGTTTCCAATCTATGCTCTTCTTAGGTTTTACTGTAAAATGAATTTACACATTTCAAATATTGGAGGCGTTTTTGAAACTGAAATATCTAAAATTTTTTAAATAGCTTGGCTTTAAGATCCACAAATAATCCAAAAACTTCTTAATAATTAAAGGCCTCAAACTTCTCCCTCATGAAAAATTTAGCCAGAATTCCTAATGAAATAAAGTGATTTGAACTTTAACTCATATAACATAGGATGAAATGTTTCCAAACCAGTTTGCTCAAAAAGATCCAAAAGGCCCAAATAATTCATTGACAGTCAAGAATTGGATATCGTTTCTAAACCCCAAGACTGGCGTTGAGCTGAATGAGCGGACAAATAGCACATAAAGCTAGACACAGCCTGGTGAGGCCTTCCCAAGCGGGCAGCACAACACCTCAGCCCTCACAGCAGAAATAGCAATTCATCACCATATGCTACTATCTTTTTAATTTAAGAATAGCATTTAACAAGCTTATTTTAGAATCTGATTCATTATCATTTTTAGGAAATTTAAAGACCTTAAACCTTCTCCATACTGTGTGTGATTACACTTAATTAAAGTTCACATCTTTTGCAGAAAGGTGGAACATCAGTTCTAATTTTATACACTAGTGTGATCGAGAGCGTAACGTATGAGACCCAGGTTCTATTTCTGACTTGGTCACTACTTTTCTGGCTTTTCTTAAATGCCTCAGTTTTTCCATCTATAATACACGGGCACAGTTCATTACAACTTGTCAGAGTTCATGACAACAAATTATGTCATCAGCATTCATGAAACTATCAAGCCCATACTGTGTGGTAGACACCATCCTGTTTGCTAAAAATACAATAGTGAACAAGAAAGGCATGTTCCTAATCTCACAGAGCTTACATTTGTTCCAAATATTTTTACTGCTATCCAATCACTGATATGACACTCTCAGGAACCGCTAAGGACACACAAAGTCACTAAGGCAACCAAGTCAACAAATATTTGTTGACTACAGACAATGTGCAAGGTATTGCTCTAGATGCAATGAGAGAAAAAAACGTCCCTCACTAGACCTATGCTGCGAGAGGATAGAGGTCATGTCATTGCGCTCTGCGTTCTCAAAGTCTAGCAGAGTACCCGGTACTCAGCAGGTGCTCAATATATAATTGTTGAATGACCAAGTGAGTGAGTTTGTGAGTGAAAAAAGAACCATGAGTCCTGCTCTCAGGAATCTAATGGGGACTTTAAAGCATCTGTGCGTCTATGCATCAACTACAATAAATCACAGTATGTTATAAAACGATGTGAAGGATACAAAAGAATTAAAAGCATGAACTCAAACAGATAGTTGTACACCAATGTTCATAGCAGCATTATTCACAATGGCCAAAAGGCAGAAACAACCCAAATGTTCATCAACAGATGAATGGATAAACAAAACGTGGTATATTCATACAATGGAATATTATTCAGCCTTAAAAAGGAAGGAAGTTCTGACACATGATGCGACATAGATGAATCTTGAAGACATTATGGCAAGTGAAATAAGCCAGACACAAAAGGACAAATATTGTATGATTCCACTGACATGAGGTACCTAGAATAGGCAAATTCATAGAGACAGAAAGTAGAGTGATGGTTACCGGGGACTGGGAAGAGAAGGAATGGAGTTAGTGTTTAATGGGTACAGAGTTTCTGTTTGGGATGAAGAGAAAGTTCTGGAAATGGATAGTGCTGATGGCTTTACAACAATGTGAATGTACTTAATGCCACTGAGCTATACACTTAAAAATATTTAAAATGGCAAATTTTATGTTATGTTATATTTTGCCGCAATAAAAAAATAATGATAGTTATAAAAAGACATACAGGAGTTTGGGAGGCAGTGACAACATCTGCCTGGCTTAATCAAGAAGACGGTTCCTAGACGCAGTATCATTTGAGCTTGCTCTTCCTTTTAATGCCTACAAATCAAAGTTTTCATTGATAACAATAAGAAGCAAGCATTTGTTTTCATATGGATCACCAGTTTTTTTATGGCTCCTTCTTATACAAGAAACTGGTAAGAGCGGTTGCTCCCAGGGAGAGGCACTCGAAGTCTGGAGGGTAAGGAATCTAATGGCCTGGGGTAGGAAATGACTTACTTTTCACTGTACATTTATTCCTTTTTTATCTTGTACATTTATTCCTTTGTTGTTTAAAATACTAATATTAAAATAAATTTTAAAACAAATGACTCCTGATCCACTTTACAAAGATTTCCTAAATGTGGTCTGAAAGATACACCAGTTGTCTTAATTTCCTATACTTCTTTTATTCAAAGGACATTAAAACAGTTAATGTTCCATGTCAGAAGCATTAATCAGATAACTCCCGAAGCACCTTTTCAATTTGAAACTCTAACTATCTGAGGATGTAAGTTCTGTGATTTTGAAATCTCCCTCCCTGTTAATCACCCCTCAACACACAAACATAAAGAACTAATGATATCAAATTATGCAGACAGTACAGTTTTAACTACCAACACCTCCTTCCAGGCATGATTAAATCAAGGTCTTGGTCTGGCTCTTTTATGCTCTGTGTTTTAGTTTTGGATCCTTTTCTAATAAACTGTAGTTTATCCATTTATTCCTGTGGCATAGATGTTTGTGATGGCAATGCCCAGGTTAAAATACCAGTTTCGTTAGACTCTTTTATAGCTAGCTAGATATGGCTAGGTAACTAAGCTCTAGCCTGTGAGAAGTATTGTGTCATTTTCTAGAAGATTCCTCAGCCAGGAGATGCACGCTTTTGCCCTTCCCTTTGCCTCCTTCCAGGAAGCAATTTTGAGGATAGAAGGCATGCGCTGAGGATGGAGACCAGATGCTGGGTCACTGATGGGATCCTGAAGCTTCCATACAAACCTGGCTCCCTCCTATGGATTTCTTTTATGTGGTGGAATAAACCACTGTGAGGTAAGCCATTGTTTTTTGGAGAGTCTGTTAGGTGCTGTTTACATAAGCTTTCTGTCTCTTCCTCCCCCCTCGCCCTGCATATTCTTTTTTCTTCACGCCCACTTTTCTTTTCTGTAATTCCTGTACTTTTGCACACTGCGATACACTCTCTATTTTCTGGAAGCTTTAGCTCTCCTGCACACCACACCTTTCGGATCCCCTCTGTCTTTTGCTTAGGGCCGTTACTAGGTGCTCTCCACCACCTCTGACTGCTGTAGCTGCTTTATCAGCCCCATCATGCTGTCCTCCACACAAAACGCTGCACACTCTGCAGTTCTGCTTTTTTGCTCCTAGTTTCCTAAGGAACGTCAGCTCCAAGAAGGCAGAGCTGTCCTATCTATTCACAGCCATATTCCTAGAACTTAGAACAGTGCCTGACTTTGAGTAACTACTCCATAAATATTCCATTGAGTTCACTAAGCAAATATTTATTGAGCACCTAGTATGTGGCAAGCACCTTTCTAAGCACCTGGGACACCTCAGTGAACAAAACAGATAAAAATCACTTCCCTGGGGCACTTACATTCTAGTGTGGGAGAAAGAAAAGTAAACAACTAACATTAAATCAATCAATCAATCAATATAAAAAATGAAAACTAATCCAGTATGTTACCAGGGTAGAGGTGCTATGGAAAACCAGAGCAGAGCAAAGGGGGTTGGGGTCTCATGGTGAGAAGATGGGCAGGAGGGAAAGTGGGTCAAAGTTTTAAATAAATAAAGGGGTAAGAGTTGGCCCTCAGAGAAGGCAACATTTGAGCAAAGACTTAAAGGTGGTGAGGAAGAAAGCCATTCAGATATGCGGGAGAAGAGCATTCCAGGCAACTAGTACCATGAGGGAACAACTAGTGCGAAGGCCAAGTGGCTTCAAGAAACAGCATGCAGGATGAGCCCAGAAGAGAGTGAGCAGGTGGAAGGGAGGTGTAAGAAAAGGTCAGGGAGATCTCGAGCCCTGCAGGTCAAACTCAAGTTTTCTGGCTCTTATTCTGAGTGACATGGGGCTCAGGAAAGAAGAAGGACAGGACATGGTTTTTATTTTAGAAGAACACTCTGAGTGCTGTGTTGAGAACAGATTATAAGGGAACAAGAATGAAAGCAAGGAGACCAGTAAGGAGATCCGCAGTAATTCAGGGAAGAAATGGTTAAACCCTTGGACCAGGATGTAGCAAGGGGTAGGGAAAATGACCAGATTCTTCATATACTTTGAAGGTAGGGGGCGGGATTTGTGAGCCAATTGGATATGGGATATGGAAAAAAGAAAATGACTTCTTGGATGACTCCAAGTTTTTGGCCTGGGTAACTGGAAGAATGGTGTTGCCATTAACTGAAATAGGAAAAGCTGTAGGTGAACGAGGCTCAGAGGGAGCATTTTAGTTGCTGTGTGAGGTGGGAGAAGTATACTATACATTCAAGTACAGGTGTCCAGCAGACAGCTGGATATACACACTTGGAGTTCAAAAAAGTTCTGGGTTAGGAGGATAAACTTTGGAGTCATCATAAATATATGAAAAAACGGCTCTGGACAATGATAAAACATGGTTTTTTTTCCTTCAAGGAGTTCTAACATTTTGTTGCTGAAGGAATGGCTTCCAAAGAGTGTGAACAAGACCAGTTATCAAGAAAACAAGTCAAAACCTCTGTAATGCTTTCCATTCCTTCATTTTTAAAGCATCGTGTCTCAAAATATGGTCTGCAGATCCCCTGAATCAGAATAAAGCTGACTTTTGTAATTAGCACACTTAGTGATTCACATGCACACTCAAATCTGAAAACCACTCACTCTGTGTGTAACTCTGTGGCATGGAGTGTCATTTGGAAATTTCCGCTTTCATATGTGGGTTACACATGATGGGCATAGCCTAAGGACAGTCACTAGGAATCCCTGATATCCAATTCATTGTATAATAGCCTGACACATGTTGCATGGGATTTATCAATATTCAATAAAATAAATTTCTGGGCAATATTCTGAATCATTTCCTGCATCATCTCCATAGCAACCTTCATCATCCACCTTTGCCATGTATCTCTCTTGCTATGAGTTATAACAACTTTGGTCCAAATAAGCATGATGCTTCAGGACAGATGTTGCTGTTTCTCAGCCATGCCTGATTCTCTGGTGTCAACATTTAGAATCCTGTATTCCCATCATAGTTTTTCAGTTGTCTGTAATCTCAATTTTTTTCCTTTACTATTTTTCGCTTGCTGTTGAAGTTTAAGAGCATATGCGACTATGCTATAGTCTGATGAACTGGAAAGTCCTTACCAAGTAATTGGTTACTCAGAGAAACAAACACAGCAGACACTTGAAAGGATTAGCCAGGTACCTTTCAGGTTAATGCAAGTTCCAGGAGATTGTGCAAACACACTTAACAGGTTTCTTGAGTAATTATTTTAGGCCCAGATTAACCTATAGTAATTAAGTAAGATATTAGAAATGTCTGGACCAGGGAAGCCATAAATCCAAAGATCTCTTCAGATAGTTTGTCAGAATGTGTGGCAGCTATGGGCTTCACTCATGTACATTTCCTGCCTGACCCTTTTGGGTATTGGAGTTACCATTCCTACCTAGATCAATTGTTCTTATAGGTTCGAGATCCTGGAGCTACACTTTCAATCTCCTATATCAAAAAAGAAAAAGAAAAAGCCACTTGACTCATTATGCTACGGTGAATCTGATATTAGAGAATCTTTAGAAAGTACTTAGGTCATTTTTAAATCATAAAACCCAAATTTGTGGTTTCTCTAGGTTTTATTTTCCAAAATTCTATGCATTTCTGACTTCGGCTCTGCTTGACAAAAGGTTTGCTTTAAATTATAGTTGTCACTTTCATTTGTCTCAATTCTAAAGTGGTATCATATTATATTTTTATAATTCTTTGGTACAAAACACTATTAAGTTGGATTGACAGGTGCACCTGAATTCAGCAATAGTGCACGGAGACTGAGAATCCAGAACAGGAATTAGAGATCATAAGGAACCACAGTTATGTGCTTATGAGAGAGCCTGAGACTGAGGTCGCTGGCCTATAACATCTCTGAAATGGGCTCAGACCTGACACTTGTAACCCAAAGAGGACAGGACCCAGCAGTGGGAAAGGCAAATGATGCAGAGTCAGAAAGTGCCAACTCTGATGACTCATTGGCACCGTCCTAAGCACCCGCTCTGGCCTGGACTCTGGTGCTGGTGGGAGGAGAGCACAGGGGAGGCCCCAGTCAAAGACAGTAGTTGGAGGACAGGTTCCCTGGGGAAGTCACTCCTCTTCTCTGAATGTAAACAGGAAGGAGCGGTAGCATCAAATAAGGAAACATTCACTTTTCCTAATTAAACTCATGAGCTGATGACTCTTGGCAGGCAGCAAGTTTGTAAGTTATATCATTTTTTAATTTTCCACTGGTTACTACTAAACCAGTCAACAAGGACTACATAAATATTAAGCTACCCTTTCAAACTTTTATCTTCCACTTTATTTAGATGGTACTTCATTCAGATCTTGTTTCCTCCTGGGAGGCATTGGATCTTATTCCCAAAATTGTGAGGTAGATGATTTCCATTCTTTTTCTACACGTAAGTAGGAAGCAGGTGGTCATGAAAAATATTGGGACCAGTATGGAGTATGATGGGAAGGGAGCAAATACATGTGCCAGGGGTACATTACAGTGTCTGGGAAACCCTGCCACACTTTTTATATGCCTTCCCATGGTGGCATTTTGTCCTTTCAATTAGAGTAACAGTCCCTATAATGCAGGCAACCTGTTGTCTTTTTGTTCTGTTGCATTAGGCAGTCACCAAGTGTCTGTTGATTCATAATCGATGCAAACCAGAAAAGGAGAAAAATAAAGTATCCTATCATATGTCCATTTCCAAGCCTGCTGCGCACACGAGAAGCTGTCCTGGAGGCTTGGTAGAAGAGCTGCAGTGTGCAGTTTATGTATATGGCTAACCTGGGAGTCGTAAACAGGGAGAAAAATATAATGTAACAAAATGTTCTCAACACTTATTTGCTTAGAAGAAATTACGATTTGCAAGGTATCGATAGTGTCTGCTAAATCGTGTTATTAAATATGTTGCCAAGGGAATAAATCCTTTTGTTGCATATTATGAGAAAACAGATTTCAACAAGATGCCAAGAGGAGGGAAAGAAAAGGGAAAGGATATTTGGTAAAACATCCTTTGTTAAAATGGCAATTGCCATGTCCCCTTTATTTTATAGCTATTAAAAGATGATGAAGACAACAAAAACTAATAGTCCCTAAATATTTCAAACTATATATATTTATACATAGAATTATACAATATTTCCTCATTTAGCAATTCTTTTTATAACAATTATATAAGATAATTCACAATTGCTAAATTGCCTCATTTAGCAATTCTTTTTATAACAGTTATATAAGATAATTCACATATCTGTAAGATAATTCACAGAATTTCCTCAAAGGGATCTCCAACTGCTCTAGTAAAAACTAAGAAAATAACTGAATTCCTCCACAGGAGCATTTCCAGTAAGTCAATTATGATGAACTAGTGGACTGTGAACTCGAACCTGGCTAACAACATCCTGTGTTTACTGGAAATACAGACGCAATGCTTCAAGCCATGGGGAGCAAGATGGGCGGTTAGACTCTCTCTCGCCAAGAACCCATAAGAGGCAGAAATAAGAGCCAAGACGTAGAAACATCATCAGCATTTTTAGACCAGACAAGGATGGATGCAGCTAGAGGCTATTGGCATTCTCCCCTCTCCAGGTCCTGCCTCCTTGACCTTTTCCCTGGCCCGTGCATGCCTCTCTATTACCTCTGCTCTACCAGCTGCCATCACTCTCCAAAGTCCAGGCTTGCATCATTTCTCCCTTGAACTAAGGCAGTTTCCTACCTATCTGGAATCCTTGTTTCCAGTCCCTTTGCCCTTGACTGCCACTAGACTGAACTTTCCATCAATCTACAGGCTTAAATCACTCCATTCCATCAGCTCCTTAATGCCTGTAGCTCCTGGAGAGCAGGAACACTGTCTCTCTCACTCATCTATCCCCAGTGCTGGCACGGCTCCTGGCACATAGGAGGTCTTCAGTAAATGTTGGTTGAATACAGAACAAAGTGTGATATGCAAACCCCTCCACAATCTGGCCCACCTGATCGCCACAGCCTCATTTCCTGCTAGCCCTCCAAATGTCTCAGCAACTCTGAACTGTTCTGTTTTCCCAAACACATCATGCACTTTCACATTTCTGATCTTTGATGAAGCTGCTATTTAAAATGTTCCTCACCCATTTCTATTTTGTTACCTCCTAATTCATCTGGTGAAGTTCAGACTGAGATGCGCTAAATGAACAAATGAACACACAACTCTCGGAAGAACCTGGCCTCTCCTCCTGTATCTCACTGGCAGGGCTTCCCTGTCAACACTCTTCTTTCCGTCTCACTGCTTCCTGTCAAGCGTCATACCCCACCATATCCTAATATTGACTAAAACAAGCTATATGACCCTGAACCAGATTCAGTTTCCTTATTCATTTTAAAAATGCGGTGTTGGCAGACAGATTCTGGAGTGATGTCAGCCTGGGTCTATGTTTCTAATACACTGATTCTTATTTCTCCCACTTTCTGCTAGAAGATCTGGAAATGAGAAAGTATATCATGTGTTCAGGAAACAGAAGAATAATTCAGCACTTACGAAGCACTTTGTGTGTGGAGAAGCAGCAGGCAAGGGGACCAGGAAGGTAGATTTGGGCTGGATTATGAATATGTCCATGAGTCATACTTCATTCCATATCATTTAATAAGCAAAATAAACAGCTAATGGAGAAAGAGGTGTGTGGATGTGTGTATGTGTATGGTGGGTGGCCCACTGTTACAGACAGAGGCAATCCCACACCCATCTGAGACATCTGGTTCCCAAGAAAATTGAGCCAAGCAGCCAGTGGAGGATGCATACCTCTGGAATGTTGTTTACAACTCCAGGCGGACTCAGCCACTGCAGAGAAAACTGGCTTCTCCAGCCAAGCCTGGTACAGTGCTAAGATTGCCTGAAGGGGAACCAGAGCTAGAGACCCTGAACCTCCCCAGAATTGAGAATCATGCTGCTCAGAGAGACCCCAAATCCTGCTCCATATGGGATCCAACCCCACCAGCTGACATGAGCAGGCAAAGCGTTTACAGACCATATCTGAACGGGTGGCTCCTATTGAGGCAGATTTAACGGGGGAGAAAACCTAAGGAGAACTTTAATTAAAATGTAACGACAGGGGCTTCCCTGGTGGCGCAGTGGTTGAGAATCCGCCTGCCAATGCAGGGGACACGGGTTCGAGCCCTGGTCTGGGAAGATCCCACATGCCGCGGAGCAACTGGGCCCGTGAGCCACAACTACTGAGCCTGCGCGTCTGGAGCCTGTGCTCCGCAACAGGAGAGGCCGCGACAGTGAGAGGCCCGCGCACCGCGATGAAGAGTGGCCCCTGCTTGCCACAGCTAGAGGATGCCCTCGCACAGAAACGAAGACCCAGCACAGCCCAAAAAATAAATAATTAAATAAATAAAAAATTTTTTTAAAAAAAAGGGCTGTTATAAAACAATAAATGTAATGACAACTCTTGGGTAGATTTATTTAAAGGGAAGAAATATGTTTCATCATGAGTTACTATTTAGTGATTTTGAAAGAAAAGAATTGTGCTCCAAGAATTCTATGCCTGTCCAGAACATCATCTATATGGAAGCTGGAGAGTCCTCTCATTGGTGAGTCCCCTCCCTCTGAGACTTCCCTCACTTTGCCTACACCTGAGTGAGTAACAAACCTGTGAATTACTTGCTATCATGGCTCCGGCGTAGTATGTCTTGACATGAATATTTTTAAAGGAGCAGAGAGTGGGCCCAGCAGTGAACAAACCACAAAAGAGGTCAAAGAAGAGCATTTTCAAACATAAAAGAACTCGGAAGTTATAGGGTTGGCCAAAAATTCATTCCGAATACCAGTATACCACCATACCATATGGAATGCCATAGGTGGTATTCCAGTATACCACCTATGCACTTTTTCTGAGGAAATTATGATAAAATATAAGAAACAGTGGTGTTCCATAAATCTAGTAAAATATATAGTTATATCAAAATACATGGAGGTATTATGTTTATGTAATACGAAAGACAGCCCACTTCTCAAGAGCAGGAATGGAAACCAAAAGGGTGAATAATATCTTCAAAGTACTGACAGTAGGTGACTATCAATCTAGACCTGCATATTCAACTAAACTATCTTTCATTAATTAGGACATTTTCAGATAAACAAAAACTGTAAGAGTTTGCTATCAGGAAAACTTAATGAACGAATCTTACAAGAATATACTGCAGGAAGACAGAAAATGACCCTAAAAGAATTTTAAGAGACAAGAAGGAAAAATGAGCAGAGATATTTGTAAACATCTAAACAAATTGGTAAATTTAAACATATTATCTATAACTAAAATAATGTCTAATTTAGGAGTTTTAAAAAGATACAACCAAAATACTGGCCAAGAATAGTAAATAATTTGATGGAGGATGATCAAAGTTCACAACCTTCTATTATTTGGCAGGGAGTGTTAAGATACTGATTAACCTTAGACTTCATGAAGTTAAATATAAATGGAAAAAATCCAGATTCAACCTTGAAAAGAAAAAAAATAGTGTCTAACTTCTAAACAATTAGAAAAAAAAAGAATTAAAGAATAAAAACAAACTATTCAGAGAAAGAGAGAGGAAAAAAAAAGGACCAGAAAACCCCAAAAACCTGAAGACAGTTAAAACAAACCCAAATATATTCTAAATTCCATTGAATGTTAATGAATTAAGCATGCCAGTTAAAAGAGACTTTTTTAAAGTCCAGCTATAGGGCTTCCCTGGTGGTGCAGTGGTTAAGAATCTGCCTGCCAATGCAGGGGACATGGGTTCAAGCCCTGGTCTGGGAAGATCCCACATGCTGCAGAGCAACTAAGCCCGCGAGCCACAACTACTGAGACTGCGAGCCACAACTACCAAAGCCTGCATGCCTAGAGCCCATGCTCCGCAACAAGAAAAGCCACTGCAATGAGAAGCCTGCACACCGCAATGAAGAGTAGCCCCCGCTCGCCGCAACTAGAGAAAGCTCGTGCACAGCAACAAAGACCCAACACAGCCAAAAATAAATAAAATAAAATAATTTAATTTTTTAAAAAAAGCTTTAAAAAATATTTATTCCAGGAAAATACAGAGAACTGAGTGAAAATCAAAGTACCATAAGTTTTGTGAGAAGTGGTGAAAGTTACTACTTGAAGGGAAACGTACAGCTTTAAATACTTACATATAAAAAACAAAGTCTGAAAATTAGGAACTTAAGTTGAACTACAGAAGTTTTTTTTAAAGAATAACAATATCTAAGTTGAAGGAAGATGAATAAAAAAGCAGAAGTTAATAAGATGGAAAATAAAGATACAATGGAGAGTATCAAGTTAAAAACTACATCTCTGCAAAAACGAATTAAATAGAAAATCCTCTGGTAAGATTGATCAAGAAAAAAAAGAGAATAGACAAAATAATATTAGGAGTGAAGTGATAGGCATAACTTCCGATAAAGAGGAGAATTTTCTGAGAGACTATTATGAAAATTTTACGCCAATAAATCTGAAAAATTAGAAGAAATAGACAAATTTCTAGAAATATGTATCTTACCAAAACTGTTTTGAGAAGTCAAATGACTCCATCTCATAAAATGAAATCAGAACTTTAAAATCTACTCACAAAGAAAATACTAAACCTACATGATTTTATACGTGAATTCTACAAAACTTTCAAGTAATCAGGTGTTCCAATCTTATACAAACACTACCAGAGATGAGAAAAAGAGGAATACTCCCCAGTTTAGCCAGTAATGTTACTGTAGCATTGATATCTAAACCAGACAAGGATAGTAACAAAGAGGAAAAGTAACAGGCCCACCTCACCCATGAACAGAGGCAAAAATGTAAACAAAATGTTAGCAAACCAAATCTAGCAGTACAGAAAAAGATAACACATCGTGATCAAGCAGGTTTATCCCAGAATGTGAAATTTGTGAAATATATAAACATAATTTACCATATTAACATATTAAAAGGGAAAAACCTTTATGATAATTTTAATTGATACAGAAAAGTTTTGATAATATTCAACACTAACTCATTAGAAAAGATATCTGCAAATCAGGAGTTGAGTATAGAGTTAATTACCCTATACAGGGCATCATTCTTATTATAAAACGTTATAGAAGGATTCCTCTGAAAACTAGGAATAAGATATCTACAGTCCTCAGGGAAATGCAAATCACAACCACAATGAGATATCACTTCACACCTGTTAGAATATCTATTATCAAAAAGACAAAAAATAACAAGTGTCAGTGAGGATGTGGAGAAAAGGGAACCCTTGTGCACTATTCGTGGGAATGTAAATTGTCACGGCCACTATGGAAGACAGTATGAAGTTTCCTCAAAAAACTAAAAATAGAACTACCGTATGACCCAGCAATTCCACTTCCGGGTATTTATCCAAAGGAAACGAAACCCTAACTTGAAAAGATTATTTGTACCCTCATGTTCACTGCAGCATTATTTACATTAGCCACGATAAGAAAACAACCTAGTGTCCATCAATGGATAAATTGATTTTTAAAATGTGGTGTATATATATATATATATACAATGGAATATTATTCAGCCACAAAAAGAATGAAATTTTGCCATATGGAACAACATGGATGGAGCTTGAGGGCACTGCTAAGTAAAATAAGTCAGACATAGGAAGACAAATACCATATGACCTCACTTATATGTGGAATCTTAAAAAAAAAAAAAAAAATTAACAAAAAACCCCAAAACTCACAGACACAGAGAACAGACAGGTAGCTGCCACAGGTGGGGAGTGGGGAGGGTGGGTAAAATGGGTGAGGATGGTCAAAAGTATAAACTTCTAGTTATAAAATAAATAAGTCCAACAGGTGTAATGTACAGCATGGTGACTATAGTTAATACCGTATTGCATATTTGAAAGTTGCTAAGAGAGGGTATCTTGAAAGTTCTTATCAGAAGGAAAAAAACTGTATGTGTGGTGACAAATGTTAACTAGATTTATTGTGCTGATCATTTCATGATATATACAACTACTGGATCATTATGTTATACACCTAAAACTAATATAACATGTTAACTATGTCTTAATTTTTAAAAAAAGGAAAGAAAACTAAATCAAGCTAATCAATCAATACAGGAGCAGAGAAAAATAGGTATAGAAAATACCATGTAAATAGAAAGCATAAAATAAGATAATAAATACAATATAGCAGTACTCACAATATATTAATTAGTCTAAATGTACTGATGAAAAGTCACAGACTGTCAGATTTGATGTAAAAAAACAAACCACCAACAAAATCCAGCTATATACTGTTTACAAGGAACATATCTAAGGCAAAAGGACACATGGAGTTTGGAAATAAAAAATGGAAAAAGATAAATCAGACAAATACTAACCAAAAATGGTAACAGAGCTATAGTACTGTTGAAAGCATTATTCAGGATAAAGATGGTCACTATGTTGTGATAAAAGGATAAAAAAAATTCATCAGGAGAATTTAGTAATGCTAAATGTCCATGCTCTTTTATAACATAACATCAAAACATAGAATGGAAATTTGGTAGAATTACACATTGATAAATCTATAATCAAGATAGAAGATTTCAACACACATCTCACTAACTGATAGGTCAAGAAGACAGAATATCAGTAAGAACATGGAAGATTTAAAAATATAATTAAGAAATTCTATTTTGGTTATGTCTTCACTGGTCTAAAATCCTCCATGGCTCCGTATTACCTCTGGCATCAAATCCAAATTCTTCCTATAATCAAAAAAGTATGGTACTGGCACAAAAACAGACACAAAGATCAATGGAACAGAAGAGAGAGCCCCAAAATAAACCCACACACTTATGGTCAATTAATCTATGACAAAGGAGGCAAGAATATACAATGGAGAAAAGGCAGTCTCTTCAATAAGTGGTGCTGGGAAAACTGGACAGTTACATGCAAAAGAATGAAATTAGAACAGTTTCTTACACCATATACAAAAATAAACTCAAAATGGATTAAAGACCTAAATGTAAGACTGGAAACCATGAAACTCACAGAAGAAAACATAGGCAGAACACTCTTTGACATAAACTGTAGCAATATTTTTTTGGATCTGTCTCCTAAAGCAAAGGAAATGAAATGAAAAATAAACAAATGGAACCTAATTAGACTTAAAAGCTTTTGCACTGCAAAGGAAATCATTGACAAAACAAATAGACAACCCACTGAATGGGAGAAAATATTTGCTAATGATATGACTGAATAAGGGGTTAATATCCAAAATATATAAACATGGGAGAAAATATTTGCAAACGAAGCAACTGACAAAGGATTAATCTCCAAAATTTACAAGCAGCTCATGCAGCTCAATACTAAAAAAACAAACAGCCCAGTCCAAAAATGGGCAGAATACCTAAATGGACATTTCTCCAAAGAGGATATACAGATTGCCAACAAACACATGAAAGGATGCTCAACATCACTAATCATTAGAGAAATGCAAATCAAAACTACAATGAGGTATCACTTCACACCTGTCAGAATGGCCATCATCAAAAAAATCTACAAACAATAAATGCTGGAGAGGGTGTGGAGAAAAGGGAACTCTCTTGCACTGTTGGTTGGAATGTAAACTGACACAGCCACTATGGAGAACAGTATGGCGGTTCCTTAAAAAACTAAAAATAGAACTACCATATGACCCAGCAATCCCACTACTGGGCATATACCCTGAGAAAACCATAATTCAAAAAGAGTCATATACCACAATGTTCATTGCAGCTCTATTTTCAATAGCCAGGACATGGAAGCAACCTAAGTGTCCACTGACAGATGAATGGATAAAGAAGATGTGGCACATATATACTATGGAATATTACTCAGCCATAAAAAGAAATGGAATTGAGTTATGTGTAGTGAGGTGGATAGACCTAGAGTCTGTCATACAGAGTAAAGTAAGTCAGAAAGAGAAAAACAAATACCGTATGCTAACACATATATATATGGAATCTAAAAAAAAAAAAAAAAAAAAAAATGGTTCTGAAGAACCTAGGGGCAGGGCAGGAATAAAGACGCACACGTAGAGAATGGACTTGAGGACACGGGGAGGGGGAAAGGTAAGCTGGGATGAAGTGAGAGAGTGGCATGGACATATATACACTACCAAATGTAAAACAGATAGCTAGTGGGAAGCAGCCGCATAGCACAGGGAGATCAGCTCGGTGCTTTGTGACCACCTAGAGGGGTGGGATAGGGAGGGTGGGAGGGAGACGCAAGAGGGAGGAGATATGGGGATATATGTATACATACAGCTGATTCACTTTGTTATAAAGCAGAAACTAACACACCATTGTAAAGCAATTATACTCCAATAAAGATGTTAAAACAATTATATATACATATATATATATAAACAGCTCATACAACCCAACATCAGAGAAAAGAAAAAAAAAACCCAACCCAATTAAAAAATGGGCAGAAGACCTGAATAGACATTTTTCCAAAGAAAACATACAGATGGCCAACAGGCACATGAAAAGATTCTCAACACTGTTAATCATCAAAGAAATGCAAATTAAAACCTCAGTGAGATGTCACATCACACCTGTCAGAATGGCTATCATCAAAAAGACCACAAATAACAATGTTGGTGAGGATGTGGAGAAAAGGGAACTCTTGTACACTGTTCGTGGGAATGTAAATTGATGCAGTCACTGTGGAAAACAATATGGTGGTTTCTCAAAAAACTAAAATAGAACTACCATATGACCCAGCAATTCCACTCCTGATAAAATCTCCGAAAAAAATGAAAACACTAATTTGAAAAAATACATGCACTCCAATGTTCAGAGCAGCATTATTTACCATTGTCAAGATATGGAAGCAAGCTAAGTGTCCATCAACAGATGAATGTACAAAGAAGATGTAATATATACACACACACACACACACACACACAATGGAATATTACTTAGCCACAAAAAGAATGAAATGTTGCTATTTGCAACAACATGGATAGACTTGGAGGGTATTATGCTTAGTGAAAAAAGTCAGACAAAGACAAATAATGTGTGATATCACTCACACGTGGAATCTAAAAAATAAAACAAACTAGTGGATATAACAAAAAGGAAACAGACTCACACACATAGAGAGGGACCAGGGGAGGGACAAGATAGGGGTATGGAATTTAGAGGTGCAAACTATTACGTATAAAATAAATAAGCTACAAGGATATATGGTACAACACAGGGAAGATGGCCAATATTTTAGAATAACCATAACTGGAGTATAACCTTTACAAATTGTGAATCACTATGCTGTATACTTGTAACTTATATAATATTGTACATTAACTATATCTCAATTTTTAAAAAACTGAAAAATAATCCAAATTCTTCCTCTTGATCCTAAAAGTGCTCCACATTTGGTACTGCTCTACTTATCTACCCAAGCTTATTAGCTTACTTCTTACCTAGCTTATTTCTTACAACACAAATCATCTATCCTAGACAAGCAAACTGCTAATGGACCAGAGAGAGGAAGCTCTATGGGGTAGTGCTTACGTAGCTGGGTTGGAATTAGACTGCAAAGATGCAGATCCTGGTTCTACCATGTACTGACTGCATGACTTTGGGCAATTCACTTAACCCTTATGACCTTCAGTCTTCTCATCTGTAAAATGAGGATACTGGTAATATCTACCTCCTAGGCCCACTGTGAAGATTTATAAAAATAATCATTTCCTGATACATTGTACTTGCTCCATAAATACTGGCTACGTGTCTTTATTCATATCGCTACCATCTACTGGAATGACCCTCTTCCTCCTCCCATCTATTCAAATTCTATGCAGGCTCAAAGGCCAAGTTATTCTTCCATAAAATCTTCACCAGTTACTCCCTTCATTATCTCCCTCTTCTACAGTACACTAGGTTCTCAACCTGGTAGGGGAGGGGTAGAGAGTCACAGAGGTCTTAGAGAATCTGATGGGGAAAAAAGAAGATCTTCTTAAGAGTTCTTTACAAACGCGTGTCTGAATAACTTATCTCCCACTCATAGAACTCTAAAACTGAGAAATAATGTTAGCCCATTTTTCAGATGAGATGATGATCCCTTGGGGAATCTGTCCCCAGGTAATCAGGCCAGAAATCACCAAGACTCATTCTCCGAATGATAATTACTAAACATGCCAGCAATGTTATTATATTTTATTCTATAGGAATACCTTGTTTTATTGTGCTTTGCTCTATCGTGCTTTGCAGATTCTGTTTTTTACCAATTGAAAAGTTTGTGGCAAACCTGAGTTATCAGATGATGGCTAGCATTTTTTAGCAAGAAAGTGTTTTTAATTAAGGTATGCACACTGTTTTTTTAGACATAATGCTATTGCACACTTAATAGACTAAAGTATTGTCTAAACATAACTTTTATATGCATTGGGAAGCCAAAAACTTCATGTGACTTGATTTATTGCAGTATTCACTTTATTGCAGTGGTCTAGAACCAAACCCACAGTCTCTCCGAGGTATGCCTGTACTTTACCTTCCTTGTACTGAAATTCTCTGACTAGCTTTCTCTGAAGCAACACCAAACTATGAAACACAAAATTGCCCCAATTTTATTATTTGAGGGAGTTAACTTTGAAGCTTTCTTTAAAACTTTTCTATAATTATAATAATCAAAGAACATCATCAGTTCTAGGTCTCAGGCCAGAAAAGATACAAATAAAGCCAATCCACCATCATCTTTCATTCCCAGACATGACTTTATAAATATAAATATTTTATAAACATTTTAAAATATAGCTTCTGTCTTCTTACCTACAAGAAATTTTTCCAGAACAACTAACAAATAGTAAAATAATCTACACTCTGCTCATTCTCTACCCTTTCTTCCAATTCTCAAAGAAGTTTAACGGTAAGCAAGAAAAAAAGAAAAAGGAAAAGCATCATGAATAACCTACAAAGCACAATAATCAACCTCCACGTTATTAAAAACTGATTAGCACATCTGTAGTCACAGTCTCCTTGTGCACACAGGAAGCTGTTTCACTATGTGGAGTCATACAACCAGCCTAGGAAATGAGATAAATGACTCAGGAAGAGGGGGAGGTTTGTAAATGGATACATCAGTCAAAAACTTTAATCAAAAACCAGGAGAGAAAGCACTTTATAAGAAAGTAATATTGGAGTATCTGAAGAGCATAATTTTTTAACAAAAGAAAAGGATCATAGAGATGAATCGTAAAGGCCACCTAGTCAAAATCCTTCATTTTCCAGATGAATAAACTGAAGGCTGAGACCTAAACCATGGATTCCTTTGAAATCCACAGGCTTTCCAGAGAAGGGAATCTAGGAACCACCATAAGAAGGTAGCTTCCTCCCCAGCTGAAATTCACACTGCCTTGTATAATGAGGCAACTGAAATAAATACTGGAAAATGCCAGGAACATTATTTATACATTCTAAATAATAACTCCTACTTAGGCCTTAGGGGAGAGTACACACACCACAAGCAACTGGATCTTCTGGATTACCAAATGCCCAGGGAGCTGGCTTAGACTGCAGTGCACCCCTGGGGTGCTGACAAGGATGCAGTCACACACCTACTTGCCACTCAGAGATCGTTTCCTTTGTCGTCTTCCTTTGGCAAGTAAAAAGACCTAGAAAAAAGAAAAGCGTACGCTACAGAATTTACCATATATAGGGTCATACTTTTTAGGTTTTCCACCTGTTGTTTTCATTTTTCACAGACATGTTCTAAAAAATAATGGGTTAATAATGTTTAGAAACAATTTTTGGCTAAGAGGACCAAGAATTAATGTTTATTTGGCATAGGGATAACTTCCCTGCGCATTCTTTTTTTAAAAAATAAATTTATTTATTTATTTATGGCTGCGTTGGGTCTTTGTTTATGTGCGCGGCTTTCTCTTGTTGGGGCGAGCGGGGGCTACCATACATTGCGGTGCGCGGGCTTCTCATTGACGTGGCTTCTCTTGTTACAGAGCACGGACTCTAGGCGTGTGGGCTTCAGTAGCGCGCAGGCTCAGTAGTTGTGGCGCACAGGCTTAGCTGCTCCGCGGCATGTGGGATCTTCCTGGACCACAGCTCGAACCCGTGTGCCCTGTATTGGCAGGCGGATTCTTAACCACTGAGCCACAAGGGAAGCCCCCTGCTCATTCCTGATATTGCTCATGTGGGAAATTTAGAAGAACATTTTGATTGGCGGATCGGTGTATGTTCACACATGGTCTATAACTGCGAAGACAAATTGAAGGCCATGTGGTGATGCAGTTGCTTTTCTTAGGGGAAAGGCATTCAGGACCCAGTTGCCTAATTGGGAGTAAATCTACTTTCAAGTCATTTATAAAAACTGCTCAGATTTTACCGACTTAAGAAAAACACAAAAAAGATTTCTTACTCATTGCCATTTTACTTTTGTAAGTTAAAACAGAATAGAAAATGATCGTTAATAAATGGATCTAAATTTTTCTTGTTACTGGACTCTAAATACAAATATCCGTAAAATTCTGGACCTTCGGCTTTCCTTTGCATATCACTCTTTCATTTTTATATTGAACTCTAAATCTAAAGCCAATTTCATTCCCTTGGGATTTGGTGATGAAGTCTTATGAATGAAAACCATCAGCCAGCGGCGCTTGCTCAACTCACAGGTGATCAAGATTTTGGCAAACGCCGTTTTCTGAAGTGCAACCATTGTGTATTTTACAGAGAACAAAACAACTTACATCAGTTCTAAAATGCTACCATCATTTTTTTTGCCCTAAAATCCAAAGTTCCTTCTAGGCAAATGTACAATGTTCAACCTGCTTCTTCACTAACCGCACAAAACCTTAACACTGTACCTTTTTCCTTTTTAAAACGAAATAATAGATTTTATGTAGGGGTTTCTGACTAAAACTGAAGTACATGAATACACAGATTTTTATCTATGATTAAGAAGTTTTCAAGATTAAATTTTCACTTCAAGTACTTCCAAGTTAAATTATAAATCAGTTAAAAATGGACCATGTGGAAATAATGTAAGTGTTTTAAGGGTCCTTTTCTGTTATTTTATCAAATTACTGGAACATTGGATTTCCTAGACAAAAATACTCAAATTAACTATGTTCACGGCAGGATTAAAGAATGGTTGAATCGTCCCTAATGATTTCCTTTACCAAAAAGGGGCAACTGAGAAATGTTTAGAAAGTGAATCTAAGCTAATCAGAAGAATGAAGAAAGAAATTGCTTACAAAAATGTTTTACTGACCAAACTAGTTGTGTGTTTGAGGGAACCTGAAAGGTAGTACTTTCACATGTTTAACCTTCTCGCCCACGGTTGGGGGGGAGGAGAATCTCCCTATAGGTTACATTGCTACAAAAACACAATTGTTGCTTTTTCTGTCCTGTCCCTCATTTTTGCCCTTCGTGAGAAAAGTTCTTAAGGCTCTAGAAGATAGCTAAGATGGAAAATGGGAGTGGGTAAGAAATGTCTGGAAAACAAGCTAAGGAGTAGTGTCATCCCATGTGAGTAAAAGGAGTAGTTTGGGGCCAGAACACAAACATCCAAGACCAAGAACAAGGTAGAGAAGGGAGGTTTTGAGGAGAAGACTGATTTGGCCAGACCTGTGGAAGATGAATCCTCTAGACTAGCTCAAAGAGAGAACGAAGTAAGGAAACGCTTAGGATGCTCCAGGGATAGGTCCCCAGGGTATCAGTCAAGGTCCTGGCAGGAAACAGGTAGCAGTCAGGCTGGGTAATTTAAGATCAACAAAGGCAACACTACAAGAATGTAGACATGGCTTCAGGAAATTCACAAAGGATAGGACTACCATGGCAAAAGCCATAACCACTCCGAGGCCTGCAGGGACCGGGGGAATGATTAGAGCAGCTGGGAGGGGGTGCCTGCATGGAGAGAGCTGCCTGACTGGAGCCATGGCCTTTGAGAGGAACCAGCCAACCCACAGTAATAACCACAGAGGGCTAGGGACAAACATGCCCTCACCTCTCCCTCGTCACATCCTCTGATCTTCTGTCACTGTCTCCTCTGGCTGCATGCAGCTGAAAGCCAGGGGCAGGAGCACAGTGGAGAGAGTACCGGGAGAAGTAGATAGAAGAGTCCCAGTCTAGGGGTAAGGTCACGGTAGTGGGAATGAGAAAGCAGCAATACAGAGACAAATTTAATAGGACTTTTAGACCGATTGAATTTAGAGATGGGAAGAGAAAAGCCAAGGATGACATCACAGGTTCAAGCCTTGCTAGACTAGAATGGACGATTACATCAACTGAGCCTGTTTTTACTAACCGTTGTGTTCCCAACGCCCAGCACAACGCCTTGGTCATGAAAAACCTTCTATAAACATTTGTTGGAGGGGAAAAAAGGTGGATGGATGATGGAAGAAGCAAATTTTCAGGAAGATGATGTGTTATGTAGTCTTAGACACACTGAGTTTAGAGTATGGTAGAAGAGCCCAGCAGGTAGTTGGAGATTTGAGTCCAGAGCTCTGAAAAGGAAAGGGAGAAAGATGTACCTCTAAGAATCATCTGCACAGAAGTGGCAGCTGACACAATGAGAGTGGATGAAATGGCATAGAGAGCAGGTATAAAGAGAAAAGAAGTGGGGTCTGATGACCAAACTGGGGATCTATCTGCAATACGGGACAAAGGAAGAAAGACACGGAAAAACCAACAAAAGGAAAAGACAGTATTTACAACCTTTTGCCGTACTGTTATATTATATTCACATATATCTGCACATCCCTGGTAAGCTCTCTTTTTCTTAACACTGCACAATCTTGCCCAACATAAAGATGATACAAATGCAAGCTGGAGACCAGCACATACCTATCTGCCTCAATAAGATATTTTTTAAAGCCCCAAATCCCGGTCTTACTAGTTTTGCTCACCTTGAATCTAACAGCCAACATTAATCCCTTTTTAATTTAGAAATTAGGCTTATTCTTTCAAGCAACCATGTACTGAATACCTATTATGTATCCAGCACTATGCTCAGCAAAGTGGAAGTAAAAATCAGTCTCCAGTCATCAAGGAAATTAAAATCGACTTGGATTATAAAGAAACACTTGAGCACAAAACAATTAAAGTTCGGTTAAGAGCTGACCTATATGATTCGAACCAAATAGCATTTCATCCAGTGAGAATACCATCCAACGCCTATCGACATCTGCTCTTTTTTTTCCCCTAACTCAGAAGATTGACAAAGGAGCTAAATTCTACACAGCTGTACTTCCTATTTAAGGCCCAACCATGCCATATTGTAAATTTCTCTTAACCTTTCTTTCTTCCCCACTGTTCCGTAAGGTCTTGATAATCTTTGTATCTAGTGTCTCAAACATGGTAGTCATTCAAATGTTTGTTAAATGAATGAATGAATCAGAAGCTAAGCCAAGCCCAGAACAGCCGTATCAGTGTCCTTAACACCCTCCTATGGCAAATCCCAAAAGCTTTAAGGGTCAAGGAAGTTACCTAATATGACCTTTGACCTGGCCTTGGCCCCATGGGATGATTGGTATTAAAGACTTGGTGTTGAGTGTTAAGACAAAGGCTCAGAAAAACCCCAGCAAATCTTAAAATGCTTTTAGAAAAGAGGAAGAAAGAATATTAGAGCCCAATTCCTGAGGCATGAAATGTGCTCACTAAATGTTCGATGAGTGAATGAACAAAGGAGAGCTGAGGAAAGCCAATGAGCTCAAGAAGAGACCAAACTCAGGGGGGCAGGTGTGATAGGTGGGGCTGTATCTAAAGCCCTCTCTAGCTGACACTCAACTGAATCTATTTCCTAACTAACGGCTATTATGTCCATTTCTATGGATTAATTCTCCAGCTAACCCCTTCTTCACTAATCCCAACTTCCCATTAAAGGAAAACAAATCCTGTAAACCACACAATCATCAGTGCCTCCTACACTGGACTGTACATATTCATCACCTAGCTATTTTGTTAAAATGAAGGTTTTGAATCATTACATCTGGGGTGAGGCCAGAGATTCTGCATCTCTAACGAGTTCCCAGGTGATGCTATACTGCAGGTCAACAGACCACACTTTTCCAGCATCAAGAGCCTACAAGAAATTGCAGAGAATATGTATGTAGTCTTAAAGTCACAGTTAAGATACCTCCTGCTCCCACACTTCCTAGTTGTAAAATCTTAGACAAGTCATCTTACTGAGCCTGCCTTTGGAATATGGTGCTTACTATGTACCAGGAACTAATGCCGCAAATTTATCAACTTATGAATAGGACTTAAGTTAAACAACCTGTCCAATGTGGATACAATAAACTCAGATCTTATTCTAGGAGTTTGATTCAAGAACCTGGTGCTCAGGGCTTCCCTGGTGGCGCAGTGGTTAACAATCTGCCTGCCAATGCACGGGACATGGGTTCGAGCCCTGGTCTGGGAAGATCCCACATGCCGCGGAGCAACTAGGCCCGTGAGCCGCAACTACTGAGCCTGCGCGTCTGGAGCCTGTGCTCCGCAACGGGAGAGGCCCGCGCACCGCGATGAAGAGTGGCCCCCGCTCGCCACAGCTGGAGAAAGCCCTAGCGCAGAAACGAAGACCCAACACAGCCAAAAATAAATATAAATAAATAAATTTAAAAAAAAAAGAACCTGGTGCTTAATCACTGTATAAGATTGCCTTTTCAGCATAGCTCCCAGAGCCATTATGAAGATTAAATAATAATTGGTACTTAGCTCACATTATTGAGCACTCATAGGCTCCAGACCTCTGTGTAAGCTCCCTTGGGAGCATATTAACTCATTTATCTTCATGGCAGCCCTAAGAGGCAGGTACTATTAGTATCCCCATGGTACAGGTTTTAAAATAGGCCCAAAGAAGTTAAACAGC
Source organism: Eschrichtius robustus (assembly GCF_028021215.1). Taxonomy (NCBI): domain Eukaryota; kingdom Metazoa; phylum Chordata; class Mammalia; order Artiodactyla; family Eschrichtiidae; genus Eschrichtius; species Eschrichtius robustus. The sequence continues at coordinate 12,501,926 of NC_090840.1, forward strand.
TGAAGGTCAAACACTAGTGCAGTCAAGGTCGGAATCCAGGCAGTCTCATGGCAGAGCCCGGCGCTCTTCTGCCACAAGCCAGCAGAGGATGCAGCCCAGGGCTCCGGGGACCAGATATCAGCTCGCCCACTCAGGGCGGTCTAACTACCAGGTCCGCTCACTCCCAGAGCAAACCAAGCCCTCGTCTACACGTAGCTTTACATACATCTGTGGGAAGTGTCTTTCTCGGCCCACACGCCGGACCCCCATGAACAGGTCAGGGTTCTGGCGAAAAATAATTTGTCAAGTCCTAAGAAGAGCTGATTGGCTAAACACCTTAAGAACTGACTTACACTTAAACTGTAACACAGTCGCTCCGGGACCCCCTTAATCTGCGGTCCCCAAAACGTGCACCGCAGTCTGGGCTCCGCGCGCCTACTCCGCCTACATCCGGGCTCGAGCCCAAGGGCCGCCTCTAATCCCATTTGCTCTCCAACACCGCCCTCTGCCGGCCTTTCCTTGGGTCGCCGGCATTGTGAGTCCCTTCCGGGTGTCCCGGAAGCGGAGCTTTCTCTTCCGGGACGAGCGTCTGGGCGACCGCACGTGGTTGTAGTGCCGGGGCTTGAACCTAGCTGGCAGAGAAGTGATTGCAACTGTCTCCCAGAGAGAGGGAGCCGAGCCGGAGCCATGGAGGGCCAGAGCGTGGAGGAGCTGCTGGCAAAGGCGGAGCGGGACGAGGCAGAGAAGCTGCAGCGCATCACGGTGCACAAGGAACTGGAGCTGGAGTTCGACCTGGGTAACCTGCTGGCCTCGGACCGGAACCCTCCGACCGGGCTGCGGCACGCGGGACCCACGCAGGAGGCCGAGCTGCGGGCCCTGGCGCGGGACAACACGCAGCTGCTCATCAACCAGCTGTGGCAGCTGCCCACCGATCGTGTGGAGGAGGCGCTGGTGGCGCGGCTGCCGGAGCCCACCACTCGTCTGCCGCGCGAGAAGCCGGTGCCCCGGCCGCGGCCGCTTACACGCTGGCAGCAGTTTGCGCGCCTCAAGGGCATCCGTCCCAAGAAGAAGACCAATCTGGTGTGGGACGAGGGGAGCGGCCAGTGGCGCCGCCGCTGGGGCTACCAGCGCGCCCGCGACGACACCAAGGAATGGTTGATCGAGGTGCCCGGGAATGCCGACCCCATGGAGGACCAGTTCGCCAAGCGCATTCAGGCTAAGAAGGAACGGGTGGCCAAGAACGAGCTGAACCGGCTGCGTAACCTGGCCCGCGCGCACAAGAGGCAGCTGCCCAGCGCGGCCGGCCTGCACCCTACCGGACACCAGAGTAAGGAGGAGCTGGGCCGCGCCGTGCAGGTGGCCAAGGTCTCCACCGCCTCTGTGGGGCGCTTCCAGGAGCGCCTGCCCAAGGAGAAGGCGCCCCGGGTCTCTGGAAAGAAGAGGAAGTTTCAGCCTCTTTTCGGGGACTTTGCAGCCGAGAAAAAGAGCCAGTTGGAGATGCTGCGAATAATGAACAGCAAGAAGCCTCAGTTGGACGTTACGAGGGCCACCAATAAGCAGATGAGGGAGGAGGACCAGGAAGAGGCGGCTAAGAGGAGGAAAATGAGTCAGAAGGGCAAGAGAAAGGGGGGCCGACAGGGTCCTGGGGGTAAGAGGAAAGGGGGCCCGCCCAGCCAAGGAGGGACGAGGAAAGGGGGCCCACCCAGCCAAGGAGGGAAGAGGAAAGGGGGCTTGGGAGGCAAGATGAATTCCGGGCGGCCTGGCTTGAGTGGCAAGGGAAAAGGAGGGCAACACCAAGGAGGAAAGAGGAGGAAGTAAATTTCACCCTCGGACCTGCTTGTAAACCAAGAACTGTACTTGATGTTAAGTTCTAGGTACAGTAGGGGGATGCAGAAGATGGGGCCGCTGCCTGCATCGAGCTTCAGGTTAAAGGGCTAGGCTTGCCTTCCCCTGAAGATGGTTGTAAATGTTTGATTCGACAAATTAATGCATTTCCCACAACTAAAACTTTTGCTGGAGATTAAAGGATGTATTTAAGGACATACGAATTAGGGAAAGAATTTGTGGAAACTAGGAGTGAGTTCTGCTTTTAAACAGCCATTTTTTTTTTTCTCTTTAAACTTTGGATGGGGTGTAAGGGAGAGAGCTGGTCATATTTCAGAGACTTTTAATAGATTGGTTTCTGCATTATTTTGATAACAAGCTTGTGTATTTATCAAAGGAGGGAGACAGGTTACATTTTCAGAACTGTTGTAAAGGTTATTTAATAGAACTGTCTGTGTGTAATGTTGCCTTTAACTTTTTGGCTACTGGTACAAATCTTAAGTAAAGCTTGTGACCTGGATACCTGGCATAGATTATTTTCATTTACTTTCTAGAAAGCATAGCAGCTAAATTATGATTTCAGCGAGACCACTTTTATTAGAAAAGCTCATACTTCTTTTGGTATCAGATATAATATTGAAAGTGTAGTACAACTGGTGCCTCTTTCAACACTGAAAACATTAATTTGCTGTAAATGATAAACTGGGGCTTCACTAAATAATAGTAATAATCCTCATTAATCCTAATTTTATACTTAAATCTTTATCAACATCTATGTCCCCAGTTTTTTTTAAAGCTTCAGGTAGGTCTGTTTGGGGAAGAGAGAAAGAAACAAAGTCCTTACTTGGAACATTACCTTTTGATACATTTGTCAAATTGACCTGAACTGGTTTGATTAGGAGGTGAAATGTTTACAGCTATTCTGGGTCTCTTTCCCTAATTGATATCAGTAACTCACCTTCGTAAAAATATATATCTCCTGAAAAGGATTCATAGTACATCTAGAATGGGGGGCGGTAGTGCTTTTTTGCTGCTGTTATAGGTCTGGGGAGCCACTCTACTCTTGCTTTTTGGTCTGACAATTGATAGGAAATTAAAATTGAGAGATCGTTTGTCTCATTTTTTCAGTGTTGTCTCTTTATAAGTTACTTTTAGAAATTGCTAGGAAAGAAAAGATTAATTCAGATTTCATAATAGGTTACTAAAACACAGATGTTCAATTGTTACTGTCTTAAAATACTTTGTGATAAAGTTAACTTTGCCATCATTGATCATTGTTTCCACTGGGACCTGGAAACTTGGAGCTGCTAATCCCTGGCCCTCCCTCCCCACATAACCGTGGAAACTTTTTAACTACTGATAAAACCATTTAATGGGTATCCTGAACAACTTCATCAAAAGCCAAACCATTCATAGACCATTTAACACCTTTTAAATTCTTCTCAACTGTCGGGTATTTTTTGTTGTTGTTACTGTTTTGTTTGGGAATTTTTCTGGCTTTCGTTTTGTGACTTGATCTAGCAGTTGGACACAATACTGGCCTTGTAAAAAAAAAAAGAAAGAAAGACCCTCGGGCTTTTTGCAAAGTTCTTGTTTACCGTTAAAACAAATTTAAATGCAGTGTCTTACTTTATTCCGAAAATACTCTGAGAAGCCAAAATAGCATTTTAAAGGAGTCAGAGTGGAAAAAGAATGCCCTTGTTTCTCCCTTTCCCCACGTCCCCGACTTGTGAAATGGAGCGTTTTATATAGAGACTTAGGAAAGTACCCCAAATCCCTACGGAGCAGTTACCTGTGTGGCAATTTCAAAGGTGGATGGTGAGACTTTGCAGCTGGGGCACTCGTAGTTCCGACTGGTGGGAAAATGGTCCTCCGCCAAGGGCCGTCGCTGGCGCCGGAGACCGCGGCGCGGGTGGGCGGGCGCGGCGGGGGTGGGCGGAGGAGAGGCGGCGGCCGGGATTGGCCGGCGGCGGAGGGGGCGGGGCCGCGGAGAGGAGCACTCCGCGCAGCCATGGCCGCTCCTCGCGACAGAGTAGCGCACTTGCTGAGGCAACTGCAACGCGCAGCGTGAGTGCGGGCGGCGCGGGCTGGCGGGCAGGGGATCGGAGGGTGCGGCCGAGCCCACGCAGCCCCCGGGGAGCAACCCGCCCGGGCCGGCACGTTCTTCTTCGTGTCACTTTTGAGAATTTGGGGACCGCGTACCGCAGTGCGCGGCGGCCTGGACGGCGCTGTGTGCCAAGCAGCCAAACCGCCAAGCGCGGCGCGGTGAGGCTGCTATTCCTCTGCCTGATCTGCAGGTTAGGAAAGTAAGGCCCAGAGAGGAGAGCGCCTGGTCCCAGATCTACGCAGGCAGCGGAGAGCTTGGAACAGTGACCCAGAGAAATGCATGTATCCAATCAACACATATGTATCGGGTGTATGTAATGTGCCCAAAACTATTCTAGGTGCCGGGGATACAAAGACGAAAGACTCTGCAGCAAAGTCTAGCAGGGAATTGCATGAGGGGACAGGAGTGAAACGGGCCTCTGCAGAATGCAGCGGACAGAGGGTGTAGGAGAAAGAGAGGGATGAGAGAAATCACCAGGAGCTTGACTCCCTGGCATGTACAGGGCAGTCAGGGTATTAAACGTTATGACACGTCTGACTCGCCCTCCAGAAATGCCGGGTACATAGTAGCTGCCTGATAAATACTAGTTGAATGTGCAGGTGCACAAGTCCTCCTGGGAACACATGGGGAAAACATGAGCTAACAGGTGGAGATAAATAGGGGGAAAGGAGGGGACTAGAGAGGAATTTCAGGCAAAGGGAAGAGCAACACCAGAGGCAAAAGCCGTAGTTCCAGGATCTAAAAGTAGCTAAAGACTGGACCTACCTTTATAGGAGGACATGAGGAAAGAAAAAACAGATGGCGAAAGACCATGAATTAGAAAATAGCCAAATTTACTGGGCACTTACCAAGCACAGGGCGCTGTCCTACACACTTTACATGTACTACTACTAATAACTCTAATCCTTACGACAACGCTATGCCAAGCTGTCTTATTATCCTCCTATTACAGATAAAGAAATAAAGGCATGGAGAAAAATAATTTGCCCAGTGTCATACACTAAGCAAGTGGCACACCCATAATCTGGACCCAGGTGTTCTGGCTTCACTGTCCTTGTTCTCAGTCCTATGCTAAGGAATTTTAATTGTGTCCTGTAGATAATAGGAAGCTGTTGAAGCAATAGTCCTCACTGTGAAACATACTCTTTGAGATGCCCCATGAAAAAAAGAATCCCATGGCCAAATAAGTTTGGGAAACTAACCAACTGCTGCATCACCCTATGGAGAGTCAGGATATACGTCAGCACACGAAGGGCCCTGAGAACTCCTGCAGGGAAGAAAAAAAAAAAAAGTTTAGCTGTATTTAAACTCTTTGTTCCAAACCTGTGTCATCACAGAGCTCTTTATCAAGCAACCCCATTCATATCCCTTGGAACCAATGTCACGTAGAACATGTTTTTGGAATAGCTGCATGCAAAGGAGTGTGGCATGATTAGAATTAAGTTGAAGCTTTCTGGTGGCAGTGGAGAGGAAAGACGAGGTAATTGTCAGGCTCCAGCTAAAAGGCACCAAGGAGCGGCAGTGGGTACAAGAGGGTAGATGTAAGAGATATTGAGATGCAAGAAAAATTGGTTAGAATCAGCAGGATTTTGTATCTGATTAGTGAGACAGGAGAAGTGGAGGTTTCTGGCTGGGGCATCGGTAAACAGTGGGGCCATTTACCAATGTAGGGACTGTAAACTTTAGGAGGAAGATGATAATCATTTTGAGTTGGACATGCCTCAGGTACATCCAGGTGAAGACCCCGAGCAGGTAACTGAATACATTGTTCTGGAGCTCAGGAGCGAGTTGGAAGCACACCCATATATAGAGGGCAGTTGACACCACAGATGTAGAAGCAAAGGCCTTGACAAACTGTATTCCTAGAAGAAAAGGGCTGAGGATGAAGTCCTGGGGAGCATTACTGTATGGTGCTTTGTTCTGTGCATTTTTTTTTTTTTTAATCCCATGTAGAAAGAGAGAGATTGCAGGTAAAAATCTTGGAAAATTGGGAAATGGTATCACTGGGCCCACGTTTTGCCCGGGGAAAGTCTGCCGGAGCTGAGGTGAAGCTGTGCCCACCTGCTTTGGACAGGGCAGCACTCCAGCTTCCTAAGAGACAACTCCCTCCACCCCAGGGCAGCCCACCACTCAGTCCACACACACGGCAGCTGTGCTGACAGCCAGCTGCTCTGGCCTCATTTCCATTACCTGCTGGCCTCTTTAGGCACTTGGATTTGCACTCTGACTGCCGGAAAAGGAACCAGCATTAAAGGATAGGAGGTGTGACCAAAGAGGTGAGAGGAAGGAAGGGAAGGAGGGAAGGACAGTTTGCAGTGGTCTCATCCCCGGGGTACCACAGGGAACCAAACAGCCTAACATCCATGGGGCTTAAGTGTGTGCGTGTGTCGTTGGGGGGGGGGGGCGGGGGGGCCAGGCAGGGCAGATAATAAACAATAAACTAGTAAGTAAAACTTAGAGTATATTTGATGCAGATAGGTACTAAAGAGAAAGCGAAAGCAAGGGGGGATGGGGTGTTGGGGGAGAGGATGCAATTGTAAAGAAGACAGAGAAAACCTCAACTACTAGTTTCCTGAGACTGCTGTAACCAATTACCACGAACTTAGTGGCTTAAAACAACACACATTTATTATCTTACAGTTCTGGAGTTCAGAAGTCCAAAATCAGTTTTCCTGGGCCCAAATCAAGGTGTCGGCAGGGCCACATTCCCTTCAGAGGCTCTAGGGCAGAGTCCATTATCTTGCTGTTAACAACTTCTAGAGCTGCAGCGCCTGCATTCCTTTGCTGGTGGCCCCTTCGTCCATCTTCACAGCCAGCAATGTAGCACCTCGCTTCAGCGGTCACATTGCCTTCTTCTGTGTCAAATCTCCCTCTGCCTCTTTCTTAGAAGGACACTGTGATTACCTTTAGGGCCCACTCAGAGAATCTAGGGTAATCTCTCCATCTCAAGATCCTTAACACATCTGCAGAGTCCCTCTTGCCACACAAAGTAATGTTGACAGGGTCCAGGGATTAGGACCAGAACAGCTTTTGGGCTCAGCTCAGCACACTCACTGGAGAAGTAACTGTTGCAGAAGGACCAGTGAAAGGAGGGCGCAAACCACGTGGCTCTCTGGGGAGGCATCTGGAGGTGCAGCATGCCTGGCATGGTTTCAGAACAAGGTGTCTGGATCAGACTGAGCGAGAAGGAGATGAGGCCAGAGACACGGTGGGCATGTCGGGGTGGCCAAGGATGACCCTAAGGTTTTTTGGCCTAAACAACCAAAGTTGAAGTTGTCATTAAGCTGGGATAACGAAGAGGCTTTGAGGGGAAGACCAGGAGCTGAGTCTCATGGAAAATGTGAGATGTCTAATAGACATTCAAGTGACGATGTCGAGTAGGAAGTTGATTCTGGAGTTCAGGAGAGAGGTCTAAACAGAAAGATTAAAGTGGGAGTCATCAACATAGAAGGTGATCAAGGCCATGGGACCAGGTGAGGTCACTCAGGGAGTGAGTGTGGAAAGAAAAGAGAAGGATCTACGGGCTGAACGCTGGGACCCTCCAGCATTTAGAGTCAAGAGTGTGAAAAGAAACTAGGCCAGGAGCAGCCAGTGCAGTAAGAAGAAAACCAGGGAACTGTGTCCTGGAAACCAAGGGAAGAAAGTATTTCCAGGGAGGAGGGAGGGAACGGGAGGATGCAAATGACAGGTCTGAACTGAGAACTGAGTGGTGTATTAGCACCGAGGGGAGGGCATTAGTGACCTGGTAAGTTTGTCAGTGGAGTCATGGGGCAAAGGCTCATTGGAAGATGTTCCAGAGAGAATGGGAGAAGAGAAATTGGAGAGAGCAGGTGTAGTCGGCTGAAGGGAAGGGGGCAGGCAGGGGCAACAGTGGGAAAGGGAAGGGGGACAAGAGGAAGTTGTTGGATGATGGTTGATATAATATGCGGAAGTCAACATTTTCGTACTGATGGATAAGATTTGGGGAGAGGGGGATTTTGATGACGCACGAGAGGAAAGGAAGAACTGTTGGTAGTGATGTTTTGAGTCACTGAGCAGGGCTGACGTTTAGTGCACAGGGGAGAGGTTGGCCTTTGCTAAGAGCGTGGCCAGTTTATTAATGATACCAGGAGGGAAGCCAGAATAATCGTGCCAGAGCCAGATGGTGGGTAGATAAGAGCCTTGCTCTAACCCTGCGGATTTCAGGGGGCCAAGGATGCGTGGGAGAAAAGAAAATGGAGTCAGTGGTTGTAGGCGAAGAGGAGAGAACCAGAGGTGAGCAAGCAAGCCAGAGGGGTTAAGAGGTTGAGAGTTTTAAGCATGAAACTCTTAAATATGATGACAAGGATCAAGTAAGGGGGAAGGCTAGGACATACAGAACAGATGGAGGTCCCAAGAAGGCAAGAGGGGGTGGGATTCAGACCACAACTAAGGAGTAGGAATGATGAATTGAGGTAGCCTGAAAACTTGAAAAATATATAATAAAAAGAGAAGGGGGGATGGGTGGAAGGAAGCCTGTGCTCCCACGGTCCTTCGTGTTGGATAGCTTCAAGTTTGGATTTTTCCTTCCCTTTGAGTCTCCTTTCTTGTCCTGGAGGAGCGTAAAGCAGGGAAAGACCTCAAAAGCAGTGCCTTGTGAAGGACAACGCCAGGGCCTTGCCTAATGCCGGTTTCCCTGCGGGAGCCGGCATATGGCTCAGACCCGCCGGGATGCTCTTGGGAAACAATTCCACGTGGCGTTCTCAGCCGTGCCCACCAGATGGCAGCCTCGGCTCATGGTGGCGCTCACACCCGCCCACGCCCGTTTTCACTTAATTCACAATTTTTGAGATCTTGACCGTCATTGAGTTTAACCCTTTTCCTTCCTTCCCCCTTTCCCCTCTCAGATGTGTTCATTCTAAGTTTGCAGGCGGGGGCTTCCCTGGTGGCGCAGTGGTTGAGAATCTGCCTGCCAATTCAGGAGACACGGGTTCGAGCCCTGGTCTGGGAAGATCCCACATGCCGCGGAGCAAATGGGCCCGTGAGCCACAACTACTGAGCCTGCGCGTCTGCAGCTTGTGCTCCGCAACGAGAGCCCGCGATAGTGAGAGGCCCGCGCACTGCTGTGAAGAGTGGCCCCCGCTCGCCGCAACTAGAGAAAGCCCTCGCACAGTAACGAAGACCCAACACAGCCAAAAAAATAAATAAATTTATAAGTTTGCAGGCGGGGGGCAGGGCGGTGGTATGCACGCACGTACCTACTGGACCCACCAGGACAGGGTCCCCTGGGCAACAGAGAAACGTAAACCCTTTTGCGAGGCTCAATCGGACGGCGAACAGCAGGAAGAGAAGCCGGAGAAGGGACCGTCCAAGAAATCGGAGGCGACCAGGACAGGAAGGGATACGGAGGTCAAGGGAGGGAAAGTCTCGAAAGAGGAGGACATGGGAAATCCGTAGAGGAGCGGACTGAGAACTGAGCCGGGGTGAGGGATTCGGCGAGAAGAAGGTGACAGGTGTGACAGTAGGTGTGACAGTAATTTATGCGGACCCGGAGGGTGGGGCCGGGGAGGGGACGAGCAGGCGGAGCTGAGAAGGGACGGAGGCGCGAGTTGGTGGGTGACCAGGGTGGCCTGCAGGCCCACCGAGGGCTACGGAGGAAACGGCCCAAAGCCTGTTGGAAGAAAAACGAAACACCCTGAAGACAATGGGAAAATAACACGGAAAGCTCCGGGGGAGAAGGATGGGGGGGATGAGGTGCGAGTAGTTAACACTGGGTCAATTTGGCCAAAGCTCCTAACCTAGGAAGAGCTGAGACCCCATCTTTTTGGGGGGGCTTAAACAATAGAAATTTATTTTTCCACAAATCCGGAAGCTAGAAGTCTGAGATCAAGGTGTCAGCGGGGTTGGTTTCTTCTGAGGTCTCTCTCCTTGGCTTGTAGATGGCCGTCTTCTCTCTGTGCCTTCACACGATCTTCCTCTGTGTATGCCTTGCGTTATATGAGATTCCATCTTGCTAGCAGGTTCGCTCTGGAGACTCTCCTTGCTGACTTGATGAAGTAAGTGGCCTTGCTGGCCCATGAATCCCAGGTGCCATCTAGGAACGGAGGGCAGTCTCCAGTGGACAGCCAGCAAAAAGCCAAGGTCTCAGTCCTATCGCTCTCCGCGCCGGTTCCTCAGGTCCCCCGGAGTCGCCAGAATGGGTTTGCGAGTTGCTGCGTACATGTAGGTCCCGAGGCGGCAGCGGCCGCCGGGAATAAACCCGATGAAGCCGGGAAGCGGACAGAAGTCTTTTGGGAGAGCGCGCAGCGAGGCCTCGGGTGCCTGGCCGGAGAGGCCCTCGGGCGATGCCGGAGGGAGTCCAGCGCCCGCCCCGGGGCCTCGCCTGGCCTGCCGGTGGGGACGGGGGCGGGGGACCCTTCCTTAAACCTTCCTGTAGCCCCAGAGCGCTCATCCCAGCTCCCCGCAGTCTAACTATAGCTTCAATAATTCGTGGAAGAACGATCCTACAATGCTGGAAAGACTCCGAGTCAACTTTTTTGTCCATGGTGATTTCTGGCTTTTTCTATCGTGGGGTGTTTGCTGTAGCTACTACTTTGATAGCCTCTTAAGACCAGAATGCAACGTGTGTTACTTTAAGGCTTCTTATATTCTGGTTTTCTGGTTTCACGCTACTCTTTCTTTTCGTTTCCCTAGATGCCAGTGCCCAAGTCATTCTCATACTTACTCCCAAGGTAAGAGTACATTTTGTGTTTAGCCACAATTTCAGTTTCCACTGTTGGCAAGACGTTTGGGCAAAGTGTAAAGTAAGAGAATCAAGGCATGTGATAGGAAGACTGGTGAAAATTTTCACTTGAAATTGGTAGTATGTAGTTCTAATTATACTATCTCAGCTGAATGTATGCTACTGATTATGTTTTTGGCTCAAATATATATTTAATGCTATTTACAATGTCTTTCTCTTTTAAACAGAATTATTTGCCAAAGCGAAAAGTGGTGACACAAATAGGATTTTAGGGTTGTCTGAGTTCATCAAACAGAATTAATCAAGATGAAATCTTTGAAAGGTTCTAATACATCCCCAAAAAAGAGTCTGAAGAACAATGTGGTTCCCAGAAGGAAAAAATTTGTTTGGATCAATTTTTTAAATAACACTCTATTTCTTAATAATTAAAAATGACAAAAGTTTTCAGTTCCTACAAACATCTTAATTCTTACCAGCTCCATTGTCCACAGAGCAGTGGGCAGCTCATTGTAGCTTCAACGTGTCCTCAGAATGTCACATGAATTATACTGACACAAAAACAGATTTCACCTCTTAGGAGAAAAGGTCAAATCTAAACAGTGGTAAGGGATGGAAGGGAGGGGCCTGCCCACACAGGATCCTAAGCAGAAACTCACAAAGAAGCCTGTTGGGATTAGAACAGATAGAGTAACTAACTGAGGGCTTTTTCCTGCCTAGAGAGTGACTCATCCTTCAGGACCAGCCAAGGGACCCCACCGCACCCCAGTCATTAACAGCCATCCACTAAGCAGAAGCATGCCGTGCCTTCCAGGCCCTCATGGACACATGCAGAATTTTGTCTTCAGCTGATTTTCTGCAATTCTTAATTGGTTTCAACAAAGAATCAGTAATTTTCCTATTTGGGGCTATAAAATTAGTAATTTACAGAAAGATAATCTCAGTGTTTTCTAGGATCCAATTTATGTCTTTTCCTAAATTTTAGTAACAGGAGTAATAGATTATTTCTTTAAAGCCTGTTGAGATCAAAGAAATTTGGATTATGATTAAGGATACCCTTGCCAAAGGTAGATTTTGGTCCCGCTGTGGTCTCTTTGTCTTGTAAAAAAAAAAAAAAAAATGGTAGTAAAAATTGTTCTGTACACATTTTTCAATCTTACGACTGGTCAAGACTGATAAAAATAAGTAGATGAAAACAAAGATAAAACCCACTAAGTAGAGCCCTCTTATTGTTCCAATATAACAGAAAATCATTTTTGCCATAACCTGATATTTTGTAAAGAAATATCAGTTTATAAAAATTTTTAAATTTCCCAAAGAAAACTAAATAGTTTACATGTATAAGCTTGAGAAATATAAATATCTCACTGTGATAAGTACCCCCCATAGAGAAAATCTTAACTTAAATTATCACAGTTGCTATAAGAAGTGTAAGCAGGACTCTAATTAATGAATTTACTAATAGTTGTTCTCTAATAATAATTGAATTGAGTCTAGAGGATTTTTTTCTAGTGGATTTTTACACATTATGTTTTCAAAAGTATATTTTAATTTCAACGGAGAAAAGATTTTAAGTAACTTTATTTTCACACGATCTGCATCAAGCTAGCCTTACATTCTCTTAAAATGCAGGTTTTAATTTTAATCTAATAGGCAACAATGAAACCTGAAAAATGTATTTTAGGTAAGGCTTCAAGGGAAATGTTTATATTCACTGCTGAAAACCCAATTCACTATCAAATGACAATATTTTTGCTCTGTTTTTGAGGCCTACTCTGATGCTAATTTTTACATTTCTAGCTCCTGGACTTTCACCTTCTGGGAAAACAACAGATTATGCCTTTGAGGTAGATTTAATCATTCATTCTTTCTTTTATGAATGACTTGAAAAAAGTACAATCAGAGTATTTTGCTAATGCATTATTATCTCATTTGAAGTCTGTTATTAATAGATGTTCCCTAACCTTATTATTTGATCAGCACCTATTTAGCAAAGTACTTTGTCAGGATAATGGAATATAAATCTTCTGATAACACGAGTAACGTGTAGAATACTGTTTTCTGTACAGCCATTAAAATAGAGCAAATTCCCAGTTCTACGAACTCTCCAACTTATATGTTGTATGATAAATCTTCTTTAGTTTTGTAATTATAACAACCTCAAAAGAGGTTCAAATAATCGGTTGAAGCAAGAATAACGGAACAGTTAATTCCGATGAATTTTTATCATACTGTAATTACATAATTATTTGTATAAATCCCTGTCTCCTCCTAGTTCAGGGGTCATAAATTAAAATGTGACCAGAGGCCTGACAGTTAGTCATTCCAGCAGCAGGCTGGGGGAGGATGGTGCTGAGTTTGCTGAGAGCACAGGCCCATCTCAAGGGTGCAGCCTGCCCTCAGCCCCCTGTGATTGCAGCCACACTGGAATGCAGCCCGGTGCTGCCCGATTATTCAAGAGAGATAGAAATCCAGATGGTCACATTGCTTTTTATTTTTAATTAGATAATAAGACTTATTATCGAAGCCAAGAAAAAAAAAAAAAGAGAAGAAGAAATTTAAACATAACATCGATCAAACAAAACATGTCTTCAGGCCAAAAGCGACCCATCATGCATTGGTATAAAAGCTCTTCTCTCAGCTGTAAACGTTATGAGGCCATGTTTCTCTTGTTCATAGTTGTGTTACCAGAGCCTAGCACATGCCTGGAACATAGCAGATACTCAGTAGTGTTGGTTGGATGGGAGGATGGATGGATGGATGGATACACGCATGCAAGGGTGGTTGGACAGATGAATGGTTGGAGGAGTGAATGAAGGCACTAAAAATACACAAAGATAACAATATTTACATTGGAAAATAAGATATTTGTTCATTTACGTGTGGAGGCAAGAAGAGGCAAGCATTTCAAGCTGAGGGAACAATTGAGAGATTATGATATATTTGGGAAAAAATACATAATTCCAGTGTGACTGGAGCCAACGTTTGCTTAAAGAAGTATGATGAGTGTGAGGCCAGATGCGATGACCTAGAAGGCCATGCTGGGGAGTATATACTTTATTCTCTAGACAATGGGGAACCATTTCAGGGTTTTAGAAATGAAATGACCAACTCTCTAAACACCCATCACCTAAATCTTTTCTTTATTTTCAGATGGCTGTTTCAAATATTAGATATGGAGCAGAAGTTACAAAGGAAGTGGGCATGGCAAGTATTTAAGATTTCTACAGTCTTCTACTATAAATGCTACTTTTATTTTATTTTATTTAGGCTTTTTAAAAAACATATTTATTTATTTGGTTGTGCCGGGTCTTAGTTGCAGCATACGGGCTCCTTAGTTGTGGCATGCGAACTCTTAGTTGCAGCATGCATGTGGGATCTAGTTCCCTAACCAGGGATCGAACCCAGGCCCCCTGCATTGGGAGTGCGGAGTCTCATCCACTGAGCCACCAGGTAAGTCCCTGTATGTTTTAAAACAAGTACAAATTGACAGCAGTTGAGTCTTTTGTTTTGGACTCAATGTTAAGTTTGCCAGAAGTATCTATTACATTTCTAGTGTAATCAAACCTAACTCATACATTATTTTTGTTATTGTAGGACCTACAAAACATGGGTGCTAAAAATGTTTGTCTGATGACAGACAAGAACCTCTCCCAACTCCCTCCTGTACAGACAGTGATGGATTCCTTCGTGAAGAATGGCATAAACTTTAAGGTTTATGATAATGTGAGGGTGGAACCAACCGATAGAAGGTATTCTTTGATTGTCGTTAAATTTACTCTAAGCAGAAGCCAACACATACCAGTGTGGATTGAAACTTGCCCCAGGCCTTATTTAATGGCACGGCAATTTATTTCTAAAAAACCCGACATATGGCCTTTATTTTCCCTTCTCCAAGCTTCATGGAAGCTATTGAATTTGCCAGAAGGGGAGCTTTTGATGCCTACGTGGCCATAGGTGGCGGCTCCACCATAGACACCTGCAAAGCCGCTAATCTGTATGCATCCAGCCCTGACTCTGATTTCCTGGACTACGTCAACGCCCCCATTGGGAAGGGAAAGCCTGTGACTGCGCCTCTTAAGCCTCTGATTGCAGGTAAAGACTGTTTGTCTCTTTTATTTTGCAACTGGCAAAAGGCCTCAGGAAAGACACAAGGCAGTAATTTTTGGGTGTATGTTTTCCAAAGTTTCCTGATTTCTTCATTTCCATATAGTACCTTGTTTGGAGATCGAAACAGAGAGCAATTCATTCATGTTTAAAATTCTGATTTTCATTATTGCACAGACAGAGAAAATTTGGGTCAGTAGTAGGAAAGTTTGCAGAGTTAAGCTATGAAGTCACTATGTGGAAGAGAAGGGAAGGCCATCGTCTATAGATTATTAGATCCTCCTGTGGGCAGGTTGGTCTTCTGAGCCCCTCTCGGTTTTGTCCCACTTTGCCAGCCACTGTGGAGTTTAAGGGGAACGTTCCCTTTTATTTTTCTGATGTTGACTCAACCCTTTCTTCCACCTAATGGCTCCTCAGCTGACCTGGGGCTTTGTCTCTGCCCTGGGACATGTGGCCAGCGTGGCCTCGTCACTCTGGGCGACACCTGCTCTGTGGCTGCCCAGGGCACAGACACGCACATCCAAATTAGGATCGCTTGTCTGTTCCACACAGACCTAGGGATCTTTCTGTCTTGTCTTCCCTCCCATTTTATGGCTGTCAGCATATCACTGTCTAAAGTCTTACAGCTAAAATGTACTAGCTGGAAAATATCAGGTTTATTTTTTTAATTAAATTAATTTATTTTTATACCACAGGTTCTTATTAGTTATCTATTTTATACACATTAGTGTATACATGTCAATCCCAACCTCCCATTTCATCCCACCACCCCCAACCCCAGGAAAATATCAGTTTAAAGTCTTGTCCTCTCTCCTCCCGCTCTCATACTCCCACTGTGAACAGGCCCTGTGATGGGGCAGGAGTGAGTCGACAGCAGATGAACTGCTTTGACGTGAATGAGTGATCAGCAGGGAGCAGCATAATTGATGTCTGGCAAATGGAACCCTCTGGTGAAACTGTGTCGGCATCACACAGAGGGGTGATTAGTAAAGTTTAGAAACTTGACAGAACTACAAAACCGCAGAGTCCAGCAAAGGCAGAGTGTTACTGTTCTTGCTGCCAAGAGGGAATAAAGATGTCTTTTAGAGACGGCAAATACGAGTTTTCTTCCCAGAGATGCCGAGAGGCCTGCTTTTGAATTCCCAACTGCAGCTGCTTAAGCTCTGACGCTAGAGGAGCCCGAGGCTCCCAGAACTCCTCCCTGTTAATACAGAAACAGACATCACACATACACATTCAGCACACGTGTGTGTAATACAGGCATGGACATCATGCATACATATTAGGCATACATACATGTTAGTGCCAATATGGACATCAAACATACATGCTAACACAGATACAGGCATCATGCATACATATCAAGTGCACATACATGTTAGGTTTACATGCATGTTAATGCAGACACAGACATCATACATGCTAAACATGTATGCGTATTGATGCAGACACTGCCATCACACACATATGTTAAACACGGATGCCGGCATGTTAATGCCAACACAGGCATCAGACCTGTTACTCACATGTTAATGTAGACACAGTCATACACGTGAAGCATACATGTATGTTAATACAAATACAGACATCAGGTGAGCAAACAAGGGCAGCAAAGCTTTCTCCTCTAACCTTGCTCCTTATTTCCTAAGACTTAATTATCTCCACTGACCTTTACTTAGATGCTTTATTAAAATTGACATTTTTTTTGTTCAAGTCCCAACTACCTCAGGAACTGGGAGTGAAACTACTGGAGTTGCCATTTTTGACTATGAACACTTGAAAGTAAAAACTGGTAAGAACTTTACCCATAAAAAATTTTTTTTAATTCTCTCTCTTACCTTTCAACTAACTCCACCCCCTTTTCTTTAACCCTAATAGTTAAAATTCAAGGAGTTACAGAGTTAAGGAAAGGGTATGTACATAGACACATTTTCTTTCTTTTCCCACATACATATAAAAAATATGAAGCAGTCTAATAAACTTGTTTTTGAGAATTACCTACAAAAGCTTACTGAAATGCCATGAATCTTGATTGGTCATTTTTCTGCCCAAGTTAGTGACTATATATCAGTGATAAATGGTTATTCCCTCTCTTAGACATCTTTTTTACATTCTAACTCAATTTCATTGAGGTGTAATTTTTATATAATAAAATGTATACATTTTAAGAGTCTAGTTTGATGAGTTTTGACAAATATATACCACATGTACCCACCACCCCAATCAAGATACAAAACATTCCCACTTCTCCAGAAAGTTCCCTCATGCTCCTTCCCAGTCAATCCCTCCAGCCCCATTCCCAAGTAACCACTATTCTGCTTTCTACCTTCTTTGTCATCTTTATCCTGTCTTCTTCTCTGACTCTCAGCTAATGTGGGGGAAATGTCCCTCTCCTTGAGTCTGGTTCAATATCCTTCTTCCAGGCCTTTGTAGTGGAATAAATTGGCATTGAACTGCACATTTATGGTAACTTCTCCTTTTAAACTACATTATCCTTGGACATTGTTAAAGATAATAATAATAGTAACCAACACTTAAATTCTACCTTAAATCTTTTTAAAGACTTTCCCGTCATATTATCTAATGTGATCCTTACAACAGCTCTGGGAGGGACGGAGGCCCTGTGTTATTAGAGTCTAATCTTACAGAGAACTCAGAAAGGCCCAGACACGTACCAAAGACATGCAGCAAATCACAGAGCAAGGACCCAAACCAGTGGTTTGCTAGTAAACCAGCTCTCTAGAATTTAATGAGTAAATAAACCCCGATTTGGAGTGTCTGCGTGGTGTAACTACTCTGCCATAGCAAATGACGTCACTCAATCTGGAGTTGGGAAGAGATGTGGCTCTTGGAAACTGCAAGGAGCTTCAGCTGCACCGAAAAACCTGGTTTCTGACTCCAAATCTCTTTCCACTGCTCCTTGCTGCCTCCCTATATGAGAATGAAATCTTATCTCATATTTTAATTTTTTTAGGATAATTTGTTACCCTAAAGTTATTTAATTTTTAAAAAATTGTGTCCGTACCTATAGCCTCTGTTGAAAATCCCTGCCTTAGGTATTGCTTCGCGAGCCATCAAACCCACACTGGGCCTGATTGATCCTCTGCACACCCTGTACATGCCTGAGCGGGTGATCGCCAACAGTGGCTTCGATGTGCTTTGGTAGGTACCCGTGCCACCTGCAGGGGCTCTTTCGGGACTCGGTTGACGGACAGTATTTTACTGCTGAAAGCACTTGTTAAGCACTCATTCATTGTGCTCCACAACAGCGCTGGCTTTGGCTGTCATTATCCCCCTTCCTGAGCGACAAAGCTAAAGCTGTAAAGATGAGGTGAGGTCCTAGGTGAGCCACAGACCTGCTGTTTGGGATGGACCGGCCCAGCCACAGCTGCAGCCACGGGGACACAGGGAGAGGAGCAGCGGCAGCTGGCAGGCAGCATCTCAGACCCACAGCACTGCCTCTGCTGCGCTAACCAGGGGATGCCAGGGCTGCAGCCTCAGGCACACAGCAGGGGCGAGAGGGCCCACTGCCGGAGCTGGAAGGGCTCTCTTGTCGGCACTTCACACACATCATCACTTCACCACAGCTCTGTGCCACACAGAAAAGAAAACTAGGCTGGAGATGTTGAGCAGCTCACCCAGAGTCACACTACGTGCTCCCCTGGCTTCATCTGCCACGTGCTGATGGCTCCCTCCTCAAGTGTTTCTGCCACACGCCTTGCTCCCGAGCTCTGGGCCCTGCGTTCCAGCGGCATCACGGGGACCCACGGGTGCTTTACATTCACCTGGTCCAAAAGACCCCATTCCACCCCTTTGCACATGCACATTTCTTCTCATTTTAACATCTCTGAAATCAAGGCATATCTGTATATCTGTGGCATGGCAGTATGGTTTTCTTCCTCAGTGGTACTTTTTTTTTTAATGGTGCATCTTATAAAGCATGGCATCTTGAAGTTGATGAAATCTGACAGTTCTCTCAATCCCCCCACCCCTCACAGCTTCTCCTCCTGGGTCCCTCACCTTAGTACGCAGCAGGACTCAGCATGGACTTCTCCCTCACCTCGTGCCCACACCCAGCCACAGGGCCCCTCTCTTGTCTGACCGAACCTCTCCCATCTGCTCCCGCCTCAGCTCAGGCCTGCCCCAGCTCTTGCCTGGACGGTAATCCAATCTGCTTATCAGTCTCCCTGCTTCCCTCCCACAGTCCTTCTGTCTGTCCTCCATACTGGCCTCAACAAGCTTCCAGAAGGCAATATGACCACCGCGCAAACACATGGGCATTTACACACACACACACACACACACACACACACACACACACCCCTCTACCTTACAAGTCTGTCATTGCCTTTCCACACCTACTGTCTGAAAGCCAAAGCCCCTGGAATGTCCCCAGTGCTGAGCGCTTTATCTGCTTGGAGAACTCTTCTTTCACTTTCCACTGGAGCATTCTGTCATTGATGGAGGCTTTGCTGACCCGACCCTCCCCTCCCCTCTCCTTAAGAACCACTCTGTCCTTTGCTCTTACCCACTGGGGGCCTGTGCATTGCTTTGGAGACACCGCTCTTCACACGCCAGTCTCCCTCACTGCACTGCGGGCTTGGCAAGGACAGGACCATCTTATGCGCTTCTCCATCCCTGCCCCTTGGCACAGGGACTGTCACATCATCGGTACTCAATTAACAACTGTCAAGTGAAGTTCACACAAGCAGGAGGCAGCAGAGTTAGGATTCACATCCAGGTCTACCCAAGTCCATGGTCTGCTTTTCTTACTGCATTACACTGCCCGCCAAGAGACTGGAGAAAACAGTGTCCAATTCCATCCTGGTCAATGTTGTCAGTACTCTGAAGAGTTGTCCTCGAATAACTTGGAAATAAGATTACCCTCCCTAGCTATGAACTGCATAATAA
Source organism: Eschrichtius robustus (assembly GCF_028021215.1). Lineage (NCBI taxonomy): Eukaryota > Metazoa > Chordata > Mammalia > Artiodactyla > Eschrichtiidae > Eschrichtius > Eschrichtius robustus. The sequence goes on from NC_090840.1 coordinate 12,521,551, forward strand.
ACATATAACAGACTAAAGCAGTCATGTTTAAATGAATGACTCACAGACCCAAAGACTCTGCTGTCAATAAAAGCGGGGAGTGGGCTCAGAAGAAAGGAGAGTGATGGCAGTGGCCCTTCCAAGGACTGACCACGGGAGAGTGCACGTGGCCCGAGGAGTTTGCCCCTGAGGCCCAGTAGCCTGTTCTGAAGATGGACAGACCCATGTATTCAACCTTAGAGGCAGTTCCCCTCGTTAGGGCTCCATGGGCTTTCTGACCATAATTGGGCATCCATAGACTTGCCGACAGGGAGAATGGATGCCTAGAAGACTCAGGTGTCTGTCCCCCTCAGCAGTTATATTTCTTGTTATAAATAGATAATCAGACTTCCAGGTTTTACACATAGTTTCTGTGAGCTCAGCTCAGTGAATATGCCCCTTAAAGACAGATCTGATCTTGTGCCCAGAATCAAGATGCACAGCAGGGCAGAGGTTTAACACTGCACCTTGGTGGACTCATCACCACCCCGTCCACCCCACGTGGACACCTCCTTCTTGCCTTGCCCAGATTTCCTGTTTAGCACCACAAACCCATAGCTTTTGTCCACCAACTAATTCTTTTTGAAGTTCTAATACTTTGTTCAAAAGATGTTATCTGCTTCACACATGCAGAAGAGAGTAAATTCTCCATTCTAAGACTGAAAACTATACCTCGTGCACAAAGTAGTTCATGTTATACTGTGTTCCCAACAAATCGTTGATCTAGATGATTGTGTTTATTCTCATCTTCTGCAGTCGATTAGCTAGAATTCGTGGCAGGCCAGTAGGTAAAGGAAGCTCTGATGCTTTATTCTTAAAACAGCCAACCCTGAATTTAGGCCATGTAAGAAGAAAGAATTAGATTTTTTGTTCAGGCCAAGAATTAATAATAATGGTGAATGGTAAGTTTTACAAAGTGCTGGTACTTTACATATGTGAACTTAATTTTCACAGTAGCACCATGAAGAAAGATTTATGATTTATGATTTATCCCCATCTTAGAATCACAGGGAGGATGGTGACTCCCCCCAGGCCCACAGTGGGAAAGTCTGGTGCCAGAATTTACATCTGGGGGGCCGACCCACTGCACTGTACTCTTATAGAAGGCTAGTGTAACTATGACCCTTCTTGGATGGGTAATATGGTGTTTGATCAATGCAAGGTATAAATGGTAAATATACTTTAGAAGGAAGTCATTTTTCAGATTCAGTGCTTTTCTTCATGACTTAAATGTTTTAAATTTCAGCATCATAAAGATGTACTGGCACCAGAAAGGAACCATATGTAATCTTATACATACTGGTCAAAAACACTGTAGTGCTGTTAATGTCAACTTCACTGTGTTAATTTCTATAATAAGCAAAGACTGTCGTGGACAAGAGGCTGATTATTGAGATGAGTTGTGATTATCAGCACTACGAAGCGTATCCACAGGGGAGTGAGTACCGAGCGTTCTGAGACAGTTTGTGATCTGAATGGAGCAAAGGAGGAAAAGGATGCTTTTAACTGTGTATTTTAAATATTCCTTGTTAGTCATGCCCTGGAGTCCTACACTGCCCTCCCGTACCACATGCGGAGCCCCTGCCCTGCAAATCCCATCACTCGGCCAGCCTACCAGGGCAGCAACCCCATCAGTGACATTTGGGCAGTCCACGCACTGAGGATCGTTGCTAAGTATCTGAAGAGGTATGTCGCCCAGAGGGGACGGAAACAGAACAGAAAAACCCCTTTCCACCTTCACGTGAAATGTGGCGCACCAGATCCTGAAATGTCCTGAGCAAGCCTGCTCACCAAAAAAATCAGTCACTGTACATACAGAAGCACCAGAGACCAGCAACCTCTGGAGGGAGCCCCATGAGGACAGATGAAAACTGGATCCTTTGATCTGAAAAGGCAAAGATCATGAGGGGACAACATAGGAGCCCCTAATTTATGAAGGATGCAGGTAGAAGGTTTATTCATCAAAGCCTCAAAACCAAACCTGGGGGAGGGGAGACGTCCTTTGAGATCTGGCTACCAAGGGCAGAAATGAGAACCACGAGACAGATGTTGGCCCTGCCCCATCAGGCCCTGTCCAGAGGCACACGGGGTCGACCCACGAGCAAACGCACACGAACTCAATTTAAGAAATAAATGTGTAGAGATGTCTGTCCTGGGAGATATGAAAGCCTTCCTAAAAAGATTCCTAAAAGGTTTGGAAAGATTTATGCATGAAATAGCCATAATAGACTCTTGAGAGAGAGCAAAGATATACTTAGAGATGAAAACTGATCCCTGAGACATTAAGACTTGTGCAAAGTCGAACTGCCCTTTGTATTTATACACAACAGAGGGCAAGAACAGGGCAGGTTAGGACTAGATGTGAGCGCGGTGCCTCCTCCGGCCTAGAGGGAGAGGGGCCTAGGACAGCATTTTGTAGTAGAGGTAGGGGAGGGACACAGACCTCTCTCCAGCTCGGAGCCCAGCAGGGAGGATTTGTCTGGGTAGAAGCAGATGCAGATGATGGCCAGCCAGCTGTCTGACGGGGACACAAGGCTTGGCATGGCAGCTGTGGGAGGTGAGGGGGCGAAATGGACAGAAGAGAGGCTGACACCTGCTATCTCACCTTGTTATTTGGGAATAAGGAACGAACACTGGGTTTTGGAGAGAGACACAAGTGCCTAACTATTCCAGATGAAAGGAGGGAAAAGGCTGTGGCACTTTTATTTCATAGCAAGAACCCTTACTCCAGGCAGGATCACAAAAAGTCACGTGGGAAGGGGTGCCCTTGGCTGTCTCAGGGTTCCTCCCTGGGACAGGGTTTCCAAGCCCAGGAGCAGGAAGGCTGAGCTGCATCTGAAAGGGGCCTTTGAGAATTTGCTTTTCCAAAGTGGCACTGAGGAGGGATGGAGCAAGTAAAGGCTTGTCCTACAATAACATCCCACTTCTTCCACAGTAATAAGTATTAAAATCACATGTGCGATTTCCACAGATACCAAAAGAGGTCTCCAGTGGGTCCGATTTTGGGTGGTATCACAGAGAGAAAGATGTCTGGGCGGCTCATTTGGCCAGTAAGTAGCCCCAGGCGACAGGAACTCACTTCAGCAAACCAGCCTGGGCCCTGTGCCTTCTGAGTATGTGTTTACTCTGAGTCCACTCACAGCCCCAGTCAAGGTCATTGACAAGTGAAGAAGAAGAATGAGTCTCAGGGCACTTTTCTTGAGCAGCTTTCATAGTCCAAGGGTCAGTGCTTTCTTCCCCTGGCACTTTTATCACATGAGCAGCCTGACAGCATATTTATTATGCCTTTGCTCAAACTGTTGACGAGAAAATATGTTTCCCTTTGGTTTTCATCTAGAAGACAAGGTGTCAATTGAATAACTTGCCTAATTTTTCTTCCTATCGAGTAGCATTTCTTTTTTTTCCAGATCTTTCCCTAAGGCGGCTCTTTATTCACTAGGAAATGCCAATGTAGATGTGTTATTGTTAGGTATTTATATCATCCACAGGGCTGTCAGAAATCCTGATGATCTTGAAGCAAGGTCTAATATGCACTTGGCAAGTGCTTTTGCTGGCATTGGCTTTGGAAATGCTGGTGTTCATCTGTGGTGAGCAAATTTGAGATTTTATTTCTTCACCTAAGCTATTGCCCTTAAATTTTTTAAATGTTTATAATTTAGGACATGTGGTAAGATTTTAAATATGCTATAGAAAGAAGATATTTAACTTAGTGTCCCATAATATTTTCTTAATTCAAATGCAGTTTATCGGGTCATAGATTTTTTTTCTTTTTGGTAACAGCTTTTTTGAGCTATTATTCACATACTATATAATTCACCCATTTAAAACTTTCAGTGGTTTTTAGTATATTCACAAAGTTGTGCTACCATTACCACAATCAATTTAGAACATTTTATCACCTTAAAAAGAAATCCTGTCCCCCTTAGCTGTGGCCCACCAATCCTCCTATACCCCCAGGTCTTAAACTACTACTAATCTACTTTCTGTCTCTATGGATTTGCAAATTCCAGACATTTCATATAAATGGAATCATATCATATGTGATCTTTTGTGCCTGGCTTCTTTCACTTAGCATCATGTTTCCATGGTTCATCCCATGCACATATTAGTACTTCTTTCCTTTTTATTGCCAAGCAATTTTCCATTGCACCGATATACCACATTTTATTTATTCATTCATCAGATGATGGACATTTGTGTTGTGTCCACTTTTTTGGCTACTATGAATATTGCTGCTTGAATAATCATGTACAAGTTTACCTGGTGGACATATGTTTTTATTTCTCTTGAGTATATATCTAGGAGTGGAATTGCTGGGTCATATGGTAACTCTGTTTAAATTCTGAGGCACTGCCAGGCTGTTTTCCACAGCGGCTGCACCATTTTACATTCCCACCAACAGTGGATGAGGGTTCTGATTTCTCCACATCTTCATCATGTGTCATGGGTTTTTAAAACGTCAAACGCAGGATTTTTTTTCTCCTAATCTCTCTCAAAAAGAAGGGGATTAGAATATTTGTCAATAGCCAGAATTAGTCTTTTGATCAGAAGTTTATTGGTATGTTGCCTTAAACTTGAAAACCAGTGAACACGGAGAATTAAGAATTGGCCTTTGCTAGGGGAGCGCAATGAAATGTTCACCCTCAAATTCTGCTGCTGAGAGGAGCATAGATGGGTACCACCTTTCTAAGAAGCAACTGAACAAAATCTGCCCAGAGCTTGGAAAATGTTTATACCCTTTGCCCCACTGATGTTACTTCTAGAAATGTAGCCTAAAGAAATAATCATGATATGATCAAAGAACATCCTTATAAGGATATTCACCTAAAAGTTATTTATAACTGAAACATTTAGGAACAACCTAAATTCCCAACAGTTTGGGAATGGTTAACTGAAGTTTAGTACTCAAAGAATAAAATATCTATTAAAATAATATTTTAGAATAATAGAAAATGATATGGGGAAATGTTTATAAAGAATATTAAGTAACAAAAGCATGTCAAAAACAGTGCACAATACGATCATAAATTAAACATATGCATAAGAAGACTAGAAGGAAATATTCTATTATGGTTATCTTGAAATAGGATTATGGATCATTTTTCTTTTTTACAAAGAATATATAAAACTGTTAAAATAAAAGAAATCAAACTAAAATATTGGCTATTGTTAGAAAGGTACTTTGAAAGTTACATGAACCCTTTCACATCACGGAAGCATGCTAAGCAATATTTTTCTGAATACTATGAAGCCCAAAAACAGTAAAGCACGTCCCTAAGTATCCAACAACTCAGAGAACCGATAGCTTCTGATCTGCCTCGTGAGAGATGACAGGAATGGGGCACCTTTTTTTGGATAATCATACAATTCACCAAAATACTTCATCTGTCTATGAAATGTAAATCTTTTAGCAAATAAAAACAAAGTCATCCAATAACCCACATTAATAGACTTACAGACCATTTTACTATTGTAAAACATTTCTTTTTCAATATATTAACTGTAAATATATTGACTTGTCACAATGTGTATCTTCTGGGTCATCTAGTAAATTATCCTATTGTCCTATTTGTTCACTAAGAATTCGAGAGGATAAAGAGTTTTCCCATTAAAACATACCAAAAAATCCCCACAAATAAAAATGAAAATGCCTTTTCTGCATAGCCTTTCAGGCTGAAACAATCACATATGATTCAACTCCCAGTAGTATGTAGCACTTAAAAGAAGGTATCAATCATTGGCAAGACAGATCACTGGCGGAACAAGCTTGCATGTCTAGTGCAGTACATCTTGGCTCATAAAATTCCCACCGACATCTTCAGTTTGTGAAGGAACACACTGCCAAGGCAGTGCAGAGTAAGATAGAAAATGCATACCCTGAAGATTATTAAAGAAACTTCAAAGTGAATTCTTGATTTCTTCAAGATCATAAGCTTAACCAATGTGCTTGGCCAGCAACTTAAGCATCAATACTTTTTAACGGCATACAATTCTATGAGCATTTGAATTTTAACATTTCAGAAGTTTTGTGAATGAAAACACCAAGTATCAACTGCATAATAATATATCCTCATAGGAATCAAAGAAAACAGAATGTCTAACTTTGTGGGTTAATAATATTGTCAAGAGACTGTGAGGGGCTCTCCCATAGAGTATTGTTAACTTGAATTTCTGATATCTGTATGTCAACATAAGGACTTTCTTTCTTTTCTAGCCATGGAATGTCTTACCCAATTTCAGGCTTAGTGAAGACATATAAAGCAAAGGATTATAATGTGGATCACCCACTGGTGGTAAAATCATAATAAATTCTTTAATTTAGTCTTAGATTCCTCTCAATTGCCATAAATATATCTGTCAATTCTTGATTGCTTGGAGTACAAGGTAAAGTAATTTAATATCTAGAATACGCATGTTGAAGACTGACTTTGCCACGTTGGTCACCATGTTTCCTTTCTCCCCAGCCTCATGGCCTTTCTGTGGTACTCACCTCCCCGGCAGTGTTCACTTTCACGGCACAGATGTCGCCTGAGCACCACCTGGAGATGGCAGAAATATTGGGTATGAACTGTTAATCATCAATCTGTGACCCACATATGTGGAGCATTTCCTAGGATGCTTCTGAAGATAAACCATAAAGAATAATACCAAAAAATATTGCTTGGGATAATTTAATAACAAAATGTCAGTGACCTGCCCAAATTCCTATCTAGCACTAAAATTCTGTAATTTTGTGTTTCTAAGAGTCTATTAGCAATGAAATGGAACCGAACCAAGTACTGCTTACGTTAAGTTTACAGTAATAATATTTCCACTGTTTTCGTCCCCAAGGAAAGTGAAACTGTTTATATACTATTCATGTTATATATGGTTTTTGTTTTGTTTAATAGGAACTAAAAATGAATCTAAATCAGGAAGTAACAGTAAATTCCCAGTTATAGAGAACCTAAACAACTAGAAACTTTATAAAAAGTTCCCCAAAGAAGAATTTGTTTGCTGTTCTGTAGGATAAATAATGTCTATAATAATATACCCACAGTGCCTTTTAAATCTTACAAGAAATACAGTTACATTTAGGATCGCTTTAGTGTTAAGTAAAATATTGGTATTTTTCTAATACAAGAATTCTTTTAAGTAAACTTAAGTATTCAATTAACTTTTAAAACATCTATTCCCCTACGTGTTTTAGAAAGGGAAAAGCTAAAAAGAAAACCGCATTATGCTCCTCTAGCTCGAGCCGTTGGAGAGATTAGTTGCAAGAAGGTAGGAACGATACAGATATCCTTCCGAATGTGTTGCTTCGCCTCCACCTCCCACTGCTAGATTTCCCAGCATGTGCTGCCAGAAGCATGGGGCCTACTTTTCCAAGGATCTTGTATCCCTTTTCCCTTTTGGACTGGGGATACTGTTCAGCTCTATGTTGGGACTCAGATCCTTCGTAAATATGCAAACAGTGTAAACAGGCAGGAGCCCAAATAGTAGGCTAGATGTATGGTAAACGGGAAAATTTTAGACAGCCTAAACCTAACATTCCAGGCCACCAACAAAACTACTGAGAAAGCAAGGCCTCTATTAGACAAAAGCCAGGCCAGAGGAACTACCGATACCTTCCTCTTGCAAAGGAATTTTTGGTTAATATTATTCCATATTTAGCCATTAAATATTTTTGTTTTAATTTTTACTGGAGTATAGTTGATTTACAATGTTGTGTTAGTTTCAGGTGTACAGCAAAGTGAATCAGTTATACATATACATATATCCACTCTTTTTTAGATTCTTTTCTCATTTAGGTCATTACAGAGTATTGAGTAGAGTTCCCTGTGCTATACAGTAGGTCCTTATTAGTTATCCATTTTATATACAGTAGTGTGTATATGTCAGTCCCAATCTCCCAATTTATCCCTCCCCCACCTTATCCCCTGAAAACCGTTAAGTTTGTTTTCTACATCTGTAACTCTATTTCTGTTTTGTAGATTAGTTCATTTGTACCCTTTTTTTATATTCCACATATAAGTGATATCATATGGTATCTGTCTTTCTCTGACTTACTTCACTCAGTATGACAATCTCTAGGTCCATCCAAGTTGCTGCAAATGGCATTAAATATTTTGATTCCCTATGTAATCTTAGATTGTCTTATTAGCTTTATACCAATGTATTCTCTTTCCTACCTTCTCTTTTTTTCTAAAACACTTCACAGGAAAACCTGGAGCTTTGGATGGCAGCAATCCCGGGAACATAAGAACCTCATAAACCCCGTATCATATGTTACCCTCCACTTAATCCATATTTGAGCTGCCGCTGTGTAATACAGACTGGTCTTGTTGGGCAAGTTTTACCTTCCATCCAGCTGCTCTCCCAACTAGCTCTGTATCTGGTTCTATGTATACCTTTTCCTGGATAACATAAACAGGTCTCTGTCGGAGAACAGAAAGGCTAAAACTGATTTAATAAAATACTTCAGTATGGAGTGAACCATACCTTCTAGTCTCTTTTTGACCTATACAGAGAAAGTGGACTTGGACCACAGCATGAGGCATTTTGGATAATAAATAAATAATGCTACCTTCTGTTTACAGATTGCAGCACGTCCTGGCGATGAATGTGTTCAACCAGAATAGATGGGGGCGTGGGGCATGGGTGCTGAGGGTTTGGGATTGATTCCCTTCATCTGGGAACTTTCACTGCCACCCTGCCTGAGGGCAGAACCCCCTGGCTCTTCCAGATTGACTTCTCTATGCTTTTGTGTATTAATTAGTAATTATGTCCAAATTCTGCCCTTACAAATCTCCAATCCCTGGCAAACTTCTTCCTCATTCATCGATATCATTATTATCTACATGTTAAATACTGCTTTCTAAGAGTCTCCTTATTCTTAATTCTGCCTGACAGGTTGTATAATATATATTTAGAGGGACCTGCCCTTTGGCAACAGAGTCCAAAAAAGTTTTCTAGCTAGAGAGAGGAAATATACTCCTTCCCCGGCCACACCTAATCCATTTTTGTCATTTTCCTCCTTTTTGGCAGTTAATGTTGGAGTTTTTTGAACTTCTGTAGATCCTTGTCTCACAAAGTGTTTGCAAAGGGTTTGTCTTCTTCTCCTAAGCTGTCGTCTTGAGAAAGGACACTGAATGTGTTGACCTCTAGATGTCAGCAAATTCCAAGCCTTGAAAGTTACATAAGCTGTGTTTTCTCCTACAGATGCTCATTCCTCCTCATCCAAACACCAGCCTTCTTTCTTGGTCTCCTTCCTGTGCCTCTTTTCTGGGCCGTTTCTCTTCTTCCCACCACACAGAGGGCGAGCAGCCCACTGGAAATGTGAGAGCCAAGCTAGCCTCCCTCCCCGCTCTCCGACTTCTCTATGGAGGCTCTGGGGGCTCCCAGGCTGGCCTGTCTTCTGCGGGGCTGACAGCTGAGCCGGCCTCCCGGCTGGGGGCACAGGGGTGCCCTTGTCCTCAGTGTGAGGGGCCGGCAGTAGGTTATGTATTCAGCTATCTTGTGACTGAATCACACCCAGGGCCAGCTTCCTCCTCTCTACAGTCAGTGCTTTGTGTCTTCCAGGAGCCGACACCCGCACTGCCAGGGTCCCAGATGCTGGGCCTATTTTGGCAGACACGCTGCGGAAATTCTTATTCGATCTGGATGTGGATGATGGCCTAGCTGCCATTGGCTACTCCAAGGCTGATATCCCCGCATTAGTGAAAGGAACACTGCCCCAGGTAAGAGACGCAGCCCATCCTCGCTGCCTTCTAAGAAGCACCAGGCTCCAGGAGAGACACGGTCCATTTGGGGCATCTTAGGGAAGGAGGTGACAACCCAGGTCTCCCCCCACCAGGCAGCAGCTCTCCCCTTCCCCAGGGGGAAGGGGCCAAGTCTCCCTCGCCTTTATATTCTTCCATTAAACTGTGGCTTACGTGAAGCTTTGATGATGTAATGAAAGGATCCTTTATAAAAATGTAAGGCAAAAACAACCAAGTTTATCTTGAGTATAGCAGAATTTCCCTTTTCTCCATTTCTGCTCTTTTAAGAGTCCCCTATAAAACTATGTGAAGCTCTTCCAAAAGGGCCACTAATATTATTTTCCATTATAAAGAGTTACAAATTCTACTATTTTGTGAAGAATAGACATGGCTTTTAAATTAAGATGATTACAAAATCACTTTTTAAACATATTTGGGAGATTATATATTTTATACATATATACTTATTTGTGTCACTTTGAGTCTTATTTCATTTATTTATATGCTCCTAAAGAATTTAAACTGAAAAAAAAAAAGAATTTAAACTGAGCAGCTATCATTTATATGGTAGAATTATAGTAGATGTAAAGTTTCCCCTCTCAAGGTTCTCATGAAAAGAGTTTATCCCCCATTGGACCTCTCTTCCATTTAGGATCAGATACCCTTGTGTTATAGCACCAGAGCCTAATAGGCCAAGACCCTGTTTGTTGTAATTCACCACAAAACAGAGAGCTCAGAGCCAGGAGATGACACCATGCTCACCAGGCGCAGAGCGCTCACTAACTCCTCCTGTTCAAAATGCGAAAGGCAAGGGTCACTTAAACACTATGAGGATATTCGGAAAAGACAAAAACTCTAATTTGAAAAGATACGTGCAGTGCTCATAGCAGCGCTATTCACAATAGCCAAGACGTGGAAGCAAACCAAGTGCCCATCAACAGGTGACTGGCTTCAGAAGATGTGGTATATATACAATGGAATATTACTCAGCCATAAAAAAGAATGAAATATTGTCATTTGCAGCAATGTGGATGGACCTAGAGAATATCATACTAAGTGAAGTAAGACAGAGAAAGACAGATATATGATATCACTTATATGTGGAATCTAGAAGACATTACAAATGAGTCTATATACAAAACAGAAATAGACTCACAGACATAGAAAACAAACTTATGGTTACCAAAGGGGAAAGGGAAGGGGGGAGGGATAAATTAGGAGTATGGGATTAACAGATACTAACTACTCTATATAAAACAGATAAGCAATAAGGATTTACTGTATAGCACAGGAAACTATATTCAATATCTTGTAATAACCTATAATGGAAAATTATCTGAAAAAAAGTACATATATATAACTGAATCACTTTGCTATACACCTGAAACTAACACAATATTGTAAATCAACTATACTTTTCTTAAATTTTATTTATTTATTTATTTAGTTATTTATTTGGCTGTGTTGGGTCTTCGTTGCTGTGCGCGGGCTTTCTCTAGTTGTGGCGAGCAGGGGCTACTCTTCATTGCGGTGCGCGGGCTTCTCATTGTGGTGGCCTCTCTTGTTGCAGAGCACGGGCTCTAGAGCGCAGGCTCAGTAGTTGTGGCGCATGGGCTTAGTTGCTCCACGGCATGTGGGATCTTCCCGGACCAGGGCTCGAACCCGTGTCCCCTGCACTGGCAGGCAGATTCTTAACCACTGTGCCACCAGGGAAGCCCTATACTTCCATTTAAAAAAAAAACAACAAACAAACGCTATGAGGATAAGGCAGTCTCCCCAAAATTAAGGCATTCATGTATCTATCCCTGACATTGAAACAGAGTTAACAGCTAGAATATCCACTCACACAGCATCCTGCTTACCACAAGTGGCAGTGCTTTTCCCTCAGCCCACTTCAGTTAAGCAAAGGCCTCAAACTGGCTTCTTCCCCACTCAGCAAGTACTTAGAATGTTGAAGACCTCACCACTCACATAAGATAATATTTGTGTGGATTGGGTTCACAGACTTATCTGTCCATAGGAGCAAGGTAAATAATAGCAATGAACAAAGTAATTTAAGGCACTAGGGAATGGTGGGGACTTTGGTGAACTGGAAAGCATGTGACCCATCTCATTGGGTGAGCAGCTTTTCAGCTACAATTTATTAACACCAAGCATAAATTCAGTTCCCAGTGTTGGTAGAACTTGCATTTTTAAGAAAAATCAGCAATTGGGATGTTTGTGTTGAATTCCCTGATTTCCCAATGTACAAACAAAACATGGCCCATGGGCCACCAGTTTCCCTGATTTAGGGTCAGGCCCAGTGGGCTCAGTTGCATCCAAAAATATAAATGAATGAGAAAAAGAGGAGTCTCAAAGTACAGCAGAGATACTAGTTCTAACCCACAGTCCTAACCTGTAAGTCGAAGGGACTAAATAAAAAGTATGACCATCACAATCATTTTTTCCAAACCTATTAAAGTTCCATGAAGGTAGGAGCCTGCCTGGTTTGCTCATCTATCTTCTATAGCACCTAACCCGGGCTAGTGAACATTTAAAGGAGCACATTCCTGCAACCCTCTCCTCTTAAATCTTCTGTCCTTGTTTTTGAGCAATTTCCTTAGACTTAATAGGACTCAGCCAATGAAAAGGAGCCATGAAAGCCTGTCCAGGAATACCAGAGACCAAGTGGTCACCACGATTTTGATGTAGCCTCTGGCTCTTATAGCATGGTCCCAGCAAGAGTGTCCACTCTTCAGGGGGTCCTCTGAAAAGTTCTGCTTGTTTATCCCAGGAAAATGTTCAGGCATATGTATTTATCAACCTCCAAGAATGGTATTCATCAGTTTCAGATAAAACTGGATGATATTCTTGGCCATTTAATCGCTGTGGCAATGCATCTTCCAGCCATCAGCACACACTGGCAGGTGTGGACGGTTTTAATTCTACTGTACTCAGGCTTCCACTTTCAAAAGCTGTTCTAAACAGCAACAGATCCAGAGTAACACTTGAGACCATCCTCTAAAATAGCAAGTTAATTAGGTATCATTCTGAATGCCTCAGTGCACATGTCATACTGGGAAATCACAGATAGCAGAACCTTAATTAGACAAAACTAATTTCTTAGTTTCACAAAGGATGCAAGGTAAATTGAATCTTTCTAAACAAGTCATGTCTATAAAGTAGGAAACCAGGATTTCCTCAAGCTATGTTCATAAAGCAGCCCCAAGGTGGATGCTGCCTTTTTTTCCTTTGATCATGTTTTCACGATTAGGAGAAACACAGTTAATTTTAATTCACTGGCACTAGTTCAGTTTTGAAGTCAATATGACAGATTTATATGCATATATGGGGAAGGGGGGAATATTCATAGGACTTTAGAAGGAATATTGGAAATAAGCTTGCCTGTTTTGCAGCTGAACTACTGTTGGGTTTTTGTTTAGTTTTTTGTTTTTTTTTTTTTTAGTGAACATTTTACAGGAATGCTATGGCAACTTCAGAATTTTACACATGCAGCAGACAAATCTTCACTTATTAGTATTACAGGATTTAAGGTAGTGAGAGGGATATATTCTTCCTGCAAAGAACATCACCAGAAAGGATATTTCATGCAGTCAACATTTGATAAAGCTTCTTTTATGTTCAGCAAAGAGGGATCGGTTTTCTCTGGAACAACCAGGCCAGTATTCTTAACCAAACACCACAGCCCGTACTGGTGGCAGCAAATAGCAGCCCTGTGTACAGAGGTTTCCAACTGCCATAGCCGCGCTGCTCGGGGAGCAGGCAAGAATAAATTAATCTTCCAAGCTGGATTTCTGAAATCTCTGGCAAGAAACATTTACATTTCCCATCAAAACATTTCATTACCGAGGAGAGCTGTCTACCAAAATGAGCACTTCCACTCCCTGGCAGACAGGCCCGCTGAAATGTTATTTTATGAATGTGCTAAAAGTAGTAGTCTGAATTTATTTCAGTGCCCATGTTAATCAGTTGTCCTTCGGTCTTACGTGTCTATAAATAATAGCACAGTGCGGAACACATCTGAATCCTGAGAGGTTGGCTTTTATGTGGCACAAGTGATACATGCAAGGATATATCACAAACTTTACGTCCTTGCCCCTGTTGAACCAATCGTTGTGGGTTAGAAATGTGAAAGAGAAACTCACCTCAGCTTGGCCTGAGCTGAGAGTCCTGAACTACTTCACGCAAGATGAACAGGGTTGTTTTAAGTGCGCTTGAGCTCATCAGATAAGACTCTCTGCCATCATAAACAGAATAATGTGGCAACTTCGGCCATAGCAAATACCAAACTTCCGTTCTGGACCCTGCCACAAATGTGTGCGTAAGTCACCGTGAACAAGTCTCTGCCTTGCTATGGATTTTCACAATTCTTTAGGGTCTCTACAAGATGTGCTGGGATATGAAGCTTTACCTTGGCTTCACCCATACTCTTCAGCATTGTCCCCCATCCTTCTCCCATCTGTCCATCCATTCTTTTTTTTTAAGTTGTGGTAAAACATACCTGACATAAAATTTACTATTTTAATCATTTTTAAGTGTACAACTCAGTGCCATTAAGTACATTTTACAGGGTTGTGCAACCATCATCACTATTCATTTTCAGAACTTTTAAATCATCCCAAAAAGAAGCCCTGCTCTATTGCTAAATGATAAACAGTAACTCCCCACTATCCTCTTCCCCCAGCCTCTGGTAACCTCTATTCTACTTTCTATCACTGTGAATTTGCCTATTCTAGGTACTTCATGTAAGTGGAATCATACGATATTTGTCCTTTTGTGTCTTCACTTAGCATAATGTCCTAAATGTGTCAGAATTTCATTCCTTATTATGGCTGAATAACATTTCATTGTATGGATAGGCCACATTTTGTTCATCCATTCATCTGCAGATGGACACTTGGGTTGTTTCCACCCTTTGGCTATTGTGAATAGTGCTGCTGTGAACATCAATGTACAAGTATCTGTTTTAGTCCTTGCTTTCATTTCATTGGGGTATATACCTAAGGAATAGAATTGCTGGATCACAGGGTAGTTCTGTGATCACAGAACTTTAACTTTTTGACAAAACTGTCAAACTATTCTCCATAGTGGCTGCACCATTTTACATTCCCACCAACAATGCACGAGGGTTCCAATTTCTCCACATCTTCACCAACACTTGTTATTTTCCATTTTTTGGATAGCCATTCTAATAGGTGTGAAGTGGTAACTCGTGGTTTTAACTTGCACTTTCCTAATGACTAATGACATTGAGCATCTTTTCACATGCTTATTAGCTATTTATATATCTTTTTTGAAGAAATATCTATTCAAGCCCTTTGCCTATTTCTGAGTTGAGTTGCTTGGGGTTTTTTGTTATTTAGTTGTAGCAATTATTTGTATATTTTGGATATTAATCCCTTATCAGATATATGATTTGCAAATATTTTCTCCCATTCTATGAGTTGGCTTTTCACTCTCTTAGTAGTGTTCCTTGATGCATAAAAGTTTTTAATTTTGATGTAGTCCAGTTTATCTATTTTTTCTTTTGTTGCCTGTGTTCTGGTGTCATATCCAAGAAATCACTGCCAAACCCAAAGTCATGAATATTTTCCCATTTTCTTCTAAGAGTTTTAAGGTTTTAGCTCTTACATTTAGGTCTTTACATTTAGGTGCGCTTAAAGTTAATTTTTGTATACATCCTTCCTTCTTTTTATTCTTCCTTTTACCTGACGAATACTTATTGATGTCTTACAATATACCATGAATTGTATGTGACACAGTTTAGAAAATAAAGTCCCTTCCCTCCCTCGTGCAGCTTACGTTCTAGTAAGGAAGACAGACAATGGTCATCTAATCAAATCTACAAATAAGATACAAATAAAATCGTTTCAGGGGCTTCCCTGGTGGCGCAGTGGTTGAGAATCTGCCTGCTAATGCAGGGGACACGGGATTGAGCCCTGGTCTGGGAAGATCCCACATGCCGCGGAGCAACTAGGCCCGTGAGCCACAACTACTGAGCCTGTGCGTCTGGAGCCTGTGCTCCACACAGGAGAGGCCGCGACAGTGAGAGGCCCGCGCACCGCGATGAAGAGTGGCCCCCGCTTGCCACAACTAGAGAAAGCCCTCACACAGAAACGAAGACCCAAAACACAGCCAAAAAAAAAAAAAAAAAAAAATCGTTTCAGATAATGATTAGTGGTCTGAAGGAAACCTGGGTAATGAGATAGTGATTTCACACGGGACAGTGTGGCGGGAACTCCTGCGAGTGTGGTCAGAGAAGGCCTCTGATTGGAGGTGGAGGCAGCCAGGTGAAGATCTGGGAGAAGCATTCCAGGCAGAGGGGAAAGGCCCTCAGATAGGGTGAAGATTCGCATTTTCATGGGACTGAAGGGGGACCATGGGTCTAAATGAGATGAGCGGGTGGGAGAAGAGTCAGAACTGGGGTTAGAGGACATGGTTTTGTTCTAATTGCAGTGGGACGTCATCAGAGGGTGTTAAGCAAGGGAATGGTGTGATCAAGCTTGCAATGCGGAAAAATCACTCTGGCTGCTGTGGGGAGAATGACCTCTAGGGGGTGAGAGTGGAGCGAAAGTGGAAACAACTCTAAGAGGCCTTTCAAGTAGGACAGGAGCATGAAGTCACTACGACAGGTTGTGATGGATCGGGAGGTGAGAAGTGGTCAGATTTGGGATTTAATTTGCAGGTGGATCCGACAGACTTGCTGATGGACTGAACTTGTAGGGAAGGGAGAGAGGAATCCAGGATGACTCCTAGGTTTTTCCCTGAGTGACTGGGTGACATTTCTGAGAGAAGGAAAAATGGAAGGTGGGGGAGTCGCAGTCCTATCTCGTACGTGTGAATCTTGAGATGCCAGTATCCCCCCTCCCATCATCTTTATTAATCCAACCAGTAACTGCTGAGCACCTGTTTGCCATGTGGGGCGCTGGGCACAGCCCTGCCCCAAGGAGCTTCGCTCTCCTACCAAGTGCTGTCCCACACAGGAGCTCATCACAGAAAACGGACCCAGAGACCCACAAACATGCAACCAAAACACTGGCACGTTTCCTAATTTCATTTAGGCCTGGAAATTTGGGGATTAAGGAGCCACTGACGGGAGTGTCAATAGCAGTAGGAGGTGCTGGTGTCTTTGCTGACTTGACTCAATAATCACTGGAGAACGTAAGGAAATCACTGAGTTCATTTGGGAAGGTAGAGATAAAACCTTAATTTTTTTTTTTTTAAAAAAGAGTCACTTGCTGCCCATAGCCTGAAAGTTAATGTCCTAGTGAAGTCCTTTGTAATATACATGAAGTCCAAGTTGCAAAATCTACGGTCTTTGAAGCCAAGGGTGACCCCGTTCTGTTTTCCCTGGCTGCACACGTTGTGCCTGGGACAGTGCCCTCCACACAGGGAGAGCCTGGCAGGGGCACCTGACTGGCGTGGTTTGGTCATTGTAGGAGGTGTTCTTCCTGAGGCTGGTTGGGTTCTGTACATTTGAGTAGAAGGCTATTCTCAGGACCTCAGGCAAGAGTAATGGCTTCTGAAAACTTCGCAGGAAAGAGGCATCACTTGATAAACTTCTGAGCTGGGAATCAGCTAGTAAGAAGCAAACAAGAAATATGATTTTTAACGCTATGACTATTATCAAGTCACTGTTTCTCATGACTGAGTTAATTCACATACCTAGTAGCTTTTACAAACTGTCTTTGCAAAGCCCTGAGTAATTCTTTTTGTTTACTGTTTCAGGAAAGGGTCACCAAGCTTGCACCACGCCCTCAGTCAGAAGAGGATCTGTCTGTTCTATTTGAAGCGTCAATGAAACTGTATTGATTTTCATTTTCACTGAAAGAATTACCATTGGCCATCGTAATTATGAAAGCAGAAGTTGATCTAGCAAGGGCTTTGTCTTTTCACCTCCACACATAACTTCCCTGTTACCAGCTTGAATGTGATATAATTTTATCCTGTAGAAGATTCCCTGATGCTCCAAGTCCAGCTACTTCCATAGAACACACTGAACAAATGCCCACCATGCTGGACCCTCAGCCGGACTTCAGAGGTCCCTGTTCCTGCCCCAAACCCTGCAGGCTACCCCTGCTCCATGTATCAAAAGGGCAAACACTCAGTATCTACCAAAAATATTAATGTGTATATCCTATGCCCAGTAATCAACCCCACATCTAGAAATTTATCCTATAAAATACTAGCACAAGTGTGTAAAGAAATATGACAAGGATGTTTCTGGCAGCGCATGTTCTAATAATAAAAAATTTGAAAGAACTTAAGCATTCATTAATATATAGATAAATAAATCATAGTATATTAAATAATGGAATGCTTTTGTGCTACTAATAAGAATGAGAATAACTCTACTAGAAATACGTCCATGATAAACTGCTAAGTGGAAAAGAGTAAGTTGCAGGACAGTTATATATTAATATGGTCTGATATTTACTTTTTAAATTATATATAAATATATGTCTCTCTCTGTATATATATCTAGAAAGAACGTTACACATCAAACTTAAAAGGGATCACTGAAGAAATGGAATTTGCAGGACAGAGAATTAAGAGAAAATGTTTACTTTATGTTTTATACTTTCACTTCTTATTTTACAAACATCTGTATTGTTTGCATTTGTTACAATAAGCACACATTTTCTAATTTTAAAAGAGGAAGAGAAAAGAAAGAAAAATATCACTTTGCTGTTTTAGGTCAGACTCATAAAAATACTAATAACTATATTTAAAAGGTAAAAACAAATCCAAAGGGGTAAAATATTAGAGATGGATCCTCTGGTGGAGCAGTTGTTCTTTTGAGAAAAACACAAACAACCTACATGGTAATTCCCTCTTTGGAAAATGGTTCTGGTGCTCAGAATAAATTAATTCAAAAGCAAGCCGTTTTGCCGTTTACAGACTTCAGGATGCAAGTCGAATCCTGGTAGCTGGGTCATCTGCCTCCTGTTATTCCCAGCCTGCTGAAACGTCTATGGCTCGTTTTTCCTCACAGTGGTGAGTGCACTGCTCAAGCTTCGGCAGCCTGGATCTCAGTGTACTTGCAGATTTATCCATATTTTAAACTGGATTAAAGTTTTAATCAGAAAGTATATCAAGTAGAGTATATAATTACATATATAATTATATGTAATTACTGGGCATAGGATATATGCATATATAGTATATAATTACATATTACAGTATATTATTATATAAAGTATATAATTACATCAGGATTTTAAAAAACATGAGAAGGGCATGACTGTGCCATTCAACCTGCCTGGCTCTACTTTATCTCTGTAAACATCTTTGTTTACTTGGGATTTTAAAAATAACATTAAAATATTGTTTATTGGGAGTCTTTCTAATTACACGCATAAGATATGTTCAGTACCAAACACCGGTAGTACAAAGAGACACACAGAAGAAAATATTTGTTCACATTGCACCATCCAAAAGAGAGCCACTGTTAAAAAATAACAAAATTTAAAAATATATGTTCTCCCCATAATTTTATACACATATATAGATACATTATAGATAACTATGTGTGTATGTGTGTGTATATATATATATATATATATATATATATATTTTTTTTTTTTTTTTTTTTACTTAGGAACGGTATCATTAAGGTATAGTTTTAGTTCCTACAGAGCATTCAAATTCTTTATGCCAAGTGCCTAAAAGGCGCTTAAGCACAAGAGAGTCCCGACAGAATTTCACCTCTACCATCAGACTATATCTAGCTAAAATTCCCTCCAGCTTTTCAGGAGAATTATGGACTCTGAGAGCAGAAGCTTTGTGAATAACGCAGAGAACAGTGAAACTGCCAATCTGAGATCCTTCAGGAAACTTTAGTAAAAGTTGTTAATCAATGTCTCAAAATACATTTGGTGTAGCAAAAATATATATGTGCCCCACCCCCCCAAAGAAAGTCCAGGTAAATTCGAGACCTCTTGTAATATATTTTGCAAGGTGATGTGGCATCATTAGAACAGCATAAGACTAGGGAGTCCAGGGGTCCAGGGCCCTGGATTCCACTCCAGCCCCTTGGTCTGTCTAAGTCTTACTTTATTCAACCAATTCCTCTCCAAGCCTGAAAATACCATAACTAGATTTTATGTACTACCTTGTCCTTAATGTGAGATTTTGAGTTTGGGAAATTTAATGTAAAATCATTTTAGATAGGAAAATGCATTCTTTATCTCTCTGAAATGTTCGATGCCATTTCCACCAGTAACCAGATGTCTCACTGTGACTCACCAGGAGGAGTGTTTGGCATTCATACTGATGATGACTTTGTAGAGGAAGGATTTAAAGGTCAAGCATGAAGAAACAGATTTAGGAAGCCTTCGTGTTTTTTATCCTAATACCCGTCATTTTGGCCCTTACAATTTGAGAATATAGAAAAGATGTGTTTCTTGACTTTACCAGCTATTAAAAGAGTGTGAGAGATTATATCCATTTCTGTAAATCAAACACTTTCATGTTTCTGAGAAAACAATTAAGTACATTTTTCTAAGTCAAATCCTATTTATCTATTGATTTCCTTAAAAGCTCAAACAGTCCTTAGGGGTCACAGCTCCATTTATATGGATTAATGTACTTGCTAAGGAAAGGAAAATTAAAGGAATAGTATTCAAAAGTTTATATAATATTACTTTCATAAAATTATCATATATGGTGGCATTTTCACTTAAAATACATCATCCCTAATTTATTTCTTGACACAAAATTACTAATTTGTTTCAAGCAGGTCATGTTTCTCTGATTTTTGCCAAGTGCCATAATAAACAGCTGGTGTGTTGCACTCCTGTCCCTCCCCTGTGCATAGGGAGGGTTGTGCTGGGTTTGGCATTGTTAGTGTAGCTGTGGACACAGCTGTAGGGTATTTTCCAGTGGTCAGTGAGGTAAGTCTGCTCTTGTAAAATAGAGACAAAGTACAGTATCAAAATAGAGAGCAAAAATTGCTTTTCTGGCCTTTTAACCCTGAGAAAGATTAATGGTTGTTTGCATTAGAAACTACCCTAATCAGGGACTGTTGCCTCCGGGGAGTGGGTATGAGAAAGGGGGCTATTCACCTCCGGGTCAACATTGCACAGGTTGCTGGGTCTCTGATGACCAGCAACCCAGAGCCGAGACAGCTGCCCGGGCTCCTCCATTAAATGCCTTGTCCTCTGGGAGCTGTTGAGGAGGCTAGGCCACATCCCGCCATCACCATCACAATGGCCTGCGGGAGGCAGTCTCCAGGGACAAGTCACACTTTGAATGGGCAGAAATTGGCTCTTGAAGCCCTAGGTTGAATTACTGGCAGCTGGGGGTGGGAGGGTCTAGTTTCTCATGCTATTATGCTTTCCAACCACCCCAACTCTCAGAATAAATGCATACCCTCCACAAATTGCAATAACTGTTTGCAATTTTGGCCCATGTGAAATCCCTCATGAAATTATGTGCAGGACACCTAACTTTGTGTGTGTGTGTGTGTGTTTCCCAGCTCCCCACTCTTTTTCTTTTTTGAATTTTATTTTATTTTTTTATACCGCAGGTTCTTATTAGTCATCTATTTTATACATATCAGTGTATACATGTCAATCCCAATCTCCCAATTCATCACACCACCGCCACCACCACCCCGGTTTCCCTCCTTGGTGCCCATACGTTTGTTCTCTACATCTAGGACAGCTAACTTTAAAGTAACTCCATTTCATTCTTTCTGGCTTTAAAATTGGCTTTTTTATTTGAATGCTTTTAATTGGTTTTCTAACTTTTAAAATTGGAAACTGATTAAAATAATCATGAGCAAAAAGGAAAAAAAAAACTACCATCATGCCATTACCCAAACACAGCTGTTATCATTTGCTATATTTCTACCTTCTTCATTTGGGTGGTGTCATCCCCTAAGGAATGACATTTTAAGTATTTTCTATGTTGCCACATAATCTTCATAACCATTACTTTAAAAGGCAGACAACAGTTCATTGAATAGGAATTTAATAATTTATTTATTCTTATTATAGGGCACCAAAATTGCTTTCAAATTTTTACTCCTACCAATGCCACAGCAATGAATAAATGAAAAGTTGTATGTGGCTTTTCTCATATTCTAAATTAACTTCTTAGGTTAATTAATCCCCGAATGGAATTTTTTTTTTTTTTAATTTATTTATGGCTGTGTTGGGTCTTCATTTCTGTGCGAGGGCCTTCTCTAGTTGCGGCAAGCAGGGACCACTCTTCATCGCGGTGCGCGGGCCTCTCACTGTCGTGGCCTCTCTTGTTGCGGAGCACAGGCTCCAGACGCGCAGGCTCAGTAACTGTGGCTCACGGACCTAGTCGCTCCGCGGCATGTGGGATCTTCCCAGACCAGGGCTCGAACCCGTGTCCCCTGCATTGGCAGGCAGATTCTCAACCACTGCGCCACCAGGGAAGCCCCCAAATGGAATTTTTAAAGTATGGACATTTTTATGGCTCTTGACTCATATGATCAGATTATAAATACCTCACTATTGTTTTATGATGGTGTATCTTAACAGTGCACATGAGCAAATTCAAATTCTCAAAATTATGAAACTTACTTTAGTGTTATATTTTTGCATCTTAAGTGAAACTGTAAACCACCAAGTCTACTTTTTTGTGTCACTTATATTTTTTTCCCCTTCCAAGCCTATGGGCCTGTGTTATTACATTCATGGTCCTCAGTTTTGCTGGCCAAGGAAAAAAAACCAAGAGAGCAACATATAAATGTCCTTTTCTATAATGGTGTTCTAGAATCGTCTGGGGCTCTGAGTGAAAAGACTGCTACACGGGGAAGGAGGTAAGCAACGCCAAGGAATCACCCACCAATATCCCTTCCAAGGCTCTAAGTTGCTCCTCTAATCAGAAACCTCCCAGACCTGTGCAGGTGTGCGCATTGGTCCCACCTTGGCTTTGGCAACATTACTGGGGACCACGGTGAGCTTTATCACAAACAGGGCATAAGAGAAAAGAATGTGTGTAAAGCAACATATACATTAATGAGATGTCAAAATAGTACCAACAAGCTGAGTGGCCACCTGAGTAAGGACAGGCTAATTTTCTTTCATTTTTTTACATCTCGTTTAACCACTACATACTCAGCACATAACTCAGTACCTTGACGAAGCAAGTTCCCAAAGGAGAAGGAAGGGGAACATGGATTTGGGGGGAAGGAGGAAGCAGGGATGGGGTTTGTTTGGGGAGTGGGGGTGAGCTGGGGAATGATTACAAAAACATGACATTTAATTGTATTTTTTAACCAAACTATTGATAATTTATAAATAAAAATATCAACTCTTATGAAACACAGTGGCCTATTTGCTAGGGCATCTTCCACAGCTGGCAACAATAATAAACTAAAGACAATAATAAGTTTATTTATTGGGGATTTATTGAGCCCTTAGCCTGTGCCAGGCTCTTTGTCAAGGAGTTGCCTACTACGAGAAGCATTGCTATTATCATTTTTGTACAAATGAGGAAATTAAGACTCAGGTTAATAAAAACAAACCACCCAACTTCACACAGCTGGTAAGTGGCAGAGCCAGCTCTCAATCCCAAGGTTCTCCTGACCCTACATTCCCGCCACCAAGTTCACAGCCTGTCGAATGCCTTCTGTTGTCAGAGACTTCCCTGAATCCCATTTACACACTGCAGATGCTTGTGTACGACACAGTACCTTGAACACAGTAGGGACGCCATAAGTATCTGTGGAACAGAGGACTGTATTTCATTAAAAGAGGGAGAAGGAGAAGAGAAAAGGAGATTCTGCAAGCCTTTGACATGTCAGAGGGGAGTCAAGCTGGCCGAGCTGGTGGCCACACGGATGGGTGTTAGAGGTAACAGAGCCGCCTTGGGGTGAAGCCAGCCCTGATCGCCACTAACTGAGTAACTTGGGTGATTCACTCAGATTCTCTGAGCACAATCTTCACCTTACAGGGTTGTTGTAAATGTCTACAGGAAGTCACGTGTGGTAAATGGGTAGAACAGTGCTCGGCCTACAGTCTTTGCCCAGCACTTGTGAGTTCTCTTCCCTTCCGGAACACTAAGCTGGCATCAGATCTCTACACGATGTCAGCTGGGCACCAAGGGCTTCTAAACTTCCCTCAGTACAAGAATGACCTGGGATGCTAGTTAAAGATAGAGATCACCAGGCTCTTCCCCCATCCCCCAGAAATTCAGATCCTGTCAACCCAGGTTGGAACCCAGGGATCTATTATTGGTTGGGTAAGTTTCACTTAGGAAAATTAAACTGCACTTGGACCAGTTTGGCAGCCTCTCAGCATAGGTGGTGACAGAAACAGAGCATCAGTCCCAACCTTCAGTGTGCACAGAAACTTCTGGAGGGCTTGTTAAAACATGGGTTGCTGGGCCTGGTCCCCAGAGTTTCTGATTCAATAGGTCTGGCTGGGGAGCAAGAATTTGCATTTTGAACTAGTTCCCAGGTGACGCTGCCACTCTGAGATCACACTTTAAGAACCACTGAACCCATGGATTGCAATTTTCTCATATTTCAAATTCAGGAAATTCCAGCTGGAATTAGTTCTACCCAGCATGTAGCAGGACCATGGGTCCATGGTGAGGGTCAGGACAGGACCAGGGCTCTGACCACAGGACACACCTCTCCACTAGACCAGGGCCCCCAGCCCCAGGCGCTGGGCCCCCTCTTCCCCGCCATGACTGCCTTGCCAAGAAGCCCCTGTCTCCCTTGTTTCCACTTTCTTTTCAGGCTGAGGCCTTTCCGGGGTGTGAGGAGGTTCTGCCTGTCAAAGCCCAAGCAGAAAGGAAACACTCACGAGTGACTGCAGCGTTGAGGAAGGCCACGGTATTGGCTGCAACCACAATGAGACTATTAAAAAATACACTAAGTACCAGAGCTCTGGGTTTCATTTCAGTATAATTGGTATAAAGAATATAAAACTCTCAGCTACAATGTTAACAGACTGGTAAGACCACTCTGTCTTATCTCTGTTGAAAAAAGAAAACAAAAACTCTCCTCGTTATGCTCCTGTTTAAAAAGTTATGCTGGGAAAAGTTTCCATTTTACCTGGAAAGTGGATATAGAAAGAGTAAATACATATAGAGTTGTGCACGTAATTATTGGTAAAGAATCGTAGGATACAAATTAGAATAAAATGAGCTGTGCTTCAAGGGACAAAGAGAAGGACGGCTACTCACATCCAGTTAGGAAAACACAACCCAGGCGTCCTGAGCTCACTCAGAGGCACCCCAGGCTTCTCTGCTCTGGCTCTTCCTCCTGACCGCCTTGAACTATCACGTGCCCGCGAGCAAGGGTGTCGGATGCTCTCCCCGGAAATGAGCAGAGGCTGGGAGGGCTGGTCCCCTGTCATGCTACCGAACCACCAAAGTCTATGGGTTTAAGAATTTTGACTTGAAAGTTGAAATTGAGTACAAAGAAAAGGATATTCCCTAAGTTTGTGGAGGGGTAGAGATGGAACAGCTCTCAAACTTTGCCTGAACGCCCGCTATGCCCCTGCACTGGGATGGGAGCTGCTGCATAAACGAGACCCAGCCTCCCCACTCAAGGGACTGGAACACAGAAAGTTCCGTGGGGGCAGAAATACCGTGAGTGGGTGAGCACTCATAGCCTCTACCCATTCTGGCCCCTACAAGGAATTTTGGCTTTGCTAGCTTGGGCCCCCAGCCTTCTCTGGGGGAAACTGGGATACCCAGCATGATGGACTGAATTGTTTTTCCCCCAAATCATGTGCTGAAGCCCCAACCCCAGTACTTCACATGTGACTGTATTTGGAGACAGGGCCTGTAAAGAGGTGTGTGGTTAAATGCAGTCCAGTGGGTGGACCCTAATCCAATCTGACTGGTGTCCTTCTACGAAGAGGAAATTTGGACACAAAAGAAGCACCAGATATGCACACAGAGGAAAGGCCATGTGAGGACACAGCAAGAAGGCACCATCTGCAGGTCAAGGAGAGAGGCCTCAGGAGAAACCAAAGCTGCCAACGCCTTGATCTTGGACTTCCAGCCTCCAGAGCTGTGAGAAAATAAATTCCTGTCGTTTAAACCCTGTGGTGTTTTGTTTGGGTAACCCTAACAACTAGGGTTTGCTAGCAAAAGAGGGGCAGCCTTGGAGATTTTACATCAGAAAGGGCTAAAAGCCACTGGCAGAAAAAAGATACTTGTAAATCAGAAGGCAAGAAAGAAAGGACTGGAGGCCCCAAGTTGTTTAGAGAGAGTCTTGGGGGAGTTTAGGAGAGAGGAAGAGACTGGGGCAGCTGCAAGCCAGGCATTAGAAGATAAATAGGGAAGAGAGGTTTTGCTTTGGTTTTTAAAGGTTGTTCTGTGTTATGAATAGAACTCCCTTTGGAGCTTCTTAGGAGATGGTGATGATGATACAGATTGTTTTAAAATTATCTCTGCATGTCAGACTTTTCCGGTGATGGTTTTGCTAAATTGCAACACCAAACCAAGACCAGGTCCAAGTTAAGGGGTGTTAACGTTATAATTTTAAAACAATGCAGTAAGCATAGTGATTAAAAAAAAAAAAAAAAAAAAAAAAACCAAGTCAGGGAAGGTTTCATGAAAGAGAGGACTCCTGGGTTGAACTCTGAAGGAAAGCAGAGGTAGATGGGTGATAGGAAGTTGGAAAGATGGTCCAGGTAGAACGAACAGCATAAACTATAGCACGGAGTAAAAACACGGGGTGTGCAAAGAGTGTAACAGTTTGGTATTGCCAGAGTGTCATGTGCAAGTCAAGAGGTGGTAAGTTGAGGCTGGAGAAGTCAACATGGTGCCCAGTGGAACTTGGAACGAATCCTGTAAGGTGCTAAAAAAAAAAAAAAAATCATTAGGGACCAACTGGAGTGCCAGAGACAGATGTGTGTTGGAGATCAGGCACTCAGACAAGAAGCTAGATTAAGAAGTGACTGATAATAATTACAGAATAACGAAAAAATCATGATAAATAAGCTAACATTTCTTTCATCTTTCTCTAGATCTTCTTTTAAATTTTCATTTTGAAATAATTGTAGATTCACATTCAGTTGAAAGCAATAACACATAGAGATCCCACATACCCTTTACCCAATTTCCCCCAATATAACATCTTGCACAACTGTAGTATAATAGCACAAACCAGGAAACTGACGGTGATACAATCCATCCACCTTATTCAGACTTCACCATTTTTACATGCACTCACTATGAAATGTTATCACATATGCAGATTATGTGACCACCATCACAGTCCGGATACAGAACATTTCCATCACAAGGATGCCCTGAGCTACCCTTTTAGAGCCATAGCCACTTCCTTCCCTCCCCCATCCCTGACAACTGCTAATCTATTCCCTTTATCTATAATTTTGTATAATTTAAGCTAGGAATCTTTGAGGTGGACTTCTTTCCCACTCAGCATAATTCTTTGGTGATTCATCCAGGTTGCTGTGTATACCAGTAGTTCCTTCCTTTTTATTACTGAGTAGTATCTCATTGTGTGGCTGGGCCACGGTTTGTTTAACCACTCCCGAAGGACATTTTGGTTGATTCCAGATTTCGGCTATTATGAATCAAGCTGTTCTGAACAAGTGTACAGGTTTCTGCATGAACATAAGTCTTCATTTCTCTGGAATAAATGGCCAAGAGTGCCATGTGGTATGACTTGGTTAGTTATGTAAAAAAACTGACAAACTGTTTCAGGGAGCTACATCATTTTACATTCCCACCAGAAATGTTGGAGTTTCTCCACATTCTCATCATCATTTGGTGTTACCACTATTTTTTTATTTTAGCTGTCCTGGTGGGTATGTAGTGAGCTTTCATTGTGATTTTAATTTCCATTCCTCTAATGGCTAATGATGTTGAACATCTTTTCATGCACTGATTTGCCATCTGTATATCCTCTTTGGTGAAATGTCTGTTCATGTATTTTGCCTGTTTTCTAATTGGATTGTTCACTTTCTTACTGTTGAGTTTTGAAAATTCTTTATATATTCTAGATATAAGTCCTTTGTCAGATAGGTGGTTTGCAAATATTTTTTCCCAGTCGATTGCTTGTCTTTTCATCTTCTTACAGGGTCTTTCACAGAGCAAAAGTTTCAATATTTTTTCTTTTGTTATTGAAGTATAGTTGATGTACAATATTATATAAGTTATAGGTGTACAATACAGTGATCCACAATTTTTAAAGGTTATACTCCATTTGTAGTTATTATAAAATATTGCAGAAGTTCTTAATTTAATGAGATCCAATTTATCACATTTTCCTTTTACGCATCATGCTTTTTGTGTAAAGTCTAAGAACACTGACTAGCCATAGACCTCTAAGATTTTATCCTAAGATTTTTCCTAGAAGTTTTAGTTTTATATCTAAGTCTGTAATCCATTTTGAGTTAATTTTTGTATAAAGTATGAGACTTAGGTTGAGGTTCTTTTTTTCCCTATGCCTGTCCACGTGCTCCAGCACCATTTATTGAAAAATCAATCTCTCCTCCTCCATTGAATTTTTTCACCTTTGTCAAAAATCAGTTGGGCGTATTCATGTGGGTCTACTTTTGGTTTCTCTGTTCCATTGATCTATACATCTATCTCTCCATCAATACCACACTGTTTTCATTACTGTAGCTATCTAGTAGGACTTAACATTGGATAAAATGATTCCTCCTATTTTATCCTTCTTTTTCAAATGTGTTGTAGCTATTCTAGATTCTGCACCTTTCAGTATAAATTTTATAATAAACTTGCCTATGTCAACAAAAATATACTTCTGAGATTTGATAGGAATTGCATTAAACCTATTGATAATTTGGGGAGAATTGGCATCTTTAGTATGTTGAGTTTCCAATCCACAAACACAATTATGTCTCTCCATTTATCTAAATCTTTGAATTCTTTCATGAGCATTTGTAATTTTCAGGACACAGATCCTGAACATGTTTTGTCATATTTATACCTATATACTTCATTTTCTTTGAAGCAACTATAAATGGTATTGTGTTTTTAATTTCCATTTCCACGTGTTTATTGGTACTATGCAGAAATGTGATTGATTTTTGCATGTTTACCTTGTATCCTACAACCTTGCTGAGCTCACTTCTTAATTCTATAAGTTTTTTTGTAGATTCCTTGAGATTTTCTATGTAGACAATTATGGCATCTGCAAATAGGGACAGTTTTATTTCTTCATTTCCAATGTGTATGCCTTTTATTTCATTTTCTTGCCTTATTGCATTGCTAGAACTTCCAGTACTATGTTAAATGGGGGTGGTGAGAGCAGACATCCTTCCCTTGTGCCTGATCCTAGGGAGAAAGCATTGAGTCTTTCATATTAACTATGATGTTGGCTGTAGAGCTTCTGTAGATACTTTTTATCAAGTTAAAGAATCTGTGTCATCTTTTTAAAATATTATAACATAGTAGCTTTTCTTACTTCCTGGTGTTTATGCTTAATTTATTGGAGTTAGGTTATTTTTGTAATCAAAGGACAAAGCGATCTTCTCCATTTCCATTATAATCCTGTTAAGGTACCCATGCAGGTATTAATTTCCATTTATCACATAAACTTTTTAAAAATAGAGACTCCAAGAGGTAAATTGATTTGCCCAATTTACATGTAAATTAGTAGAGTCAGACTGGGTCCTAGGGCATTAGTTCAATAACATTTACTGTAAGCCTAATATTGATAATATGGTTGAACTCTTATGTGCCAGGCACTATAAGTGCTTTACATGCATTATGCCATTTAATGCTCAAAACAGCCCGATGAGGCAGATATTACTATCATCCCCATTTTACAGATGATAATACAAAGCCTTAGAGAGGGTGGATAATTGAACAAGGTCACACCACTAGCAAGGAGCAGCAAGTGATTTGGACATAGACACAGATCTTGGTCTTGAAAACCACCCAGTGCCAACTCCTGTGCCAGGTTTTAGGGATACAAAACTGGATGAGAGACAGTCCCTTCCCTGAAGGAGCTCACAGTTGAGCAAGGGAAACAGATCAGCATATTTGCAGCTTGGCTCCTGAAGAAGCCATAGCCCCAGTTAGTGAGATATCTTTCCAATATTAGAGGAGCTCAATAATATTTGTTGATTGAATGGCCAAGCAGAAGGGAGGAAGGGAGGGAGGGAGGGAAGGAAGGGAGGGAGGGAGGGAGGAAGGAAGGTATTATTCTGGTTTCTTGGACAGATCTAATGTTGGTCATATTTTATGTAGAAGGTAGTTCTTTCCAGTAGAAAGTACTTTATACTTTCTAGAAGTAGAAAGAATTCCTTAAACCTAAATATCTACCTGCCTCTAGCCAGCCTGGTCAGTTTGCATAATTGTGCTGGGTAACAATCACTGAAAACTATCAAATATAAAGAAAAGGACTGAAGCATCATGGAATATCAGAACCAAAAAGTAGCAGGATCTGGTCATCCAGAAAGAAGAGCAAATCCTTCACACACAGCTCCGTGGAATACCCAGGTTAAGCCACAACTGCTGCCCAGGACAGGCTTTACTTTCCAAGTAACTTTGACCTCAGTGTTCCCCAAACTCCCACCATCCCACAAGACCACCAACACCAAGCTCACCTCTCCTTCTTCAGAGTCTCATCAGCAGGTAAGGTTTCCTACAGGGCAGAGACTCGAGGAGACATGGTGGAGGATGCTCTCCCCTCCCCACTGTGTCCTTTCTCCCCTCCCATCCCCTAATTATCCCCCTCCTTTTACTCCTCTTCCTGTTTCTCCTCTGCGCTATTCTATGACCACTGGGAATTACTCATTCCCAAAGAGGAAAAAGAGAAACACCAGTTAACACTGATTGAGTGTAGATTGTGTAACAACTTCTAAGCACTTTACTTATTTTACAATGTTGACATTTCAACAACCTTATGAGTTATTACACCTTCCTCTTCACCCCAAACGCAGACACAGACACAGACACACACACCTCGTTCAAGCCCACCATCTCTCACCTGGGTCACTCTAGTCACCTTTTTTTTTTTTTTTTAATTTATTTATTTATTTATTTATTTTTGGCTGCTTGGGTCTTCGCTGCTGCACACGGGCTTTCTCTAGTTGCGGTGAGCGGGGGCTACTCTTCATTTCGGTGCGCGGGCTTCTCATTGCGGTAGCTTCTCTTGTTGTGGAGCACAGGCTCTAGGCGAGCGGGCTTCAGTAGTTGTGGCTCACGGGCTCTAGAGTGCAGGCTCAGTAGTTGTGGTGCACGGGCTTAGTTGCTCCGTGGCATGTGGGATCTTCCAGGACCAGGGCTCGAACCCATGTCCCCTGCATTGGCAGGCAGATTCTCAACCACTGCGCCACGTGGGAAGCCCTCTAGTCGCCTTCTTAATGGTTTCCCAGCCTCCACTTCTTAACCCCCTGAAATCCATTCTCCATCCTGCCCTCAGGATGGTTTTAATAAAACACAGATTGTCTGAAAGCCAATGGCTTTCCCTTAAAGTCTTTCAGTGGCTTCCCGTGGCCTTTACGAGGAGGCACACACCCCGCAGCAGACAGGCAGGACTGTCATGATCTTGCCGCTGCCTCCCCGCCCAGGCTCCTGTCTCCCCATGGACCCTTCACTGTGGTCACACCCTTCTCCCTGGGGGAGTCAAAGAACCCTCCTCAGAGGTCTCCTCTGAACTCCCATAACATCCTCTGCATCCTGTACTATGCTGCAAAAACGTCTTACTCTGTGCGCATTTATTTTCTTGTCCATCTCCCCCTCTAATCTGGTAACAGAGGATAAAATCATGTCTTAATTATCTCTAGAGCCTTACTGCCTAGCAGAATAGTGTGCATGTACAGCAGTAAGTTTCCAGTAAGTATTTGCACAACAGAATGGAAAGGAGAGAACAAAATTCTCATTAGCCAAATTCTCCAACTTGTTTTTTTTTTACTTTTCTTTTTTACTTTTTTTTATTGGAGTATAATTGCTTTACAATGGTGTGTTAGTTTCTGCTGTACAATGAAGTGAATCAGCTGTATGTATACATATTTCCCCTCCTTCCTGGACCTCCCTCCCACCACCCCCATCCCACCCATCTAGGTCATCACAGAGCACCGAGCTGAGCTTCCCGTGCTTTATAGCAGCTTCCCACTAGCTATCTATTTTACACATGGTAGTGTATATATGTCAATCCTGATCTCCCTCCAACTTTTCAAGTGAATTAATACAAAGCCTGTGAGCCCCAGATCCTCAGCAATAACCAGTGAGTGCTGGAACTAACATCTTTTGCCCAATATATCCTGATATAAAAAAACCTGACAAAAAGCAAAAAGTGTTCTAGGACCCACTTTTTAAAGTCCTGGTCCATTGAGAATGTTGGGAGGGTGGCTTGGGGGCTCCACAGAACTTAGGAGCCTCCTCTTACAGATCAATGCAGAGAACCCCACAGCTGAGCCAATAAGGAACAACTTTATAAAGAACAAACAGTTATTTAGCCATACAAAAGAAAATCTTCCTACCGGTAGTAACGCCATTAACATCTTAGCAGCTTTTGCATTATGAATCTGGGACTGCTTTCTTCTTCAAAGCCCAATCTGAGTGCTTTTGATTTTTTTTAATGAAGTAATAAAGCCATCAACACACAATAAAAGCTATGCAATATTTATAATCAGGTGTCTCTAGAGTATATTTTCTGTTGAAGAAAAGATTGAGTTACTAGGCCTTCCCTTTCAAATCCCTTAAAACCTCAGCTTTAGAATGAGAGACTCAAACTCTTCTCTCGGGTCTTAATTTTTATATGGCTTATTACTAATTTATCCCCTCTAAAACTCTAAATCTCCCCAACATAGCTTCAGCTCCTTCCACCGGCTGAACTGGCAGCCGGCTGATCTTTTTTTATTGGTGGGTAATGGATTTAGTTTGCTGACACGGGAACAATGAGAGGATAAACAATTCCATTTGTGGCCATGAAATTCCCCATCTGTTGGGTGCGTTCAGGCCTGGAGAGGGCTGGGCAGAGACAGAGGAGCAAGCCGCCACGCCTGATGTTAATGGCATCCGTCACACAGGTTGAACCTGTGGCTTCATAAATCAAGAGCTAACAGCATCTCTGGTTGCTCTTGTCATTAACTCACCAGCCGTTGAAATACCCAAGAATTTACCGTAACGTTGAGCCTAAAGACCTGATTTGCGATTCTGATCTCACCGAGAGACCAGAGGTAGCAAGGGAAGCCAGAAATCATTTTCCTAAGTCAAAGAAAAAACTTCCAGATGCACATTCAAATATTTGTGAATGAAATATATAATACTTGGAATGGGTTTCAAGATACGACCCATTGGTTGGGGGAGTGGGAAGATGTATAGGTGCAAAAAGATTGGCCATGAGCTGATCATTGGTAAAGCTGAGTGATGGGAGCCCGGGGGTTCATTATACTATATTCTTTACTTTTATGTTTGTTTAAAATTATTCATAATATTAAATGTTAAATTATTTAGAAGTTAAAGTTAAAAGAAATACTTGAAGATAACTGGAAAATGGAAGCTTCCATTGTTTAGCATAAGCATGTTTGCCTAATTCTTCTTTTCTTAAAGAGAAAGAAAAGAATTGTGCTCACACGATAGCTGGAGCATTTAACAAGGCAGATCGGCCATGGCCACCAAGCAGGAAAGCGACACACCTCGGAAGGAGAAGATGGCCAAGCACCTACTGTGGTTTTTAAGGAAGCCACACCTCCCACAGCCCAAGCGCTAAGGCCGGGAGCCCACGGTGCTTGGGAAGCCTTAGCAGTCCCCCCACCCCTCCCTCTCTCTTTTCATTTTCCTCTGCGGCGAGTCACCTACTATCACCATCACTTCTGCGTTTGGCAGCCTCTTTCCACGGATGTTCAGTCTTAGGTGCTTTAATTCAGCGGCAACTTTTTGTCAAAGAAATAGAAAATGAAAGAACAATGGGAAGGGAAACAACCAAAGGAAAGTGACGGCGCCTTGTGCAAAGGACCCATTCAGTTCATTTCTGTTAAGCAAGTCCCTCTTAATGCCACCCAGGGCACACTACCTCAAGTTCAGCTGGATTCCCCAGAGGAACCTCTAGGTGTGTCCCCATTAATCCGGAAATTGCTGGAAGGCCGGAAGGGGAGAAAGAGAAAAATGCACGTACCTATCAGCTTCCCCACCTCTAAATCCTATGCAAATAGAACGTTGCTCTAACTTACTCAAGCAAGATATAATCACTGAATACCTACTCTGTGCCCAGTACTATGCTGGGCACTGGGGTTACCATATTGAACAGGGCACATGGCCTTCTGGGGGCAGGCAGACAAATTAACAAGCAACCACTACTCAGTACAATGCTGCAGTGGAGTTCAGACCCCTGACCTGCCTTGGGAATCTTCCAGTGGAAGTGATGCTGAAACTGAGCATGTCAAGGGCAGAGTCCAAGGGTCAGCAGAGGGATTTGGCTGGTGGAGAACCTCTAGAACCATGGCTACAGAGCCTTTGAAATGTGACTAGTCCAAATTGAAATGTGCTGTAATATAACTGTATAATACACATAGATTTGGAAGACTTAGCATTTTAAAAAGTCAATTTGATTAGAATATAATATTTTTAGATCTATTAGGTAAATAAAATATATTATTAAAGTTAATTTCCCTTATTTCTCTGAACTTTTTAAGTGTGACTACTACAACATTTTTAGTTAGATATGTGGCTAGCGTTTTATTTCTATGGGACAGTGCTGCTGTAGTGGTTCAGCGTGAGCTGGGGAACAGTATGGGTGAGGGGCACTTTGAAGACACTGAGAGAATGTACAGGCCCCTGGTGTCAGCAGAAAAGGGACAAGAGTCATTTAACGTGTCCCCTTGAATATTAAACTTCACAGGGCCAAAACTTAGCTCCCGATCCATAGTGAATGCTAGAGTCGCCACCCTGATTCTCCAGGGACCAAGACGCTCCTCTCCCCTTCTGAGTGTTGGTGACTGACAGCTCACAGCTGAGTCCCCCCAGAGCTTGCCCTCCACTGGGGAGGACCGCCTCGCCCAAGATCACACCCCTTCCCGAGGCGGCCTCCATCCAGGGCTAGTCGAGTAGGAGGCCTGACCAACCACCGTGCCCCAGTTTGGATAACTCTGGAGGTTCCTTCATGTGGCTGGCTAAGTCCCTTGTTGGGACCACACAGCAGCTCAGCAACTCTCTCTCCTCCATCTCACTTCCTTCACTTCCACCCCAGGGGCTGATCCTGCGACCACTGGCTAGCAAACTTCCTGCACACACATCTCAGCTGAGTCGGCTTCCTGGGAACTTGACCTGCGATGTGACCTCCTCACCCCCCAAATCTCTTCCTCTTTCGCTCTTCCCCTGGTGCCATCATTAACTCCTCTCTTTCTCTCACACCCACAGCCTACTGGTCAGAAATCCTATCGGTTTTACCTTAAGTTATATCCAGAATTTGACCAGTTCTCACCACCCTTTCCACCACCGCCTCGTCCAAGCCGCCATCATCTCTCACCACCCCTCCCACCACTGCCCTGGTCCGAGCCCCCATCATCTCTCACCACCCCTTCCACCACTGCCCTCATCCAAGCCCCCATCAACTCTGGCCTCCCCTTCCACCACTGCCCTGATCCGAGCCCCCATCATCTCTCACCGTCCCTTCCACCACTGCCCTCGTCCAAGTCCCCATCAACTCTGGCCTCCCCTTCCACCACTGCCCTGGTCCAAGCCCCCATCATCTCTCACCACCCCTCCCACCACCGCCCTCGTCCAAGACCCCATCAACTCTGGCCTCCCCTTCCACCACTTTCCTGGCCCAAGTCCCCATCATCTCTCACCGCCCCTTCCACCACCACCTCGTCCAAGCCCCCATCATCTCTCACCACCCCTTCCACCACTGCCCTCATCCAAGCCCCCATCAACTCTGGCCTCCCCTTCCACCACTGCCCAGGTCCAAGCCCCCATCATCTCTCACCTGTGGTACTGCAGTGACCTCCCAACTCCTCTCCTGCTCCTGCCCTTGCCACCCTTCAGCACCTCTCAACAGAATGAAGCTCTCAAGTCAGGTTACGGAGCAGCTCTGCTCAAAGCCCACCGGTGACTTCCCATCCCACTCAGAGTAAAGGCTAAATCCTTGCTATGACCCAGCGTGGCTAGAACAATCTCAGTTTATACCTAATGTCCCAGCCTAATTTGAATAGCAATTGCTTTCACTTTCAAAATTAGCCTAGTTTGGATCATCAATTATATGGTACCTACTATAAGGCCCTTCATGAAGTAGCCTCCTGCTACCTCTTGGACCTTATCTCCTACTATCCTCCCCTTGTTCACTCTATTCCAGTGACTCTAGAATATTCTGCAAACAAGCAGACAAACTCCTGCCTCAGGGTATTTGCACTTGCTGTTCCCTTGCCTGAGATGTTCTTCCCCCAGTTACTTGTAGCCTAACTTCCTCGCGTCCCTTGGGCTTTGCTCAACATCACCTTTTTGATGAGGTCTTCTCTGGCCACCCCATTTAAAATTTCAAATCTCTACCTCAATCCTTCCTATCTTTCTTCCTTACTATACATTTTTCCTCCTTTTTTACCTTATCACTGTTTAATATGTTGTATATTTTACTTACTCATCCTGGTGTCTTAGTCCATTCAGGTTGCTATATACCACAAACTGGGTAACTTGTAAACAACAGAAATTTATTTCTTACAGTTCTGGAGACTGGGAAGGCCAAGATCAAGCCACCAGCATAGCCATGTTCTGGTGAATGCCCTCTTCCTGCTTCATAGCTGGTGCCTTCTTGCTGTGTCCTCGTTGGTGGAAGGGGCTAAGGAGCTCTTTGGAGTCTCTTTTACAAAGGCACTAATCCCACTCATGGGAGCTCCACCCTCATGACCTAAGAACCTCCCAAAGGCCCCACCTCCTCATACCATCATACTGGGTATTAAGATTTCTACATGTGCATTTTGGCGAGGCAGAAACATTCAGACTATAGCATCTGATTATCATCTGTCTCCCTCAATAGAAGATAAGCTCCATGAATTTACACTTAATCATCCCCAGTGCTTGATGCATAGTAAGTGTTCAATAAATATCTGTTGAAAAAAATGAATGAATGAAAGCTGGATGAACTTCAAAAAGAGTATGCTAAACAAAAGAAGCCAGACACAAAAGGTCATATATTGTATGATTCCATTTATATGAAATAACCAGAATAGGTAAATCCGTAGAGACAGAATGCAGATTAGTGGCTGCTAGAGTCTGAGGGAAGGGAGAATGGGGAGTGATGACTTAACGGATACAGGGTTTCCTTTTGTTTTTGCTTTTTTAAAAATTGAGGTAAAATTCACATTACGTAAGATTAACCATTTTAAAGTGTACATTTCAGTGGTATTTAGCACATTCACAATGTTGTGCTACCATCACCACTGTCACCACTACCTAGTTGCCAAACAGCGGAAATCAAGCTGCAATAATAGGTCAAGCAAAAGTTCTGTCATTTTCGGGACTTCTCTGGTGGTCCAGTGGTTAAGAATCCGCCTTCCAATGCAGAGGACGCGGGTTTGATCCCTGGTCGAGGAACTAAGATCCCACATGCCACAGGGCAACTAAGCCCGTATGCTGCAACTACTGAGCCCGCGCGCGCCCTGGAGCCTGCGCACCACACCTAGAGAGAAGCCTGCACACCACAATGAAGAGCCCGTGCAAAGCACCGAAAGATCCTGCATGCCGCTGCAGAAGATCCTGCATGCTGCAACTAAGACCCAACGCAGCCAAATAAATATTAAAAAAAAAAAAGTTCTGTCATTTTCAAATGATTTTCTTCCAAATATATGTGATATGATAGATTTCTCTTCCTTCCTGAACTTCTCCCTGGATAAAACCATTGCAGTGTCTAAGAGCGTACGCTTTGGGGCAGTCTGCCTGGCTCTGATCCTGACTCAGCATCTAATAGTTATAAAACCTTGCATCAGTGGTTCTCAACCAGGGGCAAATTCGCACCTCAGGTGACACCTGGTAATGTCTGGAGACAAGTTTGGTTACAACTGATGGAATGCTACCAGCAGCTAATCTGTAAAGGCCAGGGAGGCCACTAAACATCCTACAATGTACAGGGCAGTCCCCACAACAAAGAATTATCGGGCCCCAGATGTTGAGAACACTGCAGTTGAGAAACTCTGCTTTCAACCAATCTCTGAGCTGTTTTCTCAGTCAACTGTTTTTTCAACCAATCTCTGAGCCTCAGTTTTCTCATCTGTAAAATGGGGATATTAGTTCTGAGCCGATTTACAGGGTTGTGAGGATTAAATAAAATAGTGAGCAAAGGTCTCAGAGCATAGTGCTTGACACATAAGTGCTATTTTTAAAGTATTAGATGAAGCCTGTATCTGATTATCTCGATTATTGCAGAACCAGGAATTAGGTGAACCTTATTCACCTAATAAGACCAGGTGAAATTTGCCTTCTTCCCCAACTCAAGCCCTAGATGCAAGCTTCTAACATGGAAGCATCACAAGGAGATGGAGCACTCCAATAGGCTTGCCTGATTTAGCAAATAAAAATACAGGACACACAGTTAGATTTGGATTTCAGTAATTCAAATAAATTTTTAATTTCAGTAAAAACAAATGTTTTAGTATAAGTATGCCCCATGCAATGTTTGGCACATACTTATACTAGAAAAACTATTTGTTATTTCTCTTAAATTAAAACTTAACAGGGTAACCTGTATTTTATCTGACCACCTACACCCCAAAGCACATGCCCTCTGACAAGGAGAGTCTTCTTCACGCACAAAGAGCCTCACTTTGCATAAGTTAGAGATCGAAACCACCTCTCTCTCTCTCTGAGGAACTGAAAGGAGAATGTGCTATACTTGCTATAATTACAAATGTATCCCCAGTTTCACAAAACAAGCCACTGAAGATGAAACACAGAGGTTTCTCAGAGGCCCACAGCCTGACGCCCCCCAGTCTGCAAAGATTGGTGCTGGGTGTGGTGGTGGGGAGTCCAGGTTTTAGAGCCATGACTGACCCGGGTTAGGGACTTTCTTCTGTAAAATGGCAGTAGGCCCACCTCCCAGGGGTATAGTAGGCTAACGTATAAAATGCCTGGTACACAACAGGTGATCGACAGTGATATCACTTGCACGGTGTCTGGCTCATGATGGGGTTGGTAAATACGAAGTGAGTGAATGACTGCTGTATGGGGCCAGCCAGGAGGCCACAGGCCACCATTCCTGTTGGAGGTCCGCCCCACCTCTGCTCAGCCATTAAATCTGCATCTTTCAAGTGCTTTTAAAGCCACATACTCCTGGGCACCATTCCGGACCTTTGGAATCAGAAAGAATGGGCATGGGGCCCAGGAATGAGGATGTTTATCAAGCTGCTTAGCAGGTCTGGGTTAAGAACAACCAGGATGAAGAACCATGGATCCAAATCTTGGAGGAGGGCTCTGACGAGAACCCTCTTCTTTCTTCTGTTCATCAGAGGTTCTTAGACTTTAGCGAGATGATAAGCCCTGGAAGAGCTTGTAAAACACAGATTGCTGGGCTGTACCGCCGAGTTTCTGATTTAGTAGGCAGGGTGGGCCTGAGAATTTGCATGTCTAACGAGGGTGGTGCTGATGCGGCGATCTGGGGTCAACTTGAGAACTACGTCGCTCCATCCAAACCCAGCTGCGTGTCATCACCGGGGGTATTTATAAGTACCGATGTCTGGGCCCTAGGGAATCATATTTAAGTAGTCTGGTGGGGGACCTGAGCTCCTCATAATTCTAATGCATCCGGGTCAAGAATATCTGCCCTCCTTAAATGAGCTCCATGCTTGAACCCCAAAGTGTACCCTGGAGCCAGCGAGGAGGGCCTCTCAGGAGCTCCTCGAAACTCAGTCTCTTAGGCCTCACCCCCAGTATGTGGAATCAGAGTCTGCATTTTAACAAGACCCCCTGGCAAACCCATCACAGTAAAGTCTCAGTAGCAGTGCTTAGGCTCCAGCCTAAATGGAATGTCTTCAGAGAGGGCTTCTTCTAGCACCTCTGCCAGGGTAGGTCTCCAGAGCCCTCAGGTTGGAGAGAGAAACACAGAGGTAATACCACTCAGCCCCTCCCATTAGCCAGTCAAGCAGGTAGCCAAGCATGCAAGAAAGTCTTCCACTAACATTGATTGACTGCCTGCTGAGTAAGTGTAGAAGCAAAATTTTAAAACAGAAGTGGGCATCCACACACGAACAGTGTAGAACTCTCTGCAGTTACTTCCCTCAACCTGGGAGAAGAGGACCCCTAGGGCAGGACAGACTCTGTTAGCCTAGGCTTAGCCTGGTCCTGGACAGGAGTGGCGACCAGTACTCAGAGGTGTGGTGTATACTTACTACTGTGCACAGATTATAGAGTTTGTATTCCAACGTGAGGGCTCAGCCATCCACCCCTCCACGGATTGTAAACTACCTGAGCTAGGAGGACCCTAACTGTCAATCACAATCAATATTCTGGACTCAGAATACAAAAACCAAACAGGATCATTCTGGCAAAAAATTAATAATGTCAAATTTCACCAAGGGTGTAGGGAATAAGTCCCTCATATCCTATTGGTGAAAGTGTCAACTAATGAGAATTTTTGGAAGGCAATTTGGAAAAATCCCTCAAAATTTTAAATGTGCATATGCTGTGACCCATACTCCCACAACTAGAAATGTAACCTACAAAAACATTAGAAGAAGACATATATAAAGATACATATATAAGGATGCTCTTTGCAGCATTGTTTCTAATTTTAAAAAATTGAAATAAGCTATGGGTCTATCAAGAAAGGAGTGGATAAATTCTTACAATGCAGTAGTCTCCTGCACATTTAAAGAATGGGAACTATATATGTCCCCACATGAATGAGTGCGTGCATGTATGTGCGTATGTGTAGTATAGTTCCATTTCTATTTTTTAAAAATTATACATACATATACATGAAAAAAAGTCTGCAAATACACCCACCAATCTGTAAACAATGATTGATTTTAGGAAGTGAGGCTTGAATGGGGGAAGTGGATTTCACTTTTTCCGTATACCTATCTGCAATTTTTGAATTTGTTATAATAAGCAGGTATTATTTTTATTATTTAAAATATATTTCAAACACGTAAAAATGATTTCTTAAGAATTGTTTATCTCTGGATGTGTTTCCTAACATAAGCTCATTTAGTTACATGTTTCAGTCTTATTCATTAGACATAGTACAATATACTCTAATTAAGATTAGGCTTTCTTAGAAAAAACCTAATCCAGCATGGACCCCTTGAGATTAATTCCAGGTAATCCTGACTGGATTCTGGGTGCCCCAGAGGGTTCTTAATTTCAATTTAGTATCAGGTCCTTGAAACTACATTTGTATCTTTTAGGCCCTGTCCTTTAATATTGCCTCTTATTAAGCATGTGTTAACCAAAAGCCAGGATTTCTTTTTAATAAATTGCTGTTAAACCAGGTCACCCCAATTCTGTACTTAATTTTTTTTAATGTAAAGGGAGATGTTTTCATTTAGTGTTGTTAAGTTTCATCTTGTAGTTTTTATTACCTAGAGTCTGTTACATAATTTCTGTCTTCAACATAATTTTGGATCTTACTTTCTATTGTACTAGGTACTCCTCTAAACTTTATATTATCTAAAAATGTAATCGCTGTGGAGGTTACAAAACTTATAGACATATCTTTTAGACATGACTCTGTTTAGCTGAAAATGACCAAAACCTACTTAAACTTAAGCACAAAGGAAATCTGTCAGATGGAGACAGAGGTATCTTATTGACCACGAGACAGGAAGACCACGGGGCCTGGGAGAGACAAGGCAGAAAATGGGAAACTATCAAGCCAGGGCAATACTCCCTCCCTCCCTCCCTCCCTCCCCTCTGTCTTTTTCAATCTCTCCACATCCACCCCTCGCTCTCCCAACACCCCCCTCACCCCCCACTGGCCCTTACCTGAGTGCAAACAGAACCACAGACCCACCTGGTGTAGGCCAGGGTGAAAGGATCTGCTCCCCTCCCCCAGCTAAAACTCTTTACCCTGAGTTTGCATCTGGGCCTCGGGCCCCTTCCAGAGCAACAGTTCCATCTCTGTCCACTGGCTTGCCCTTAACTATGCCCCCACTGGCCCTGAAAGCCACCTCAGATGTTAAAAGTCAGTACGTTCCCTCTGGCCTCAGGCCAAGGCCCAAATTTTGTTTCCAGGAAGCAGCAGTTTGGGCTATATGTTCGCTCTGGTTCAATCAAATGTGGCCAAGGGGACAAATTCAGGTGGAACAAACATGGCTCCCGAGAGCCATCCTCTGTGGCTGGGTGCAATTCTCAGAGACATAGGTGTAATGTTGACAACCACCCAATGAGTAAATGCCCCAGATTTGTCTAGAGTAGAAATATCAGTGGTCACCAAATCCAGGTCTACGAGAGTATGGCTCAGGTTCCCCCTGGTTCAAAGTAGGGGGGATGGCTTTGGAGGTAAAGAATGGACTACAATTTAGTGGTTAATTACATTGCCTTTGGAGTCAAGTTACAGTTTAAATTCTAATTCTGCCATGAACTACGTATTTTAATCTTGGGCAAATTACTCAATCTCTTTATGCCTCAGTTTCCTCACCTATAAAATGGCAAAAGTAATAGCTCGTCTCATTGAGTGGTTGTAGACACTAAATGAGATTATATATCAGGCTTGCTGGCTCTTAGCAAGCATTTAATAAATGCCAACTATCATTATTAGTATTACATCACCATCTGGCCGGCAGACACATGAAAAGATGCTCAATATCACTAATTATTAGAGAAATGCAAATCAAAACTACAATGAGGTATCACCTCACACCAGCTACAATAGCCATCATTAAAAATTCTACAAATAACAAATGCTGGAGAGGGTGTGGAGAAACTCTCTTACACTATTGGTGGGAATATAAATTGGTGCAGCCATATGGAAAACAGTATGGAGGTTCCTCAAAAAACTAAAAATAGAGTTGCCATATGATCCAGCAATTCCACTCCTGGGCATGTATCTGCAGAAAACTATAATTCAAAAAGATACATGCACCCCTATGTTCACAGCAGCACTATTCACA
The DNA here is from genome assembly GCF_028021215.1 of Eschrichtius robustus. Classification (NCBI taxonomy): domain Eukaryota; kingdom Metazoa; phylum Chordata; class Mammalia; order Artiodactyla; family Eschrichtiidae; genus Eschrichtius; species Eschrichtius robustus. The sequence goes on from NC_090840.1 coordinate 12,564,290, forward strand.
ATAGCCAAGACATGGAAACAACCTGAATGTCCATTGACAGATGAATGGATAAAGATGTGGATGGAATACAATGGAATACTACTCAGTCATAAAAAAGAATGAAATAATGCAATGTGCAGCAACATGGATGGACATAGAGATTATCATATAAAGTGAAGTAAGAAAGAGAAAGACAAATACCATATCACTTATACGTGGAATCTAAAATATGACACAAATGAACTTATCTACAAAACAGAAACAGACCTGCAGACATAGAGGACAGACTTGTGTTTGCCAAGGGGGAGAGAAAGTGGGGACGGAATGGATTGGGAATTTGGGATTAGCAGATGCAAACTATTATATATAGAATGGATAAACAACAAGCTCCTACTGTAAAGCACAGGGAACTATATTCAATATCCTGTGATAAACCATAATGGAAAAGAATATGAAAAAGAACGTATATATGTATAACTGAATCACTTTTCTGTACAGCAGAAATTAACACATTGCAAATCATCTATACCTCAATAAAATAAATTTTAAAAATATTACATCATCATTATCAACATGAAGAAATAAATCTGTAATGGTGTAATGAAAGGCCATGGGTTTGACATAATACACCTATGCTTCAACCATACCTTATTTTTGTGTATGTATATTTTTGTGTATGTATTTTTGTGTATGTATGCATACCTTATTTTTGTGTATGTATACCTTATTTTTGTGTATGTATATTTTTGTGTATGTATATAGAATATATAGGATAAAATATAGGATATATATATAGGACAGTAGGATATTTAGGACAGTATACAATATATTAGAACATTTAGGATAATAAAAATACAACCTCCCTGTAGTTGGGCACCTCAAGCATCAGGCACTGCTTGTTACCCCCATTCCTGCAAGCACCTGCAGGCTTGTACAGGAGATGCTAAACACACAGCTCTCTAGAAATGTCAGCCTTGTCATGTACTGGCATGAGGCGAGAACGCTCTGGAAGAACAGTCCTTTTGTTTAAAATAGAAACTTTCAAGGAAGCCAAATTGACACATGACAAATTACTGAATAGCCAGTTCTGGAGGGAGGGGGAAAAAAAAAAGCCTCTTCATCTCTGAAATGAAAAGGGAAATTGCTGGTACCAAAATTCACGTTTCCTTTTCGGTAAAATCCTCCAGCCACGCTTGGCGCTACGCTACCCGAGTAGGCGATTTCACTTCATCACCACTTCACAAAAGACTTCCAAATTCACTGCGGCAGACACGGCAAAATAAAAATGTTAAATACATCCTGGCCGCGAGGGGACTGAAGCCTCCAGGCTCCATCAAAGGTTCGCAATAATAGGATTCATAAAAAAAAAAAAAAAAAGACAGATGGGATTAGAAAATGTTGCAGTGAAGACTCTGGAATGAGATGAGATCACAGCACCAGCCTGTCTTTTGTGGACCGGCACAATGATCCCCGAGCCAGACTGGATTAGGAAACCTCGCGACTAGGGGTTCAGAGAGAGGCCTCCGGTTCCCAGGCACTTTTGGGGAGAGAAGGCTGAAACGATGCATCAGATTTACAGCTGCAGTGATGAAAATATAGAAGTTTTCACCACCGTGATTCCTTCCAAGGGTGAGTAAAATTGCCCTTGACTGTTTCCTTAACGTGGCAGGTTAAGCAGGAGGGTAAAGACAGTCATATGCTGTCTTACTACGGTTTACCCCCAGGTTTCTGAGGTCGGATGGTCTCTCTGTTTTGACGGTGTTTGTGGTTGTTTCTGAAAAGGAGGCATATGGATGAACATCAATCATTGAGAAACAATCCATCAAAGGGGAAATGAGGGCAGCTAACTACTCCTCCTTTTACTTAATTCGATACTGGCAACCCAGTATGCCAAACGAAAGTGACAGCAAGCCATTGTTTTAGGAAACAGACATGAAAACAAAATTCCCAGGGCAGATAGATTCTTTCCTCTTCTCCAGTGAGCAAGTGGGTTCTGAAATGAGAAGCAGCTGGCTCAAAAGTATGATTTCTAACTGTGCCGTGAAATATGAGGAGGGATCCTGCTGGCAGTGGCCTGAAGTCCAATGAAGTGGTCCAAGAATGCCCTGACCCAGGCTGGCCTCTGCACAGACCCCAGGGCCGCGCTCCCAAACTTAACCTGGCACTGGCACCGCCAAAGAGTGTGACTTTGTAAAAGCCCTGCTGCTCTGAGGTGAATGGTGTCAAGGCCCGGGAAGGGCTCTGTGTCCCTGGATAGTTCCCTTGCCCCCTGCAGAGCTGGGCCCTGTCTCCTGCCACCCCTGTGCTCTCCCTGCAGCCTCTGTATTGCTGGGAGAGCCCGGGACCCCGGCTTAGCCCCTGGTCTCATTGTCAGACTGAATGAAGAGGGCCGGATGTCTGCTGGTGCTGTGACCCCCTGTTCAAACAACCCCTTCCTTCTTCCCATGTCAGCCATCGACATGGCCACTCCTGGGGGGAAGGGAGAGACTCAGCCTGGCCACAAAGAGAAAGCCAGCAGAACATAAATTAAGCTTTAGACATCTATTGCCAGACAGAGGGAGAGAAAAAAAAGCTGGGAGTCTGCCCACGTGCTGAAGTTGGGATACCCTCTGGAGACTCGGGAATGTACCTGAAAAGTCACAGCCGACCCTCTGACCCAACAGTTCCACTCCTGTAAATGCTCTTATACATGGATGCTTACAGGGCCACTGGGTCTCCAAGGGCAAAACTGAAAACAACTTAAATGTCCTTGAAGAGGGGAAGGGGTAAAATGTGGTGTCATCAGACTCTGGAATACTCCACAGTAGTCAACAGGGAAAAGAACTGGATCTATGTGTGTGGACACAGCTCTCAAGAGCATCATGTTGAGAGAAAAAAAAAGCAGGCTAAAAATTATTAGATTTGTACAGTACTATATATTGTTTATGGATACATATCTAGAGAAAAGCATAAAAAACATAGGCTGGAAAGACACAGATAAAGTTAGTGATATTAGTAGCCCTGGAGAGGGAGGAAAGTAGAACTGGGGAAGAGTAGAAAAGGGACCAAAACTTGTCCTCTCATTTGTTATTTCTTTTGTATGAGAAGAAAACAAATTGAAAGCAAATATGAAAATGTTAAAATGTCTATGTTCTATAATTTTTTTCCATTTAAAAAAATTTAAGGGAGAAAAACATCAAAGCTGAATGGCCCTATTAAATTTAAAACTTATTACACAATTCAGGAGCAATGTCATACTTCACCTGAAGAAAATCATTCAAAACAGGGCCTTTGAATCCATTTGCTTAGCAGAGTAGTCAAGAGACCCACCACCACTTGTACACTGTGTGACCTTGGGCAGGCACTTAACCTCTCTGGGCCTGAGTTTCCACTCTTATAAAAAAGGAAGAACTAGAACTTACCTAACTCCCAAGGTTATTATGGGGGGAAAAAATGAGATATAGACAAAATACATAAAGCATCTAGAACAGTACCTGGCATGGTAGTAAGCACCATTAAATACATCACTTACAAAGTGATTTCTATTTTTATTCCATATTTTGAGCAATGAATACGTTTAGTCAAAGATAAATATTCCATCCTGTATTTCTTTCTTGCCATTTTTATTCATGGCCACCTCCTGGTATTAAACCAGTCATCAGTATTCATGGACATGTCACTGCTCAGGAAGCTGTTCTCTAGAAAAGGAATATTCGCAGTTTTATATTAGACTGTAAGTGGAAGAAGTCCGCCTCTTCCTACGCCTTGTTTTGCCTCATCTCGCCTCCTCCAGAGCATCAAGCATAAGGCTCTCAGTGGGCGAAGACGTGGGCCAGGTCTTCCTAAGTCACTGCTTATGAGAGAGATTGGTAACTCTTCATTCCATCCCCACGTTCCCTGCCTGCAGAAATAGAGGTGGTTTGATTTTCTCTAACAAGGGTTATAGTCTTCCCTGGTATGCCCTTTCCCACACGCTCCTGTTTAGCCATGTGTATTCAACGTGCAATGAACAAAACATTTACCGAGCACAAGTTCAGCAACCTAGTGTTTAAGAGCGCAGGCCTTGTTCCACCACCAACTGTGTGACCCTAACCCTCAGTATCTACCTAAGAAATAGAGTTAATGAAGACACCCAACCCCAAAGAGTTGCTGTGAGGAGTGAATGAGAGAAGGAAATAAGTCGTCACCTAGTAAAGCTCAATGCGAGCCATTATCACATTTATCGTCATTGTATTATATCCCTGTTTCCAACATACACACATACATATATAATGGGTTCAACCTAAATCTATGTATTTTTTTTAGCTGAGCCATCTTAAAGCTCACAAAAATATGGCGACAGCAAGTGTTATGGTGTTTCTTAAGTATTTTAAGGCACAAGACATAGATCAAGTCTATAACTGAGGACAAGTGTGTATTTTTACTTCCGGAAGAGAGAAGGAGAGCCCTTTAAGGGAAAGATTTCATAGGCACAGTTCACAGTAAATATAAAAGATAAAATCTGTGGTTTTACCAAGAAGTTATACCAGAAGTTATTTCCTGAAGCTCACTAGTGGGTTTAATTCTAAGGTGAACAGCATTCAAAATAATTCTCTTGGGGATAAACAACAATGCGGCAGGGTTGGCAAGGGGAGTCGGGGAACAGCAGGGGGAAATGGAGAAAACTCCAGAAAGAGAACTCCTGACGGAGGCTACAGTCTCTAGAAGTTATCACCTATTCCTTCCACCTGCCCTCACCTTGCAGAGAAAGAGGAGAATTGTATCAATAATAACCACCAGTAATTCCTGGGAACTCACTCTTTGCCAGGCGCCGGGCCAAGGGCTTGATAAAGATTAGACCATTTAATTCTCACCACAGCCCTCTGAGGTAGGTGCGAGTTTTACCAGATGAGGAAAGTGAAGCTTAGCAAGGATGAGTCATTCGCCCAAGTCACACAGCTGGCAAGTGGTCAAGTTGGGATTTACACCCAAGTGAAAGGAGTCCGGAGCCCTGGCTCTTAACCAGCCTCTGCTCGCCTGGCTTTGTGGCAGCAGGCGCCCTGCAGAAAATGACACAGCTCTCACCGGAGCACTAATCTGAGATGTGACAAGAAGTCATTTCCATTCTAGGCAGGGCAGTGGCAGTGTGGGATTTCACTTCCAAGTAAACCAAGTAAATCACTTTAGCATCAATGTGCAAAAGAGATGTCCGGGTGCCTCCACTTTCAACCAAATGCACACCTTTTTCCCAACCAGGTAACTTTTTTATGGCTAACTGATTCTTCAAGTTTTTTTTTGTATTTACTGTGGTAAATAAAATTTACCATTTAACTATTTAAGTGTTCAGTTCTGTGGCATTAAGTACATTCATATGGTTGTGCAATCATCACCACTATCCATTTCCTGAATTTCTTCATCTTCCCAAACTGACACTCTGTACCCATTAAATAACAACTCCCCATTCCCTCCTTCTTTCAGCCCCTGGTAACCTCTGTTCTACTTTGTGTCTCTATGAATTTGACTAGTTGAGGTATCTCATATAAGCAGACTCATACAATATTTGTCCCTTTGTATCTGGTTTATTTCACTTAGCTTAACGTTTTCAAGGTTCATCCATGTTAGAGCATGTTTCAGAATTTCATTCTTTTTTAAGGCTGAATGATATTCCATTGTATGTCTATACCACATTCAGTTTGTCCATTAATTTGTTAAGGGACATTTGGGTTGTTTCCACCTTTCAGCTATTATGAATAGTGCTGCTATGAGCTTTGGTGCACTGGACCAAGTAACATCTAAAATTGCAATTGCCCACCTCCTAGAGTAATGGAAACAAAAACAAACAAATGGGACTTAATTAAACTTAAAAGCTTTTGCACAGCAAAGGAAACCATAAACAAGACAAAAAGACAACCCTCAGAATGGGAGAAAATATTTGCAAATGAAACAACAGACAAAGGATTAATCTCCAAAATATACAAACAGCTCATGGAGCTCAATATCAAAAAAAAAAAAAACCAAACCAGTTAAAAAATGGGCAGAAGACTTAAACAGACATTTCACCAAGGAAGACATATAGATGGCCAAGAGGCACATGAAAAGATGCTCAACATCACTAATTATTAGAGAAATGCAAATCAAAACTACAATGAGGTATCACCTCATGCCAGTCAAAATGGCCATTATCAAAAAATCTAGAAACAATAAATGCTGTAAAGGGTGCGGTGAAAAGGGAACCCTCCTGCACTGTTGGTGGGAATGTAAATTGATACAGCCACTATGGAAACCTCCAGTATGGAGGTTCCTTAAAAAACTGAAAATAGAACTACCATATGACCCAGCAATCCCACTACTGGCATATACCCTGAGAAAACCCTAATTCAAAAAGTGTCATGTACCACAATGTTCGTTGCAGCACTATTTACAATAGCCAGGACATGGAACCAACCTAAGTGTCCATCGACAGATGAATGGATAAAGAAGATGTGGCACATATATACAATGGAATATTACTCAGCATAAAAAGAAACGAAACTGAGTTATTTGTAGTGAGGTGGATGGACCTAGAGTCTGTCATATAGAGTAAAGTCAGTCAGAAAGAGAAAAACAAATACCATATGCTAACACATATATATGGAATCTTAAAAAAAAAAGGTACTGATGAACCTAGTTGCAGGGCAGGAATAAAGAGGTAGACATAGAAAATGGACTTGAGGACATGGGTGGGAGGGCGAAGCTGGGGCGAAGTGAGAGTAGCATCGACATATATACACTACCAAATGTAAAATAGTTGGCTGGGGCTTCCCTGGTGGCGCAGTGGTTGAGAATCTGCCTGCCAAGGCAGGGGACACGGGTTCGAGCCCTGGTCTGGGAGGATCCCACATGCCGCGGAGCAACTGGACCCGTGAGCCACAATTACTGAGCCTGCGCGTCTGGAGCCTGTGCTCCGCAACAAGAGAGGCCGCGATAGTGAGAGGCCCGCGCACCGTGATGAAGAGTGGCCCCCGCTTGCCACAACTAGAGAAAGCCCTCGCACAGAAATGAAGACCCAACACAGCCATAAATAAATAAATAAACAAATACTTTAAAAAAAAAATGTGTTAAATGTTTAAAAAAAAAAAAAAAGAGTTGGCTGGTGGGAAGCAGCAGCATAGCACAGGGAGATCAGCTGGGTGCTTTGCGATGACCTAGAGGGGTGGGATAGGGAGGATGGGAGGGAGGCTCAAGAGGGAGGGGATATGGGGACCTGCGTATGCATATGGATGATCTGCTTTGTTGTGCAACATCAACTAACACAACTAACACAGTATTGTGAAGCAATTATACTCCAATAAAGATTAAAAAAATAAAATAAAAATAAAATTGCAATTGCACCCGCCTCTTCTTCCCAACCCCCCTCCTCTGGGCCCTGTCCCACTCCAGGTGCAAACCCTCTCCATATTGCTACTGTAGCTACATCAGTCTCACAGGTGTTCTCTAAAACCATTCCTTTCTCTCTCTTTGCAGTGTCCAGTCCAGCCAGAAGAAGAGTCAAGAGCTCTCAACATCTCTTAACCAAGAATGTAAGAAAACTTCAGTTTTGATCCCTTTTGTTGACTTTCATTAAAAAAGCAGCGTCTAGCTTCTTCACTCCCCACCTCCCCCCTCCATCCACGCTCTCCACGGCCTGGAAAGTTTTCCGTAGCCCATGTTGCTGTTGCATTCTCCATCCTCCACTTAACCAAAACAACTGACAGATGTCCACCAGACAACAAACAGTCCTGAACTGGACCCCCTTCTGTCATTTTCCCCACAGAGAGTAATTTTCATTTTATATACACATTTTTTTCTTAAACAGAGTCCACAGTGTGGGTAGAGCTTCCCTGACTTGGGTGTTCTATTGTTGGCATTTGCAATGTTCCACTTTTTCACTATTATAAATAGCAGTACAATGAATTTATTTGTACAAAATACTATTTTTTTGGATTAATCCTGTGGTGCATAGGCCTCAAAGTAGAATTAACAAGTAAAGGATAAGAACAGTTTCATCCATCCATCCATCCATCCATCATTTGCATTCCTACTCCTGTGCTAGAGCGGAGAATAGAACAGTGATATTTAAAAGATGGTTTCTGCTTCTAGTTTCGTCACATACTACTGGGAATTCTGGACAGCTGCCAGGCTTCCAACAATGCTTTTCCATTTCCCTCCAGCCTCACCAGCACTGGCTTTCATTTCTTTGTATTATTTTTTGCTTCTTTAATAAGCACATGCATTACCTTAAAATTAGTTTACATGTCTTTAGAGCCTGTGAATTTCTCATTTTACTTACAGATTTCTTTATATATAAGCTGTCAATACATCTTTGCACTTTAAAAGTTTTATTTTAATTGCTAATTGTTCCCTCTTGGTTATACTGGAGTTTCTATCACAATTGTTTTTGTAGAACACTATTTTGATTTTCCAAGTATCTCAATTTTTAAAATCCTATTCTCCATTTAAAAAAGATTTTTTTAAGTGTCCTGGGAATGAGATTGGTCTTAGTCGTTGTTGTTTTATATACATTTATTACTTTTTAATTCCCAAAGCAGGATGGGCCCATTACAAAATTTCAAATACTAAAAAGATGTAAACTATGATATCAGAAAATCCTGAGAAGCTATAGAACATAGTGGTTAGGTATGCAGACTAGAGTCAAACTGCCTGGTTTCTTCCATTTCCCAGTTTTAAATCCCAGTTCTATCCATTTCTAGCTATATGACCTTGGGCACGTTGCCTAACCATTCCAGGACTTGACTTGCTTAGCATTAAAATGGGGAGAGTGAGAGCGCACATCCCAAGAACCATTGGAAGGAGCAAATGATTTAATACATGTAAACTGCTTAGTCCAGAGCCTGATAAATACTGAACATTCAATAAGCACTGGAGTTTTTTTAAATGAAAATTTCTCATGTAACAATGTATAATTATCACGCTTTATTGCTCAATAACATGCTGTTTTGCAACTTGCTTTTTTCACTAAACAAATTTTGAGCATCTTTACATGCCAATTAATACATACAGATCTTCCCCATTCTTTTTAGAGGCTGCATAGTATGCCACTGTATGAATGAATGTACTATAATTTTTTACCCAAACCAAATCTGATGTTTTCTAGATTATTTAACCAAATCATCAATAAATGGGGTTTCCCCATTTTTTCCACTAAAACAATGCCACAAGAAATATTCTTGAACATATTTTTTATGTTCTTATGCAAATGTTTTTGAAGATAAATTCATAGATATGAAAATGCTGGGTCATCAAATCAACACCTTAAACTTACACAATGTTATATGTCAATTTTAAAAAAGAAAGAAAATGCTCAAAGCATATGAGCATTGAAAAAATTTTATAGCTATTGCCAAATTCTTAGCAACTGTTTTAAACTACCTTTACCAGAACACCGGAGCCAACACTATATGGTATCAAATGTTGTTAACCTTTGACAATCTGATAGGTGAAAACATCTCATTGTTTTAATTTGCGTTTCTTTAGTAATTAATATCATTCTTCATCTTTTCATAGATTTTGATATTTTCTCCCTATGGGTTAAAAGACATGTCTTTTGCTCATTTTTCTGTCAGTGGTTTATCCTTTTTTTAAAATGACTTTGAGAATATTTATATACTAAGAAAGAAAGGTCTTTTAATGGGTTCTTTGTTGTAGTGCAAGAAATTCTTGTATTTCTCATGATCCCTAAAAACTTAAGCACACAGTCTAGAAGGAAAATGCTCCTGACTTTCAAGGAGCAGTGGGTGTCACCAAAAATGGAAAGGGGAGGGGTTGTTTGTAGGTAATTTAGAGTTTGAGCACAGACTTGAGTTTAACATTACAGTTGGTCCCTGACTTATGACAGTCTGACTTTCATGATTTTTGTCTTTATGATGATGCCAAAGCGAAATGCATTCAGGACCATACTTGGAATTTTGAATTTTGATCTCTCCCCAGGCTCGCGATATGGGGTACAACATACTCTCTTGTAATGCTGGGCAGCACAGCGAGCCGCAGCCTCCCACCAGCCACACGATCACGAGGGTAAACAAGGATACACTTAGAACCATCCTGGGCCCAGACAAGCATTCTGTTTCTCACTTTCAGTACAGTATTCAGTCAATTACATGAGATATTCAACACTTTATTATAAAATAGGCTTTGTGTGAGATGATTTTGCCCAACCATAGATTGATGTAAGTGTTCTGAGCACGTTTAAGGTAGGCTCAGCTAAGCTATGATGTTTGGTAGGTTAGCTGTATAAAATGCATTTTCAACTTATGATATTTTAGGGGTATTTATCAGGACGTAACCCCACTGTAAGTCAAGGAAGATCTGTACTCTGGATTTGAAGGAGCCACAAGTCATTCATGACTCAGGGAAGATCCTTTGGGAATTAGGAATATTTAGTTTTCAACCAAGTTCTTGCCTTGAATTTCTAACCTTAAACAGTGTTTCTGTCTGAATCACCGCTTATACCAATACCTACTGGCTTTATAAGGACAGAACTGTGATTACAAAAGCTTAAAAACAGAAACTAAATCATACTGTCTAGGATATAAATAGGGTGCTAGGGAAGAAATTTCTCAAGGGATTTAGAACCCAAATAAAGGAGACAACTCTCTATGGTGGAACTGAAGCTACAGGGGCATGAGATTCACGAAGCCCCCAAAACATGGGCCACCGCCTCCTGGAGCATCCATTGACTTCAGCCAGGCTCTGTAGAACCAAGCTCCCAGCTTTCCTGGGAATGGCTTATGACTGTCCCTCCCTAAAACACTTTTACTCCAAGGGGAAAAAAAATGACTCAAGTATACGAATACAAATAAAAATTGCTTTGGAAGTAAAAAAGAGAAAAAAACAGAAGCTAGGGTCTTGTCTTCAAATATGCATTCTTCCTCCAGGTAAGACAGCTTAATAATGCTCTCTGGCCTTTGAGCTCTCCTCTGAATTTTTAATTTCCCCTAACAGCATGACTCATCCTTTGCTCATAAAACTCAGACCCAGCTGTACAGAACAATCAAATTAGAAAAGACAGGAAAGGTCTTAATCCACCTAAGACGGGGGAACTGAGTCCCAAAGAAGAAAAAACTATCTCTGATCTTTTTTCATCCAACTGGCTCTTGGCTTCCCTTTGAGTTCCCAAGAAAATCGTTCATATTTTGCAGCTGCCCTAATGTACCAATATTTATGACTTTGTCCTGAAATTCTTATTTGTCTCTATTCTCACCCCTTGGGCTACCATATGGATGTCAGGTTCCTTCCTTTACAAGTATCTCTTTCCTCTCTGAATCATCCTTAGTGCGGCAGTTTCCTCTCTCTCTGGACCCCTCGTAAGTTACATTTTCTTCTTCTACAGCCACCCACTGTTCCTTCTCTAGATCGTTTCACTAGTCTTTTTCTCCCCATCCCCTCCGATTCTTAGGCAATTTTACTGACATCCTGATCATCCTGATGCCGCAGACATCATAAGAGTAGCTTAAAGGAATAAATTTACACCAAAGCGTGGGTTAGTTAGGCCTTCCAGTGCAATGGAGCCATTACCACCGAGATTCACAGCCCCTTCATAATAAGCAGCCATCGTCAGGAAAGATGGAGGAATGGAAGTGCAAATGTCACATTCTTCCCAGATTTCAACCTTGTGGAGGAGCGGTGATCTGATTTTTCTGTCTGGTGATCTGATGTTTCGAAATGCACTGAGCAATCAACCGCACTTGAAAATTCTTACCTGGATGTCAGCACTTGCATGGGTCTTACAAAGAGCACTTCCTTAGAAGTTATGAAACCATGATCCTTGTTCAGGCTCTGCCCCTTATAGCTCCGTGACCTTGAAGACACACGGCTTCCTTTGGCCTCAGTTTCCCTGTGTGTATAATTAGGGAGTTGGGCTAGAACTTTACTCTGGATGCCGTCAACCAAAACCACAATGATCCTCCATCACCTAGGTCTCACCTGTCTTTCTAACTCCCTACCAGCCCCCTAGGTCTCTGATCTAAACCCAGCAGGGAAGCATCAATTTATCACAGTGAATCTGATACACAAGGACATTCCCTACTTTCAGCAGGCAATTTGCTGAACTTGGAAAGGAAAATCCAACATTAAACACGTCTCCCCTTCACCCCTTCCCCATTCCCCAATCTCACCCTTGTACTCAGGGTGCTAAAGAGCCTGTGCTCAGACCAGTTTGTTCTAAGACCAGCTGCAGTATCCAGCCCGGACCGTATCCTACAGACCAGAAAATAAGCAGGCTGTCGGGAGGCTTTCAGGAGGCCACAGCCATGCATCCAGCCGTCCGTTCCCTGGCGTGGGCCTGATGCACTGCCCTGAGCCCTCTTAGAGCCTCCGCAATTGTGGGGCATGAGAAGCAAGCACGAGGCCAGCTAAGAAAGGGAAATCTTCTGAGCTGAGCCCTCTCCTCTTTCCTTTACTGCTTTGGCAACCTTCAGGGCCGAGAAGATACCCTGCTGAGGCACTGGGCCCTAAGTCAGGACCTGGGAAGTAACCAGCCTCACTCCCACCCCGGGAAACCGACATCCAACCCGGGGCAGAGCAGCTAATGCCTCTCCACTCTCTCCCTCCCCATTCCCTTCTCCCACCCACAATGCAGAGAAGGGATGGCTGAGGTTTCTTGTTCCTAAAAGGAAACATTTGCTTCCTTTTCAGGGGAGGAAATGCTGGGCCTCCCCCCTGGACTCCTCAGGCTTTCACATCCGGCCTTACTTCCTCCTTCTACAAAATGGGTCAGAAAACACACCAGTCCTCACTCCTCATTAGAGGGATGCTGAAAAAATGAAAACAAAATTCAAAATACCTGTGATGAGAGGTAGACAGCCAAAGGCTTGAATGTCATTAATGAGGCTCAGGTCTCTCCCGTTTGACCTGGAGGTCCACATTCCAGGGGGAACCCTGAGGCCAAATGGTACACATGTCCAAAATGCCATTAATCTAGGAAATTCCAGTATGCTGGGCGACACCATGGCAGAGTGCAGTGCTAAGAGGAGGGAAGGAAAGGGAAAAGCTGAGAGGACTGTCTGTGCAGGGTGGTGAGTCCAGACCACCCATTACTGCACCTCACAGCCCCCAGTGAGCTGGCGTAGGGCGGACGGGTGCTGCCCCCAGCCTGCACTGAAGGCTTGCTGGAAAACCAACAGAAACACCACCTTCTAATCATTTTGCAATTTACAAACGTATCAAATCAATACATTGTACTCCTTAAACGTATACAATCATATGTGTCAATTTATATCTCAGTAAAGCTGGAGGAAAAATATTTTTAAATTATTGGGGGAAAAAAATCCCACATGCTGCAGTGCCCAGAAGAGAAAGGGCACTAATCCTAAATGATCCTCAATTACCATCATCTTTCTCCAAAGGCAAAGAATGAATGAGTCTGGGTCCTAATACGGGCCTGAGAAGAGTTAATTTCCTAAGCCAGATAAGACCAAATTTGGGATATATTACTTTTTTAAGCAAAGGACTATTTGTGATAAACTGAAGCAAAGAGTGACAGCTCCCCTTCCTCTGTTGGGGACATGACCGCTTCCTGATGCTGTAGGTAAACAGGTGGCACGGGGAAAGAGAACCTGCTGTGTTCCTGAAATCTCTGCTAATGACCAGCAGTGACTCTGCCCCAGTACAGCAAGGGTGGTCAAGAGGATGACCCCTTTCCACATAGCCTCGAAGTACCAAAACTGGGGTTTGAACTCAGGTTCGCATGACCCCAAATGGAAATTTATCTTCATCATCACTGACAATCTGATAGGTGAAAAACCAACTTTGTTTTAATTTGCATTTAATTATTATTGTTCAGCACCTTTCATGTTAACCGGCCATTTGCATGTCTATTGTCAATTGTCAGCTGGTTTTTGGCCCCATTTTTCTATTTTTTTTCCTCTTTATTGATTTGTAAGCATTTTATGTACATAGCGATAATTCCCTATTATATGTAACAAATGTTATATTGAGCCATATTCTATTCTAGTGTTTGCTGTTTGTTTGTTTGTTTTTTAACATGCATCTTTGGTCTGTCTGGTATTCATTTTCGTATAAGAAGTGTGGACATGGATCCATTTCCCCCAGTGGCCTGACATTTACTTCAACAATATTTATTAAAGGTCCAATTTTTCTCCACTAAACTGAAATATAACCCTATTATAATACTTAAAGATTCAGTCTTATTTGCTTCAGCTTCCTCCACAATTGTTACATGTGGACAATGGAGGGGAATTCATCAAAGGCTAGACTGTAAAGGCTGAAATGGGTCCACCTCACTCACAGATAGACTCAGTGCCAGGATCTGGCACAGAGGTGCCCTCGCAGGATGTCTGTGGAAGGAAGGAACGAGTGAGCAAGAGAATGAGTAAATAAATACAAACCTCAGAGAAGCTGCAGTGTAATGCTGGAAGTTCTAACCTGCTTCAAAGGAGTGAAGACATTCAGAATGAACAACCCCAGTGTCATGGCTATGCATTCAAACATGCACGATATGAGTCCCAAATTGCTAAGATTCCCTTTGTCACCCCCGATATTAAGATAAAATATGGTACTATTTGTCTCAAATTTGTACATTTGAATTATTTCAATGATCTAAGTATTTTTATTATAATTTTAAAGGCCCATTTCAGTGGGCCCTGACAAAAGGGGTATTCCTCTTCATGTACTTTCCCAAAACCACTATTCAGCAGGGGATCATTATTGAAAACACCTTAGAGTGTAGCGCTCCGTTCTGGCTTGCCAGAATTTCCACTTACCGAGCCACAGGTCATGGAAACTCATCTCTCAGCTCCAGCTGACACAGGCACTCTGCAAAGTAGAGGAAACCTGAGCGTCTGGGAGCCGTGCCTGCTTCTTCTGGCCAGCAGGTTCTTCCTTTTTACAACCTGGGAATCAGCTGGGCCCCGAGTCCTCTGACTAGGTCTCCCCTCTGCTGGAGCATCCAGAAAGCTGTCCTCTACGTGAACAAGGGCGCCCACTGAGCTGCAAAGACAGTAGGAGCCCGCTTTCCTGTCCTCATTTCAAATAGCCTGTTCCATCGTCAAACTATGCCCAGCCCTGGGGCAGTTAACTGGCCCCAGTCTGGGGCCTGAGGGCCCAGGCTTCTGACTCTGTGAAGGGACGGCTGGTGAGGAGCCCCCAGAAACCTCATTTTCCTGCACCATGGTGCCGCCGGACACGCTGAAGTTAAACACAACAGTTCACCGTTTCAGGCCAGTCTCCCCAGGTTTCCTCGCTGCTCCCAGCAGTGGCTGGAGTCAGGAAGGCTCCGTGTCAGCACGAGGTCCGTCCGCAAGGCTGCAGTCCTGGCCTCGGCTGTGGAGGCTGAGATTCTAGGGGAGGAACAAGCTGACGGTCCTTCCTCCCCGCCGCAGGTGGTGATCGAGTCCGACCTCTACGCGTCCCGGCCCCTGGAGCTGCTGCAGCACCGCAGCGACCACCGCGACGGCGAGGGCCGCAGGTCGGGCCGCTTCCAGAACGCGCGGCCGCAGGGCGCCCACCCCGCCAAGATCCCCGCCAGGCCTGGTACGTGCGTCACGGCCCGGGTCCCCGGAACCTCCCTGGGGGGCACTGGCCCACTTAGAGCAGCTGCCACGGTGTCCGCGAACTGGCTTGCGTTGGCTCCAGCCACGTCGTGGTCCTCCCGGGCGTCCTCCATCGCGCCCGGTGGGCGGAGCACCTGCGCGTGGGGCCGCCGCCTTCCCCAGTGCATGCCGGTCCTGCTCTGAATGCACCTGCTCGGGGCCCCCGCCACTGCAGCACCACAAAGCACCTTCTACCTTAGAACACTCGCTGCTGGGTCTGCGTGGTGAGCAAAGATGCTCTCATCTACCACCTAGCTCCACAGGCAGTCCTGCGGGACTCAGGAGGAGGTAAACATCATTAGACGCTGGGGGGAGAGGAAACCAGTGTACACATGACTCATGAAGCGAAGGAAGCTTACGTTATTTTACAGGGTGTGTGTGTGTGTGTGTGTGTGTGTGTGTGTGTGTGTGTGTGTGTGTGTAATTATACAGGCTCCTTCATCAGCTGCCATCTTAAAAATCCCACCATTTTAAATTTGAACGACTTAAACTATTTCAACAATTTTTTTTTTCAGGGTTTATTTATTTATTTATTTTTAATCAGTCATCAATTTTATACACATCAGTGTATACATGTCAATCCCAATCACCCAATTCAGCACACCAAAACTATTTCAACAATTTATAAAAAGAATTTAGAGACAAATTTGTTTTGAAAGCTGGAAACATTAGAGTCTTACCTTCCACACTATTTTGAAAAATGGCTCCCACCCCGAGCAGTTAAACAGGAATCTGTGTCTAGCCTGCTGAAATCTGTGATCGTATCGTATTTAGCCTTTAATTCCTGGTTTAGGTTATTTCTGTTATGCCCACAGCCTCAAGTTATTCCTATTTTTAACTCCAGAAATACACAAAAAGTCTTGGACATCCTTTTCAAAGCTGTTGGGTGTCAACAGTTTTGTATGTTAGAAGAACTGAAATTAGATTCCATTGAGTGTCTCTCTTTATCCATCCATCTCCTCTCTTTCCTCCCTCATAGATGTTAGATTGGATCTCTAAGGTTTCTTTGGTCACTAACACCCTGATCCTGTTTTTAAGATCCTACGTGTCAGAACCCATAAGTCAAGCTGTATTCTCTAGTTAAGGGATTACATATATACATTTTTATGGAGAGTGAAAGCCTTAGGGAAACCACAATGTGCCTTGCAAATTGAGAAGATAATTCTTTTTCTTCTGTCTATATATAAGTGGGTGGGTGGGTGGGTGGGTGCCTGTGCGTAGAAAGAAAAAGAATATCTTCTCTACAAAATCACAAAATGAATTTAGAGCCATGTTTCTCAAATTTGAATGTGCAAAAGAATCACCTGGGAATCTTGTTTTTATGCAGAGTCTAATTCAGTAGGACCAAGTAGGGCCCCAGGTTTTGTTTCTAATAATCTTCCAGATGATGCTGATGATGTTGGTCCAAGGACAACATACTGATTAGCAAGGATTTAGGGACGATCTAATGGGTGGTTCTCCAAGTGGCATCCCTGGAGCCGCAGAACCACCTGGGAACTTGCTGGAAATGCAAATTTTGGGCCCCACCCAAGACCTATTTAATCAAATTCTGGGGTAGGGCCCAGCAATCTGTTTTAACAAGCCTGCTCCCAGGGTGACTTTCCCCCTCCCTGAAGGTGGAGGCCCACTGATCTCTGCAAGCACCCCCTGCCGATCTACAGAAGAGGAAACCGAAACCATGGAAACTGTTTGACTTACCCAAGGTGCACTGCTCATCAGCAGCAGAACTGAGATTAAATCTCATGTCTCCTGATTTGCTAGCTAATTGCGTCTTTCCCCCAGAAAATAATGTCTTTCCAGCTGTCTGGTTTTAGGGGCTACTTCCCTCCCTAAGTAGCTTGTGGAAGCTTGGACTGAAGGGGGGAACAGCAAGTTATGAAATGGAGAGACTCTGCCTGATATATGACAGTCAGCTCATGCAGGGAATGTGCTAGTCAGGTTTTAAAAAAAAAGAAAAGAAAGATTGAGCTGGGCATCGATTCAATTCCTTCAGCTCCCACAATCTGACAGATTCCAGAGGGGATGAGAGGGAGGGAGGGTTTCTGAGTCAAAGCCAGACCCACAGGAAAGGATGGGCACCGGCCTTGGGCACGAGTTTTCCATCCTCCCATCAGAAGGATGTGTGTCTCCAGGGATCTCAAATCTGGAGACGTGTTTCTTTTCTGAGCTAAAGGAGAAGGCTCCTGGGTGCTGTAGGCTTCTCACGTGGGAGAAATATGCTCAGAGGAACCCTGGAAAGAGTGGGAACTCTGAAGCCTTGAGCAGGTGAACCTCAAGTGCCCAGAAAAGGGGACACCCACCTCCTGGGCCAGTGGAATGTCTCCACCAAGATGTCCTTGGGACATCTCAGAATCAACTTGTTCAAATGGAATTCGTCTTCCACCTTCAAACCTCTCTTCCTTTCTCAGCTGGGGCCACTATCCATCTTTCCAGCAAGCCGCTGGGATGTTTATCCCAGTACCCCCTTGTCCTCCCCACCCCCGCTCCACACACTAACCACTGACAGTGTCAGTTCCTCCGTATGTCTCATCTCTCCTTGGTACCAATCTCAGGCTACCGGCTCAGACTCCCTTCATCCTTTGTGTGTAGCAGCCAAGCCTGGTCCTCAGCTACCAGTCGCTCTTGCTCCACAAGGCTACCAGAGGGTAGCCTAACGCAGAATCTGCCTCTGCCAACGCTCTGCTTTAAACACTGTGTCCTCTCCACCGCCAGCTGCCCTCCAGACCATGCCCAAGGCTCTCCAGGACCCAGTCCTCTGCTCACCTCTCCAGGGCCACCTCCTGTGACACTCCTGTCCCTGCCAGTCCATGCACAGAACAGCCCTGAGCTGTGGTGTAATTGTGACCACTCATTATATTCTGTTATATTCCGGACCTTCCCCGACGCTGTTCTCTCTGCGGATTGCCCTTCCTGGGTCTCTCCACCTGGCAAACTCCTCCCAGAATGGGTTAGGGGGTCCCTCGGTCAAGTTTTACCAGCCTTGCAAGACCACCAAAGAGGTCAGCTTACCATTCCCTAGATCTTCCTCACCCAGCTTCATCGTAATTGCTGTGCATCTCTAAAGCCTCTGTTTCCTCATCTATTATGACGTCTACCTGTGAGGGTTGTGGTGAGGATTAAATGAGACAATGTTTATGAGTCTTACACTCAGCACAGCGACGGACACAGTAAATGCTCAAAAATATGAGCTACTATCGTCACTTACGCCAGAGCACGGCACACCGTGGTCTGACCTTGGTAGCCTGTAACTTCATTTTATTGGCCTTGAGATGTTTTCCTCAGGGCGGGGGGGTGGTATTTCTCTACGCTGTAGTCTGATAGCATGGGGCTCCTCCAGGAACATCTGCCCCAGGAGGGACTCGATTGAAGGCCAGCCTCCCCACTCCACCCCACCCCCGCCCATCACCAGCTACCTCAGCTCAACATCTGGATTCCCAGCAGTGGGTCGAGCCTCAAATAAAGGCATAGAAAGGAGGTTCTCACATACATCTCATGCCAGTGCCTCAGGACTCTGATAACCTCCAATCCTCCCACATTATGAGGCTTACTTCCCACAGCAGGCAGGACTTTGGGCTCATTTTCACAGAGGCGTGTCCAGGAGCGGCAGGTTAAAGGACTGATCCCAGCTATAAAGACTTAACTGCTGATAACCTCCTGTGATCTGGCGCCTTAGGAAGAAAGGAGGAGCTAAGGGCACATTCTCTGAGCCCCTACTGCAGGCAGACCCCGTACTGAACACCTCCACACAAGTGATCTTATTAGACCTTAGTTCTAACCTCCCCAAGAGCGCCAGGGGTGCAGGTGACCCACTCGACAGTTGTCCCATTGCCTGACCCTAGTACGTGATTTTGCTGCTCAGTACAAAGGCCGTTAGAATATTCCTGGCTTGTGATTGATTAGCTATGGGATAATTGAGGCAGAACCCAGGGGAGCTGGAACCCAGAGTACCACTGAGTAACGTCCCCTCCGTTCAACTTTGCAGTGGGGATTTCTGAACCCAAATCAGCAAATCTGTGTGGGAATCGAGCATATAGCAAAGCTTTGGTAAGTAAAATCAACATGGTTAGCTGTATCTGCTGTGCTTTAAACTTCTTGTCCTGTCTGTGCCATGAAGACAAAGTGTCCTTTGTTCCAGGCCTGAGGATTACTAGAAAAGTGTAGCTGAGGGTTCTTTGCTCCTAAAGCCTATCAGCTGGTGGCACACCACTGGCTGCCTCTCTCTTTCTTGCCAGAAATTCAGCTCTTAGGTAAACAGAAGGTATTACCTAGCGGACACCTCAAAACGGGGGGGAAAGAAGCAGTTTGTGTGGCAGGCCCCTGCCAGGTGGAGGTGTCTGACCAATTCGCAGGGGCAGGTACGGGGGTAAAAAGATGCAAGGGTCTCGAGCACTGTGAAAACACAAAACACCATCAACTCAGAGGGAACTGCTGAAGCACCTCCCACCGGGAGCTCTGGGGCAGGGATTGTCCATCTGGGTTGCCCGAGTTGGACCCAGTTGACCAATCCTTTATATTTTCTTCCTGCTCTTTCAGGGCATGCAGGCTGCCCAGGAGGGCATGACCTTGGGCGAGGTGGCCCTCTGTAGCCAAGGACACCTGAAGGAGCTGAGAACCACCTGCTCCCCGCCCTCCCCCAGCTGGGCGGCTTGTCTTTCCCTGAAGGGGGAGCGGGTAGTGCATGTCTGGGTCTAGCTCAGCGTCACCCTGAAAAAATACATCTCCTTCACCATCTTCTGGGCATGAATGTGGGTGTCCCCTGGGTTAGCACAGAAGGGGTGGAGTGGTGGCTGGAGGTGAGGTCAGCTTGGGCGTCCTGGGCTCTGCGGGCATCAGCTCTCAAGATTCATAGATCCTGAGAACTAGAACAGACGGGAGAGAGTGTCTGAGTCACCCGCTCGTCCTTATGGAACAAACTGGACAGAGACGCGAGCGCTTTGCTCCTGGTCTGGGCAGGAAATCTAATCCAATTATTTCATTTAGGTCATCCCTGTACTAGGAAAACCACACAAAGGGCAGGGATGGGACAATCAGGATTCCCCTGTCCCGACCTGGGACCCAGGGGAAACTGAGGAAGGCTGGGCCGTTGCCACAGAGTGAAGGTGGTCAGGCTGTGACAGCTCGAACTGCTGCCCTCAGCTGAGCCCAAGGCTAAGGGGAGAGGGCAGCTCACTGCCTTGGATTACTTGCCCCCAGCCCCCGGGCTGGACTCAGTGCCCTTGGCAGAGAGGTAGCTGCAGCTGGGAGGCCAGAGCGAGGTGGGATGGGTCAGGGTGGTGATGGGGAGGTGGTCACAAAGGAGGGGGCGACAGTAGTGCAGAGGACAGAGCGGCAGCATGACTCACCCTTTCCTCTGGGTCTGAGACGGTGGGGCTGGGGTCCTGCAGCTCATTGGAGGCCCCCATCCCAGGGCAGAGAACAATTCAGAGCTCTAACAGCTAAATCTGATTTGACGCTAACACGCACTGGGGCAAACAGGATGGTGGACAGCCCGGGAAGAAGCATGTTTCTGGGCTGCGGGCATGATGGGGAGGGACAGCTCCCGAGAGGCCACAAGGTGGCACAGTGACTCTGCCCACAACCTTTGGCCCCTGCGGGAGAGAAGGGGCAGTGACTCCTGGTGTCCTCAACCTGGAATTTTCCAGCAATTTCAGGAATGTGGTGATCTTAAGCCTTCCCTGGGGCGTGGGGTGGAGGAGCAAAGCAGAGGTCCACTGACTGAAGGAACTCGGGACCTAGCCCTGCTTAGGCTACCAGTGACTTTTCAATTCGGTACATGTTTCTTGAGCACTCACCACCTCCTTTAAGGAGAGCTGAGGAGGGCCACCAAAGGGTAAGTCCCAGACCCTGTTGTACGCATGCCATTCCTGGGGAGACTGCACCAGCATAAGAAACAAGTAGACAACCGTAAAGAGACAGAATTGGTGGGATGCCAAAACATGTCACATAAGGACTCAGTGCTGTGGGGATGCAGGAGACAGAGAGAAATCAGCTGGGGCACCAGCCTGAGGGGAGGCTTCCTGGAGGAAGTGGTCTTTGAAGGGCAGGCAGAGATGAGGCTTGATCCAGAGAATGAAGGAAAAGCTGGGTGAGGATGCAGCATTGCGTGTGGGCATCAGGAAAGGTAGGACCAGCCCTGCTGGGACACGTGGGGGAAACAGAAGGCAGAGCTGCACAGATAAGGTGGAGTCCTGTTTTGAGGAGACTTAAAGATCAGGGTGCCGAGCTGGCCTCGGTCCACCCTGCAGTGGCGAGACCCTGTGAATCCAGGAGGGGCCCAGGGTGCGTGGCGGGTCTTGTGGGAGAAAAGGAGGTCCTGTCCCAAGGAGGACTGGTCCTGAGGCTGCAGCAGAGAAAAGGGAGAGGGTGACACTGACCTTGCAGAACCTGCAGGATTTGACAGCAAGGTGGACACAGACAGACCACAGGGGTGCAAGGGGGACAGAGCCCTCGCAAGATTGAGTTGCTTGCTTTCAAGTTTCTCTAGGTAGGTGGTTCTCAAAGTGGGGTCCTGGGACTAGAGCCCTTGGGAACTTGTTAGAAATGCAGATTCTCGGGCCTACGCGAGACCTACTGACTCAGAAGCTAGGGTGGGCCCAGCATTGCGTTAACAAGCCCTCCCGGAGTGGTGGGGGAGGCCTGGTGCCCGCGGCTGTATGAGGACCATTGCCCTGGGTTGATGGTAGTTCAGTTTAGCTGATGCCCTTTCCAATGGCTCCAGCCACTGCCGGAGTTGGGGACATGGCGCCATCCTCACACTCCCTTCTCACAACCTAGATGCCTCCGGTGGCCCGGATCTCGGTGAAAGCTCCCACCGTCCTGGAGGCGGCAGCTCCGGGCTCGGAGAACGGAGCCGTTCTGACCAGAGGGTAAGTGCTGTGCCTGCAGCCTGGCTGCCTCGGGGCTCCCCACCCGCTCCCGTCCTGCTCCTGCGGCCAGAGAGTAACAGGTGGCCCGGCCGTCAGACCCTCAAGAAGCTAAAACAGAATCCCTGCCAGCTGTAAATTACCTTTTAATGAGGGCAATAATCCTGGGTTTCTGTCGCGCCACATCAGCTTTTCCCCTAGGATTAAGCTGAAGTGTTTTTGATGGTTTCCACTTCATTAACCCCACTCTTTAGACTAGGAGAAGTCTAAAGAGGGAGGGGTTTTGGTTAATTAGATAAATGTAATCACAGGCCATATGCAAAGCCTCCTGAAGGCATGCTGGTGTCAGAAACGCCTCACGAATTAGATTAAGGGCCCCTGCCCGGGTAAAAAGTACGTGAGCTACAAATGTTTCAAGCCAAATTTATAACCAGCGCGTTACTATTAACTCTGACCCAGAACCAGCAGCTAGAGTAGCAGGAGTGATAAGCCCCCCCAGGAACGCCCTCACTGCCTTCAACATGGCACAAAGAAGATGGCAAGCAAGAGCCTTAAACTCAACTCAGCGCGTACATTTACGCCCCCATCATGATCTTCCAGACTGGAGAGGGCAGAAAAGTGGCTTCAGGGATGATGAAGGGTATGGGTTCTTGACTCAGATCTGCCTGCGTGCCTGGCACTGCTGCTGACTTGCTATGACTTCAGGCAAGTTATTCAGACCTCTGTGTCCTCGCTTCTTTAAAAACAAACCCAAACCAAAAGAATGGGGACGATCATAACCTCTTGAGAGATTATTGTGAGAATAGGATGAGATAATGTGCGAAGAGCTTAGCTCTAACGGTTGCATCATTTTTTAAGAAGCTTACAACCTGGGAATCGGAAAGACACGTGCTTGGGAAGGTGATAGATGCTCACATATGAGGGACCATGCACCACAATATCAACCCAAGGTCTGCACACCTTGAAAGCTGAGGGAGTTAGAGGAGGAACAGACCAGTGTGAAGCCCTTTTAGGTGAAAGAAAGCCATCTGGAATGAATGATAAAAGCCAAGCCACTCCACGTATTGGGACCTAGTTAGAGAAAAGTATCTTTTCGATTGTATTGAGTTTATAGTAGCAAATTGTTCTGAGCGGCAATGGCTGTTGCTGACTGCTGCAGTAACCAGCAAACACGAACCGCGTGCCTCAAGAGACGCGCCCTTTCCATCCGCGCAGCTGCATTGCAAAGGGTTCTTCTAAATGGCCCGTTTCTCTCTAAGCTTAGACGTTCTCATTTCCATTTGTTCCTGGACCCTGGCTATTGAAAAGAAAACAAAGGCCATTCTTTCACTGAAGGAGAGCAGGTGAGAAAAATGAACATTTATTGAGATGGACAATGTGCCGGATGCTTTATGACCTTATTTTCCTCCTCACAAAAGCCCCTTGAGTTAGATGAAATTATCCCCATTTTGCACATGAGGAGACTGAGGCTGGCTGAGGTCAAATCACTTGCCTGAGGTCACACAGTAAGTGGGGAGCAGGATTCAGCCCCAGGGCTCATGGGCTTTCAATAGCTGACGCTTTGTGACATCTGCTCTTTCCAGCAAGATCGTTTGTGCAGAGGTGGAGGGATGGGGGGTTGGGGTGAGGAGGGGCAGAGTTTGGAACAAGGGCAGAACTTGGGATCCATGAGCCAGTGTGCTCAGGGCCACCTCCTTCCCTCTCCCCATGCAAGGACCTCCCTGGGGCAGGGGGATGGGGTGTCATTCCTGCGTGGGCCCCAGCAGTGACCCTCCACCGTGGTCACAGGATGTATGAGCAGAGGACGAGCCAGGGCTCTGGCGCCTCTTCTCGAGGGCAGCAATTAAAAGACAGGCTCAGCACAGTGACCGCCCTCCTCACCCACCTGCGGATTTTCTGCAGATCCAGGCACCTCAAGAAGATGACTGAAGAGTATCCTACCCTCCCTCAGGGAGCAGAAGCCTCCCTACCGCTGACAGGAAGTGCCTCCTGCGGCGTCCCCAGCATCCTCCGGAAAATGTGGACCAGGCACAAGAAGAAGTCTGAATACATGGGAGCTACCAACAGCGCCTTTGAGGCTGACTAAAGGTGACCCTCCCCAGGTGCCCTGCGCTGGCCCGAGTTCACTGCACAAGGGGAGGAAACTTCCAGATCGGAACTGAGCGATGTTCACCTCTGCTACTAGCTGGTCCCCGCACATCACCCTCCAGTACTAACTAATCGCCCTGGCTCAGGAAACGGGAAAGGAACCTCCCTCGAAGGCAAAAGAAAACTGTTCCTTCTTAGAATCGATAAAGCCATTGGTCTGAAAGTGACTTCGGGAGGTCATCAAGTTTATATCCCTATGTTCAAGCAAAATGGCACCAAAATCAAACTTTCCCAACCCATTTTAAAGACCTCCAAGGAAGGAAGCAGGCAATTCCTGAGTCTTCCTTGTGAGTCGTTCTAATTTCCGGTATAAATGTAAGAATTTGATGTTTCAGGCACTTGTAAGCACAATGGTTCTCACTGTTCCTGTCACCATATTTATTTCATCTTGATGAGGTAGGATTTTTAGTGACAAAGTGCTATATATATTTACTTAGTAGTTCTAATATTCATTTGAGGGTATCATCAAGATCAGTTCTGATGATCATTTGGCATGATTGCATGAATTCTCTATTCTTTTACATGTGATTTTTCTATAGGAAAACATGATTTAAATTTTTGAATGCTAATATTTTCTGAAATGACACAGTCTAGTGGAATTAATAATACCTTGCTTGGGTATAATTATTTTAACTTTTGAAAATGCTCCCCCATCCATTACCTCTTATATTCACAAAATTCCTGTTAAAGAAAGCACAATTATTCCCAATCTACAGATGGGGAAGCTAAGGGCCTTAAGAGGTTATGTGACTAGATACCAGATCGTGGAACTAGATACCAGGTCCTCAGCTTCTGTACCAGACTCCTTGCTTTGCCTACTCTAGTAACTGAGTTGAAGATGGTTTTGAGGGGTAGGAATATGTCTCTGGGGGCAATATTTGAAGGCAACGATTTGACAAAGTTAGAACAAGTACATGATATAAATGATATAAACCATTCATATGGTTTCATAATATATCATATTATGCTTTCCTTCTTTTAATGGAAATGTCATCATCAATTCTATCATCAACATCAGTAGCCTCAAAATGATAACATGATAATGATAGTTACCATTTATTAAATGCTTACTATGTGCCAGGTGTGATAGTGAGCACTTTACATACCTTATCCCGATCTTTCTGCCAACTCTGAGTTAGGTGGCCTTCCCCATTTAATAGACATGGCTTTAAAGTAGTTAAATGATTAGTCTGAAGGCACCTAACCCATATGGGTGTCAGGCTCCAATGCCTGTGTTATATCTACTCCTTCACACAAGAATATTCAGAACATAGAGAAGAACCAAGGCCAGTAAATAATTTTCATATCAAATGCTAAACATAATTGATTGGCACAGGCTGCCTAGAGCGCTGTGTGGAGCTAGAGTCTGAGATAAAGGAGTGCAGTGATCAATTGGTAATGCCTGCCTGTGGAGCGGATTAGTGGGATATGCCTCGTATATGTGTCATCTGTGGCCTCAACTCTGCCCCCAGGAGGCTTGTTTTCTAACTCAGAAGCTTAAATTAATCCAACCCACTTAACAAAACCAGCGACTCCATAGTGAAATTCAGTCTAAGACCAGGTTGGAAATTGCCATTTTTTGGTTACAAGGAAGACCTGGGCCACATCACTGGTCTCAGACTCAGCTGTTATTCACATGCTGCTGCTCTGTGACCACATGTTGCTTTTTGATCTCTAAATTACCTGCTTCCACATCTCCAGGTGAAATGTAAGAAGGCATGGGGGATAAGAGGCCTGGGCTTCTGGGCTTTCACCTTGCTGACCTCTGCTCTTCAACCATTGTTTTAGACTCCGAACACCCAGTCTTCCCATCAGAACATGACTTGGAGATTTGGGCATCAAGTGCTCTTTCAATGAAGTTCCCAGTGGACTGTGTAATAGTCTTACAGTGTATGGGTGAAGGGACCCGGAACAAAGGTAGGGAGAACACACGTAGTTTACACTGGACCTATCAGAGTATCCTATGACTATTTATTTTAACTTATTTACTTTATAACTGATGTCCTCTATTTGTATGTGGCAGCTGGAGATCTACGTAGGCTGGAACTTATTTATTTTTCATTTAAAAATTTCATGATGAAGTGTTTGCCTTGTATAGAACATTTTCATTGGCCAGTTCAAATGAAAATAAAGCCTGCTTTGTTTGTGACATTAATAAATCAGCACAAGAGTATGCCTGGGGCTCCTTCATTGAATGAGAGAAGGCTTTCACAAAGGGAAAGAATTATGCATCTGTACCTCATTGCTCCTTTACCTAAATGAAAAGGATTGTGAGAAAGAACCCAGCATGTTCTTTCCATCCTAAGGCAATGTCTGGTTTTGATATTACAGGCCCCGCCCAACAGTCAGCACCGGGGCCACTTCTGTTGCGGTCTGGCCTGGCCTGACCTGTGCTCTCAGGGTTCACCCTCCTCCCTGGGATGCTGCCCTCTGTCCCCACCACAAACCCCAGGGGGCTCAGTGACCATCCCTCTGTGCCCACCTCACAGTCAGCCTGTCTGGAGACTGCCCCCGTGACTCACATCACAGTCACTTGCCGAAGGACGCCAAGGCTGGCTGCAGACGGCTGTCCGGGAATGAAGGAGCCTGGAGTCCTCTTGAGCCAGAGGCAACAGGAGTTCCAAGACATTTAGGGTAATAAAGTCACCTCTGTTAGGACCAAGTCCCAGTCACATATTTCAGTTCTTACTGGATGCTCTCTGTGGCAGGCCTCCACCCCGCCCCTAGATCTGGCAGATGGGCAGTGGGTAGGGAAAGCAGCGACAGCCAGAGCCCGATTTGAAAAGGCATCATGTGACACGTTGTCTCTGACTCTAAGTTGGCAGAGACCTGGGGACATGCAAGGAGAAGCACAGACAAAAAGACAACTCTCCTAAGGATTACAATTCCATTTAGTTTTCAATTTCTTATAAGAATGTCAGCCTCTGTTGAGAGGTTTGTGGTGAAGGCACTGCCACGGTGCAGAGGGACAGAGATCTCAGGGGGCAGTCACTTTGGCTATGGGACAAGACTCATACCTATGAATGTCCTCTGTTGGGAGAGGCATGTGCTGCCCAGGGAGTGGAACTGACCTAAAGAAAAACCTGATGTGTGACTCCATCATTGACAGGGCAGCTGGCTCTGTGCCCCTTGTTGGGTCTGTGGAGAAACAAGTACGGAGGCTCATACCACCTCACCCATAGGCCCTCCTTCCACCCCTCGTGCTCCTGGAAACCTCGTTAAGTCCCAAGCCCGCGGCTGGCCCCTAGGAACACAGGTTGCCATGAGGCTAAACTCCCTTCCCCTGGAGCCAAACATCCAGGGCTTTGCCTGTTGGCCTAAGAGGTGCCTGTGCTTTTCCAGGAAGGACAGGGGGATCTGGATCCAGCCCCCAGTGGGGAGGGCTACTGGAATTCCGGGCAAGTGCTGACCCACGTTTTGGACTCCATCCGCAGAAGAACAAGTTGAATTTCCTACTCTGACCACCTGGGTCCCAGAATTCTTCAGGGAGAAGCTCCACTTAACACCAGCCAGCTTTTGCTCACAGACTCCACGGAGCTCAGGGTTATGGGGGGAAGAGGAGGTGGGGAGGACATCAGGAGTTCATCAGCAGCCCCTGATGAACCAGACACAGCTATTTCTAAAATCAAATGCCACAGCCAGTCCTCCAAGGGATCACATTCTCTGGGCGACCACGTTCAGATACAGGGCAAGAAGCAAAGCAAACAATGGAAATGGTTTCTTTGTTTCACCCAGGACTGGCTCTGGCCACACTAAAACTGCGGTGACAGCAGCTTGTTCTCAGTTTCTCAGTGTCCGCCCACCCCACCCCTGCCATCTTCCCAGTCTGCATAAGCACACACATCATCTTTCTGTCCCTTTCCCCACTTTCCCTCCCCCTGCCCCTTGACCTCTGGTGGGGCCTGAGCCCTCCCGGTGTCCTCTGCCCACCCAGGGCTCCGACCTCCTTTATCCCACAAAGGGCCTCCCATCTTGGGTACCCCATGCTCTGAACTTCTCCAACTGCCAGAAACACTCACTGGCTATGAAAGCTTGAGAAGCTGTTGAACCTCATGGACACTCAGTTTCCACAGCTGTTAAAAAGAAAATGTGGTATCTTCCTCCGAATGTCCTGGAAAAGATGCAACGAAACGTGGGCATGAATATGCAGCCAGTACGCAGCAGTATAGTGGTGCGCGTGGGAAAGTGTGGCCGTGCTCCCATGCTAGCTGGTAAAGGTCAAAGCCCAGAGCTCCCTGAAGCACCACCCACCCAGCCCCGGTTACCCAGGCCCTCCCCGGGACCCTTGCAGACTGCTGTCCCCTGGACCAGCTGCTGGGGGTAATGCCCAGCTCTAGGGTGCAGGGGCTCCAGGGCCCACTCAGCGCCAGGACCAGCGTTGGTTCTCATGGGTTGTTTGCCCAGGCAGCGCCAGTTGTTAAAAAATCTGTGCTTCCCACCTGGAGACAATGTGTTTGAATGTGCCTGTGTTGTAAGTTGAGGCATAGACCACATGATCGTAAGGGGGGCTAAGGTATGGAGGGGGAACCCTTTGAACCGTATCAGTCATTTGTGCCTTAGAGTAGGTGAACGAAGGAAAGGAGAAGAGGGTTTCTTAGGGACCAGGAGGTAAGGTGAAAGGAGGAGGTGAAATGCTGAGGCAGGAAGGGAAGAAAGGGCCTGGAAAGGGGAAGCAAATTCAGGCGACTTTCTCCACTTTGTCTAGAGACCTGCTTCTCACCACCAGTGTTTTAAATTCCTTGGAGCCGAAGTACGATATGCCCGGAAAACTCACGTCCTCCAGGAAGAAGAAAGGAAGTGGCCAGCACAGGCGGTACTGCAGGGGCCCGCTTGCCAGCCTGTGCCCCACGATCACCCAGGGGCTGGGGATGAGCACCAGCCTCGTGGCAGGAAGCCTGACTGTAGGCCCAGTCGCACACTGACTTGCAGTGTGTGTGTGTGTGTGTGTGTGCGCGCACGTGTGCATGTTGTGTGTTGTGTGTGTTTGTACATGTGTTGTGTGTGTCCTGTTGGTCAAGCTGCTTACGTTTCTCTGAGCCTCCACTGCCCTTCCTCTGAGACGCATGGATTCAGTCACCTGCCCAGTGGCCCTCACAGACTGATGAAAGCTCGAAGAGAGCCGGTGCATAGAAGGGCTTTATGAATTATGAATTGCTTTTCCACCATATGGTGTTGTGATAATCCGCTCCATTCAGAAAGAAGCAGAGCTGGGAGTGGGGAGGAGTGACTCAGGAAGCTCAAGGCGGGAGTGAGGGCTGAGGAGCTAGTCAGCGGCCCAGAATAGAACCATTCTCAGAGCCTGGAGCCCGACTCCTGGGCCAGGCCCGTCGTCAGCTGGTGGGCTCCAGGCCGACGGGGCCCCAGGCTACCTGCTCCCCCCACCAACCCACCCTCACACCCCTCCCCAGGTGGCCGCCCGCCCGGCCAGGCCAGGGCAAGCCGGCGGCCCTAGGCTCCCAGGCAGGAAGTGGAAGCAGCGACCCCTCCTTCGACTTCGCCGAGAATCCAAGCGGCCCTCCCGCTCCAGGAGCTGAGCGCTCACTGCCAAATGCCGCCCCGGCCCCTTGCCAACGATCCTCACCATCAAAACTCCCCCGCAGACGAGACCTACAACGCACATGGGCTCAGGAGCTCCCAGGCCCCGACGAGGCACGCTGGCCCCCGTCCCACCTGCCCCAGCCGGGCTCCAGCCCTTCCGTTCCAAGGCAGGCAGCAGACACCGGTCCCCGCAGGGCTCAAGACCGAAGAAGTACGAGGGCTCGGGGTCTGGAAGCAAGCTGGCCCGCCTGGGCGTAACTAGGCGGGGATTTGATGTTTCACAAACAAACAGGGCTCCAAGGCATTCCTGCCGCTTGCTCAGGCCAAGGAAAGCAAGGTAATTACTCAAGGAATAGTGACCTCATCAGGAAAGTAGGCTCCCCAGTCTCTCACTCAAACCCCGTATCCCCAAACAACCCAGGAGACTCCGTTTGTCATGAAAAACCCCAGAGAGGCACTGCCGTGTAGACCAAGCAGGTGGCCAGTTTAGAAGCTGGCTGGAAAGCGGGATGGAGACTTTTCCCTGCTGTCTGGAGAAACCACCCTCCCAGGGGAACGGGTTCCAGCCTCAGGGTCCTGCCCTCTTGCCACACATAAAGAAACCAGAACAAAGCCAAGGCTTTTGTCATCTGGGCTCCCTAGGACCCTGGCGGGGCTCTGGGTGTCAGCGTGCTGCCTCTGCAGCCCCTGGGAGCTGGTGCTCCTGTGAAGCCGCTCAGCCTGGTCCTGTTTCACTTTCCCATCTTCTCCTTTGTTCTTCCTCAGGATGCGGTGAGAGGCAGAGATTGGGGAAGGAAGCAGGAAGTAGGAGAAGGGATGCCTGGCTATTCTGTCTGTCTACTCCCTGCTCCTTCAGCCAGGGGGGAGGAAGGACAGAAAGCCAAGCCTGGCCTTTGAAACTGGATAAACACACTGCTAGGCGCCTAGGGCTGTGTGCCAGGGGCTACCCAAAACCACAGGCTAAACCCACACATCTTCCTGGGCCCTCCAGCTGGGGTGCAGTGAACTCCCTTACATTTAGATAAATGCAGCTATATCAACAAAAGCGAACATTACTGGGTGTTTACCATGTGCCAGACACTGTGCTAAGTGCTTAAAGTGCCTTGGCTCACGTAGACCTCCAAACAACGCTGTGAGGCAGTTCTTTCTTTTACCCACTCCATTTACCCCTACGTAGAGAGAGAGAGGCTTGTCTGAAATCACAAAGCCATCGGTGACAGGCCTGGAGATCTGACTCTGGAGACCACTGAATGTAGATGTCCGATTTGTGCACTGCCCTCAGGAGCCCTACTAGAGGCAAGTGCCATTGCTTTCTCCACACAAAGACACTGCCGGCTGGCACTGAAGGGGCACCTACCTGGAGGGGGCAAACTTGACTCAAATATTTCAGTTACACTTTGAGGCTCTCTTTGGAGGTGTTGTACCAAAAGAGCAATAAATTTTACATATAGATAGACAAATGGATAAATAGATAGATAGAGAGAGAGAGAGATCTTCCTCTTTCCTTCCTTTCTTTTTCTTTCTTAACCAACTTAGTCCTAAAGTTGTCTGTCCTGGCAAAGCAAGACAGGCATCCATGCAGGGTAAGAGAGCAGGGCCATAGTGACCCAGAGGGGAGGAGGGCTGGATCCTTTTGAGATAAAGGACACTACTGGAACAGTTGGAGAGACGGGAGCAGAGTGTGCAGATAGATGGCAGTCGTGTGTCCATGTTAGTTTCCTCATTGGCTGGTTCTGTTGGTGTTATATAGTGGAAGGTCTTTACGTGGAGGCTATCATGCTAGCAACTTACTCTTAAAATTTTATTACTTTTACCATTTCATTTACTTTTGAAACAAACCAGCAATGCATGCATATACTCTCATGGTAAAAAAAAAAAAATCAAGCAATACAGAAACTGCAATAAGGAAGAACCTTTGTATTCTATTACAAGTTAATCACTAAAGGGATGTTGCCTATACTCTTAAATTACACATAATGGCCCATCTCTGGGAACCCTGCCTAAACCCCCCCAGCTAATAAACATTAAGCTAAAATACCTTTGTTTAGCTCACAGGAAACATCCTGACCAGGCCTACCTGTGAATGACTGCAGGAAGGAAGAAATTAACACACCCCCTCTGGAGGCTGACCAGAACCAGGAAATGTTTGACTTTACTCCCTCTCTTTTTAGTAGAAAAGAAGTCTGAATTCTAACTTAGGCAAGATGGTTCTTTGGGACACGAGTCCACCATTTTCTTGGTCTGCTGGCTTTCTGAATAAAGTTCTAGCTATTCCTTGCCCCAACAACTTGTTTCTCAATTTACTGGCTTCTTGCATGGCACACAGTACGAGCTTAAACTCAGTAACAAATCTATTCCTTTAAAAATGTAATTCTCCACCCCACCCCTTCAACCTCAGCACATTTTTCAGAAGTCAACACTATTATTGAGGTGGCATTTTCATAGAATACAAGTATATAGGTAAGAGAATAGATCTTCAAAGTTCTCATCACAAGGAAAAAAACTCGTTCATGTGAGATGATAGATGATAACTAAACTTGTGATGATCGTTTCACAATATATACATACATCAAATCATTGTGTTGTACAACTTAAACTAATACAATGTTCTATGTCAATTATATCTCAATACAACTGGGGAAAAATAGAGAGATTGGTTCAAGCTGGCAGAGTAGAAGGACATGCGCTCACTCACTCTTGCAAGAGCGCCGGAATCACAACTAACCGCTGAACAATCATCGACAGGAAAACACTGAAACTCACCAAAAAAATACCCCACATCCAAAGACAAAGGAGAAGCTTTAATGAGATAGTAGGAGGGGCGCAATCACAATAAAATCAAATCCCATAACTGCTGGGTGGGTGACTCACAAACTGGAGAACACTTACACCACAGAAGTCTACCCACTGGAGTGAAGGTTCTGAGCCCCATGTCAGGCTTCCCAACCTGGAGGTCCGGCAACGGGAGGAGGAATTCCTAGAGAATCAGACTTTGAAAGCTAGTGGGATTTGATTGTAGGACTTCTACAGGACTGGGGGAAACAGAGACTCCACTCTTGGAGGGCACACACAAAGTAGTGTGAGCATTGGGACCCACGGGAAGAAGCAGTGACCGCATAGGAGACTGAACCAGACCTACCTGCTAGTGTTGGAGGGTCTCCTGCAGAGGCGGGGGGTGGCTGTGGCTCACCGTGGGGACAAGGACACTGGCAGCAGAACTTCTGGGAAGTACTCCTTGAAGTGAGCCCTCCCAGAGTCTGCCATTAGCCCCACCAAAGAGCTGGGTAGGCTGCAGTGCTGGGTCACCTCAGGCCAAACAACCAACAGGGAGGGAACCCAGCCCCACCCATCAGCAGACAAGCAGATTAAAGTTTTACTGAGCTCTGCCCACCAGAGCAACACCCAGCTCTACCACCACCAGTCCCTCCCACCAGGAAGCTTGCCCAAGCCTCTTAGATACCCTCATCCACCAGAGGGCAGACAGCAGAAACAAGAAGAACTACAATTCAGCAGCCTGTGGAAGGAAAACCATATTCACAGAAAGACAGACAAGACGAAAAGGCAGAGGACTATGTACCAGATGAAAGAACAAGATAAAGCCCCAGAAAAACAAATAAATGGAGATAGGCAACCTACCAGAAGAAGAATTCAGAATAATGATAGTGAAGATGATCCAGGACCTCGGAAAAAGAATGGAGGCAAAGATCGAGAAGATGCAAGAAATGTTTAACAAAGACCTAGAAGAATTAAAGAACAAGCAAACAGAGATGAACAATACAATAACTGAAATGAAAAATACACAAGAAGGAATCAATAGCAGAATAACTGAGGCAGAAGAATGGATAAGTGACCTGGAAGACAGAATGGTGGAATTCACTGCCGCGGAACAGAAGAAAGGAAAAAGAATGAAAAGAAATGAAGACAGCCTAAGAGACTTCTCGGACAACATTAAACGAAACAATATTCACATTATAGGGGTCCCAGAAGGAGAAAAGAGAGAGAAAGAACCCAAGAAAATATTTGAAGAGATTATAGTCAAAAACTTCCCTAACATGGGAAGGGAAATAGCCACCCAAGTCCAGGAAGCACAGAGAGTCCCATACAGGATAAACCCAAGGAGAAACACAACGAGACACACAGTAATCAAATTGGCAAAAATTAAAGACAAAGAAAAATTATTGAAAGCAACAAGGGGAAAATGACAAATAACATACAAGGGAACTACCATACGGTTAACAGCTGATTTCTCAGCAGAAACTCTACAAGCCAGAAGGGAGTGGCACGTATATTTAAAGCAATGAAAGGGAAGACCCTACAACCAAGATTACTCTACCTGGCAAGGATCTCATTCACATTCAACGGAGAAATCAAAAGCTTTACAGACAAGCAAGAGCTAAGAGAATTCAGCACCACCAAACCAGCTCTACAGCAAATGCTAAAGGAACTTCTCTAAGTGGGAAACACAAGAGAAGAAAAGGACCTACAAAAACAAACCCATAACAGTTAAGAAAATGGTAATAGGAACATACATACCAATAATTACCTTAAACATGAATGGATTCAATGCTCCAACCAAAAGACACAGGCGTGCTTAATGGGTACAAAAACAAGACCCATATATATGCTGTCTACAAGAGACCCACTTCAGACCTAGGGACACATACAGACTGAAAGTGAGGGGATGGAAAAAGATATTTCATGCAGATGGAAAACAAAAGAAAGCTGGAGTAGCAATACTCATATCAGATAAAATAGGCTTTAAAATAAAGAATGTGACAAGGACAAGGAAGGACACTACATAATGATCAAGGGATCAATCCAAGAAGAAGATATAACAATTATAAATATATAGGCACCCAACATAGGAGCACCTCAATACATAAGGCAACTGCTAACAGCTATAAAAGAGGAAACTGACAGTAACACAATAACAGTGGGGGACTTTAACACCTCAATTACACCAATGGACAGATCATCCAGACAGAAAATTAATAAGGAAACACAAGCTTTAAATGACACAATAGACCAGATAGATTTCATTGATATTTATAGGACATTCCATCCAAAAACAGCAGATTACATTTTCTTCTCAAGTGCACACAGAACATTCTCCAGGATAGATCACATCTTGGGTCACAAATCAAGCCTTGGTAAATTTAAGAAAACGGAAATCATATCAAACATCTTTTCCAAGCACAATGCTATGAGATTAGAGATCAATTACAGGGAAAAAAACGTAAAAAACACAAACACATGGAGGCTAAACAATACGTTACTAAATAACCAAGAGATCACTGAAGAAATCAAAGAGGAAATCAAAAAATACCTAGAGACAAATTACAACAAAAACAAGATGATCCAAAACCTATGGATGCAGCAAAAGCAGTTCTAAGAGGGAAGTTTATAGCAATACAAGCCTACCTCAAGAAACAAGAAAACTCTCAAATAAACCATCTAACCTTACACCTCAAGGAACTACAGAAAGAAGAACAAACAAAACCCAAAGTCAGCAGAAGGAAAGAAATCATCAAGATCAGAGCAGAAATAAATGAAATAGAAACAAAGAAAACAATAGCAAAGATTAATAAAACTAAAAGCTGGTTCTTTGAGAAGATAAACAAAATTGATAAACCTTTAGCCAGACTCATCAAGAAAAAGAGGGAGAGGACTCAAATCAATAAAATTAGAAATGAAAAAGGAGAAGTTACAACGGACACGGCAGAAATACATAGCATCGTAAGAGACTACTACAAGGAACTCTATGCCTATAAAATGGACAACCTGGAAGAAATGGACAAATTCTTAGAAAGGTATAACCTTCCAAGACTGAACCAGGAAGAAATAGAAAATATGAACAGACCAACCACAGGTAATGAAATTGAAACTGTGATTTAAAACCTTCCAACAAACAAAAGTCCAGGACCAGATGGCTTCACAGGTGAATTCTATCAAACATTTAGAGAAGAGCTAACATCCATCCTTCTCAAACTCTTCCAAAAAATTGCAGAGGAAGGAATACTCCCAAACCCATTCTATGAGGCCACCATCACCCTGATACCAAAACCAGACACAGATACTACAAAAAAAGAAAATTACAGACCAATATCACTGATGAATATAGATGCAAAAATCCTCAACAAAATACTAGCAAACAGAATCCAACAACACATTAAAAGGATCATACACCATGATAAAGTGGGATTTATCCCAGGGATACAAGGATTCTTCAAATACACAAACTAATCAATGTGATACACCATATTAACAAATTGAAGAATAAAAACCATATGATCATCTCAATAGATGCAGAAAAAGCTTTTGACAAAATTCAACACGCATTTATGATAAAAATTCTCCAGAAAGTAGGCTTAGAGGGAACCTACCTCAACATAATAAAGGCCATATACGACAAACCCACAGCAAACATCATTCTCAATGGTAAAAAACTGAAAGCATTTCCTCTAAGATCGGGAACAAGACAAGGATATCCACTCTCACCACTATTATTCAACATAGTTTTGGAAGTCCTAGCCCTGGCAATCAGAGAAGAAAAAGAAGTAAAAGGAATACAAATTGGAAAAGAAGAAGTAAAACTGCCACTGTTTGCAGATGACATGATACTATACATAGAGAATCCTAAAGATGCCACCAGAAAAGTACTAGAGCTAATCAATGAATTTGGTAAAGTTGCAGGATACAAAATTAATGCACAGATATCTCTTGCATTCCTATACACTAACAAAGAAAGATCGGAAAGAGTAATTAAAAAACAATCCCATTCACCATTGCAACAAAAAGAATAAAATACCTAGGAATAAACCTACCTAAGGAGGTAAAAGACCCATACTCAGAAAACTATAAGACACTGATGAAAGAAATCAAAGATGACACAAACAGATGGAGAGATATACCATGTTCTTGGATTGAAAGAATCAACATTGTGAAAATGACTATATTACCCAAAGGAATCTACAGGTTCAATGCAATCCCTACCAAATTACTAGTGGCATTTTTTACAGAACTAGAAAAAAAAATCTTAAAATTTGTATGGAGACACAAAAGACCCCGAATAGCCAAAGCAGTCTTCAGCGGAAAAAATGGAGCTGGAGGAATCAGACTCCCTGACTTCAGACTATACTACAAAGCTACAGTAATCAAGACAATATGGTACTGGCACAAAAACAGAAATATAGATCAATAGAACAGAAGAGAAAGCCCAGAGATAAACCCACACACCTATGGTCAACTAATCTATGACAAAGGAGGCAAGGATATACAATGGAGAAAAGACATTCTCTTCAATAAGTGGTGCCGGGAAAACTGGACAGCTACAGGTAAAAGAATGAAATTAGAACACTCCCTAACACCATACACAAAAATAAACTCAAAATGGATTAGAGACCTAAATGTAAACCGGACACTATAAAACTCTTAGAGGAAAACATAGGAAGAACACTCTTTGACATAAATCACAGCAAAATCTTTTTTGATCCACCTCCTAGAGTAATGGAAATAAAAACAAAAATAAACAAATGGGACCCAACTGGGAGAAAATATTTGCAAACGAATCAATGGATAAAGGATTAATCTCCAAAATATATAAACAGCTAAAGCAGCTCAATATTAAAAAAACAAACAACCCAATCAAAAAATGGGCAGAAGACCTAAATAGACATTTCTCTGAAGAAGACATACAGATGGCCAAGAAGCACATGAAAAGCTGCTCAACATCACTAATTATTAGAGAAATCCAAATCAAAACTACAATGAGGTATCACCTCACACTAGTTAGAATGAGCATCATCAGATAATGTACAAACAACAAATGCTGGAGAAGGTGTGGAGAAAAGGGAACCCCCTTGCACTGTTGGTGGGAATGGAAATTGATACAGCCACTATGGAGAACAGTATGGAGGTTCCCTAAAAAACTAAAAATAGAATTACCAGATGACCCAGCAATCCCACTACTGGGCATATACCCAGAGAAAACCATAATTCAAAAAGACACATGCACCCCAATGTTCATTGCAGCACCATTTACAATAGCCAGGTCATGGAAGCAACCTAAATGCCCATCGACAGACGAATAGATAAAGAAGATGTGGTACATATATACAATGCAATATTACTCGGCCATAAAAAGGAACGAAACTGGGTCATTTGTAGAGACGTGGATGGATCTAGAGACTGTCATACAGAGTGAAGTAAGTCAGAAAGTGGAAAACAAATATCGTATATTAACGCATATATGTGGAACCTAGAAAAATGGTACAGATGAACTGGTTTGCAGGGCAGAAATTGAGACACAGATGTAGAGAACAAACATATGGACACCAAGGGGGAAAGTGGTGGTGGTGGTGTGATGAATTGGGAGATTGGGACTGACATATATACACTAATATGTATAAAATAGATAACTAATAAGAAGTTGCTGTATAAAAAATAAATAAAATAAAATTCAAAAAAAAGAAACTAGGAAAAAATAAAGAAAAAATGCCAAGAAACAATAATATAAAAAATTCCTTTTAATACTCACTATAGAAAAAAGAAATACTGTTGTTAAACTTTCATTACATTGGTTGTTAAAGTCAAAAAAGATTAGTAAGATATGTGCTGCTTTTGGGGAAAAAAATATATAAACAGACTTTTAAATCGTTCAGGAGAAAATAATGTTCTTTGCACTGTGCTTTTTAATTTCTAAATTCGAGACTGCTTCAAATAAATTTTAACTAAAGAGAAAACACACACACACAAAGCATGAGCCTTGAAAGAAAATTGGTTCTTAGGTTGAGACCCCCAGGGCACATCTTCATGGTCTTCTGCTATTAGAGGCACTAAAATAAAAATGTCTGGGGAGTCTGGCCCCAGACAAGCCAAGCTGTCTGGAGATTCCAGGTGCTCTGAGCTCCCCTGGGAGTGGAGGGTTCCCTCCTGGGGATCCATGCTGCCATGTCTGCTCACACCCTCCAGCCTCTACTTGGGAGTTCCAGCCGTGAAGGTGGCATAAGGAATCATGCCTTGGCCTGCAGGTTCTCCACTGCCTAGGAGACCCAGCTCCCACCCACCACCGGGAGCAAAGATGCCTGCCAGGTATCATCTTACTGATCACTCTACCAAGAAATGGTGTTTGTACTCCAGGTTCCCTCTCCACAAGGCACTGGTTACCACGGATGGAGAAACTGTGGGAGGGAGGGTGGCGTGAAAAAGTGCCAGCCTCACTGATGGTGGTGTCCCCAGCCTGGGGTTGTCCCTGCACAACTTCTGCACCATGAAGACTGCGCCTACCTGCTCCTCTGGGCTCAGAGCAAAGGGCACGGATATCTCCCCCATTTCCAATGACCTGACTGTGCTGTTGGATAGTCTTTCATTCTAAGGACCCAGAGAAGGCTGGAAACTCCTTCAGTGAGCCTGACCAGCACCACAGCTGACTTGCAGAGGGACAGAAAGCTGCCTGGGGCTCTGGGAGCCTGGAGGAGGGGGTCAGGCCCTCAGCCGGCCCATTACTCAGCAGGTGAGCCGGCTGCAAAAGAAGTGGTTGTGGTCCAGTGTCCAGTGTAACAGCACAAACAGTGTGGAGGTGCACAGTCAGTGCCCCGGGCTCCTTCACATAAAATCGCTGCATCACATGCGCTTGGGGATGGGTTGGGGGGGGGGGGCGGGCACAGAAAAAAACAGGTTGCCTTCTTGATGTGAGAACATTTCTCCAGCCTCAGAACATTTCTAAACTCCTTACTCTGATCACAAATGCAGGTGAGAACCATGGGCCTGATTCCTCAGTAACTCCCAAGTAAATTCACGGAGCGCTGGGGGTCTCCAGAATGAAAGACCCTCCCCCCACCAGGAAACCTGGATTTGTGGCAGAGATTTCAGAAGCACGTCCTCCTCCACAGTTTAATATTGTGTCTTGAAATGCAATCCCTGCCTTCCCTGTAAGACAACAAAAAGCAAAAGTTCTCCTAAGGAAACACCAAATTTAACAGTGCCGAAACTGGAATTACGGGGCAAGCAAGAGGAGGAGGTTAGGAAATATAAGCCAGCAGAAGTGAGCTGGGAATCAGGTGTGAGAGTTTGCAACAGGAGTCAGAAAGAAAAAGAGAAAAGAAAAGGAGCTTAAAGAAGCTTAGAATCAGAAAGCTGGATGATTTCAGACAGGATAAACTAATCATTCAGCAAACTGTGCCAGACACTGAGAATGCACAAATGAAAAGACAGTCCTTTCTCTTGAAAAATGCAATGGTCTAGTGGAAGACACAGACATAAACCAA
Source organism: Eschrichtius robustus (assembly GCF_028021215.1). Taxonomy (NCBI): domain Eukaryota; kingdom Metazoa; phylum Chordata; class Mammalia; order Artiodactyla; family Eschrichtiidae; genus Eschrichtius; species Eschrichtius robustus. Next base: position 12,604,628 of record NC_090840.1, read on the forward strand.
TTAGAAAACCACATGATCCTTGGTACAGTTGAGGCCTTTACAGGCTCCTCAAGGATAATAAAGGAGTGAGCCTCTGACTGGGGGAGCTGGGGACATCTGAGCTGGGTATTGAAAGACGAGCACACGTTTTGCCAAGAAAAGGGAAAGGGCCTGAGGACATTCCAATGATAAGTCAGTTAGAAAGGACTCCAAGGAAAGGTGCAAAGACACCAGTCCAGGGAGACTTCTCTTCCTGTGAGAGAGTAGCATATCTGGGCAAGATGTCTGGACCCTTTGGCAAGAGGTTTGGGGAATGCAATGCAGGTTGGCCTGAACTCAAGGGGACGGTGGGCAGGGAGAGGGAATGGTCTGGATTATACTTTACATGTAGGCTTTCCCCTCAGATTACTTACGCATAAAATAGGGATAATAATTAGTACTCTGCAAAGTGATGGTAAAAATATCACTAGAGATTATCATACTAAGTGAAGTAAGTCAGAAAGAGAAAGACAAATACCATATGATATCACTTGCATGTGGAATCTAAAGTATGACACAAATGAACCTATCTATGAAATAGAAAGAGATTCACAGACACAGAGAACAGACTTGTCATTGCCAAGGGGGAGGGAGGTGGGGGAGGGATGGATTGGGAGTTTGGGATTGGTAGATGCAAACTATTACATAGAGAATGGATAAACAACAAGGTCCTACTGTATAGCCCGGAGAACTATATGCAATACCCTGTGATAAACCATAATGGAATTTTTAAAAAAGAATGTGTATATATATATATATATATATATATATATATACACACAACTGAATCACTTTGTTGTTCAGCAGAAATTAACACATCATTGTAAATCAACTATACTTCAATTTAAAAAATATTATATAATATACATCCTAAAAAAAAAAAGTTAACCACCCTCAGTTTGCCCAGAGGAATTCAAGATGATCCATCTCTTTCCTGGGAACTAGAATGCCTGAGAAAGCAGGGTTGGTACCGTGCCCTCTGAAGGAGAGAAGAGCCCTTTCGACACTCCCACCTCTCCGACGAGTGGAGGGAGCTGCAGGAGAGGCCCTGATGGTGGCCCCGCAGGCAGCCATCACCCCAGCCCCACCCCTGTGAAGCCAAACCTGAGGCAGGTCACCCATCCCCCCCAATAGCTGAGGTCATTCCTGAGTAGAGGAGCCTATGGCTGTGAGGCATGGAGCTCGCAGCAGCGATGGAGGCTCTTGCCCAGGGCACAGAGCTCCGTGGCACCTGTGGCCCAGGAACAAATATGACCCCATGGCTGGTTGTGCCTCTCGGAAGAAGAAATTCTGGGCAAGGAACTTGGAGCCAACCTTCAGGGGAATGATGCCGGTACGGGCCGAATTGTGTGCCCCCAAAGGTTCACACATCGAAGTTTCAACACCCAGTACCTTGGAACGTGACCTTATTTGGAGAAAGGGTCTTGACAGAGCTAATCAAGTTAAAACGAGGCCATTAGTGTGGGCCCTAGTCCATTATGACAGGTGTCCTTGTAAGAAGAGGAGATATGGACACAAGAGACACACTTGGAGGGAAGAGGATGTGATGAGACACAGGGAGAAGACAGCCAACTACAAGCCAAGGAGAGGGACCTGAGACAGATCCCTCCTTCACAACCTCAGAAGGAACCAACCCTGCTGACACCTTGATTTCAGACTTCCAGCCTCCAGGGCTGTGAGACAATCAATTTCAGTTGTTTAAGCCTCCTTCCACCCAAGTCGGTGGTGCTTTGTTACAGCAGCCCAAGCAAACTAATCCAGATGCCCAGGCAACTCCATTCTCCACTGTGGCTCCCTTCAGGCAGGGTTTCTCAAACCTGAATCATGTGTAGACCCCTTTTAAAGGAGGGGAAAAATTCTCTAGCTCCACACCCCACCCCTATGACAATTTAACTGATTTTTTTAATGTTACTTAACTAGTTATAAGAATCAAGCATAAATTTTTATTTTTGCTCTTGTAAAACGATAAAATCAAAACCGTATGTTCTCTGTATTGATTCTTTAAGATTATCAATTGAAATAAAATCCGAGAATTTAAAAATTCTTGTAGAGAGGTCATAAACCCTATGGTTGATATGAACTCTGGAATAGGATTGAGCTGTTATCCCCAGGATAAGTTGCTCCGTTGATCAATATTTTGGATCAACATGTGATAAAATATTTTGACTAGCTGGTCTAGATGTTAATCACTCGGAGGATATTTTATTCTCCAAGGTCATCCCAACCAAAATTTTCGGCCCATTTAAAGTTTCGTTATCCCTTGATTTGGTTGATTTTTGTTGTTTTTGGACTAATTAATTAAAATTCCATGGAGTCAAAAGAAAATTCTTGTAGAGATCTTGGGGGTTTCACTTTGAGGAAAACTGACCTAAAAACTTCATGTTTGGGGAAGCTTCTATGTTCCCCTAAAGCAACACAATGAGTGGACATCGGTGAACAGCCCCAGGAATCATAGAATCACATGGACACCAGGATGGTGCAGTAACACTGGTGTGTCTCTGAGAAAACAACTTCTCTGTTCCCCTGCAGAGAATCTTCTTGAAATTAAGAAACTGATAGCTTCCCGGGGCTCGGGGCCTGTAGTCAGTTGTTGAGCAGGAAGGAGGTTATGGAAGAGATAGTCACATGGAGATGGGTAGCTCCCCAAATGTGACTGTCCCTCCATAGTCACTGTGTCTATCTCATGGCAGATTTGCAGGCTTGGTTTAGCAAAATAAATAAATGAATAAACAAATAGACAGATAAATCATTTTTAAAGTATCCCATGTGTTATGGGCTGAACTGTGTTTCCCCCAAATTCATACATTGAAATCCCAACACTTAGTACCTCAGAATGTAACCATATTTAGAGATAGGGTTTTTAACAAGGTGATCAAAATTAAATGAAGTCATAAGCCTGGGGTCCTAATCCCATAGGATCGGCATCCTTATAAGAAGAAGAGACACCAGGGGTGCACAAGCACAGGAGAAAGGCCAGGTGAGAACACAATGAGAAGGTGCCGTCTGCAAGCCAAGGAGAGAGGCCTCAGGAAAAACTGAACCTGGTAACACCTTGATCTCAGACTTCTAGCCTCCAGAACTGTGAGACAATACGTTTCTGTTGTTTAAGCCCTTGTCTGTGGTATTTTGTTATAGCAGCCCTAGCAAACTAATACCCCCCCACATAGATGATCTTTCTCCAGGTCAACATTCCCCAGCGCATTATTTTGTTCATGATCTGAGTGGGCATCTTACAACACTGTGGAGGGCATCATGCTGGCTTCTGTGGGAGCTGCTGAGATCAAGGTTGGATATCTGTGGAAATGTCTCATCTCCCCCTACCAAACTGTCATTCTTTAGAGGCCAGAACTGCATCTTGTTTCTCTGTGAACGAGAGCACGTAGGGGTCTCCCAGTAAGTATTTGCTGGCTGTGTGAATGAAAAATAGAAACAGGACATGATCTAATTTTATATTGAAAAATATATAAAGAATATATACTAAAACATTCATAAGAGATTATCTTTGCATGTAGGATTATGGATGATTTAACTTTTAATATTTTCATATCAGTGTTTTCTTTATTTCCCACAATAAATGTGTATTATTATTATTATTATAATAAGATAAAATAGGGGGTATTTATTTTGCCTTGCTTGTTGATTTGTGTACCCAGAGCTGTCACTCACTGAGATGATGAGAATGGAATTTAAATTCATTCCCCTGCTGATCAAACCTGGAGAAAAACCTGAGCCCTGATGAAGACCAGGGCCACAGTGACTTGTCCCGCTGTCCCCCTGAGTCCAGAGCACAGGTTCTTACACAGAATAAAGTCCCCAGATCATCGGCCAGCCCTAAGTCCTGTGATGTCCTAGGAGACAAGGCCTGGTATCCAGGAAGGGGTGTCCAGCAGGCTAGGAGGAAGCAGGGAATTCAACACAAGGACCAGCATGTTGCCTGCACTGGGAGCCACTGACAAGCCATCTAGATATTCATGTTGCTGGTCCAGGGAAATGAGGTCTGTGTCCATTCATGGAGCTTCTCAATGCCACGGTCACCCTGTCTCCTATGAAGATTTGTCATAGGATTTGTCAATGACATTTGTCAAATGTCAAAGATTTGCACAGGCTGCAGCTCACTCTTGGGCAAATTCAGCATCCACTATGTAACATAAATGGTCCTGAGACCCTCCAACCAAAATGATCTCTTATTTTATCCAACAAGAAGGTCTAAAATCCCCACCACCAGAAGCCACACTTAAGGTCAGGCATTATCTACTGGAGGATCCGAGGGTAACTGCTCGTTAATCCATCAGCATGTTAGCCTTCAGAAGTAGAGTCCCAAGGAATTGAGATGTAGGCCATGCACCTTCTGACACATGAAGAAGTTGAGTATCTACAACAGCTCTTCTCGAACATGAGCAATGCACAGACCCCTCTCAAAGGAAAAAAGTCACTTGTATCCCCAATATTGACTCAATTTATTGTTATTCTAAAGCAACTTAAATACTTGCAGACACATAATTAGGTTGAAAAACATGCTTACAATGTGGAAATGTATGTTGAATATGGAAAACTTAAATACCAATAAAATCCAAACTACTCTATTACTGTAATGTGACAAATTGAACTGTTTTGCTGAAGCTAATTCACTGTGTACAACTGGAGTGCAGTACTGACCACAGCTGCAAAGTTCTCATTCTGGAGATATTCAGGCCTGCAGCTGTCCTACCGAGTTCTCTCCGTTTGAACTACCGTGAAACCTGCACTGTATCAGCCACAGTCCAGTCTGGCTTTCTCTTGGCTCCAACACATCACTTACATATTCCATCCTCTTCCGTTCTTTTTCTACTAGACGATTAAAGATATTCTTATCTACTTGACACTTATGCCATTGTAAGCAGCAACAGTGAAATCCTGGCACCAAAAAGGAATCACTGCAACTTCAGTAACAAGACATTACCCAGATCACCAAGACGATGCTAGATTATCACAAATGAGAGCACATCTTCAAAAATTCTCATTGATAACTCTGTGGATCTCCAGTTTGAGAAATGTTTAATCATAAGGTGGGCTACTGTCCGGAGAAAATAAACTCAGGTAGAGAACAAAGTTGGAGGAAACTTAAAGGAGGAAGCAGAAATTGTAATTGGTTGCTGTTAGGAAAATTCAAGAAAGAGGAGAAGGAGTTCGAAAGAAGTTAAGGAATGTAAACAGATAGAAAAGCAAACAAACAAAAAATACCTACTTTTATTATTGAAGATGACGATGATGTCTGGTTTGGTTTTGGCTAGGGCTGCCTCTGGATTTAACCTAACCATCTTATCATATAACCATCTTATTATATAGTAGTATTTAGCATGTGGTTGAATCAGACAACCCTGAGGAAAGATTTCAGTGCCACAGTTTCTCACATAAGTTCAAGAAGTTGCTTGAGCTCTCTAAATCTCAGCTTCCTTCTTTGCAAATAGGGATAATAATTGCACCTTCCTCAAATGGTTGTTTTGAGGATGAAATGACATAATCCATGTTTTTTAAAAATCACCAATGCAGTGAATGGCACATAGTAAGTGCTCAATTAATAACTATTTCCAACACAAAATTTATTTTAGCCACATTGACCATAAAAATAAACAAGGGACTTAAGAATAACTAAATTAACTAGTGTACAAACTTGCATTTGGTCTTATATTTTAAACTATTTTTCCTAATACATATTTATGAAATAAAATTTTATAAAATACATTGAAATGATTTATTAAAATTCATGTCAACAAAGAACTAATAACAAACATTATCCAAAAGATCAATCTAAACTTGCATTGTTTCCCAATGATTGGCTTCCTGTATACCAATTCACTAGTCAGTTCTCCATAAGGCCACATATAAGAATTGTGTGAAATTTTATCTTAAAATAACTCCACTTTGTTAAATATGTTTAAAATATTCAACAGGAGAGGAAAGATAAAACTACTTTTACACGTTTTAAAGGCTGGTAATTGCCGGGCTACTTAAGAAATTTGATGCAAAACACCTTTCACAGGAAACAGAGATGCCAAAATTAGTAGAAATTTGATTTCCAAGGAAATCATTCCTGGTTAGGGAAAAAAATCACTGGAGTCAAGTTGAGATAGGCTCTTTTCTCGTGTGTGTGTTTGCGTGTGTGTGCGTGCGCATGTGTGTGTATCCTCCAAAAGAGGAAATGTGAAGTAGGACTCATCCAGGAAAAAGGAATTTGAGGGCTTCCTTCTTTTTAATATAAATTTATTTATGTATTTATTATTTATTTTTGGCTGTGTTGGGTCTTCGTCGCTGCACACGGGCTTTCTCTAGTTGTGGTGAGCGGGGAATACTCTTCATTGCGGTGCTCAGGATACCTTCGTTGCGGTGCTCAGGCTTCTCACTGCGGTGGCAGCTTGTCTTCTTGCGGAGCACGGGCTCTACGTGAGCAGGCTTCAGTAGTTGTGGGTCATGGGCTCTAGAGCGCAGGCTCAGCAGTTGTGGTGCACCAGCTTAGTTGCTCGGTGGCAGGTGGTATCCTCCCGGACCAGGGCTGGAACCCATGTTCCCTGCGTTGACAGGCAGATTCTTAACCACTGCACCACCAGGGAAGTCCCTAAGGGCTTCCTTGAGATTAACAAAGTAGTTTTAGCAAGAGTAATATTAGCTGGTTGGAAGAAGTTAAACCCAGAGTACAATCATGAAGCAGGCAGGTCATCAGTGATTCTCAAATAAATCAGCAAAGACAAAAATCCATGTGACTAACAGAGAGGTCAACAGGCAGCCAGTGCCCCAGGACTTATAGATAAATGAGAAAACCCATAAGCAGGCTAACTATTTATCTCTCAAACCTATACACTTTTGAAAGTGAAAACGAACGCAAAAATAAATTAAAATTATATAAACTTTGAAATATGTATTTTTAATGGGCAAATTGAATTTATTGTATTGGTGAACTCATAAAATAGTTATATTCCAAAGTTATTTTAAAAAGTAAAATTCTTTCTTTAAAAGTAGCCAAGATCAGGAAACTTGCACAAGCCTCTTAGATAGCCTCATCCACCAGAGGGCAGACAGCAGAAGCAAGAAGAACTACAATCCTGCAGCCTGTGGAACAAAAACCACATTCATAGAAAGATAGACAAGATGAAAAGGCAGAAGGTTATGTACCAGATGAAGGAACAAGATAAAACCCCAGAAGAGCAACTAAATGAAGTGGAGATAGGCAACCTTCCAGAAAAAGAATTCAGAATAATGACAGTGAAGATGATCCAGGACCTCGGAATAAGAATGGAGGCAAAGATCGAGAATATGCAAGAAATGTTTAACAAAGACCTAGAAGAATTAAAGAACAAACAAAGAGAGATGAACAATACAATAATTGAAATGAAAAATACACTAGAAGGAATCAATAGCCGAATAACTGAGGCAGAAGAATGGATAAGTGACCTGAGACAGAATGGTGGAATTCACTGCTGCAGAACAGAATAAAGAAAAAAGAATGAAAAGAAATGAAGACAGCCTAAGAGACCTCTGGGACAACATTAAACACAACAACATTCGCATTATAGGGGTCCCAGAAGGAGAAGAGAGAGAGAAAGGACCCGAGAAAATATTTGAAGAGCTTATAGTCGAAAACTTCCCTAACATGGGAAAGGAAATAGCCACCCAAGTCCAGAAAGCACAGAGAGTCCCATACAGGAAAAACCCAAGGAGAAACACACCGAGACACACAGTAATCAAACTGGCAAAAATTAAAGACAAAGAAAAATTATTGAAAGCAGCAAGGGAAAAATGACAAATAACATACAGATTTTTTAAATTAAATCTTGTAACATCTGAGCCCTCAATGTTTAATTGTTCAATTTCTCCTTTGCCTTTTTAGGGATAATTTTCAATATACCCCTATTTGCAACTTGGTTTTTGATGGCTTCAGTTTGTTAAAAGCTTCCAACATTAAAGTTTCTTGGCCCTTCCTTCATTGACTACTTTGATTAAACATTTAAAATTGATTTTAATCTAAAAGCAATCAGAAGACTTATTCATAAAAAAAAAAAAGTTTCTTCTGCTACCAATGAAGCCACATTAATATCAATTGCTTCCCTTTTTAGTATATATATAGGAAAACTTGGAATTGAAAATGAGTGAAATTAATCTAGAAGAAATGGTATTTGATCTAAATAAAAAGTCATGCTTCACTGAGCAATATGTAAATACATCTTCTGCAGCTGAGCAAAACTTTTAAGTAGATGCTGAGGCAGCCTCCACAGATGTGTGTCTTCCGCTTTTTCTGCAGCCAGTGATATCATTATGGTTCCCCCACTGTGGACCATAAACGTTGACAAATGCTTTGTTCATGTTATAGTTTCATTATCGACTATCATTGAGACACAGACGTCTGAGCATCTAATTTTTCATTAAGTACGAACTTTTCTTTTTTCAGCTGATTGTTGGCAGAAAGATTTATTGCAAAATAAAAAGGCATTCTAAATGGGCTAGATTCCCATTGCTGCTATAACAAATTACCACAAACTTAGTGACTTAAAATAATACGAATGTATTGTCTTACAGTTCTGGAGGTCAGAAGTCCAAAATCAGTCTCACTGGGCTAAAGTCAAAATGTCAGTTAAGCTGGTTCCTTCTGGAGGCTCAGAGGGGAGAGTCCATTTCCTTGCCTTTTTCAATTTCTTGAGTCCACTCGTATTCCTTAGCTCATGACCCCTTCCTCACATCACTCCAAACTCTTGGTTTGGTGGTAACATCTACTACTGACTCTGAGCTCCTGCGTCCCTCATGTAAGGACCCTTGAGTACATCAGGCCCACCTAGATCATCCAGAATAATCTCTCCATTTCAAGACCCATAACTGACCTACATTTTCAAAATGGCTTTTGACATGTGAGATGTAATATATTCACAGGTTCCAGGGATTGGGGCAGGAACATCTTCAGGGGGAGGAGGACATTTTCCAGCCTACCACACTAAGCAATATAAACACTAGATGCAGATTTACACAATACGGTAAACGACACAACCAATGTAGCAGCAGCTTTCAGATACTCCCTATCAGCTCTGAGGTAGAACTTCTTAGCCTCTTCCCTAAACATATCTCAAGTACACCTATATTAGTCTGTATTTTCTCATATTTCACATTGGCCCCATTGACTGCAGACCGGCACTTTGAGGATACAGCGTCGCACAGACCAAAGGATGGGTCACAAAGCCCACGCGCAGCAATGAAGACCCAACACAGCCAAAAATTTAAAAATTATTAAAAAAAAAAAAAAAAAAGGAACATCTGGGACAAAGGCAAATCCAGACGGGATGCCAGAATAAGAGGCGAAATCAGGGACTGTCTCAAGCAAACCTAGACCTATAGTTTTACTCTAATAAGTATGATTCCTTTAAATTAGGAGAAAACAAAAAAGCCAAGACTTAGCTAAGGAAAGACTAATAATATAATTGAGTTTAATGTCAATGGAATTTAACCTATATTTAGTTACTCTAAATTATGTAGCACTTTCTTTATAAGCGGAAATTAATAATAGCTTATTTTTACAAAGGAGATACATATTTTAGAGGAGATTTCTATTTTAGAGGAAAATGCTAAGAGACTGGATGGTAGGGCGATCCATCTGTGGTCTCCCAGTTATTCATGAACCAATCAAACTTAAGCAGGGCAGCACCTACTGGCAACTATCCAAACTGCAATAACTATACCGGGCAGTTCAAACTCTAGCAAGTGACAGCAAAATCTAGTAACTCCCGGGCTTCCCTGGTGGCGCAGTGGTTGAGAATCTGCCTGCCAATGCAGGGGACACGGGTTCGAGCGCTGGTCTGGGAAGATCCCACACACCGCGGGGCAACTAGGTCCGTGAGCCACAGTTACTGAGCCTGCGCGTCTGGAGCCTGTGCTCCGCAACGAGAGGCCGCGACAGTGAGAGGCCCGCGCACCGCGATGAGGAGTGGCCCCCGCTTGCCACAACTAGAGAAAGCCCTCGCACAGAAACGAAGACCCAACACAGCCATAAAAATAAATAAATAAATAAATAAAAATTAAAAAAAAAAAATCTAGTAACTCCCCTTAGGTCAAAAGCTACCTTCACTGTGCGTGTTTATATTCCGTACTGGCTCCTGATTGCATTCCCTTTCTTCAGATTTGCTTCCTAGGCTTCTGGCCACAGAGCACTCCCAGGTTCCCTTATCCCCTTGACTTTCTCTTTCCTCACTCCTTGGCTGGTTTCTCTTCCTGCTCCCACGCCCTAACTGTAGGTGTCCCCCTAAAACCAAGGTCTCAGTCCTTTGCTCCTCCTCTTCACAAGCACCCTCTTGGAGCTTCACTTACCATCTGTCTCACTGAGTAACATCTCCTTTCTTGATTCTCACACAGACTCCAGGTCCCGTGCTCACGTTTCAGCTCAAGCCTGCCTCCAGACCTCACTATTTCCTTTCTGTGAATTCTAACAGCAGTTATAACCCATACCACACACTCTGTATGTACACGTGCATGCATATATTTGTATGTGTGTATGCATCTCCTGTGTTCTTCTCGACACGTTTCCTGTGTGTACCTTTGCTCCCTTCCCAACCAGAGAGAAAGGTTTTCAGGCATGAAGGTGAGGTCTTTCATTCATTCATTCAACAAACATTTACTGAGAACCTACTGTGTGCAAATACTTAGATACATAAGTAGATAAATCGAAGATCCCTGGCTTACAGAGCTTATACTTTAGTGGGGTGGGGTGAGGTCAGGGCAAGGAGAGACAATGAACAATAAGCTAATAAATAAGCAAATTGTGTTTAGTACATTACTGAGTGGCAAGTACTCAACTCACGTGGCTTGTAGCTATTGTATTGGACAGCGCAGGTCTAAGGTCTTCATTCCTTGGATGTCATTTAATTTAACCTGGAAAAATGTCAGAAACAAATCAAGCTGCCATATTAGCATTCATTTTTCTCAGATGCAAAGCAGCCCCCTGCATCCATGTTTATCCTACCGCAATGCAGGTGGTGGGAGCAGGCTGGGGGTGTTGGTTTGTTCGCTTTTTCTGTTACACAAAAAGCAAACAACAGCACGACCACATTAACAAATTCAGGTGCACAGACAGCTCCACATTTTTGTCCCCGGGGCTCACACCCCCCCGGGCTCAGAGTCATCAGATGATCCCCTTTCTCAGTTTTAAAAAACGCAACAAAACAAACTGTCTGGCAGACTCTGAAGGCCAATTACAGAGGAGAGGTTCCAAAAACATTTGAGAGATGATGTCACCGGAATGAATGGACTGCTTGCCAAGGTCTTGAAGAGAACAACCCTTAGATTATACAGCTTTCACAGTACTGTCTAATCAGAGACAGGAGAAGGCTGTTTTGATACAGCTTTGGGGGGGCAGCGATTTTGCCAGAACTGCCTCAGAACCACCCTGTCAAACACCTCTCTCGGGTATCACCAAACCCCATTTGAACCCCTGACCTTGCCCCATCCCTGCCTCCACCATTTATGGGGGATTTTTGCCTACTCTATTGTTTTCTGTTCTGTATTAGTCTTATATTTTATTTCCTTTTAATGAAAATTATATATAACATGCAATATTTGTATTTAAAAAGATAGGAGATCATATTTACATGTGCGTGTGCTCGGAGAGAATATCTCTGGAAGGATATTTTTTAAACTGACAAACATCACTGCCTCTGGGGTGGGATGCAGAGGACTGAGAATCAGAAATGGGGACAACTCCCTCCCCACAAACTCTGTATTTTTTTAAAAATTTAAAAATATATTGGAGCATAGTTGCTTTACAATGTTGTGTTAGTTTCTGCTATACAGCAAAGTGAATCAGTTATATGTATACATATATCCCCTCGTTTTTAGATTTCCTTCCCATTTAGATCACCACAGAACATTGAGTTCCCTGTGCTATACAGTAGGTTCTCATTAGTCATCTATTTTATACATCGTACATTTTTTACCATATGCATCTTTCACTTATTTTCTAAAGTCTCTTTTTTTAATTTATTTTTGAGCAGTTTCAGGTTTACAGAAGAAATGGGCAGGAAGTACAGGATGTACTCCCTCAGCTACCACACCCCATCACTAACATTGTGCACTGGTGTGGGGTTCCCGTCTTACAATTGATGAGCCAATACTGATAAGTGATTGTGAAAGCCCCCAGTGCACATTAGGGTTCACTTGATGTTGAACATTCTGTGGGTTTTGACAAATGTATATGATGTGTGTTTACGCTTATCGTATCACACAGAACAGTTTCACTGCCCTCAACATCCCCTCTGCCCACCCATTCCTCCCTCCTTCCCTCTAAGCCCCAGCAAAGACTGATCATTCTACCGTCGCCATAGTCGTGCGTTTGATTTTTCTTTTGCCGTGTGTATCTTTTACTCATTTTTCAAAAACCACTTTTAAGGCAGCAAAAATATTTTTGAAAAGTCTATTCAAACTGAGTCTCACAGGAGGGCCCCCTCCAAACTGTCATCATAAGGGAATTTAACAATATTGAACAAACCTCTATAAAATGTGTATTGAGAAAATTATTAAAAACATAAATGAACATTTTCCGGACCGCCTAAGGAAAAAGGACTACATTGTGTCCCAAATAACTTCCTTTCCCTCCACCCCCTCTAGTGTCTGAAGAATAATTAAGTTGACATAATCAAGAAACTTACACAAAGCAGAGGTATTTGCCAATCTATTATTAATCGAAAGTAATAATTATGGGTGTTGCAACTCAGAGAGCAAAATTAGAGGACACGAGACAGAGAACTCCCAGATTCTCAGACAAGAAACGACACTCACTCAGGATGACAATGCCCTTCCTGAGGGCACATCACTGCTGTGTCGTTACTAGCGATTTTCCACCAGCTACCGCCCACCCTGATGACCTGACACACCCCTGGTGCCCAGCTTCTTCCCAGTTCCTACATCAGAGGAGTTCCGGAGGATTAGCACGGAGGTGACGTTCTGGGACTGGATGGGCGGGGATGGGTGAAGCTCTTTGTCTTACTTCATTTGGTAATAAAACAACTGAAAACTAAGAGATTTTTAAAGGCTTTTTTTAGGCTTCATTTTTAAGGCTGTATCAAATGTACTTGTATCAAAACAATGGCGTCAAAATGCCATGTGCCCTCCCCGACTTAAGGGGAAGCTAGTACACCTGTTGCTCCAAGGACAGGAAATGGAAGCAGACACAGGTGGAAGGACCATTTGGCCCCCAAAGTGCACGTCGTGACTTACACAAACCGATTTCCCTGGATTAAATGCGCTCCACCCAAACAGAGTTGATTCATTCATTTTGCATTCCCTGTAGAGACTCTCAGAATTTCTGAATTTTCTAAATCAATGCCAAATAGCAATATCAGAATGAATCTTCTTGCTTGCTTCTAATCACAGGCTGTGATTTAAAACCCCGGTGCTGCAATTCTACCATCTCCATGGTCTTCCTTCCAAAACACATGTCAGTTTACCACCTTCAGGCTTAAAAGGTTTGTATACAGAAACCAACAAGGGGTGTGACAAATGCCAAACATGGGTCTGAGGTCTCCTGAAGAACCGTGCCCACAGCAGGGAGGCTGGTTCTCCATAGCACCTTTTGTTAGTTTGACTGAATTAAGAAAAGCAGCTGAGTCATCCTAAACTCTTAATCCTTATAAGAATCACCTGATGAGTTTGTTTCTCACTAAAGTTACATCTCCTTTCTTGATACTCACCCAAACTCTAGGACGCCTCAGCTAGAGATTATCCTAGGTTAGGGTGGGGAATTAAAGGGGATTCTGATGCTAATGGTCCAATTGGCTCTCAATCCTCAGTGAGTGAATGAGTTTCATTCATTTTTATTTTACCTTCACTTCACTGTGGCCCACATTCTTCTGGAGAAGAAACAGAATCCCAAAGGACACCCTTATTTAAATATTCAGATATATCATTGACTATTTGCTCGTAATTTATATCCAAACTGTTTCTAGAATTGCTTAAGCACTTCAGTGCCTGAGCAGGATTTTGATGAGAAAGAAGCGTTGGGGAAAACTAGGTGCTGGGACCTCAGGTTCGGCAAATATTTGTGAGCGGCTACTGTAGGCTCAGCACCTGTTTTCACGAATGCGTGCTCTCAGGTAGTGCCCCCAGCAACCTCATTTTCTAAATGAGGAAGTGAAGGCTCAGAGAGGTTCGATAATTTGTCCAAGATCACACAGATACTAGGTGTGTTTGTGTTGCATCAATCCTAGAGTGGTCAATTACCCACAGGTGCAATCTATCTAAAGAAGGAAACAAGCAAGCGTGAAATCACCTGTCTTTAAATTAATGGCAAAAGAAAAAAATCTCTTGAAAATATTTTGAAATGATGGCTCCATGAGCATGACCAACAATAACCCCTCTGGAAAGGGGAAATAATCTGGCTACTTGTGGTTCGAAAATGCTGCCCCACCCTCAAAGTCATACCTACCAAGTCAGCGAGCTCCCTACATACCGTGCCCTCCTCTTGAGTCATATAAATGAACCAGGGGCAGGAAAGAGGGGGAATTCCATTCGACACTGAGGTCTTGTTTCAGGAATGAGTGACTCAGATGCCGCTGACAGACTTCCGACCCAACCAACAGCCTTATTAAGGAGGCACTAGCTTCCAGCACATACTTTATGGGACTTAGGCTTCCAGAGCCCCAGTTTTTAGCATATGGCTAAATATGGGTCCCACGTCTGCAGACAAAATCTTCAGAAAGCTCTGGGGCAAGTGCTTTAGCTTCCCTGAACCACAGCATTCCCGTGAACACAATAAGGTTAATAATACCTACCATGCGGAGAAGCTGTGAAGAAGAAATAAGACAGGAGGTAATGAAGTTGGCACAAAGCAGGTCCTGGATTGATGGGAATTCCTTCTGGACGGCCAGGAGAAAGGAAGAGGGATTATCGTGAATAGCGGTGGTTAAAGTGCTTTCCCATGGACTCCATTTCTTCAACGAGCATGAGTTGGGTGCCCACGATGGGGCTGGAGACAAAAGGAGAAGGTAGGTGGGCCAGAGTAGGGCTCCATCGATAATGCAATGGGATGAATGAAGAAACAGAGGAGCAGCAAAGAGGCCCGGAAGACTGACTTGTTCTTTCTGGAGTTTCAGGAGGACCCCAGGGGAAGGTGGGATTGGGCGACTGGACAGGGCGGGGAAAGGGAGGTTGCCAGGTGGAGAGAAGGCATTTTAGGCAAAGCGAACAGGAAAAGCAAACACACGGAGCCTAAGCATGTGCTCAGGGATTGGAAAACAGTCTGTCTGGAGGGAGTGGAGAGTATGGTGGCAAAGGCTGAAAGATAAAGCGGAGAAAGGGCACAGGGCGGGCACCTAAGGGCCTAGGAGGCCCTGCTCGGCAGGGGTCTTGACTCTGGTTGGCAGTGGGCAGGCATTTGAAGCCCAGGAAGACAAGGGCTCTGAAGAGATCTCTGTTACAGTAAGCTCGCACTAGCAGCTCTGCATATGACATGATGAATAGTGCCAAAATGTTGAAAAGTGACCAAAAAGAAACAAGGAGGGAGAAATAAGCAAAAAAGGCTAAGAGCCTGGATACTCCATGGGCTCTATAATTAGCATTTGAATAATTACACAGGACTGTAGTGAGAAGTTGCCAGAGGTTCATAACACTAAAACCCAGTGTATGGTGACTGCCATATGTTATGTGGTGTGTCCTTCCTAGTGGCACATTCCAAAGTATAACTGGGAGCCTAAGGTATCCAAAAGGGCATATGGTCCAGTCAGTTCAAAAAGGTCCCTTTCCCTAAGCAATGAGGTCAGCTCCTGACAGAGGTCAGTTTCCATAGAACACCTTGATTTGTTTTCTTGGACTCAGCTTTCTCTGAGGGGCACAACTGTGCCCTGGAATACAGTTTTATAGTTTTGCTTTGCCCATTCATTCACTCGCTTATTCATATAACAAACATTTGTGAAGACTTACTGTGTGCTGCTAGTATGAGGGTTATAAAAGAAAATGTGAAGATAACAGGAAGAGATGGCTTCTACCTTCAAAGCAATTGCTCCTAACGTATACATAGCTATAACAAAATTAAGTCTGCTAAATGGGCCTTAAGAACAGCAACAAAAAATTTACCATAGCCAAGACATTGAAGCAACCTAAATGTCCACTGAGAGAGGAATGGATAAAGAAGATGTGGTATATATATACAATGGAATATTACTCAGCCATAAAAAAGAATGAAATAATGCCATTTGCAGCAACATGGATGGACCTAGAGATTATCATACTAAATGAAGTAGATCAGACAGAGAAAGCCAAATATCATACGGTAGCATTTATATGTGGAACCTAAAAAAAATGATACAAATGAACTTATTTATAAAACAGAAACAGACTCACAGACATCAAAAACAAACTTACGGTTATCAAAGGGAAAACGTGGGAGGGGGAGGGATAAATTAGGAGTTCGGGATTAACAAATACACACTACTATATATAAAATAGGTAATGAAGGGCTTCCCTGGTGGCGCAGTGGTTGAGAATCTGCCTGCCAATGCAGGGGACTCAGGTTCGAGCCCTGGTCTGGGAAGATCCCACATGCTGCGGAGCAACTAGGCCCGTGAGCCACAACTACTGAGCCTGCGCGTCTGGAGCTTGTGCTCTGCAACAAGAGAGGCCGCGAGATAGTGAGAGGCCCGCACACTGCGATGAAAAGTGGCCCCCACTTGCTGCAACTAGAGAGAGCCCTTGCACAGAAACGAAGACCCAACACAGCCAAAAATAAATAAATAAATAAATAAATAAATAAAAATAAAGGAATTCCTTTAAAAAAAAAAACAGGTAATCAACAAGGACCTACTGTATATCACAGGGAACTCTACTCAATCTTCTCTAATAACCTATATGGGAAAAGAATCTGAAAAAGAATGGATATATGTATAACTGAATCACTGTGCTGTACACCTGAAAGTAACACAACATTGTAAGTCAACTATAATATAAAATAAAATTAAAAAAAAAAAAGAACAGCACCATTATGGGGGCTCAAAGTGAGAAAGGTGATTTGAGAAACTTAGTTACTGCACATAATTTGAAAATCATGTATTTCTCAAGGTGTGGTCCACAGAACCAGAGCACAGGCATCACCTGGGAGCTTGTTAGAAATGTGAAATGATAGACCTACCAAGTCCAAGTCTGCATTTTAGTGAGATCCTCCAGAGGTGTGTATGCTCATCCAAGTGTGGAAGGCACTGGCTTAGAACCTCCAAGGTCCCAAAATTTGTTTTAAATATGATGATTGTCTTTTTCAAGTATATGATAAGCAGAAAGTGATCAAAACTAAACTCCTCATATTGTGAGATTATCCTAACCACAACATAATCTTCAAAATTAGTACTTCTTTTCCTTAAGTGCATCTTGTATTTCCAATTCTTCCTTTATTCGCTATGAGAAGGATGCAGGTGTGTGGGGCTCAAAGAAGAAAAGAGAAGGGGAAAAAAATAGGTGCCCTCTGGGAGGCAGACAGGGCTGGCAAGCTACCAGCAGATTCTGTTCTGGAAAATAAAGCCTCTGTGCTTTGAGGTGGTCTGAGGCCATTTGCTCTTAGATCTTTGTTTCACCTGGCCTGGCAGCTGTCCTGCACTGCTACATCAGCACCAGTGCATGGGCTTTTTTGCCACTTTTATTTCATATGTGGATCTAGAAACATTTGTTGAGCACCTACTAAGGGCACAGCATGGGCTAAATGCTCTAAGGTCCACATAGGCATAGTCAAAGCTGTGTAGAAATAATTATAAGAATAGATAGAAAGCAAGTTGTACCAAAAGAGAGATACAAACCAAAGGCTATGAATGCTCAGATAAGGGAGGGAAAATTCCTGGCTCAGGAAATCCAGGAAGGCTTCATGAAGGAGGCAGTAAAACCAGCTGGGCCTTGAATGATGATGAGGATTTCAAGAGGTAGATCTGGGATTAGAGTTTTTGAGAAAGAGTATCTAGTCCAGAAAAAGTAAGGAGGTGGGAAGATGAAGGATTTCTCTGAGGAGGAGTGTGAGAGAGAAAGATGGAAAGAAGATTTGGGGGTAGTTATAGATGGCCCCAAATGCCCAAATGTGGGCAGCAGGAAGCCACCAAGGATTTTTGAGTAGAGCAATGACATCACCGTATCTGTGCTTTGGAGTTCTTATACACCAGGCACTCTTTTCTGAGGAAGGAGGGAGGCAGAATTTATGAGACTCTCTTATTGCTTCCTAGATTCCCAGTTGAAGACATAGTTATTATACTCTTCTTTCGTGTCCTTCCATCTCCCCACACCAGTACCACCCTCGCCTTCCTGCCAACCATGCAGTTAACAGATGCTCAGCATCTCAAAGTTAACTGGGGCTGGATGAGACTCCAGCCCCCACGGAGGCCTGCCCTGAGGCTTGGGAAGTGGTACCAGCCCTGTGTCCAGCAAGACAGCCATGGAGCAGGGGTGTGCTCTGATGGCAAGTATGAAAGCAACCGATTTATCAAAGTCAAGGGCTGTGATGACTGTCATTGGGCATGTTTATCATCAGAAAGGAGGGCTGATCAGATAAGAAGCCCCATTTGACAGTAATCTCCTTTCACCTATGCTTGTTTCTGGGTACGTGCTGTTCTAAGAAGAAACGTTCAGTCCTTTTTCCTGTGAACCTGGTTCCCCTGAGCCGGCTGTTTCTTCTTTCTCCTAATAGCATCACAAAACTTGGGGACTGGATGGAACTGGCGAGTCCATCTTGCCAATTCCCTTCTTTAATGGGGAGGCTGAATGGCTTGTCCAGTTGCAGTTGGCCGAGCCAGAGGAGAGCCTTTTAAAAATATATAAATTATAAAAGCTAGAGGGGGCCCTCACATCCTCCCACCCTTGGAAGCAAGGGCTTCTCTGTCAACCATGTTCACAAGGCTGTCTTGTGTCCAGGAAGGGCCAGCTCCAGCCTTACTCTGGGCCGCAGGCCAGCGGGAGGGTCCTCCCACCAGGTGCCAGGGCGGCAGTACCTCTGACAGCAGAAGCAGGCGCCCCACCCGCGGGACCCAACCTGGACATCCCAACCCCTGGACTGACTCCCATCCAATGTTCTGAGACCCTGCTTTCACTCTGAAAAACAGAAATGTAATGGAATTTTAAACTGTCTGACGAAAATTTTAAGCTAAGAAAACAGAACTTATTCTGCCTGGCCTAGACCAAAGTACAAAGAGGTTGGTGTGAAATCACTTCCTTGGTGAGAACTAAGTGAGACATCCTTGGTTGCTTCCCAGAGGGGGTGAGAAGGAGTTGTTCTCCCTAGGCATTCTTGTAGAGAATCACTGTACGTGTGGGGGACAGTCACTCCTGACGAAGTGCTCAGAGAGGGAAAGCAAGACACCTTCTCCAACATGTGGCCACGAGTCTCACTACATCAAAACATTCCCTTGGGCCCTAACCATCTTCTGCTTTGATTTAAACTTATAAAGGAGAAAAGCAATGGCCAGTTAAATAAGGCATGAAATACAGGAAGGTCTTGGCAGATTTTCCTTTTGTCCTGGGCTTTCTCTAATCACCTGTGCTAAAACATAAGGTGCAGGAGCCAGAGTCCGATTTCTGAAACAGCATGGGTCAACCTGAGGGCAGAGCTTTGCTTTGGTCTTGATTTATAGAAACAAGGCAAGATTCACAGCCTCAAAACAACCTCACGTCAGAAAACACTGAGGCCAGAAAAAAAATATAAAACAAAACAAAACAAACAAAAAAAGAAAAAGAGAAGAAAACACTGAGGCCAGAAAGACTGAGTTTCCTAAAGAGTAAGATAAAGGCAGATCAGAGACTTCTGTCACCCAACCAGCCAGGCTCATGAGGGAGGACAGGGCTGGACAGTAAGAAAGGTAAGCTGTCCTCAGTGTCCACTGGAGGCTGGTGCCAGAACCCTCCACGAATACCAGAATCAGCTGATGCTCAAGACCCTTATATAAAATGGCATAAATTTACATATATTCTCTACACACATCCTCTTGTATACTTTAAATCATCTCTAGATTACTTACAATACCTAATACAATGTAAATGCTATGTAAACAGTTGTAAATACACTGTAAATGCTGTGTAAATAGTTGGAAATACAATGTAAACACCATATGACTAGTTGCTGGAGTGAGGCAAATTCAAGTTTTTCTTTCTGGAACTTTCTGGAATTTTTTTTCTTAATATTTTCAATCCATAGTTGGTTGAATCTATAGATGCGGAACCTGCAGATACAGAGGGCCAACTGTAGTCTTCCTGATATTTATGTTAGCAGTGTCCAATTTAATATAATGCATTCCATATATATAATTTTAATTTTTCTAGAAGCCACACATAAAAAAGCAAAAATAAACAGAAAATTAATTTTCATATTTTTATTTAGCCCAATGTATCCAAAATATTATCATTTCATCATGTAGTCAACATAAAAATTATTAATGAAATCTTTCACATTCTCTTTTGTACTAAGTCTTTGAAATCTGGCATGTATTTTATACTTAGAGCACATACCATATGATCCAGCAATCCCACTCCAGAAAAGATGAAATCTCTAATTCAAAAAGCTATATGTACCCCAATGTTTATAGCAGCACTATTTATAATAGCCAAGACATGGAAGCAACCTAAATGTCCATCAACAGATGAATGAGGAAAATGTGGTACATATATACAATGGAATAGTACTCAGCCATTAAAAAGAATGAAATAATGCCATTTGCAGCAACATGGATGCAACTAGAGATTATCATACTACGTGAGATAAATATCATATATCACTTACATGTGGAATCTAAAAAAATGATACAAATGAACTTATTTATGAAAGAGAAATAGACTCACAGACATAGAAAACAAATTTATGGTTACCTAAGGGGAAAAGGGGGGCACGGATAAATTAGAAGTTTGGGATTAACAGATATAAACTGCTATATATATTAAAATATATACATATATATAGATATAGATAAAATAGATAAACATCAAGGACTTACTATTAGCACAGGGAACTATTTTCAGTATCTTATAATAACCTATAATGGAAAAGAATCTGAAAAAGAATATGTACATATGACAAATACATATAACTGAATAATATAAGAATATATAATATATATAACTGAATCGCTTTGCTGTAACCTGAAACTAACACAACATTGTAAATCAACTATACTTCAATAACAAAACAAAAATAAAAAATAAAAAATAAAGAGTGCATCTCAATTCAAACCAGCCACATTTCAAGTAATGAACAGACACATGCAGTTAATGGCTATTGTACTGAACCTCTCAGAGTCAGGGAATTAAAAATAAAGGGAAAAAGGGGCTTCCCTGGTGGCTCAGTGGTTAAGAATCTGCCTGCCAACGCAGAGGGCACGGGTTCGAGCCCTAGTCTGGGAAGATCCCACATGCCGCGGAGCAACTAAGCCCGTGTGCCACAACTACTGAGCCTGCGCTCTAGAGCCCGCGAGCCACAACTACTGAGCCCACATGCCACAACTACTGAAGCCCGCGCGCCTAGAGCCCGTGCTCCGCAACAAGAGAAGCCACCACAGTGAGAGCCTGCACACAGCAACGAAGAGTAGCCCCCGCTCGCTGCAACTAGAGAAAACCCGAGTGCAGCAACAAAGACCCAATGCAGCCAAAAATAAATAAAATAAATTTAAAAAAAATAAAAAAATAAAGGGAAAAAGTAATCTAAGGACACCAGTATTCATCTTGCCTGCCTATTGCAGTAGGGGAAGAGGCCATCACAAGTATTGATGGAAATATCACTGTCATCTTCATGGTCTTCAGAGAGCTTGTTCCACCTTCACCCTGACCCTGTGAACTGGGGATTATTCGCTCCTGATTAACGATAAGGAAACAGGGTCAGTAGTCTGAGGGTTGGTCCAAGGTCACACCATGAACAAGTGGATGTGGGATGTGGGATGTGGGATTCAAACCCAGGACTCCTGACTCCTCGTGCTGGTCATACAGTGCTCTGGAAGAGCCTGCTTCCAGGCGACAATTCTTGAAACTCCAAGGGACTCTCGTGGCTTTGTTCTGTCCTGTCCCACACAGAATTCACTCTCTTTTTAGATGACCCATGACACACCACCCCAATGCAGATGGACACCTATGCATATTGTCCAGGGTTACTTCTTAGAAATGCAGGGTTAGGTGGGAAGGTGGGACCCAAGCAGGCTCTCCTTGGGCAAACGTGTGGGCAGGGGCTTTGGGAGTCCCCTGGTGTGCCGTCTCTCTTTGCCCCACCCCCCAGTAGGGACCTGCTGGGCCCTCACCTGCTCTGCCTGTCCTCTCTCACGCTCACCCCAGGCCTCTCCCAGCCCCTCGGGTCCCCGTAGTGCATTTGCTCTGGGAGCGCAGCTCTCCGCTTAAGTGATGGGACGTGCTAACGTGATAGACTTGGGGACACCACTGCCAGCACAACAGGGCCTCCAGAGGGAACACCGAGACCTGCAGAGGACAAGGCAGCGGGGCAGATATTCAGAAGAGAGAGAGGGGTTTTCACACAGCCTCCCTCATGGCTACTGGGCCAGGAGAGTGATGTTCTAGAACTCAACGCTCCATTCAGATCGAAACAACAGGGCCTTCACCACGTCATCTAAACGATGCCCAAGCCGCAGGCCTGGATAAGTCAGGTTTACTATAGTTAGAAAGGGTCACCCCAGATGGTGGAGACCCTGGGGCATATGGCAACAGATAGAGGAAGGCTCTGCTTTCCTCTGCATCTCCCACCACCCTCCCCTCATCACACACACACACACACACACACACACACACACACACACACTCTGCAAATCAACAGCTGGTCAAGGAGCTGCCACATCTCCTACCTGCCAGGTCTTGCTCTGCCCATGAACACTGGGCTAAGATGTAAATTGGGGGATTCTCTCTGGGGGGTCCCTCCTCACCACCATCCTTTCTCTCTGCACGTGCAGGCCCCCTGGACCCGGCACAGATCCACCCCTCGCTGACATCCTTTGCATTCAGAGTCCTCCTAACAAGGGCCAGCCGTGCTCACCGGAGTGCAAACATCGCTCTGCGCTCCTCTCCCTGAAATGCCAGATGGACAGCCCCCCACCCCTCATTTGTGGGTCCACATCTGACAGAGCAAAAGGCTTTTATCTCAGAAGGAAAGAGACCGGTTCTGAGCGGCAACCCCGCCCCCAAGCACACACGGAGTCAAAAAGACATTTGTCCAAAGGGCCTGTCACAGGGAAAACTTTTGTTTTTTTGTTTTTTGTTTGTAAGCATTTTCTCTTCCCGCCAAAATATCTCGTACCCGATGCAGCAGCAGCAGCAGCAGGTCCGTGGAAAGCCTGCCATCTGACCTGCTCGTACGTCCCTCTTCGCGTCCCATCTGGTGTCTGGCGCACACAAAGGCCCCCGGCCGCCCCGCCCCACCCTTTCTGCAGCCCGGGGTGCTCTGGGGCGGCCGCACCCCGCCAGCGGCCACCGGTCGTCCCGTCCCTCAGGCCCTCCCCACGCGAGGTGCTGGTCCCCGCGCGCCCCGCAGCCCGAGGACCGACAGGTGATGTCAGCGGGTGCCCGAGCCCGGGGACCCATCAGGCGCTGGCACGAAGGATTAACACGCGCGCGCCTCTGACTCAGCAGTTCCCAACTCCCGGGAACGAACGCGGCCTGGACTGCAATTGACGAGGGCGCAAGGACCCAGCTGCCTCGGAGCCGCAGCACTACCTTTCCGCACAACAGCAAACATCTGGAAACAACTCTGACAGTTAAGAATGGGTTGGGTTTCATCGATCGTGGAAATAGCGATTGCAGATGATGCTGGAGACCTGTGTGTCTGTTGGCATCAAAGGACATCCACAAAAACACTCTTAAATATCAATAGCAAGTTTCAAAGTAATATGTATAATGTGATTCTGTTTTGTTATATAAAATATATATATATACACATATATGTATGTATGTAGAAAAAGTATCTATGCCAAGAGGTTAAATGATTATTTCTGGATATTGAGTTTATGGTTGATTTTATCTTCCTATATTTGATCATATTTTCTGATTTTTACACATGTCCTTAATTGTATAATAAAAAAAGAAATTTAAAAAATGAATGCTGGAGACAGCTTTCTCATTTACTTATAGATATTATTTAAAGCCACGGACCAGATGAGGGGAAATATAGAAAAGAGAAGGAGGTCCAGGACAGAGGCCTGGGGACTCCAGGGTTTAGAAACTGGACAGAGGAGGAGAAGACAGGAAAGGAATCCAAGAAGGGGCAGCCAGTAAGAAGAGAGACAAACCAGAAGGTTCCCAGAGGCCAAGAGGAAGAAGTGGCTCAGGCACTGTCACTTGTCCCTGAGAGGTCAGAGAATAAGATTAGGATAGCAAATTGGGCATGGGTTGGCAAGATGGAATTTTATCAGATAAGAGGGAAGGCAAGGAAGTGGAGTTCTGCAGAGAAATGCAGTATGTGGAGGGCGGTGTCCACCAAGGGAGGGTTGTTTTCTCAGAGTGGGAAACATTTCAACATTGCTGTAGGATGATGAGAACGATTAGGTAAAGAGGGAGTCAGTGATCCAGTAGCTAGGGATGCTGGGCAGAGAAGGAGGATTTGCAAGGGCAACCAGCTAGGGTGGGTGAGAGGCCAGCTGTCCAGCTCCTGGGACAGCTCACCCTCCACAAGGAGAAAGAAAGCAGAGCTTAGGTGGGCTCGAGTGCAGGCAGTTTGGTAGGTGTGGCCGGGGTGAGATGAGGTATTTCTAGGATGTGTGGCAGCTGCTTGAGCTTGGACATCGATGTACATTTTACAAAAGATCAGCTGGTACCGTTGTGTGTTTGCCTCTAGCTGCTCTGCAAAGTGCTTCAGCCCATTACTGGAAGGAGCTTCTCCCACCCCTGCCTAAAGCCTATTCTGACTTAAGACTTAAGGGCTGCACCCTCCAGAAAGGTGAGGGAGGTGCTGTCACTAAGCCTGTTTCTAAAATTAAACTAGGAGGTCCTTTATCTCCTGAATTCTTAGTACAGAACTTAAAAAAAAAAAAATAGCAGGAGCTCAATAAATAGGTGTTGAAGGAAGGAAGGGAGGAAGGGAAGAAAGAGGTGGGGGAGGGAAGGAGGAGGAAGCATCTGTGTTTTAGAATTAAGGAAATCAAAGCTCAGAAAGGTAAACCTAGGTCTTCTGATTCCAAACCCTGCATATAAAATCAACCAAGAGTTGCATAGAAATATGTATTGTATTATCAGACACGATTAGCGCTACAGGGACCTTGCATATGATTAGCTTATGCTTATTGTCGCCACGTAATGATTAATAGCACCACATTTCAAGCTCCAAACTGTCCCTGGGTTAGGTGATCAATTATTTGGTCACCCAGTTATACTATATAGAGCTACTATAGCAAGTCAACAAAGGCCCCCTGAGTCACCCTCCCTTGAAAACACTCCCGTTGGCACCTTGCCAACCGAATGGAGTCATCAGTGGGCACTGAGTTCCAACTGGGGGTGGGTACTTGAGTCAAAGCATTCAGAACCACCTGCAAACTGAAAATTCAACCTTTATCATACTTTCATGCGGTTCAGTATCAGATTCTCCCTTTTGACCATCCCTGCATAGCCCTCAGTATTAAATATGAGTGTGAACTGGGCTACATTATTTTTATTTTATTATTATCATTTTTTTTTTTTTTTTGGCCAAGCCTCGGGGCATGTGGGATCTTAGATCCCCGACCAGGGATGGAAACCGCACCCCCTGCAGTAGAAGCGCGGAGTCTTAACCAGTGGATGGCCAGGGAAGTCCTGCTGTATTGTTTTTTAAATGTTTTGCTCCTATTCTCTTATTTTGTTACTGTTTTACTGATCATACATTCCAAACAAAACTAGATGAATTTTTAACACCTTTTTTGAGGTATAATTAATACACCATAAAATTCGCTCATTTTAAGTGTTCAGTTCAACAATTTTTAGTAAATTCACAGAACTGTGTAACCAACACTACAATAATTGGATTAATTTTATTTATATAATGGAAATCATTCACATCTTGAATTTCCTATTAACATGAATTACTTCATGCACACAACTCCATCCCCAAATATATACTCCATATACCTCTCTGTCTCTCTCCCCTTCAATTTTGCACTGATTTATATCTGTCTCAGGAAATGACTTCATCTCAGCGCTTAATAAATGGGAATTATAAAATAATGATCATATTCTCAAGCATAATAGTCTGTTAGTATTTTTTCCAGGACACACCCCATCTTATGTTTTCATGCAAAGGGGGGAAAATATCATAACTGAGAAGACAGCTCTCTCCTTACAATGTAGGAGACAGGCAATGGCTGACAACTGATAATTTAATTACGTGACTCAGAGAAGTTCTGCCTCCCAGGTCCCTCTCATCCCTCTCCTCAAGCGCTGTACCTCCTCAGCCAGCCACTCACCCTTTATGGTTATTAGTAAACAGACACACTGCCTTGTCACTCAGAGCCATTTTCTCTGCATTATAAGAGAGGAAAATGCATGCAGCTGCGGGGAATGCAATACGCCTTATTTCCCGTGAGCCTCTTTGCTATTTGTCACAGTCAACATTCTACATGAGGATTCAGGTTGAAATTTGCCGATTAACTTCTCTTTCATCACAGAACCTAAAAAGACATCATCATGGCTGCACTGATTTCTACCACCACCATGTTCTTCTACATTAATATTATGAAATCAGCCAGTCTGCTGAGTGCAGTGTCTAATATCCATGTGCCAAGAAAACTTAATGGCAACAAGGGCTAAATCCTAACCTCTCACCAAGCTTGATGTCCTAGTTCACTGGCCACCAAACACATTCAAGAATATCAACAATACAAGGAAGGACTTCCCTGGTGGCGCAGTGGTTAAGAATCCTCCTGCCAATGCAGGGGACACAGGTTCAAGCCCTGGTCCAGGAAGATCCCACATGCCGCGGAGCAACTAAGCCTGTGCGCCACAACTACTGAGCCTGTGCTCTAGAGCCCATGAGCCACAACTACTGAGCCCGCGGGCCTAGAGCCCATGCTCTGCAGCAAGAGAAGCCACCGCAATGAGAAGCCCGCGCACGGCAACAAAGACCCAACACAGCCAAAAATAAGTGTTAATTAATTAAAAAAAAAATACAAGGAATTGCCTAGAAGAGGGTAAAAGTCTTTCTAGAACCCTCCAGCAAAAAGCTATGGAGATGATATTTCTTACCCAAGAGCCCCAGGAGTGGTTCTCAAACTTTCAAATTTCATGGACCTGTAAGATTTCAAAAATATTGAGGATTTGGGGGAGTGACATAGATTTGGAGTCTGGCATATCTTGTCAAATAAAAAAATCCTCATCCTCATTTTAAAACAATCCTCATTGTTTTAAAATTTAAACACCCCCAAAATGAGAAGAACATGTTCTCAGAATAAATGACTATTTGACGAGTTAATTAAATTTTGTTTTATAAATGAGAATATATATATGTATAAATGAATCACTTTGCTGTACAGCAGAAATTAACACAACACTGTAAATCAACTGTACTTCAATTAAAAAAAAATTTTGTTTTACTTAAAAACTTATGCCCACCCACTTTCCTCAAATAAGAGCATATCCTCACCCCAAATAGACCAATATTGTCTTTCATGTAGACAATGGAATTAGAAAAACATTTGTTTCTAATTCTCTACCTAGATCAAAAATTGATAAAAAACGATCCCAAACTGAATGCTAGAATTCAGGCAATAAAATATGGTGCTGCAATTCTAGTAAATGCCAGAGATCCTATGTTCTTATCCTATCCGTCCCCACCTCCTTAATTTGTATGATGGCCTAGGGAAATAATTCCCTTTGCCACTCTTTCTCCATCAGCAAACCTGAGAAAACATTCATCTTTATCACCACATCGTGAAAAGTTACAGCAAAAGAAACTGACTAAAAGACTCAAAACCACACAAATAAGTTCCCACTAGACCGACAGAGCTCAGCCATTGCAGGAAGTATAGATTTTATCATCGCATCTATCCCCCAGATTCATTTATGACACGCTGGTGACATCATACACTTTCTCCTTTAGAAAGTGAACAGCAAACCAAATATGAAAGTATAAATCACATTTACTCCTTTACATTGGTTACCTGATGTTTATCAACCACCTGCTGGTGCGTCCTGTGAGGGAACAGACATGAATTCGATGCCGTCTCTGAGAAGGAAGATGAGCTGTGGACACACAGCACAGCGCTTCCGAGCCAAAGGGTGGAGGCTCCGCTGGGGGCACAAGTTTTACATTATTACGATCATAGTTCTCATACCCAGCTTTTTTTTCACCTGATGTTCTGTTTATACTTTTCTGTGTTTGTTTCTACGTAGTCTGAAAATAGAACAGGCCTTGAAGTCAGAAGACCCAAGTTCAAATGCAGCTCTACCACTTACCACCTACCTGCAAAGGCAGATGTAGGTCTTATGAGGCCCAAGGCTTGGGGGCCACTCTTTAAGAATACAAAACCGAGAGCAGAACTGAATATTTCTTTGGAATGAAAAAGGAAATCACAACACATTTCTGGAGATTTCAGTCTTTTCTTCTGAGATCTCTTTAGACAATTTACCAGAAATGCTTATACAGAAATGTTCTCTGATTACAATCTGTTCCCCCCGCCCCCGTCCCAGCCACAACGTCCCACCTCCCCATGCGACTTCCCCACTCACAGGGGCCCATGCAAGTGGGAGCCCTGAAGTATAAGCTTCATTTGCTTTATAGTAAGTCCACCCCGTCCGTGTGATCTTGGGCAGGTCACAGAACTTCTCTGGTCCTCAGTTTGCTCATCTACAAAATGGAATCATAATAGCTACCTGCGAAGGTTGCTGTGAGGACCAAAGAAAATAATGCAGAAATCAGTGCTGGAACCCATGGGGACCACACAGTCTGGTTATTATTCCTCTAACGCCAATGACTGGGAGGTGGAGGCTATGTATGGGACACCCTGCACTGTTCCTCATAGAGACCAGTTTCCTTCCATTTAGATAGATTATTGCCATTTTTCAGCAATCTATGCCTGCCTTCCTTATGTCACTTTTAATGGATTTTTAGACCAATAGGTTTGTGAGTTTTTATAAAGTCTTCTCTAGCAATTTGCAGTTAAAGGAGGAAGTAGGTAAAGCAACAATTTATCTGGGTCATCCCCTTAATTATTTCTTCTGAAAACAATGCCTGAAAAAAAATCTTTTTCTTGGGGGAGCGGGGATGCATTGAAGCAATTAGAAAAATGTTAAAGGACTCAAGAGATTCAACGGCTCTGGCCTGTGAGCAGACGGGCCATTCATAACTTTGTAGTTTCTAATTCAGAGCAGTCTCAGATGAATTTCCTACCCAAGCTGGTCTGCTTATGGAACAAAAGCCTGGATATGTGTCTGTTTCACGCCCCATTGGAGGTGCACACTGCCAGGGCTGGCCTCTCTGGTGGCCTGTATTCAACAGAGGGACTCGCTGCCCTCAGCAATTTGGCTTTTACAAATCACTGCAGGGAAATCCAGTTTAGACAACACATAAACGCTTTCCTTCATACCACTGGGACTTCGCCACAGTCCTTTTTATCTTACAAGTAACCCACAAAGGTTTCAATGAACTATTTCCTGTTACTGCAGCCTCACCAAGAAAGGCACCCTCTTCTGGGGCAACTTTTCCAAAATGCTAAAATCTGAAGGTGACCCCTGAAAGTTGTCCCTAAGTGATTTCTTCCAGGTTTTACAACATAGAGCCCTCCAACGATCATTTTCATGCGGCTGCATTTTACCTGATAGCCTACTGGCTCTGACAAACAGGGATTAATTAGGTACCTGTAAAATAATACACAATCTGGGAATGGTGTTAATACCTCAACAGGCAAGAGATGCCAAGTGTCTCATTTTAAACAATTTACCTCGGTTTTACTCCTGCCTTTATGAAAAAAAAAAAAAAAAAAAGCTTCTGCAATTACAACTACTCCAGCCTCAGCTCAGTTACCTTACCTACACAACAAAGGAGGAAGGAATGGAGCCCAAGGACCACATGGTGGGCAGGAGAGATGAACGGATGAACGTAACAGGGAGGCTGGGCGCCACCTTCCAAGCAGATCAGACTAAGGGGCAGGAGGACGGGCCAGATACCACCTCTGTGTGCTGGAGAGAGGAGACAAGAAACCAATTAACTAATTTTAAAGAGTGGGTGGTGAGGCATAACTATCACTTCCCTGGATTTTCCTGAGACTACAGTTTTCACTTTCATAATTTAAAAAGTATATTTTTTTAATATTTGGAGATAATTGAACACTTATAAGTGAATTTCCTTAAATACTGAAAGTAAATATCTAATAACGGTGCCTTCTGTTAGAGAGAGAATTGACCTCAAATTTTAAATTAAATTTTCCGAAAGCTTCAACCCAGGTTTCTTCTCCACATCTTGAATTTTGGCTTTCATATTCTTCAAGCGTTAGGCTGACCTGATTTTTCTTTCCGGTTACATCAATGTAACTTGATGAATTCCTAATAAGGAGAGTGTATCCAACCTCGTTAAAAAAAAAAAAAGTTAAGAATGAAACTAAAATACCGTAATAGAAAAAAGAGCATTTAAGATAAAGTCCAAACAAATTTTTAAAATTCTTTAAAGATAAAATTCATCTTACAAGGGGCTATCTGGATAGCTTCTTTTCATTGACTACAATTTCTGAGCATTATGTCATTTATGTTATATTTACTCCATAATTAAAAATTTGCCCATGGACTACGTATTTACCACAAATGCAACAATTCACACTGTTATAGTAGCCTAATATGAGAGGCTGAATAATGACCCCCCAAGATGTCGATGTGCAAATCCCCAGAACCTGTAAACATGTTACCTTACATGGTAAAAAAGGACTTGGCAGATGTAATTAAGTTAAGAGTCTTGACATGGGGAAGAGTAGCCTAGATTACCCAGGTGGACCCAGTGTAATCACAAAGGAGACAGAGGGAGGTTTGACTAGAAAGAGGAATGTCAGAGGGATGTAGCATGAGGAAGGTTCCACCAACCACTCCTAACTTTGAAGATGGAGGAAGGGGCTAAGCGCCAAGGAATGCAGGCAGCCTCTTGGAGCTAGAAAATGCAAGGAAGTAGATTTTCCCCTAGAGCCTCCAGAAGGAATGCAGGCTTTCTGACACCTTGACTTTAGCCCGTTGAAACTGACTTCAAATTTCTGACTTCCAAACTGTAAGATAATAAATTTGCATTGTTTTAAGCCACTGAATTTGTGGTAATTTGTTACAGAAGCAATTGGAAATTAATACAGCAGAGTATAGTGTATTAATTCCCATTTTACAGAGAGAGACCTAAGATCTTTCTATTTCAAACTTCTATGAGCCAAAATAGTTGAGCACAGTGACTTGAATGAGTTGATATTGTTACCAAAGCAGGTCCGTTGGCCAACTCACAGCAAGCCAAGTGCTGAGATGCCAAGGTTCACAACCAAGAAAGAATTTACTCACAAGGCGGCCAAGTACAGGGATGGGAGAACAAGTCTCATATCCACCTCCCTGAAGTCGAGGGGTATGGGATATTTAAGGGATAAGCAGGGAGGTCTTAGGCGTGGGGAAAGGTGACTGGGGGCAGGGGAAAAGGCAAGATAATGTGTTCTGCACAGGCATATCTGGGTTACATGCTTCTCATATTCAAAAATGGAGGCACTTGGGACTTCCCTGTGGTCCAGTGGGTTAGACTCCGTGCTCCCAATGCAGGGGACCCGGGTTTGATCCCTGGTTGGGGAACTAGATCCCACATGCATGCCACAACTAAGAGTCTGCATGCCGCAACTAAGATTCTGCATGCCACAACTAAGAGTCTGCATGCCACAAATAAGTCCGCATGCTGCAATTGAAAGATCCTACATGCCGCAACTAAGGCTGGTGCAGCCAAAATAAATAAATAAATAAAACTATATAATAAATAGCAATATATTATATAATTTATAATTTATATATATATAATTTATATATATATATAAACAATGAATATACTGTGTATTAATTGATTGATAAATAAATGTATTTTTTTTTAAATGGAGGCACTCAAGTTCATCCTGAGGGCAAAAACTTGGGTGATGTTTTTAGAGGGATGGTATATTCTTTTAATACAATGAGGTAATAGGAAGCTGTACTACCATTTCTTGACCCATAGGAGGAGAGAAATTGCATTAGAAAGCACCCTGGAGTGGAGGGAAATGCCTTTGAACTCTACAGCTCAGCAGGTAGTCACAAAAAAAAAAAAAAAAAAAATGGAGGCACTTAACATGATCTTAGGGTAGAGTTTTCCAGTCCTCTGATGTCAAAAGACCATCCACTGGACACCTGAGCAAGCCCAGTTTTAGGGTCAGTGGTCCCAACCAGCCTTAGCCGGCTGACACTGGACAAGAGCTGCCTCCAATTTCCTGTAAAACAATGGGGCTATGTGAAGCTGGGAAGGCATGCAATTAAAGAGAGAAAAAATAAGGAAAGAAAGAAAGCCAGCTTAATCAGTGAAGGCAGTCTAAGGGCAGAAGTGTTTTAACAAGCTGTTTCCCTATCTGTTGCTCTGCAAGACAAGATCAAGAATTCCCGTTAGCCACTGGCTTCTGTTCACTCTATGGGGCCCGGTTTCAATATTCCTTGAGCAGGCATGACAAGATTATGGGCAAGAGCTAGGTGGGTGATAAAAACCAACCAATAAAAGCCAACCAACCTAGAAGTTAAAATTGTCTAAGGAAAATCCGTTAACATAATCCAATGAGACTCTTTATTTATTATTACATTGTTTTTAAAGAAAGAATTCACCCAAAAACTGCTTTTATATACCTCTCAAGCCATTTCAAGTTTTTTTTAAAAATACTATTTCAATAAACTCTAGAGTCCTATGGGACTTAATGATAATAGTAAACACAATATTCTGACAATTATAATAACTGATAAGGCTCCAATAGTATATGTTGAGCTTGATTTCTCTAGATTCAATATAGTTATAGTAATAGACTGCACATGTTTGGAGAGAAAGTTTCGGCCAGAAGTAGCTAGAGTTGGTAATTGAGAACCAGAGGTTAAAGAGCTTTCCTGAGAGCTGGCATTCCTTCTTCCAACACTCCCCAACTAGGTGCCCTCCTGAAACTTTGAAAGATGCTGAGGTCATGTTCAGGCGTGCACCCTACACATCCTGCAGCTGTGGCCTCTGATCTTGGAATGTGGTGTTTCAGTGGATGCAGTAGAAGCCGAGAGAGCCTGCCCTGCTGAGGGGTTGTGCAGACTGGAGGTGTGTTCAACATAGAGCCTGGAGAGCAAATGCCAGCCAATAAATAAGTTTAGCTTCGTTCTGTTCATATTGTTATATTTTATATCTCTCTCTCTCGGGAGAGATTCTGCTCAAGCATCATTTCCCTGGGGAAACCTTCTCTGCCTGACCACCCATCTAGTTGGCATTATAGACATCCATAAAACATGGCATTCCTTTCCTTCAGAACGTTCATCATGGTTTTGTGGTTATATACTCGTTAGGGTCATTGTTTGTTTAGTGTGTCTTTCTCCCCACTAAACATTAAATCAGGTAAGATTGGAACCAGGTCTTATCTGTCCCTACTAGTTTATGGTTATGGTCAACATTTGTTGAGAGAATGAATGAATAAGAACATGGGATGTAATCCTATAAAGCAGCCCCGCTGCTGGCCTGTCAGGGAGAATGGTATACTCTAGAGCTGGAGCTCGAAACTCTCCATTCTTGGATCCTAGAATTACGCTTTCCTTTGCTTCTGAACCAAACTTGGTCTCATTATATTGGTGAGCAAGACATTGGTCAGGAGGACCCTTGTTGGGCCTGACTCCAAAGGGTCAGTAGCAATGGCATGAGATTGAAATGAAGACTTCCTTTCTAGATACCCAGATTTCTCATCCAAATATATGTATAATTTTACTTAGTTTGTAATCATAATTGTTGGTTCCCAAAATGGCTCCTGTACACAGAGGGAAAGGAGAGACTGAAGAAAGAGGCAGACCACCTCCCACTGTTCCAAGTGACCCAGCTTACATAGTGTCAAAGCACTGGGTTGAGGGGGCTGATCTACAGTCATCATCTGTCCAGACTGTCACCTCGCTGGCACAATCTACAGGGAATGAAAAATTCTTTAGGGGAGACCCTCAAGATGGCAGAGGAGTAAAACGTGGAGATCACCTTCCTCCCCACAAATACATCAGAAATACATCTACATGTGGAACAACTCCTACAGAACACCTACTGAACGCTGGCAGAAGACCTCAGACTTCCCAAAAGGCAAGAAACTCTCCACTTACCTGGGTAGGGCAAAAGAAAAAAGAAAAAAACAGAGACTAAAGAATAGGGATGGGACCCGCACTTCGGGGAGGGAGCTGTGAAGGAGGAAAGGTTTCCACACACTGGGAAGCCCCTTCGCGGGCGGAGACTGCAGGTGGCGGAGAGGGTAAGCTCCGGAGCCACGGAGGAGAGCGCAGCCACAGGGGTGCGGAGGGCAAAGCGGAGAGATTCCTGCACAGAGGCTCGGCGCCGACCAGCACTCACCAGCCCGAGAGGCTTGTCTGCTCACCCGCCGGGGCGGGCAGGGGCTGGGAGCTGAGGCTTGGGCTTCGGAGGTCAGATCGCAGGGAGAGGACTGGGGTTGGCGGCATGAACACAGCCTGAAGGGGTTAGTGCACCACAGCTGGCCGGGAGGGAGTCCAAGAAAAGGTCTGGAGCTGCCGAAGAGACAAGAGACTTTTTCTTCCCTCTTTGTTTCCTGGTGCACGAGGAGAGAGGATTCAGAGCGTCGCCTAAACGAGCTCCAGAGACGGGCACGAGCTGCGGCTATCAGCACGGACAACAGACAAGGGCATGAGACGCTAAGGCTGCTGCTGCCGCCACCAAGAAGCCTGTGTGCGAGCACAGGTCACTCTCCACACCTCCCCTCCGGGGAGCCTGTGCAGCCCGCCACGGCCAGGCTCCTGTGATCCGGGGACAACTTCCCCGGGAGAACGCACAGCGCGCCTCGGGCTGCTGCAACGTCACGCCGGCCTCTGCTGCGCAGGCTCGCCCCGCCTCCTCCCGGCCCCAGCCCCGTACCCCTCCCTCCCCCCTGGCCTGAGTGAGCCAGAGCCCCCGAATCAGCGGCTACTTTAACCCCGTCCTGTCTGAGCGAAGAACAGACGCCCTCAGGCGACCTACACGCAGAGGCGGGTCCAAATCCAAGGCTGAGCCCAGGAGCTGTGTGAACAAAGAAGAGAAAGGGAAATCTCTCCCAGCAGCCTCAGGAGCAGCTGATTAAATCTCCACAATCAACTTGATGTGCCTGCATCTGCGGAATACCTGAATAGACAACGAATCATCCCACACTGAGGAGGTGGACTTTGGGAGCAACTGTAGACTTGGTGTTTGCTTCCTGCATCTAATTTGTTTCTGGTTTTAGTTTTATCTTATCTTAGTATTACTTATCTTAGTATTTAGAGTTTATTATCACTGGTAGATTTGATAATTGATTTGGTTGCTCTCTACCGTTTTTTTTGTATATATATAGATATATATATATATTTTTCCTTTTTCTCTTTTTGTGAGTGGCTATGTGTATGCTTCTTTGTGTGATTTTGTCTGTATAGCTTTGCTTTTACCATATGTCCTAGGGTTCTGTCTCTCTTTTTTTTTTTTCTTTTTTTATTACTTAAAAAATTTTTTTATTCCTAATAATTTTTAAATTTTTAATTTTAATAACTTTATTTTATTTTATTCTTTCTTTTTTTCTCCCTTTTCTTCTGAGCTGTGTGGCTGACAGGGTCTTGGTGCTCCAGCTGGATGTCAGGCCTGTGCCTCTGAGGTGGGAGAGCTGAGATCAGGACATTGGTCCACCAGAGACTTCCCGGCTCCAAGTAATATCAAATGGCAAAAGCTCTCCCAGAGATCTCCATCTCAACACTAAGACCCAGCTCCACACAACGACCAGCAAGCTACAGTGCTGGGCACCCTATGCCAAACAACTAGCAAGACAGGAACATAAACCCACCCATTAGCAGAGAGGCTGCCTAAAATCATAATAAGGTCACAGACACCCCAAAACACACGACCAGACGCGGCCCTGCCCCCTAGAAAGACAAGATCCAGCCTCATCCACCAGAACACAGGCACCAGTCCCCTCCACCAGGAAGCCTACACAACCCACTGAACCAACCTTAGCCACTGGGGGCAGACACCAAAAACAACAGGAACTACGAACCTGCAGCCTGCAAAAAGGAGACCCCAAACACAGTAAGTTAAGGAAAGTGAGAAGACAGAGAAACACAAAGCAGATGAAGGAGCAAGGTAAAAACCCACCAGACCAAACAAATGAAGAGGAAATAGGTAGTCTACCTCGAAAAGAATTCCAAGTAATGATAGTAAACATGATCCAAAATCTTGGAAATAGAATGGAGAAAATACAAGAAACGTTTAACAAGGACCTAGAAGAACTAAAGAGCAAACAAACAATGTGAACAACACAATAAATGAAATTTAAAATTCTCTAGAAGGAATCCACAGCAGAATACCTGAGGCAGAAGAACAGATAAGTGACCTAGAAGATAAAAGGGTGGAAATAACTACCACAGAGCAGAATAAAGAAAACAGAATGAAAAGAATTGAGGACAGTCTCAGAGACCTCTGGGACAACATTAAACCCACCAACTTTCGAACTATAGGGGTCCCAGAAGAAGAAGAGAAAAAGAAAGGGACTGAGAAAATATTTGAAGAGATTATAGTTGAAAACTTCCCTAATATGGGAAAGGAAATAGTCAATCAAGTCCAGGAAGCACAAAGAGTCCCATACAGGGTAAATCCAAGGAGAAACATGCCAAGACACATATTATTCAAACTATCAAAAATTAAATACAAAGAAAAAATATTAAAAGCAGCAAGGGAAAAACAACAAATAACATAAAAGGGAATCACCATAAGGTTAACAGCTGATCCTTCAGCAGAAACTCTGCAAGCCAGAAGGGAGTGGCAGGACATATTTAAAGTGACGAAGGAGAAAAACCTACAACCAAGATTACTCTACCCAGCAAGTATCTCATTCAGATTTGACCAAGAAATTAAAACCTTTACAGACAAGCAAAAGCTAAGAGAATTTAGGACCACCAAACCAGCTTTACAACAAATGCTAAAGGAACTTCTCTAGGCAAGAAACACAAGAGAAGGAAAAGACCTACAATAGCAAACCTAAAACAATTAAGAAAATGGTAACAGGAACATACATATTGATAATTACCTTAAATGTAAATGGATTCAATGCTCCAACCAAAAGACAAAGACTGGCTGAATGGATACAAAAACAAGACCCATATATATGCTGTCTACAAGAGACCCACTTCAGACCTAGGGACACATACAGACTGAAAGTGAGGGGATGGAAAAGAATAGTCCATGCAAATGGAAATCAAAAAACGCTAGAGTAGAAATTCTCATATCAGACAAAATAGATTTTAAAATAAAGACTATTACAAGAGACAAAGAAGGACACTACACAGTGATCAAGGGATCAATCCAAGAAGAAGATATAACAATTGTAAATATTTATGCACCCAACATAGGAGCACCTCAATACATAAGGCAAATGCTAACAGCCATAAAAGGGGAAAACAACAGTAACACAATCACAGTAGGGGACTTTAACACCCCACTTTCACCAATGGACAGATCATCCAAAATGAAAATAAATAAGGAAACCCAAGCTTTAAATGATACATTAAACAAGATGGACTTAATTGATATTTATAGGACATTCCATCCCAAAACAACAGAATACACTTTCTTCTCAAGTGCTCATGGAACATTCTCCAGGATAGATCATATCTTGGGTCACAAATCAAGTCTTGGTAAATTTAAGAAAATTGAAATCGTATCAAGTATCCTTTCCGACCACAACGCTATGAGACTAGATATCAATTACAGGAAAAAATCTGTAAAAAATACAAACACACGGAGTCTAAACAATACACTACTTAATAACCAAGAGATCACTGAAGAAATCAAAGAGGAAATCAAACAATACCTATAAACAAATGACAATGAAAACACGACGACCCAAAACCTATGGGATGCAGCAAAAGCAGTTCTAAGACGCAAGTTTATAGCGATACAATCCTACCTCAAGAAACAAGAAACATCTCAAATAAACAACCTAACCTTACACCTTAAGCAATTAGAGAAAGAAGAACAAAAAACCCCCAAAGTTAGTAGAAGGAAAGAAATCATAAAGATCAGATTGGAAATAAATGAAAAAGAAGTGACGGAAACAATAGCAAAGATCAACAAAACTAAAAGCTGGTTCTTTGAGAAGATAAACAAAATTGATAAATCATTAGCCAGACTCATCAAGAAAAAAAGGGAGAAGACTCAAATCAATAGAATTAGAAATGAAAAAGGAGAAGTAACAACTGACACTGCAGAAATACAAAGGATCATGAGAGGTTACTACAAGCAACTATATGCCAATAAAATGGACAACCTGGAAGAAATGGACAAATTCTTAGAAAAGCCCAACCTTCCGAAACTGAACCAGGAAAAAATAGAAAATATAAACAGACCATTCACAAGCACTGAAATTGAGACTGTGATTAAAAATCTTCCAGCAGACAAAAGCCCAGGACCAGACAGCTTCACAGGCGAAATCTATCAAACATTTAAAGAAGAGCTAACACATATCCTTCTCAAACTCTTCCAAAATATACCAGAGGTAGGAACACTCCCAAACTCATTCTACGAGGCCGCTATCACCCTGATACCAAAGCCAGACAAAGATGTCACAAAGAAAGAAAACTACAGGCCAATATCACTGATGAACATAGATGCAAAAATCCTCAACAAAATACTAGCATACAGAATCCAGCAGCACATTCAAAGGATTATACACCATGATCAAGTGGGATTTATCCCAGGAATGCAAGGATTCTTCAATATACTCAAATCAATCAGTGTGATAAACCATATTAACAAACTGAAGGAGAAAAACCATATGATCATCTCAATAGATGCAGAAAAAGCTTTGGACAAAATTCAACACCCATTTATGATAAAAACCCTCCAGAAAGTAGGCATAGAGGGAACTTACCTCAACATAATAAAGGCCATATATGACAAACCCACAGCCAACATGGTTCTCAATGGTGAAAAACTGAAACCAGTTCCTCTAAAATCAGGAATAAGACAAGGTTGCCCACTCTCACTACTATTATTCAACACAGTTTTGGAAGTTTTAGCCACAGCAGTCAGAGAAGAAAAAGAAATAAAAGGAATCCAAATCGGTAAAGAAGAGGTAAAGCTGTCACTGTTTGCAGATGACATGATACTATACATAGAGAATCCTAAAGATGCTACCAGAAAACTACTAGAGCTAATCAATGAATTTGGTAAAGTAGCAGGATACAAAATTAATGCACAGAAATCTCTTGCATTCCTATGCACTAATGATGAAAAATCTGAAAGAGAAATTAAG
This sequence comes from Eschrichtius robustus, assembly GCF_028021215.1. Classification (NCBI taxonomy): domain Eukaryota; kingdom Metazoa; phylum Chordata; class Mammalia; order Artiodactyla; family Eschrichtiidae; genus Eschrichtius; species Eschrichtius robustus. The sequence goes on from NC_090840.1 coordinate 12,644,068, forward strand.
GAAGCACTCCCATTTACCACTGCAACAAAAAGAATAAAATACCTAGGAATAAACCTACCTAAGAAGACAAAAGACCTGTATGCAGAAAACTATAAGACACTGATGAAAGAACTTAAAGATGATAAAAACAGATGGAGAGATATACCACGTTCTTGGATTGGAAGAATCAACATTGTGAAAATGACTCTACTACCCAAAGCAATCTACAGATTCAATGCAATCCCTATCAAACTACCAGTGGCATTTTTCACAGAACTAGAACAAAAAATTTCACATTTTGTATGGAAACACAAAAGACCCCGAATAGCCAAAGCAATCTTGAGAAAGAAAAACGGAGCTGGAGGAATCAGGCTCCCAGACTTCAGACTATACTACTAATCTACAGTAATCAAGACAGTATGGTACTGGCACAAATACAGAAATACAAATCAATGGAACAGGACAGAAAGCCCAGAGATAAACCCACGCACATATGGTCACCTTATTTTTGATAAAGGAGGCAAGAATATACAATGGATAAAAGACAGCCTCTTCAATAAGTGGTGCTGGGAAAACTGGACAGCTACATGTAAAAGAAATGAAATTAGAACATTCCCTACCACCATACACAAAAATAAACTCAAAATGGATTAAAGACCTACATGTAAGGCCAGACACTATCAAACTCTTAGAGGAAAACATAGGCAGAACACTCTATGACATAAATCACAGCAAGATCCTTTGTGACCCACCTCCTAGAGAAATGGAAATAGAAACAAAAATAAACAAATGGGACCTAATGAAACTTAAAAGCTTTTGCACAGCAAAGGAAAACATAAACAAGATGAAAAGACAACCCTCAGAATGGGAGAAAATATTTGCAAATAAAGCAACTGACAAAGGATTAATCTCCATAATTTACAAGCCGGTCAGGCAGCTCAATATTAAAAAAACAAACAACCCAATCCAAAAATGGGCAGAAGACCTAAATAGACATTTCTCCAAAGAATATATACAGATTGCCAACAAACACATGAAAGGATGCTCAACATCACTAATCATTAGAGAAATGTAAATCAAAACTACAATGAGGTATCACCTCACACCTGTCAGAATGGCCATCATCAAAAAAATCTACAAACAATAAATGCTGGAGAGAGTGTGGAGAAAAGGGCACTCTCTTGCACTGTTGGTTGGAATGTAAATTGATAAAGTCACTATGGAGAACAGTATGGAGGTTCCTTAAAAAACTAAAAATAGAACTACCATACGACCCAGCAATCCCACTACTGGGCATATACCCTGAGAAAACCATAATTCATAAAGAGTCATGTGCCACAATGTTCATTGCAGCTCTATTTACAATAGCCAGGACATGGAAGCAACGTAAGTGTCCATCAACAGGTGAATGGATAAAGAAGATGTGGCACATATATACAATGGAATATTACTCAGCCATAAAAAAAGAAACGAAATTGAGTTATTTGCAGTGAGATGGATGGACCTAGAGTCTGTCATACAGAGTGAAGTAAGTCAGAAAGAGAAAAACAAATACCCTATGCTAACACATATATATGGAATCTAAAAAACAAACAAAAAAAATGGTCATGAAGAACCTAGGGGCAAGATGGGAATAAAGACGCAGACCTACTAGAGAATGGACTTGAGGATACGGGAAGGGGGAAGGGTAAGATGGGACAAAGTGAGAGAGTGGCATGGACATATATGCACTACCAAATGTAAAATAGATAGCTAGTGGGAAGCAACCACATAGCACAGGGAGATCAGCTCAGTCCTTTGTGACCACCTGGAGGGGTGGGATAGGGAGGGTGGGAGGGAGATGCAAGAGGGAGGAGATATGGGGATATATGTATACGTATAGCTGATTCACTTTGTTATAAAGCAGAAACTAACACACCATTGTAAAGAAATTATACTCCAATAAAGATGTTAAAAAAAAAAAAGTAAATGAACCAGAAAAAAAGATCCAGGCTCCCCTCCTCCTCCCCTAACAAATACTTGGTTAAGTTATAAATGAAGTCAGTGTAGGTGAGTCAAAATAAAACCAGAAGACAACATTCTGGAACATTTAGAGAATGTATGTTGAGGGCCCAGTGGGAGCTGGAACTCTTTAGAGAGCTACAAGTCTGCAAGAGGAGCTAAGGCATACATTAAAAAACTACAACAAAAAACAGAAGTAATGACAACCAGCAGTGAGGGACAGATAAGGTGCAGTGGGAACTCAGAAGAGGCAAAGTGAGTTCCAGTGGAGGTTACCCTGCCTACTCCATGAATTACTTCTCTTGATAACATTCCACAGTCCCCTGCCCCTCAGTCTTTTTGTCACATACATTTGGCAGATGGATACGCTGTCTGCTTCCTCTGCTGCTGCATGTGATCAGCGGGCCCCTGTGGTGGGCACCAAGGGCAGAGCAGACACACATCACTGTGTCTCGGTGCAGGGCCCTGCCTGTCGTGCACCCAGCCAAGGGGACAAGTGGGGCTGGATGAACACAACAGCGTCATTACACATCGGATTTGGATTACACATCGGATTTGGATTACACATTGGATTTGGATTACGCATCGGCACGTTGGATTTCAAAGACTTGGCATGGGAAAAAAAAGAATGTAAATTACCTCATTAATAATGTATATTAATCACATGTTAAATGATAATATTTTGGATATATTGGGTTAAATAAAATATATTACTGAACTTTTAAAAATGTAGACGCCCTCTTATCTGACATTATTTGCACTCACTGTTAATTGAGCAAAAGTGTTCAATAACCTGGAGAAGGCCTGTTAGCTTACTAACCGTCAATCAGATGAGTAAGTTAAGTGAATGTTGGTTAAGAGAACGTCAATACTAGGGAATTCCCTGGCGGTCCAGTGGTTAGGACTCAGTGCTTTCACTGCTGAGGGCCTGGGTTCAATCCCTGGTTGGGGAGCTAAGATCCCACAAGTCTCGCAGCCAGAAAAAAAAAAAAAAACCAGCAAGAGAGAGAGAGAACATCAACACTAAATAAACAAGGTAATAACACATTGTGTTATAAAGCAATGTAGCTGACAAAGTACAGAGTAACTAGTGGACCACATTAGAGAGACGTGTAATTGGAGAATATGGAAATTTCAGTGGGGCGGTAGTGAAAGCTTGAACTTTAATGTGGCGGCAAGGTTCAGAGATGTAACTGTGGACCATTATGGAGGACTCTGACAAGAGTTCATTTGGTGGAGTGGAGGAAGCTCTTACAGGTCAACTTTTGGTATATTTGGTATATACAGCCCAAGGAAATAGTCACTTATTCCATGCAGCACTTTAACATAAATTTAGCAGAAGAAATGGGCCCAACATATACTAGAGAATAATGGTGAGACATCCATAACAGTGCTATCATTGTAGACTCTTACATGTAAGCATATGAACGGAATAGTGCAAGGAATAATTCGTTTGTATTTTCCTCTACTATCCAACTTAGGCTTAATTTTTAAAAACGTGTTATTGAAGTGTAATGTACATACACACAGAAAAGTGCACATATAATAGTAGAACTTGAATTTGTATAAACATAAAACTATCCATAAAATCAGCACCCAGGGAATTCCCTGGCGGTCCAGTGGTTAGGACTCTGCACTTTCACTGCCGGGTCCCGGGTTCCATCCCTCTTTGGGGAAGTAAGATCCCGAAAGCTGTGCGGTGCGCCCCCCCCGCCAAAATCAGCACCCAGAGCAAGAAATAGAGCACTGCAGCACTCCAGACACCCCCCTCAAGGTTCCCTTCAACAATCCTCCCACCCAGGGTACCACTACCTGACTTCTAATAGTATACATTAGTTTTGCCTGTTTTTATACTTTTAGAGAAATAGAATCATATATGTATTCTTTCGTGCCCTATGCTTAATTTTTAAAGAATCAATCCAAATCTCAGATGACTGAATGAATCCCGGCTCAGCATTTTACTGAGTTTGGACAAGCCTCTTAACCTAAGCCTGTTTCCATATCCATAGAAGTGGATTATAAAATGTTTATCTAATAGAGTTGTTGGGAGGATTAAATGAGATCATGTATGTGACTGGCACATGGTTGCAGCTGTTACTTGCACTCAAACTTTCAGTCTGTGAACTTCCTGGGAGGTGGAAGACCCCTGGGCACAATTCTCCATAGTGTAAGGGGGGAAATCCACACTATCTGGGCGGAACTTGGCTACTTGATCTCACTTTTGGCCAAAGGAGGAGAGATGCCATTTCTGTTACATATGCATCTCTTCTAGAATATCAGCTTCCTCAAGGGAAGCTATCCTGTTTACCACAGCATCCCCAGTACCTAGTGCCAGGTACTGTAAACACAGTTAAGTATTGGTTGCTAGTTGAACAAATAAATAAGTGCTAACTGTACTGGGACTTAGGAAATTATGTCAGAAACTGATCCAGTCTTTTGAGCTATGGTTGGCAAAATTACAGTAGTAAAACCAGAGTAAAGTCAATCTCCCTCCTTCTTTCCCTGTGCTGGCAAGAAAAATCCACTCAAATCTAGCACATTCTGTACTTGGAACTTGAATAAGTATACCGGATCTGAGACCTTCAAAAATAAGGGCAGGATAGTACACTGCTTTTAATATGGAGTTTGCTCAAACTCAACAGCTTTTAATGTACTGATGCCAAGATACTAAAAAGTTTTTGAAAACGCTCTCTTCCCAACACGTCAGCCATGAATAATTTTTTTCCTGGTGTACTTTATCTTGGTTTTCCACCAATATTTTTAAACATCTTCTTGACATTATCTATTTATTAAAACAAACAAACAAACAAAAACGGCCAGGGAAGGGGAAAAGTGTAATGTTCTGATGGAATTGCACTTGGTTTATTTTACCCTCCACTACATAATTAAAAATAACTTTTCACTTCTCACAGAGTCACAGAGTGGGAAGTACCTCTTCAAAACCTCCCATCTGTTTTATATTACAATTAAAAGTCTGATTGGCTGGCAAGCCTACCACTCTATAACTGGATAAATCAGGCAGGAAATCACATGGTTATAAAATGAACTAAAAGATTTTAACAAAATAATAGCTTACTGACTATAAAGCAACACTGGTTTTATGCAGATAACTAAGAGACAAAAGCTATTCACAACTGCTGTGTAAAATAAGTATAGTTAATATTCCCTAAGCGTCATGACTACTTTTTTTAACATTCTTTCAATTTAACACTTACTGAGATTTTCTAAGCACCATGCTAGACACAGGAGCTGTAAATAGCAATACCTACTTGTCAAAACATGAAGTCTAGTGGGAAAGTTTTATGGAGGCACCAGGATAATCAGGAAATGATTCACAGACCTGTGCCTTGAAGGCTGAGTAGGATTCTAACAGGTAGGGAGACAAAGATAAGCAGCCATGAGGAGAGGCACGGAGATAGAAGCATGTACATATATGTTCCTGAAAGATCCAAGTCACCAGGTCCAGATTAGGAAGTGAAGAAGGAGAAGTCTTATTATTTAGGCAACAGACAACTATGGAAGGTCTTTGAATAGGAGAGATGTGATCAAATCTGTGTGTTTTTTATAAGTTTCTTTACACTCACATATAAGCAGTTGTATTTCCTCTCAGCAGTTATATTTCACACTGTAAATTAATAAATTAGCATTCTGGTTTCATGCGTCAGTCTCACACATTTGATATAGGCATTCTAGTGAGAGGTAAACTCATTTTTGGTGGGTTAATCCATCAGATTTCTAAGGCTAAAGGTAAAATCTAGATGGTGACAAATTCACCGAGGTGATATAATACTGCACAAACCTGACTGGGTGACCAGTTGGCGTTGCCCAGGTGACACCCTGATGTCACAGAACAATTTCTTCATATTTCTGTAGAATGGAGATCAGAGTGATTAGTGCAATCATCTAAATAAAAGATGAAGGAATGGAATTAGAGCTGTGCCTTTATGTGGGCTGAGATTTTACAACAGATTTCAATGTGCAGGGTGAGGGAGAGGCACGAGATTTCACAGTGGGTGATCAAAGGGAAAATAACACCACTAAGAGATAGAACAAAGAAGGGGCAGGTCCAAGTTGGGAAAAAGAGAACATACTACATTTAAGGTACTGACAGAAGAGTCATATGGAAAGAGTCATATCTAAAGGCAGTTGAAAATATGGCTCTAAATGAGGCTCAAGTATTTCCATTTCTTGAGTAAAGACGTCAAGCTGTGTTAACAGATAAAATCACCTGTAAAGGGAGCTCTAAAGGAGAAAAATGGTCTACGAACAGAATGTTGGGTTAAGTCCTTAAAGGTTCAATCAATGCCACAAAATACAAAACCAAAGTGAAATGAGCAATGCCATGTCAGCTTGTACACAGATGTTTTATTTTGGATGTTAACAGTCAACATTGTATGCAAGATTCTCTTACAATGGAAAGCTTTCCCATACATCAAAAAACTCAATTTAGTCAGGGTAATTGCTGTATTAATGCGAAAACCTTACAACAAAATGTGATATTATATATGTGTAGTCAGTTTCCATGCAAGTATGGCTGCTACATGTATGTCTGGCATTTTTATAACATACTGAAAGAAATTCAAAGGAACACAACAGTATAAAAGGTGAGTTAAGATGCCTGACATGTTTAAGATTAAGAAATCTTCTTGCAAAAAGCAACAAAGCAGTTAACTAGAGGATTCAACCAATACCAACCCAAATATGTACTCTGTCCAAAAAGCCCAAGCTGATTTGCAATATATTACATGTGGGATAATTTAATGCTCAAGAAAAATTATGCTTGAAAAAAATATAGCTCTTCCAAGATATTATACTTTGGTAATTGGAGACTATGTTCATCCAAACCAGCTAAGGGCTACATTTAAAAAAAAAAAAAGGAACCATTATGTGCTATTCAAGATAACTGAAATTGAAATGATCCAGTATGATTTTGCTACAGTCATTGGTTTTACAAAGTGAAATTTCTGTGAGAAGTTCACTAATTAGGAAGCAATCAACATACTTAACAAACATGCTAAGAAGATTCAAATTGGTTCATCTGTTTGTGTCAACAAGGCATAATCTTAGTACCACACATTTTCTTCACTTCTCACTACATATAATATGCAAAAATGAGCAAGTAGATTTAAATAGCTTAAAACCCTTTTAGGTCTACTGTTCAAAAGCTAGGCATTAAAATAGTATTTCCATTTCTATCAACATAAAAACATCAGAGAATCTTAAGCTGTTTTTGTTTTAAGGCATAGCATTTTAGTATTTGCAAGAATTTGCCTGGTAATGGTTGATTCCATTAAGTTAACTTGAGAACTTGCCATCATTTGCTTTTTATCTTTTCACACAGTGCAAGTGGTGGTCGCTCTTTCCTTCTCTCATAGCAGCAAGCCGATTCTGCTATCTTCTATAGCAGCATACTTCAGGAGTGGAGAGGGAGAGAGTGTGTCAATTACAAATAATTAAAACTACAGTGTACAATTCTATTTACCTGTCAGTGTTTAAGTTGACAGCACACCATTATATGTCTCAAAAAAAAATTACATAAAATCTCTACACAAAAGCAAATAAAGACATTCTTTCAAGAAGAAATAAAATAAGTGCAAACACCTAAAACAGGCAACTGAAGCAACTGTTGTAACCTGTAGAGAAACACAAAACATTTATAAAAGGACATATATTTTTATAAATAAAAGATAATGTTCTCTACTTCTGAAACATTGAGTAAATATAATAAACGTCTAAGTGCAGACTGTTTTTAGGGACCAAAGTACCATATTACTTTTTAAACAAAATGCAAAAATTTCAAACACATATACAAATAACCAGATTAATTTATATGACCCCCCCATATAATTTAAAAAGAAAATATTAAATTATTATTTAGTACATTTTTAGAACTACTTTATATAACCAACATGATTTAAAGGACATAGTGCAATATTTAGGTAGATGTGACATACAGTATAGATATTGTATTCTTTGCAGCTATAACTTACTATTGTTTCATACTTAAAAGTCAAAATTGTTCTTTACTATGTTAGCTTGTAATAACAGGAAACAACATTGGCTTCTAGACACCCTGTATAGGTATAAATATCTACATTTAAGCTTTAAAAATGAAAATAAATTATAAAAACAGACTTCTTTCCAATTTACAAAGTTTTCCTGCTCCTACATACTGTACAATACATTCAACAAAACTCTCAGCTCTTCTGAGATTTATGAAGAAAATACTGACTCTTTACTAATAAGGAAAAAACCATTTTGCAATGCCTTTTGTTTTTAGTACTATGCTCAAATAAATACATTTAACACTGTAGTTAATTTTACTGTTTTTTGAAAAATACCAAAAATTAGTAGTGCAACTTTCTTTCTTTTAAATTCCTTTCCACTGTGTTTCTTTGTAAATGGTAGCCTAAGTAAATCAGCAGATAGGCAAAAGTACTTCATAAAACCATGAGTGCTTTCTATACAGAGACTAGTTTCAGAAACCATACATACTCATAAAACCTATCTATAACAAAACTGCAGCATCAGGAGAGTAGCAACATATATCTTCTGAAGAAAATATGTGAGAATTTACTTTTAGAATATCCAGGAATATTCTAATATGATTTCCCCATCTTGTTCTTTAAAAACAATTTTTAAAAATCTTATGTCTTAAAAAATAAACTATGAAATTGTCTACCCCTTACCTAGCTTTCTGCTTGCCCAATATGAAAAAGGATGCAAACCATTTTAGGGCTGTATTAAAACTTTAAAAACAGTTAATCAACAAAAAAATTTCATTGCAACCTAATTTGGTATAGAATCTAATAAGGGAGTGGGGCATTTCATCAGTTTTAATAACAATCACAGTATGAGAGCTCTTGAGGTACTGCCTGTAGTTGTATAAGTACTCAAATATCTTCTTGCTTGTTCCGTCATGATAAGTTGGTCTTCTGTCTTCCCATAAACCACTGTTTCCCATTCACAAGACTAGGAAGGAAATATTAATAGTGATGTGAAAATTACTAAGATAACTATCCATTCTACTTCACAATTACACTTTTAAAAAATCAATTAATTGATTGGATATCTGATAAGTAATTATTGTAAAAAACGTTTTTGATAACAGCATTGTGATTCTTTTTAAATAATGATGTTTCAAAAATACATACTAAAGTATTTAATGATCAATTTTTTTAAGTCAATTTTTTAGCTATCTATAGGACTGTGGAGGCAGTTTAAAATTTGTTCCCACACTGCCCCTCAAATCAAATCAGTCTAAACATGGAAAGAAATGTCAGTCTTCACTGCTTCAAAGTTTTGCAAAAGATTTAAAGAGAGAATGCAATGTCAAAAAATGAACCAAGAATGCTTTATGTCTTGCAAATTAGGAAATATATCATAACACAAAGTCAAGTTTACGTTTGTTTCATTTGTTTTCTTCCCTTATTATAAAGGTTACTACTCTATAGGTATGACCTGCTATGTAATAAATTTTCCTGAAAAGTTCTGTGTTTAACACTGGTAAATGGGATCATTTTAAATGGATTCAGAGAATGTGTTACATGGCTCTATGAAGAGCAGTGGCTCAAGAAAGAGAGGAGGTAGCCACATCTGATTGCCAAAGATGTTTTCAAGGAATGCTTGAATGTCAGGAAGGCTAGCTCTGCAGTCATTGCAGCGTATAGAAGAAAACTTCCTCCTCAATGATCTCTCAAATTCTCTGGGTTGAATTCTTAAGATAACAAAGTAAAAATTTCTCCAGCCTTCATTTGCAGTTACGTAATGGCTGCATAGCATCAGAAAAAAGGATTCTGTTTTACAACTTTGAGCCAGAAAGTTCACTGGAAACCATGATACCGATACCAACAAAATCAAGTTTGAAACTGCTTCCAACCACTTACCCTTTAAAAGTAGCAATTAGGACTACAATTATTTATTACAGAAGAAGAGGTGCCAGAAGTAGATTTAGATATTTTTAGTTTAAAAATGAAACAGTGCTTAAGAAATCACCAGAAGAGTCTCTGGCTACCATTCCAATTGTTTCGTTTGTATGTGCCCTGATGAGTGAGTCTCTCAAAAACCCAAATCTAGTTCGAGTGACAAAACAATGGTGAATGTCTAGTTACTATTATAGTCAATTTTGAATTTAAAAGAAAAAGTATAATTTGTGATCAGTAGGTCCAAAGTGATAATTGAATGAACAACAACAAAAGTCACTGAAAGAAATTTATAAATTCATACCTGAAGATTCTTTTCCAATGTGACAACTTTGGAAGTGTTAGGGTTTGGTTTCTTTTTATTAAGTGTATATGTTTTGTTGGTTGAATTTATATCTTGTTTTTCAGGAGTCAAGTTGCACCTATTGTCATGTATTTCCAATAATGGTATCATTAATAAAGATGTTGTAAATATATTTTCTGACTAAGAGAAAAAAGAAAGAGGAAAATAAAATAACTAATTCAAAAATGGGAGACAAATAGAGGGACTACTGAGTAAGTGGTAGTGGAAGCCCTGTTCATTTCCCTCCAAGAAAGCTTCTGGCTCTGATGAAATTTCTAGTAATGCAGTAGAATTAAATACTTAAGAAATGAACCAAAGATACTGAAATTTAAAGCTTTGAGAACTACCATTTTTTGACATCATACATAAGAGAGCTAACTCCTCTCAAAACCAAACAAATATAAAAAGCAAGGAAGTAAATGAGACATTCTCTACAGTTAATTGTTTCTCTCTGAATTAGGCAGAATACTACTAAAGGAAACCCTCTAAGAAGCTCTAATGAATTAGCCACACAATGAGTAAAACACAAGAACCACTAGGACTTAAAGCAACCATCTTAATATAAGAAAAATTCTTTACAAACCTGCATGTCTGAAAGGTCTTCAGTTACTAGTTGAGTGGCTGGTTCTTCTTTTTCCCAATTATCTAAGACTAGTGATTTTCTGACCTTCTTTACAGAAGCAGTATGCTAGAATGGATAATTTACAACAGGAACATTATGGTCAAGTCACTTGAACATGGTAAGACTTTTATTAACAACAATACTAAAAGATCACCTCTTGTTTGCAGCTTTTGTAAGCTGGTTCATCTTCCTCTTTGAGGAATATGTCTGTTCCAGTTTCTTCTTTTAAAACTTCCCGAATATCTTCTTCCAAGAAGGCAAGTGGCTGTGACTAAATTATTTTTAAAAGGGTTTTTAAAAAGCCTTTTATAGCAATTCCTTTTTCTCCCCATATATAGAAACCCATCTTTTATACTTTTTCATTATTGGCATAATTTTCTCCCAGTCCCTATAGATACATACACAGATGAAAAAGATGTGATCACTGCTCTCAAATAGCTATGGCAAAAATAATATTGCAAAATATTATTGGCAAAAATAATATTGCACATTGCAAGCACTGAATGAAGTGTGCCACTTTCTTCACGCTAGAGCACTAAACAAAAGTCTTCCTTTTGGGGAACACATTACAGCTCCTGCTTCAATCAGGATCCTCAAAATTAAACAGAAAAGTGATTATTTCCCCAAGTATTTTTATATAAAAATAGGAAACATAGAATGAATTGGGACTACAGTAGCTCTTCTTCTATTTTTATTGTACTTATTGTATAGTGTGTAATTTACTAGTTTACATGTTTCTCTTACTACTAAATATGTGAGCTATTTGAGAGCAGTGATCACATCTTTTTCATCTGTGTATACATCTCTGCACACCTAGCCTTAAACTTAGAGCTGAGACACAGTGTTCAAGAAGTGTGTGCATGTGCATGTGTGTCTGTGTGTGTCTATGTGTGTACTGGAGTGTGGGAAGGCAGGATACAAAAAAAAACGTGAATGTGGGCTGAATGATGAAATAGTCTCAAAATATTATTCATCTATCTGTTTAAAAAAAAAAAGGTAATCAAAGCGCCACTAAACAAAAGAACAAACTGGCAGCATGTAATGACGAGCAGCTTGTGTTCCCAGTCAACAAAGTTAGGGAGAATAGCATTCATATATAAATGAGATTTCACAGCACTTACAAAAACTTTAAAAATGGAAAAAGAATTTTTTTAAAGTGCTCTCATCTACAGCCTGAGACATGCAGGAATTATGTCAGTATTTCTGTGTGTTGCTCCAAGTGGTCTTGTTTTAAGGATTACATTTCACAAAGAATATAGATAAGGTGTTCTTAAAAAGAAACCTAGGATCTATTTTTCCTCTGTAAGAATACAAGTGTCCTAAGATGTGGTGCATATGTACAATGGAATAATACTCAAGCCATAAAAAGGAAGGAAATAATACCATTTGCCGCAACATGGATGGACTTAGAGATTATCATACTAAGTAAAGTGGAGATTATCATACTAAGTAAAGTAAGTCAGACAAAGACAAATACCACATGATATCACTTATATGTGGAATCTAAAATAGACACAAATGAACTTATCTATGAATCAGAAGCAGACTCACAGACATAGATAACAGATTTGTGGTTGCCAAGGGGGAAGAGGGGTGGGGGAGGGAAGGATTAGGAGTTTGGGGTTAGCAGATGCAAACTATTATATATAGAATGGATAAATAACAAGGTCCTACGGTATAGCACACGGAACTGTATTCAGTATCCTGTGATAAACCATAATGGAAAAGAATATGAAAAAGAAAGTATATATATATATATATGTATATGTATATATATATATATATATATATGTGTGTGTGTAACTGAATCACTTAGCTGTATAGCAGAAATTAACACAACACTGTAAATCAACTATACTTCAGTTTAAAAATAAAAAAAGAAAGAATACAAGTGTCCTACAAAGCCAACCTCTAAGAAGTGCCTTTGACCCACTGTAAGATACACAAGAAAGCTGAGTGGTTAGCACATAGTAGGTGCTCAGTAAATAACTGGAGGAGGAGGAGCAGAAGGAATGAAAAGTGAGCTTGCTACAAATGAGCCTACAGATACTTAAGAAATTTTAATTACAAAATCAATACTTTCTTTTTATCTTAAATTGCTGATGAAAATGACCTGTTTTGGCAATGGATAAATTCTTCCGAAACATGAACAAACTGACAGGGACTTAGATACCTGAAACGTAATTTCTTATGCACTATTATTAAAATGATAATTTTTATTCAACGTATATGTTGACCAAATGACCCTGAGGCACTGTCAGAATTTTTCAACTGTCTTCAAATTATTGCTTATTTGTCAAATTCCCAATTAGGCTACACACCCTTCTGAAGGCAGGAAGCATACCTGACATGTTTAACATTACATCCCCAAAAGCCTAGCCCAGCGCCTGGCACGTATTAGGCACTCAATCAATATTTATCAAATTAATGATAAGTTTTTTAAATGAATAACAAAATGCTGAAACAGATTAGTTAAATCAATTAGGTAATTCCATACAATGGACTAATACAAAAACATTAAAAATTATGGGATAAATATATACAATTTATTAAATTTAAAAAGGTTACAAAAGAGTACATAGTGTGATCCCACTATTATGTGTATATGCATAAAAACTAAAAAGTTTAGAGAACTCTAAAGAGAATATAATTGTTCATAGTAGCATATGGAACTAAGTGACAAAAAGACTTGATCAATCCTACTATGTACCCTCTAAAACAGTATTTCAAAAAAAAGGAAAGGACTAGGAGATTTGAGTGTGAGACATGCTCTTTGGTAGAAAATTGATTAAATCAAGGAAACTAGAATTTATTAATTGATTTACTCAAAATGTGACTAAAAATAGAAGATAACTAAAGTACCTTAGAAGTGACCAATATTTTAAAAATCATATTTTATTTCTAATGTACCTAATTTGTCAGAAATCTTTATCTGCCTGGAATCAGAATGCCCATGGTTCACCTAAGGTACTTCAAAATTATCTGTGTGCTAACACAGGTAACACTTCCCACCTCCATTCATGTACTACTATTGTTACCACTATTATTAAAATAATAATAGCAGCAACTAAGCACATACTACTTGAAACTTAGTACCAGCCCCTTTATTTCTATTATCTATCTTCACAAATAACCTGCTGGGGTGTTTTATGATATCCACTGAATAGAAGAGGAAACTGAGCCTTAAAGAGGTATCATAATCAATCAGTTTCATAAATATTATTAGGGAAGTGCTTATGTATATCAAAATATTAAAATTATTTTATTCTACTGTAGGTAACTGCTACTGAAACTACTAAAAGGTGGGTTTTAGTATTAAGAAATGAGTTCTACTGAAACTTGACTTGCCTTCTCTAGATGATATAAAGAAAGTCTGAATTCAAAAGAAGCCAAGCAAAGGTTTACTTACAAGGAAGAAGATTAACACAAATTCAAACTTACAAATCGAGATAACATTTTTTTAATCCAGTTCACTGAACATCTTTTTTTAAATGTTAAAAATCAAGGATAAAAATCAAAATTTGTGTCTTATTAAAATTAGGAAAATTCTTAAAAATAAAAGGAGTATACATACCACAATTTTAAGAGGTCCATATTTTTTCTCCTGAGCAGCAAGCGCATTCTTAAAAGGAGTAGGAGTTCTTGGTGTGGTACCCAATATAGATCTTCTAATAGTAGGTGTTCTAAACCTATCCAATCATTTAGATATTTGTATTACAGTCAAAATTTGATTTCATATGAGTTAAGGAAGGCAAAGCCACAATAAAAGCACACACTAAATTTTCTTGTATATACACGTGCTTTATTTAAACATTCCAAGACTTTTAAAGTGTGCCTGCCTAAACTATTCTTATTCCAATCAATCATCTTAAAATAGAAAAAAGACTAATGCAGAAATAAGTACTAAAAATGTTGTTTGCTCAAGATCAAAGTTTTATACTACATTTAGCTGGTTTTCAGTCTCCTAGGGATAAAACATAAGGTTATGATTTTTTTAAATTCTAAATCCCATATGCACAGGGATTATGATATATGTATAAATGGACAAAAAGCTAATCTGCTCTTGAAATTGTGCTTCCCATTTTCTCTAACATAATTATTTAATATGTACTTACCCTACATTTTCCTTTTGATCTTTGGGGGTTGTTTCCTTATGAAGAGGAGTTGTAATGAGAACTTTCTGCCCACAAATAGGGGTTGATGTGAATGAAGGGTTTTCTATATTAATTTGTTCATTTCCAGGACACGTGTTGAAAAACTAAAAAAGGAAGAGAGTTTAAAGACAATTTCTAAAATGTCAAAATCCTACACAAATATCAAACTGATAAGATTTTCAAATTATTTCTCCATTCCTTTTAGGAAAGGATTATCAATAATACATTTACATTCCACTCCATAAAAATTAAGCTCCAAGGGGGCAGGCATTTTTGTTTTGTTCATCACTGCCTCCCCAGAACAGTGTTTAAGACGTAACAGGTATTCAAAAAACAGCCGCTTAACAAATACTCAAAAGTAACAAAACGCAATAAAAAAATTTCCAAACAGTGCATCTTATCAAATAGGAATCTATAGAAACCATAAATAGCTGCTGTGTTAAATGGAAGCTTTGTACAACAGTGTAACTGAAAAAAAATGTTTTATGATTTTATTAATGAATGATCTTAAGTGTTCCTTTCTATAAGAATATTTAGAACTCAGAATATAATAACAGTGCTTTGCTAAGAAGGTACAGCTGTCTGGCAAATTTGCCTGTTTAGAACACAGCTCAGAACCTTTGAGCAGCCAAAATCGGTATCATAGAGCCTGTTTTCCAAATGATACAATTTACTCATTGGATCTTAACTTACATACTATTGTAAAATACTACTTTATTTCTGTAGTCAACAGAGTAGAAGCAATGGTAAGAAAAAGTGGAAATTGCCAGGGACTTTCCTGGTGGTCCAGTGGTAAAGAATCTGCCTTCCAATGCAGGGGACACGGGTTCGATCACTGGTCGGGGAAATGCCGCGGGGCAGCTAAGCCCGTGCACCAAAACTACTGAGCTCTTGTGCCTCAACTAGAGAGCCCGCGTGCCGCAAATTACAGAGCCCAAGTGCTCTGGAGCCCGCGCATCACAACTAGAGAGAGAAAACCTGCACGCCACAACTAAAGAGAAGCCCGCACGCTGCAAGGAAAGAAGATCCCGCATGCTGCAACTAAGACCTGACGCAGCCAAAAATAATAATAATAATAAAAAATAAATTAAAAAAAAAAGTGTAAATCGCTTTAAGGCTGCTTATAACTGGAATGAATTCTATAATAGCTCTATCACTTCTGATGCCCATAAATCATAGGATAAAATCCAAGTTCTTTGCTATGGGATATACGATCTTTATAGTCATGCCTCACCTTCTCAGCCATTTTCCACCTTAGAATTTACTGTTCAATGAAAATTGCAGGTACGCAAAACTCCAAAAATAGAAAATTGCTAGTCTGCTCAACCCTGGTTCACCTTCCTCAGGATACTCTGTAACTCTTGGGGTGAGGTGGGGGGATACACTACCTGCATTGTAGCCTATGTAAATAGCATCCCCTGAAGCAGAGGGGGTGCCATTTTCAGAGAAAACAGTGGCTGTGTACTTACTACCAGATCCTCATCTTCCCAGCATCAAAAACATACCTCCAATAATATCCCAACATCCTCCAAGTTTATTTGGCCATTAAACTTCCTTCTTCTCCTATAAGACTTTTTAACCTCTGTCAAGACACTTTAAGCAAACACCAGCTTCACCTCTTTCTTAATAACTGACCTTGGACAAATTGCCTAACTTCTGAATTTCATTCTACCCACCTCCAAGGTTTTCTTAAAGAGCATTAACTAAGATACCGTAAGAAAAATGTTTAGCACACAGCCTGGAACATGGTGTTCATTAAGAAAGATAGTATTATAAAATAAAAGGTACAGTTTGCCTTGATATAAATATCTGCTCCCCAGGGATATAACTACAGGAGAAAGCAGATAGTTCCTGACATCCCTAAACAACCTACTGACACATGAAATTCTTATAGGGAGCAGTTGTCTATGAATATATACCTGATATCTGTTGAACAGTCAGTCAGGAAACTGGCTCCCAGTCTCAGCTCTGCCATTAGATAACTTTGGGCCAATCATTTTGTCTTTCTGGGCCTATTTCCTGATGAGTTCTATAAAGATGTAGAACTACATATCTAAAACATCCCTTTCAGCTCTAAAAATTGTAAGATAAAATGCAACTACTACACTTCATGAGATACTTTTCTGATTTATCATAGCTCAGCACTCTCCTGTATACATTTAAATACATTATCCATTTTTATGTGTTATTAAAGCAAGGAACTGTTAGTATGGATGTTAAAGATCTAATTTAATCCGGCTCATCAACATTTGGAAACATAAATAAAAACGACACTACTACCTGTGAAGGAGAAAATGGTAGTGTTTTCACCGGTGTGTGTTTTAGTGCCGTATTACCACCATCACTGAATGAGCCATCGCCAGGTTCATTGCCTGGGGACTGACCCACTCGCACTCTTCTCCTCTTTCTGAGGATGGTTGGTGGAGTGCTAAACTTAGCCACACTTGGGGATGTTAAAGGAACAGCCTCGCTGTCTGCACCGTTACAACTGTCTTTTTTCCCTTCAAGTACAAGACTGACGTTAAATTGACATTCCATGGCTCCTTCGTTGTGTTGAATTCGCATTAGTTTAACTGGGGTGGACTTGACAGGAGAAGCAGCAGCGTCAGAAAGATCAAAGCTAGTAACATCACTCCATGCTACGGGATCCTGCAACAAATTAAATTCTTAACTAAAGTTATTAATATTATAACCTGGTTAAATCTAGTCTTGAACATAGATGACGATTTCCAGAGTTAATTAACTACTCATTTTTATCAGTAGAAATAGGCTTTCCTTGATTCATCTTTTTTTTAAGCAAGCCCATTTGAGAGGAACAGATTATGCTTTTACGACAACTCCAGTTGGAACATTCCAAAGTAATATTTCATCTAATTCAGTAGCTGAAGCTTACTGCCAAGGTACTTTAAATGAAAAGAACAAATTATTTTAAGTTATTTTTATAAAAGAGTACAGTTTGTCATAAAACTTCACACTCTATTCCATATCAGAAAACTTTACACTCTATTCCACATCTACATAATCATTTGGTAATATGTATGGAATATCTTCAAAGTGGTCATACACCATGATCCAAAAATTCAGTTTAACCTAAGGACATAATCATGATTTTGCACAAAGCTTTATGTACGTACTTTAATTTGTAATACTGAAAAACTGGATACCACATAAATGTCCAGTAATAATAGTATGTTGGATAAATAAATTTTGCTACATTCATATGACAGAATACCATGAAGCCGTTAAAACTCAAGTTTAAAAATGAGTTAAGGGCTTCCCTGGTGGCGCAGTCGTTGAGAATCTGCCTGCCAATGCAGGGGACACGGGTTCGAGCCCTGGTCTGGGAAGATCCCACATGCCGCGGAGCAACTGGGCCCGTGAGCCACAACTACTGAGCCTGCGAGTCTGGAGCTTGTGCTCCGCAACAAGAGAGGCCGCGATGGTGAGAGGCCCGCGCACCGCAATGAAGAGTGGCTCCCGCTTGCCACGACTAGAGAAAGCCCTCGCACAGAAACGAAGACCCAACACAGCCAAAAAAATAAATATAAATAAATAAATAAAATTAAAAAAAAAAAAAAAATGAGTTAAGAAAACAGAGACATGCTCATGATATAATGTGGGAAAAAAATTCACAAACATAATACATTAGTATATATTTGGGTTTAAAAATGTATACATATATATGTGTTTTATATGTCTATAACACAGCCTGCAAGGAAATACCTCAAATTATTAACTCTGGGTTTATGGGGGATTTTAATTTTCTTCCTACAGTTTTCTCTACTTTCCAACTATCTCTAATATACAACTTGTATAATAAATACATAAATATATATATATACTTTTTTTTTTTTTTTGCCAGAAACCACTGCAAAACATCAGAACAAAATTAAGCATGACATACAAGGTAATGTGTAACATAAAACCGGTCAGTGTCCATTAAACTGAGTTTCTGAACATGTAACCACATAACTAAAACTGAGCTTTTGATAATCTCACAATTTCAAACTTACAGATTCAATAAGTTCTAGAGTCTCTGCAAATTCTGGGATGGTCTGTAGAGAGGACAGCACAGCGTTTGCCTCCACGGCCAGGAACTTTGTGGGTGAGTTCTGCTGAGCAGACACAGCCTGATTTTCATCCAGACCGTAAAACTCACTAGTGTGCTCCTCGAGGCTTAGAGTATTAGACATGCTATCATCCACGAGGAAACCACCAGACCAGCTAGAAAAGCTTCCAGGTTGCTAAAAGTACAAAAGAAATTTGAACATTATTTGTCATTCCCAATCTAAGCAAAAATTTGGATTTTAAGTAAAAATTTTTTCTAGACCAACATACTTTACAACATTTCAGCTAAAAATATAGTAGCAAATATACTATCTTTCCTCAAAATTGATATAAAAACTTTTTTCATTAAACCTCATCTTGACTATATTTCTTTTTTCTAACTAAATTTTTAAGAAATCTATAAAGTCACGGTGAGATAAAACTAGTATGTACCATATATACTACTACATAAGGTCCAAACTCCTAGAATCTGGCTTTGCTCTACCTTTCTAACTTCATCTCCCAACACAAGCCCCCCCTCCCAGGGAATACTGAATACCCAACTATAGTACAGTACTTGCAATTCCCTGATAAGTTTTGGTCTTTCACCCTGGATAAAGGGAGCAGCCTTTGCACACACTGCTGCTCCCTTCATCTGGAATGCTCAACCTACTGACCAGGGAAAATTCCTATTCCTCATTTAAGATACAGTTCAAATATTGGAAAGCACTCCATCTGATTATACACTTCTACCTGTTTCCGTTTATAATAATGTCCTAGTTCATCTTTTTGCTAATATATAATCACCGCCTGTCTTTCAAGACTGAGCTCAAATAGGATTTCTTCCAGGAACCCTTCTGACTACCTAAATCTCAATCTTCTATGAGCTCCCATAAAACTGTGTTACTTATTATATCACACTGGATGCTGTTTCTTATCTGTGTCCCCACTGCCCTTTGAATTCAGGGACTGTGTCATTTTTCTTTATCTCTCTAGAGATGTACACTGGCCAATTTACTTATCTTTTGAGCCTAGTTTCCTAGTGTCTCAAAATGAAAAACAAGAAGAGAGACCTTGAAGAGCCATGGTCAAGAAACATTATGTAATTTGAGAACTGTTAAGAGTAGTACATCCTAAGAGTTCTCATTACAAGGAAAAAAACTTTTTTTCCCTTTTTCTTTTTCTTTTTTTTTTGGTACCTATATGAGATAATGGATGTTCACTAAACTTATTGTGGTAATCATTTCACAATATGTAAGTAAAATCATTATGCTGCACACTTTAAACTTATACAGTGCTATATGTTAATTATGTTTCCAAAAAACTAGGAAAAAAACAGAAAGAAACAGGATGTAAAGTGTATAGCACTGTCCAACAGAACCTGTGAGGTGATGAAAATGTTCTGCACCTCAAACTGCTCAATATGGGCGCCAGCCACATGAGCAACAACAATGTGGCTAGTGCAACTGAGGAGCTGAATTTTTAAGTTTCGAATTAAATGTGTCTAACAGTTACCATATTTTAGAGAGCACACTGCTCAGTCCATAGGAAGCACTCCATAAACAGTACCTATGACTATTAAAATAAAAAATTACTAGAATATGCTAGATATTCACAATAGCAAAATGTTAAGTTTCGAGTTAAGTAAGGTGAAAAAACAAATTTTCAACATTGTTGCAAAACAGGTTCCACCTGTTTTAAAGATTCCTATAAATAAAAGAAATTAAAGCAATCTTATTTCACTAGCACAGCCACCTTCCGAGTTTACAATCACTTTCTGGAGATAATTTCCAAACCATATACATTTCAGCTAAGTTTGCGGGCAGGAAAAAGATTCAAAGAGGGAGGTTACTAGGCCCACTGGCCCGATTCTGAATCCCTAGCAACCAACCACCTAATTTGCAGAGTTAATATAAGGATCACCAGGAATACATTTAACACATCTACAACAGTGGAACATAATGAATACTCAGTAAAGTGGCAATCATTATTATCACATAATTGTCTAGAATAAATACTTTATATGCATATGGAGTCTATTATACTGGGTGCAGCAATTTCCCTCTAGAACCTCCAATCTCCCTATTCAACCAGATCTTTATGAGAGTGGATTTTAGACAGAAACTATGAAAAAAAATTAATAACTTTCTCCCTTTTTAATGCAAATGGCAATTCTTTTAGCTAATTATATTTTCCTGTTATAGTAAAAATGACAGACTATTATCAAAAAATTAAAAATGTGCTTAAACATGATAACCTACAAATGTGAACTCTGTAACCATGATTATTTATTTGCAGCTTCTTAATAAAATTGAAATTAACTTTAAAATAAGTACACTTCAGGTCTCTGTATTTGCCCACGGTTTTTGCAGTTTCAAAACAAAAATTACTTTTCTCATGGTGTATATCTCATCTACTACAATTAACAAATGTCATTTTTATTAATACTCTCTGAAATGGTATAAAGACATCACCAGTTGCCTCATAATACTATTTCAAGTCCTCAGGTTACTCTGTTTAGTAATTTTGTATTAGTTACTCTAAATATATTGTCCCCTCATTCAGCCCCAAACCAAGAAAAACACTTTCCTAAATGTAAAAAGTCCCAGGGTATTAAACTTTTTAAATTGTCAGTGAAACAGAAACTTTTTTTTCCTTTTAATCCATCTAGCATAGCTTGTTTAACTCAGCTAGAATCATTACCATTTATTCTGATTTAATGCTCCTAGTTGTTCTCATCAACCAAATCTCAGACAATACTTTTCATACCTGATAACCAAAACCCAACATCCACAGAAAAATTTCTTTAGAGAGCATAAAATCTAAATGTTTCCTTTTCCCATATTTTTAATGTTATAACTTCTTCCAATTGACGGAATTTGTGTTCTAAATATAGTAAACAGGAAAACATTTTCAAAGAGAGAATAAAAATAATTCTGAAGCACATAAATCTCTACACATCTATTAAATTCCTTGTTTTTTAAGCTTTTTTTTTTTTTTTCTATTAAGGCCATTATCACATGGAATGTCCAAAGTAAAACCAAAGCCTAATCTAAACCACACGACATTTTCACAGATATACATATTGAAGGTTATACCTTAAGTTTGATATTTATGACTCAAGAAGCATCTTAATACAGAACACTGTAAAATATGTTCAAAGAGATGCATATCAAAAACAGGCAACTTCAAAGTTGCAAATTAGAAAAACTATTTTTAGTCCATATTAAAATCTGAAGTCACACTGAATATGCTTTCCACTTGCTGGCATATGAAAGTCAGTCCTGATTAAAACTATAAGAGCATATAAAGCATATAAAAGATTCTAACAATAAAATCTAAACACTTAAGCTTATTTCTTACTGATGGAACTCGCTTTCTTCTAACTTCATTCTCAGCTGACATAAGAAGCAACTCAAGTTCCTTTATTTTTTTTTCCTTATCAGGGTCTTCATCAACAAAGGGTTGCTAAAATAAGTTAAATAAAAGAAAAGAAACAGGCTACTTACAAAATTGCTTTATTATTATTATCAATGTTCTAATTTTTATTTTCTTCTATGCAACATAAAATCTATTTTCTCTAATGAAGCTTAATACTACTAAATCCCAAATACTCAGTATCACAATCCTTCTGGTATCTAAAGAGGTGCTGGTAAATATTTTCAATTTAACAGAAAGGATTTGGGAAATTTAAATGCATGAAAAACCTTACATTGTATCATCTGTATCAACTTAAAAGCTTATGTGTGGAGTCTGTTTTAATTTATTGAATGTTAATAGATATATTCTATCCAATTTAGCAAAAATACGTCCATTCATAACCTGAATGCTCTAAGTTGGAAGAATGAAAGAACCACCTTACTGGTGTTGTGAACTACTTATCATTTGTACAGTTTATATTTCTCAAACACACAAACTTTCTCCTTTAATGTTATAATACTCAAAGTAAATAGACCAGATAGTACTATTTTTGCCCTAATTTTATAGATGAGGAAACAGGCACTATTAGATCTGAAAATGTTTGAAAGTGTTTCCTTTGGGTTTGTTTTGGTTTTTTGCTTTTTATAAATAAAAAGTTACCTGAATAAAGGCAGAAGAAGGCTGAACATGTTCTACACAATTGCCTCCAGGTGACACATACTGATAGCCCGGGATCTAAAAAGTAATTAAAACATTAATATCATACATATAACACTCTAGAAATTTTTAAAAATCTGAGGCAAAGCACAAAAACTGAAAATCAACGTGAAACACTCAGTATCTCTGTTAACTTTGAATATTTATACATACAATAGTTCCTTAATAACTACATCTTTAATCTTAGGACCTACTGATTAAAAGTCATAACTCTTAGCAAAGACCTATTTTCTCCTGAATGAAATATGAGAATTACCTGGGCTATATTTATCACCCAGTCAGTCTATCTATTATCTACAATATCCACCAAGTATTTTTAAAAATCTGCTATTAAAGGATTGCTCTGCCTCCTGGATAAGACAAAGTAATTGTGTTCCTATCCTTCAGAGGAAGGGGCTGGTCCATATGAAGCACTCTCGAAGTTGGAGCCTAAAGCAAGACTTCAATATTCTTATCTCCTACTTCTACCACCACCCCATGCCAATCTCTGTACAGAAAGATATGAAAACAGAGGCTGCTTCTATTACTTGTCTCAGAAAAACAATCAGAATCACTCATGTACTTTTTAAGACTCTGAAAATAGACTAAGAATTATTCTGTTTCTTTTCTGAAGCATCTGTAATAAAAATTTTGAAGTTGCATGCAAACTTAGTGAGCAGTGGTAGGGAGAAATATGAGAAGTGTTTTTTAAAACCTTAAAATCTAATAAATATAAATATGAAATTGTCTATTTTCCATAATGGCCTACCTAAATCACTATATAATGCAGAAACATTATATATAACTTCTAACATGGAACTTAATTTTCACAACACTTCATTAGTATCAGTTATTGCTCAGCTTCCAACGAATTAGAAACTTATCTTTCTCAAATTTTTCATTTTAATCTGTGACAGGATTTCAAACCAATCCATTTTTTTCTTTCAAGTCAAAATTAGTATTATCTTTTTAGCAGTTTAAATGAATTGAACTATGAATACACAAACCTGTCAAGAATTATTAAAAGTAAGGTAAATAATTCTTAAAGTACAAGAAATATCCTTACTTTCCAATATATTTTGATTGAGAGTGTTAAACACTCCATTGGCCCCAAATAATTTAGAAAATTATCTTCCTATGAGTTAAAAAAATAAATTTAAATGATAACCTTTCTAAGATAGAAGCAGAATGTTTCAGTTTATGCTGCTGAAATCTAGGACTCTAAAGAAAAATGTAAAGAAACAGACCATAAAAACCTTAAGGTACTGAGTATCAGCAGATAACTATACTGTCTTTACGCGTTTTCCTATTTGTAAATTAAGATGTCACTACCTTTTTTAAGTGGTTCTTTTAAAATTATGTCTAAAAAAATAATGTCCACTTTAGTGGAATAAAATCAAATCTGTGGCATACTTAGCACAGATTGTTAACAACTAGCCAAATTTTATCTTTTGGTAGATACTTTATCTTTACATTTTATGTGACAAGAACCAAGAACTGTTCAACATGAAAAATGGCATGACAGACAAATAGACAGGAAAACGTAAAACAAATCTTATGAAAACTCCTAATTTCTTGCAGGTAGGAAAATGCATTGTAAGGAAAACAGAGCTTGCCCTATGATGAACGTGGGTCATCTCCAATGAACCTGTGTAAACAAAGGCTGAAGTCACTCAGTCAGTTGAGTGATGAGGGAAAAACAAAGTTGAATGCCATCAAAGAACCAATTATTTACCACACACTCCAAAATGATGGCTTGAATGATTTTTGACTATCTTCTCCTCTAAACCATTTTATATACACTTACCTCTTAGAGGTAAGCAATACTACAATTACACAAAATTTTTTTAAAAAGTAAACTACAATCACTATTAAAGCACAAATGATCATTAGCTTTGAATCATGAAGATTCAAAGAATGATAGTATTAGGAAATGTACATACTAAGTTTCTTAACTAGATAACGTAAAAATTATATATAAAAGGAAATATTTTAATGAGTTTGTTCTCAAAATATTTATCAATCAAAACAAGTAGAGATAAACTTCCACTAATGGTTTAACAGCTAGCCATGGCATATTTCTTCAGTTTGGAAATTTAAATGTCCATTCCTCTTAATATATGTTGTTTTTGTCCTATTAAGAAACTAAAACACCTTCCCTAAAGAAACTAAAGAAAAAATAAAGATATTTTTTAAATAATAAAGGTATTAAAAATATGTGCCTGAACAGGTATGTAAAACTGATTCTGGGTTTGCAAATGGTCCATAGTCGCACAAGGTTTGTGTTGAAGTTTAGATGAAGATCGTTCTGATTTTATTCCTTCTTGTAAGTAGCCTTCCTGCTCCACTTTTCTTCGCATAGTAGAATTCCAGTGATTTTTGATAGAGTTATCAGTCCTAAGAAAGTATATATTTAAAAAGAAAAAGAGGATTCCATAAATGTTAACACTGTATAAAGTATACAAAGTACTTAAAACAAATTTTTACAACTGGTGAAATTAGACACTTTTTTTAATTCAAAAAATAAACTGTATGTCTCTACGTCAGATAAAATTCTAAAGACTGGAGATACAGCAGTGAATAAGATAAAGGAAGTCCCAGCTCTCATGCGGCTTTAAATTCTCACTGGAAGCATGGGGGCAGGGAAGGAGGAAGGAAGAGAAAAACAAAAAAATAAATAATAAGAAAAATAGTGCAATGCAGATCATTTAAAGTAGGATAAGAAAAGTGAGTAACTATAGTAATTTTGATTAGGTGGTCCAGGAAGTCCTCTGTGAGGTTACAGTGAAGCTAAGACCTGAATGACAAGAATGAACCAGCCATACAAGAACAGAAAAAAAAAAAAAAACAAGAGCATTCCAGGTAAAGGGCATAGTGAGGGCAAAAGCCCTAAAGCCAAGATCAAACACGGTCATAAAATGCAAACCACAAAATACAGAATCCCAGTATTCTTTTTCACTTCTTACAACAAAATACCTATGAAAGAAAGAGTTCATTGGCTCCCCTTTTACCTAAGGTTCCCCTTGTAAAAATGGAAGTCTTCAACCTACAGCTACTTGTAGTATAAATTTTTTAAAATACATAAACACTTACTGAGAATCTACTTTATGCTAAGCACTAAGCTAGGTTCTATGGACAGTAAAAAGATGTATCAAAGATTGAAAACATCAGAAGTTCCTAGACCAGGTTCAGTAACTTGGATAAAAAACCTTAACACTATGCTTTAATTTCCTTATCTACAAAACAAAGAGAGCAATGTTTGCTCTGCATATTTCACAAGTATATGAAGATTAATTAAGAATATAGCACCCTATCTCCAAGTTTCAGCAGGAGGGTAGGAGCCCAACTTTAGCTGACCTGGATCCAAGTTGTAAAACTACTTTCTAAAAAAGATATGAGAAGTTTGTTTTTCCTTTATATAAAGCCAAGTAACTAACACAGATGGGCACTCAATTGCTAGGTAAGTGTACAATAGGATGAACTATGTGAAATAAAATGGTGCTGTCAAGTCTTCTGACTTAAGGACTAGTTATTGTTTATCTTGAGAACCTGTATGTAATGGGTCGTATCTGCTTGGCTATGTGGGTGAAAGGTGGGATTTCTCTCCGTTTTTTGCAATCTCTTATCAGATTGCCTATGATGGGCATCACATTCTGATTTAATGTTTATTCAACAGTAAAAGTGTTTTCTTTCTCTAAAAAAAAAAAGAAAAAAAAGAATATATGTAAAAGCATTTTATAAACTATTAAGTACTATACAGAGATTACAGCAATAAAAAACAAGTGCGTATCTTCCGAGTGAGGTATGGATTTTCCCAAGATTGTTGGTCTACTGTACTACAGACAGCTAGGAAACATTTGAACCAGTGCCGTGTATAGTGTACTTAGCACATCACTGCCCCTGAGGAAAGTGCTATATTTTAGCCACATCGATATATACACACTACTCATGATCTGAATGATACCATAATTAATTAAGAATTGAATTTTCTCTAATGCACTTTCATAGCAATTTTTTTCAGCCAGTGTATTTGTTATTCTCTGGTCTTATACATAGAATCCAATACGAAAGAAATCTCTTCAACTCAGATTCCATTCCAACTTAGTTTGTACAAAGAAGGTTGCTTAAATGGCACTGTGTAAACACAATTTTGGGAGTGCATTAAACGTTCACATAATCTAAAGGTCCATCATTTTGTTGCACAAATTACTGCTATAAAATATTTCATTAAAAAAGTAATTATATCCCTTACCACAAAATGTACTGATATTACAAATATCGCAAAGCGTTGCTTGTATTCTGCAGTCTAAATTTTAATTACAAATAAAAGTCATGGGGTACTTATAAATATATTTAATAGTAACATAATAAAGATCAAGTTTAAGTACAGAAAAATGTATATACATTTATATAAGTACCTTCCAGGAAGTAGTTTGGCAATTTCTGCCCAACGATTTCCCAACCGCTTATGTGCTTCATAGATAATCCTGTCCTCCTCTTCTGTCCAGGAAGATTTCTTTACCTCAGGATTCAGATGATTATGCCATCTTTCTCTACACTGCTTGCCTATTCTTCCTTTTAAATGTTTTGCAATTAAAGACCATCTTTTTGGCCCATATTTCTGAACTAATTCAATAACCTAAGAAAACAGAAAACAAAGTTTGAAAAAGCATTACCTTTTTTAAAATAAATAAGTCATGGGGGTATAATGTAGAGTATAGTGGCTACAGCTAGTAATACAGTATTGCATATTTGAAAGTTGCTGAGAGAGTAGATCTTAAAAGTTCTCATCACAAGAAAAAAATGTTTACTACGTATGGGGATAGATATTAACTAGACTTGTGATCATTTTGCAATATATACATTACGTTGTACATCTGAAACTAATACATAATTATATCTCAATTTTTAAAAAGCACTACCTTCACAGAATTTTAAAACATAACTCAAGAATGCCATTTTTAATGCATTAAATCCAAACCACAACTGCAACTTAAAAAAACAATTTTACTAGTAACTATTCCTTCAGCATTTGCCAAGTTCAAAAACTGATCCCAAACTTATCTAAAATACAAGGTGTTAATTAAAGTGACTTGTAAGTTAAATTGTTTCATACAAAATTAATATGACATAACAGTAAAAACGTTGAGACTTAAGCATTTTCTACTCTTACTTTTTTTTTTTTTTTAAAGCTTCAGCTGAAAGCCAAATAAATCATTATGGAAGCAGGAAGGATCTACAGTTACTGTCTTTTCATTTCTTCCTTTCTCAAACTGAAAGGATACAAATCATACATTTTAAAACTTACCATTGGCCATCAAGTAAATCAGATCAGTTCTGAGCCTGGTGAAGTTTGGGGTTTTTTTGTTTGTTTTGTTTTGTTTTTTGTTTTTTTTTTTTACTTTGAGTGGCAGTAAGAATACTCTAATTTCCCAACTACATTAACAACATTTATGCCGTAAAGAGCATGAACTAAAGAGCAACTCTCAGTAGAGAACAGCAACTCTCCCATTCTTCCCACACTTTCATAACACAAAGAATTACCTTGGTTTTTGAATCATCCAACTCTTTGGGAACATGAGGCTCTGATATCTGTCTTATTTGGGGGTTCATTATAGGTCAAGAGGGAAAGTTAAGAATGACTTCCTTACACCTCACATTTTCAGATAAAATAAGAATAAAATTAAATTCTGTTTTTAAAACGCTAACTCAATTTTCAACAAGAAATTATATCCTAAATGTTGCTAACCTAAGCTCTAAAGAAGGTGACTAAGCTGATAGTATTTTTCCTTCTGCAAACCAAACTTTCAGACAGCAAAGGCTGTACATATTATATTTGGTTTGACTCAGTTCTGAAAAAACTACATTTCAAGATACTCAAGTTTCAATTCTTATGCAAGCAGTAACTCAGAGAACAAATCAAAGTGATTTAAACATGTATTTATGTGATAAAAAACCAATGTATTAGGAAGAAAAAAAGCAAGTCCACCTACACAGTGAAAATAAAGAATATGAACATGTTACCCTCTGATCTTCTTCTTTAGTCCAGGGACCCTTTATCAATTCTGGATTTAAAACTTTCTGCCACCGATGCTGACACTGAAAATCAGAACGATTCTGAAAGAATTCAGATGATTTTGTTATTGAACAATTGTCTTCCAGAAAGCAAGTCAGCCCAAACTTATACCTCACAACCTTAAGAAGAAAGTTTTTGAGAATAATGCATTCAATAGCATCCTTTAAAAATGTAGTATTCATTTTACATGCCTGTGTCCCAATTCATTTTTAATTAAAGTTGTTGGCATTGCTTAGACTATAAATAAAGACAACATATATTTGAAGTTAAATTATGTATCTCTATACTCTGCCTTATAACACAGCAAAAAGCAAAGCTACAACACAGATACTGCCATAAAGAAATGTATTGATCAATAAAAGGGAGTAAACAGACAACTATACAAAGCAGACATACGAACTCAAACAGCATAGCAGTCTGGATTCATATAGTATAGCAGTACATAACTCTAGACAACTAAAAAATCCTGAAAGGCATTATTAGACCACTCATGGTATTTAAAGGATGTTTATAAATGACAACCTCCAAGTTATCAAGTAAAAACTAAATATACCTAGATAGAAGATGTGCATTATATACCAGTTAAATTATTTAAGTGTTGAAGTTCAAAAGGAAAATGAATTTACCAGGATAAAACCTTATGTAGAAACATCCCAAACTCCAAAAATGATTAATAAGTGTAGCCTTATTTTAGTCAAGTCACAACCTAGTAACTCCTATGTATTACAAGGATAATAATAATAACACTTAACTTTTCATTAGTGATTCAGTTTCCAAAGATATTAGTTCATATACAGGATTACAGATAATTTAGAAGCATATAAATACAAATACTTTATTTACCAATAGCTCTGTCCTGGTGCCTAGTGCACTTATTTTTATTCAAACTGAGCTTCTTCATTTACAGCTTCTCTACATCAATGCTGATCCATTTTAAGGTTATCAATTTTTCAAAATAATCAGGCTGTTCCTGTAATAGCCTTGTAGCATTTCTCTGTTCACTTCATTTGTTGTTATACCATTGAAATTAAACTGATAAAGCTAATGTAAATAGCTTTTCTAATTTAGCTTCCATTTATTGAACACATGCTAAATGTCAGGAACTGTGCCAAACATCCTATATGTTACTTCTAATTCTCACAGCAACGTAGCTTTTTCTGGTTTTATTAATTAGCTACCAAAATATTTCAATATATTTAACTTCTCTCAAAATGTTTTAACATTTATCAGCAAATATTTATAAAGCCCTACCCAAACTTCATATCATTTTTGTTTTAGATTAGTAATCTTTTTAGATCCCTGGATAAACTAATTACTAGAAAATCAGACTTTATAAGCTTCCAACTGTAGGAAAATCAGGACAAAAGAGATGTTTTTAGGAAGGAAACCTAAATCTAAAATAATGTAGACACATTTCTGAAAAATAGCAAATGTAACCCCATGGCCTAAATCATTCATGTCAGCAATATAAGATAATGTTTCACTTACTTGAAGATGACTAGCAATTAGAGTCCAATCATCAGTTCCATGTTGTTCAACCAACTTCTTTAACTTATCATCCTATTAAAACAGGTATGAAAAATTAAAAAGTTCTCCCTCACCTTATTCCTGAACATAGATACTCTTCAATTCTTCCATGTCATATCTGGTGGCCATTTTTAGAAGGACTGAAGCCATTATAACACAAGTTCTCCCATCTACTAAACTGATTCTGTCAGTCTCAACATCAACCCGCTATTCATGTATGGCTGAAGAAAACTAATGTGCAAGTTAGTTGACGGATAACTTTTCTCATGTTTTATTTTTAAATATCTTTAATATATATTATTAATCATTAAATACGAGCATGGAATTAGTAAGCCTTATCACATAATCACCTCATCTCTTGTCCACTTTACTCTATTCCAGAGTTTCTTCAACACTTTTTGTTGTGGGACTTCATAATCATGATCAGCATACTGAAGGTCATCGTCCTCATCCTCACTGAAAAGAACACAATTGTGAAATCAAGAATTTTATTTAAATATGTGAATTCAACCACTGAATCTGAATACACAGTTACGACTAAAGAAGCCACTCAGACTAGCAGACATATGTCCGACGAGATTATTCAAAGTATAAAAAAAAATTAAGAGTCATACAATGGAGAGGAGCTGTAGTTCTTACTGACACAGAGGAATGAAGCTAGATATGTCAGCAGAGGCCAAGTGATAACCTTTATGTCATGCTAAGGAGTTTGGCCTTTATTCTTTATTTGACCTTTAACCTAAAGAGTTAAAGGAATTTAAGTAAGGGAGTAAAAGACCAATATCTTGTGTTTCAGCAAAAATCACTGGCAGGAATGTGGAGAGATGGAGGAAGGAAGACCAGTTGGTAATCTTTCACAATATCCCAAGTAAGAAATTATTAGGGCCTGGCAACAATAATGGTAAAATACAAAACACAGTCAGTTAAAAGACACAATGGAAGAAATGAGCCATTTACAACACCAACAACAAAAAAAGTTAAAATATGTAGAAATAATTTGAGTATACAGATCAAGTTATAGTAAACAATGAAACACTATTATGAGACACAGAAGAACAAATGAAAAAACATTCAGAGCACATTCTTGGAAAGGAAAACAATATTATAGATGTCCATTCTCTGTAAATTAATTCATAAATTTAGATTAAATGAATAAAAATACCAATAGATTTTCAGAGGAACTCAGACAGGCTGATTCTACAGTTCATATGGAAAAATAAACAGGCAGTAATAGCCAAAAAAGGAGAGAGAGAATTAGCACTACCCAATATCAGAATATACCGTAGAGAAACAATAAATAAAACAGAATGGTACTGACACATGCGCAGATACTCAAATCAATGGAACAGAATAGAACATTCAGGAAAAAAACAAAACCCATATGGGAATTTGGTAAATTATAATAGTAACATATCAATCAGTGGGGTAAAGATGGACTTTTCAATAAAGGGTAAGACACTGGGTAGCTATCTTAAAAAATAAAGCTAAAGTCTTACTTTAAAATAAAAAATTCAGATGAAGCAAATATTTTACACTTAAAAAAATGAAAACATAATAGTACTATAATAGGGTAGAATTCTATTTTTTACATCCTTGAGTAGAAGAAATCTAAATGTGACAAAAATCAAGAAACCATAAAAGAATAAACCAACTAAGGTCGTGATAGTAGCTATAGAAAGAAGCACATAAAACTGAGATATGAAAAAGGTAGAAACAAAAGGATTTTTCAACTGATGAATCTGAGAGACATGGGAGGAAGGTTCAAGGACGACTCCAAAACTTCTGGCTTTGGGAGCATAAATAGAGCTATCCAATGAGATAAGGAATAGAAGGAGAAACAGAACTTTGGGAGGTAGAAGGGAATGAGGAGAGTAAGCAGTTTGGACTGATTTCAAGGCACTTGAGAAATATACAGGTGGATACTGGGTATATACAGAACAGCACTGTCCAACAGAAATGTAATGCAAGCCACATATGTAATTTCTTAGTAGCCACATTTAAAAAAAATAGAAACAGGTGAAATTAATTTTAATAATAAATAATATTTAACCCAATATATTTTTAAATTGTCAATTCAGCATGTAATCAACATAATCACAAAATTTTTTACATTCTTTTCTTCTTACTTAAGTCTTCAAAATCTGGTGTGGCATTGTCCAGGAGGGAAGAGAGTGCCAAAGGCAAAAGAGAAAGAGAAAAAAACCAAGAAGATGAAGCTGATAGAAAGAGCCCAGGAGCAACAAAGTGAATTCCTAGCTACAGACAGAGCTAATCAGAAAAATAAAAATTAAATTAAATAAAAAAAAATTTTTTAATAAAATAAAATTAAAAGTACATAGCAATTCAGACTAGCCACATATCAAGAGCTCAACAGCCACATGTGACTAGTGGCTCTCCTACTAGGCAGAGCCGATCTAGAAGACAACTGGGCACGTGGATCTTCTGCTCAGGTAACAGGTCTAGGGTAGACATACAGTTTTGGCAATCACCAGCACGCAGAGAACAGTTAAAGCCATGAGAGCACAAAACCCCAGAAAAGAGGGCAGGTCTTTACGATAAACTGAATTAGAGGATTTTAAGTAGTCAATGGACTGAATAAAGTTATGAGCATCTGAAAATAACATGAGCTAATATTTACTTAACGTTTCTAAGTACCAGACATTGTGGAAAATGAAGGCCTAGACTTAATATATACGGTTTACAGATCCTTTGCAGGAACTTCTAATTTCCCTTGATTTGTCAATTCCATTAGGACCAAAATTATTCTTATCCGACCAAACAAGACACCAAATCCCCCACCCACCTACCTATGACATCTAACTGCTTCTTTAGTTTAATGCACTTCATTATTCCAATACTTTCTCCCCTAAAGCTAATGTCTATTTTAATAATCTGCCAGTCCTATTTCCATATATGATTGTTTTGTTAAACTATGCTGAAAATAAAAGCACAGGTTTAATTAAATACCTGTTATTTGCAGCCATCTTCAGTTATCAGAAATATCACTTGATTAGCCACGATTAAATTGTTAAATTGGAGATGGTTCAGGATCCAATGACTTCATAAATTTCTAAGAAGGCTAGTAAACCAGATGAAACACCATACTGAAGCTTGCTGTCCACTGTACACACTCATGGAACCTACCCGTCCTTCTCAATGCTATCACACTTGCCAACCTTCCCAACCAGATTGTAAACTCAGGAGTACAAAGACCATGTCTAATACGTTCCCCTCTCTTCATCAAGCACAGTACCTGCCATTCAAACACTTGTAAAATTACTGAATGATCTTGCTTACTCTTTCACCTCCTCCAAGTATCCTGTATTCCAAAATTACCTCACTCCTTCCCAACCCAATCAAAACTTTTACCTCCCTTAATACAGCTGATCTCAAGTTGACATGAGAAAGAAAACTTTTTTTTAACAAATGCAAATACCTCTAAGAGGAGGTAAAAAGCATTCCCATTTATTAAAAAGAACTTTCAAAATCCAAATGCACCTCCAAGTGGTAGAATTTTAAGAAGCATAACCTCCTGAAACAAACATAAAAAATATATTCAGTACAGAAGGGGTTCTTTGGGGTGTCTACTAATATTGCCTAACCTTTCCTAGAACTGTCCCCTGCAACATTATCACTTCCTGTCATTCCCAAACAGCCCTCAGTCATGCTTTTTACAGGTTCCCCTCTTTTCTTCCCTCCCCTCAGACCCCAACACCTTCCATAACAGCATACTTGAGATTGCTTTAAAAATTAGGTTATTTGAAAACAATTTTTAATTTGGGGACTCACCCATATACATTTTGAGTATTCACAAAAATATCAACATCACATCTAATCTGTACAAAATTCACCTTATCAGTATTCTTATAAAAATATGTTAAGTTAAAGATATGAGTCCAGATGTTATTTTGGTCAAAAGACTAGTTTCCAAGGAGTAATATTCCTGAAAACGTATTCATTTTAACTTCAAAAACCTGCCTTATTTTTTAACCACATACTTGATTTGTGAGAAATTTCTATTTCTACAAGAGGTTTCATTCTCTCTTGCATCAGCATGGCCATCATGTTCAGGAAGCTGGGTTTTTTGAGTGGTTGAGTGGTTGAGTGTGAGGGAGGATTAAAGTAGAATTCTTAGAATCCACCTCTCTACCGCTGGGACTTCCCTAGAATCTATCTACCTAAATACTTCTTAGTTTTAGCATTAAGTTATTTCTATATTATTTAAGTAATCGTTGAAAGGATAAAACTTTCAAGTAAGCGTGACAGAAGATCCTAGAAACTCATCACTAGCTACAACATAAAGTTGCCTGAGAATGCCTACAATTTGCGAAGAAAAACGGGAAGAGATAAAACCCCACAAATAACTTCACCAATATTCTACTTTCACCATTTAACAATGAAAAGGTCCCATTGCTTAATAATGGTTAGACACCATCAAAACAAATCATTATTTTATTTGCTTTATTTGTGGTTTTATTTGCTTTATTTTTCTGCTTTCTACTTCATTTTTTAGTATTTCTGTATTGTAGCTATCAATGCTGGTAATATCTAATAGTTAAATAAAATCAACTTCCTACTATCTATCTGTAAATAGATAAACCATTTTTAGCCTAGGGTGACTAATCTAGAAGACAGTAAAAATAGGTGAAATTATTTCTCCAGTCACAAAGCAAAAACTGAAGAGGAATTTGGTCTTTGAATCTCCATTCAGGACTTGGTTTCCAGAATCATTCTGCCAGTTTTATTTTTTAAGTCAAAGAAAATATTTATTCTGTAACTGTCTAATACATAAACTAAGTACCATATTCAAAAACTTTTGTAGATTATGAATGAACAAAGTGATTAGGGTGATTATGAAACTGCAAAATGAAGAGCATATGCACACACACAAAAATACTATGACTCATTAGGCTAGGAAAATGGTTACGAGTAATTCTACACTGGGGTGTAAGCTAATAGGATGTGATAGTCATAACTTTCCCTGTGAAACAATACACAAACTATTCACACTTGGCAATATTAAGATAAAACATTCAAGAGAAGTTCAATTTTAAAGAACAACAATTATTCCACCTAAAAAAGAGTAAAA
The DNA here is from genome assembly GCF_028021215.1 of Eschrichtius robustus. NCBI lineage: Eukaryota > Metazoa > Chordata > Mammalia > Artiodactyla > Eschrichtiidae > Eschrichtius > Eschrichtius robustus. The sequence goes on from NC_090840.1 coordinate 12,679,944, forward strand.
CGTGGTGTGCCAAAGGAAGAATTTGAGATTTTTTAAATTTATTTTTATTTGAATAGAAACTGATTTGAATTAGAGAAATATCAGTAGTTTTATAAAATTTGCTCCAGTAAAATCACTTCAACTTGATAATATTTTAAATCAAACTGCATCAAGTCTGAATATTTTTATCATAATCAAAAAATACATCTTTATTATACTGTCTTGACAGGATAACTGTGAATTTTTTTAAGTTCAGTCGAATTCAAGGTATGAAAATTTACCAGTTTGATTTAATAAAGTGAAATCAGGCCACCCAGTGGTTAATACGATGTACTGCATACATGAATATTTTATTTCCAAATCTGGACTGCAAACTAGCATCATTATAGTAAGACAAATTCGACTTTATTTGACCATCAATAGCAATAATGAAATAAATACTGAAGGGATTTCTACCTAGCTATCCATAAACAAAAACAATGCAAGAACATTTCTATTTTATTCCATTAGTGTGTGTATATTTTTAAATGAGGAAAGATGATTACAAAAAGAGTTCAAAATAGGAACTATATTAAAGCTAGATGGTACCTTATAGACCACAAAATCCAAACCCCTTATATTAACAGACAAAAAACAGGGCTATAGAGTTTACCTGCTTTCCCCAAACAATATTGCTAATTACAAAGTTGATTTAAAAATCAGTTCTCATATTTCAGTATTCTTCACCCACAACACCCATCTCACTAGAAACAACACAGTAAAATTGCTTCCTACACACACACATACCGCACTGAAAAACATCTTCCAATTCAAGAGCTGGCTTTTGTCTTTCCAGTTTAGTATAGTCACCAGTCACCTCAACTGTAAATACCTGAATCTGTTCCTACTTAAACAGGCCTTCTAGCTTCTAAATGACACTTTCTAAAGCTTATTTTTAAGAGTGGAACTGGCTTTTAAAACCTAAAATTAATTACTTAATACATACATATGGTTAAAAATCAAATACATGTTAATAACAGATATACCAATTTTAGTATTGCCTGTAAATTATGTCATTAAAACCCCCAGTGGGATCTAAAAACTATTTAAAGTCACAACACCAAATAAACCTTTTCCTTTATGTAAATCCAGATCAGAGATATACAGCTATCTTAAAGATCAAAAGAGCTAACATCCTTCAGTTGTTTAAACCTGAGGTAACATTTTTTTACTCCTTTTTTTTTTTTCAGATCATACAGGAGAGGTTATTACAGGATTTATGCCTGTAGTTTTATGCAAAACTTTTATACAGCAAAGTATAGTTTTCAATCAAATACTTAAATGGTTGTATAGTGGAGATTTTAAAGTGACTGAATTATGTCCTTTTTCATTCAACTATAAATTAGGTTCATATTTATTATTAAGATACTTAAAGGCATGAGACTAGACTTTGCCCAATAAGTAGATTATTTATCCTTTAAAACATTTCATATTCTATTATTTTTTAAGATAAATAAGTCATATTTACATATACAAGAAATATAATTTAGAGCACAAAACACATTCAAGTATGAAGACCCTAAGAAATATACCATTCAGAGATGATAATTCCTCATCACATCTTCTACCTGTATACTCCCATAGGGAGTGTAGCTTCACCCCACCACATTTAATTACTCCAGACTTATGACTCTTTCAATCATTCTGTAATACATTTCAATTAATTTATACAGCTGACAGGAATAAAAGTCAACAGTGCAATTAATGTTTAGATCTCAAAGCTCACAGTATTGTCAATAAAACAACTTATACAGGCAAATTAATCATTAAATCACTTCTTCTTTCTTAGCCTATTATTATGAAGCATATGCAAGTTATGGACAGAAAAACTAACTGGAGAAGGCAGGGTTATGACATTCAAGCATCCATGTCTAACCATAACTAACTGCTAATGACAGCATTAGCCAAGAAACTGTTTCAAATAAGATTAACATCAATACTGATTAGTAGATAATGCCACACACTGAATATAAACAAACTCCTGTTATTGAGCTGACAATATTCACTTGTCACCTTGCTTAATGAAGGTATATTTAAAAATTCAAAAGAAAAGGCCTAAATCAATACCTCAGTAATTATAGTTACAGGAGATTTTAATATCTATCTTTTCTGAAGACTGAGAAGTCAAACAGGTCCTTGATGTTCTAGAGTAGTAATTCTCACCTGGGTGATTCTGCCCCCAACAGACATTTGGTAATGTCTGGAGACACTTTTGATCGTCACACCCGGGGGAAGCGAGGTGTTACTGGCATCCACCGGGTAGAGCCCAGGGGTGCTGCTAGACATTCTACAAAGCACAGGACAGCACCCCTCCCACCCCACCTTCCCAATACAAAGAATTATCTGATCCAAAATATCAACAGTGCCTAGGTTGAAAACCCTCTTCTAGAGAAGTGTGTATGTGTGTGTGTGTGTGTGTGTGTGTGTACATTTGTTCCACCTCAAGAGTTTGATCTATTCTGTAGTTGCTACAAAGTAATAATCTAACAAAGACTAATAATCTAACAAAGACTTAATTACATTCTATGCTGATTTCTGCAAAAGATACCTTACATGCAGCAGATGCTTAATAAATGAAGAGCAACAAATACTATGTGTACTTATTGCCAATTTTTAACAGAAATCTGCAGTGAATGAAGCTAGTACTAAATTTCAACTTGGGAAATACACCTCTAGTTGAGACTTTGAGGCTGTGGATCTAGATAAATAAAACCATTTGGAAATCCTGCCAAACATCTTTTCATGTTTATTTAATAATACTGACAACTAAAAGATACCGTAGTTTTTTGTCATCTAAGTAATTCCTACACACAATTTAGGAGTAGCTACTATAATGACAAATAAAAATGAGAAGCGTAAATTCATCCTAGCAAGTTTTCCAAAAAAACATGCCCTACCTCTGTGCAACACTTAGGCACAGTCAGAGCCCAACAGACACACAAAATATTAAGTGACTCAAACACATTGTTTTATTTTAAGATCAAGCTACTGGTGGTAACAGTGTGGCATCTTCCCAGTAGAAGATATTAAAAATACATACATAAAGCTGAGAACGTGAGTATGGTAATAACAGTAAACATCAAAAAACGTCCTCTCTCCTCAGCTATTCTTCAGAGGACTTCCACGCCTTTCAAGGGAGCAAAGATGGCAGAGGGGTCCCCACCCAGGTTTATCACAAAGTTCCTATTTTTAACTGGCCCAGTCATTCAGAGAAAAAGAGGCCCTCTGAACACCATTTTCAGGTCGTCCAGGCAGGACACTTCCACTTTCATCTGCGGAGCGTATTCCCTGAAAGCGCACAGACTTACCTGCCAACTCCCACCAAGAAGTGGCTGTGAGCGTTTGGGGGTCTGGATGTGCGCTGTGGGGAGAGTCACTCAAAAGAGCAACCTGGGCATCTGTTAGTCACTTTCTGAGTCTGAAACACACTGGTCCCCAACTCCACACGTCACGGCTGCGCTGTGGCCAGCGGGCCGAAGCGGCTGTGGAGCAGCGGGAAGAAAACCTCTGCCCCGGCTGGGGAGGGCCTGGTGCGGAAGCAGCGGGAAAGGAAAGGGAATCTGAGCCGACACTGTGCCGACGGGCCTGGGCGAAAGGGATGTCACCCACCTGCGCGACCTCTTCGCCATCCTTCAAGTACCGCATAGGCGCGGGCTGGGCGGGGACGCAGTTCAGCCTCCTCCAGCCTCAGGCTAATGCTCCTTCTCCCCGACCCTCCCTCCGCTTCCCTCTCCGAGGTCCCTCTCCGCGGCGACCGAGTGCGGAACGCACGTCCCCGGCTGGGCAGGACAGAAGGACGGAGGGGCGGACCGCGACCCGCCCCCGGTCCGCAGCGCCGCTCCTAGCCCCGGCCCGGCCCGGTCAGGGATGCCCCCAACATGTCAAGAGGCGCGCTCCCGCCCTCCGCCGGCCCCTCCCGCCACCTCTCAGTCTCTTCGCCGCTGTCCCAGCGCGGCTCCGCCGCGGGCGCCGACCCCCACCCTCTCCCCGCAGCGAGCAGCCCTGCAGGGCTCACAACCTCCCGCAGGGTTTTGTCCGCACCGCCGAATCTCGCGCCCAGCCTCCCTCAAGAGCCGCCGTTTGAATCTGCGCACGCGGCCCCGAATCTTATTGGCTGTGGCGGCCGCACGCGGGGGGACGAGGGCGGGGCGGGGAGAGCGCGCGCGACTGGGGGCGGGGCTGGGGAGCTGGAAGCCGGGACTGGAACCCGCGGGAGTCGGGGAAGGAGCTGGGAGCCAGGGGGTGGGGCCGCAGGCCAGGCTCGCGGGTCCAGCAGTGACAGGACCCGGAGCGCGCAGAGAGCCGCACCCGAGGGGGCGGGACGCCGAGGGTCGCGCGGGGCCTGCTGGGAAAGCGAGTTCCAGGCTCGCGGAGAGGCGTGTCCGGAAGCGGCGGCAGGAGCCCAAACTTCCCTGGGTGCGCGGACGGTGTCCCGGAGGGTTGAGCTGTCCCGCCAGGGCATGTTCCCGCAGCCTTCTCTCGGCCTCAGCTCTTCAGTCCTCGGGTACATCCCTCCTCACTAGTTAGGAGGCGTGGTCTTCGGACTGGAGACAAATCTAACCATAAAATTTGCGCGGCCGTTATTGTTTAAGCAAAAATGCGAGCTATTTTTGCGAAACATCGACTAGCGAAGACTCTGTAGCAGGAAACCGAATATCAAGAATGAGCAGGAGTGTGACAGGTGAAAAAGTTTTTAGCTGGACACGTGCTTGGAACGGAAAAGGGAAATAATCCGGGTCGGCGGCTGGTCTCCAAAGTGCTTAATCTCCTCCCCGGCTCTACGGGAAGTAGCTGCTGTGCGCGGTGAAGGAGCCCTGATCCAGAAGAATGCAGGAAGACCGGAGCGGACTGGGAGTTTCGCCCAGATAAATGAGTACGGTCGTCAACAGTAGAAGGTGACCTTCCTTCGCAGGAGAGACAGGAGGACGGGGCAACTGCACTGGAGGAGCTTCTGGCAGTTAAAACTACTCTAGAGGTTTCAAGTCTAATAACTACAAGCTGCTCAGTTCAAGTAGCATTAAAGTAGATTAACTACAGTAAGTATTAGAAACGGTGAAGGATCCAAATTTGCAAGGTAACATGCTCTACTGCATGGAGCACGAAACCACAGGTTAATATTGTAACAAACTTACATTTTGCTATTTTGAAAGTTTACGCATCAATTTTTGCAAATAAGAGATGCAGGTGCAAATGTGAATTAAGAGGCGCTTGCATGCACTACTTTCAAAACTTAAAACACCTGCCTTTTTATAGTTCCTTTTTCTCAAGGTATGGGTTCTGGGAAGGTAAAACAGCTTTTCTTTCAAATCATTCCGTACTGTGTTGCTAGTTGACTTAAAAAAAAAACAAAAGCCTAATTTAGAAAGTAATGTCGTTTGAAAACAGTGTTTTCTTTACTCCTGGGTCATACAGTACTCCGCTTATTTACATCCTAACAGGAAGCAGAGTTTCTACTATATTTTAGGCTGTAGTCAGTTGTATACGGAGTACCTTTTTAGAGCTTGAAGAGAGTTGTTTTAGATTTTGATAGATTTTGACAGCAAACTAAGTCCCTCTCATTTTAGCGATAGAGAAAAACATAATTCCTCAGAAAGATAACATCGCAAATTCATTTAAATTAGTTACAAAAAAAACGAAGTGTGGAATTAAAGTGGTTCACAGTCATTTGAATACACATACTCAAATATATTATAACCTGTGACTTGCGTTGTTTTAATCAAAATATATTTAATAAAGAATTTTAATTCAGAGTATATAAAGAACTCAAAACTCAATAATGAGAAAAAAAAAAAAGAAGCAATAAAAAGGGCAAAAGATTAGAGCAGACACTTCACCGAAAAAGATAAGTAGCATGAAAAGGTGCTCCACATCATTAATCATTAGAGAAATGCAAAGTAAAACCACAATGAGGTACTACTACACAGCTATTAGAATGGGGGGAGGGGGACTGTAAAAAGTGTTGGCGAAGATGAAGATGCTGAGCAAGTATAACTTTTCATACACTGCCGGTAGGAATGCAGATGAAACAGCCACTTTGGAAAACAGATGTTTACAGTGGCTTTATTTGTAATCACCAGAAGCTGAAAACACGAGGAACTTTGTCACACGTTTACTCCTCAGCCCTCAAGAGTTAGTTTTGAATAGTCTGTTAATGCTTCTCAAGTCTTTCCACAGAGGTATGGGGCGGGGAGGGGGGGGGGGGGGGAACCAAGGGGAGACAGGGGTTGGGGACAAGTGCTGGAAATTTCTTTGAAAACTGTCTTATTTTTGAAAACTCATTTTTTATATTTAAAAATGAGTTTATAAATTATTTACTTTCTTACTCCAAATCTTTAAATAAATCGCCTCATTATTATTAAATAAATGAGCAGAAAGTACACCATGCTCATCCTTCACATGGCTGCACCAGCTTCTTATCCTCCTGCAAAGGCCAAATACTCCAAAGTTTTGCTAACTTAGTCTGAAAAGCTTATGCTGGTTTAATATAGTACCTAATAGACTATAGTTTTCATAGAGCTGTATCAACCATTCCCATAAGTAGATTTTTGTCTGTTCTGTTTATTGTTAGATCATCAGTCCCTAGAATAGTGATACACCCAGATGCTCAATAAATATAACTGTAGAATGAATGGAAAAATATAAATAAGTGCATTAAGTAAATATTTATGCTTACAGGGATGCAACAAGTACAAATTAAACCAGATTTGAAACACCATTTTATGACTACTAAGGTAGCAAAATTTTTCTAAATCCTGCCAACAAAGTTTGAATAATTCCTTGATGTTAGTATTGAAACTGGTATAATCCTTTTGGAAAGCAATACCAAGCAAAAGCCGTAAATGTGTGCACAGCCTTTGACAAGAATTTAGAATGTAATTCAATACAAGCAAAAAAGATGTGCTTGAGTTCTTATAGTAGTGTATTCCATTAGAACCCCAGTTTGGAAGCATTCACATTTTGAGCCTAGTTTAAATGGTTCATCAGCAGGAAAAAACAATTATATAGCCAGTAAAAATAGTGTAATATTAAGACAATGCCATTAAATGGCTATTACACTACTAGGCCCTTCTAGGTGCTTTGCATGCATTAGTCTTTGGTAATATCCCAACTTCTATAATTGTAACAACCCTATGAGATAGGTACCAGTTACTTTCCTCCACATTATAAATGAGGAAAATTGGGCACAAGGAAATAGCACAAATATGGTGTATAAAACTTGTCCCAATATTGATAATGCTAAATAAATATGCTTTGGCAGAATAGTGAAACCATATATTATGTATTTGATATGAAAACCAAAATCAGGTTTAGAATGCTACTTTGAATACATAAATGTATGGTCCAACTTCTGTCTCCCCACCACCAATATATTTTGCTAATCTGTACATTTAGGGTGCTATTTTAAATTTGATGGAAATTATAAACAGAAACCATACTAACATAAGCAGCTATAGAATTCTTAGTTTGGCTTTTAAAGGCAAAAGTAAGGGTGGTTGAACTACAAGAAAAAAAAATACTGTAAGAGAAAAAAAAATGTTTTAAAGTGTCCCAGTTTCAACCCAATATTCCTTGCTCTACCCTTTTCTGGTAGATAGAATAATGGCCCCCCAAATATGTCCACGTCCTAATCCCCAGAACCTGTGAATATATTACCTTAATGATAAAAGGGACTTTGTAGATGTGATTAAATAAGGATCTTGACAAGGGGAGTTTGGAATATCTAGGGGGACCCGGTGTAATCACAAGGGTCCTTAAGAGTGGGAGATGGAAGCAGAAGAGTCTGAGGAGATTGAAGATGCTATGCTGTTAGCTTTGAAAATGAAGGAAGGGGTCATGAGCCAAGGAATGCAGGCAGCCTTTAGGAACCAGAAAGTCAAGGAAACGGATTCTCCCCTAGAGCCTCCGGAAAGGAACACAGCCCTGCTGACACCTTGACCTTAGTTCAAGGACATCCCGTTTGCACTTCTGACATCCAGAACCGTAGAATAATAACTTTGTATTTTTTTAAATTGTATTTATTTTTGGCTGCATTGGGTCTTCGTTGCTGCGCGGGCTTTCTCTAGTTGCGGCGAGCGGGGGCTACTCTTCCTTGTGGTGCGCAGGCTTCTCGTTGCGGTGGCTTCTCTTGTCGCGGAGCACGGGCTCTAGGCGCACGGGCTTCAGTAGTTATGGCTCGCGGGCTCTAGAGCACAGGCTCAGTAGTTGTGGCCCACGGGCTTAGTTGCTCCACGACGTGGGACCTTCCCGGACCAGGGATCGAACCCGTGTCCCCCACATTGGCAGGCGGATTCTTAGCCACTGCGCCACTAGGGAAGTCCCCTTTGTATTGTTTTAAGCCACTAAATTTGTGGTAATTTGTTACAGCAGCAGTAATACAATAATAGGAATAGGAAACTAATATATCTTCTCTGAAATTTTCAACATTTTTGGCCTATCATAATAAAAATAGTGCTTTCTCTTCAAAAAAGAAATCTTTCATAGTGTTCAAAATTTAGCCCTTACTTACAGCAAGTGAGCCTACTAGCTGAAGGCTTTAAACAAAGGATAGGAACTCCAAGTTAAGGGAGAGGGTACTCAGGGCATTGAAAAAGAGAGAGAATTTACCAGCATATCACAAAATCCTTAAGGCAGAGCTATCACTGATCTGTGGGAAACATGACATCTGCCAAGATATGAATGTGTGTGCTTGTCCTCTTAAATCCTAAATTTTCTACCTCTACTCTTAATTTTATCACCTCCCACTGTATCAGGGACAATAATCTATCTTGTCTTTATTTCAGCCTCCTCTTCTCCTCTGGTCTAGCACATCCAGGCAGTCCCAAAGGGAACAGTGAATTTGGGAAATTTTAGGGGAATTTCTGGTTATTGAAGGTCCTTACTGTCATTTAGAGTGCCAGGCCTAGGAACATAAGACTCTTGCAGTGTCTGAGACTCCTACACAAGGAAGAATTATGTTGAGTTCCATTCAAAGTTCAACCAGACAGTAAGTGAAAAGCCTGGTGATAATTATTTAAGCCTAGAACCAACTCCTTTTTACTTATAAACAGAAGTACACAAGTATTGGGGGATTTTTCACTGTTTTAAAATACACTGAATATTTCCAGAAACACAACTACTATGTAAACCAGGGGAAGATTGTATTTTATTTTATTCAGACTTAAGCAAGAGTTGTTTCCCTATTTTAGAAAATCACACCACTGAAGGTATTAAGACACTCAAGATTTTAAGTCGCTAATACAGCCCACTGATATCTGTATTTGTAGCTATTGAGTTCATGGTGAGTCTACTAGAATATATTGTTATAAAAAGGGGATATTGGCTCCAGTAGGGTTGAAAATATTGATCTAAATATTATCTAAAATTATCTAAAATCCATCCATCCTTCCCTTAACCCTGTATCTGCAGTATTCTGTTCTTCCCTTTCAGTCAAACTTTTTTTTTTTTTTGCTCAAACTTCTTAAAAGTTGTCTTGACTTCACTATCCAATTAGTCTTCAGTCCTTTCACAATCTAACCTTTACCACCACCATGCCATTGAAATTGTGGCTGTAAAACCAATGGACACTTGAAGAAAGAAATCAATTTTGCCTGAACTTTCTACAGCATTTGACATCATTACTCCCTTTTGTTTGAAACTTCCATCCCTTGTTTTCTGTGACATCACCTCCATGATTTCCATCCCTCAGACTCCTTCACTAGTCTCTGTTCTGCCTGCTCCTTAAAAGTTGGCATTCCCCCAAATTGCATCTTTAGCTCTCTTCTCACTTTACACTCTTTTCCCAGGCAATCTCATCCACTCCTATGATTTCAGTCATATCCTATGATTCACAGATCTTTACTTCCAATACCCACCCCTCTCCTGAACTCCATCTCTCTCCATCTGGAAGCACTAAACACCCAAAATTTAACATTTCCAAAAATGGGATTCACTTCCTACCCACCAACATGTAATTACTCCTGCATCCAATTCCAATTTAGTAGCACCACCATCTAGCCTCTCACATCACAACCTGAGAGTCTGGATTGACTCTTTTACTCTCCATTATCCTCTTCTCTCCATCCCCACTGCCAGTGGATCAGTTCAAGCTCCCATCTTTCATCTCTTATCTGGTTACAGCAAGTCTTTAACTGATCTCTCGTCCCAATCCAGTATATCCTCCACTTGGCCACCTGTGGGATCTTTTAAAACATAAATCTGTTTAAATTACAATATCTGCCTTGGGAAAGCTCCAACTTCTAGTCGGTGTCTCAGAAAAAAAAAAGCCCTTCTCATTTTGACGTTTGAGATCACCTCAGCTGTTTATTAGCTTAGTCAAACTATACTTTAAAGCAATTATGGCTACAGAACATATTTTGAATATATAAATCTTGATAACATAGAAGTAATAGTATAGCTAATAAAAGGAAGTAGAATGGAAAGATAAGGCACATGATAAAGTATAGAAATGTTAATTTCCTCATTTTATATAATGGAGAGTTAAGAGGTAATGTCTAAAATTGATGGCTCAATAAACAGAGACTTAAGTATTCAATACATTATATAAAGTTATAAAGAGAACCTAAAAAGAGCAATGGGACTCAGCCTTCATGATGGAGGAATCAAATACTGTCTAAAGTTGATAAATCAAGAGATGAGGGGCTTCCCTGGTGGCGCAGTGGTTAAGAATCCGCCTGCCAATGCAGGGGACACGGGTTCGAGGCCTGGTTCGGAAAGATCCCAACATGCTGTGCAGCAACTAAGCCCGTGCGCCACAACTACTGAGCCTGCGTGCCACAACTACTGAAGCCCACGTGCCTAGAGCCCATGCTCCGCAACAAGAAAAGCCACCGCAATGAGAAGCCTGCGCACCGCGACGAAGAGTAGCCCCCGCTCATGGCAACTAGAGAAAGCCTGTGAGCAGCAATGAAGACCCAACGCAGCCAAAAATAAATAAATAAATACATTTATTTTTAAAAAATTTTAAAAAAGAGATGAGACCTGTAAACATCTTACTTAAGTTATAGAGGTAACCACCAAAAGAGAAATGGTTGATTTAGCAACTGAGATGGGGGAGCTGGGTGTTTTTCTGTAGTTCTTAATTTTTTTTTTTTTAACCATGTACATGCATTGCCTTGAGAATAACTTTTTAAAAGGAAAACAAGTAAGGCCAATTTCAGGGAGAACGTTTACAGATTACTTCTTTTTCAGATTTTGGTTTAAGTTTTCTAATGACTGTACCAAAAATAAATTTAATAACATTATTAAGTTTACTATATAAAAGAAAAAGCCAAATCACTTGCTATAAGAAAGATAAAATGATAATCTTAACTTGAAAAGCAATATTGTAAGCACAACTTAAGATATACATTGGTTACTAGACACTTAGAGAGTACTACTGCTTAATGGAAACCAAGAAGGTGACAGATACTGGGACAGGGCCATGAGAAGCTAGAAGAAGAAATGGAACCATCTTTCTATAATCCTGGTAATGTTAAGTCAGAAAAATTGAGGGCTTCCAGCTTCTAATTTGATTCTTGCTTTACTATTTTGTTTTCATTTTTGTTATGCATCTAATTTACACCAATCATATTCAGTAGCAGAGACACCTATAAGCTCATGTTTCTGAAGTGGTTTCATACACTGAATTTAGAATCTCAATCTCTGTTATAATTTGTTTCCCTTTCCTTATCAACCTTATTTGCACAAGCTTTCTCAAACTTTTTCATCCTTATCCATTTAACTGGATGGGGTCTAAAGTATGGCAAACATAAGCATCCAACTTAATTTTGCTTGATGGACTGACTTAAGTAAATAAAACATTTTTGGAAGGGCTGAATCTTGCAATTTGATTTTTAAACATCCTATTAATTCTTTAGGTCTCAGCTAATACATCACCTCTTGGGAAGCTTCCTCTAACCACTAGCAGGTCAGGGTAGTTCCTCCTGTAGTGTCATCCCACACCACTCAGTATTCCCCCTAGATTTGCACTTGCTTATTTAAATGTCTCTCTCCTTCACTAAAAATGTAAGCATAACAAAGGCAGGTGAGAAATGTCTTCTATATATATATATATATATATGAATATGAATATATTCATATGAATATGAATATATTCATGAATATATATATATATATATATATATATATATATGAATCACTGTGCTGTACACCTAACACAACATTGTAAATCAGCTATGCTTCAATTAAAAAAAAAAAAGATGTATGTGACCACCAAATTTTACTTCTTTGCTAAATTACGAATGTAGCACTGAGGTTAAGAGCACAGTGTATGGAGTCATAAACATCTAGGTTTAAATCCCAGCTCTGCCATTAACTTCAGGACCTTGGGTAAACTACCTTACCTACCTGAGCCTGTTTCCTGAAAGATTAATAAAATTATGGTACTCAACCACAAAGAGTTGTTTTGAGGATTAAACTAATTATTTCATGTTGTGTTTTGCCTATTGCCTGGATATACGGAAAGGGTCACTAAATGATAGTTATTATGCTTGTGTTTATTGCTTGTCTCCATTATTGCGATGTAAACTCTTAAGAGCCACGTGGAAGTTGTCTCATTTAGAACAGTTTCCCCAGTTCCTAGGACAGAAGCTTGGCATTTGATCAGTGCTTAATAAAGTTTTAAATGAATGAAGGATTCAAGTATAATATGTTGATCCCATAAGCCAGATAAGTATGAGGTAGATCTCATACTGCACGTTTCTTTTTTTTTGCTTTTTTTAAATTAGTTATCCATTTTATACATACTAGTGTATACATGTCAATCTCAATCTCCCAATTCATCCCACCACCACCAGCACCCCCCGCTTTCCCTCCTGGGTGTCCATACGTTTGTTCTCTGCATCTGTGTCTCTATTTCTGCCCTGTAGACCGGTTCGTCTGTACCATTTTTCTAGATTCCACATACATGTGTTAATATACGATATTTGTTTTTCTCTTTCTGACTTACTTCACTCTGTATGACAGTCTCTAGGTCCATCCATGTCTCTACAAATGATCCAATTTCGTTCCTTTTTATGGCTGAGTAATATTCCATTGTATATATGTACCACATCTTTATCCATTCATCTGTTGATGGGCATTTAGGTTGCTTCCATGTCCTGGCTATTGTAAATAGTGCTGCAATGAACATTGGGGTGCATGTATCTTTTTGAATTATGGTTTTCTCAGGGTATATGCCCAGTAGTGGGATTTCTGGGTCGTATGGTAGTTCTATTTTTAGATTTTTAAGGAACCTCCATACTGTTCTCCATAGTGACTGTATCAATTTACATTCCCACCAACATGTACATGCTTCTTTCTATACATATAACTGACAAACAGGAATAATCCCCCCAGATTCTCACACTATCAGTTTTTAGATAAAGAATTATGTGGTATGATAAATGAACCAAAGGCAGGTTTAGTTCCAAAGAAGAAAGAGTACAAATTTGAAGAGCATGTAAGTTTTTCACCTCAGTATACCATATACAGTTTAGAAAATCAATTAAAGGCTTACTTCAGTTTTTCTATATACATTTTTAATGATTAGAAACAACTACGCAGTCAGAATTGCAGTTACTGTGGTCTGAAAAAGCCAGTCAATAAAAATAAAATCCATACTGAACTGTCATAAGTAGGATGTTTGTCTTAGTCACTTAAGTTTTTGAGGGCTCCAAACTATGTCGTATGTGACCAGTGACATGCATGTACAAGACCTCAAGTCCAAGTTTGGGACAAGTGTAGCCAAATCACAAAGCAAAGCTAATTATGTTTAGTTATCTTGGGGCTCATACCAATGTCGTTTTTCCCATCAGCACCATGCCTTCAGCAAGTGAGACCACAATGACGTGGTCAGCAGAACAAGAGGGTAACAACTGTAAAACAAGTTTATAGTAGAAATGGAGGTCTTGAAAGGCTCGTGACTTGCCTTAGGTCACAGAATAAGTTAGTCACAGAGCAGAGACTGTCAGTTCTCCAGATTTTCAATGTTGCATGTGATCATAAAGCTCTTGCATAAACACTTGGACACATAACCAATCTGTTTTTAGCTCATTAATTATATACCACAAATAAAGCGAATTTTAACATAAACTATTTAAATAACATATGCCCTATGTATGATTTGTCCTACTTAAATGGCAACTGAGCTCTACTGAGTTATTTTGATGTATAAATAACAATAATAGCAAACATTTTAGTGTTTACTATATGTCAGGCATTGTTCTAACCATCTGATATGTTAACTGGTTTTATCCTCACAAAAACCCCAGTAGATGTCATTATCATCCTCCCAGAGAGGAAACTGAAGCACAGAGGTCACATAGTATGCAGCTCCCAGGACTCATCTGTATGTCTGATATCTGAAGCTATGCTCTGACCACTAACTTAAACAGTCTGCTCTAACAAAATGGACATTAAAACTTAAAAGTATGTATCAGTTGTGTTGATTGCTAAGCTATACAAATGTAATTTAGTGCCATTTTCTATATTTCCTTTCATTTCCTCATTATCTCTAACTAGTTTTTTTAAAAGAACGGAACAAGTTTTCTCTTTGTTAGAACATATCTTTAAGTATTCAGTAAGCATCACATGACCCTATTATGTAATATGTCTAAGGAAATGTTGCTTACTCTTTTCTAATTGGGTCCATTTCATTTGCATTGAAATCTGCACTAAGGGGAGAAATCACTGTCCCTATATGATATCCCAGTGAAGAAAGTTTTCAAATAAACTTTATTTTCATGCATTATAATAATAAGGTATAATTCCAGGAAACTATGTATTAACTCATAGTTTTATTACTGATATAAAAGAAAACTTCAAATACTGTACAGTGAGGTGTGCTGTAGAACTCTATATAGATGGAATACGCTATTACCAATTATTTATTACTCAAGTGTAATATATACAGCAATCACAAAATCAGAAAATAATGGATAACAGCCAGTGCTTTAGGGATGGTAGAACATCTATACTATTTTATTGAGCAGTTAAAGCACTTGCTATTTAATTTTTTCTAAATATTTACACTATTACACTTATTTTTACATATTCTTAATAACATTTCCCTCTAAAAAGCAGACTCTCCAGCTCTTGGCACTAATTCTTAAAGTCAAATAAACCTGAAAATACTGACAACCTTTTCAGTCCTTTATTGCTCTACCACAGGCATAAAAGCTCAGGAAGGGACTTGTGCATTCTAAAGAAAAGTATGCAATACCTTAAAATTTTTAAATACTAAGTAATTGATACTCACAAGCAGATAACGTCAACTAAAACTTTTTTTTTTACTAGTTTTCTTTTACAAGAGAATAATCATCGTATTAATATTATACTACAAAAGCATGTAGACTCCATAATTTAAAAAGTTAAATGTCAGATATACAAGTAATGGCATTTTCTCCAATAATTCACAATTTTTACAATTTCTGCTATTTTGGAGCAAACATTAAAATTCCCACAATGTAAGTATCATTAAATATGAATTGAAACACTTAGCATCTCAAAGAATTATTAAGAATGGCAGAACTTACAATTAACTACAAATCTTACATTGGTGATATAGCCCCTTTTGTTGTTTCTTAAGTAAACATTCTACTGTGGTATGTTTTCAAGTGAATAGTTCTGGTTTGAAAAATTAATTATATTGAGAAGAGCCTTGAGGTTATGCAATTTTGTTAAATTACATGATAACCTGGAAATGTAGGATATATCTACCCCAACTTACTTTAGAGTATGTATCTCACTACTACTGTTATAAGAGGTGATTTTAAATTCATATTAAGATGAGTGGAATTCAATCTGATTTTGCAAAGGCTTTTATGAAAATCTTAATATGGAAACCTTGTTTTGAGAACCATGAATCTCTCAATATCTGCTCTGCAGTATTTTATGTCTGGGCCAATTAAAATTCCTGTTTGAAAAATGAAGACCAAATGGTATTGATATTCTGAAATAAACATTTTATGATATTGTCACTATATTGACCAAAGCTTAATTAAAGACAGAAGTTGTAAGTTTATTTCATACTTAAAGGTTGGTTAGTAGTGAGGTCTAAATTTTTTAGAGAAATGTTCACTAGCAGCCAGTTATTAGTAGGTAACTACATAAAATAATACTGTTATAAACTTTGCAGTTAGTAGCTAACATGTGATGTCAGTACAATTCTCAGAAACCTGTCATTAGTATGTGAGTTGCTAGCAAGTGATCTTCCCTGAGGTAAGAGACCATATGCAAAAGTCTGCTAATTTCCAATAAAGTTAGATTCTTAAAAATAATGGCAATAAGGACCTGTGTGGCTGGGAATCATAGATGCATTTCAGATTGTTATCTTAATTGCAAGCAGTAGGCTTGACTGCAAAAACGAAACTAAAAATCATTGGAAGATATAAAGCAAATTTCACAGTCAATAGCACTTGCTAAATTTCTCAGGTCTTGAGCTTAACATTTTCCAATAAAATACCTGAAATATAGTGAAAGGAGGGGAAATGGGCCTTAGGCTTGCTCTGTAACTAGGTCCTGAGTAACCATTCCCTTGGAGTTCATTATATTCTAGCTCATAATATTTGACAGTGTCTTGTTTTCTTCAATTTCAACCAGTTTCTCACAACCAGTATTCTAGACACACATCATCTTCAACTCTACCTGGACTTTGGGTCATATATTCAACCTTGGTATGACTAACTATAAAATGGATTACTGAAGAAAAAAATTTACAATTTTACTTCAGTTTTCAGTTAAACACTGCAAATAGAAGTTAACTATAGGACTGAATTAGAGTTATAACGTTACATGTAGGGCTAAGAAAATATTTCAACTAATTTATGATCCGTAGCTTGGACTCAAAGTTGCGGATGTACTGGTAGTACTAAAATAGTAGTACTAAAAACATAATCATTCCTATAATTATGTATTTGATTATGATAACTATATGGAAGGGCAAACGATAATAGTCAAGAACTTAAAGAAATTCTGCTCTAAAACTTTTTTGTGAAGATGATACCTGGCCCACTTCTCAAAAACCATTAATTACTGCAACCAAATTTCAGCTGATCTAAAATAATTTCAAGAAACTTGACCATTCTCAGAATCAAGCCTTTTATTCTTTATCAAGGGAGAACCCAAACTATTATTATAATGTTCACACCTAACCAGCTTCGAAATAGCACTGCTCTGGCAAGAGAAATTAATAGTGTTGTCAGAGATTAGCCTGCCTTCTAATGTTCACAGGTGCGTTCTAGTTTGACTAAATGCAAGTACTTAATAGGGAGATAAAATGTGCATCTGATATTTTTACTTTATGCTATGAAATTACATTTGTCAGTTATTAACTAAACATACCGAGCCACAGGTGAAGAAAATATTTGTTAAAAGGTGATTATATCATTTACCTGGAAGCAATGCATTCATTTGTTAACCAGTTTTCCTGTATTTAAACTAAAAAAAGTATGTGGTGGTGGAGGGGCGGGAGGGTGTTCAGTGGCTGAAAAAAGCCAAAAATAATTATAGTGGTTAGTGATATTTGTAATTTTTAATTTAACACACAGAAGTCACCTGTACTAACCAAATGGGAAATATTATTTGGTAGCTGCAGTTCTTTATGCAAAACTAGTACACAATATAAAAGTTCTAAAATTTCCTTATATTTATAGACATAGAGAGAGGTATCTGAAAGTAAATTTAGAAGAAGAATGGAGACAGAATATGGTTTTAAAAATGTGATAAAACTAACCCAAATATGTATCTTGCTCAGATATCACCTGCAAAATGTCTAGAGTCTCCATTCTTTCCCTATTCAAAACAAAGTAGTTAATTTAATAAGTGGATTCAGTCAGAGATACTTTCATAGAAAGAAACCAAAAACTCCCTTATTTGGAAACACAAGTTAAAGTTCTGTCTATATTCCTTATGAATCAACAGGTTGACATTTTTAAACACCTGATAATATAATTTCTGATGTACATTTTCTTGAAATGCAAACGGTTCTGCATCTGTTACACGAGCAAACAGAGACAGCCAGGCTTTGAATGCTCTAGGTAAGAGATTGTATTAACATACATTTTGTCTTTCATCCATTCAAATTCAACTTAATTTCAGTGAACAGAGGAAAAAGATGGATTAACGTGTACATTTCAGAATACAGATTTGCAGAATAGGATAAAATAGTGCAATACCAGTCTCAGGATAAACATTCTTTAAGGAGTAAACATGAAAGCTGCTTCTTGAGGAAACTGGCACTAAAGATTTGATGAATACACTATTTAAGCAAATGCCCGGTTGATCAGGGTATGACGCAGTCAAATTTGCATCCAAATCCAAGTGAAGCCAACAAATGAAGAAAATCTTATGGATTCTAAGAAAAAAGGGAAACATTTTTGGTTCAAAGGGGCTCAAATACATTTAGCATATACAAGCTTAAATACTATTGATCAAAATTGTAGAACAATGTAACTCATTCATAAAGATAAATTCTTATTTATAAATGCTCTGTGAATGTGACAAACTCTGAAAATTAGAGATTAACTACTGCTACCATTATTTTTATTATTTTCTACCACACTTTGCAATCAACTTTTCTGCAAGATTAAAGGACAAAAATTTGGTAGTACTTCACCAGGCCAGGATTCAAAATAATGGTAACATATTATCAACAACAGAGCACACAACTGGCTGTGTTGGCTCAGACAGCAACATTACTGAATCACATTGACTTTATCATTCTAGAATAGTTACCTTCCCCTGACCTTGCTCAAGTCAGCAAAATGTTATATCATTACACTACATTCTCAAGATAGTTTCACCAAGAATATATATCTCTATGAATGTGCTCATGTTCACAGAAGTGTCAGGATCCCAGTGTCTAATATATCCTTTTTATGAATTTCAAGATACAATTTAATTCAGATAACCTTCAAATTTACATAAATCCTTTGACACGCTAATAAATATGTGGAATGGTTACCCTGATGACATCAACATTAGCAAAATCTTATTTCCCCCCAGCCCTAGCCTTTTCAGAAATCAAACATACGTAGCTAGAGAATTTTCATGTTTTAAACATTAAGACTTTCATGGAATTAAAATTACAATGAACCACATATATGGAAGAAAGTCATCTCAGCGGATCTAATAACTAATTTATAGGAATTCAGAGCCAGCCTGGGCAGCAGTATATTAAAAGCTATTGCCAATCACACACTTGCTATCATGCACTGAATAACAAGATATAATCTTTGAATTATATACGTACAAGATTTTTAATGACTAATCAAGTTATGTGGCCCAGCCAACAAATATTACATGTTCACAATAAACATTCTGCCTTTATTAGCCTCTAATTAAATCAAGAGTGATCCATTGGCTCAGTTGTGTTTGTCATCTCAGCATCCTGACTATCCATCTCTTCAGGCTCCTCCACGGAGTTTCCCTTTTGTGCTTTTGACCTTGTAGCAAATGCTGCTCCCACTGCCTCTGCCACACAGCCATCAGTTGTTTCCGTGTTCAAATTTTCAGTGCCACCAGTTAGAGAAAAAGATTCAGGTAAGCCAGTCTGAAGAGTCCCAGATTTCACAGAAGAACTCACAACTTCGACTTTCCTCTGAGGAAGATCAGACGGTGACTGCTCTGTGCTTTGATCCCGCAAGTGCTTGTCCATCGACGCCTGAATAGAAGAAACCATTTCCTGCAATTTTTTTCGCTGGGCCTCAACCATATCAGGATCAAGCTGCCTGCTGTCTCTCATTGTAACTACTCCAGGAGCTATTCGAATAAGCTCACTGTTACTAGGAGCAGCTGCGAATACAGAAGGCTCTGTTTTAATGGAACTACTAAAGTGTGTCCCTGTGGTCTGCTTCCTCACAACTGGAGTTTCCCTAGCTCTTGGCTCAAGGTGTGGGGTACTGGATGCAGTTCCTAGAGAATGCCCTTTTCCCTGAAAGGCAGTTACATTATGAAGCTGCTCGGATTTCTTTTTCACTACTCCACCACTACCTAGTTTTAATAACCCATGTGAGGGACTTGACTCCCTACTTCTTGTCGTAGCCTCTGCTCGAACCTGACTTACAGCCTCTTTGACTAAATCTTCAACATCAGGACCGATGGGGAAATGTCCTGCAGCATCCACACACAACTCCAGCCTATCTTCAGAAGCATTATAGACAAAGGTTTTGCCAGGCAGATGTGGAAAAGTGCAATGCTTGCCATCAGCCATACCTGAAGAGAGGAAAAAGAATTTAACATATTAAAATCTTACTTGAAAGGTGTAGTAAAGACAATTATAATTGAAATAGTAAATTTCCAATAATAATTTACAGGTAACAGCTTTCAAAACAAAATTAATTAGCAAATAATTTATTACACTTATTAATAGAATCTAATGCTATTACAAAAAAAGAAAACCACCATAAACCTTAATGCAGTTTCCCAGGGGATTTGAAAAATATATATCATTAACCTATCACAAGGTTAGGAAAGTTAGGCTTGAAACAAACAGCTTGCATAAGAAAAACACTAGCAATTGTGTTAGTAAAGCATTTGCTTATAGTAGAGCAGTAAGAAAATATACTTTCATTTAGTAAAATTCAAATTATAAACTTTAAAAATACCTATAAGGGCAAAGTGTTGTATACATATGTTGCGCAGTGTGTTGAATTAAAAATCATAAGTGATTCTATTAAATTACAGAATACCAGAATAAAAGTTTTCTCTGTGTGTATATATGTATTTTTCACAAATATAAAAAGTATGAACTTTCAAAATAAGATACTCCATATTAAAGTAGTAGGTGTGGAGGCACATTTAGGAAAGCTAGGATTAAGGCACTGTGACTTAAGTATAACTGGAAGAACTGACATTTGGTTACAATAGATTAATAACATCGTATTCAATTCAATTCCTTTGAAATAGTTGTACTTCATGTTACAACTCTTATTCCTCTCTGGCATATCAGAACCACCAAAACAAGAGTGAGTTATGGATGCTCTTCAAATGGCCCAGTGCGATATACTTTCTCACAGTCAATGCAGCAGTAGAGGGTAAGAACTTTAAAGCAGGCTTCCCTTTATCTTCTAGCTGAAGAGTTTGGTCTCACTACATGGTATTTCAAATTTTTATACTTTTTCCAGCCTGGGCATAAAAGAATTGCATGTGTGTTTTAAGCTATCCAATATCTTTACATTTTAAGTATAGACTCCAAATATGCAAAAATAAGGGTTTTCAAGTTTTGTGAAACCACAGATTTTCTACGTTTAAAAAAAATGAACTTTTAATAATATATGGGTATGTTTATGGCAAAATATAAAGGCAAAAGCAAACTAGTTTAAAATGAATGAGACTGTTAGTACTATAGAAATTCAGAGAGGGGAAGGATGAGTGAACTCTGGAATGCTTTGTGGGCACTTAGGTAGTCTCTCTCCAGTTTTGCAGGTTATTAAGAATAGTCCCTTCCTCTCTGAAAAAAGCTACGGAGTGGTTCTAATGTATCTTACTGTGAATATTCCAAATAATCAGAGAAAAAAACAACTTCAAATGAATAAATACCATATAGTAAGTTCAAATAAACATTCATTTCAGTGATAAGTGAAAATCTAACGAGAATTTCCTCTTGGCACATTTTTGGCAGAGAGAACTGACAAAAATAGACATACAAAAATTAAAATCAGAGATGTCTAAATAGTACCTTTCAGAATACAACCCTTAAATCAGTTTATCTTCTATCAATCCCCTACCTCAGAGATCTGTAAACCATAGCTCAGGAAACAAAGGTAGCAAAAAAGAGAATTTTGAATGGTAAGGCCAGGGATACCCCAAGGAAAAGCTTTTAAACAATCATTTCAATAGATAACAACTACTGAGCCTCACTATGTGCCAGGAGCTAAAGTAGACCCTGAAGATTCAAAAATAAAATGTAATTCTTAGGAGATGGAGACGAGTGTCAACAGACAATTACAATGCAATCAGGTAAGTATAACAATGAGTATAGTACTTATTTCACTAATTATTTGAGGATTATATGAGAACACATGCAAAGACATACCACAGTGCCTAATATACATCATGCAGTCAATAGTTTTAATTTCTATATTAGATCACAAGGTTTTGTAATCATTTCCAGGCTGCTACTGTGATGCTTTCCCTTGGCTATCCCTGGAAAGAATCATAGTCCCACACGTATATCACAGTATTATTTACAATGAAACACTGGAAACAATCTAAGCTTTCAACAAGATAAGAAGGGTTAAGAAAATTACAGTCTATCTACCTGACAGAAGTAATATGCAGCTATTAATACTGATATAAATAAGTAACCTATGATGCCTCATTTATACAGTAAAATATGCATGATACAAGAAAATAGCAGGAAACAAATCTAAGTATTGTAATTACAATCATGTCAAAAAAATGCATGTATAAGTATTTAGCAATTATAGGTGATGTTCCCCATTTCTATAGTTTCTAGACTTTTTACATTATTAAAAAACTTTAAAATATATGTTGAAAAATCAATACAAATACTGTGTTGTGATTAAACAATCATTTAGGTTTTATATAACTTATATAGTCCTTTGAATTTTAAGAATCAAGGTGTATTAAAATTTCTATATCATACATCAACAATTCTATTGCACATATACACCAAAAGACATGTATAATAATATTTATAGCTACATTCTTTCTTACATCAAAAAACTGGAAACTACCTAAAGTGCATCAGAACAATGGATGAATTAATTTAAAAATACCTTTCCAAACATAAAGAATAGGAATATTAAAAGCCTATTTGTTATATTGGGCAATATGTCTGTTCAAATGTAGATATAACCATCTATCTGTTAGGGTGGATTTGAACAAAGTAAGAGAATTATGTTCTTTTCCAATTTTTGGAGGGTATGGGTGTATGTCTGGGGGTGAGGAGGGCTTGTTATGCTTTGATTCTTTGACCACGGGATGATGATAACGATTTGCCACATGAATCTGTCCTAAAAATAAAGGTAACATTTTACCACAAATATTGGACGAAATTATATTTTGAAAGGTAAAATGATTTTCTGATGGTGACCCATTTCAAATGGCTGTGTTATGGTCAAAAATTTTTTAAATAATTCTGCAAATAACAGCTGGGATTCTAATAATAATAATAACAAACATTAGCTAAGTATTTATTAGGTACCAGGCCCTTTGCTAACTGCTTTATGTGCACAATCTCATTTGATCCTAATAATAACCCCGAGATTATCATACCCACTTTACAAACAGAGAAACTGAGACTTAGAAGTCACACAGGAATAAGTAGTAGAACCAAAATTTAGTATCAGATGTTCCTACTACAGAGCTCTAAACTCCCTCCTAATAAGAATAAATACCACAGGTAACATTTAAAAAATATAATGGCTCTATTGACATATAATTCACACACAACTCACCCATTTTTAAGTGTACAGTTGAATGTTTTTTAGGATATTCAGAGTTGTGTAGCCATCACCAAAATCACTTTTAGAACATTTTCCCAGAAAGAAACCCTGAACCCATTAGCAGTCACTCCCATTTCCTCTCACACCCCATTCCCAGCCCTAGGCAACCACTGATTTACTCTCTCTGTCTCTCTAGGTGTGCCTCTTCTGTCATTTATATGACTTTTCATATAAGTAAAATAATACAATATATGGTCTTTTGTTTCTGGCTTGTTTCATGTAGCATAAGATTTTCAAGGTTCATCAATGTGGTCTGTATCAGTACTGCATTCCTTTCTATTGCCAAGTAATATTTCATTGTATGGATATATCACATCTTACTTATCCAATGTTTAAATTGATAGACATTTGCATTGTTTCCAGTTTTGACTACTATGAATAATGCTATTATGAGCATCTGTGTACAAGTTTTGTGTGGACATGTTTTCATTTCTCTCGGGTATACACCTAAGAGTGAATTGCTGGGTTATATAGTAGCTCCATCTTAAATCTTCTGAGCAACTGTGACTTTTTTCCCAAGCGGCTGCACTATTTTACATTCCCACCAGGATTTCCTTGCCCACCATTCTTAATATCTGTCTTTTTGATTACAGCCTTGCTAGTGAGTATGAAGTACTATCTCACTGTGGTTCTGATTTGCATTTCCCTATGGTTAATGATGTTGAGCATCAGTTCATGTGCTTATTGGCCATTTATATATTTTCTCTGGATCCTTTGCCCATTTTTAACTGGGTTGTTTGTCTTTTTACTGCTGAGTTCTTTATATCCTAGATGCAAATCTATTATCTGATATATAATATGCCAAATTTTCTCACTCTGTGAGTTGTTATTTCACTTTCTTGTTAGTGTCCTTGCAGCACAAAAATTTGTTTTTATTTAGCTACTTTTTTGTTGCTTGTACTTTTGGTGTCATATCTAAGAAGATTTTGCCTAATGCAAAGTCAAGAAGTTTTATGCCTATGTTTTCTTCTAAGAGCTTTCTAGTTTTAGCTCTCATACTCCAGTTTTTTTACACATTTTGAGTTAATTTTGTATTTGGTGTGAGGAAGAGGTCAAACTTCATTCTTTTGCATGTGGATATCCAGTTGTCCCAGCCCTGTTCATTGATAAAACTATTCTTTCCCGCATTAAATTGTCTTAGCATCACAGCTAACATTTAAAAAATAATTTCAAACCAAAACCAAAAAACTACTTAGAAAATAATCAAGAGCGTCATCCCCACACCACCCACCACAACCCTCCCACACACAAAAACAACTGAGGGAAGTTATTTTCAGTCCTATGAAAGACAGTGCATACTTACCCCAATTACTGGGAGCCCTATCATCAATCATAATTAAATAATAACTTTTTAAAAACCACTAGCTAGGGCTTCTCTGGTGGCGCAGTGGTTGAGAATCCGCCTGCCAATGCAGGGGACACGGGTTCGAGCCCTGGTCCAGGAAGATCCCACATGCCGCGGAGCAACTAAGCCTGTGTGCCACAACTACTGAGCCTGCGCCCTAGAGCCTGTGAGCCACAACTACTGAGCCTGCGTGCCGTAACTACTGAAGCCCCCGCGCCTAGAGCCCGTGCTCTGCAACGAGAAGCCACCGCAATGAGAAGCCCGCGCACCGCGACGAAGAGTAGCCGCCGCTCGCCGCTACTAGAGAAAGCCCGCGCGCAGCAACAAAGACCCAACGCAGCCAAAACTTAATTAATTAATTTAAAAAACACATTAACTGGTATTGATATATTTTGGAAGGTAGAATGAAGTGAAAGATGGAAAGTTAAAAAGAAAGGGATGCAAAAAAAGGCAGGGGGATGCTCAGAGAGAAATTTATAGCTTTAAATGCTTATATTAGAAAACAAAAATTTATAATCAATAATCTAAGCTTCTACTTAAAGAAACTAGGAAGTGCAAATTAAATCCAAAGGAAGCATAAGGAAGGAAAAAGTAAAGATAATAGCAGAAGACAAAAAAAATGAAATGAGGAAAACAATGGAGAAAACCTATGAAACCAAAGGTATTTCTTTAAAAAGATCAATAAAACTGATAAACCATTAGCTGGACTAGTCAGCAAAACAAGAAAAGCACAAATTGCCAATATCAGAAATGACAGAGCTATAGACTTTGAAGACATTAAAAGGACAGTAAGGGAACATTATAAACAACTTTATGCCAATAAAATTGATAACTTAGATGAAATGGACAGATTTCTTAAAAGGCAAAACTAACAAAGCTTATTCAAGAAGAAAGGAATAACCTTAAGAGCAGTCTATTAAAGAAATTAAATTCATAGTTAAAAACCATCCAATAAAGAAAACTCCAAGCACAGATGGCTTCACTGGTGAATTCTACCATTTAAGAAAGAAATAATATCAAAGCTATTACAAAATCTACCAGAAAACAGAAAAGGAGTGAACACTTCCCAACTCTATTTTCTGAAGCCAACATTACCCTGATTAAACAGTCATTACAAGAAAACTACATATCATTATGCCTCATGAATACGGTCACAAAAACATTCAACAAAATATTAGCAAAGGGGCTTCCCTGGTGGCACAGTGGTTAAGAATCTGCCTCTCAAGGCAGGGGACGTGGGTTTGATCCCTGGTCAGGGAACTAGATCCCACATGCATGGCGCAACTAAGAGTTCACATGCCACAACTAAGGAGCCCGTGAGCCGCAACTAAGGAGCCCACCGGCCACAACTAAAGGAGCCAGGAAGCCACAACTAAGGAGCCCGGGAGCCACAACTAAGGAGCCTGCCTGTCACAACTAAGACCTGGCACAGCCAAAAATAAATAAATAAAATAAACAAAAATTTTTAAAAAATGGATTATAAAAAAAGAAAAAAAAAGAATCCAGCATGTGACATTGGTTCAACAGTCAAAAATCGATCAATGTAAAAAAAAAAAAAAAAAAAATCGATCAATGTAATTCACACTATCAACAAACTAAAAAGAAAGCCCTTATAAGATCATTTCAATAGATGTGGGAAAAGAGCACCTGATAATATTCAACATCCATTCACAATACTATAAAACCATCAATAAACTAGGAATAGAAGGGAATGTCCTCAAACTGACAAAGGGCATTTCTGAAAAACCTACAGATTTGAATGCTTTCCCCCTTAGACCAGGAACAAGGCAAGGATATCCACTCTCACCACTCTATTCAACACTGAATTTATAGCCAGTGCAAAAAAGCAAGAGAAAGAAATAAAAGGCATATAAATTGAAAAGGAAGAAATAAAACAGTCTCTTATTTGCAAAAGACATAATGACCTACATAGACAATCCCAAAGAACCTGCTAAAAGCTACTAGACCTAACATGTGAGTTTAGCAAGGTCACAGGGTACAAGGTTAATGCATAAAAACCAATCTTATTTCTATACACTAGCAATGAACAACAGGAAACTGGAATTTTTTAAAAAGCATCTTTTACTTATAGCATCCCCAAAACATAAAATATTTAGGTACAAAATCTAACAATGGATGTGCAAGAATTATATGCTAAAAATGACAAAATTTTGATGAGACAAATTAAATAAGACTTTTTTGTAGGAATTGGCAAACTGATTCTAAAATTTATATGGATAAGCAAAGCACCTAGAATGCTCAAAACAATTTTGAAAAAGGTTAAAGATGGAGGACTCATACTAACTAAATTTCAAGAATTACTATAAAAATATAGTAATCAAGACTGTGGTATTGGTGGAAGTAGAGACATATAGATCAACAAAATAGAAAAGAGATTCTAGAAACAGGCCCACATGAATAGGGTCAACTGGTTGTTTTAGAAGTAACTTTACAGATGTATATTCTGCATATAATTCACCTTTTTCAAGTGTATAATTCATGGTCAACTGATTTGCGATAAAGGTACCAAAGTAATTCAATGGATAAAGTATACCTTTTCCAACAAATGGTTCTGGAGCAATTGGCCATCCACACACAAACAAATGAACCTTGACTCATAACTTACAACATATTAAAAAAACCTCAAAATGGATCATACACCTAAATATAAAACCTAAAACTATAAAACTCATAGAAGAAAACAAAGAAGAAAATTTTTGTGACCTTGGATTAGGCAAAGATTTCTTGGATAGGACACAAAAAGTATGAATCACTAAAGAAATGATTGTTACATTGGTTATCAAAATTAGAAACCTCTGATCTTCAAAAGATAATGCTGGGAGAATGAAAAGACAAGTTACAAACTGGGAGAAAATATATGCAAAACACTTATCTGATAAATGATGTGTGCCCAGAATATCTAAAGAACTCTCAAAACTCAGTTAAAAAAAAATTCAAACCAATTTTAAAATGAGCCAAATAATAATAAGATAGCAAATAAGCACATGAAAAGATGCTCAATATCAGTTATTCGAGAAACGCAAATTAAAACCATTATGAGTAGTAATATAAATCTATTAGAATGGTTTAAAAAACAAAAACCAATACTACCAAGTGCTGGAGGAATACAAAATGGTCCAGCCAATCTGGAAAATGGTCTGGAAGTTTCTTATAAAGATGAGCATATACTTACCACATTACTCAGCAATCCCACTCCTAGGTATTTACCAAAGAAAAGTGAAAACATACGTCCACACAAAGACGTGTACACAAATGTTTACAGTGGCTTTATTCATAGTAGCCAAAAACTAAAAACAAACTAAATGTCCTTCAATTGGTTATGGAATTTTTTAAATGTGATACATACATACAATGGAATAATACTCAGCAATAAAAAACAAATAAACTACATGCAACCAGATGGATGAATCTCAAAAGCACTAGGCTAAAGACTGAAATTGACAAAATTTTTCTGTAAAGGGGCAACCTGGTAAATATTTTAGGTTTTGCAGACCATGTAGTCTCTGTCACAACTATTCAACTCTGCCATTGCACTGCAAAAGCAGCCACAGACGATATGTAAACATGAGTGTGGCTGTGTTCTGGTAAAACTTTATATACCAACAGGCAGTGGGACTGGTATGGCTCACATGGAGGAGTTTGCCAACCCCTGTGCTCAATCAAAGAAGCCGGACACAAAAGGTTAAACTATATGGTCCCATTTATATGGTGATATGAAAAAGGAAAACATAGAGACAGAAATCAAATCAGTGGTTGCCAGGGCCTAGGGGGAGAGGTAAGGGATTAATTAGAAAGGGGCACAAGGTGACTTTTTGGAATGGTGGAAATATTCTATATCTTGATTGTGGTAATGGTTACGTGACTGTATATGTTTGTCAAAATTCACATGCCTGTATTCCTAAAAAGGGTGAATTTTACTGTATGCAAATTATGTTTCAATAATCCTATCTTAGGAAGGAAGGAAGGGAGGGAGGGAGGGAGGGAGGGAGGGAGAGAGGAAGGAAGGAAGGAAGCAAGGCTACTGGCTAGCTGGCTATTCTTTGGTCCCCAATTCAATAAATCAAAAGAAAAAACATTTTTTGAGACAATCAAAAATCAAGGAAATTTAAACACTGACTGGATAGTTGGTGATATCTTAAAAATTACTGTTCATATTTTTTAGATGTGATAATGGTATTATGGTTATTTTTTAAAAAGAAAAAAAACAGTGCTTACTTTTAGAAATACATACTGAAGTTCTTACAGATGAAATTATGTCTGAGATTTATTTTAAAACAGTCCATTTGAGATGGGGTAGGTAGAAATGTACTGATAATTACTGAATCTGGGTGGTAGGTAAATAGGGGTTCATTACATTATTCTTGCTACTTTTATGTGTTTGAACATTTCTACAATAGCCAAGTTGGGTTTTGTTTTTTTAAGAAGGAAAAAGAAGTGCATGAGAAAGAAAACAAACAAACAAACAAACATAAAATAGAGATTATGTACTTAATGTCTACAGAGGTCAGGTAGGTAAGAAAGTGAGATAAGCCAGAGTGATAAAGTCTGGGGCCAAAAGTACTCACATCAAATTTTTGATAAAACATATGGGGTCCAAACATACATACTGGCAACCTCTCTCTTGAAACTGTGAAGATACAGTTATACACTTGCACAAACAATGTATACCCAATGTGAAAAGAGGTTAAATGTAAAGTGAGCTGTTTCCTACAATCCAGAAAATACTGAGGTATATAGTAATCATAGTCAAAACACAACAACAAAAAAACACTGTATTATCTGGTTCTGGGACAGTCACTAGCATTATAAACAAATCGGCCTCTAATTTCACAATTTGTCTTTAGTTGTTAAGGATCATATACATAATTTAAATGAGAAAACAGGAGAAAGAAAGTGATAGATTTTTAGTAATATTATAGCAGAAAACATAGCTGACCATATCAGGATAATAATCCATTTTAACTAGGCAGTCTGATAAAGAAAAATATGTACCTAATATTAACACTGGAAATAGTTTCAGAAGAATATTATCTGAACTTTCTTAATCTTAGAACAGCTTGAGTGGAGATATTATCTAAGAATAAAATCAGAAAGCAACTATACCCATGGTTTTCTTCATAATATTGTAGAATACGCCACCCTGCTGGAACATGTGAGGAAGCCCCTTTGCATAAGACCATACATCTTCTCCTGTAAAATAAAGATACAGTATTAGCAACTAACAAGAGAGTTCAACCCAGGCTTGCTTTAATATGGATTAGCCTTGCACAGAGATTGCAAGGCAGATCTCCTAAGTGAGTGATGCAGTCTGGTGTAATACAACATATAGGAAGCGATATGGAATGAGGGACCATGACTAGAAAATGCATGGCCAATCTAACAATGGAAGCCATTGCCAAGTGCTGTCATGGAAGAGTAAAGGCCCAATGTTTCAATATCAAATGGAATTTCAAGAGAAGCCAGAAATCCAGGTTTTTAATGTTTAATTCTCCCCCCTTTTTTTTTTTAATGTCTTCTATTTATGTATTTATTTATTTATTTTTGGCTGTGCTGGGTCTTCATTGCTGCGTGCGGGCTTTCTCTAGTTGCGGCGAGCGGGGGCTACTCTTCATTGCAGTGCGTGGGCTTCTCACTGCATTGGTTTCTCTTGTTGCGGAGCACGGGCTCTAGGCGCGTGGGCTTCAGTAGTTGTGGCACATGGGCTCAGTAGTTGTGGCTCATGGACTCTAGAGCGCAGGCTCAGTAGTTGTGGTGCACGGGCTTAGTTGCTCCGCGGCATGTGGGATCTAACCCGTGTGCCCTGCATTGGCGGGAAGATTCTTAACCACTGCACCACCAGGGAAGTCCCCCCATTTTTAAACGTAGGAACTAATTCAAAAATGTCTTTAAAGCTGCATGAGTCAATACTGGGCATATTAAACAAAATACATAGGAAGACTCAATCCAATTCAAAGTAAACTAGTATGCAACTGTGGACTAGAACAACAGAAAAGGTTATAGAAAGATACTATGTTTTTAAAGCAGAATATAAAAAATATATTCTATATTTAGATTAAAACTAATAAAAACAGATGGAAAGGGCTAGGGAGAAAAGTAAATAGGTAGACTGAAGATAAGTAATTAATGTATTTTGTTGTTGCAAAGTTGACTTTTTAAAACATAAATTTAGGGGGGAAATGACCTATTGATGAGATTTAGAATAAACATTAGAAGTCCACAAAATAGCTATAAGCAACCCACTATTTCACAAAAACATATTTTTCAAGAACATCCTTTGACAGTGCCTATTACCAATAAGAAGTTTCAAATAAAAAGTTAAGAATGATAACCACTGTTCAAGAAGTTAATAAAGAATGGAAGGAACATAAAAGTTACTTTTGGTTTGTGGAATATGGTTATTTTTGTTTCCTTATACTTTCATTATTTTCTAATCTGATAATGTATATACACTGCTTTTACAGTCAGGACTTTTTAAAGTGCATTTTAACAAAGAAAGGTTAACTTTTATCTTTCTTACTAGAGGACTACACTATTGGATCTGAGCTTTGAATGGAGGTTATTGATGAAGTGAATTAATCACTACGTACCTACACTCTCTCAGAGCTCTAACCCCTTCCCACACTGATAAACAGAAATGTGAATCTACATGGCAGTTGGCTGAAGTTGCTCAGTATATCAGTTTAAAGTATACAAATTTAAAAAGCCTTGGCACTTAATGTTTCAGTTAACTAGAACATTTACTTACATGAACACTTCATTCACTAATAATACAGCACTACTAGAATTGCCAATATTTAAGGGTGAATACAGAAATTTAATTTAAAATTTTGAATATTAATAAGAACTCCTGAACACAGAACATTAATAACTTCTGACAGAAGTTCTGACTGCTGAATTTATCATTAAACTTTATTTGGATAAATTACTTCTATGGTGGTAATCTTTCATTTATTTATTATTATCTTAAATGTACTTATTATTTTATAAAACACTCTACGATATCATTTATCAAATACTCTAGAATATCAAAACATATCAAAAACTTAGATGGTAGCACTTAATTTTTTGGGTCAAAATCTAAACGGGTGCCAAAATGGTAAACTCCTCAGAACTGACCACCTAAATACTAGTAAGAAAAAATGACGTTTCTTAATATTGATACTTTACAAACTCGACTATTCCTTACTTAAGCAGGCAAAACTCTAAAAAGTAAGAACTCTACTGAAATGTTTATCAACCTTGTGTTTTCATTATCTACCTAAAAATTATTTTTAGCCATTATTTTCCTAATCTGCCTCGACCATGGTATTTGCATACTACAGAATACTGTTTACGTACTATATGTATATCTGTACTTTTTTCATTAAATAGAGTAAGATTTATTTTACCCTCCCCCAAGAACCAATTTTCACCCCCTTCAGACCTATATGGCCCCAGTGAGCATGGATACTCTATTGCTTTAAGGGAAGGATAGCTACCACCTAAATCTCTATTGTCTACCCAGCTCTGAGCAGGCACGTCACATAATTTTGTTTTCTCCTCCTACAGAAAAGGAAACAAGCTCAGAGAGTTTACATAGTTCTCGCAAGATCAAATAGCTAGTAAGCGGCAAAGCCTGGATCTGAATCCTGTGTATTGTTCCACAGCTTATACCTTTTCCACTGATACTAAACCTCTACTAAAGGTCAAATCATGTTACAACAAATTTGGCAGAACTATCCGTATGGATATAAGAAGAGATATATCCGTATGGATATATCTCTTCTTATAGAAATCCATGGCATCAACAACTGGTTGAAAGAAAAACTAGGCAAATTATTTCCTTTGGTATATACACACTTACACTGAAGTCATGTTTGTTGGAAACAGAACCAAGAAAAGGGATCAGAGATCAGGAAGCAAGGATTGTGACACTGCACAAGTCCCCCATCAGTCACAGATGGCTCTCTGCTACATTTCTCTCCATTCTTTCTACAACTGACCTGGTTCAGGCCCATCTCCTGCCTGAAGCACTGCCACCGCCTCAAAATTGGTTTTCCCTCTAATCTTACTCTCCTCAAATCTCTCCTCCATACAGCCTTCAGAGTTAAACCTTTAATGGTTCCACCAAACCATATGGTAAGTCCAAGCTCCTTTCTCACAGCATAAAAGGCAGCCTAAGATTCCTTACCCTTGCTCCTATCTCACAGCTCTCTCATCATATCCTAACTTGATTTCTACAAAGCAACACCACCAAATTGCTCCGGTTCCCCAAAGACCAGTAATAGCTATGTATTCTTTAAAACTCAATTTAGATGTCACTTCCTCTAGGATTCTTCTTCAGTGGTGGTTAGGTAGGTACCTTCCTTGATGCTCCCATGCATATGAACACCACAGCCCTGATCACACTGCAGGTTAACTCAGTTTACTTTTCTGTTTCCCCTTCTAGACCAGAAGCTTTTCAGAGTCAGGAAAAGGTCAGTGGCCTATTTCACTTTCTATTCCCGGGCCTGGCACAATGCTGGAGAGATAGTAGCATTCAGAATTCGTGAAATGAATACTAGCATAAATGAGTTTTTTTCTTTTAATAATGCCTGAGAGATGTCCATGAAAAACTTAATTGAAGCAGCACAACGACAACTGCTCTTTAATGTTATATGGATAAAATGTTAACTAATGGTACCATCTGTACCTCTTCATGAATCTAATAAAACAAAATCATAGCAAAAACAAAGGTAAAGACTTTTAGGTACAAACTTGCAGTTATAAAATAAATAAGTGACAGGGATGTAACGTACAACATGGTGACCATAGTTAATAATACCATATTTGAAAACTGCTTAAAAAAGGGGGAGGGGGAATTACTCTTCTACCATTTCATTGGAAAGCAAATTCTTAGAGAACAGGACTAGTTTGGTAAAGCATCTAACAAATACTATACTAATTCATATTTTTTTGTTAGTCTCCAATTAATTTTGCTTTATAATTCAACTGTTTCTTCATAGTACAACAGTAAAATACTTATATTGAACATACTGTGTATGTGTATAAATGTAGAAAAAAGTCTATACCACCACCATAGATAACCTCTGTTCATACCTCGTCTTTCTCGAATCCTTCCTAATAGTCTTCAGTTCTCTCACCTGAACAGTAGTTATTATATATGGCAGTGATATTACGGATGTTTTTTCTTCTGGTTACCTAATTTTTTTCCTCTTTAATAAGAGATAATTTTTTAAAAGTATGTTAAAATTAAACATTTTAAAAATATCATTGTTTTTCTAATTTTTACTATAACAAAATCATGGGTTAAAAGTGAGTTTAAAAGGTCATCGTTCCAATTTTCTAACTTTAGATATTTAAAAAAGCAATTTAAAGTTTCAACAAGTGAGTAAATTTTAAAATCTAACATCTATATGAAATATATTATTAAAAAAACAAAACTAATAAAAAACATATGAAATATATTATTAAGTTCCCCCCCAAAATACCTAAGTTAATTCTGAACTCAAGTTCCTATTACCATAAAATAAACTGACCAAAATGTAAATTTAAAGTAGGAACATGGGGCTGTTTCTACTAGAAGAATCCTAAAGGTATTCATTAGCTGAGAAAAATTGTTGCCATCTCTCCACCCTTCCTGCAGATTCTCCCATCTAAAAATGTATCTACCTTATCAATAGTCCAAACCATTTCTAAGAAAGGCATGCTTGTTTCTCTCCTTATACTCAGTCCCTTAAGTGTCTTTTAGTGTCATCATCAGCATTGAAAGATATATTTATTTCACACACACACACACACACACACACACACACAGTCTGATTCTCTCTGGGGAGTGCAAATGTTAAAGAGAACTACTATATTCTACTTTATACATACTTGAGATCTTTGAATTTTTAAAAATAGTATTATCTTATAATTGAAAAAAATGTGAAGGAAAAAAGAAATAGAATCGATGTTTAACTTAATCTTCAAAGTATGATATTATAAAATCACCATTTATGACAGACATATTTACCTTAAGATACATCTATACGCATTCTTTTTATTCAACTTTACAACAGCTCCCCCATTAGAAATATGCTGTCTACAAATCAACTGGAAGGGTTACGAGAGAGTATGTTAAGAATAACAGATGCATTAAGTCCTATCTAGATTTGAAACTGTCCTTCACCCAATATTTGAAGAAAAAATTCAAGATGCAATAGTGAAATTCAGACCCCATGTCATCTTAAAAATAAGTGTTTGAATACCACGTGTGATTTTAGAAAAACCCAAGGCAGTTACAACATCAAGAAGTACTATGAAATTATAAAATATTGTGTAATTTAAAAATGTATACTAAAAACTCATACAGTTCTTTGAGGAAGACAGAAGGTATGTAAAAATCACACAAGTTTCGCAACCCCTGAAAGGATGCTAACCTTTGTAATTAAAGTGGGGTAAATATCTCACAAATAGCCTAATTCCATTACAGCAACTCTGACAAAGTATGTATAAAACTGACAAACCGTTTTTCATAAATCTGTCTTTTATCTCTTGAAAGAGAAAATTAACTAAAAAGTTAGTGGAATACAATATTAATAAAAAAGAAATTAGCCTAGTATTTATGGTGGATGATGTACTACTATCTATCATATCTACCACAAAATAGAATCCACAAAAAACTGGTCTATAAGAAAATTTAATTATATATTTTGCAATGCTAGAGTTAGAGTCACTCACATACTGTATAAATAATGAAGATAACAGTCTGAAAAAAATGTTTAATAATGTCCAAGTGGTCTGGATAAAGCAGATTAAAATCTGTGAAATACTACAGGTAGAACACTGTTATTTCATTTTAAACTACCATTGTTAGATTCAAAGTGACTAGTTCCATGAACTGAGCAAAAGATTGATGTACTCACTTAGTCTCGTTGATACAAATAATAATAGATATAAATTCTATTTAATAAATATCCCACTTAGAAACAGTAGAAAGGCAACACACACGTCCCTGGCTATCAAGAAGTCAGCCTATTTAATGAAGACACACAATCCTATATCTATATATATCTCCCCCATACTTTTATAGCTTTCATCAACAGTTCTCCAGCTTCCTTTTCTCTATGTATAAAAATTATAAATGAAAACTATAAAAGTATGGGATGCCCTCAGTTGAGACCCTGCAGGTAAGTTTATGGAGGGCAAGGACCATGTCTCATTCATCTTTGTACCTACAGCACAGTCTCTAGCTCACAGCAGATGTTCATTTTGCTGACATAATCTGCATTCATTCATTCAACAAGCATGTACTTGGCACCTAATAAGTGCCAGGGCCTGTACTAGGTGATAAAGTATTAATCGGTGAATAAAACAGGCTACTGTCTCTGCCTCTGTGGGGTTTATAATGGGGGAGGTAAATGAGTAAGTAAACCAACAAACAAGATAATGAAAACTTATAACAGGTGCTAAGAGGGAATTGAACACGGTGCAGTAATAGGGTGGTTTAGCAAAGGTCTCTCAAACCTTTAGATAAGGTGGTCAGGAGACAACCTCTTTAAGAAAGTGGTATTAAAGCCTTAACCTAAGTGAGAAGGAGGCAGCTATCTGAACAGCAGAAAGCTTGATGAGCTATTTTCTAAACCAACATACCAGCAGCTTAGCTCACATTTGGTAATTCACAAAGTTATTTCTGCACTTTGAAATTTGCAATTTTCTAAATAAACTGTCGTTTTCCATTTTCCAGCCCTCTTCAATCTAAACATCAAGATTCCTCAGCACTCTTTACATAGCGTTGTGTGTACTTACTTAGCTAACCCCAAATTGACATTTTTACAAACCTATCACTTTTATTTAAGAACATCTTCCAGGGAATTCCCTGTCAGTCCAGTGGTTAGGACTCTGCACTTCCCCTGCAGGGGGCATGGGTTCAATCTCTGGTTGGGGAACTAGGATCCCACAAGCCAGGGGGCCAAAAAAAAAAAAAATCTTCTACGTAATTCAAATACAGTTATGAGAGAATTAGAGGTAGAAAACTAATGTTTATGGAGGGACTAATACAGGCCAGGCACTGTCTTAGTACTTTAAAGCAGAAAGTCTCTCAAGAACCACCACCATAAAATTAGCAAAACACTCTTTTTATGCTTAAATTTTGTGTCAGGAGTAGAAGTGGGAGACTTAAAGAAATGTGTGGGTTTGTAGGGGCAGCAACATAAATGCTGGAGGTGAAGAGGGAAGAGATCATAACAAGAAGACGTTATCTTGGTCAACTCATTGCAGTCCACAGTCCAGTACTCAGATATTCAGGTCCAGAAACCTCAATCCAACCTCAGAAAGTGACTAACTGTAAACAAGAATTATATTTTACTAATTTTCATTATGAAACATATTATGCTGGCCAGACTTTTAGACTGCTGATCATAATCTCACCTGTGCCAATTTATTAATCTACATGGAGAACACAGCCTTCCAAGTGAATATAATCCTCACCTGCACTCTCACCTGTATTATCAATACTTACATCAGGAAGCTAAATGAGTGATCAGACTAGATGCTTGGTGACTGTGGAATCAGTAAAGGGATTCAGATCTTTGAGCCAGGCCACGGTGAGGACTGATCAAATATTCCTGCCCCTCAATTGAGATTACCTTTCTAGTTACCAGAACTTTCACGAACCGCAGTTGATGTATCTTTTCCCCTTGTATAGCAGTGTATAAACATTGCCAAATTCTGCTTTTCAACTCTTTTTCAGTGTTCAGTGCTGACCATCCATTCCATTTCTGCTGACACAGCCTTTCTTTGGATATGTTAATGTCATCTATTTAATTCAATCAAAAAAAACATTTCAAAGTGCCCGCTCCCTGCTGGACACCATACCAGGTGCTGAACATCCAAGGTTATATATGAGCCACATCCTCAAGAGTTCCTCTTCTATGGAGAAAGACCTCTTTTCCTGTTTTGACCTGGGAGATTGTTGGTTTTCTTAAAAGTGCCTTCAGCACATATCTAAGTTTATCCATTCTGTTATTAATGATGTTATTAAATTTTCAGAGTTCTGGGATTACTTTGCTGTTGCCCTATGTACCAACTACAAGGGGTATCCTGTGTATAGGAGGCAACTGAAGTACTACTGGGGAGTTAAGCAGCTTGCCTGAAATCACTAAATTAACAAGTAGTGGAGCTGGAATTCAAATTCTAGGTCTTTCTGACTCCAAAATTCACAATCTTTTCCTTTATTCCACGCAGTCTCTAAGGAACTAAAAACTCTTAAGAGATAGAAAAAATGCAAAGTGCCTAGCTAGTACATTTCTTGACATAGCCCCCAGTTCAATGACTATGTCTGCCAAAATAAAGTCAGCAATATTAAGTTATAAATTTGTATAGGGCTTTTAGATCCCCTATTAACTACTAGGCCCCCAAACTTAACAAGCCAGAAATAAATAATCTTCGTTTTGGAAGGTCAAGGCCCAATTCACTCTTAGAAAACACAATCAAAACCCAGATCACTTTTCCAGTTGAAAGCGCTCATCTCAGCAAAAATAAGGCCTCTCTAATATGTAATATATTTCAATTTTACTTCTATTTCAAGCCTTAATAAAGCATATTAACAGTAATTTAAAAACAAAGATCAGCCAATAAAAATAATGTAAAAAGTACACCATTTGATTATTTCCCAAATCATCTAAAGCTTTAAATCATATATTTGATTGATAATATATTTTCCTTTAATTTGTATTGAATTATTAAAAAGAAATGCTTCTTAAGCAACCCCATTAATATCTACCTCGGTTCCTTATGTTTCTCATCAGTTATAATAGTTCATTACAATTCATGGCAAAGAGTCACCGAGCAAGGAAATTACTTAAACACAAATCCTAATGTACAAATAAGAAAAATGTGATGAACTGGGAAAGGGAGAACAGGAAATGGATGCGAGAGACCATTAGGTGGGAGTACAGTGAGCATATAAACCCAGAAACTGCAATTCATCAAACAGGAAGTCCTGAAATCACATGACACGCAGGAAAATGAAATTTAAAAATAAATGAAAAGGGACAAGTTGGGCAGGCTCAATAGAGCCAAGGGGGAAAAAAATGAAAAAGCCTTTAAATGGATCCATTACAAGCCTATTTTTAAAAAAACAATTACAAGAATACGTTATATTTAAATAATCCGGTGACAATTAAGGGACTACTTTCACTTTCCTAGTTATTTTCCTAATATTTACTCAATAGAAAATCACACTAACATCTATCCGCTAACTGTCAAAAAACAAAAGAAAATAACTTTCTTCTAAAATATATTATCAGATAGTTTTTACGATGACCATTTTTTTCCATGAAGACATCAGAAAAACTCAGCATATTACATTCACAATTAAGAAATACTGTCTGAGTTAAATTGATCTTACCCATTAACGTTGCTAAAAGACACAAGGAGTACATTTCTTTGTCAGCTTGCTCCTGAAGTTCCTTAGATGACAGTTTACCAGTGACAGCACTCTCTTCTTGTTTCACAGTGTGGGCCGAGTGTGCTGCCGCAGACTGACCCCCTTCGGCTTTACTTTTTAGAATCTCTATTGTAATTCTGTCACCATGCTGTAAAGGAACTGGCTCCTTTTCCATTCCTGCCTGGGGTGGCATTAACTCTTTAGGAGGAAAGCCATATCGAATACATTGTAAATATGGAGGAATGTTGAATTCTCTGGCTATGCTTTCCTGAAGTTCAAAAAACGTTGTTGAAGACTTAAGTGTAACCATGGACTGTCGTCCATCATTAGTTGTTATTCGGATCTTCTTCTCCTTAGAAGTGGTTGGTGAATAGGGAGCCTTGGTAGGGGTGGCAGGTGCAGAGGAAGGACCATCACGAACAGTACTGGGAGAAACAGTCCTGGGCTGCCCCTTTTGTTCTTGTTTTAACTTCTCTGTTTTCCGTTTCTGCATTACAGAAGCCTGTTCCGTAATATTCTGTTGAATAGTTCTTTCAGTCTTACTCATGTTTAACTCCTCCTTGTGCAAAGTTTTTGTTTTCTGTCCGGTAAGAATAATTTTAGTTGGGAGCTGGGACTCTGACTCTTGTCCTTGTACGTCTCCAACTCTTTGGGCATGAGCACCATCTATATTTACAGGAGTATAATCATCAGGATTCTTTTTGGCAGTCTGATGCAATATAGTGTGGACAACTTTCTGAACTAGGATTTCACTCCCAAATTCACCTGG
The DNA here is from genome assembly GCF_028021215.1 of Eschrichtius robustus. Classification (NCBI taxonomy): domain Eukaryota; kingdom Metazoa; phylum Chordata; class Mammalia; order Artiodactyla; family Eschrichtiidae; genus Eschrichtius; species Eschrichtius robustus. Next base: position 12,719,957 of record NC_090840.1, read on the forward strand.
AAAGTGCTTGGTAACAAGTTTCATGGCAACATCGTAAACATTACTATTCAAAGACGCATCACTTTCATACTGGAACCAATATACTGTTTCTCTGACCACTCTTCCACCCCATTCCAAAGTAATAGGAAAAGCTTCTGGTAGATTGTCATACTCTTTACCCTCCCAAAAATGTTTGAATCCACAACCACATTTGCCACCAGTGGACCTAGCATTAGTTCTGTCCCCATCCAAATACACAATAGACCCATCTCCTCTGACTCTTCGCACAGATGTGCCATGGCACCAATTACAAGCTGTCAGGTTACTCAATCCGTAGTCTGGTACCAGAACATCTTTCACTGAATCATATGAGCAAACCAAATTGTTCAAGGGAAAGCTATAATTTTTGTCAGGCCTCAGCTGTCCATGAGTACTTTTCGCCAGGTTATACAGTTTCCCTCCTGGAGCCAACCACTCTGGAGGAACATGAAGTTCAGAAAGGGCACCACAGAGCAAACATTTGTGAAGGCGATTATCCATTACTGCTTTTTTAGCAGCTGCTGTGACTTCCTCAGGCTGAACTCCTATCACCCCTGTCCTCCTGTAGAAATACTGATGGACGTCAGCCACCAAACTAGGATGGATACCGTGTATGTCCATAAAGACTTCTTCCATAGCAGCAACAAGCCTAAGTAAGTATTTATCCTGCAAACTTCTGTCTCCTCCAATAACACAACCACCGTCCTCCTCAAGTTTGATGTACTTCTTAATGAGGTCCTGAGGCACACCCCATGCTTTAGGAAGCAAATTCATAGGCAGTTTGGGCAAAGCAGCCCCTTTTATGCCTACCAAGGGGATATAATGGTTTCTACCAGAGCTACTCCAGGCAATACAGATTGGTTTGTTCAAATGACCATCTCTCCCAGTGCACTTCTCTGCAGGGATGAGCCCTGGCAGAAAGGTGGCTGAATAATCACCAGAGCTTCGCATGCCACTGAGTGAATCTAACAGAATAATAGGGCGATGCAGCACGTTGGCAAGGCCAAATATGTGGATGTTCCTCAGGCCCAAGGGAACACCCTCGGGTGGTACAAACAGAGGGTCACACTCGTTGATAATGTCCTCCCACTCAGCGGCATCAATGAAGTCATGGAACAGGGCTTGATATCGGGCCAGGTGCTGCTGAAAGTGCTGTTTAAGATTCTCTCTCAAGGCATGCCAGAACAGCTCCCGGCCTACTAGAGCCCGGGACACAGCATGCACCAGGCAGTGTCCATCCCCGTCCACATGCACTGGAATGAGGCATTCCTGACTTTTATTGGCCCGCTTGATGTCCTCAAGCGTGTCATGCAAATACAGGAGGCTTCCGGAGCGGTCCTTGCCATAGCCCACCGTGTTCACATGCTCTGGTTCGATGAGGAAGGCGCGGTCCCCCAGTAAAGCGCAATCGAACAGTTCGCCCTGGTTCATGTCCCGGAGAAGCTTAGCCCGGCCTGTCTGCTTGTCCATTCCGTAGCGAGCTAAGATGGGCGACAGCAACTTGCAGTGATAGTTGGAAAGGCCCATCACCTTTACCAATTCCGTGTTCTTCTTGGGTGCCCCTGTCACCCCGAGCAGGGCGTTCCGAAGCAGGTTGTGCAGTACTACGTCCGGGTCGGTCACCTCCTCTACGCCCAGCAGCTGTTGCTGCTCGTGCCGCTGTCCGCACTCGGTACACTCGATGCTGACAGAACCGGAGGCCGGGAAGAACAGACGCGCCTGGCACTTCGGATCCGGGCAGCTCCCGGAGAGGATTCTCCGGTCTCTCCGCTTCGAGAGCACCCCCGGAGCAGCCGCCGCCGCCGCCGCCAGGGACGGCGGAGTCTGCGGAGCCTCTGGGGGAGGAGGCGGCGGCGGCAGCGGAGGCGGCGGCGGCGGCTGAGACATAGCTCTCGGCTCTCGAGTCTCGCTCCGCGTCCCAAGCGACCCTCAAAGGCTCATAGCCAGACCCGCGCCGGCCCGACTCGGTCTAGTCCAGGCCCAGGGCGAATCACTTTCCTTTCCCTACCAGCTCCTCCTCCTCCTAAGCGAAGGCGGAAGCGCCGGACGTTGTTTCTCTTCTTACTTCTCCACTGCCGTAGCCGTTGCCCCGAACGTAACGGCCACCACCCTAGCCCGCACTCACACTCACTCGCTCTCGCTCTCTCTCCCTCAGACACACAGACATACACGCCCTCACTGAGACTGCGCAGGCGCACCTTTCGTTCTGCCCTCTGGGAATTAGAGTCTTCTAGCCTCTCTCCTGGCCATCAAGTGCTAGGATCCTGGGTCCACAAAGAACTACAAATACCGTGAGGCCAAGCGGTTCGGCGCCCCCGGAGAGGAGGAAGAGGAAGGCACTCGAAATGGGGGCAGAAAGGCGGAGAGTCGCTCACATTGCCTGCCGGGAGTTGTAGTTTTAACTATATGTCTTCTGTCGTCTTCCCCACTCTGGGGCCCAAGCAAAATGAGTATGAGAGACCACATTTCCTAGGATGCCCTGCGGTGCGACTAGACTCACTTCCCCCTTAGGCGGAGGGAAGAATATAGGGAAGCTTGGTTAATAACAGAGTTAAAGGGAATGGGTGTCGGAGGCAGAGGTTCTGAAGTTCACGACTCCTAGAAGGGGAGGGGAATGAAAGGCTCTCAGTGAAGAAGGTACAGTAAATAAATGTCCAGCGACATGGCGGGATGGGAAGTTGAATGAAATGGTCTAATCTAGGCTGGAGGTCATAAGAGAAAAAGGGGGAGAATAGTGAATTGATTCTCAGAGTATTTTTAAAAGTTTTTTCTTTCTATTTTTCTTCTATGACACTTCTCTCTTCTCATTCCCAACGCTATTACAAGCCGCCGAGGCTCCTGAGCCCCCTTTTCTGCCTTTTCCCCCCTCTCTACTGGGAGTCATTGAGGCGCCATTTGTTTCCTCGTTCCATGTGCGTCTTTGCAGTTTACTGTACAAATAACAATACCTTGGATGTGTACAGAATTTAAATACATATTCAAAGCCTTTTAAGTAGATATAATATTGTTTGATCCTTACAATCCTACTCTCAGGGAGTAATAACAGCTATCATTTATTGCGTTCTTGATATATGCCTGTCACAGCATTTACATACAGGATATCATTTGATCTTCATAATGTAATAATAACCTTGCTAGGAAACACACGTCCAGAAAGAAAATGACTTGCTCAAGTTCACAGGCTTTTGGACCTAGATCTGTACCCATTTTACAGACAGGGACATAGGCAGGAAATGTTAGGACAGTATTATATAAAATAGTAACTAATTTCTGGTTACTCTTGCTTTATAGTTTACAAAACATGATCACATATATCATCTCATCCTCACACCTGTAATATCTTTACCAGGTATTGTTGGCTCCATTTACAGTTATGGAAACAGACTAGAAGTAATTAAGTTATTTGTACAAGTTCAAATCACCAGGATTTCTCAGACACAGAGTGCTTTTTATACTACTTCCTACAAGAGGAAAAAGGAGCTGTTAAGCACAGACCTTTTGTTAGGCCTCAGGATCTCCCCGTAGTGACTCAAGGGGCTGTAAGGATGTTTACCCTTAAGGAGGCCACAGAACTTTATTTCTTGTGTGGTAGGCAACTGCCTCTTCACGCAAAACACATTCATATGTTAATTGAAAGCTAGTATTATTTTAATATTGTACAGTCAGCTCCTTTCACTTATCATTCTGGAAACTCTTGCTTTCTGAAACCTTAGATAAGTGAACTGCCTCAAAATTTCTGAAACATTTGGCACAAAATAGATACATCAGTGCAGTCCATGAGGCCATTCGAGTTTTCTGTAGCTGCCAAACCTACTGTTTACTTTGTTAAGTTTTTTGAGTAAATAGAATTTGATGCTTTGAAATGAATCGTCTGTAAAATAGACATTCCTAAAAGGTATTAGTACTGCCTTTCACCTAATTATTATCTACAATTTTATTTTAAAGAAATATGTGTCAAAGAGAAATCCTTAATTTGTTTTTAAAGGTTTATTTTTCTTTCCCTGCAAGCACCACACCTGCTATTCACACACCAGTCATCACATGAATAATAAGAACAATAACATTTACATAATGTGAACCAGCAAGTTAAGTTTTTTGGCCGCGCAGTGGGGCATGCGGGATCCTAGTTCCCCGACCGGGGATCGAACCCACACCCTCTGCAGTGGAAGAGCGCAGTCCCAACCACTGGACCGCCACGGAAGTCCCGAGAAATTCTTTAAATGTTAATTATTTTCTTGCCCAATTCTACCTGGCCCCTGCAAAAATGTTACCTCCATACAAGATAGGTAATGTTATTTATCTTGAAGGGAATAATTTTCAATAAAGTTTTTCTTAAAGAATTAATTCATGCAGGAAATTTTGTTTATTTCTATTCTGACAGTGGTTTGGTGGTAAACTACACAAGTGGTCTTGGAACTGATTTTTAATTCTTTATAAGTTGAGAAATTAGATATGCCCTTTAAGTGGAAATTATTTTCTACTGTGACTGAGAATTTACACCTGCAATGAAATTGTATTTTTCTCATGATGAATGCCTCAGAGCACAGGAAAGATAACAGCAAGTGTGCAGTTCTAACACTGTCATGTACTTTCATGTCAATACCACCAAGCGAAATTTTCCTTATTGATGATACATGAGAACAGTGAAATAGATTTTTTAAATTGCGTCTGAATATTTCATTCTGAACCGTGCCTTCACAGAATAACTACTTCCTACCCTGCTGAAGAAATGGGTAGACTTTTCCTGGCTTCTCAAGCACAATCCATTTGACTGGTCCAGTGTTCCTTTACCCATATGGAACCTAGGTTAGTTAGAAACATTCTTCCCAAACTAAATTTGATACCTAAACCCATTTGTTACTATAGTTGTCCTACTTTTAAGGATTATACTTTTGAGGGAAAAATATAGAAATACCCTGGTACAAAGCATAGTTAATGGGGGGAGGTAGAGGAGGTAAGTTTTCAAACAGTTCTGAAATTAGATCATTTAACCTGAAAGTCATTTATTTAATGAGTCTGTAGATACAAAGTTCAGAAAGTAAGAAAGCTAACATAAATAATATGTTAACCATATTACATGTTAAAATGAAATTAACCAGGCCAAATTCAATATGTGAAATTAATTCTTTACAGGCACTTAGGCCTGGGCACCTATAAAGTAAGGAAAAGAAAATTTTGTCAGGACAAAATATGACATACTGTTTCTTATAAAGCCATAGGAGTACAGAAAGCCTCTAACCTGCTTATATGAGATACACATGCTTCCTTCCTCTTCCTCAAATCCCATGATATTAATTGCCTAATAACCTTCTTTGTGGGATAAATAATAGCTCTTGTTCTTGCCTCAGTATTCCAGATGGGAAGAATGAGCTGGGCACCTAATGTTAGCTCTTCTGATACCTACACAGCATCACTTGTATCTGAATTGTCAAAATTAAGTTAAAACAAACCTGTTTTCTTCATAATTTCTAGTATGGCACTTCTGAACATCCTGTATTTTTTTTTTTTTTTAAAGCAAGGCAATGCTTTTTTTTTTTTAATTTATTTTTAACTTATTTATTTTTGGCTGTGTTGGGTCTTCGTTTCTGTGCGAGGGCTTTCTCTAGTTGCGGCAAGCGGGGGCCACTCTTCATCGCGGTGCGCGGGCCTCTCACTGTCGCGGCCTCTCGTTGCGGAGCACAGGCTCCAGACGCGCAGGCTCAGTAGTTGTGGCACATGGGCCCAGTTGCCCCTCGGCATGTGGGATCTTCCCAGACCTGGGCTCGAACCCGTGTCCCCTGCATTAGCAGGCAGATTCTCAACCACTGCGCCACCAGGGAAGCCCCCTGTATTGCTTTTAACAAACCTGGTAACTGTGAAAAGCAAAAGGCCTCCACTTAACAGAATAACCATCATCGTTCTTTCTTTTTTATGTTGGAAAAAGAAGGGAAGCATAACTTTGGGGATTGTTAGAAGCAAGCCACATACTTTCTCATATGAAATGTACGTCTCTACTGAGAATTGACTCTGTCACTCCAGATCCCTACCCCAGACAATCACAAGCTTTTGTTGAAGCTTGAGGTGGATGTGAGAGGGACTTAATTACTGAAGTAGGGATTGTAGGAGCTTAAAGGGATGCAGAAGGCCATCCCTGTCCCAAAGGAGCCTAGAGTCTAATAGAATAAATAGGCTAAACTAAGTTGTTCATAAGTACAAGTAGAATAAAGCATATAATCAAAACAATACAAGAAACTAAATACCACAAATGCTATGAAAAATTTATTGAGGACTTATTATATGCCAGGTGTTTTTAAGTATATTATCTTAATCTTTAAAACAATCCTGTGAGATAGGTAGTATTGTCCTTATTATACAGGTGAGAAGATTTAACTCTGAGAGGTTAACATTATTATCATTATTACCACCCTGCTAGCAAGTAGCAGAGCTGGGCTTCAAATCAAGGTTTCCTTCTATGTTCAGCACTCACTCTTTCCACTACATCATAGCTGCTTAGTGATTTGAGAGAGAATTAGCCAAGAAGCGAGTGTAAATGGTGGCCAGTAGCCAAACTTGGCTTAGATGTGTTTTTGTTTGGCCAGCAGCAGTTTAACTTTTCAAAAAATTGTGAACATCTTTGGGCAGTGGCCAGCACTTCACTCTTTAAGGTCGTACACCAGGCCCGCTTGAGATAAATTACCTGCCTGGCTCCAGAAGGCATTTGCATTTTCTATTGCCAGGCAGTAACTGAGGATAGGGAGGAGCAATAGCTCTCAAAAGGCTCACGAAGAAGGTATGTCCAAGGGTGGAAAGAGGACATTGCGAACAAGAGTTGCAGAGTATTTGAGGAAGAATGATTGGCAGTATTTATCACTGTATAAAGGTGAGAGAGGTCAAGTACAGGGCTACAAGTTATGCCTTAGCACAGTAGTTCTCAAACTTTAGTGAGCATCAGAATGGAATATAAAGCTAAAACAGATTGCTGGGCTCCACTCCAGAATGAGTACATCTGGGGTGGACCTTGAGAATTTGCATTTCTAGCAAGTTGTCTGGTTCTGCTGATGCTGTTGGTCCAAAGATCACACTTTGAAAATCACTGCTTACCAGACAGTAGGGCACTTTTGGGGAAGGGCTTAAAGCCAAGATTTTGTTTCTGTGTTTCTATTGTTTTAAGTACAAAAAGAATTACTTGACGTGGAATGTCTATAAGTAAAAAAGAAGAAAATTAAAATAAGTCTGTTATCAATTAGAGGTTACAGTTGTTAACATTTTTGATGGACTGTTCAAGTTCTTTTTTTCTAAAACAAGAAGGGAGGAGGGGGAGTATCCTTTTTTAAGACACCAAAATTGTATCATCCTCATCCTCAGCCTTATCATAACAGCTGTTACCACTTACTGAGTATCTGCTGTGCACCAGGATCCTTACATATATTTACTTAATCCTTATAATATCTTTATGAGCCAGGTACTATTCTTATCATTTTTATTTTACAGATAAGGAAACTGAGGCACAGAGAAGTTAAGTAACTTACTCAATGTGTCATTGCTAATAAGTGACATAATTAAGATTAAAACCAAATAGTCTGGCTCCAGAGTACATGTAACTATTATGCTATACTGACTCTTAGGCTATTCTGACCGTTATGCTATACTACTGTGCATACTGTTTTTAACCTGTATTCTTTTTTTTTTTAATATTTTATTTATTTATATTTATTTGGTTGCACCGGGTCTTAGTTGCGGCATGTGGGATCTAGTTCCCTGACCAGGGATTGAACCTGGGCCCCCTGCATTGGGAGCGCAGAGTCTTAGCCACTGGACCACAGGGGAAGTCCTTAACCTGTATTCTTTCATCACATCATGAACAATCTTGATAACATTAAATATTCTTGTCCAACATTTAAAGCCTACTTTTAAAAAAATATTTCAAGCATTCAAGAGTGTACAGAAAAATAATATAAAAACCACTACTAGTTTTAACAAATGTTTCTATTTCAGCATATTTGCTTTAGAATCCCCCCTTCCAAAACACACACACACACACACACACACACACACACACACACACACACATAAATTTAGTAAGACTATGATTTTGAGGTTTAATTTTACTTAAAACAAGATTGTGCCTTATGAATTATAAAGGCATGTCCTTAATAAAAATAGGACATCCTTGAAACTTAGTAATGGAGAAAGAATTTCTATGCAATGAACAACTCCATAGTTACTGTTGCCATCATCATACCATTCTCCTTAAACACCCTGGCCCAAGCATGGTTTTATTAATTACTTGGTGATAAAGGTAATAAACACAGATAGTAATATAAAGCTGGGTGTTGTGACATGTATGGCTTACTCAGTTTTCAGACTGCTTGGCCTACCTCCGTGTGGTGAAGGTCACATTCCAGCAGGGTGACATCTCAGCATTGCCCAATAAAACTGTCTGCAGCGATGGAAAAGTCCCATGCCCGTCCTGTCCATATGGCAACCACTAGCCACATGTGGCTATTAGGCCCTTGAAATATGGCTGGTGCAACTGAGGGACTGAATTGTTCATTTAATTTGATTTAAATTCAATTAAAGTAGCTACATGTGGCTAGTGGCTACCATTATCGGGCAGCACAGATCTAGGTCCTTAAAGCCCACATTAAAAATAATGAGTCCCCAATTCCAGTGAGTTCCTGGCTCTGGTGGGGGTCAGGGGGTGAGCACTGACTGCAAAAGGGAACAAGGGAAGTTTTGAGGCTGATGGAAATATTCTTTATCTTGATTCTGGTGATGGTGACAGGGATATATACATTTGCCAAAACTCATCTGACCTCTTAAAATGCGCGCATTTGTTGTATGTAAATTATACCTCAATAAAGTTGATTTTTTAAATTATTTTATTTATTTATTTTTATATTTATTTTTGGCTGTGTTGGGTCTTCGTTTCTGTGCTAGGGCTTTCTCTAGTTGCGGCGAGCGGGGGCCACTCTTCATCGTGGTGCACGGGCCTCTTCACTATCGCGGCCTCTCTTGTTGCGGAGCACAGGCTCCAGACGCGCAGGCTCAGTAATTGTGGCTCACGGGCCTAGTTGCTCCGCGGCATGTGGGATCTTCCCAGACCAGGGCTCAAACCCGTGTCCCCTGCATTGGCAGGCAGATTCTCAACCACTGCGCCACCAGGGAAGCCCTAAAGTTGATTTTAAAAGGAAAAAAAAAAAAAGATTTTCAGAGACAGGAGTTCCACTTCTTTTCTATCTAAAGCATGCCTTCTGCAATCCATCCCATTTTTTTCCCTAACCACCACCAAAGTCATTACTACAAAATTATAGGACCCCATGCGATCTGGCCCCTGGACCCCGTGTGATCTGGCACCTGGACCCCGTGTGGTCGGCCCCTGGACCCCGTGTTGTCTGGCCCCTGGACCCCGTGGGGTCTGGCCCCTGCGCCCCGTGTGGTCTGGCCCCTGGACCCCGCGTGATCTGGCCCCTGGCTACTTCTCTGACATTATTTCCCTGACTTACGTTTCAGCCACACTAGCCACGTTATTGGTACTCAGACCCTCCAAGTACATTCCTGTCTCAAGGCTTTTGCACTTGCTCTTCTTCTACCTGGAGAACCTTCCCGGAAAATATTCATTTAGGTATCTGCTCAGATGTCAGCTCCAACAATATGCCATTCCTGCCAACCTCTCTAAAACAGCACTTCTGTCCTTTTCACTCTCCATTCCCTTATCCTCCTCACTTTCTTTACAGCACGAATCACTATCTGAAATTATATAATTACTTGTCTATTGTCCTCCTTCCCCATTAGACTGTAAGGCTGTTCATAAGGGCAGGCAGTTTGTTGATTGTTGGATTCCCTGTGCCAGGCACACAGTAGCCTCAATAAATACTGTTGAATGAATGAATGGCTATCGTCCATGGCAGTTTCTCAGCCTGAGATCCAATCGTATGTTCATAGAAAATCCACAAATTCTCTACAAGATTAAAAAAAAATTATCATTCTGATACTAATCTAAAGCAAGGTAATATTATTTATGATTTTCCAAATGAGCACCTTAAAACATGAACTTTTTTGTGCTGAGTTCACATTGAGTTTAGGATTTTGTTTGGATCAGATGAAAGCCAAAGGACATCATGACACAATGTATGAATAAAGATTTCACTTCACACAGTAGCCTAGACATGCCAAACTCTAAAGAACCAGCACTTTAACTGTCAATGCCACATTCCAGTTAGAAGCGGAAATTGCACAAAACACACATACACGTACATATATTCGCAACAACTTAGTAGCTGTAAGTGAACTAGTAAAGCCACAGTGAGGAATTGGTTTTTGGTTCCCATCAATAATTAGATTAGATACTATTTAATTCAGATTTCAAATACTCAAAAATAATAACCCCATCTTACAGTGAATAAGCTGCTTTACAGAGTTATCAATTGATCCTCAATTAAAATTGACACTCCAGGATTTTGTAGCACCAGAATTTTTATGAACATATGAGATCTGATTATCTTGAACTAGAAGCAAAAATCTTGGAAGTTATTAATACTTTGTGCAAACAGGTATCATTTGTACTGACATTATTAAACATACAGAGACACATTTAATGTAGACCAGAAGTTGAATCTTAATACTCACAAACCGAACATCTTACAGTTTAAATTTACATTAATTTTAAATGGCTGGACGAAATAACCACTGTCCTTGGAGCAGGAGAATGCTTATCACTGCGGTTATATCAGCGTTGCCTTTTCTTTATCTTTTCCCTCAATTTAGAACCTGAAGGGTAAAAGAAAGTTCAAGAATTTACTAAAAGGAACATTTGTATCTTCATTGCAGTAGCAATTTTGAGTTTTTGTAGAATAGCCTGACCCGTCTCTGAACCTTCTAGCTTTATGCCCTCAACACAGTCTCATTCATTTCTTTCCATGAATATGACACAAAAAGTCAGAGCAAGAAGTACTTGACACATTTTTCATACGTATAGTTTCATAAGATATTTTAATAGGCGAGAGTAGAGCAAAAGTATAAGCCAGCATACTTTTTTAGCCCTGTGAATCATGTATGTAAATTCATAGTATTCCAAGATATAAATACATCGTAATGATGACATACAAGAAATTAAATCCAAGGCAGTCTGCAAGGGGGTGCGTTTTACATCAGTGGGCAGCAGTATACTGAAGAAATTGTGTGTGTGTACTAAATTAAAGCATCAGCATTAGATGTCAGCAAATCACAACATGGGAGAGTGATAAATGGACAGTATATCCTCGACAAGGATGCCTCAGCCAGCATTTTCCCATTCGAAGATTAATTTTCATATAGCCTGGCATTTGCTAAGGTGTGCTTCACAAATTCTATGGATATTAATAGGTATCGTTGAGGGAAAGGTTCTACAGTCAAATGAGTTTAGGAAGTGTTGAGTAAACTAAGTTTTCTTCTTTTTCTGCCCTAGGACTTCTCAGAGCCTTTCTATCCTGATGACAATGTGACTCTTTTCAGAGAGCAGCAGTGATAGCTCTGGAATGTCTAGGGAGAGGACGGGCTTAGTGACCAGAGTCTGCTGACAGCACAAGATCCTAGGTTACATTTGTTTTCTTTGCACACTGTTTTATTTATTTATTCTTTTTTTTAGGTTTTACTTAGAGTATATATTTTGGGGTTGGTTTGGGCATGCTGATAGAGGTAATGACCTAAGGCACCCCTTGGCCTTACTATTGACAATGTAGCATTTCCACACTTCTTTGGCTACAGAACCATTTTGAATCTGTGTCAGAGGCACACACTTTAGGAAAACCAACACAGGCAAATAGTGCCCCTCATTATGATCTACTTTTATGAGTGTGCTTGAAAAAGTTTATTGTTTGTCCATATTTTCTGGTAGTATATGGAGGTTTTTTCCATTTAATGCTTTAATCCAGCTAATGTGTATTTTTGTATATGATGTGAGGGAGAGATTCAACTTTTTAATTTATCTCTTTATTTTATATTGCAGAATACCAGTTGTCCCCAAACCTTGCATTAAATGTGCTTTTGGTTTTGTTTTCAGGTCCAGAACCCTTCAGATCAACTTACCAATAAGTTCAATATGTAAAACAGTTAAATTAGGTTCAAACGTGGAAGGATGAGAGTTATTGCAACCTGGCAACACTCCCTACCCCCATTCCCACCCTCCCTACAGGGGAGGCTCCAGGGAGTACTTTGAAAACCATTGGAAAAATTCTCCTCATAAATGACTTGAAATGCCATGTCTGTAGTATGCTATGTTAAATTTTTTTACCCATTCCAATTATTTTTCTATTTTTCTGCCAATCTCATACTTTAAGTTAATTTAGAGGCTAAGAGCTTTGTAATATAACAAAGGAAGAAATTGAAATGTCTAATAAATAAGTAAAATAACAACGTGTTATTTTGGGGGACCTGCATATTAGTGTATTTCTTTAAAATAATGTCTACTATTGGCAAGAGTTGACTAGATCACCTTCAACATAGAGATTCACTTGGTAAAACTATATATTGATCAATAATTTAATAATGTGTGTCACAAGTTTACAAGGTTGATGTTCCTTGATCCATCAAATCACTTACAGGATTTAAGACTAAATAAATAACCGGAACTGTATAGGAAATTTTTCTGTTGTTTCTATTATTGATAATATTGAAAATGATCCAAATGTTTAACAATGTGGGACTGGTTAAATGAATCCTGGCACAGCCATAGGATACTCTTCGGCCATTACTGTGATGTTGTAAAAAGGAAAATATTTTGAGTACTCGTGGTGCATCTGGCACTGTACCAAGCACCTTAATTATACTGTCTTACTTAAGCCTAACAGTATCCCGAGATGATAGGTATCATTATTCCCATTTATAGATGAGAAAACACAGAAGTTTGAACAGCTAGTAAAGTAGTGTTGCTGGAATTCAGTCCATGTCTGCTCTTAACCCTCATTCTTAATCACTGTCCTAATGATGGGGGAAAATATTCACTATTTACTGATAAGTTATTGTTTTAATGCAGTTTAACTGACCTTAAAATAAACAACAAACAAAAAAACTCCCTCCTATATGCAATCCCTTCTTCCTAACTTTGGAAGTTACATATCCTTGGTAATTTTTTTCCCCTAAATGAATCTACCTTTATACATGTTCCTTATTGATTTTGGAAGTATTAAATGCCTGCTCTAAGAATTCAAACAATGTTGAAGAGTATGAAGTAGCTGCTCCTTTAATCATAAATGGTATCTCTGTATATGATTGGATACACTCGTAGGCCCTTTTTTTAAAGTTTCCTCATTTCTACCTCTTCTTGCTCTAGTGTCAGCTTATATATATCCCCTGGTTGGGGATGAAGACGGACCAGAAAGGCAAACTGAGTGGAGGGATCCACGTCGGTCTAAATGGCTAACTTTCAGCACAGCAGGGTCCACTGTGTATGTGGTGTAGCGTGGCGATAGAAGCACTGGCTCTGGAGCCCGACTGGCTAGATTGAGCCCCAGCTTTTGAACTTGGGCAACTTGTTTGACCTCTTAGTGCCTCAGTGTCTTCCTAAAATGAAGGTGGTCATTGTACCTATCGTACCTCATAAGACTGTGGTATGGATTAAATTAGTCAATGCATGTCAAGTACTTAGAACAGTGCCAGGGACATAGTAAGTGCTCAACCATTAGCTATAATTACTGTAAGGATGGTGATGATGGTGCAGCATATGTGCAGGGATGGAAGAAAAGAAAAATAACAGAGCTTACTATGTGCCATTATACCTACGTGATCTCCCCATTTGAGCTCTATGAGTTAGATATTTTATTATTCCCACTTTATACAGATGAGGAATCTAAAATTCAGGGAGGTTACATATTTCCATATGTAGAATGAATCATTAGAGGACAAGATAAATACTGAGAGCCAGCTGGCCGGGAGATAATAAAATGCTGAGTAATGAGATGAGAAACAGTCTGCAGTGGTACCTCCCTTTAGGACCAAGGTTCAGTGTTGTCACTTTCAGGACCTGATGGGGGCCCGATCTGGTATCAGAAAACTGTGTGTTGGAAATCCAACTATTTTTATGCTTGTTGTAGTTTCTGTAAATACTTCTTGTTTTGTTTTCCCTTAATATGTACTGAAATTATTTCCAAATTATCGGTTTATCTCATTTGTACTTTGAGGGAGCAAAAAGGCAAAAGTGATCTTTGCTGGAGCTTTCAGGAAGAACCTTGTCAGTTAGACACCAGGTGTGCTGGGCTTCAAATGCCAAAAGCCCAAGAGGGCAAAGAAACAGGGAGAAAAAGCCTCTTCCCCAGAGGCTTCTGGAGTGTTCTCTGCTCTAGCCTTGGAAGGTTTTGAACAATGCTCTTTGTCCTAGAGGATACCCTTTCACTTAGTCATCTATCCAGCATGAAACTCTGAGAGAGTTTGAGAGAAATCCCCAAGAGAGTTTGAGTAAATGAAATCTTACAGTATTTATGTTTTTGTGACTTTTATAAACTTAGTGATGTAGAAAGAGCATGGACTTTGGAGTCAGACCTGAGGTAAACTCCTGGTTTTGTCACTTAGTAGTTGTGCAATTTGGGGCCAGTTAATAACTTTTCTGGGCTTCTGCATCTATAAAATAGGAATAATGAAATCTACTTCACAGAATTGGTATGAAAATGAAATGAGCCAGCAAAACCGAAAGTGGACCCTGTAACCTCTGGCACACACAGGCACTCGTGCCTTTCCTTCCGCTGTTAGCTTGTGGTTTTGGGGGCGAGCATTTGCCAAGTCTTGTATTTATTTTTATACTTTTCTACTATATAAAGTACAGTGCTTTGTTTACAGCAGCATCGTATAAATACCAGCTGAACAACCTTGGCATACACGCACAGAAACTAAGTCATGGGTAGACGGATTTTAGGTGTGTTTTAATGTTTATTAATTTATTTATCCTGTCATAGAGAAAAACCGCCAACTGTAGATAAGAGGGATGCAGAGTCAGGGCCGAAGAGTCAGCTAGATCGTTCCCTGCACGGGGCCACCAGCTCCAGAGGAGAGTGGGGACCAACCTCTGGGCCCCTCTGCTTACAGAGGCCCGGAGAGTACCGTGCTTCATTGGCTCAAAGGCAGCCTTCTGTGGGTGAATGATGGCCTCCTCTCTTCTGACACGAGGGGCTATTCTTTTTTTTTTAAATTTTCATTTATTTATTTATTTATTTTTGGCTGTGTTGGGTGTTCATTTCTGTGCGAGGGCTTTCTCTAGTTGCGGCAAGCGGGGGCCACTCTTCATCGCGGTGCGTGGGCCTGTCATTATCGTGGCCTCTGTTGTTGCGGAGCACAGGCTCCAGACGCGCAGGCTCAGTAGTTGTGGCACACGGGCCCAGTTGCCCCGCGGCATGTGGGATCCTCCCAGACCAGGGCTCGAACCCGTGTCCCCTGCATTGGCAGACAGATTCTCAACCACTACGCCACCAGGGAAGCCCTCGAAGCCATTCTTCTTATAAATGATTTGCTGTGCTTGATTTAAATGTTTTCTTTTTATCTTTTAATTATGAACTTATGTAAGGAAGATAATGTGACGCTTGTTTACCCGTAAACTGAGATTGCCATAATTGCTATAACTTTTTAAAATTTTGACTTCCTTTCAGACTTTTAGAAAAACTGGAAGAATGTTACAAAGAATTCCCGTACACCCTTCACAGTTTTCCAGGTGTTAATATTTCACATTTGCTTATCCTCATCTCTCTATATTACATAGGCAGATTTTTTTTTTTTTCTGAGCCATTTAAGATAAATTTCCCTCCCTCCCTCTCTTTCCTTCCTTCCCTGCTTTCTCTCAAATAAAACGTGTAGGTAGAGCTAAACTCCCCCTCCTCAACCATCCCCTCCCTTCCCTCCCTGCCTTCCCTTGCCTTTGTCAGGGAACCTGCTGTCTTACATGTTTTTGTCCTTTTACTACATAATGATTAGATCTGTAGATACTGAATTTTGGTTATTTGTTGAGACTTGTTTTGTAATCCAGTACTTGATCACTTTTACAAATGTTCCATATAACCTGGGAAAGAATGTATACTCTTTAATTCTTTAAATGAGCCAATAGCTATAAACGACTTACAACAGTGCCTGGGACATCATAAGCAACAGGAAGTGTTATATTTTAAAAATAATCATATGGTTGTACAGTTATATATATAGTCCACTAGCTCATATTTTTTTTATTATTGAAGTATAGTTGATTTACAACATTATATTAGTTTCAGGTGTATATCATAGTGATTCAATATTTTTATAGATTATACTCCATTGAAAGTTATTATAAAATATTGGCTGTATTCCCTGGGGTGTACACTATTTCCTTGTAGCTTATTTATACATAGTAGTTTGTACCTCTTAATTCCCTACCCCTATCTTGCCCCTCTAGCTCATATTTTTTAACTCTCTTATTCAAATTATATATGTATGAGCTTTCAATTTTTAGAGAAGTGTGTTAAAATCTCCCTGTGATTATAAAGCTGTGTATCTTTGCATGTATTCTACCAACTTTTGCTCCTTGACGTGGAAGTGAGAGATTCTGGTCAGTTGTTTGGATCCCATCCCCTGATCCCTCCCATTAGTGAGGGCTGTGCTTCACTGCACAGCAGAGACCCAGGATGGAAGTTAGGGCACTGGCTGAGTGGAAACGGTATCCCAGGGAAAGGGAAGTTCATGGATTCAAACACCTGGAATCACAGTGGCATCAGCATCTCCCCTGTGTAAGGTATTGCTCTGCAGCCTACTCATCACTTGCTATACTCTGATATTTTTCCTCTTAAATTCCCCCTGGTCCCTCAACCCTAATTCCTCTGAAGTTTAAGTTAACCTTTTTTTATTTTTTAATTTTTTTGGCCGCGCCCTGTGGCATGTGGGTTCCCCAACCAGGGATCAGACCCACGCCCCTTGCATTGGACACGTGGAGTCTTAACCACCGGACCGCCGGGGAAGTCCCTAAGTTAACTTTTTGGATAATATTCACCATATTCCCTTTTTCCAATATTCCAAAACTAAATTTCAAGATTGATATGATACTTAACAGGCCCGGAAGCTTAGTAAAAATGTTTCTTAGCTAATTCAACAAAAGTTGAATGTTGTTGGCTGCACAGTGGTAAACAGAATACACATGGAGAAGAGTGGGAAAAATAGACACAAAACTAATAAACCCTAATAAATTGTGAAAATTGATAAAAGAGAAAAGAACTGTTTCCATAAGGGAGAAAACAATGGGTGGGGAGGGTGTTCCAAGAGGAATGACGAGCTCTGGGATGGTCACGGGCCAGGACAGACCTTGGCCACTGGAGGGCGACAGAAGCCAGCAAGGTGGGAACATAGTGAGTGCGGATAAGTGGCCAAGAGGAGACAGGACAGACCCACAGGCACTGGCTCATGCGGGCCTGCGTGAGCCTTGGGAGAGCTTTGGATTTTACTCCAGGAATTGGAATCCATTGAAGGGTTTCAGCAGAGAGTGAGATGACTGTACTTATGGTTTTAAATATAACTCCAGCTAGTAGGTGGAGACCGAGTAGACAAGGTCAGACGTGGAAGCAGGGATACCATTCAGGGCAACTTTGGCAAATGAAGGTTTTTGTGAACTCAGATTATTTTTCCCTCTTGTCAGAGAGTTTAAAAACCACAATGGCAAATAAAACAGACTTAAAGTAACTTCAGTTGTAAAGAATTGTTTATACAGGGACTTACCTGGTGGTCCAGTGGGTAAGACTGCGCTCCCAATGCAGGGGACCCGGGTTCGATCCTTGGTCGGCAAACTAGATCCCACATGCATGCTACAACTAAGAGTCCGCATGCTGCGACTAAACATGCCACAGCAAAGATCCCATGATCTGAGACCTTGATGTACGTCAGGTACTATGCTTGATGACCAGGATGGAAAGGTGAAAAGATACTGTCTCTGCACTCAGGGAGTTCACAGTTTCAGTTGTGTTTGATCCTGGAAAAATTTTTAATAATGAAAGAATAATAGGATTTATAGGTCACCAAAAAAAACAGAAAACAAAAAAAAACTTGAGCAGTACTCTTCAAAAGTGTCAATGTCCTGAGAAATTAGGAGAGACTAAGACTCTGTCACATATTGGAAAATAATAAGGAAACATGACAACTCAACACAGCGTGGTATAAGAGATTGGATCCTGGAACAGAAAAAGGACATTTTACTAGTGACATATTTTAGAATTGCTGGAGCATAATTATACGTTTTATTATTTTTAAAAAATTCTCCCCAGAGACTTCCCTGGTGGTCCAGTGGATAAGAATCCAAGCTTCCACTGCAGAGGGCGCAGGTTCCATCCCTGGTCGGGGAACTAAGATCCTCCATGCCTCGCAGCTCGGCCAAAAAAATTAAAAAATAAATTCTCTCCAGACAGTGCACCCCCATACTGCCTGCCTGCCTCCCTCCTGACTACACCGTCCCATCCCTCCCTGGTATACAGATAGGTTAAGAAGCCATCTTGCTTGATTTGCATTTCTCTGATGAGTAGTGAAGTTAAACATATGCTTATTTGTTTATTGGCAATTTGTATTTCTCACTGATTTGCCTATTCATATCCTTGGCCTATTTTTCTTTTTCGGTTATTTTCTTTTTCTTATTGTTTAAAAGAACTCTTTATAGATTATGAATAATAACCCTTTGTTGCCCATTTTGCAAATATCCTCTCTCAGTGTGTCATTCATCTTTTAACTTTATGGTCTTTTTTGCTATATGGAAGTTATGTTGGTGTTTGTGGGAGGGTATAAATGAATTTTTATTTCATTTAAATTCATTTAAAATTAAAATACTAGGAGCTAGGAATACATTTTAAAAACCTATCAAAACTCCAGGTGGAAAATCCACTGTGCTTTTCTGAGCAGGGAGCAATGCCCAGGATCAAAGCAAAGCAAAGCATAGCAAAAGACTTCTGGGTGCCCTTCTCGGACTCCCTATACTTCCCTCCCAGCTCTCTTCTGCCACCCGGTGCTGTTGCTATCCTAGGAATTCCTAGGGGAGAAGGATGTACATAAAGGCAGGGCTCTGTACAAAAGTGTTTAGTCTTTATATAATTTAATCAACCCATCATGGCTTCTAGGTTTTGTTTCAGGCCAAGGAATTTCTTTCCTCCCGAAGTTTATAAAGATATTATATATATCTTTATTTATATATATATATATTTACAGTATTATTGTTTTGTTTTTTACATTTAGATCTTTAAACCATCAGTAATTTATGGATAGCCAGTTATCCTTGTGCTGTTTGTATTGAATAATCCAGTCTTCTCCCATTGACTTGAAATGCCACCTTGAGCATGTATGAAACCCTCTAAGTATAAACCCATTATACTTTTTATTTTCTGGACTCTGTTCCACTCCACTGTTCTAGTTATCTTTTCCTGATCAGTACCACACTATCCTATTTACCATGTTTTATAGTTCTTTTCAGTGTCTTGTGGGCCAAATCTTATTTTCTTACAGTTGTTTTACAAAATTTTCTTGGCTGTTTTCAAACATTTACTCTTTTAGATATGCTAGAGAATCAGCTTTTAAATTTAAAAAATTCCATTGGGAATTTGATAAAAATCATATTTAGTTTACAGATCAATATGGGGAGAATTGGCTTTTAAAAAATATATTGAGGCTTCTTATTCAGATATGACCCTCCACTTACAGAGATCTTTGTATGTCCTTCAATAAAACATTATAGTATTTTTAAACTGTTTTGAACATTTCTTGTTAATTTTATTTATAGGTATTTTATAGTTGTGGTTATTATGAATGGGATATTTTTCCATTACTTTTTCGATCTGGTTCTTGCAGATATATAGTAAAACTATGATTTCTATATATTCCTCTTGTATCTAATATCTTTTATTAATATACTTTGTTTATTTAACCTCTCCTTCATTTCTGGGCATTAGGTTGTTCCTAATTTTGATGGTCATAGTTAGCTATAAACATCTTTAATCAGGTAATTTTTCCCTTTAAATTTCTTCCCACAAATGAGAAAAACAGATTAAAGGGATATGTGACTTTATAGCTCTTACTGCATAGTGCTCTGAGGAATCTCCTGAAGGGCTCTCCTACCTTTCCAATTCTACCTGTAACAACATCAGCACATCAGTAGCAGTGATGAAGGTAATGGATGATGAGACTCTTTGTTGAGAGCTAGGTATTTCGCTTTGGGCTTTCTGTGTCATTTCTCATTTAATCCTCATGACAAGTCTATAAGATGCTGTTACTATCAGTCTGTACAGATAAGGAAATAGGGTACAAAGAAGGAGGGTGACATATGTGGGCTCACAGCTGGTAGGAGGTGAAGTCAGGTGTGTTGTGTTCCATGGTCAGTGCCTTCTCCCTGTGTCTTCTCCAATACCCGTTCGTTCCATTTTCATTTACATTTGAAACTTTAAAAGGTATATGAGACCTGAAAGTTGTTTTATTTTGCATTTATTAACTAATAAATAGGCCATTTAATAACATACTTGTTAAACTGCTTTTTCATCTCCTTGACTACTTATCCAACAGATGTTAATTATATATTTGTAACAACTCTCTATATGTATTGGAAAGAAAGTTTTTAAAGATTATATTTTCCCCTGTACCTTTACAAAGGTCCTTGGGTTTTCTTACCCAGTGAGTCTTCCTTTCCTCTATTCTAATTTATGTCTCCTGTAAATTCTTCTTATCTGAAAATTCTATTACCAGCATGTAGAATATTATATTAAGTGGGGTTACATGGGACACATCATCTCATTAATGTACTGAATAGTAGTAGTAGTACTACTAGTAGTAGTAATAGTTAATAATAATAGCAGCTTTCAAATACTGTTTACCAAGTGCTAAGGATGTTATATACATAATCTCAGTTAATCCTCACTGTAATGTAATAAGATATTATCCTTTTACAGATGAAGAAATAGGCTCAGATTTATCAACTTGCCCAAGGACATACAGCTAACAAAAGGAAGGCCTGTCATATTCCAAAACCATGTTCTTAATGACTATTGTCTGGCCCTTCATTACATATAAAGTTGACTCTCTCTTTGCCAAAAAAAAAAAAAAAGAGGAAGAAAGAAAAAAGAAAAGCTCTTTATCAAGTCAAGAAAAAAAAACCTTCCATACCAATTTCTTTCTCTTAAAAAAATGTTTTTTAGTTATTTAGAATGAACTTTTAAATTGATGTATAATGTTATAATTCACGTATTATAAAATGATCACAATAAGTCTAGTTAACATCAGTCACCACACATAGTTATAAAATTTTCATGCCAATTTCTTAAAGGCTTTAGATCAAGGAGATTTGAAATAGTATCACATATTTTCCTAGCATTTTTTCAAGAACTTTGCCGTCTCCCTGGCCTGTCCTAGCTTCTCCTGCCTCTTGGGGGTCTCTGAGCATTGCCACTCTGGCCTCCAGGGGGCACTATTTCCCCTTTAATATAGTGGCTGAAGCATTTGACTCTCAATTCGATGGAGTAGGGATTAGACCAGGGAAAATATTTAAACAAAAGTTTACAAAGGGCTTCAGAAGAACAAAAGACAAATGAGTACAGGGAGTAATATACAACTGGATAATTTGGTTCATTGAATGCAGTGCAGGCGTTTCAGTATTTGACACTGTAAAAGGATTCCTCCCTACCTTGCTTCCCACTACACGTACAAACCAGAAGCCAGTTTTCTCTACCCTGCATCATGTCCTCAAGCAAACAAAAAATCTCAAAAATAGCTCCAAGGTTGGTAAGGCTAGTTCCAGCTATGGGCTTCCTTCCAAATTCTACTTTCCAGTCTCAGTATCTGCCTCTTTCCTACATGCCAGACACTAAGCATGCCAGCCCTTTGACCCCTGGGCTGTTGCTTTACCCTGTTGTTGGGAGATGGTTATCTCTCACGAGCCTGCATGTCTTGCTCAGGATGCCCAGAATGCAAGGCCCTGACTGCTTGTGTTACTTATCTGTTACTCCATAGCAGATTACTCTAAATCATAGAGGCTTAAGACAACAATCACTTATTTTCTGACAGTTTCTGTGGATGAGGAATCTAGGCACGGCTTAGCTGGGTGCCTCTGGCGCAGGGTCTCTGACAAGGCTATAGTCAAGGTGCTGGCCAGGGCTGCAGTCATTTCCAGGCTTGAATGGAGGAGATTCTGCCTCCAAGCTCACTCACCTGGCTGTTGGCCAAAGACATCTTTTCCTTGCCATGCAGTTATCTCTACAAGGCATCTCACAACATGACAGCTGTCTTACCACAGAGTGAGTCAGTGAGAGAACATAAGATGGTGCCCAAGACAGAAGCCAGTCTTTTTATAACCTCATCTCAAAAGCAACATCCCATCTCTTGTGCTGTATTCAGTTAGTTAGAAGTGAGTCAGTAAGTCCAGCCCACAATCAACTGGAGCGGGGGGGGTGTCACACAAAAGAGTGAATATTGGGAGGCAAGTATTGGGAATACTGGGAACCATTATGGGCTATCTTGGAGTCTCTCTACCACACCACTGTACACAAGCCATTTCTCATGGTTGGGTTTGCAGTGGGCAGTCTTGAGGGATGAAGTAACATCTCCTTCTGGGATAAAGGACAGGCTTAGCTTGCTGCTTGCTAGAAAAGCAGTGGGTTCCCCAAGTTTATTGTTCCCCAGCTGCAACACAAACCCACTGCACATGTGGCATCTCTCTGGGCCCCTCCATTCACCCGTGTGGAACTTGGAGACAAGGGGAATTGATGCAGACATTCTGATGCTCATTCTTTTTTTGCTGTGCTGTGAATAATAAAGTTCTTTTTCTCTCACTCAGCTGTCTCATGTCTTCTTCCAGCATCTGTGAGACACTGATAAGCTAACCTGTTGGCTTGTAAGGAGGATAAAATTAAATCACAGACTTGACAGTTTGACTGAACAGGGCAACCTCATCAGAAGTGTGTACCGAATTGTGAGACCAGCATTCACACAAGAGATCCATGTACATATCCTTCATTTTATTTGACAAATACTTATGTACCAGGCAGGTATCCTTCTAAGAGTTTGTGAATATAAACTCATTTAAGCCATGAGGTAGGCGCTATTAAAAATCCCTATTTTGGGACTTCCCTGGTGGTGCAGTGGTTGGGAATCTGCCTGCCAATGCAGGGGACATGGGTTCGAGCCCTGGTCCAGGAAGAGCCCACATGCCGCGGAGCAACTAAGCCTGTGCGCCACAACTACTGAGTCTGCACTCTAGAGCCCGCGAGCCACAAATACTGAGCCCGTGTGCCACGGCTGCCGAGGCCCGTGCGCCTAGAGCCTGTGCTCTGCGACAAGAGAAACCACCGCAATGAGAAGCCCATGTCCTGCAACGAAGAGTAGCCCCCGCTCGCCGCAACTAGGCCCGCGTGCAGCAACGAAGACCCAACGCAGCCAAGAAAATAAATAAATAAAATTTAAACAAAACAAAAAAGGAAATCATTTGAAAAAACAAATCCCTGTTTTATAATGGATAACCAACAAGGACATACTGTATAGCACAGGGAACTCTGCTCAATTTTATGTAACAACCTAAATGGGAAAAGAATTTGAAAAAGAATAGATACATGTACATGTATAACTGAAGCACTTTGCTGTACACCTGAAACTAACACAATATTTTTACTCAACCGTACTCCAATATAAAATAAAAAGTTTTAAAAAAATAAAAATAAATTAATTAAAATCCCTGTTTTTTAGATGGGGAAGAAGAAGCACAAAGATGTGAAGTTACTTGTTCCAAGTCATGCAGCTCATAAGTGTCAGAGCCCCATTATACAGACAGAGACAAACAGACAACCTGGCTACAGCATCCACTGATCCACTGTGTATGCCAAGTATGCTCCATGTTAGGAAGGAAGGGACAGGGCAGAAAGAAGATGAGGGACATGACAAAATTAAAGAATTCTTCAAAACATTTGGCAAAATCATCAGTTTAGAGTTCTTTATTCCTAACGTAACGTTATAGCTTTTGTGGTTTCATTGTGTACTCGAAGGAAAATCTCTTTATCAGTCAAATTGATAAATGGTGTGATTTGGTGTGCTGTATTTGGCTCGTTAGAATTTGACTTAGAAAATTTTCTCTATATTCAGACTATGAATGTAAAACTGCATTGTCCACACAAAAATCTACACATGAAGTTTTTACCAGCTTTATTCATATTTGCCAAAACTTGGAAGCAACCAAGACATCCTTCAGTAAGTGAATGGATGAACTGGCATATCCAGGCAATGGAAGATTATTCAACACTGAAAAGAAATGAGCTATTAAGCCATGAAAAGTTGGGGGGGGGCGGTGTTAAATGCATATTACTAAGTAACAGAAGCCAATCTGAAAATGTTATATACTATATGATTCCTACTGTATGACAATCTGGAAAAGGCAAAACTATGAAGACAGTGAAAAGATTAGTGGTTGCCAGGGGTGGGGGGAGGAAGGGATGAATAGGCAGAGCACAGAGGATTTTTAGGGCAGTGAAGCTATTCTCCTTGATACTATAATGTTGGATGCACATCATTATACATTTGTCCAAACCCATAGAATGTACAACACCAAGAGTGAACCTTAATGTAAACAATGAACTTCGGTTGGTAATGATGCATCAGTGTAGGTTCATTGATTTTAACAAATGTACTGCTCTGGTGGGAGATGTCAATAGTGGTGGAGGTTGTGTATATTGGGACAGCGGGTACATGGGAGCTCTCTGCTCTCTCTGCTCTGTTTTGCTGTGTATATGGGGACAGCAGGTTCATGGGAGCTCTTGGCTGTCTGCTCTGTGTAGCTGTGAACATAAAACTGCTCTGAAAAATGAAGTCTATGTTTAAAAAAGCCTTGAAAATTACAGTGTACTTTAAAATGTAAAATATTGTTAATAGTTTATGTGTGTACAGCAATCTTCTGTTAACCTTACCCTGTACCTGTTCAGGTCCCCCATGCCCTTTGGCCTCGCCTTTCTTCCTGTCACCTCCTACTTTCCTTAGCAAGTGTAAGTGGCTTGGCTCCCCACCTGGGCTCTCTTCCTCTGCTCTTTTGACCTGCTCTTGAACCTTTCCAATGCAGGTTCAACCCAGTTGTCTGCCTTCTCATGGCTGCATCAGGGCTGCAGAGCTCTGCTGGAGAAAAATCACGATCGTGAAGACGCTGCCTGCTGTACGACTTGCAGTCTCACCCCTCAGTGTTTCCTGCAGCTGTGTTTCTCAAATCAGAGCTTTCTAGTTCAAATGTGTATTAGTTAGTTTTAACTGTAGTTTTCTTTTTTTGATAGTGTACTGTTTTGAATACATAAATATTTTCAAAGTCATGCCATTTCTTCCTATGCTACAGATAATATATGTCCACTTTTTGCACATACATAAAATGGATTCATATCATTAATTAAGCTGTTTTCTGTTAAAATAATTGATCTGATCTGGCTACTAATTATCACATACAGAAATATGGCAGATAAACATACCTATCAATGAAGATTCACCCAAAAGTGCTTCTACATTAGAAAAGAGGAAAGGGGAAAATAATAAGTAGGTTAATATGTTTAGAGTTGCTTTAATTATTGGTTAGACGGGTCTCTTTAAGAAGATTTTGTGGAGAAGTTGAGTCATATTCCCTTATCGGATGTGCCTCAATGCCCTAGAATATGCCTCCCTTGTTCTTGGATTAGGGCACCGTCCTTTCTCAGGAGCTCAATCAAAATCTGGTCCGGTCCTTTCCACATCTCTCTTGTAGCTTGACTATGGACCACTCCTGGGTCAGTACTAATCCCTAGGGTCTAGGCTAGTGGTCTCAAATTGACAATCCCTGAGGCAGATTTGCCTGATATGTGGCTTATTTGGCTTGCACAGTGTTTTTTAAAAAAAAACCTGAATTTGTTCCTAGCATTTTTTTTTTTTTTTTTTTTTGGCCACGCCATGCATCTTGCAGGATCTTACTTCCCCAACTAGGGATTGAACCCAGGCCCCCTGCAGTGGAAGCACAGAGTCCTAACTGCTGGACCACCAGGGAATTCCCTGTTCCTAGCATTTTGACATTATGCCATTTCAGATGAAAATGTATATTGCTAGCTTTTATTGAAAAATGAATCAACCTGGCAACATTGGGCCTGTGCTCTCACATACCAGCCATCAGCTGGTAGCAG
The DNA here is from genome assembly GCF_028021215.1 of Eschrichtius robustus. Lineage (NCBI taxonomy): Eukaryota > Metazoa > Chordata > Mammalia > Artiodactyla > Eschrichtiidae > Eschrichtius > Eschrichtius robustus. The sequence goes on from NC_090840.1 coordinate 12,746,062, forward strand.
CTGTCAGCCGTTCCCCGTAGAGAGGTCATGCCCTGCTTGCCTCTCACTAAGACTGATTGTCAGTTGCCATTCTGCATCTCACTTTCACCTCCTCTGACATTTAGCACACGTGGTGCCTTCCAGGTGCTGTAGGCGTTTGAGTTTGTAAACTCTTGTACACCTGATCTTTGATGCCTTTCAGCCAGCACTATCTGTTGACATTGGAGGCTCTGTGGTGAAAGATCATGGGCTTCGCATGGACTTAGCTCTGCCACTTTCCTACTGGGTGACGCCTTTGAACTTCGGTTTCTTTATCTGTGAAATGGTGATGATGGTGTGGTTATGAAGATTAAAGGCAATGTGTACATAACATGATTCTGACAGAACCAAGAAGACGCAGGAAGCAGTCAGGGAGTGCGGGCTGCCTCCACTGACAACCTCTGTCCTCACCTCTCCGGGAGGTGACAGGACCACTCACATCGTCATCAACTCGTAACTAATTTGTACGATACTCTAGGTGTCGAGACGCAAGAGAGAAAATCATAAGAAACTAGGGAGTGCTTAAGTAAAATTTATTTCCTATAATTGTCAGCTGCCATCGTGAGGGAACCCTAATGGCTTAAGCTGTCAGCAAAGAGTACTTCTATTAACTGGAGGATAATCTTATGGTATGGTACATCAGACCCTTGCAACTAGTTATATAAAGAAAACAAAAATGAAAACGTTTTTGAGTTAGCATAGTTTCCAAAACTGGGGAAAACAAAGATAATTCTCCATACGCCCACACTTACCTGCATCTTTTGTAGAGCTCCTGATATATCTAAGTATCTAATTTGTTTTCTACCTGCTGCTGTAACAAATTACCGCAAACTGAGAGACTTAGAACAACAGAAATGTATTATTTTATAGTTCTGTAGGTTAGGAGTCTGACATGGGTTTAACTGGGCTAAAATCAATGTGTCAGCGGGGCTGCACTCTTTTTTGGAGGCTCCAGATATGAATCCATTTCCTTGCATTTTCCAGCTTCTTCTGGAGGCCACCCACATTCCCTGGCTCTTGGCCCCTTTCTCCACCTTTAAAGCCAGCAGTGTTGCATCTCTCTGACCATTCTTCCACAGTTGCATCTCTTTCTCTGACTCTTTTCTATTGCCTCCCTCTTCAACTTTTTTTTTTAGAAATATTGATAATTTATTTCTTTTTTTTTAAACACCTTTATTGGAGTATAATTGCTTTGCAGTGTTGTGTTAGTTTCTGCTGTATAACAAAATGAATCAGCTATATGCATGCGTATATCTCCATATCCCCTCCCTCTTGCGCCTCCCTCCCACCCTCCCTATTCCACCCCTCTAGTTGGTAACAAAGCACCGAGCTGATCTCCCTGTGCTATGCAACTGCTTCCCATTAGCTATTTTATATTTGGTAGTGTATATATGTCAATGCTTCTCTCACTTCGTCCCAGCTTACCCTTCTGCCTCCCCATGTCCTCAAGTCTATTCTCTACATCTGTGTCTTTATTCCTGTCCTGCCCCTAGGTTCTTCAGACCTTTTTTTTTTTTAGATTCCATATATATGTGTTAGCATGTGGTATTTTTCTCTTTCTCACTTATTTCACTCTCTATGATAGACTCTAGTCTAGTGAAACTAGAGTCTAGTGAAAGAATCTATTTCACCTCACTAAAAATAACTGAAATTTCACTTCTTTTTAAGGCTGAGTAATATTCCATTGTATATACGTACCACATCTTTATCCATTCATCTGTCAATGGACACTTAGGTTGCTTCCATGTCCTGGCTATTGTAAATAGTCCTGCAATGAACATTGTGGCACATGTTTCTTTTTCTTTTTTTTTCTTTTTGAATTTTATTTAATTTTTTATACAGCAGGTTCTTATTAGTCATCAGTTTTATACACATCAGTGTATACATGTCAATCCCAATCGCCTACTTCATCCCACCACCCCCTCCCCCACCACTTTCCCCCCTTAGTGTCCATATGTTTGTTCTCTACATCTGTTGTCTCAATTTCTGCCCTACAAACTGGTTCATCTGTACCATTTTTCTAGGTTCCACATATATGTGTTAATATACGATATTTGTTTTTCTCTTTCTGACTTACTTCACTCTGTATGACAGTCTCTAGATCCAGCCACATCTCTACAAATGACCCAATTTCGTTCCTTTTTATAGCTGAGTAATATTCCATTGTATATATGTACCACATCTTTATCCATTCATCTGTCGATGGGCATTTAGGTTGCTTCCATGTCCTGGCTATTGTAAATAATGCTGCAATGAACATTGGGGTGCATGTGTCTTTTTGAATTATGGTTTTCTCAGGGTATATGCCCAGTAGTGGGATGGCTGGGTCATATGTTGGTTCTATTTTTAATTTTTTAAGGAACCTCCATACTGTTCTCCATAGTGGCTGTATCAATTTACATTCACACCAACAGTGCAAGAGGGTTCCCTTTTCTCCACACCCTCTCCAGCATTTATTGTTTGTAGATTGTTTGATAATGGCCATTCTGACCGGTGTGAGGTGATACCTCATTGTAGTTTTGATTTGCATTTCTCTAATGATTAGTGATGTTAAGCATCCTTTCATGTGTTTGTTGGCAATCTGTATGTCTTCTTTGGAGAAATGTCTATTTAGGTCTTCTGCCCATTTTTGGATTGGATTGTTTGTTTTTTTGATATTGAGCTGCATGAGCTGCTTGTATATTTTGGAGATTAATCCATTGTCAGTTGCTTCGTTTGCAAATATTTTCTCCGATTCTAAGGGTTGTCTTTTTGTCTTGTTTATGGTTTCCTTTGCTGTGCAAGAGCTTTTAAATTTCATTAGGTCCCATTTGTTTATTTTTGTTTTTATTTCCATTTCTCTAGGAGGTGGGTCAAAAAAGATCTTGCTGTGATTTATGTCATAGAGTGTTCTGCCTATGTTTTCCTCTAAGAGTTTTATAGTGTCTGGCCTTACATTTAGGTCTTTAATCCATTTTGAGTTTATTTTTGTGTATGGTGTTAAGAAGTGTTCTAATTACATTCTTTTACTTGTAGCTGTCCAGTTTTCCAAGCACCACTTATTGAAGAGGCTGTCTTATCTCCATGGTATATTCTTGCCTCCTTTATCAAAGATAAGGTGACCACGCACCTACAGTCAACTAATCTATGACAAAGGAGGCAAGGATATACAATGGAGAAAAGACAGTCTCCCTCCACTTATATGCACATTTTTTTCAATAAATATGTACTACAGTACTACAGCGTCTGTAGTTGGCTGAATCCATGGATGCAGAACTGTTGATACGAAGGGCTGCCTAAAAGTTAGCCATGTATTTTCAGCTGGGGTTGGGGTAGGGGGTCAGCACCCCTAACCCCCATGTTGTTCAAGGGTCAACTGTATATATATATATATATATATATATATATATAATTTAAAATTTTACCATGTATTGTGTTATTACTGTGTGATTATCTCACTTAATCGTAACAACTTTATGAAGTAGGAACTACTTTTCTGAATGAAAAAAACTGAGGCTAGGGAGTTAGGCGATGTGCTTGGGTCCAGAGCCGGTAAACAGCAGAGTGAGATTCAAACCCAGGACTGTTTTCCTCTAAAGCCATGTCCTTAATCACTACACTGTACTGAAATTTGTTCAAATTGTATTTTTCTTTCTACTTTCTAAGAAAATGTTTATGATAGTGAAAATTGGGTTTTTCTGTTGGAGGGAGAGCCAGTTAATAGTCAGTAAATAACAGTTAAAAGTCAAATAAAGATACCGTCTCTTTATTGCCTTTATGTGCTGCTTACCATTTTCTAAATGGAATTTTATATTACCACAGACTTTTGTAACTAATTTTGACTTTTTATACCATGGCCAAAGTTTCTGAACTGTTAATACTGCTTGCTTTTTAAAAAGCCAAACGGGTATAAGTTCCTCCAAAGGCTGTGAGCTTTGGGCTTTGCTTATTTGCAGAGTTTAAAAGTAAACAAGACCTCAGGAAATCATGTGATCCAGTTTCTTGCCTTGAATACCTCAAATCACCACATTTTCTTGCTATTTAGGGAAATGTATAGGATTCCATTTTAAGCATATAGGATCATTCTATGATCTTGTTTCCAGAAGTATTTTCCTCTACCTGTTTTTCATATGATTGTTCTCCAATGCAAATAAGTAAGAATTAAAAATAATTTACCCCAATCATGGGTTAAAATTACAAGTAACGAGATGAAATTTGAAAGACGTGGTTGAAGTCAAATACCATGCCTGTAAAACTTCCAAACAGATGGTACTAGGCTTGAAGAAACAACACAAGGCAAAAGTGGTAAGATAATTAAAAATGCAGTATACTGGGGGCTTCCCTGGTGGCGCAGTGGTTAAGAATCCGCCTGCCAATGCAGGGGACACGGGTGCGAGCCCTGGTCCAGGAAGATCCCACATGCAGTGGAGCAACTAAGCCCGTGTGCCACAACTATTGACCCTGCACTCTAGAGCCTGCGAACCACAACTACTGAAGCCTGCGCGCCTAGAGAAAGCCCGCGCGCGGCAATGAAGACCCAACGCAGCCAAAAATAAATAAATAAATTTATATTTTAAAAATGCAGTATACTGAGGAATACAGTCAATAGTGAAGGCAATCTACGTTGCATAAAGAAAAAATTAAGGTGTTTTTCTCATTTTTCATATGTTATATCAAGGATATAAAATCCCCCTTGAAAGTACAGTTCATCTTTGTACCTTGAAACTTCCCTCTGTCTTAACACAGGGCTTTGCAGAGGAAGTGTTTGTTGAATTAGTAATATTTATATTTACATAAGATTGCCTTAAAAGCACCTTGCAGATATCTAGAAGACAAAATAAGTCATAAGTGGTTTACTTAAACTACATAAAAACTAAGTAGGTGTTCAAATGACAAGTTTCAAATTCAAGTCCCCATCCACAGTGGATCATTACCTATGTAAAGGCCAGGTTTGGAGGTGTGGGAAGGACTTGAGAAGCAGGTGATAGTGTGGAGTTTAGTCGTGGGAATAGGTCCTTTTATACGTTTCATAAATGATTTGAACTACTGATCTGGGTGGGGATTATATTTTTAATTTCTACCTCCCTGAACCTAGCACAGTACCTGGCACACACTAGGCACTAAACAAATAGTTATTGAATGAAGAAGGAAGAGAACAAAAGGCATTAAATTCTTAGATGACACCAAACCAAGGAGTAGGAATGGCGAAAGGTAAACCAACAACTTGCTTTTTGAATATGCACCCCATCCTTAAGAATGTTTCTGCATGTACACCCCTGTATAAATTAAGTAATTGTGACCTATAGCAATAGATTGTACACATCGTACAATATAAACCCCAAATTTAAAAATATGAAATAATCAATATATTTAAATAATTTAATGGTATTTTATTAATAGTATAAGAGCCTTTTGCTTTCACTTGATGTTTTGTTACTTGGTATGTTATTCCTTTTTAAAATTCTTGGCTTAACTCTTCATGATATAGTGATTTGCAGATCTGGTCCTAAGATTAGATTATTCTAATACTACATTTTAATAGCTATCATAACTGGAAAAGATATTTCAAGAAGATATTTAGATTTAAATGGAAGAAATGCATTGTTGTTGACTGTATCTATTAAAGTATTCATTTTCTTTTTCGATCTCATCAACCAGTTCTACAAAGGTTTATATTGAAGTTTGACTAGTAAATTTCCATTTTGCCTGCTATCAATCAGCAATTCTTGCAAACTACAGGCATACCTCATTTTACTGTGCTTCACTTTATTGCACTTTGCAGATACGGCACTTTTTACAGCTTGAAGGTTTGTGGCAACCCTGTGTTGAGCCTGTCTACTGGCACCATTTTTCCAATAGCATTTGCTCACTTCGTGGCTCTGTGTCACATTTTGGTAATTCTTGCAATATTTCAGACTTGTTCTTGTTATGGTGATCTGTGATCAGTGATCTTTGATGTTCCTATTGCAAAAAGATTACGGCTCACTGAAAGTTCAGATGATGGCTAGCATTTTTTAGAAATAAAGTCTTTTTTAAATTAAGGTATGTACTTTTTTTTTAGATATAATGCTATTGCACACTTAATATACTACAGTAGAGTGTAAACATAACTTTTTTTTTTAATTATTAGCACGTTTTAAATTATTATTTATTTATTTATTTATTTATGGCTGTGTTGGGTCTTCGTTTCTGTGCAAGGGCTTCCTCTAGCTGCGGCAAGTGGGGGCCACTCTTCATCGCGGTGCGCGGGCCTCTCGCTATCGTGGCCTCTCTTCTTGCGGAGCACAGGCTCCAGACGCGCAGGCTCAGTAGTTGTGGCTCACGGGCCTAGTTGCTCCGCGGCATGTGGGATCTTCCCAGACCAGGGCTCGAACCCGTGTTCCCTGCATTAGCAGGCAGATTCTCAACCACTGCGCCACCAGGGAAGCCCCTAAACATAACTTTTATATGCACTGGGAAACCAAAAAATTTGTGACTCACTTTATTGCAATATTTGCTTCATTGCAGTGGTCTGGAAGTGGACCTGCAATATCTCAGAGGTCTGCCTGTGATTTAAAAAAATTTTATCTTTTCAACAGATGAATTTAAGACTCACTGAAATCCATTATTTGGAAAATATTTAAATAAAAAATTGTTTCCAAAATTTTTAACGGTGCATATATTAGTTTTAATAGGACACATGCACTGTGTTTTGCAACAAAATTACATTTTTCCAAATATCATTTTCAAAATCTTCTCCCCAGAGTATTTCTGTCAAAACACACGTACACTTAAAGGGGAGGCTGGATAAAGTTACTCTCTCACTCATTGCTAAAACTTTACCTTGAAAGGAAAGTACTACTCACAGAAAACGTAGGGAAATTCGGATCCCTTGTATTTTTGTCAGAGGAAAAATGCATCATTCATCTTGATATTTAACTGCTCTTGTAAGTAATAATAACTAGTGCTTATGTAAAGCTTATTTTGGAGGTAGATTTATATATATATATGTAAACTCACTTCACCCTCAGTACAACCCAGTGCAGTAGATACTATGATGATATCCATTTTACAGATGAAGAAATTGAACCCCAAAGATGTGAAGTAACTTACCCAGAGTTACGTGGCTGGTGATGGCAGACTATGGTCAGAACCAGGCTGTGTGTATCCAGGAGCTGTGCTTTTAAGCCCAAGCATCTTGAATACTTTGATGGAAGATAAAGAGTTGCCACAATTACTCCCCATCTCAATACAAAATATTATATAGATTCTATTGAAAGGATTTGTTTTTACAAAATTAATCACATCAATGACTTCCTATACCACACGAAACTGCATCACACTGATGATGGATGAATGAAGGTTTCCCTTCAAGTGGAAGCGCACCCTTCTCAAGACACCTCGCAGCGCATACGGATGACTGACAAAGGACTGTATGAGCGTGCCAGTGGCAGTGCGTATGTTGAATAATAAAGCTTAATTTCTTCCTTTTTAGGTAAAACAAATACAGACGGTCCGTGACTTACAATGGTTCACCTTACGATTTTTCAGCTTCACGATGGTGTGAAAGCAATATGAATTCAGTAGAAACCGAACTCCAAATTTTGACTTTTTATCTTTTCCTGGGCTAGGGATATGCTGTTATGATCCTCTCTCGTGATGCTGGATAGCGGCAGCTCCTGGTCAGCCAGGCAATCAGGAGGGTAAACAACCCATATACTTCCAACCATTCTGGACCCAGACAACTATTCCATTTTTCACTTTCGGTACAGTATTCAATGAATTACATGAGATATCCAACACTTTATTATAAAGTAGACTTTGTGTTAGAGGATTTTACCCAACGGTAGGCTAATGTAAGGATTCTGAACAGGTTTAAGCTAGGCTTGGCTAAGCTATGATGTCTAGTAGGTAGGGTGTATTAAATGCATTTTAGAATACTTTCAACTTATAGATTTATTGGGGATGTAACCCCATCGTAAGTTGAGGAAGATCTGTTAAACACTGGGCTATCTTCTTTCTCAACTGTTGTAAATTGTCTTGAGTACTCCTAGGATTTGTACCCTCCACTTTGGATGTCTTTTGTCTTAACAAATGTGATGAAATTAAAAATCATCCAGGAAAAATAGTTTTGGTAAAACAGGTGCAGAGGAGTTCAATAGGATAATCAAAATAACCTCTTAAATATAATTTGAGAAGTGTAAGTATGCTAAACAAGCATTTAGAGTTCCAATTTTAAAGTCTAATGATGAAATATAATTTTAAATGTAAGAATAATTCTAAGTTGCATTATAGGAGTGTGAATTGAAGAGCTGAGAGAATGCTCTCACTATACTAAGGACTTACCCAATCGTTTCAAAGAAGATTCCATGTCTCATAATGGGCATCTCATCTAAAAAAGAATGTGGAGAATTTGGAAAGAAGTTGTACGAGAGATGTAAAACATTAAAAAAAGAGAGAAAGAAAAAGAGGTGTAGAAAAAGTTAAAAGAACTGAAGCTGTTTATTCTAGAAAACCTAGGGAATTTAAGGGTGTTCTGGTATATGAAGAGTTATAGGCCCTTAAGTTCCATTTAAGCCTTTGACATATCTGGTTGAGCCAGACACAGATACCTTAGGGAACTAGATGAGGAAATAACAGCAATGCACCTCTTTAAGCCAAAGGCTATTAAGACTTTGCCCTCTGAGACGGGTTCAGTCATTAATTGCACATAATTGACAGTAAATAACTGAGTCACCAAATGAATGGTGTTTAAGAAAAGCTAGTATTCTATACTGATAATTAACTAAAATAATTATTATCTTCAAAGTCTACCCAGTAGGTTTGAGCTCAAAGGCCTAATATGATTCTCTGAGGGACAGAGTAACTGCTGACAGGACTTATGTAAATAAGTTGCTGTCAACTCACAACAGACACAGTTTATGTACGTAACAGACTGTCCAAACAAGAGGCAGAAAAAAACAAAAGAGGGAAAATGAGAAAGAAAAAAGGGGCAATTTTCATTTTGTTCTTGATGCTCCTAATAACTAGATCGGAAGATAATGAGATTTCCTTAACAGGGAAGGATAATAGTTTTACTTCAGATAATGGAATGCTCTTAGCAAGATTTAAAGCAATTTCTAGCAGCTTTTTAATCAAAAAGCTGATGCTAGCAGTTTAGGCGGTTTGATCTCCTAACACTTCCCCTTGGTTTTTCTCATGAGTCTAATATAGAAAGTAAGAAAGTTCTGTGATCTGAAAAGCCTTATATTTGACCCTAATAGAGTCTTGCTTTAAAATAGAGTTTTCTCTTTATTACAAAACACACCTGAACTTCAGGCATTTCAGTTTTGAGTTTGAACATGGCTAACTTGGCCCAAGAAAGATGTTGAGTTTTGAGCCACTCCGACAGGCAACACACAAAATGAGCGTGCTCTGAACCGTTTTCCAGATCAAGGAAACAGGGTAATTCTGCTTTGTGCTAAGGCAGTGGAAACCGGTCTGTTTCAGTTCCCGTGAGGATCCGAGTTATTCTAACTATACTTTGCATTGCTTTATTAAATTGCTTTGCTCAGAAAATTCAATAAATTGGTCACTTTAACTCTCATATTCTCACCTATTTTTACAGCAGGCTTTTCTTGTTAATTATTTTCTGAGCCAATTCGTGGCTAGGACTATGCCTTAAACTACTTTCCCAATAAAAATGGCTTTCTCTTTTCTGAAGTTGTGGGATATTACGGTTGGTATATCAATGGATAAACATAGCTGGAAACTATAGCAACAACTCATGATGTCTGACCCACTTAAGTAGGTGAGTTTGTAGTAGAATGAAAGAAAAGGTGCTATAAAAACTATGCAAATAACATGAATCAAAAACACCTTTCCTTTTGTAATCATGTAGTTGGTAGCATTACTCTTACTTCTCTAGTCTTAGTGATTTTTCTGCTATAAAACAAATATTCTAGTGAATACTGGCCCTCACTTCTATTTCCAGCCAACTTATGAATAGAGTCATTCAGGTCCTGTGACTACCTATTTTATCAAATTTTTTTCCCTAAGGAAAGTGATAATCTTGTACTGTTATGCTCCTCAACTCTTCCAAAGTTACAATAAAACAATTACAAATAACAGAGAACTTTACTATGATATAAAAAATCATGATGGTTTCATATCAGGCACCATATTAGAGAAAATTTCTCCATTTTGAAAAGAGGATGAAAACCAGGCACTTGGGACTTGACTGGTGGTGCAGTGGTTAAGAAGCCTCCTGCCAATGCAGAGGACACGGGTTCGATCCCTGGTCCAGGAAGATCCCACATGTTGTGGAGCAACTAAGCCCGTGTGCCACAACTATTGAGCCTGCACTCTAGAGCCCACAAACCACAAATACTGAGCCCGCGTGCCACAACTACCAAAGCCTGCGCACCTAGAGCCTGTGCTCTGCAACAAGAGAAGCCACCGCAATGAGAAGCCCGTGCAATACAACGAAGAGTAGCCCCTGCTCGCCGCAACTGGAGAAAGCCTGTGTGCAGCAACGAAGACCCAATGCAGCCAAAAATAAATAAATTTTTAAAAAATGATCATAAACCAGAACTCACTTTAAAAAAGAAAAAAAACAGGCACTCATCTCATCGTAACATATTATTTAAAAAGAAATACTGTATAACCTGGTTAGTTTTTTGTTTTTGTTTGGGGTTTTTTTTTTTTTTTAATGTTTGGGTCAATAGTTTACAGTATTGACAGTCCAGTTATCTAAACTTCTGAACATAACTATATCTTAGTATTTCTTTTATGATTTTTTCCTGTTACTTTTAGGACTTCTACAAAAATCCCAAAACTCTAAAAACTGACCATTCTTTATAGTAGTGCAAATGAAATATGAAATACTGGCATTTTAATATCTGTGTTAGAGCTAAGAATAACGATGATGACAATAGCAATCAACTGATAATATGTTCCAGCCATTCTACTAGGTTCATTTGATCCTCATAGCAATTTCATGAGATAAGCACTATTACTATCTGTTCTACTGAGGAGAAAAAAAATACTGTTATCATCCTTACGTTCCTGACAAAACCTTTGCTCGCAGAGGTGAAATAATTTGTCGGAAGTAGAAAGTGGCAGAGCCACAACTTAAATTTGGGTCTGTCCGATTCCAAAGCTTGTGCTCATAATGTCTACATTATAGATATAACAGATGAACACAATATTTGCCCAATCTGCATGAACTGAATCATATTTTCAAACAAGATATTGGAATCCAGAGTCTAACAAAAAACTTTCTCTATTTAAAAAATGTACTTACATGAATATACATGAAACCTTTTACAAAGGCATAAACATCAACTAGATATTGCTGAACATTCAACAACTTTTACAGTGTAAAAAGAAATTGGAAACATAAAGGAAAAAGGAGATATGATCTATATCTGTAGGTGAATATGATTAATCAAAATGATCAGCCTTAAAGTGTGTCCTTTAATTTTAAGTGAAAAAACCCTTCAATAGTTTGTGAATATATTTATGACCTCTAGTGTTCTGAGAAATCAAGCTATTAAATTGCAGCTCTCAGACTATAAAGGCAAAATACCCAACGTTTTATCAGTTGAACGTCACCTGCCAACTTTTCTGTCTTGAAGCATTTGTGGGAGTTGGAGTGTGTGTACGTGTGTGTGTGTGTGTCTGTGTGTCTGTGTGTGTTCTTCACGGCAGGAGGACAAATTTATCTTGGAAATATAATGGTTCCCAGATGTTTGTTTTTCAAACAAAAGAAAAAAGAAGTTGAAAAGTGGTGATAGCCAGGTATTTGTCTCTGAAGTGAGAATGATATGATTCCACTTGGAGTTCATTGTCACAAAAGTTCCTTTTGTCTGAGAAATTTTTCAGCACTGTGTCTATGGCTTTAATTAAGAGATATCGCTGATCACTTATTGATTTTGTTACAAGAGAGGAACTTCTCTAGCTTCTCTGTGCTTTATTGTGCCGATTGCTTTGTATGCATCACAGTAAAAACATATAAAGGACCACTGGCAATGTGTTGATTAGTATCTACTGGATTTTAGAATCCACTGTATTTTATATCCATTTCTGTATGCCACTGAGTATCACTGTTTAGAAAGTTTTGTAGGATTTTTATGTTTTGAAGTATAAAGGTATTTGATTCAAAAACCATTTTCTTTAAGAAGAAGGCCATACAATGTTAATTGACATCAGAAATGAATATTCTTACCTTTTCTGTGAGACTAAATTTTTGAATATTTTAAATATAAGGAAATGTCCCCTGAATTTAGGGAAGCCACACATAAATCAGTTCTTCTAATTACCTTTATTAGTTCGTTTGTTCATAGATTTGTGGCAAGTTCTCTAGAATCATATGAGCTGAAGTATAGGTCATTGACTCAAAATCTGAAATACGATATGCACGTGGGATTCTTTAAATAGTTGTTTGAGTCTGTCTTCAAGTGACATCTGACAAAACCTAACTGGTTGTGGGGCAAAACCAAAAAACACTCTACTACAAAATCTTGACCACTTCACTCCACACCCATTTAATCATGCACACATTCTGTACCTCTCTTCACCCTATCTGGAAAAAAAAGATAAATATGGCTCTAAAATGCAACTTCTGTATTTAAAGAATAGCCAGAGTAATAAGAAGCTGTACAGTGTGCCCTCAGCTGACTTGGAGATTAATGGGAATGCCAATACACACACACACACACACACACACACACAGAGACACACAAACAGACACACACACACGCACACACACAGAGGATCCAAAAAGAGGTGTGGAAAGGAAGTTTCTCTGTACAAAGGATCTGCCAATCTGTGAAAGCGCTCTCCTGTCTTACAAAGGCCAAAACTCTGCTGATGAAAAAGTAGAACTGTTCCGAGAATGCTAAATGAACCACAGTTGTTCCCCTGAATTATCTGGATACTTATTCACCTCTCTGAGTGTCCAGTTTACACCCCATCACATGCCCACCAGGCCACTCCCGGGTGGCTCTTGTCCCTCCGGGCGTCCGGCGCTCCTGCTCCCTGCGCGCCAGGGTCAAGTTCCCCCGCCGAGCCCGGGCGGTAGGGCCCACGCCGCTCTTGGGCCCCCGGGCATTGGTCACTATAAGCTGAGCAGCGGGACACAAACGAAGAGTCTGAGCCTCCAGGCGGGATACCGCGGAGTCCTCTGAACTTTGCGCCCACGGCGAGGCGGGGGCCGAACCTCGCGCTGCGCCGGGGCTCTCGCGCGGGTTCCCGGGGAAGCGCGAGGACAGCGGGTCTCCGCGACGGGGGCACCGCTCAGCCTGCGGCTCCTTCCCGGCACCAGCCGCCCCGCAGCCGGGAGCGGGCGCCTAACCCGGAGCACGGCCGGCCGCCCAGCTCTTCCCGGCGGCCCCGCGCACCCTGCGGGAGGAGCCGGCCGCCGTGACGCGTCAGGGAGGAAGCGCCAGCGCCCGGCGGCCCTGCCGGGAAGGAGGAAGCGCGAGTGCGCTCGGCTCCGCGCCCGCCGCGCGGGGAGGCAGCACCGCGGAGCCGGGTAGGTGCGGAGCCGCCGGGACCCGAGGCGGGTGGGCGGGCGGCAGGGTCCGCGCGCGTCCGGGCCGCAGTCGGGCCCCTCTGGCATATGAGACGGGGCGGGGCGAGGGGTGCCCGGGCCTCGCCTGCTGCCTCTTCCCGGAGCAAACGTGACTTTCCCGGGTCCCCTGGCAGCGCCCCCTCCCTCAGCCCGGGAACCTCCGAGTTGGTCGGAGGGGAAGAGCCATACCCCCGGCCCAGCCTTCGGCTCTGAGAGTTTGTGGTCTTTGTTTCCTCGAGGTGAACTCAGATTCTGCCTTCTGATTCCTAAACGCCCGAGTGGTGTCTTGGGGGGCGGATGTTGTTAACCCGTGAGCGGCTTCGGAGCGTAGAGGAGCCGGGAACCGGGGGGTGGGAGATCCCACCCACGCCACAACCTGAGGTCAGGAGTGGATGCGGGTCATCTGTGAGCATCCGGGATGGAGGAGGCCTCGGGAGCGGAGGGCATGGAAATCATTAACCTGTTGTCAGCGGACCTGTAGTCTGCGACTTCCCGTGCGTGGCTGCCCTTTATGTTCTCTGTGATTTGATCCCCTTCTATGCCTTTGAAAGTGCATCTGGCTCTATTGATTCCCACATTAGCATTGGTATGTGCCATCTAGAAATGCTTTGAGATTTTTAGATTCTGTCCTTTTCAGTGGTGGTTACTTGGAAAGATAGAAAAGAGAATTCATCTCTTGAGACTTAAACTTTTTCATTATTTAATTTTGCGGTGATCTCTGAACCATGATTAGAATTTCAGTTCTGCTCAAGACTCTGTAGGGTACACTCGAGGTGCAGGAATAAATACAGAGCACGACAGTTTCTAAAGCTTTATCAAGGTAAAAAAAATAGTAGACCGTTGTGTATTTTGACTCTCTACTTTGTCACTAGGTTGATAATTCACCTGGCCAATCTGGGAAGTGCTTTATTTATTTATCAAACACTTAGGTAGCTCTTACATGTGTTAGGCTCTTTCTAAGTGCTTTATAAATATTAACTCAAATTATTAACTCAAAATGTTAAATTATAGCAGTTCTAACAATGAAGAGGCTATGCATACTTCAGTTCCCTGAATGTCATTGCAAGAGCTAGAACCATTAGAGGAAGTTTCAGGCATATTTTAGGACTGGGTGTGCCTTCTGGCCCTCTCTGCTTCCAGGCCTGTAAGCAAGCCACCACCCCTCCACTCCCTGGGGGAAGGGAGTCTGGAGCCATGGGAGTGAGACCTCTTCCTTGCAGATCTCTGGCCACATCCCTAGCATCTTCCATAACATGGTCTTTCTCATCTGCCATAGTGCCCATCCTTAGCTAACTCTGGAGAGACCAGAACTTCCCCCTTTCTTCAAGTGCCACTGCACTGAGGCTAATTTTGTTTCCTTCCCGATATGTTTGACAATTGATTTGACTGTAGCTTATATTTGAGGGTCAGATTGAACTTGAAATATACCATAAAATAGAACATTTTTGTTTGAACACATCAATGTAACAAATAATGCTTTGTAGTTTTACTGCCATTTGCTGCAGGTAACATTGAGTTGATGGATCAACCTTCTAGGTAACCATTTTGTGATTTGCAGATCTGTAGAGAGAATATTTTCCAGGATTAAGTGTCCTCTTCAAATGAGTGCCTTGGCCTGATGGCCAGATTGAGACCCAAAATGGTGAATAAAACAAACACGGTTCTTGTCATTATGGTGATTATGAATCTAATGTCAAAATCTGCACATCATACTAGCTTTCTCTCTCTGTTTCATATATTTAAATTTCCAGGGAGATGATTAAATGACACTCTAAGCCTTATTTAATAAGATTATGAAGTGTCTCCTGGAAGCAGGAAGGCTCACTTTCCTGTGATATAATTTATGGCACACAGACATTCACGAATTCAATCCAGCCAAATGACAACTAACACTTTCATGGTTTACAGAGTCCTTCCAGGTATACTTATTTGCTCTTCAGAGGGTCCTTGTGAGGTTGGTAGCCATTTTTTATTCCTGTTTTTATAGATGAAGAAACTGAGGCATAGAAATATTAAAATGCTTTAGCCAGGATGGCACAGCTGGTAAGAGGCAGAGCTTGAATGGAGAGCAGGTGTGTGGACAGTGTCTGGCACATGCCAGCCTGATAATAAACATTTGTGGAGTAAATGATTCCCAATGACTTCAGATTTCTTGCTATTTCAAAACATTATGCCTCTCAAACCCCATAGTTGATTTGTGCCTAAGAGATTGCCAGGCCTAGTCCAATGTTTCTCTGTTATTTCAAACAGTATCTGCTACAACATATTTTCTACAAAAGGGATGAGATGGAATGCCCTTTGGACTCATTTCTTGGGACTTAGCATCTCTGTTTTTTTTTTTTTTAATTAATTTATTTGGCTGCGTGGGGCCTTAGTTGCAGTACGCAGGATCTTCCTTGCAGCATGCAGGATCTTCTAGTTGCAGCATGCGGGATCTAGCTCCCTGACCAGGGATCGAACCTGGGCCCCCTGCTTTGGGAGCGTGGAGTCTTAACCGCTGGACCACAAGGGAAGTCCCTCATCTCTGGTTTTTGAAAAAACAAATAGGTTTGTTATTTTTTTCCCTTTCTCAAGCATCCTACTTTTTTCCTCTGAATTGGAGAGAGTTTAGATTGGGCACATAGATTTCGTGTTTGTATTGACAGCTTTCTTGTCTCTCCCTGCTCATTTAAGGTCATTTTTAAGGACTACAAATCACTGTAGGTTTTCAATGTAAGTGAAATGATTCAGCTACCTAGATTTATGATCAAGTTCACATACAGTGACCATAGGTATTGTAATTTTTTTTGAAGTGTATGACATCACTACTGTGTTTTTTGAAGTATTGCAATTACTTTAATATAAAGGGTCTTTTAAAAAACAACAACAACAAAAAAATCCCTCAACTTTTTATCCTTCAAATATAACTCTCTGTATCCTAAAGTATGTTACCTCCAGATGGATTACCTTCAGTGAGAGAGGTCAATATGGCCATCACCTAGTGGGAGGAATTGGGAAGGGCTATCGAGAAAAACGAGAGATGGAGTGGCCCTTCCCATGAGGGATACTAGATGGTAGGAAACCCGTAATGAAGCCAGACCGAGTCATCTGCCTGTCAGCCTTCTGCGTGGGGGTGGAATAAAATACTTTTGAAACCTGCCTTGTTTCAGAAACCACTTTACCTTTTCCAATCCTCAGGGTTGGTTTTTTTTTTTCTCTTTTAAAAAAATTCATGTAAATTACTGACTAAACTGCTGATTCATGAAACTCAAATTATGTAACACATTATTCCTGACAGAAACAGCTCCCACATTATTTTAAGGGACGCAGTGTCTCTGTTTTCCTTTACCTATTGCATTCCTTATAGTGGAATCTTTGTTCTCATTTCACTTTTTAAAACATTTCATGGAGAAAGGTGGTGCCGATTCTACATCTTGTAGTTCATGTCAAAGTAATTTTAACTCCATACTAACTTTGAGTTAATTGTCATTGCTGAAGAAGACAACATGGAAATCCGATATCGGAGGCTAACTCAGAGCATCAACCGGTCAAATGTTATTGCCTTTCTGAAGCTGAGCCAGGGAGTTTTCAAAGGGAATTAGGGCAGTGTACAATATTCTTACCCTTGTCCAATTTCTCAGGGCCTTTCCTGTTTCCTGTGGGTCCTGAAGACCTGCCTTAGTTCTTCTCGTTGTAGCCACTATTTCTTCTGTTGATATTATTCAACACCAAAATCTGTTTTCCTTGGGTGGGTGCTGGGGGTGAGTGAAAGAAGGGTTATTATGTAAGGGGAATTGTTGTAGGGTAAGAGATTGATACTATGTAAGATGGAAAATGGGAGATGTGTGGGTGAAGTAAGAGATGTTAGTGCGATCTCATGGTGGAGGATTCATGCAGAGGGCTGCTCTGCCTCCTTCCACCGGGCCGTGAATATAGGGAAGACAAATATGGGGTCACCTATATGGGATCATAGAAACATCTCTTGGTATATGATATTGGCGGGCAGGGTTCCTTTGTACCACCATGTGTAGAAATGTCATTATAGGCAGCTGTTTCTTCAGGCTGCAAAATGAGTTTGTTTGCAGATAATTAAAATGTAAAGAGTTGGTTTAGTGGCTTTTAACTTGAGAGGAGGGATGATTTGATAGGCTTTTGGTTGAGTAAAGGCTTGGATTTTGTACCTTTTTAAAGGCTTGCTCTTTTTGGAGAATGCCTATAATGTTGAGATAATGATGTCATTCTTTTCACTGTTTTGTGATTTTAAATAAATGACATTATGTTTACAAAGTATCTAGTAATGAATGTGGTTTGGGTTCATTTCTTCCATTCAGAGTCCTGATGTATTTGCTATGCCAGTCTATACCAAACTTTTTTTTCCTGTAGGTAAAATGAACTTCATATATAGTATATTCATATACAAAATTAGGCTCACTGGTGGACTAGCCAATCTACAGACTGCTGGATGAAAAGTCCTCAAGTACAGTGGGGCTTCACTAAGGAACTGATTGATTGCTTGCTTGAGCTGAAAAATGAGAAGGAACTTTATTACTCTAGTTATTTACCGCCCTGTTTTTAAAATAAAAATAGTAAGGCCAGACACTATCAAACTCTTAGAGGAAAACATAGGCAGAACACTCTAAGACATAAATCACAGCAAGATCCTTTTTGACCCATCTCCTAGAGAAATGGAAATAAAAACAAAAATAAACAAATGGGACCTAATGAAACTTAAAAGCTTTTGCACAGCAAAGGAAACCATAAACAAGACGAAAAGACAACCCTCAGAATGGGAGAAAATATATGCAAATGAAGCAACTGACAAAGGACTAATCTCCAAAATTTACAAGCAGCTCATGCAGCTCAATATCAAAAAAACAAACAACCCAATCCAAAAATGGGCAGAAGACCTAAATAGACATTTCTTCAAAGAAGATATACAGATTGCCAACAAACACATGAAAGAATGCTCAACATCATTAATCATTAGAGAAATGCAAATCAAAACTACAATGAGATATCATCTCACACTGGTCAGAATGGCCATCATCAAAAAATCTACAAACACTAAATGCTGGAGAGGGTGTGGAGAAAAGGGAACCCTCTTGCACTGTTGGTAGGAATGTAAATTGATACAGCCACTATGGAGAACAGTATGGAGGTTCCTTAAAAAACTAAAAATAGAACTACCATATGGCCCAGCAATCCCACTACTGGGCATATACCCTGAGAAAACCATAATTCATAATGAGTCATGTACCACAATGTTCATTGCAGCTCTATTTACAATAGCCAGGACATGGAAGCAACCTAAGTGTCCATCGACAGATGAATGGATAAAGAAGATGTGGTACATATATACAATGGAATATTAGTCAGCCATAAAAAGAAATGAAATTGAGTTATTTGTAGTGAGATGGATGGACCTAGAGTCTGTCATACAGAGTGAAGTAAGTCAGAAAGAGAAAAACAAATGCCGTATGCTAACACATATATATGGAATCTAAAAAACAACAAAAAAAAATGGTCATGAAGAACCTAGGGGCAAGATGGGAATAAAGACGCAGACCTACTAGAGAATGGACTTGAGGATATGGGGAGGGGGAAGGGTAAGCTGTGACAAAGTGAGAGAGTGGCATGGACGTATATACACTACCAAAGGTAAAATAGATAGCTAGTGGAAAGCAGCCGCATAGCACAGGGAGATCAGCTTGGTGCTTTGTGACCACCTAGAGGGGTGGGATAGGGAGGGTGGGAGGGAGGGAGACGCAAGAGGGAAGAGATATGGGGATATATGTATATGTATAACTGATTCACTTTGTTATAAAGCAGAAACTAACACACCATTGTAAAGCAGTTATACTCCAATAAAGGTGTTAAAAAAAGTAAAATAAAATAAAATAAAAATAGATCAAAGTTAACTTAATCTGTTTTCTAACTCAGCATCCACACATACAAACAAATATATATATATAGGACCAAGATACAGACTATATAATCTAAGGCACATATATATTATATATATGACCAGCTAAAAGGAAATATAGGAATCATATTCTTAGTTTCCTAAGAAAACACGATACGTCATCTTTTTTCTCATTTTAATTTTACTTTTATCTCTTATGTTTTCTAAATATTATTTTTAATTAAAAAGGTATGCCTTAAATTCGAGCAATTGAGAAGTGTATGAACTAAAAAATAAATCCTCTCCACTGTAATCTTACCTATGGAGGTAACCACAGCTGGGCTTTTATATCCTGGACTTTGCTCCATGCTTATCTTATATAAATTTGTGTATCTGCAAATATACATGACGTTTTAAAAAATGGGACTCATTCTACACAATTTGTCCTTATATCTCTTATTTAACACTTTATCATGGACATCTGTAGTGCTACATCATTGGTTTTGACAGCTGCATAGTATTCCACTTTGTAGTTAATAATTTATCCATTTTGTATTTCTATTATCTATATGTTCTTTTGTATCTTTTAAAAAATATTTAAATCACCAAAGTAATATTTTTAAGAAAAATTAAAAGAAGAAAAGAGAAAATAAGAATCATCAGTAAACCTACCACTCAATAATCACTATTAGCATTTTAGAGTATATCCTTCTAAACTTTCATTTGTGTGTGCATATCCATATTTCCAATGACATTAAAATTTTTCTCTTACGTGGGCTTGCTTTGTTGGTTAGAGAATCATGTTTATTTAGTCAACCAACATCATAGATTCCAGGCACTTTTAAACCAGTTATTTTACTATATTTCCTGGCCACCTGTCATTCCCCAAATCTGGATAGCACTACTGGAAATTTGTACTACTGCTCATAAAGGGGATGAGGTGAGGGTGTGTGGATGGACAAATCCATTCAAATCAGCAAAAAGCATATATCCTTTTGATGGAGGTCAGTAAATATTCTATTTTAAGTATATCTAAAATATAAGATATTTAAGAAGAGAAATGATAGAATATTCATATATCATAGATTATGATCACTAAAGGAAAAGCAGAAATAATGGACCTGGACGAAGGAAAAAGTGTTGAATTCAGTTAAAAATTAGAACAGTTGAACTTCAGATGTTTTGAAATAGTCTCCTAATGATAAGTACATAGTTTGGAGTAATTGGTTTAAGAAAGTTCCCTCCAATGGTAGGAATAGGTGACCTTGAAGTTTCTTGTGATCCTCTTATAGGCTATCTCAGAGTTAGTAACACTTGATTTAGTATTATTTCTTGCATACAACTCTCAAGTTACTAACCCCACCAGTTTTTCCAGACAGCATCTGTCTGGGCTAATCTCTCCACGCCCTTTTTCTTCTCCCACAGCACATGTGCACAGGCTGTCGCCCACACTTTTCTCCTATATCCTTTTGTGGCTTTCCTCCACTTTCTGAGAGCTTAGTCCCCCTTTTAACCTTGTTCTTTTTTCCTCTTCTTCCAGCTTTTGCTTTAAGAAAATTTCTCTCTGTCCTTTCTCCATCACACTCTCTTCATTTTGGTCTTGAGCAAAAAAGATACTAATCATGGTGATACAGTTAAGAACAAGCCTTTAATAAGGAAAAGGAAAGCTTTTAGTTTTGGAGTTTGAAAGGTAGATATTATAAAGAACTAGTGGTTGAGAATACCCAGTAATTCCTTTCAAAATTTCCACAGAAGTCTCCACCCACCTCCTCACCTCTAAATAAGCTGTTTTTCTTTAAGCATTGGCATGTATGATAAAATTTTAAACCGTTTATGTATATATTTTTTGGTTCATGTCACTGCAGTAGCATTGTTTTATGCTATTTTTTCCCCCCATTGAAGATGTTAGATTGAGTAGAGTGTGTTTTGGTCTTGAAAGCTCACTTCTAGATAAAATCACTGATTCCTTCAGAAAATACATCTGAAGTTCTAGATCTCTGGTTTAAAAACAATCTCTTTGTTTTTAAGTAAGTTTAAGACTAAGAAGGTTATCTTAGACCAGAGGTTAGCAGTCTTTGAGAAATGGTGTATCAAGGTTCCAAACCCTTTTCTTCCAGACTTTCATCAGCAGAGAAATGCATTGGTGAGAAGCACATGTAGATCAGACTTCCATTCTTGGGAATTAGAGAAGAAACAATGCTGGCTGCAGGAGTATTAGGGTGTCCTTGGGGACTCTCTCAAGAGGTACATGTTGGGGATCAAGCCCAGGTAGCTGAGTTCATACCAACTTCAGCTCACCTGTAAAGGTGCTTGGGGCAAACATTATGAGGAGCTCAGTACCAAGGCAATAGATACTTAGGTTACCCTGAGAGTAAAGGCCTATTTTTTCATAAACATGAATGAAAAAGGTTTTGAAAAGACATTTTTATTCTGCTTCCAAACAACATGGTACTAAAATTGATGATGGCTTAAACATGAAAGCACTGTATTATTTCCTTATTTGAACCTGGACCACTGTTAGTAAACACTCAGAAGTTAAGATTATACTATAATTTTTAAAAAATGGTTCTTGGTTTTGTAGTTCTAAGTGTACATAGTTGTGCATAGTTTACATTTTTTTAGCCCATTTTGACATCAGTACCTTTCTTTTTTCTAATTCATCTCCTTTTACCCCCACTCTGTCTTCTCATGAATATTTGGTTTAATTTATTTTTTTGTCTGTAGGAAATGATTTTTTTTTATTTAATGGAAGTTAAGATTCTCCAATATTTTAGCAGAGAAGAGTTTTTAAGAGATTTATAAGACTATGCCCCTTTTCCCCCTTGATTTTTGTCTCTGCCATAGATTTCCTTTATTTCAAATTCCTACTAACATTAACATCATTTCTTTCTTTTTTTTTTAAATTTTATTTATTTTTGGCTGCGTTGCTGCATGCGGGCTTTCTCTAGTTGTGGTGAGTGGGGACTACTCTTCATTGTGGTGTGCGGGCTTCTCATTGCGGTGGCTTCTCTTGTTGCGGAGCACAGGCTCTAGGCGTGTGGGCTTCAGTAGTTGTGGCGTGCGGGCTCAATAGTTGTGGCTTGTGGGCTCTAGAGCGCAGGCTCAGTAGTTGTGGCGCGCGGGCTTAGTTGCTCTGCGGCATGTGGGATCTTCCCGGACCAGGGCTTGAACCCATGTCCCCTGCATTGGCAGGCAGATTCTTAACCACTGCGCCACCAGGGAAGTCCCTATTTGTCTTTTTGATGATAGCCATTTTAATAGCGGTAAGGTAGTATCTCATTGCGGATTTGATTTGCATTTCACTGATGATTAGTGATGTTGAGTATCTTTTCATATGCCTCTTGGCTATGTGTATGTCATCTTTATAAAAGTGTCTGTTTGGGTCCTCTGCCCATTTTTTAATTGGGTTGTTTGTTTTTTGATGTTGAGCTGTATGAGTTCTTTGTATATTTTGGATATTAACCCCTTATCAGATATATCGTTTGCAAATATTTCCTCCTATTCAGTAGGCAGCCTTTTCATTTTGTTGATAGTTTCCTGCCCTGTGCAAAAGCTTTTTAGTTTGATGTAGTCCCATTTGTTTATTTTTGCTTCTATTTTAAATGAGGTTTCCTTTATTCATTTTCACACTTTCATTGGAACATTTTAGGATAAAATTTTGCCTTTGAGATGCAGAATGATATATATAAGTTGCTACTTCTGTGTAGAAGAATAAGAAAAAATATATTTTCGCTTTGTCCAAGCATAAATAAGGATACCTAAGAGATTAACAGTGTTTCTGTCTATTTTGGGGATTGGGTAATGAGAACTGGGTGGGTGGGGACAGGAGTGGGAACAGACTTTTCACTGAGTCTCTTTTATATTTTCTTTGTTTTTTTAACCAGGTGAATATATAAACCACTGTAAAAATAGTTTTAAAAATTATGTCTGTTGGGTTCCTTTACTTTAAAAAACTTAGATCTATATATTTCTGTTGTCCCTTTTCCATATGTCTTTAGTAAAGTTTTGTTCGTTTGTTTGTTTTTTAAGAATGCACGTGTAGTCTAGTCTCAAAGGATTAGTAGTATTTTGCAGGCATCTTGACCTGGCTTTTATCCGCTTCATCAGAGCTCTCAAGTGCTGTGACTAAATTCATTATGAAGCCTTCCCTTAGGAAATTCTGATACTGCAAATATGGCCAAACCTTGAGTTATTGTTGGCTTATTCGAAGAACTATTTAACTGAAATTGTCTGCAGTATTCTACCAACTGGATATTCAGTTTTTCCTAATAAAACTGTTAGATAATACCAGTATAATTAGTGTAAAGTTAGTTGAATCCCCCCCCTCCGCCCCCCGCCAAGGTATCTTGTATCTTATCATCATGGTTATAATTCCCCTACTTAAAACTATATGAGTTTGGTGCTTTTAGAAAATAAAGGTTGGTTTACTTGTAGTTTTCAGATAATTCTGCTCTTTTCAGTACATGCTAAACCAAATAGTTTCGTTCAGCACGATTTTTGCAGTTTTTGAAGAGCAAGGAGGTCTAACATTTATTTTGTACCTACCATGTGCCGGGTGCTTTAGAGACTTTATTTTGTTAAATACTCATAATAACTCCGTGGTGTAGGTGGTAGTTTCATTTTACAGATGAGCAAATTAAGGTTTAGTGAGGCTTTGAAGGTGGCCATGTGTGGCCAACACGGGGCAGAGCTGATCTGATCAGGTCTACCTGGCTTTACCAGGGGGTCCCCTGTGCCTTTGAGAAGGGGGTAAAGGCTGACTCCCCTCAAAGCCCCTCATCAGAAAGAACAGGCAGAATTGATTTACAGGTAACTCTGATTACCATCTGCTGATGAGGCCATGGTTAAATGAGTTTTGAAAACTGGCCTTTCATTTTTACTTTATGGTTCTGAGATGATACTAATGTTTTAATCTAGAAACTGCTGCCAGGCTTCAGGAAGGAAGCTGACTGAAAATGTTTTAAATATTGTATATTTCTTCCCTAATAGAAAAGAGCTTAAAATTCTAAATTTAATTGCTGGATATGTTAAATTTTCTGAACCTGTAGAATTTGAATGTCTTATGTTTTATCTGCAGAGCTGTCAAATTCCTTCTGTTAGCAAGCAGTGTCCAATGAACTTTGCCAACACTGACAAATGCTGTTGTCATATTCTGAAATCCCTTAATGGTGATAACCAGCCCTGTTTATATTAATCCTTGGAAATAGAGCCATCAGCCGGTACAGTCTATCATTTTGCTGATTTTTGTTGGGTATTAGCTAACGCAAGTATATTGTGTCTTGGCAGATAGTGGGATGAGCTCTTGTTAACTAAGTAGGAATGAAAGAACATTTTAGGTCTGAATTCCTATGATTCTGTTATGTAATAAAATATATTTATGTTCTGGGCAAAGATTGTGAGAAAGATACTGAGGAAATTCAAATGACTAGAAAAGTTTAAAATGTCACAGAAAGTGAATGGAGAAGACAGAATAAACCCATAGCATACAGTGGAGTCTCTTACACTTAATACAATACATTAAAGAGAAAAGCAGCTTTATTGAGACTTAACTGATATGCCATTAAATTCATCTTTTTAAAGTGTACAAGTCAGTGGTTTAGTCACAGAATTGTGCAGGCATCATCACTATCTAATTCCAGAACGTTTTCATCATCCCCCAAAGAAACCCTGGACTCATCAGCAGTCACTCATCCCTCATTGCCCGTCTACCTGTTCCCATCTCCCCCCAGCCTCTGGCAATGATGAATCTACTTTCTGTATATATAGATTTGCCTATTCTGGATATTTCATAAAAAGTGGAATCTTATGGGAATTCCCTGGCAGTCCAGTGGTTAAGACTTGGCACTTTCACTGTTATGGCCGGAGTTCAGTCCCTGGTCAGGGAACTAAGATCCCTCGAGCCGTGACCAAAAAAAAAAACAACAACAACGTGGAATCTTATGATATGTGGTCTTTTGTGACTGGTTTATTTCACTTGGCATAATGTTTTTAAGGTCCATCCACATTGTAGCATGTAGTACTTCATGTCTTTTTATTGCTGAAAAATATTCCATTTTATCAGTGTACCATATTTTGCTTATTCATTCATCTATTAATGGACAGTTGGGTTGTTTCCACTTTTTGGCAGTTATTAATAATGCTGCTGTGAATATTCATGTGCAGGTTTTTGTATGGACATCTGCTTTCATTTCTTTTGGGTGTATAGCTAGCAGCAGAATTGCTGGGTCATGTGTAACTCAGTTTAGCTTTTTGAGGAATTGCCAAACTGTTTTCCAGTGTCTGCACTATTTTACAATCCCACCAGTAAGGTAAGAGGGTTCAAATTTCTCCAGATCCTCACCAACACTTATTGTCTGTCTTTTTGGACTTTAGTCATTTTAGTGGGTGTGAAGTGGTATCTCATTGAGGTTTTGATTTTCATTTTCTTAATGACTAATGATATTGAGCATCTTTCATGTGCTTATTGATCATTTGTAACCTTCTTTGGAGAAATGTCTTTTCAGATATTTTTTAATTGGGTTATTTGTCTTTTTTTGCTGAATTGTAAGAGTTCTCTACATATTCTGGATGCACATTATATGATTTACAAATATTTCTTCCATTTTGTAGATTTTCTCTTTCACTTTCCTTATGGTTTCCCTTGAAGCACTAAAGTTTTTAATTTTGATGAAGTCCAGTTAACTTATTCTTCTGTCACTTGTGCTTTTGGTGTCATGCCGTTCATCTAAGAAATTATTGCCTAACCCAAGGTCACAAAGATTTACTACTATGTTTTCTTCTAAGAGCTTTATAGTTTTATTTCTTACTTTCAGATCGTTGATCTGTTTTGAGTTAATTTTTCGTTATGGTGTGAGGTAGGGGTCCAGCTTCATTCTTTTGCACATGGATATTCAGTTGTTCTATCTTGGCATCCATGTCGAAAATCAATTGGCCATAAATGTAAAACTTTATTTCTGTACTCTCAGTTTTAGTCTATTCTATCTATCTTAAAAAAAAATTTTTTTTCAAGTATAGTTGATTTACATATTAGTTTCAGGTGTACAACATAGTAATTCAATACTTTTATAGATTGTACTTCATTTAAAGTTATTATAAAATATTTGTTATATTACATCCTGTATCTTATTTATTTTATACCTAGTAGTTTGTACCTCTTAATTCCTTTCCCCTATCTTTCCCCTCCTCCCCACTCCTCTCCCACTGGTAACCACTAGTTTGTTCTCTGTATCTATGAGACTGTTTCTGTTTTTTTGTATTCATTCGTTTATTTTATTTTTTAGATTCTGCATATAAGTGGAAAGCTCTGTCTTAATGCCAGTGCCATGCTGTGTTATCTTAGCTTAGTGTGGCTTTGTAGTAAGTTTTGGAACCAGAAAGTGTGAGTCCTCCAACTTTGTTCTCTTTCAAGATTACTCTCTTATTTTGGGTCAAATGCATTTCCATATGAATTTTAGGATCAGCTTGTCAATTTATGAAAAAATGGCAAGGAATTTTGATAGGGATTGCATTGAATGTGTAGATCAGTTTGGAGAGTATTGCCATCTTAACAATATTTTAGTCTTCAGATCCATGAACATTGGTTGTTTTTCCATTTATTAAGGCCTTCTATAATTTCTTTTAACAATGTTTTGTAGTTTTCAGTGTACAAGTCTTACACTTCTTTTGTTAAAATTTATTCCTAAGTATCTTATTCTTCTTGATGCTATTGTTAGTGGAATTGTTTTTTTAATTCATTTAATGTTTACTCATACTCCTGTATAGAAATACAATTGATTTTTTAATTGAGTATAATTTATATAACATTATATTAGTACAACAATTTTTGAATATTGATCTTGTATTCTTCATTCTTGCTGAACTTATTTATTAGTTTGAATAGTTTTTTGGTGGGTTCATTAGGATTTTTTACGCAGTCAGCCCTCCATATTTGGGAGTTTCGCATCCCCAGATACAGAGGGTGGACTGTATTCATGTACTATTCCATTTTATATAAGGGACTTTAGCATACAATTTCAGTATCTGCAGGGGCTCCTGGAACCAGTCCCTCACGGATACCAAGAGACAGCTGTATATAAGATCATATCATCTGCCCATAGAGATAGTTTTAGTCTTCCTTATCAATCTGAAAGGCTTTTATAATTTTTTTTTTCTTGCCTAGTTGCTCTGGCTAGAACCTTCAGTGTTAAAGAGAAGTGAAGAGAGCTGATATGTTTGTCTTATTTCTGATCTCAGGGGAGGAGCATTCAGTCTTTCACCATTACATGTGATGTTAACTGTGGTTTATTTGTAGATGCCCCTTATTAGTTGGAGGAAATTCTCTTCTGTTTGAAGTTTGTTATGCTTTTATAATTAAAGAGTGTTAGATTTTATCAAATGCCTTTTCTGCATCTATTGAGATGATTGTGTGGTCTTTGTCCTTTATTCTGTTAATACAGTGTATTACATTGATTAGTTTTCAGATGATAAACCAACTTTGCATTCCTGGGATAAATCATATTTGGTCATGGTATATAATCCTTTTTATATGTTGCTCGATTTGATTTGCTGGTATTTTATTGAGGATTTTTGCACCTATATTGACCTATAACTTTCTTTTTTTGTGATATCTACATTTGGTTTTGGTATCAGGATAATACTGGCCTTGTTAGTTCCTTCCTTTTCTTTTTTTTTTGCGGGGGGTGGGGGTGGAGATTTTGTGAATGATTTATATTAATTCTTCTTCAAATATTTGGTAGAATTCACCAATGAAGCCATTTGGACCTGGGCTTTTCTTTGTGGGACTTTTTAATTTTTTTTCAGATTACTAATTCAGTCTCTTGTTATGTATGTACTCAGATAGGTTCTATTTCTTCTTGACTTAGTTTCAGTAGCTTTTTTCTTCCTACAAATTTGTTCATTTCATCTGGTTATCTAATTTGTTGGTATACAGTTGTTCATAGTATTCTTTTAAAATTCTTCTTACTTCTGTGAGGTTGGTAGTGTTGTTCCCTCTTTCATTCCTTATTTAGTAATGAGTCTTTTCTCTTTTATTCTCGATCAGTCTAGGTAAAGGTTTACCAATTTTGTTAAATTTTTTCCAAAGAAGCAACTTTTGTTTCCAGTGATTTTTCTCTATTGTTTTTCTATTCTCTTTCATTGATTTCTGCTCTAATCATTATGACTTTCTTCCTTCTGTTTGCTTTGGGTTTAGCTCTCTTCCTTTTCTAGTTTCTTAAGGGGGAAGGTTAGGCTGTTATTCTGAAATTTTTTTTTCCTTTGATATAGGCATTCATGGCTATAAAATTCCCTCCAAACATTACATTAGCTGAATTCTGGAATTTTTGGTGTGTTATGTTTTCATTTTTATTCATTTGAAAGTATTTCCTAACTTCTCTTGTGATTTTTTTTTTCTTTGACTCATTGGTTACTTACGAGTGTGTTAATTTCCACATATTTGTGAATTTACCAAATTTCCTTTTGTTATTGCTCCCTAATTTTTAAAAAATTTATGTTTTATTGAAGTATAGTTGAATTACAATTTTGTATTAATTACTGCTGTACAACAAAGTGACTCAGTTATACATATAAATACATTCTTTTTCATATTCTTTTCCATTATGATTTATCACAGGATATTGAATATAGTCCCTGTGCTATACAGTAGGACCTTGTTTTTTATCCATTTTATATATACCAGTTTGCATCTGCTAATCCCAAACTCCCAATCCAACACTCTCCCACCCTCCTCCCCCTTGGCAACCACTAGTCTATTCTCTATGTCCCTGATTCTGTTTCCATTTTATAGATAGGTTCATTTGTGTCATATTTTAGATTCCACATGTAAGTTATATCATATGGTATTTGTCTTTCTCCTTCTGACTTACTTCACTTAGTATGATAATCTCTAGTTGCATCCATGTTGCTGCAAATGGCATTATTTTGTTCTTTTTTATGTCTGAGTAGTATTCCATTGTATATACGTACCACATCTTCTTTGTCCATCTGTCAGTGGACATTTAGGTTGTTTCCATGTCTTGGCTATTGTGAATAGTGCTGCTATGAACATATGGTTGCAAGTATCTTTTTGAATTAGAGTTTCGTCTGGATATACGCCCAGGAGTGGAATTGCAGGATCATACAGTAATTCTATTTTTAGTTTTCTGAGGAACCTCCATACTGTTTTCCACAGTGGCGGCACCAACTTACATTCCCACCAACAGTGTAGGAGGGTTTCCTTTTCTCCACACCCTCTCCAGCATTTGTTATTTGTAGACTTTTTAATGATGGCCATTCTGACCGGTGTGAGGTGGTACCTCACTGTAGTTTTGATTTGCATTTCTCTAATAGTTTATTGCTCTCTAATTTAAATCCATTGTTTTCTGAGAACATACTTTGTATGATTTCTGTCCTTGTAAATTTAATGAGGCCTTCTCATGGCCTAATATATAGACTATCCTAGAGAATGCTTTATGTGCACTTGAGAAGAATGTGTATTTTGCTTTTGTTGGGAGGAATGTTCCAGAGATATCTATTAGGTCCAGTTGATTTATGGTGTTGCTCACATCTTCTCTTTCCTTATTAATCTTCTGCCTGGTTCTTCCTCTTAATATTTTTAAACATTATTTTAATGTTTCATATTGGTATAAATATGAAAACTTGCTATCAAGATAGAAGACTCAAATGCAAACTTATAATGTTGTTTTAGTGGGCTATTTAAACAGAATTAAATTAGAAAATTATTTACTTTCAAATTTTAAATTTAAATGTAACTTTAGTTCAGTGCTGTTTTCTCAGGTCCATGATTCTTTTGTCTATATGCGATAGGATTTGCTAGTAAAGTGCTCTGGAATGTTTTTGAAACTGTATTGACACTCATCTCAAATAAATGAACATTCCTGTTTGATCAACTTATTTGTTAGGAATTAAAAGTTTATTTGCTAATGTGTGGTTGAGATGACAGCTCCAAAAAAAGTAACAAATAGTACTACATCTTCATGGTAACCAGAATTGGTAAATGGTTAAATTTTCTTTCCTGTATTTCATGGTAACATTATTTGATCCGTACCTCCAAGAATTCTATGAAATATGCATTTCAAAATTTGCAATGGTAGAGAGGCCATGTGAGATCCAGTTAGCAGAGGCAATTTAAAATGTTTCTACATATGAATACCAGTAAATTATTTTCCTCAACTAAAAATACTTGGGCATTTTAGCACCATGTGTTTGTAAAGACAATATTTGACTTTGCCTTGTAGCACAAATAGAAATTATTCTGTATTTAAAAAATAAACTATTGTTTTGAAATTATAAAAAAACCCACATTTTAGTGTTGTTTTAAAAAAAAAAAACTGTATTTGTAGTAAGAGTGATCCCTCATTTAATGAATCCTGTCTTCTAACAGTGACCATTTTGGAAGGCCATTTGGCCTAGGTAGATAAAAGGAACGGGTCAGAACGTAGAGGAGAAATGCTACATCATTTCTAGGTTATGGTGGCAGGGGGTTACGGGGAACAGCAGTTCAGGAGAAAGCATTAATTGGAGAACAAACAACAACTACAGAAGAATCAAAAAGAATGTGATAGTGGAAAAAGTATAGAAGTAGAAGGAGGAGGAGGTAGCTGCAGAAGTCTTTATTGGTCCTTGGCAGAGAGGCCAGTACCCAGAAATGCATTCCTAGGCTTTCTAAATCTTTAACTACCTCTGGGAGGGAAATTCCTGAGAGTGAAGTGTGTTGTTGGAACACAGCCTATTCAGTAGTATAGTCATTGCAGTAATTGAATTACCTCTTTCCATTTAGTTCATGTGGCATATTCTCTTTTGGCAACATTGAATGTCCAAAGGAGTGGATGTGATTCTTTTATTAAGTCTTTTTAAATCTTTTAGCTGACTTAGGGAAGAGATGATAGATGTGAAAATGCCTGCCGTAGTTAAGGGCACAAAGTAGGAACTTGATAAACTTTGGCAGATACTAACTTGTCCATAACATTCTATAATATGTAGTAGCCTAGACTAGGGAATTTAGAAGGCCTAGGTTGTAGTGTTAGATCTACAACTAACTTGTGAAGTGATCCTTAGCAAGTGAGTTTATTTTCTTTGACTGTAAATTACCCAGAGTTCTTCTACCTCTTAAATCCTATGGTTCTATTAAATTCATCTAGAAAAAAAAGCTTTAAATAAAGATTATTCTTTTAATAGAGGTGGAAGTTTTTGTTTTTGTTCTCAACTTTTACAATTTTAACTAGGGTACACTACATGAATAAGATTCTTTAGAGCATTATCTAAAGCCAACCACTGATTTATTTGAAAACAAAGGGTTTCTTTGCAGTGTCATTTAGCCTGGCATTGCCATGAATCCAAGAATTATTCTGCACTAATCAGAGAACAGTAATGCAGTTGTACTTAAATTTAGAGTTCCACACAGCCATTCACAGAGATGAATCGAGGTGAACAAGTACTTCTAACTTAATTTGCAAAAATTCTAAATGTACTGGTGGAATTCACTGCAGGAATCATAGTGAAAAGTAGGTTGGGAGTGTGGCTAAGATCATGAGAGGCTGTTGGAGAAACTACTGCTGCTTTTTGTTATATTTGTCTTCTGGGTCTGTGTGATTTTTAATAAAAAAAATTAATGATAACGTAGGTTTTAGGAGCATTTTTACCATTTTGAAATGTTGACGTATGGTGTGACAGAGAATGAATTGTTGTGGTTGGTCACCTTTTCTTTTTTTTTTTGGCTGCGTTGCATGGCATGTGGGATCTTAGTTCCCCAAACAGGGATCAAACCTGCACCCCCTGCATTGGAAGCGCAAAGTCTGGACCATTGGACCCCCGGGGAAGTCCCACCTTTGCTTTTAAATGAAGCCAATGCCTGGCTTTAATAATGCTGTATGGAATCAAAATCAAATCAAAACTTTCTTGTTTTCCTTTACACTCACTGCATGCAATACTCTGACACTTATGTATTCTGGTTCCCAAATGTGTGGTAGTTTTTCCCACACCAGGCAATTCTGAGACACCAGCTGGGTGTCCTACAATTTAACTCAGTGCTGACACTGTCTACTTGGAGATCCCACAGGTTAAGGGCTCAATTCTGTATAACTGCACCCCTACCTTTTAACTGCCAGTCGCAAGTCCAGGTTGTTACCTGGGCTTCTGACCAAGGGCTATAAATCGATTTCGCACGACTTCTTCCTTGGTTTCAATTAATTTGCTAGAGTGCTCTCAGTACTCAGGGAAACAGCTTACTTACTAGATTACCAGTTTATTATAAAAGGATCTAACTCAGGAACAGCCAGATGGCAGAGATGCTTAGGGGAGGGTATGTGGGAAAGTACAAGGGCACTTCCAGGTGTGCCACTCTCTCCACACCTCCAGGTGCACCAACTTGGAAGCTCTCCAAGCCTCTCCTTCTGGGTTTTTATGGAGGCTTCGTTATGTAGGCGTGGTTGATTAACTCATTGACCATTGATAATTGGTTCAACCTCCAGCCCCTCTCCCCTCCCCAGAGGTGGGGGAAACTAAAAGCTCCAACCTTCTAACTAATCAGATTGGTTGCCCTAGCAACCAGTTCCCAGCCTTAAATTACCTAGGGGCTTTCTAAGAGTCACTGTGTTAACATAAAGTTAGGTGTGACTGAAAGAGGCTTATTATATGAATAACAAAAATACCTATTTCACCTTTATTTCTCTTATCACTTAGGAAATTCTAAGGGTTTTAGTTCTGTGCCAGAAACAGATGGACGAAATATATCAATATCTGTATCTAATCTTAATATAAATCACAATATCATAGTCGTATACCTTGTTTAAAAATTATTAAAGTTATGAGAACTAAATATTTTTCCGCCTCTATTAAAAGAATACACTTTAAATATCCATTTGAGGTTTCATGGGAAAACCAGGAGGCAAGTCATCTAAGTGTCCTGTAGGGTTTTCTTTTTTTAAATTTTAAACTCTTACTATTAAAGTTCATTTACCATAATTCTGTGTACATTGCCTTAAGTTCAGTTTTAAAAGGAGGGAAAAGTGGAAAACAAGTTGCGAAACACTGAGGATGTTGGTAATGAGTCATTATGGTTTATTGTGTAAGTATGTACAGAAATGGGAGGATCTGTCAGGTGTACAGCTCTCCTAAAACGACAGATTCCCCAAATCCTTAATGAAAAGGATGGTGTATATGTTCAATGGAAGTCTCTTCTCATGCACTTTCTAATCATTAAAATATAAAGATTGGGTCACTTGGAAAAGGTTTTGGGTAAGTGATTGTGTCGAAGGCTAGGTATTTGTAGGGTAATTCTGCTCTACCCTGGTCAGCATTTGCTCTTAAGCCTTTCTAGGACCCACCTGATCTAGCCCTATTTTAGTGGATAGTATTGACTTTCAGACTTAACTTTTCCTTGTGTAAAAGCAAGGAGCACTTTCTCATTTCATCTGAGGTAGTTAGCTACAGACTTAACATTTTCAGCTTAAAAAGCAATTTTAATTTAATGTCTGTCATTAAAGTTTACCACTCAGGTTTCAATTTTTATGTTTCCCTTATAATTAAAGCAGAATGAGTCTTTGGACTGTGGCATTTAATAGAACCTTTAGTCAAGCTTTAGTGTAATATGTAAAAATAAAATATTTATTTAAAATATGTATGTTATAAAATGGAATGAATGTCATCGACAGGCATTGTTGTGTATAGAAGTAGCAGGTTGCCTCTGGTGACTCATCTATTTTCAGCTCCTGTGAGAGATTATACTAATAGTGGTTAAGAATGGGGGTCTGGATTCACCCAGACCATAGTTCAAATAGGTGTTCATTCATCACTTATAAATTAGTTTCTTCACCGGTAGAATAGGCATAGTAATAGGACATAACTCATAGGGTTTGAAATAAATAATGCTTGTAAAGCACTTAACACAGTGCTTGTGATATGGTAGGTAACTCAGTAAATGTCAGTAATTGATAACATTTTGAATGGATAACATTTTATGGCCTTAACTTTCTTTTTTTGTTAATTACTTCAAAGGAAGACCACAGCTTCTCCTTCATTAAGTCCTAAGAAGCTGTGGTCTTCCTTTGGACTCACAGTCATTAAGCTCCTCCTAAGGGAGGAGGTCTGGAGAATCTGGAGAAAGGATTCTTTAGAGATGATCAAGGTGATAACGCCATGCCCCCAATGTGTCTCCAGGTGTCTGACTTCAGCCCATTGCCTTCTTTGAGCTACACTCGCTCTCTATGGGTGATTAAAGTTACACTTCCTGGTTTACATGCCTCTTGTGCTGACGACTCCCAAGTCCATGATTCCTGTCCTGACCTTTATACCTTGCCCTTCAGACTGATAGATATGTCCGTTGCCTACTACTAGATTAGCAGCTTCCCATAGTGCTACCCTACAGGTAGTTCAAATTCAACATGTGTAAAACCAAATATATCTACTCTCCTCTTGATGCCCTGCCCCCACTTTTCACCAATTTCGTCTTCCTTTTATCATCCCTGTTCAATTTACGGCATCACCATCCACCCAGAAACTTGAGAGGCATTCTAGACTTTGTCTCCCTTACTGCCTCCATCCTGTCATTTGCAAAGTCCTCCTGATTTTATCACCTGGATATTTCTCAAGTCTGTCCCATCTGTTCTAAGTCTGCTATAGCCTCTTGGGGCCCTCATCATCTTCTGCCTTTTTCAGTGGCCCCCTCTAAGAAATTTTTCTGCCCCCCTCCATTCATTCTCCATATTGCTTTCAAAGTGGCCTAAAGCGAAGATCTGACTGTTGTCTTTCCTACATATAAATACCTTCTTCATTTCTTGTAATATCAAGTCAAGGTCTTTAGCATGGCTTGTCAGGCTGACAGCGATCCTCTAACCTCTTCTTATCTACTGGCATTGTCAGACTCATGCTCTCAGCTCCAAAGCTCCAATAATAGTAATTACTTCCACGCACACTATGCTAACGCACCCGTGTGTCCGTCTGTTGTTCACTAACTTGCCTAATTGTCAGTGGTACTGAGCTCAAGAGCCACCTCCTTTAGGGCATCTTCCTTAAGCTTCATTTTCCTCCCTACACTGCCTCCCCAAAATTAAGCACTGACCTCTACCCTGTGCTTCCACTGTAACCTCTGGATACTTCTAACACTCTGTTGTCTTGGAAATATCTCCTGCAGCCCACAAGGAAGTCTTGGGTGCCCTGGGACACCCTCAACAGGGCTTCTGCTTATTCCAGAGGGGGGAGTCATAGTTGTCATTAACATTATTTATTGACACAGGAGCACCAACAAAGTAAGAAAAGAGTTAGAAAAATGTGATTTGGTTCTATGAAAATAATAAGTTCAGCCATTTTAGGAAGACTCCCCTTACTACACCAGAATGCTGACATTACTGTGACTTGGCGCTCAATAATTTTTATTTATTTCATTAAATGTCAGGTTAGAGTATATAAAGTTATCTGATTGTAATATAGCACAGCTCTTAAAACATAGTAGAACCTCAAAAAAATCTTTGTTGCATGAACGAATACTAAACTTCATCTGTGCAAACTGAGCCTTTGTAGTTGATGCTCATGTCATTCTGGTCATCTGCTCACATCTTTAAAAACAAGCTAAAAAAAAAAATGGAGGAAAAAAATAACCCTCATTCTATTCCGCATACCAGGAGAGACTAATCTTCTTAAAGCCCTTTTTTAATTGCATGCCTACCTTTCTTAACCTACAATAGCTCTTTATTAGCTCAAGTCCAAACTCCTCACCCCATCTTACCTATTCAGCCTAATTTTGGGCAACGCTTCTACAGAATCAGTCCGTGCAGTTAGATCAGTTTACTTCACAGGCAGAGTAGGCAGGAAGTTTTGATTGTTTGTTCTTCCTTGGAGCAGATTTTGACTTTTCAAATCTAGGCTTTAGCATCAGCGTATAGACTTTAAAGTTATATGTTAGTAAACTAAATGAAAACTTTGTATTCATTAAGTATTTATTGAATGCTCACTACGGGCCAGGCACTGTACCATTGAATGGGGCTTTGGTGATAATCAAAATCAACATAATCTTCGCCCTCATGGAGATTCTGGTCTAATTGTGAAGATTAATAATTATGATATAGGGTGTAAAGTGCCCCTCTAGGAGCCCACAGCAAGGGCACCTAACCCAGCTGGGGGATCAGGGAGGGCTTCATAGGCTCAGTGATACTCAGCTTGATGGCAGTTGATGGGCTGTGCATTACAGGCTGAAGGAACAGCAGGTGCAGAAA
The DNA here is from genome assembly GCF_028021215.1 of Eschrichtius robustus. Taxonomy (NCBI): domain Eukaryota; kingdom Metazoa; phylum Chordata; class Mammalia; order Artiodactyla; family Eschrichtiidae; genus Eschrichtius; species Eschrichtius robustus. The sequence continues at coordinate 12,782,678 of NC_090840.1, forward strand.
TCTAGTAGGAAGAGAGCCTGGCATGCTCAAGAAAGTGAAAGAACGTTCCTAAGGCTGGAACTCAGGTATAGTACAAGGAGCTATCTTTATTACTATAGTAGATCATGAGTGAAAAGAAAGGATATCTCTTTGTCCTATCAGAGACTTGCTTCTTCTTTGAGGAAAACAAATCAGAATGAGTAGAATAAGCTCCTTTTTGTTTTGTTGACTGCGCTGCTTCTAGTCACATATCATGTTTTTAATTTACGTAATCTTTATGCATGTAAAATTAATGTCGTACTGAGATGGTATAGACATCCCTGCAGTTTGCTAGCACACTTCTCCCCCCACTCTCATCTTCACCTTCCCACCCTGCCACCAGCCTCCCCAGTGCTTGGAGCACTTCCTTGGATCCACCACTTGGATCTCCATTGCAATTAGAATAACATGACTCCTTAGCATAGTGTTCAAGCCTTTCGTGATTAGTCTCCAACCTACCTCTCTATCTCTATTTTCTACTTCTCTCCTTCATCCATACTTAGCCTTTGCTCTGCCATACCTTTAACACATCCTATGTTTTCCTGATTTTAAGTCTTTATTACTTTCCCTTCACCTGGCATAACCTTCTTCCCTTTCACTGCTCGTCAAACTATGATGCTTTCTAGAAAGCTCGGTTCACACACTTCTATCAAGTCTCTGATTTCTTATTATCTTTCTTGCCTCCTCCAGTCTCTACTCCTTCTAGAGTGTTTCTTATTTCTTTTTAATAAAACATACCATAGTCTCTTGCAGTGCTTTAAAAATGTGGGTTGCAACCAATTAGAGACTTGTGAAACCAATTTAGTGGGGTGTGACCATCATTTAAAACCTGGGATAAAATAGACCAGAAATAGAAGAGAAAATGTCAAAATACGTTGTATATAAGAAGAGGTAATGCTTTTGTTCTGTGGTACTTTTGTTGCAGTAATAGATATATATGAGTGTGCTGGATCATCATACTAAGAACTACTTCTTGGTCAAAAAAGTTTGAAAAACACTGGTTCACATCGTATCTATGAATTAGCTCTCCAATTAGATTATATATTACTTTAGGACAGGGATTTCTCACTCAGGCTCTAAATATTCTCCACCCTCTCCACTTTATATATAGTATCTAGGGTGTCTTGTTCATCGTAAGTGTTGATTTTCTTTGAACTTTTCTCTAATTCTTCCTAAATCCTAGGAAGCAGCCTTGACATAGAATTTCCCATACAGTTCAGTCTAGCAGATTGGAATCTCCATTTTCCCCTCTGGACATTTCCTCTAGGAGTCCTCTGTACTCCAGTTCCCATCTGGACTGCTACCGCACAGCTGTCATTCTGGGAATTCTCTTTGCCTCTCTTACCTGGGCTGGACCCCTTGCTGCCTCTTTTTTTGGTTTATTCTGTTATTTTGGTAGAGCACATAGTCCAATAGCTTGCTGAAAAAGAGTACATGAAATCATCTGAAAATGCCTGTATTCTCCCTTCACAATTGAGTGATAGTTTAGCGGGCTATAGAACTCTGGTTGAAAATTGTTTTCCCTCAGACTTCTAAAAGCGTTGCTCCACTGTCTTCTAGTTTCCACGGTTGGTGTTAAGAAGCCATGCCATTCTTATTCCTGAACTTTTGTATGTGATCTTCTTCTTCCTTTCTGGAAGCTCTTAAGATCTTCTGGTACCTTCTGTAATGAAATTTTACAATGATCTGCCTTAGGAGGTACCTCTCTACAGCCATTGTGCTAGGTACTCCATGTACCTTTTTTTTTTTTTTGGCCGTGCCCTGTGGCCTGTGGGATCCTAGTTCCCCTACCAGGGATCGACCCTGCACCCCCTGCAATGGAAGCGCAGAGTCTTAACCACTGGACTGCCAGGGAAGTCCCCCCTCAATGTACCTTTTAAATCTGGAATTTGTGTTGTTCATGTCTCAGAAGAAAAATTCTTTGCTAATTTCATTATCACTGTTTTCTCTTTATAGATCTTTGATTGGTTATGATCTTTTGGATTGGTCTCTAAATTTATTACCTGTTTTCCTGTTGTCCGTCTCTTGGTATTTTTGTTTTACTTTCCATAAGAATCCCTCAACTTTCTTCCAACCTTTCCATTGAATTTTTTGTTTTTGCTGTCATTATCACTTTCCAAGAGCTCTTTATTATTCTCTAATTGTGCTTTTTAAGATTATTTTATTAAAAAAAAATCTTTCATTCATATAATATCTTCCGTCTCTGTGAAGTGTTTTTTTTTTTTTGGTGGATGAAAACCTTTTGTCTACTCCTAGCATTCTATTTTCTGTTTTTAATGTAGTCTAGTTTTTAATTTTTTTTAATGTTGGTCCTTTATGTTAGAGGTTTCCTTAAGTGCCTGATAATTATTGAAGAGTAAGACACTAAAAGAATATATTAAAAACAGAGTAAAAGTTCTGTGTATCTTGGTAGAACTTGTTAAAGGTAGAGACCATCACAGATTTCATCAGCAGCCCCTCTTTTCTCAGGACCATACAGTTTTCCCAGATAAGAAGCCTCTCATCTCCTGCCTGTTGCCCCAAAGCCTGAGTCTCTTCTCGGGACCTAAAGGTTAGGTCAGCTGGCTCCTACCTAGTGTCCCCTCTCAGGCTCTCAGGTTTCACCTTCTGCCACTGCACCCATTTCCCACTCATCCACAGGCTTTCTGCTTCATGTAGGATGGCGTTTTTGTTGTGTTTTGTGTTTTCCCTGTTTTGAGGTGACTTCTGAGAGGAAGAGGTGAAACATCTTTATGCCAACATTTTAAAACAAGAAATTATTTCCTGAACTTTTCAGTTCACAAGTTCCTCTGTATACATCATTAAAAATGGAGGGGATATGCTAATGTTTCTCCAACATGGGGATGTTGAGACCTAATTAATCAATGTTAATGCGTTTATGAAGATGAAATCTTTGTGTAAGTATTCAATGGCATGCTGTTTTCCAGAGAGTATAGAGAGAATGCTATATAGATTTTTACATTACCTTTTATGGTTTCCTATTTCAAAAAAATAAGAAAATTTAGATTTTAACAGGCCAGTCTTTGTTGGTCTCTCACGGCCAAGTCAGATATCCAGCGTATGACATTAGGAGATGATTCATAATATGAAGCATGCGGAATCTTTGTGAAAGTTGTTAGTTTTCATGATATTAAGGTGTGAAGTTTACTTTTAAAATAGACTGTTTTATTCCCTAACCTCATTTTAATGTTCCTTTTCTTTTTGAGCATATGACCGTGGTTTTTCCATCTCAGTGACTTCAGTAAAATTTCTTACAGAGTAATTGCTTACAAATAAAAGACTATCTTCAAGTAGTTTAAACAGCCATACAGTTTTTTTGAGTAAAGGGTACAGAATGCCTGTTTTAGAAAGTCCAGGTCTAGACTGGAAAGAGAGCTGGGGAAGACTGAGATCCAGTATGGTGCCATGTTATGGAAGAATGGTATTATGTGTTATTTTAAAATTCTTTGACATGTGTGCTGTCTTAGGATAAAGCTAAAAAGCCTCTTATCTTTTGAACTTTTAGCCACTTAGCAATTCAGTTTTTTAAAAATCTGTTTGATTTGCTCAGTCTTTATCAAAAATTAATGCAGTGTGTTTTACAGCATAGCATGGCAGGTAGAACACAAGCATAATTGTTGGACTTGAGTGCCAGCACTGCCAATTGCTACGTGAATTTGAACAAATTACTTAATGTTTCATTTTCCCCATCTGTAAAATGGAGTTCATAAGGTTTCCTTATAGGGATTCCATGAGAGAATGCATGTGTGAAGTCCTTAGCACGGGGCTTGCCTCCATCAATGGTAGCTCGTTCTGTTGAGGTATGTAAAGCATCTAGCACAGTGCCTTTTCCTCCTACTTTCATCCTACTTACTCAGGATGTTCTGCTGAGTCAAAACTACCAGTTGGAAGTTATATAATACAGATCCTTTCTTTTCCTAATTCTTAGGAGATTTAATTTGGAGATAACTTTGGTAAATTCAGAAAAACACTGCCACTAAAGTAGTATTTATTTATGCTCAGAGCTTTCTAAAGAGTTGATCCCGTCTGTGCTGAATTAGCAACCTATAAAAACAGTGGTGAGCTGCTGGAGGGAACTGCAAATTTTGGGAATAATTTAGTTGCCAAGCTACTCAGGCTTTGGGTATTACCAAGGAAAATTTATAAATATGTCAAGCCTTGATAGATTCTTCCTTTTTATTGTTACTGTACTATAAATATGCTGGGCTCATCCTGCCTGTGGGGCATGTTTTGTCCAGACTGTTACTGGCATCACGAGAATCACGATCCTCCTGGACCTGACTTAATGCCCACTCACGCTAGGGACCTGTAGGGTCAGTCCATCCCTGCCCTGACTTGCATTTTCCTCTAACGCCACTGATTTTAAGGTCAATAAACTCTCTACTCTGACAAGTAGAAGGAGCACGCTCATTAATTTTAATTGTGAAAACTGCCTCCATACTATTGTCATCAGTTTGTCTGGGTTACTTTTACGAAGATGGTAGACTCATCAGTTTGAAACCCATCATGTCAGAGTTGGCCATTAGGGACTTCTGACTTTGCTATTAATTATTTCCAGTGATACTCTCCCTAGTTATTCTAGCTGCATGAACGCTCATATGAGAGAATGGTGAAGAAAATATGGAGTAAGGGATGGATCCATTTTGTATTATTCAGAATATTATTTTTTAATATACTTTCTGAAATTAGTTACCTTTGGTCACCATATAACTAAATTAGCAAAATTTGATTTGTTTCATCTGTTAGAAAAATTATTTTTATTACTGGGCTGTTCCTTGCATTTGGAAGACTTACTCTAAATTTTGAAGGTAAATACTATATAGCTTTATAGATCCATTTTTTATTAAACAAAATCTCCATGTACGCTTTTTTTATTAAAAAAAATAAAAGATTTAATATTCTAGGGATATAGTAGACTTAGATTTGCATTGTTTAAAATATTTTTTATAAACTGTTCATTCCTTTTTTTAACATATTTTTAAACACATATAAGAGACAATTCATAGCATATGTACATAGTATAGAGAATAACAACCAAACAAATACTCATGTATCTATCACCCAGTTTAAGAAACAGAATATTAGCAATACATTAGATTCCCCATGTGCCCTTCCCCAATTCAGTTCACCTCCCTCCACCCCACAAGTAACCATGACAAAACTTTGTATTTATTATTCCCTTGACTTTTTATGAAACTAGTTTTTGCAACATTTGTATTTTTCCCTAATCGTTGAATTTTTTTCATTTTTGAAACTTATACAAATGGAATAATTTCTCCTGATACTTACTTTTAACATAGTAAAAGTAACATTGATGACATTCACCCATGTTGATGTATGCAGATGTAGTTCATTAATTTTCACTTCCGTATAATATCTCATTATATGACTGTTCCACAATTTAGTTATCTATTCTTCTCTTGATGGACTTTTGGGTCATTGCTAGTTTTTTGGCTAGTACAAACACTGACTTCTTATACATGTTCCTTATTGCACATGAGCAAAAGTGGAATTGCAAGGCAAATTGCTTAATCTCTGAATTTCATGAAAAATCCATTTGCTTTTCTTTGAATTTAAGGAGGATTTGAGATTGAGATAATTTATTTCAAATCAGTGGTTTGATAATTTTGTATCAATTTTAGCATTTTTCTAGGAAAATTGTTTGCTTTTGAAATTATTTATAGATAATTGATTTATTCAGAAAGGTCAGGAAGTGAGGCATTCCAGATTATTTAGATATGCTTATACATAGAAATGGAGATATAGATATATAAATATAAGATAAAAATATAGATAGTCAATTTCAGAAGTCAGAGTATAGTATTAATAATAATGGCTGACTTTTATTGAATATGTACAAAACAGGATGACTGTACTGGTGTATGTCAACTGAATAACTGAATATCAGCCACTGCCTGGAAGTAGTTTTTGGTGTGTGTGTGTGTGTGTGTGTATGTGTAAATGTCTGAATATGGAAAGTGAAAAAATTGCCTTCAGACTTCTTGATTTTGGACAAAAAAAGGAATTTTCTGTTCATTCAGCCTGTTTTGATTCCCAGTACATCTTCTAGTGTTTGGAAGTAAGATGGACTATAAGATGCTGAAATAATTTTTCACTGTGGTATTGGAAATTATACAAATTCAAGAAAAGATGAATCAGTAATAGCTATCATAATGGTCAACTTTACAATTAGTGTTTATTGCCAGTGCTTTCCTTTGTATACATCTGGGAATGTTTTACAAATGAAATTTTGTGCATTTCTGATGTAATGCCCTCTCTTCTGAAAAGAAAAGTCCTTGTTTTACAACTGTCTAAAATTCACCTTCTTTTAGATTTCTTCCCTTCCTCCCTACCTCCCTACTTAAGACATTTATTTTTGCCCTTGCTTGGGCCAGCCACCTGTTTATTTAAGTGCTAGAGATGCAGTAAGAAACAAGATCCAATCTTGCCCTCACAGAAGTAGATAGAGTTCAGTGGGAGAGAGGAATATGCACATAGGCAATTACCAGGCATCTTTCTTTGATAAGGGTTGGTTCACATTTAGTCTTAAGAAGGGGTGAGGGAAAGCTTCCACTATTAAGATATTTAAAAAATCTTACTCTTTGATTAAAAATAAATACTCAATAAATTTTTAAGTACTTCTTTACTTATTCATTTTTATAGGTCATTTTTATACTTATATTTTCAGAGCTTAAAAGAAAAAGAAAAATCATTAATTATGAGCTTCCTAAAATACCATCCTGTTTTCTTGTTTGGATTTCATGAAAAACGAGAACTGCTTTTCTTACTACTTCAAAAAAATTTTTTTAATTCCATGAGTCATGACTTCTGGAAACTTCTTATTTAGAAAACATTTAACAATCATTGATCTTTTTTGTGTGTGATTATTTTTATATAATCATAAGTATGGCATGACATTTAGAACTATGTAAACAACATATAAGATGGTGCCTTGACTCCACGTATACTCAAACAATAAATGTGGATATTTTATTTTTTACTTTATTATTACTATTTTTTAACTGAAGTATAGTTGATTTACAATGTTGTGTTAGTTTCTTGTGTACAGCAAAGTGATTCAGTTATACCTACATATATATTCTTTTTCATTATAGTTTATTACAAGATACTGAATAGAGTTCCCTGTTCTATTCAATAGGTCCTTGTTGTTTATTTTATATATATTAGTTTGTATCTGATAATCCCAAACTGCTGATTTATCCCTGCCCCCCTTCCCTTTTGGTAACCATAAGTTTGTTTTCTATATCTGTGAGTCTGTTTCTGTTTGGTAGATAAGTTCATTTGTGTCATATTTTAGATTCCACATATAAGTTATATTATATGGTATTTGTCTTTCTCTTTCTGATTTACTTCACTTAGTATGATAATCTCTAGGTCCATCCATGTTGCTGCAAGTGGCATTATTTCATTATTTTTTATGGCTGAGTAGTATTCCATTGTAAATGTGGATATTTTAATACCGGCTTGCTTTCCTATAAGAAAAAACAGGTATACCATATGAATAATCTCTGGTTATTAAATCTTATTTATTGAGAGGTCAGTCCACGAGGGACTATAAAGTGTTAGTAGATTTGGCCATGAGCAGAGTACTGTGCTACGTATCAAAGCAGTTTGGGGAGGTGGAGGGTGGAAGCTGATGACACTGGGTGGGAGAGTGAACAGTGGAAGAGGAAGAGAAGACAGCAAGTGTGGGCTGTGTTAATTCAGTAAAACTTGGTGAGTGTGAAGTAGGGTGACCACCTGGGACTGCAGGGTTTCCTGGGATGCAGGACTTTCAATGTTAAAACCAGGACAGTCCCAGGCAAACAGGAGCAATTGGTTACTCTGCATGGCTCAGCTCTGTGCTAGTTTCTGAGGTTGTAAAAAAATAGACATGCAAAGAGAGAATTGTAATATAATATGATCTTTTAGGATGTAAATGTAAAGGGCTATGGGAACACAAAAGGGGACACTCCCCAATTTGCAGAAGATGGTCAGAAAGTTGTCACGGAGACGGTGTAATGAATCCAGAGAAGGAGTAGGAGTTACCCCAACTCCAACTCCCCAGGGGGTGGGGAGGAGAGGGGGGAACATTTTAGGCAGAGAAAGTGTGCAGCATTTGGTTTTTAGAGAAACACAAGTAGCTTTTTCTAGAAAGATAAGGGGACGCTGCTGCAGGGCCTGGGGGAGAAATCCCAGGTGCTCCCACTACAGTGGTTCAGGGACATAGGGGTGTTGAAAGAGGTAAAGTCTGGTGTTCTCTCTGTTTTCAGTGAGACTGGGACAGTGCTGAGGGAGGGAGAGAAGAAAGAGGGGTGAGAGGGTTGAGGAGAGTGGGAAATCACAGGTTTCTGAGATGGTCGAATGTGGAAAAGCTCTGAAAATTACAAAGCATTAAAGGAAATAGCTAATGCTTACTCAATGCTTCCTTTGTTCCAAGCACTAAGTATCTTACAAACTTATCACAACAACCACAAGAGATAGCTACTGTTATTATCTCCATTTTACAGATGAGGAAACTGAGGCACAAAGAAATTAATACCCGCCCAAGGTTACATAGTTCCTAAGAGGCAGAAGCCAGAATCCTGTAGGTTCTATGGAGCCCTTCGCTCTTTACCTCTGCACTTAATACATTTCCACATGTGACTTCACGTGACACAACCACCTCTGTGGTGTTATTATCCCCACGTGAGTCACATGGGTAGTCAAGATACATGGTTAGGCAATGTGTAGGAGAGGACAGCTAAAGACTATAAATTGCTGAGACTTTTCTTTTCCGCACATTACATACTTTCCTGACTTCAAAATAAAATAAAAGGAAAGAATGTGATCCTACCCCTTGTCCATACTCCAGAAGTATTCTAGCCATTCATTTGTATTCTGGTTTTTTGAATTCAAATGCGTTTTCCCCTAGAAGTCGTAGATATCACTTCTAAATTCCTAACCAAGTTGCAAGACTGTTATTAATTGTGGCCCTAGACTTCAAATGCCCTTACAACCCCCTGAACTCCTCCGACTCCTTGGAGGCCCTGAAGCTTTGGAAAGTGGTAGTGACTCTTTAAAGCTTTGATTAGCGTGAGAGAAAACTTCAGAAGCCTGGAGATGGGTCTCCCAGAGCTTCAGTAGAATTGGCTGTTAAAAGTTGGGGTTGACCTTCCCATCAAAAGCAGACAGGGCCCCCAGTAGCATGGGGCAGAGTTAGTTTGTATCTTTGGAATATTCAACGATCATGGGTTTTCTGTGTAAATTGTGACAGGTTTTGACTTTAGATAATTTCTGCATTTACAGATGAGGAATGAGAGATAAAGCAAAGTGAAGGAACATTGCCTCATATTTTATATTGCTAGTTAATGACTGAGCCAGAGCTAGAGTTAAGTCTGTAGCCCCTTACCCTAGCGCTCCAGTGGGATTAAAAGCCAGCGAGACTTTACAACCAAGATTACTGATTTGCTGGTACATTATGGATGGGAGCTGCCTCAGTACTCAGAATGCTTCCCAGGCAGCCTTGTAGACATGGAGCTTTCACTGATGAAATGCTTTATGCTGTGACACACAGCATTCCCTGACTCACTCACTGAGCAACCCTGGGATGTCAGGCACACACAGTCCCTGCCCTGCAGTGCTTAGAGTTTGGCAGGAGAGACAGTAATAAAACAATTATACCGTGTGTTTAATTACATTTGTGTGATAAATGATATGTAGGGTAAGTATTGGATGCTATTTAAGTGTAACAAGGGCCCTAACATAAGTCCAGAGTCAAGGACAGCTTCTCTGAGGAAGTATGATTCAGGCTGATTCCCAAAGGGTGAGTAGGAGTTAGCCAAGTTTTGTGGACTGACATGTATCCCGCCCAATTCATATGTTGAAGTCCTAACCCCCAGGACCTCAGAACGTGAGTGTATTTGAAGATAGGCTATTTTTAAAGAGGTAATTAAGGCTAAATGAGATCATTAGGGTGGGCCCTAACCCAATATGGCTGGTGTCCTTATAAGAAGAAGAAATTAGGACACAGACACACACAGAGCGAGGACTATGTGAAGACACGGGGAGAAGATATCTGTCTGCAAGCCATGGAGAGAGGCCTCAGAAGCCACCAACCCTGCAGACACCTTGATCTTGGACTTCTAGCCTCCAGAATTGTGAGAAAATAAATCTCTGTTGTTTAAGCCACCCCATCTGTGGTACTTTGTTATGGCAGCCCTAGCTGACTAATACACCAAGCAAAAAGTAGCTGTGTGAGGGTTCAGGTGGAGTGAACGTAGGGAGACTCGGGGAGGACTGCGGTTGGCTAGTTCAGTATTTAAAAGGACTCACTCCATCTACTTGGAGCATAAGGAATAAGGAGACTAGCACGTTACCCACATTTACAAAACCAAACATCTTTTCAAGTTACATATTTCCAAAGGTAAATGAAGAGTTCTTAAACAGAGTGATGCATCTACTGTTTTAAAATGATAATACTCGGGCTTCCCTGGTGGCTCAGCGGTTAAGAATACGCCTGCCAATGCAGGGGACACGGGTTCGAGCCCTGGTCCGGGAAGATCCCACATGCCACGGAGCAACTAAGCCCGTGCGCCACAACTACTGAGCCTGCGCTCTAGAGCCCGTGAGCCACAACTACTGAGCCCACGTGCCACAACTACTGAAGCCCGAGTGCCTAGAGCCTGTGCTCCATAACAAGAGAAGCCACCGCAACGAAGAGTAGCCCCTGCTCGCTGCAACTAGAGAAAGCCTGTGCACAGCAATGAAGACCCAAAAATAAAATAAATTAATTTAAAAAAAAAAGATAATACTAATCTGGATATGTAAAATTACATATTTATTGATGGCCCACTCTCCCCTGGCCTTATCATGCATAGGCCTGTTTCTAGGTGCATTACATACTCACAGGGTTCTTTTGACAAAAGGACCTTTCTCAGCCTTCCTCCTGCCCCTGAAAATCCAATATGTAGTTCAAAATAGCCAAAATCTTACATACTTGATACCTCTCTGACTACTCAGGCCCCTAGTTTGTCCTCTTTTGCTGATTGTATAAACCAGTGGTTTTCACAGGAAGGTCTCAGAACCACTTACACTCTTAAAAATTATTGAGGAGCCCAAGGAGTTAGTATTTATGTGGGTTATCAATATCTACTATATAAGAAGTTAAAACTGAGAAATTTAAAAAATATGTTAAAGATATTCCCATTACATATTAAACACATATTTTTAATGAAAAATAAGTTTTTCCCAAAACTAAAAAAATTAGATTAGCATCATTTTACACATTTCAAATCTTTTTAGTATCTGACTTGATAGGAGACAGCTGGACCCTTATACCTGCTTCCTCATTCAAACTGTTACAATATGTTGTTTTGATTGAAGTATGTGTAAAAATCAGGCCTCACAAAAATATGTAGTGAGAAAAAGCAGGGATATTTTAGTAGACTTTTCAGAAAAATGTGGAGATTCTTCTTTGATACTATACCAAGAGTTGGCAAGTGGTAGTTTCTTCAAGATTAGCTGTAGTGTGGGCTCTGAATCCATGTCAATAAACTTGTACTCAGTTACATTAAAATCCAATGGTCATTGCATTCATTTCCTAGGGCTGCTGTAACAAATGAACACAAACTGGGTGGCTTAAAACAACAGAAATTTAATATCTCACAGTTTGCAGGCTAGAAGTCTGAAATCAAGGTATCAACAGGGCTATTCTCCCTCCAAGGACTCTAGGGGACAGTCGTTCCTTACCTCTGGTGTTCGTCTGCCTCCGTCTTCACAGGACCTTCTCCTCCGTGTGTCTCAGTGTCTTCTCTTCTGTCTCTTTTAAGGACAGTTGCCATTGGATTTAGGGCTCAGGTGGATGATCTGGATGATCTCATCTCGTGATCCTTTTGGGGGCCACCATTCCACCCACTACAGTCCTCTTACATTTTGAATAGATCTTTGATGCATGCGTGGTTTTGTAACTTCATGCATTAGTCATTTGGAAAATATGGTTTACTGATTGATTTATGCAGATCTTCCAAATGTTGACACATTTCATTTTAACAATAGTTTTAAAATCATATTTGTTAGTATCACCAACCGAGTGCATCAGAAAAATCTTTCAGAGGAGAGAAGCAGTCAAGCTCATAGTGGCAGAAACAAATTTTCCAAAACTCTAAGTTTTATTTGAGAGCTTGAATTTTTGTCATTGCCAACAAATACATTGAGTTGTTTTCCTTGATGTGATAGGCTTACTTTGTTCATTTCCAAGAAAATGTCTGCCAAGTACCCAAGTTTGGCAAATATTATCGTTTGTCAGTTGTCCTTTTGAGTAAAAACGGTGTTCTATGTAAAAGCAGCTAGTTCAGCTTTTTGAACTCCAACAATCATGCAGGGACTGGCTTTCCCTCCAGACCATCATTAGACTTTGGTGTACAGCAGAGTGCTTTATGCATACTTCCCATTTTGTCACAGAGACATGTACTCAAAGGTTGAGATTTAATAAAATTAATAATTTTTACTGCGCTGTCAAGGACATCCTTAAATGAACTTGGCTTTTTTCTCTTTTTAAACTGCAAGTGAATGACAGTAGAGAATGCAGTGCATGCTAGTACAGCAGTGCCTTGATTCATGCAGGGGCATCAGCAGTTCTAGCTACTATATTGCTTTTGCACCATCAGTGCAAATGTCAACACAGTGAAAAAGGCAAATAACATCTTAGTGTTATTATGAAAATAGCTTGACCTCACAGACCCCTTGAAAGGATCTTAGCACCTTCCAGGGGTCCATAGACTATACTTTGGACACTCCTGGCGTATACCATTCAGTTTAAAACTAAATCATCATGGACTGGTTAAATTTTTAATGTATGGGTATTTCTTACATCATTAATAGGACTGTTTCCTTAGACATGAAATATATGCATGTATCTAAAAATTTTTTTTTTTCCAATGGTAATGGATATGTAAGGATATTGACAACAACATTGGAATAGCAGAGGAATTGAAAATGCTATACATTGATCAATGGGAAACTAGCTAAATTAATTAGACTGTATATACACAATAAAATACAATGAAGAAAGCAAACACGTATATAGTCTTTGGCCTTTTCTGTGCCAGAGCTGGGTAATACTGATACATATATATGTATATATTACAGGTAAAATACAAAATATAATGTTACTTCCAACTGAAATTCAGTACTATAGGTTTTTTGGTTTTTTTAAAAAAACCATCTATACCTCTTTTCTCCCACAACAAAATTCTTGGTTCTTAAAGACACGAAGATAATTACTCATTTTATTTATCCCACCAATATGATTACTTGAATAGAGTTTAAGATTTTTGTTTGTTTGTTTCTTTTATCCTCAGGGCTTATCCTACTAGAAATGTGCTTTGTTTTGAAGTCACTTGAAGTAATTCCTCTCATCAGCTTAGTTAGGTCTCTTTGGTTAATTTTGAGAAGGAGCCATTTTAAATCTTCTCTGCTTTTACTTGCTATTATATTTCCCTGCATATCTCTAAATAATGACCGTATACCTTTCTTGATTTTTGTCAACTTTGAACATTATCTTTGAACTACAATTACATATAATACATGAGACTTGAGCTCACTCAGCATGCCCTCCTCCCATCACTGTAGTAAGGTCACCGTTTTTAAGTACTCCATTGGTCACTCTATAACTTATATATTTAATAACATTTCTTGTTCTATCAACAATAGATGGTGGGATTAAAAGTTTTTTAAATTTTATACACTTAATGTACTATACATAGGGCCCAATGGAGAGCAGTGTGCATCTTAGGTAATCAGTACTTACTAAATTAAATTGAATTTTTATTATACTCTTTGCCAAATAAAATGTTAGTCTTCAATTAATGCAGATATTAGCTAAATCAATAATTAGTAATTTATAAATCATGATATCAGACCAAGGAGTTAGGATCAGGAATAGTCGTCTTTCTCTTCTTCCCTTTTTTCCTTATTGTCTATAAATGACTTGGGATGTTGCATCACCTTTTTAATGTTTCTGTTACTCTATTATTAAAAGATATGTTATTGTGATGTAAATTTGGTATGAATAGAGAAAAATTACAAAGGAAGAGAGCTTGCAAGTGTTTTAATTAGGTAAAAGGTGAACTTACAATAAAATCTTAGAAGGTAAATTCACATGAATGAAGCTGTTAGTGCTGAACTCTGGGATCCATACTGTAAAAAAACAAAAAAACTTTACCTATTTATGACATAGTCTATTGAATCATGAAAATAAGGTGGAAAATAATTTCCCCCCTTAGCATACAAAGGCATGCATAAAAATGTCCTTGTAATCTCTGTGTCAATTAATGGAATCTGAATTAGGCAGCATTTTAAACGAAATATGTGTAATTAATCATGGATTAAAAATTACTGACCATATCATATAAATCATTTCAGACAAATTTAAACCCAAAGGCCTATTCCAAATTCCAGTGTCAAATAAAATTACTCAGTACATCATTAATAAGATGATTTTCTGCATACAAGATTAATAGAAAAGACTTTTGAGGGTTGAGAAAATGATTTAATTGGATGTCAAATTCAAAGATTATATTTCCTCTCTAAGATGAACAACCTCTGACTGTTGTATATCAAATTTTATTTTCTTTGGTCCACTGCTGTGTGAGACTTGACTATAATTACATCATAGGCTACTAATTCTCTTTTATAGAGTTAGGTCCCTTCACTATAACATTAATATGTATGTAAACCAACATGCTTTAAGCAAAAAGATACATAAGCACTGTTTTACATAAGAATTATATTGGAATTTGAGATACAGAAATTCACATTTTAAAAATTATATTATCAGAAGACTTTCTTTATGAAATTTTCAGGCTACTTTATATTTCAGGTCTACAGTCCCATTGTTGTACTTATACTTCCATTGTGTTCCTTTATTATAGTTCATTCATTATTATATCTTTAATTGTGTTACATTGTGTTCCTGCTTCAACTTTGTTTCTTAGTCAATATACTTTCAGTTCAGTGAAATCAAGTTTATTTCTAAAAGTTATTAGTCATCTCAAAATTTCAAACACAAAGTCTGGGAAAACAGTGAAAGTTTCACATTAATCTGCTCTGGAATATTAGGAAATGTTTTCTTGGACACTCATTGACCTTTCAAAGACATTTTATTATGCACAATAAAACTTATTGTAGAGAGGTGATAGAGCATAGTGGTTAAGAGCATAGACTCTGGAACCAAAGTACCTGGGTTCTAATCCCAAGCCTACCAATTACTAGCTAAGTGACATCTGGACATGTTTTTTGACTTTGTAGGTGTTTCTTCACCTGTAAAATGGGGTGATAATTTTATATAGCTGATAGGCTTATTGTGAGGATCAGTATATATAAAGTGCTTGGAGAGTGTGGCACATATGTGCTATAGAACTGTTAGCTATTTTTATTATGACTTGTACTGTTAACATTAGCAATTATTGTCAAGGATACAGATAATTCTAGTTATATTAGTGTTCAGAAATATTTTTATAACCATTTCATCAGGAAATTGTAATATTACCCCATGTGATTTTCAAAGTGTTTTAGACATTCTAGAGTCAAATATATTCATAGAAAAATATATCTCTAGTCCAATAATGAAAGCCAAGAGGATTCATATGCAGAAATTCATTTTCTATTCATCTTTTTCCTTCAGTAACTTTTTAGGTGTCTGCTTTGTATAAGAGTATCCTAAGGAGCCTGGGAATAAGAGGATGAATCACATGTGGATCTTGCTGGAAATTACTGGCTAATAGAGGATATATAGATATAAATAAATACTCTGAGTTAGAAAACAAGAGGTGCAGATAAAATGCTCATAAAAACTTACAGGAAAGAGAGTATCCCCACAAAAAGAATGAGAAAATCTTAAAGGAGCTTATAGTTGAATAATGCCTTGAAAGATCAGTTGGACTTATATATGCAGAGAAATTAAGTCTGTGTTGCATGTAAAGGAAAGGGCTCATTTTGCTTGGAGCACTGGGTACATGAAGGGGAAATAAGGTCATATGATGGTCAGAATATAGAGGATCTAGGAGTCTAGGCTGATAAGATCTTATTCAGTCATCACTGTTAAGGTGTTTTTTTAAAAATTAAGGTGAAATTCATATAACATAAAGTTAACCATTTTAAAGTGCACAATTCAGTGATATTTAGTATATTTATTGATAACAGTGTTGTGCAACCGCTACTTCTGTCTAGTTTCAAACATAATTGTCATCCTCAGTCCTTAAAAAACTAAAAACAGAACTACAATATGACCCAGCAATCCCACTCCTGGGCATATACTCAGAGAAAACCATAATTTGAAAAGATACATGCACTTCGGTGTTCATTGCAGCACTATTTACAATAGCCAGGACATTGAAGCAAAGTAAATGTCCATCAAGAGAGGAATGGATAAAGAAGATGTGGTACATATATACAATGGAATATTACTCAGCCATAAAAAAGAACGAAAAATGCCATTTGCAGCAACACGGATGGACCTAGAGATTGTCATACTGAGTGAAGTCAGACAGAGAAAGACAAATATCATATGATATCACTTATATGTGGAATCTTAAAAAAAGGGTACAAATAAACTTATTTACAAAACAGAAGTAGAGTCATGGATGTAGGAAACAAACTTATGGTTACCAGGGCATAAGGGGAGGGAGGGGATAAATAGGGAGATTGGGATTGACATATACACACTACTATATATAAAATAGATAACTAATAAGAACCTGCTGTATAGCACAGGGAACTCTACTCAATACTCTGTAATGGCCCATACGGGAAAAGAATCTTAAAAAAAAAAAAGTGGATATATGCATATGTATAACTGATTCACTTTGCTGTACACCTGAAACTAACACAACATTGTAAATCAACTATACTCCAATAAAAATTTTTAAAAAACCAAACATTATTGTCACCCCCAAATTAAACCCCATATCCACTGAACAGTTATTGCCCATTCTCTCATCCCCTCAGCCCCTAACAACTACCAATCTGCTTTCTGTTTCTTTGAATCTACCTATTCTGAATATTTCATGTAAGTGGATTCATTCAGGATGTAAACTCTCATGTCTAACTTCTTTCACTTAGCACAGTGTTTTTGAGGTTCATCCACATTGTAGCATGCATCAGCACTTCATTCCTTTTTATGACTGAATAGTATTCCATTGAGTATTTGTATCACAATTTGTCTATGTTGATGGGCATTTGGTTGTTTCCATCTTTTGGCTGTTGTGAATAATGCTGCTATTCACATACATGTATAAATATTTATTTGGGTACCTGTTTTCAGTTCTTCAGGGTATATATCTAGGTGTGAAATTGCTGAGTCATATGGTAATTCTATGTTTAACTTTTTGAACAACTGCCAAATTGTTTTCCACAGCAGCTGCACCATTTTACTTTCCTACCAACAGTGTATGAGGGTTCTAATTTCTCCACATCCTCACCAATACTTAGTTTCTACTTTTTTGATTATTGCTATCCTAGTGCATGAGAAGTGGTATCTCTTTGTGGTTTTGATTTGCATTTCCCTAATGACTAATGATGTTGAACATCTTTTTATGTCCTTTTTGGCCATTTATATATCTTCTTGGGAGAAATGTCTATTCAGGTCCTTTACCCACTTTTTAATTGTGTTATTTATCTTTCTGTTGTTGAGTTGTACAAGTTCTTTACTCTGGATATTAGACTCTTATCAGATATATGATTTGCAGTTATATTCTCTCACTCTATAGGTTGTCATTTTAATTTCCTGATAATGACCTTTGATTCACAAAATTTTTTAATTTTGGTGAAGTCCAATTTATCTATTTTTTCTTTTATTGCTCCTGCTTTTGGTGTCATATCTAAGAATCCATTGCCAAATCCAAGGTTGTGAAAATTCATCCCTGTGTTTCCATCTAAGAGTTTTATAGTTTTAACTCTTTTAGGTCATTGATCCATCTTCAGTTAATTTTTGTATATGTTGTGAAGTAGGAGTCCAGTTTCATTCCTTTGCGTGTGAATACCCAGTTGGCCAAGCACCATTTGAAGAGACTATCCTTTTCCCATTGAATGATCTTGGCACCCTTGTTGAAAATTAGTGGGCTATAGATCTATTTATTAACTCAATTCTATCCCAGTGGTCTATAGATCTATCCTTATGCTAGAACCACACTGTTTTGATTATTATAGCTTTGTGATAAATTTTGAAATCAGGAAGTGTGAGACCTTGTTCTTATTCAATATTGTTTTGGCTATATAGGGCCCTTTGAAAATCTATATGAATTTGAGGATCGGTTTTTCCATTCCTGCAAAACAAGTCTGTTGGAGTTTTGACAGAGATTACATTAAAATTATTATAGATTTTTGAACAGAGAAAATGACATGACTAGAATTCTCCTTAGACAGCATTTTACAACATGAATAGGAAAAGAACAAGAGAGGACACTAGGAGACCATTAGAAAATTAGCACAACAGAATGGCTTGTCCCTAAATTGTGGGAGTGAAGAGGGACAAATGCCAGAGAGATTGTGGAGTCAGACTTGAAACAAATCTCTTCATTCACTTAATGATTTGCACCACATTATTATATGCTCTAGGCACTAAGGATGCTATAGTGAAAAAATGGATATGTTATTTTGCTTTCATAGACCTTGCACTCTAATGGGGCAGGAACAGGGGAACAGTAAACAGTGAAATAAAGAGCAAACTGTGATCAATGCTGTATGAAGGAAATGAACAAGCTACTATGATAGAGATAACAGAGGAAGGCCTACTTTAGATAGGAGAGGCCTGTCTAAGGGACAGCTGTTTAATTAAGACCTGAATGATGAGGAGTTAGCCTATTCTAGCCTAAGAAAACAAAATTATCGGGAATTCCTTGGTGGTCCGGTGGTTAAGACTCAGTGCTTTCACAGCTGTGGTCCCGGGTTTGATCCCTGGTTGGGGAACTAAGATCCCACGAGCCACATGGTGTGGCCAAAACAAAGAAAAAAAGAATAAAAAAAAAATTATCAAAGGCTCTGAGAACCTAAATGGGAAAGGGAGGGAAGATCTAGGGAGAAGTCCAAGAAGAATCCAAGGTTTTGAACTTGTGTGACTGGGTAAAAGGAGGTACTATTAATAGAATTAGGTACTAATTAGGTGCTAATTAGGAGGTAATATTAACAGAATATGCTTGAAGGGAAAACCATGAATTTATTTATTTTGGCGGGGAGATATTTAGCGGGTAGTTGGAAATTTGGAACTAGAGTCGGGAAAGAGGTCATGCTTCAGGTAAATGTATTGTGTCCAACTGTATGGAGATGAAAATTGAAGACATGAGCTTGGATGAGAAAGGCAGTGACAGTGAAAAGAGCTCAGGAATTAAAGTTGAAGACCTGGATTTAAGTCTTCTTCTTCTTTTTGAGTGGTTGTGATACTTCGGGCAATTTCTCCTTCTAAGGTCACAAGGCTCTATTTCACTGTCTATTCTGTTGTAGTTATCTATTTGTGTGTTCTAATGATCACACTGTCTTGATTACTATAGCTTTATTATGTCTTCATAATATCAGGTAGTTTAAGTCGTTCAGCGTTGTTCTTTTTAAATATTGTTTTGACTTTGTTTTACACCATTTTGGGCTATGAAAGCTTTCATAGGAAGACTCTACTTTTGGATAGCAGGGGAAACCTGTATTCCCAGTGTTCTTCATTCCTAGTGCACATCTATATTTCCAGAAACCTGGACTCATTTTCCTTCTGTCTGATGGACTTGCTTTAACATTTCTTGTAGTGTGGGTCTGCTGGTTATGAATTCTTCAGCTTTTTTTTTTTTTTTTTTTAATATGTCTGAAAAAAAATCTTTGTATTTCCTTCAGTTTTGAAAGATGTTTTTGCTGGGTATAGAATTCTAGGCTTACAATTTTGTTGTTCAGTATTTCAAAGATGTTGCTCCACTATCTTTTCCTTGAACTGTTCCTTACAAGAAATCTGCTGTCATTTTTACCTTTGTTCCTCCGTACATAGTCTGCCTTTTTTCCTCTGGCTGCTGTTAAGATTTTTGCTTCATCACTGACAAGTTTTTAATAATTTCATTATGAAACGTCTTGGTATCGTTTTCTTCATGTTCCTAGTGTTTGGGTTAATTGAGCTTGTCAAATTTGTGGGTTTATAATTTCCATCAAATTTTGAAAAATACCAGTCATATTTCTTCACACGTCTTTTCTGATCTCCTTCCCCAACCCTCTCCTTCAGGGACTCTAATTACAAGTATATTTGGCTGCTTGAACTTGTCCCATGGCACATTGATTCTCTTTTCTTTTTTTCTGTATGGTTCATTTTGGAAAGTTTCTGTTGTGTGTCTTCAAGCTCACCAGTCCTTTCCTTTTCAGTGTCTACTCTTCTGTTAATCCCACCCAATGTATTATTCACCTCAGGAATTGTTTTCATCTGTAGAAGTTGGATTTAGAAATTTTTTACCTACCTTAATTTTTCAAGTATATTACCATTATAATAACTGTTTTAATGTCCTTGTCTGCCAGTTCTAACATCTGTGTTAGTTGTTGGTTAGTTTTAGTGATTGGTGTTTCTCCTCATTATGGGTCATGTTTTCCCACCTCTTGCTGTGCCTTGTAATATTTGACTGAATGGCAGATATTGTGAATTTTATCTTGTTGGGTGATGAATATTTTTGTATTCCTGTAAATATGTTTGAATTTTAACTTCAGATGCAGTTAAATTGCTTTAAAATAGTTTGATCCTTTCAGATCTTTTATTTTTTGGGTGGCATCCAAGCAGCATTTAGTCTAGGGCTAATTACTCTCCAGTACTAAGGCAAGACCTTTCTGAGTACTCTCCTCATTGAATTGGGAGGTTTTCTAGTCAGCCTGGTGTGAACAGCCACTATTCCTGTCCCTCTGTGAGTGCCCAGTACTGTTCCTTCTAATGCTTTCAATGGTTTGTTCTTTCCTCAGCCTTGGGTAGTTTCCTCACATGCATGCACTGATCAACTCTGTTGAATTCTCGAGGAGGAGGACCCTTTGCAGATCTCTGGGATTCTCTGTTGTTATGTCTCCCATACTTTGTCCTGTGAACTCCAACCATCTTGTTCTCACAGCTCCGTCTCCTCAGCTCAGGGAATCTGCCGGGCTCTCCTGCGATTCCCCTTTCCTATGTCATGGCCTGTAATGTCTCTGAAGGTAATAAGCTGGGGTAAACCTTCTTCATTTCCCATCCCTGAGGAATCACTCTCCTTTACTGCCTGACATCTAATATCTTAAAAACTGTTGTTTTATTTATTTTGTCTGGCTCTTTTTTGTTGTTGTTGGTTTAGGTGGGAGGGCAAATATGGTTCTTGTTACTCCATCTTGGCTGGATTCAGAAGTTCCCCCAAGGCTCTACTCTTAATAGTCACCTCACACTTCGAGGACAGGAAAAGTTCCAAGAGTCTTTAACCAAAAGCCTCTGGTACAACCACTCTGTAAAATGAAGTGTGACTGTTGTTTAGTCTGCCTATTTAATACTTCTTAAATCTCCAGAATATTAGAAAGGTTTGCTGTGACTAGTGATTTATAGATTGTTTGGGCCAGACCTCAGAGCTCTGGGGCTTCCTTTAAACATGCCAGTGACGTTTTCAAAACACAAGGAGCCATTGATAGATTGCAAATCAGTTTTCACTCTTACTTGGTAGTCATTCTGCAAACTTGGTTCTGCTTCTACTTGTGTCATTTGGGCAAGGTTGCAGTTAAGGAAAATTTACTTTCTAAAGATCTTAATAGTATGTAGGGCCCCCTAACACAGGCAGCTTACTGTGAATCGAGGGTTTATTTCTGGAACACTAAAAACCTTTCTAGTCCAACTCCAAGAAGTACTGAGTGATTCTTGTTTATCTTATTCTTGAAAGTTTATTTGGAATTAGAAGGGGAAACTCCAACAATTTTATTTGCATGAAAAAGAAAAGACCAGTATTTTAATTACAGCAAGGGAGAGAGGGGACTTAAGGAAAACGGAAAATAACCATAGTCTGATGAATATATTTTTAAGCACTTACTATGGGTTTATCACCTGTTTGGGCAATGGGGTGACAAAGAATGGGTAGGTTACTTTTTATTTTTATGTACCTCCATGAATCTCAAAGATTTAGTCTTCAAAACAAGTCTTATTTAATGATAATTTATTTTCCCGTTTTTTGAATCAGTCACATACAGCTATCCATCAAAGCTTTGGTTCGCTTGAAGTAATTGGTGTTAACTTCAGTGTTGTAAAATTTCAGACAAAAACAGAGAATCTTGCTGTTTTGGGTAACCTGAATAGCCTAATTGCTGATGAATATATAATTTCTTTTAGGGTTTTTGAGATACTGAAAATAGCTTTTTCTTCCTGGATCGGCTGGAACCTGGGCACATCCAATGAGTAGCTTATGGTTTAGTTTTGAAGATAAATATGATAAATAAGAGAGAAAACAAAACAAGGTAGTTCTTGCTAAGTGCCAAGTGGAGCAGTACAGATTCTAAGCATTATAGCAGTTTTATTGCATAGAGAGGTCCCTGAGCTGAGCTATCATAGTCCTGACAGGTAGCTAGGACTGAGGAGAGGTATTCTGAGTGGAGAAGCAGTGGCTGTAAGGTTGCAGCGGCAGCGGCAGGAGTGTTGGCTGTATGTTGTGGATACTGTACAGTGAGGAGACAGTCTGTCAGACAAATGTGTACACAGAGAGTGGTTGGAGATTAGGTAGAAAAAGTAGGTAAGGGTCAGATGCAAGATTCTGAGTTCTTTGAATTTGTACTTTGCACAGAGATGACAGTGAAAATGAGAAGGGTCATTGAAGAGACCCTGTAATGGAGAAAACCAAAGACCTAGTGACTAAATGTGAGGATTGAGTGGGAAGAAGAGCCTGAAGTTTTGAGCTAGGAGTAGAGTGTTATTATTATTACAAATAGAAAAGTCAGAGAGGAGAGCTTGAATGAAATGATACCAGAGATACCTGAGGCTTTTTCTAAAAATTCCCAATTTCTCTGTGTGGCTTCTGACTGGACAGCGCTTTCCCTGTGGTCCTCCTCCTTTAATTGTTGAACCTGGCAGGATGTGGAGTGAGGAAGGGCATTTAGAGATCATGAGGGCACCTGGCCTAATCTCTTCATTTTACAGATAAGGAAATTGAGGACCTCCTTATTGTGACTTTCCTTCAGGCCACACAGCTAGGCTGGCCTCCTGGCATTATTTTCTGAAATTCTTCTAGCAAAGGTTACTGTGTATCAATCCTGCTTGCTGGCAAAGTGAGTCTTGTGCTTTCCCCACCGTAATTCAATTAGTTATTGACTTGATTCCTCAAATCGTTTTTCACCTTCCCAAATCAAATAATAGTTAATTCCTTTCCAGTAGTCTGATTTTCTTCTCTGTCCATACACGCCGTCGCAAACCTTGTAGTCGTACACTATGGGCATTAATGCGAAACTCAGGTCTGCTCTCTTGAAAAGTTGTCTGAGAGGAGCTGTTTGACGGGAGAGGGAATGATTAACGTTTATTTAAGTCTGGAGTGAGGATTCCTACTGGGAGTCCTTTCCACAATTTTTAAAACAAAGAGGCTGTGTGGTGGAGATCAGTAAAGGAATTACTTCCTTTCTTTGCCCCTCTAAACCCCATTCCCTGTGACTTCTCACGCATGGAACCCAGAATTCGTTTGTGACTCCTGCCCTGCCCGAAGATAAAATGAGATTAGTCAATGCCCTGAGTAAGTGAACTCTGTTATTTTAAGATGTCTCACCCAGTCCTACACCTTAGCTGGAACCCGGGGAGAGTGGCTTCTCTTCCCCTTCCCAAGCCTTTCTTCTACTTACCCCAACGGCTGTCTCTCTCCCTTTACCCCTTCCCTCTGCTTGCATCCCGCCCTTCCTCCCTCGGGGGGTCACACACCCCCAGCCCGTTCCCGGAGGCACCCTGCCTACAGCTCCTCTCGGAAGCACCGCCCCCGGAGCGAGCCCGGAGCGGAGCTGAGTGAGCTAAAGCCCTGCCCCCACGCTTTGGGCGGGGCCAGCGGCCCAGACGGCGCCTTGATTGGTGGGGGCGGGCCCTGCCGCGAGGGGCGGGGCCCGGAGGTCGGGCCCGGGCAGGGAACGCGGCGGGCGCCGCTGGGGGCGTGAGGCGCGGCGTGGGACCCGGTGGAGTGTGGCGTAGCTGTGGCGGCGCTTCCCGCTCGCCACACGCCGGGCGTGGGTCCCCGAAGGTAAGTATGGGCAGGGGGCCCTGTGCCGCGTGGGCCAGGTGGAGGGATCCCGCGGGCGCGCGCCTGAGGCACGTGTGGTTTGGCCGAACGGGCCCCGGTGCCACTTCCGCGCGGAGTAGGAGCGCAGGGCGCTGGCCGGCGGCCGCGTGGCGTGAGCCCCCCGAATGAGGGAGACCGGGTCGGGCTCTACTTTCGCAGCACTTGTTCACCTCATTAGTTCCGGGACGAACCCCGCCTCCACGCACCACACAAATCTCGAGAGACCTCAGGTACTCCAGAGACTTTGTATTCTTTAAAATACATTTCTGTTTCGTGGTTCAGGACTGGAGGAGAAACTCGGTAGTGAACTTACGATGCGGCTTTATTTTGACTTTGTGCTATTATTCAGATTGCAGGAAGAGTGCGACTGGTAATGGGACTGTTATTTAAACAAGGACACCAGGGTTTACACAGGCAGTGGATTGTGGAGATTAAGCGAGCAGGCTTTGAGTCTACTTATTAATTGTGAAAACTTGGGCAATTTGCTTAACTTCTCTATGACTTTGCTTCTGCATATGAAAAATGAGAATAAGAAGAGATGCAGCCTTATAGGGTTTTTATGAGGATTAAATGAGTTACTACTTAGTGTCTGCCTCATAGTCCACAATAACTTTGGCTGTTTTCTTTATTATGTAATCAGATGGGCATTAATCTTCAAAGCTGCAGAAAGAAAAACCTTCTGCAGAGCTGTTGCTTGGGGATTCCTTTGGAACAGTTTTCAAAGACTGAGTCCCACTGGAAAAGGTCTCATTACTTTTCTGTCGTACTAGAGACATGATCCATCTACCTTGCTCCAAATCAAAGCCACTCTCAAATGATAGAGAAACCTCAGTCTTGAAGGTTGTTCTGAAAGAGGCATGAAGAAAGGCAGCACTTTTCCAGTGAGTGTAGCCTCATTTTAAGCACCAAGCTCTGGTGCTTAAAAAGAAGTTAATATCACTTTATACAGAACTTATAAGTTGTACTATTTTGGGTGGGTGCTTACTTGTAATATTATTGCAAAATGAGGTAAACCAGAGTACCCAAATACATAAACTAAATAAACATCATAAAAATCGTAACCTGCCACATGGAAATTCAGAATTGAAAGGAATCTGAAAAATCAGATGGGCTGCACTTTATACATAAGGCTGAGGCCCAAAGACCCCAAACCAATAAATGGCAGGGCTTAGACCAGAATTCAGCTCTGCTGAGCAACAAATTGTAAAAGCGAAGGATGATATTACTTCTTGTGTTGATAATAGTACTATATTTATTTTTGACAGCTTTATGGTGCTGTGAATAATTTTTCTCTCAGCAACATCCTGCTTGGTAGCTTAACTGCATGATTCATAATCATTCTTCAGCACCTTTGATTTAAATCACAAGTCTGAAAGTTGCTACATCAATGATTGCTTTGAGAACAAGAGGATTGTCTTCTTAAGCTTTGTACAAACATGTTCTAACAGTGCTTTGGTTTTGTTGTTTTATGCAGTCCTTTTCTCTCATGTAGGGAATGTAAACAGCCAGTATAAACAAATTGACCTTCTAGGCAGTTCGTTATCATTGTGAAGTTTTCTTGATTGGGTAAGATAGGCACGGAATGCTAGCCCAAGGAAATAGGATATTGGTCTGTTAGTTGCTGTCTCTTCCCTGGCCCCTTTTAGAGGCCACTCCCACACCTGTAGGTGTTTGTTCAGATGTTACTATCTCAGTCTGACCCTCCTATTTAAAATGCCATACAACCCTACCCTTCCTATAATATGTATTTGTCTATTTATCTTTTTGTCTATTATCTCTTGTCTGCCACTAGATGGTAAGTTCCACGGGGGCAGGGTGCTTGCCTGTTGTGTTCACTGCTGTACCCTAAGTGTCTGGAAACTGCCTGGCACCAGAGTGTGTCACATGCAGACATTTCCAACTAGGGCTAGTAAGTACTTAAGCCAATTCACAATTCATTTTGCCCTGCTCCACCCTCTCCCCATTTCTGGTTATTTCTCCTGTTACCCAGGAATAAAACCTTGAGGCAACGTTAAGTCCTCCTTCTACCTGTCACTCCGTGTGCAAATAGCTACTGACTTGTGTCAGTTTTTTGCAAACCTGCCATTCCAGTTGTTTCCAAGTTCCCACTTCTTCAAGCACTCCTCCATTTCATTTCCTCCTCTACACCTACAGCTCTACCAGCTCCCTTTTCGTTTGCCTTCACATTCTCATCTGCAGAATGAAATCCAGAGCGAGAAGTCTGGCATTCAGAGTTCTCTGCAACATGATCGCAAATCCACTTTTCCAGTCTGTATCTCCTATGTATAAGAAAAGTGATTTCCAACTTATGCTTGTAAATGTGAATGTAAAATAAGGCTTTAATGGTAATACCCTGTAAAATCCCAAGGTTGCTTCATGACAGTTTCTCTCTTTCTCTTTTTATTAATGAGTCCATCTTTTCCCCCAGGTAGGCAGGAATTCAGACAAATTGGACTAATGACTGTTAACCTGTTTGTACCAAGAACTTTTGCTGCTCTTTCTGTTTTTGAGTGTCCAGGCTTCAAAACCTCCCTTACATGTTACCACTACCCCAAATACCTAGATAGGTTCAGTTGGCTGTGGTATTTCCTTCCTCTGAATTCTAGTGACTTTTCATGCCTTTTTAAGAATTTATCACACTCTACCGTGAATTCTTTGGGCATTTGTCTTTTATTTTTTGCTACATATAAGCTTCTGGAGGACAGAAAACATGCACACACAAATTCCAGTTACTGTTTTGAGGAAAAATAAGATATGCACCCACTTATCTGTTTTTTAAATAAAAGTGAACTTAAACTTCTCCTTAATCGGTCTTTAAGTCGTTAAATATTGAGCCTCAACCATCATTTCTACAATATGGGCACTTCAGGAAGAAGGCAGGTGAAATTCAGTCCTAAAAATATTCCAATGAAGTTACTGAGGTCTGGATTTTAGAAGGGAGTAAGTATAGGGAGAGCAACAAACCCAACATCCACGAAGGTGGGCAGGCACAAGTTTGAAAAAAGTACACAGGGCTTCCCTGGTGGCACAGTGGTTAAGAATCCGCCTGCCAATGCAGGGGACACGGGTTCGAGCCCTGGTTCGGGAAGATCCCACATGCTGCGGAGCAACTAAGCCCGTGGGCCACAACTACTGAGCCTGTGCTCTACAGCCCGCAAGCTACAACTGCTGAAGGCTGCACGCCTAGAGCCCGTGCTCCGCAACAAGAGAAGCCACTGCTATGAGAAGCCTGCGCTCCGCAACAAGAGAAGCCACTGCTATGAGAAGCCTGCGCTCCGCAACAAGAGAAGCCACTGCTATGAGAAGCCTGCGCACCGCAACAAAGAGTAGCCCCCGCTTGCCACAACTAGAGAAAGCCCGGGCGCAGCAACAAAGACCCAACGCAGCCAAAAAATAAATAAATTAATTAATTAAAAAAAAATACATAAACTCACTCAGAAAACCATTAGGACAAGACAGACTTCATGGCGCCATCTGCAGCTTTGGGTTTTCTTGTGAGGAATTATTCCTAAGCTTTATTTTCTTTCTGCATCTCTAGGCACGAATAATACTGTCTCCCTTTGTTTTCTGAGCTGGTAAGACTGAACATTCTCTTCCTTTTTCTGATCTGTTGAGAATAGTTTACCTTCTTTCCCGTCATTGTTTAATAAAATGTTTGTGCTTCTTTTGTCATTTATTTTCTGGATATATGGAGAAGATATATGCCAGAAGCTTTTAACTCTTCAGAGAAAGGTGATAGATATAAGATGCTTGAATTTGTCTCTTGTTGAAGCTTTCAGTTTTATTAAGTCTTATATCAGCATTTGGTTTAATATATTTTGCTTCATTTCATTATAAACATACCCTTGCACATATTCCAGTTGAGTGAATGCTTTTATTTTACTTGTGATTTTTTTCTAATAGATTAAAACTTGTTTCAGGAACTTGTGTAGACACTTCTGCAATTTAATTCTCTCTTTTCTTCTCTCTTGCCTCCCAAACCTCAACTGGGGTTTTCCCATTCTAGGGCACCCATTAGCCTAATTTATTTTCTTACAAGTATCATCTAAATTTATTTTACCATTCCTGGGATGAATCTGCAGTTTCTGACCGGAAAGAGTTGGTAGGGAAAAAATATATGTATATAAGTCCTAATTTTTGTGGGTTTTTAAAAATAATTTTTATTGGAGTATAGTTAATGTACAATGTTGTGTTAGTTTCAGGTGTACAGCAAAGTGAATCAGTTATACATATATATATATCCACTCTTACAGATTATTTTCCCATATAGGTCATTACAGAGTAATGAGTAGAGTTCCCTGTAGGTACTTATTAGTTATCAATTTTATATATATAGTACTGTGTATATATCAACCTCAGTCTCTCAATTTATCCCCCCTCTCTTTCCCCGCTCGTAGCCATAGGCTTGTTTTCTACATCTGTGACTCTATTTCTGTTTTGTATATAAGTTCATTTGTACCATTTTTAGATTCCACATGTAAGCAGTATCATATATTTGTCTGTGTCTGACTTACTTCACTCAGTATAACAATCTCTAGGTCCATCCATGTTGCTGCAAATGGCATTATTTCATTCTTTTTTATGGCTGAGTAATATTCCTTTGTATAAATGTACCACATCTTCTTTATCCACTCCTCTCTTGATGGACATTTAGGTTGCTTCCATGTCTTGGCTATTGTAAATAGTGCTGCAGTGAACATTGGGGTGCGTGTATCTTTTCGAATTACGGTTTTCTCCAGATATATGCCCAGGAGTGGGATTGCTGGATCATATGATAGTTCTGCATTTAGTTTTTTAAGGAACCTCCGTTCTGTTCTCCATAATGGTTGTACCAATTTACATTCCCACCAACGGTGTAGGAGGGTTCCCTTTTCTCCACACCCTCTCCAGCATTTATTGTTTGTAGATTTTTTGATGATGGACATTCTGACCGGTGTAATGTGATACCTCATTGTAGCTTTGATTTACATTTCTCTAATAATTAGTGATGTTGAACATCTTTTCATGTGCTTTTTGGCCATCTGTATGTCTTCTTTGGAGAGATGTCTATTTAGATCTTCCACCCATATTTGATTAAGTCCTAATTTTTGAAATGTTAAAACTTTAAGGTAAAATTCTGCGTATTATCTTTACTGACAACAACTAACGTAAGGTCAGGATTTTAACATACTACAGCTTATATTTAAAGTGTATGATAATTTGAATTTGTAATTGGTTGTAAATTTTGTCCTTTGGGAAATTTCTTCTAATGTGCTAACCAGTGAAGTTTTACTGTCAGAAGAATCTTGAAAGCAAATATTTGCTTTGAAGTAAAGTATCCTTTATCACACTGTTATACATATCACCCTGTTATACACCTGTGTTTACCCTGAGTTTTCCTTGCTTATAAAACGCCTTAGTTAAGGGTGTTATCAGATAGGATCATTCATGTAAATAATGAAAGTTGGGGCATAGACTAATTACATATCTGTAGTACATGGTAAGCACTGTGTAAGTATCTGTTAAATAAATCAATCTGTATTTTTAGGGAGAATTTTATTAAGATATTATAGCATATTAGTATGTATAGTAATGAATTGATCTAGTAAAGGGGGAGAAATTGATGATTCTGGAAAGAGCTTAAGCAAAGGCGTGAAATTATCAGATGTACAGTGATTTAAAAAAAATCACTGTGTCTGCTGTGGGAAGAATGGATTGGAAGGGGGTTAGAACAGAGCAGAGATCCCAGGTTGGAGGTGCTCACAAGAGACTCTGTGCAATGTGATGGTGATTGTTTTTTTGGTGGGGTTTTTTTTGGTTAGGTTTTTGTGTTTTGGATTTTTTAATGCCTCCTCAATCTGAATTCTCCCAGCCTCCCCAGTCAGAAGCAGCTTTACCCTAGGCTTCCTGTGGCCTGCAGCATTTTGCCACTGGTGGTTCCATGTGAATCCCGCCTTCACTTTTCTTTTGCCTCGTGTAGTCAACCATCCACCCATCTCTCTGCCAGTGGTCACAATCCCCCAGGGAATCATCCTTGCAAGTGTTCTGCGTGGTAGTGTGCCTCTCAGTGGAAAAGCTTGGGAAGCCGGAAGTAGGGCAGGCGTTCTGGTGATGGCGAACCCAAGATGGTGACCTTGGGAGGCCAAGGAGAGTAGAGCAGAGCATTGCTGCTGCAGTTACACCCTTGCCCTGTTGTTCTGGAACCAGCAGAGGGGCATGTTAGTTGCGGTAAGTTTAAGAGAAGGTCTTACTTCCTGTTTCTCCTGGCAGTTTTGATTTTAGTATTGGAGAACAAAGGACTGTCAGCAGTTACTTCCACCTCCTCACTCAGTCCCTTCCTCAAATGTCTTTAATAAAATGCAGCCAGTTTCAGAAAACCAACAGACTCACATAACTTTTGTCCAGATTCTGGAACAGTCCTATCCAATTGTTTGGGTGCAGACTATTCTGTATTGTGTCTCCCCATTGGATATTTTGCACAGATTTTATTTCTGATTCTTATATCACTTTTCTTTATCGAGAATTAGGATAAATAAAAGATGTCTCAAGTCAGAGATGCAATAAACCTACGAAAAACTAGGACTGCTTTGTGATTACAGAATGAGAAATCAAAGAAGGGGTAGGGTGGGAATTGGAGAAAGGATATAGGAGTAAGGAAGGAAAACAGGAAAAGTTGTAACTGATTCATCATGTGATATGTGTGGGAAGGTTACTATGTATCTTCCATTGGCAGATCCTGTTAGAATAGAATTTTCGGCTCTTCTGCAATGAACTTAATTTACAGATGTGACAAAGATGTGCTTTGTTTCTCTTGAAACATTTCAGATATATTTGGAGCTGGTATTCTGTGAGGGGGAAATAAACAGATACAGATTATATACTGTTACAGTAAACTTTCAATAAAGTAACCAGTTAGCTTGGGGTAAGAGTGTCCTGGGAATGTGCTTTTAATATAGTTTAAAATGAAACCTATGTGCTTGACCTGTACCCTCCCAGGGAATAATTCCTGCCCTCATCCCACCCCCAATTCTTTTTCTTATTCTCTGGGTCAGTCCCCATCTCCCATTTCTCATACCAGTCCCCATGCCATGCCCGAAGTCTGTGCACAGATTTTCTTTTGTCTCTTCCTCGACTGTCTCTGTCGGCTCCCTCTGGATCCTTGTTTCCAAACACGCAGCATCCAGAGCTGTCCCCCTGGCTGAAGAAAACCTGTAGCTCTTCCAGGCCTGCTCCTTCCTTTTGGAACAGGATTGTTCTTCATTTCCCTTTGTGCTTTGATGTGAATCACTGACCCTTCTCTGCCATATTAGTTGAGTGGATACTGATAGGTATAAATGTATCTACCTTGTAATTTGGGTAGGGTCCACTAGTCAGTACCAAACAGTCTTCATGATTGTGAAGGAAATGGAGTTAAGAATGTGTCTGCTTATATTTTAGAGGGAAAAGCAGAAGAATCTTTTGACTTTTTTATGAACTTTTTTTTTTTTTGGCTGTCTGAAACAAAGGTGGACAAGATCCAGGACAATAATTGCATACAATGGACAAAAAGATGGGCATGGTGATGAAAGGGAAAATGCTTTAAAAAAAAAAAAAGAAATCCTTAACTAATATCCATCTATTTTAATCAGTATTTATCAAAAAAATTTTAATATAACATGAATTTGGCCAGTTTTCTATCATGAAATTTCATCTTTTTTTTTTTTCATATTTCTACTTTTTACAGGCCCCAAATTAAAAAAATAAATCTGTTAATGCTTTAAAAAATCTTGTGGTAGCATCCCTTTTTGTATTGTCTTTATTTCATAATTTAGCCCTTGATCGTCCTTGTGATGGGACACCCCCCCACCCCCACCCCAGAGCCTGCTCTGTACTAAGCTGTTGGTTAGATGTTGATGGGTGATGTCTTCAGCAGCACTCCTGACACTGTCTGTGCTGCACTGACCCCTCCTGGTGGCCGAGTTGGAAGCTGCTTTTCCTATGCGTGGCTCTCTTTCTATAACCCAATTGCTGATGGACACTTGATGCTCCCTTCCCTTCATCTCTTGTTTCTCCAGAGCTGATTTAGAAGAAGGGGGTGTGTGCAGCAGTACCATAGGAAATTGAGAGGCAGCATGTTCACACTGGGCTCTTGGGTCAGAGCCGTGTTCACTTCACAGTGCTGCCACCCAAAGCTGTGTGAGGATGTGGAGCTGATAGCCTAGGTTTCTTCATCTGTAAAATGGGAATAATGACACTTCTCTGAGGAGTAAGTGATGTGTTAGGTGTGAACACATAAAACAGTGCCTGGTGTTAGTACTCAGTAAATGTTAGTTTCTCAGCCTCAGCAGTATCGACGTTTTGAGCCAGGTAAGTTTCTGTTGTAGGGATCGTCCTGTGCACTGTAGGATGCTTAGCATCGTCCTTGACAGGTAGCCACTAGCAGCCCCCAAGCTGTGACAACCAAAAATGTCTCTGGGCATTCCCAAATGTTCCCTTGTCAAGAACCACTATAAATACAATGTTTACTAGCCGTTACATTATCTTTGCTAAGCACTCTCACTCCTAAGATCCAGCTGGCTTCTGAAAGTTCTATTCTCATCTGACCCACTTCTTTTTGTTATGTTGGACTTGTCTGAGTTAATTCATTAGCTGGATGTTAAGGTTAGTTCTTCCTTTCTGGGTTAGTATCTGAACTACGCCTCCTTAGAGCCATGTGATCTACCCCTAGGCAAGCCAGCTGCTCCTGGGAACCAATCTACAAGATTATCTTGTGACTCTCCAGCAGAGTGAAGGCAAATTCTTTTCTGGTTCCTCTTTGAAAAGCCCTGCATACCTATTAACCTACCCAGAAGTCCCAACTTTTATTCCCACGTGAACACAGCTTTTTGTTCTTTCTTAGTGTGGGATTCTTGTATCAGTCCTCTTCTCATTCTGTTTTATGGGGCTGCCTGGCCACTGGATGATTTTGCAGAATTTTAATTGCTTCAGTTTTACTGAATAAATATATCTTAAATTTACAGTAATAGGGTTGCT
Source organism: Eschrichtius robustus (assembly GCF_028021215.1). Taxonomy (NCBI): domain Eukaryota; kingdom Metazoa; phylum Chordata; class Mammalia; order Artiodactyla; family Eschrichtiidae; genus Eschrichtius; species Eschrichtius robustus. The sequence continues at coordinate 12,815,920 of NC_090840.1, forward strand.
TTTTCAAAATTTTACTTCTGACCACTTAAAAATACATCTATGAACCTTCTTCATTGCTTTCCAGAGGACTCTTTAGAGCATATATATGTTGGAGAGGCAGTGTGGTATAACGGGTAAAGGTCCTAAAGTCGGACCACTGCTGGTTCAAATCCTGACTGCACCACCTGGAGTGGGTTACTTCATCTTTTTATGCTTCATTTTCTCCTTCGTTTCCTCTCAGTGGGGCTGTTGTGAGGAGCAATGAGATTAATACAAGTAAAGCACAGTCTGATTTATAATCTTGCTTAGCCACTAAATGTTAAATATTGTTAGGTTGCCGGTTTGATTCAGTTTGAAGGAAAGGAAAATCTTTCTTAAGGAGAGACAGTGTGGTATAGCAAACTAATACATATAGATTTTGGAGTTGAACAGATTTGATTTGAACCCTAGCTCTATCGCCTATTTGCTGGATACTAGCTAGGGCAAGTGATTTAATCTCTCTACGTTTTTCTTCACAGCAGTATATTCATTTCCAACCTATGACTGTAGCTCCTTTTTCCAGAGAAAATTGAGGCAAACAAGTGTGATATCTTTCAAACTTCTGCTCCCATACCTGCTTGGCTTTATTTTTAGCGAGACTGAGGATACTTGACAGTCTGCATCTGTGTCCCTTTTCTGTGCTCTCAGAGTGTACCATGCATACATCTAAAATCATACTTAGCCAACTATTGAAAGTTCTATATTGCTTATCATTCAACCCCATTAGGTAAGTTCCTTGCAAGTAGAATTTTATCTTTGTCTTTCTGTTGCTTAATGCGTAATGAAAGTTTTACTAAGTGTTTGTTGAATGAAGGAATAAAAACAAATTTGAAACAAGTTGTTATGTATTTGATTCAGTTTATTGACTGCCTGTGCAGCGCTGGGTTTTTTACACTCATCTCGAATCCTTAAAACAACCATATGAAGTGTTGCTAGCTTCACTTCCTAGATTAGGAAACTAAGGCTCAGAGAATTTAAACGTGTCCAAGGACCCGAGGTAGAGAACTGTACATTTGTACAATTTGTAGTCATAGGAGAAAGGAGAAAGGATCTCCTGACAGAAGCTTTGGCCTTACAGAGAGGAACGCAGCAACTGCCAAGCAGCAGCCTGCCCAGGAGGGAGCAGGGTGAGGAATTATGTTTCCTGATCCCTTTCTTTCCACCCCATGTCCTGCCAGTGCCTCTCTGGATGAAATCAACCAGCAGCTAGAGGGCAAGAGAGCCTGTGGGGTGCAGGCTTTGGAGGTTGGTGCCCTGGGGTGTGGAGCAGGGTGGAGATGGATCTGAAAAGAAAAATAGAGAATATCCAGCGCAGTTTTCCTCTTTCTGTCCATTAGTATTCACTCACACTTTGGGCGTAAAGCTCCTGTTCCTAACTCAGGGGAAACGCAAGGTCCTCTAGTCACTGCAGCCAGTTCATTCGTGCTCCCACATGGAGGCACTGCTTTGTGTAACGTAACAGAAAAAAAACTAAAACAAAGCTGCTGTAGTCTCTGCGTCTGTAGCTAATCTTTTGGCTCAAGTTGGTAATCATTCCTTTTTTCTTCTAGTACTTATTTTACGTTCCCCTTACCCTCTGCCAGGTCAGTAGCTGCTTACCAGATGTCAGGGGTTATGCTTATTTTCTCCGGCAAAAATAATCCCATCTGGAATTGCAGGCGTGATTGGCATCACCATCTGATTAAATTTGTAGTGATCCATAGTCATGCTCTAAGGTCTTTTGGCTTTGGTCTAGGTAAACAGGCATGTCAAACGGGGATGTAATAGGAACCAACACCCCTGCATCCTTCAAATGTTTGATAGTGGTACTGGTTTGTGAGCTTCTCCAGGGATGGGGTATAGTTATTGGTTTGCTTTCTTTGTGGGGAAACGGGGGAGAGTTCCAAGGGCTTCTTCACAGCCCTGTCTTCCCTAATGGCTTTTATGACAGAACAGGGAATCAATGCAGGGATTTGGCCAGTTACTAAGTGTATCTATTTCCACTAAAATTCTAGGACTAGGGAAATAACCGCAGGATGGGCCTGTGCTCCCATTGGACCCACCATGAGATACCAGGGTTGACTTTATCTCTCACCTCTTCTCTGGAGTGAGATGGGTGCTCTGACTGGTGGACCATGTTTTCGGTCTGCTGGGGTTAGTGTCAGTTCAGAGCTAGTGTCCGGTAACCCTTGGAAAGACTACGCATTTCTCTTTCCCCAGTGGACAGTCACCCTTGTGAATGGCTGCTGGTACCTCTTAGGTAAGGTCTGGAGAAAGCTTGGTGGGATACATCTGTGGCTGTGTGTAGGGCCACAGTAATCTTATATTTAGTCCTCCTTGGTCTAACATCCTGTGAATGTACTCCTATATGTGCTCCTCAAACTCCTGGTTTAATTGTTGAGATTCTGCAGATTTTTTGGTGTAAAGATAGTCTCTTCTTAGTAGGCTTTGAACTTCTTTCTGGGCTCTTTTGGCATCTTAATTCCCATTAGGAGGCCATGAGGGGTTAGTGGGAGTAGGTGGTGAAGAGAAGTGGCATCCCCTTGTGAAACAACTTGAAAGGGTTTTATGGGAGGTGGGTTAGGAGGCTGGGTCTTCTCAGAGGGCTGTAAATTGCTGCTTTCAGCAGACATGTTCAGCTGAATGTGGAGTTCAACATTCTTAGCCTCATTTGTATCTGCCCGAGTGCCTGCATCCATGATTTAGGATCATTTGACTTTGCAGGGTTGCATGTTTAATTGGTTCTGCAGCCCTTATCGTCAGACTGTGGTTTGATCCTTAGTCCTATCAGATTAACAGCTATTAGAAAAAAAGGACTCCTTTATAACAGCCATAGATTTTCCACTCATCTGTTTGGGAATTCATAACTTTCAATTTGTTTGCTTTGTGCACATTCTTAAAGACAATCAGAAGCAGCTGCAGCCCATGTCACAATCTTTGAAGTCAACATTTTCATCATCTACTTGGACTTACAGCACCTTGCTCACCACCTATACTTCATCCTGTGACAGGGAATTTGAGTGATCTTGGTATCACTATGTGCCAGATTATCAGTTTCCCCTCCCCTCCCTCTATAGGAAGGTTATCAGGATGCATCAAACATGCATCCCATTTTTGAGGGTCTGTTTCCTGGGGTCATTCTTGGTAGCAGTTACTGCATCAGTCGTGACACACTTGAGTAATTGAAGGGACTCGAACAAAGGGACTATTTACTAAGCTGTTGTGGGCAGAGGTGACAGAAGCAGCAGCAGCAGGGCGTGGTGAAGCACCCCTTCTAACGGTGTTTGGAAGCCGTACTACTCCCAGGCCTTTAACTGTAGCTGTGGGAGAGGGGTCGCCTGGTGGGGACTGTGGCCTTGGGAGGAGAAACTGCTGCCTGTTAGAAAGGGAGGAAGAGGACTAAATACCTTCTCCTACCCTTCCATCTCCTGCTAGTGCCTCGCGTTGGATGAACCCAACCAGAAGCCAGAGGGCAAGGGCAGGAGGCAGGCTGCCTCAGTGTGAGGTCCACAGAGGCCCGCCTTCTGGGCCGTGGCGGGTGGAGAAGAGTGGTGTTGGATCTGGAAGGGCAAATGGGGACCATTTAGCACTCTTGCCAGACTGGTATTTCTGGCCCGGATTTGAGTGTGCCCCTTGAGTGCTGGGCTCTACACTTAACCGCCTGCTGTCCACGTGGGCTGAGATGTCCCCTGGGCACCTTGTGTGGACAACTTATCCTTCCCCCCCCCAGGTCTTTCTCCCTCGTCTATTCCTGATGCCACTTAACGTCATATCTTAATGTCCGTTCCATAGGGAAGGCCTGAGGCGTGATGTTCTCCTTTAGTTCTGCTCCTCCGGACCACGCACGGTAAGGCACAGTAGGCTTTCAAGCGCGTGCGTAAATAGAGTACCAGCAGGCCCTACCACCCCCTGGATCCCACGTTCTCAAGGGACGGGTGTGGATAGTGTAGCACCATAGCCTTCACCCTCCCATCTTGTCTGCTGCGGATGGAGAAGCGTGCGCTGATGTGGGTCCTGGGGCTCCTGGGCAGGGCTCATCTGCCTTTGCAGAGCTGTGGGTTCCACTTGCTCTGATTGTTTAGCAGAAAAGCACTGTGCCTGGAGGACAAGGCTCTTGTCAAGATGGTGCCCTGGTCTAGTGGAGGGTGGGGGGAAGCTGCTCTTGTGGGGTTTTAGGGTACTCTAACTTGTAACAGATACTGCACCCTAAGCTTAGGAGGGGACCATGTTTTCTAACAACTAATTTAACTGCATATAAATCCTTCCTGACTGCATTTCCAGCGGCAAATCCAACAAAGTAGGCTTTGAATCATCTCAAAGGAACCACCTTTGTAATCAGTTAAATTTCGTTACACCTGATTATTCGATGTCTGCTGATAGATATTTGAAATCATTACTTGAATATAATTTATTTGCAACTATTAGATCAGAGTGACTTCCTGAAATTAATCACCGAGGGAACCTGGCAGACTAACCCTTTAAAAGGTATTATTTGGTGTCAGTGGAGACTGTGGGCTGCTGTGTGTAGCAAAGGTGACATCAGTGTGACATCTTGAGCCCTTTGTCCGTGGGTGGGATGATAATATTAGCATAATTGGATTTGTTTTGTATGAAGATCTACTGTAATATCTCTGACCAGGGGTCCAGTGCATAAGAATTATCCATAGTTGTTAAAATGCAGCCTAGCACAGTGGGTAAGAGTCAGGACCCTGGAGCTAGACAGCCTGGGTTCAAATCATTTAACCTGTCTGTGTGACAGTTGCCTCATTTGTAAAATGGGGGGTAAATAATTAGCTTAGCATACAGGTTCCTAATCTGAAGCAAAATTCACCTCTTCATCTTGATGCTAAAAGCTTGAAAACCATCCTTTGAAAAACCCTGCTCTTAAATCCATCAAACTAGAGTCCTTTTAGTTGAGAGTTAGCCCTTAGTCCGTATGAGCCGTGGTATATAAACTCCCGGAGTTTCTTAGTAGAAAAGAAGGTAGATGGGACGTAAATGATTGTGACTTAGCTATTGACAGGGACATAACGGAAGCTGTGTTTCTCACCTGGGCTGAGACTTAAGATCAAAAGTAAAGTCCTGCCAGAATAAGCATAAAATGGGTTCTGTGAGCAAGGAATGGCAAATCACGGTATTTTTAAATCGTTTTGCTAATTTTTTTTTTTTTTTTTTTTCTGTTGGTTAAGGTTGCATGATGGAATTTGAACATTACCTCAAGAGGTTTTATGTTTTGGATTAGCTAATTGTGTTTGTCCTCTGCTGACTATTTCTTCGGACTCACTTTTTGGTGTCCTTTTGAGGCAGTAAACTCAAAGGGATTATACCATGGACTACAAGGAAAGCTGTCCAAGTGTAAGCATTCCCAGCTCTGATGAACACAGAGAGAAAAAGAAGAGGTTTACTGTAAGTATGTAATGTAAAGCATATGGAACAAAATGGAACATAGAGAATATTTCCAATTCTGCTGTTCTTCCTTAACCTAGAATGGCCTCCCCAGACTTTGCAGATTTTACTTATCTTTCAAATGATATATCCTCCACAGTCTTCTCTGTGTACTATAATGGAATACAATTTCCTTTTTTAGTGCAGAGTTTTGCCTGTTTACCTCTCCCTTTGGAGAAGCTTGTGAAACTGTCTGATAGACCATCTCACCAGAAAATGTGCATACATGTGGTTCTGTGACACATCACATCTCGGGGTCAATGGACTCCAAAAGTCATTGATCCCATGTGAAGAACCACTGTCTTGAAATTTCCACAGTATCTTAAGACATTTGTCATTTTCTATCTCCATTTTAAAAATATTTAATTTTTTAAATGAGTATTCTATCTACTTTTTTCATCATAATGGTAAAGTCCATTTCTAATTTTACTTTTTATCACCATGGTATCTACTGTAGGACTTTATAAAGAATAAGCACAATGAATATTTGGCTGAGTCAGTGTACCAGTGACCGCTATTTGGAGAATAGTCACTTTTCTAATTAGTGTAATGAAATGTATTGTATTTAGTTCCAGTAGTCTTGTTAGTATATACAGAGATCTGCTGTCCTCCTCTCCCTGAAAAAAATGTCATTTATCGTGTCTGTAACTGATCTGGCCTTCCTTGTAAGGCCCCACCCACTGAGCAGTGTGAAGAAATTCATTTAACCCAATTCTGTTCAACAGTTTGAGCTAAAATTTAAGCAGTTCTTTTAAGTAAAAATGCCCAGGCTGTCTTCATTGTGCTCTCTTTCTCTTATTTGAACACACACTCCTTCTCCAACTTGGCATCATGGTTTGTGGCAGGAGAGGTGTCCCCTTTCAGTGTTTGTTCAGTTGATGACTGACCTCATGGTAGCCTGGTGAAGGCTTGGCATTCTTGTCATCGTCTAGATCTTTACCATTCCAGGAGTAGAGTGACTGGTCTGGCAAACATCCAGCTGTGGTTGACCTGCCAGCCCTGGGCATTTTGTTGGCAACCACTGCTGGCATCTGCAGTTGATGAACTGATTTGTGATCTGTCCTTTGTTGGCTTGACAAGGGTCATGGTGACGGACTGCTGACTTAGCTTCCCCTTGGCTCGTGATGGCTGTAGACCCCACTGAGGCTCTGCGTACCCTCCACCTTCTCCTGACTCAGGTGGTCTACCCTGGCCTCTGACCAGGGGGTCACCCGGCCCCTGCCAGCTGAGTGCCATGACAAGTGACTTTCAGCTCAGGTCCATGTCACATGGGAGTTGAGGAAAGCTGAGGAGTTAAACTAAACCCTTGGACCACCCACCCCACTCTGCCTTCTTAACTAGGTGGGGTGGGGCCCCCCAATGGTGGTTTTCTCCCAGAGCCTCAGACAAGGAGCTGGAAACAGCCCTTCTGTCTTCTGTTCTCTCTTCCTTAATAAGCATACCTCCACACCCTGCATAGAAGCCCAGAGCAGAGAGATTGCAGTGTGTGTCTGGCCATTTGCCTCTCCTCAGATGTTGCAGCAATATCTTCAGCATTTCTTCCACATTCGTATAAGCCAGTTTTAGAAACATCATATTGATGGTAAACAAGAGGTCGGTATACTTAGCATAAGATAGTGGAGTGTGTGAAGTTTTCCTTCCTTCCCTCTCCTTACTTTTTACCTTTGGACCATTCTCTCCTTCAAGGGCATTAGCTCCTGCCAAGTTTGATGGAAGTTCATACATAGCAAATACAGGCGGTGGGGTATCTCAGGTGTCCTTTTGTTTTTCGTGGTAGAGGTATTGCCATGTCTTCTGTGAAAAGGTCGAGGAGGCCTATAGCGTCACTCTTACCAGCTGTCCCCAGAGGTGTCCCCTGAGTTCTCCAAGGCTCTATCCAGATCACCTTGTTCACTTGCTTCCTTCAGATGCTCAGGTGTTGCCTTATTGTTAGAGAGGGTTTTTCTGACCACCCTATATAAAGTAACACCTTCACGCTCTGCCCCTTTCACACTCTGTCCTGCTTACCCTATTTCGTTTTTTAATAGCAGTTATCACCACCTGACATACTTTGGGTTTATTTATGTGTGCTTTCCCTGAATTTGTTCTTTGAAGCAAGAACTTCCCTCACTATTGTTTCACCAATACCTAGAACAGAGATGGACGTTCAGTAAGTATTTGTTGAATTGAAGTTGAATGAAAAGTAGGATTAAGTTCACATGTTAGTTGCTGATCACTGCAGTACAGTCCCCGGTCCTCAGGAAACTTGGTTCTACTCAACACAGATAGACCCTACCCCACCCAGCACAGACTCTGTCCAGCTTCAGCATGTCTGTGTACTATTGGGGAACAAAAATAGACACTGTGTTAACTATTCAATAATATTTTTATACTCTAGTTTTCGTGTGTCTTTTAAACGACTTTACAGAGAAATGGACTGTGTTCTAGGATGTCTTGACTTAAACCAAGTCTAAATTATACTTTCATTTATCCACTCAACAAATTGTCCTTGAGTTTCTGTCTTATGCCAGGCTGTTCTAGGCACTGGGAATACAGTGGGTAGCAAGAATGATACAGCCCTTGCTCTCAAAGAACTTACATTCTAGTGGGGCAAGACAGGCAATAAGGAAATATTTTTTTAAAAACTTAATAAGATTTATTGTTCTGTTATTATTGTACTGTTTCTGTGAAATCTTGTGCATTTTTTGCAAATGAGAGTTTTTTAAAATTTGAAGAGGTTTTGTTTTTGCCTATTGGCATTTTATTAGAACTTAATAAGTCCTTGTTCATAAATCATCCTGCTAATTAATAACTTCACAGGGCTTTATCTTAGCTCCTGTAAATAGAGTTGCAGCAGAGCTGCTTCAGCCTGGAACTTAGGTTTGGGTTCTCATTTAGCTGTACTTGAGTATCTATGGGAAGCCACCTTATCCCACTGGGAAGTCAGCACAAACAGTGCTGTTTGTTCAAGAAGCTCGTAATCAAATAAACCTAAGTCTCTGATCCTTTGGTAGCAGGCCTGCTTCCAGGCCTATCTGATCCTGAATGCTGTAGGAGATAAATCTGTAGTCTCCTCCTAAAAACATGGCTCAACTTTTGTCAGCAGCTGGACTAGGTTCTTTTTCCTCTACTTCGGCACTCTCTCCCATGGGAGCAGTGTCATAAACGATTCTGATATCTTACACCCAGTAGCTTCCTTTAGGACAACTTGATGTCCTCTTAGTTAACACCAGGAAATCCTCTTACCCCTGTAGCTCACGTAGGGTGCCTGGATGCTCTTCTTCTCTCTGCTTAAGTGATTCATCACTTATCCAGGGAACTGATACAATGACTTTGCTTCACTTTCCGGGTGAGACCTGATCCCTTTCTCACAGGGGGATATGGCTTTACGTTCTGGGGCCCCTCTTACTAGGGACCTGTTAATGTGACCATATCTTCAACAATACTGCAGAATTCCTACATTATAATCATATGCAGTATCAGGGAGATCTTTTTTCACAGTATTATCTAACTATGAACTGGTGAGTGTAGCTTTCCAGTCTTTTGTGGGAAAGGATAGTTTATACATTTTTGTATGCCCGTCTTCTAAAATAAACCTGTTTTACTCTGTTATCTAACAGACTATGGACAGTTGTATTGTAAATATCTCTTTCCCCTCATCTTCACTGTAAAATAGTGAGATTGATAACCCAAGCCATACATCAGTGAACCTTTCCTCATATACCTGGATACTTGTTATTTTTCTCTTTAGAAATGATAAAAGATCTTTGGGGTTCCAAATTGTTTTCTGTACATTGGTATGTTGAATTATATTCTGAGAATATCTGTGGGATGAATTATGAGAGTTGATTCTGTATTATAACTGTTGATTTGATACTTGTTCTAGTGCATGGAGGGTTAGAAGATTTTGATTTTAGTCTCACAAGTCTGTGAACTTGGGCAAGTTACTTAACTTTGGGGGGGCCATCATTTCCTCATCTGTAATGGGGGTTGTAATATTTATTCTGCTTACTTCATAGGGTTGTTGACTATGGTTATGTGAAATTATGTATGTGTGTATATATATATATATATATATATATATATATATATATGAAAATATTAAACACAGGTTAAGATGGTAGTAGGAAATCTGAGGATAAATTCTTAGTTTGAAAAATACTGTGTAAAAGATGCCCTGAAAGGAGAACTAATAATTTAGTGTTTACTGTGTTCCAGTCATTCCTTTTGAAAATACTTTATCATTTTGTGGTAATGGTTACTGCTGGGGAAGAAGGGAGCAGAATGACATCCGTTGAAACTATAATGTTTTATTCTTGGGGAATAAAATCTGAAACAAGAATGGCCAAATGTTAGAATTCAGAGTATCTAAATAATGAGTACATGGGTATTCATTGTGTTATTCTCTGAAAACTATGGAAATATTTCATAACATTTTAAAAATAAAACACTTTTCAACAAGATAAAATAAGTGTTTCATTTGGTATACTTCTGTATCTTGGAGAATCATGTATAAATAGTAATGTCTAATATCAGTTTCATGAGTGTGAAAACAGGTTATTTGCATATGTAAATAGCTAATGGGGTTTTTTTTTGTGATCAAATTTTATTTTGTTATTTTTTATTTCCACAGGTTTATAAAGTTCTGGTTTCAGTGGGCAGGAGTGAGTGGTTTGTCTTCAGAAGATATGCGGAGTTTGATAAGCTTTACAACACTGTAAGTAACAGTCAGTCTACAAGATTTTTATTTAAAACAAAACACCTGAGAAAACTGGAAAATGAGATTTATTTGATTTATACTTATATATATCAGATAAGCAGAAAAGGGTAAGAGGTTCTTCAAAACATCCTAACTTTGGAATTCTTACCAAAAAGGGTGGAGAGAGGACTGTTGAGAAGTTCCAGATAAACTATTGAAGATATGAAAACTAAATGTACAGCTTAAAATACATTTCAATGTCATAGGAGATTAGAAATAAATCCTTCTACCTACCTTTCTAATAATTGTTAATCATCATGCTATTTGTGGTTGAATTGCCCAACGATAAGCTTTAGGTCTGAAAGTCTGTCATAAGCCTACCTACCTTCCATGGTTTCATTCTCTGTTAGAAATTAGTCTAAGGTTCCAGATTTTAAGTAGCTAACACAGCTGAAATGAATATCGACTTTCAAAAGCCTGACAGTTACCTGAGAGATCATTAGTTATTTAAATAACTAAAACCTGTTTTATGTATTCATAGTTCAGATATTATTTTTCATCCAGTGTTTACAGTTACAGTTTCTACCATGGTCATTGTAACACATCAGGCCAGATCCTACACAGGGACCAGTATTTGTGGAGAGCATTGCCGTTAAGGTTATGCATACGTAGGAGGCCAGAGGACACTGCCTGTGTTGGTCATTAGAGACCCCAGGTTATTGAGACAGCTCTGGGTTCCAAGCTTTGCTTCAGTTAAGAAAAAAAAGCAATTGGGCGTCAAATCACAAATTTAAATTTCTTCTGCTCTAACAATAAATAGAAGTCTCCTCATGTTATTTTAAAAATGGTAGATTATTAGGCATCCTCCAGAAAAAACTGTTTCATATTTTAAAAGTTAACTTTTTCAGTTTTCTTATCCCTGTCTCTTGATTTTAAAAATAGCGTTAGATGGATATATGTCTATGGGTTATCATTTGTAAAATATTTTAAATATGGGGGAAGGTAAGCATATCTCAATTAAGAGGTAAATTACTTCCTAAATGGGCCAGAATGAATCAAATGTTGTCTAGCTGCACAACTTCCTGTGTTTCCTTAAGTCATGAAAGTTAGGTGTTAATATTTGAGTATCTTTAATTATAAAGGTAAAGAAGGAAAGTTTATTTGGGGCACTCCTCCCACATGATCACTTTAATTCTCTTTCCATCAAGCAACCCATGTTAAGCTTTTTATGGAAAATTCTCCCTAATGTTAGTTGAGTCTTTACCATCCATCTCCCTCATTTTTCCTGTATTTCTCTTCCTTTTTTCATCTTTTTCTTATTTTCCCATTTTCTATGTCTTCCTCTCTTTTTATATAACTCCTTCCAATTCTGCCTTTTGTGGTGAGGAGCTAAGAAAAAAACAGGGGAATGGTATCAGTTGTGTTCTTTGAAACTACAGAAGTGAAGTTAAACCTGGACTGGATTTCTCCAAGTTTGAAAACACAAATTCTTTCCCTATGCTCCTTTTAGAATAAAGAAAAGAGAAAAAGTGAAATTTCCAATCTGTAAAATGTTAACTGTCAGTTTAAATGTGTATTTATGACTGTAGTTTACATTTGGAGGCTTTTTATTAAAAGCTTGTTGAACACATACAGAAGTAGAGAGACTAGTATAAATAGAGAAAATAATGTAATGTGCCATCCATCTCCAGCAATTACCATACACGGCCATACTTGTTTCATCTCTATCCCTAGCCAGCCCACTGTAATTATGAAGCAAATTTCAGACATCATGTCTTTCCATTTGTAAATATTTCTGTATACATCTTTAAGAAGATAAAGATTCTTTAAAAAATATACATACAATATCATTATCACATCTAAAAATAGTTAACAATAATGCCTTAATGTCAAATACTTAATGTCATATAAACTGGTTGATAAGTCTATGAAGTGTCTTTTTTTTTAACAAATTGTTATAAGTTTTTTTTAACTTTTAAAAAAAATTTTTATTGAAATATAGTTGATTTTATGATGTGTCTTTTAATCACTAAGTTTTCCCCTCCACCTCTCTTTCCTTTTTTTTTTTTTTTTACAATTTTTTGTTGAAAGAAACAGGGTCATTTGTCTACAGATTTTTCAGTCTGAATTTTGCTGATAGCATGCTCATGGTGTAGAGTGATTAATACATTCTCCTATTTGTATTTCCTGTCAGTGGAGGTATATATATAGTGTGTGTGTGTTTGTGTATACATAGTGTATGTTTGGTTGTTGTTTCTAAAACATCTAAATTTACTAGAGGAATGCAAGGATTGGTAAGACTGTGTATGTGTGGTTTTTTGACATCAAGCTTACAGTAAAAATAAGCATTTACCCATTTTTACGGCTTTACTGCCCCAAATTTAATTTCTTCAGGACGAAGTTGTTCTTTCTCTGGGGATAAGCAAATCTGAGAAACAAATATTAATAGGAGGAAGGCTAGAGCAGAGGGTATTGAAAGCAGAATTCATCAGCTTTCTCAGAAAACAATTGTCAGTGTGTTCACTTAGGGAGAACACAAACACATCTCCTGAGGTAACAAAACGGTGAGTAACGTATTCAAAACCTGTACTCCAGGTTCTAGTATAAGCACTTAACATAAATGATTTTCCTTACGCCTCACAACGAATCACTAAGGTAAGTGCGAAGATTATCCCCATTTTCCAACAAGAAAACTGAAGTGCAGAGATGTTAAGTAACTTATTCCAGGTCACAAAGATACTAAGTGTTTTATTGGGACAAAATGGGGTTAGTCAGACTAATGATATTTTATTGGTATAATTTAATATTGTACATTTGATCATGATATACTTAAAGGTATGTCTTATGGTGGATGTTTTTGAAAATCTGATTGTATTTTGTTTTGGTACATGTATAACTGGAAGACCTATAAAATTAAGTTCATATAATGTTATGTTTTCAATTTCTAGTTAAGGAAACAATTTCCTGCTATGGCCCTGAAGATTCCTGCCAAGAGAATATTTGGTGATAATTTTGATCCAGGTAAGCAATAACTTCATAGACCAGCCATAAGTGATGGTTGAAGTTTGGAAAAGTAGTTAACATATTCATTGCACTGTATAGTAGTATAACTTTACAAAGCTAATGGATCTCATGCTGTATGAAAATAATGCCTCAGTAAGGTGCTTACTGTGTACCAGCCATTGTTTTTAAACACTTTATATGTTTTAATTCATTCAGTCCTCACAGCAGCCCTTTGAGGTGGGTATTATTATCATCACTATTTTATAGGTAAGGAAACTGAGGCACAGGTTGAATGATTTGCCCAGGGTCGCATATAGCTAGTAAAAGTCAGATTTGGAAGTTAAATTCAAGCAGTCTGGCTTCAGATAAATCTATTGATTATTAAGGATAATGTGCAGTACTTTTCTAACCATGAAACATTTACTAAATGTGTACTCTGTACACGGCACCCTGCAGGCCTCTGAATGGTATACCAAGAAAACGTCCTATTGTTCACCCTTGGGGAGCCTAATGACACATAGGATCTCAGAAATCTGGAGGCTGTATATATGTCTGAAGCCTCAACTTCAAACTTTTTTTTTTAACTAGAGTCTAAAAGAAATTAACCCAGTACACAAATGGCAACCTATAGAGAGATAGAAGTCTCTATCCACCAGAAATTCTATGCGTAAAGTCATCTGTTTATGCCACAGGTGGATCCTGACATGCTATCGAGTTTCCTCCCTCCCCACCATCTTACCTCCTCAACTAATTTGCTTGTAACCTTGTAACCCATCAGACCTGTGATTCCTTACGTAGGAGCTCTCAAATGGCTTATCTTGCTTCCTCTCTACAACCTAACCTTATACTACTCCTTTTCCTCCCAGACCTTTTCACTATACCTTGTGCAGTTCTGCCCACGATGAACAAACTCCTTTATCCTCTGTCTTCTTCTTATTTCTTTCACATTCTTGCTTTAATTAAAACTGAGTTTTCCCCCCAGGCTGCTGGAATCCCCTGTAACCCTCTCAGCTGGAGACTCTTTATTCTTTTACACTTTCTGAACCTCAGGATTGGAGAGGGTTCTCGTTTCCCCTATTCTTTTTCACTTCCCCTATTTTATGCAGATTTTTTTTCTCTTGGGAGAATTTAGCACACTTTATTACTATTGCCAGTTTGTCTTATCGGGCTGCAGATTTTATGAAGGTAGATACTTTATCGTTTATATTTAATTATAGTGCCTAGTAAATATTAGATTCTCAATAAATGTTACTTGAATACATGAATCCATTAATAAAGAGAAGATTGAGTTGGCACAGCAAAGCCAATTATACATTCCATGGATTGATTCTATAGGCCAGTGGCTTTTGTATTCTTGTTCTCTTGTTTTTAGCTGTAGAACACTTTTTTCCTAGTGAAATCTGATGCAGAAAAATGTAATGTGTAGAACAAATAAAAACGGAGCTGCTTTGTTGGTGTAGCAGTGAAGTATGTCTGTGGAGCATAGGTTGAAAAACATCGTGGAGGGCTACATGGGGGTCTTAGAGATATTTGAGCAAAGTGGCGACATGATATGAAGCCAGCAGTGTATAATGTATAGTAGGCACAGCAGAGGGAAGACAAGATAGAGACTGGGAGGCTGGTTAAGGGAATATTCCAGTAGTCCTCAAATTAGGTGATGAGAGCTGCGACTCAGGTGGAAATGGGGCTAAAAATTGAGCCACGTGTAGGAAATCTTTTAATGAAAAACCTGTAAGAAATCTTGGTGATTGCTTAGGTAAAGGAGACATATAGAGAAGAGAATCAGAGATAACTGAAGTGTCAGGCCTGGGTGAATGAGAGAATTAATTAATTTGAAGTGACAGAAAGACATTTAAGAGGACTCAAACTACATGTTAGTGATTAACATGAGGCTTGAACTTGGGTTAGAGTTCTGTGGAGCCTTTAGTTAAACCCTAAAGTCAGAATCATTTTATCCAGGGAAGAAGGCAAAGAGATAAAGACCTGCAACATTGCTACTTCATGGTTAAAGGCAAAATACCAGACAGTGCCCTGTGGTATTTATGTTTGGTAGATTAATTATTTGATACTAAAAATTGATTTTTATTGAACATTTTGAAATCAATCCTGAGCATGTTGTATATGACTTGGCAACAGCGAAGTAGACTATATGTCATAGATTTTTGGAAAGCCTTTCATTGGGGAGATCAAATCTAAGTCATACTCAACAAACCAAAGATTGGTAGGATGTTCATTTTACTAGGCTTTGGCTAAACAGACATTCTCATATTTTGCTGGTGGGAATACAAAGTCGTACAAACCTTATGAAATTTGGTAATATTTAGCAAAACTATATATGCATTTCCCTTTGACCAAGAAATCACATTTCTAGGGATCTATTCTAAAGATAAACTGCATCGGAAATGATATATGTATATATGTACAAGACTGTTTATTGTGATGCTGTTTTTCATAGCAAAAACTGGAAACAACTGAAATATCCTTCCAGTATTGGAATACGGTACAGCTGTAAAAAGGAACAAAAAAGCTCATTGTGCATTACTGTGGA
Source organism: Eschrichtius robustus (assembly GCF_028021215.1). NCBI lineage: Eukaryota > Metazoa > Chordata > Mammalia > Artiodactyla > Eschrichtiidae > Eschrichtius > Eschrichtius robustus. The sequence continues at coordinate 12,831,591 of NC_090840.1, forward strand.
GTGATCTCCAGAATACCTGGTTAAGTGGAAAAAACAAGGTGTGGATGTGGACAGTGTATATTTTTTGTGTAGGAAACGATGTGAAGATTCAAAAGGAAATAATGGAAGAATAAACCAAAAACTAAAAACTGATGACTTTAAGGAGGGAGAGGCCAACTGGAGACAACAGAGGTGGATGTTAGACCTCCCTGGATGAATCTTGTGCACAGCTTTGCATATTCTAAACAATTTAAAAACAAAAACAAATGCAACAATATTGAAGTCTCTAACAATTGAAAATAAACAAGGAAAAAATATAACTGTATTCTGATTGGTGGTGAAACACATGGAGAATAATTACTTTAAATGACTTTATAACATGGAAACTCAGCTTTATATTCCTCATGGCAAAAAAAAAGTGTACAAAGAAATTTTATCCTGCATTCAATAGTCTCACTGATAATATAGTTATTTTGTAATTATGTTAATGTCATGAGAACCAAAATTTTAAGCAGAAGAGGAAAGAGATACAAATATAAAATCAAAGATTTTAAGTAAAAAGTCCTGTAATTTTAAACTTGGGAATACAGTATGAAATCATGATTTATTTTTCTCTTTCTAAAACAATACATATTTCCCAGCGCTCTCCACTGGAAATGCCTGAAAACAATAACAAATAAGTAGCAGCAAACACCCTTAGCATCCAGGTTGTAATCTCTAAATACCATTACCTACTTAAAGGAACCAGAGTTCCATGGAAAAGTGGCAATTCCAGGTGCTGGGCAAGAAATATACAAGATGGTCCTAGGGACATCTTGCCTGAAAGCAAAGAAGCTATACAAGAATACTGAGGTTTTATCAAAAGGACACAGGAGCCCAATTGATGGGGCTTTCACTGGCCAACGATGGGACAGTTAGAGCAGGAAGAAAGAAATTGTCGTTTTAATTTAACCTCGTGTTTGACAGCTACCATGTAGAGTTTTTCCATACATCTTTCTGAGTTCTTATGCTGCAGCTTCTAAGTCCATGCATGTCATTTTCTTTTCTTTTCTTTTTTTTCCACTTTATGTTGGTGGTTACCAACCTCTGTAAGATAAGTTTTACATACTTGAGGCAGATTTTAAGGGTTATTTCTGCCTATACATTTATTGATTGATTGATTGATTGATTGATTGATTGCTGTGTTGGGTCTTCGTTTCTGTGCGAGGGCTTTCTCTAGTTGTGGCAAGCGGGGGCCACATTTCATTGCGGTGCGCGGGCCTCTCACTATCGCGGCCTCTCTTGTTGCGGAGCACAGACTCCAGACGCGCAGGCTCAGTAATTGTGGCTCACGGGCCCAGCTGCTCCGCGGCATGTGGGATCTTCCCAGACCAGGGCTCAAACCTGTGTCCCCTGCATTGGCAGGCAGATTCTCAACCACTGCACCACCAGGGAAGCCCCTCTGCCTATACTTTTCAAAGTTAAAATTTCATTTTGAATTTAAGGATCTTTCTGTAGAGTACACACAGAATTAGCTATACTTCTATATTCTAAATAGTTTAATATCAAACCTTTTGCTGATAAGATCTTGGAATCAATATATAAATTACGTTTTTTTGGTAGTTTTAAAAACAAAACAAGATTATCTTTACTACTGAAAAATAAAATTACAAAGTAACAAAACAATTGAGTTAAATAAGGGATGGGGCATATGAAATTTGGAGACTGTGAATGCTAGAATGTGTAATCATTTGCTTGGTATTTTTTTTATTCATTCACAAACATCAATTAAGTACCTTCCAAGACACTGTGTTAAGGGCTAAAGTTACAAAAAAAATTTTAAAGGCATGATGCTAGCCTTCAATGACTTACATAGAAAATCACTTTTATTTCTCAATTTTAACTTCTGCTATTTGAAGAGAAATCGATTTATACAAAATAAAACCAGCAGAGTTTTGGTAATACTCAACCAGTTAATCACCATTTCCAGTTGCAAGGATTTCAGTATTTCTTGGTTTCGTTTGTTTTTGTTTTTAAGTTAGCATGATTTTACAGCCACCAGTGTCATAGTGTTAATTCTTATTCATTACCTGGTAGTACACGAGGAGTTGGACAAAGCAAAGTGTCTCCAAGTTTTGTAGTGAGTCTGTTTAGAACCTAAAATAAGCATTTTTTTGGAGCATTTTCTTTTGGGGAATATGTTACCTGCTTTATTTTATTTTTTTATTTACTTTTAATAAAGGTATTTATTTATTTTTGGCTACGTTGGGTCTTCGTTGCTGCACGCGTAGTTCCGGTGAGCCGGGGCTACTCTTTATTGCGGTTCACGGGCTTCTCATTGCGGTGGCTTCTCTTGTTGCGGAGCATGGGCTCTATGTGCACAGGCTTCAGTAGCTGTGGCACACGGGCTCAGTAGTTGTGGCTCGTGGGCTCTAGAGCGTAGGCTCAGTAGTTGAGATGCACGGGCTTAGTTGCCCCGTGGCATGTGGGATCTTCCCGGACCAGGGCTCAAACCCATGTCCCCTGCATTGGCAGGAGGATTCTTAATCACTGCGCCACCAGGGAGGTCCTACCTGCTTTATTTTAATTTTATAATCATTGTATTTATAGATTTAAAAAATATATATTTGTAAGTATTCCTTATTGTATATCAAGAAACATGAATTAAGAAATAACTTCTTAATCAAAATTCACTATCTTGTGCTTGTCTATTCTTGTATAACTGTATTTTTGATAATTACAGTCTGATATAAATAATCATAATAGTATTGTCTCTCTTAACAGATTTTATTAAACAGAGAAGAGCGGGACTGAATGAATTCATTCAGAACTTAGTTAGGCATCCAGAACTTTACAACCAGTAAGTAATTTTCATTGTGTTCTAAGGAGGCACTGAAACCCAACCTAAGACTATTGAATAAGCTACTGATACAGGTTTTATACGTTCTGTGGAATATTATTGTGCTGTATATTTTTGTGAAATCTTCCTCAAGAATTTTTCCTCTGGTATTCTTAATCTTCTTTTCTCTCCATCAACTCAAGGCCCTAGTTATTTTCTTTCTTCCTATTGTACTTGTATTTGTTTTGTAGATTAAACTTGAAAGGAATTTGCACAGTTAAAACATTTTGCTAATTATTTGATGTTATATTTATTTGTGCATTGAGAAAGCATTTCGTATGTACCTCTGTGTGCATTGGGAATAAAAAGAGAAATGAGTGTTATCCTTACCTTCCAGAGGCATAGGCTTCCAGGTAAGTGGGAGAAACAGATGTAGAAACAAGCAATTAAAGCAAAGAAAGTTTTATGATAAAAATCTGGAAGACAACAGAGAAAAACGTGGCCAACTCTTCCTGGGTTGGGTGGGTGTCAAGGAAGGCTTCTTGGAACTTAAAGGATGTGCAGTCTTTCAAGAAAAAAGCTAGGGAGAGCATTCCAGGCCAAGGGAGCAGTGCTTGCAACAGAGTCTACAAAGAGCCTGCCGTTGTTCAGGATGCTCACGTATTAACATTTCATGATGACTGGAACACAGAGTAGGTTTACGGAAAGGAGATGAAGCTGAAGGAGTTGGCGAGGGCCAGGCACACTTGCTACCACTTCTTGTGCGACCTGGGTCAGCGTTCTCTCATCCCAGACAAGGCCTCCAGGCCTTCTCAGCACAACCTTCCAGGCAACCACTTAACATGAGGGCGCTTTCCCAGCCCTGTGTGTGTCTGGTAGGCCAGCAGCTCCTATGAAGGCAGAAGGGTGGGTCGTATGAGAAATACCTAGGAACATATAGGTAGATCCATGGTTTGAGATGTATTTTCATTTTGAGTCTGGTAGTTGGTTCATTGGTGTTCATTATGTTTATTGTGATTTGTTATGTGCATGTATGTTACTTATATTGTTTAGTATGTATAAAGTATTAACATTCTAAGAAGAATAAAGAGGACCAAGGAGAATATCTGGGGAGCGTTTCTGCAGCTCACCTGTCTGGGTAGATGTAAAGGCTGCCTGTGGACATTGATGCAGACATGACACCTTTTAACAGTCTTTTCAGAATCACAGCACTGAAGGACTGTATTTTTAGCAATTGTCCTCAGAACGATTATTACCATTTTATAGTTCATTATAGTTTATAGAGGGCTTCTACCTTCTGAGCAGGTGCTCTGACCTTTTTTAACTTAATTTAATTTACTAAATTAGTAAAATACTGGAGTTGGACTTCCTCTGACCAAGGTCTTCTGCCCAGTGCTCTGGGTTTCATTTCCCCTGATGCTCACAGATAGGCCGAGGGTCACGGGGAGGTCCAGCACCTGCTGGAGCTCTGGGATTAGCCCCTGCACGGAGGAGCAGCTGACTTTCCACTCAGAGCCCCCAGCAGGTGGTGGAGGAGCACAGAATTGGGCAGGATCCTTGAACTCAGGGTTCCTATGTCTGGTGTGTTCCGTAGCAAAGAGCCTGTTATTACTTGGCTCTTTGTATAATTATTTTTTAAACATTATGTCTTTTCCCTAGGACAAATTCTATGTTATCTTCAGCTTAGATCTACCCTTCTAATGTTTAACTCTTGTTATATGCACTTGAGATTACTTTGAATTGGCATATTACTGGCTTGTTTGAAATTCGTACATTGAGAGCTTGAATTTGTCTCATTCTTTGACAGAGCCTCACATAGAATAAGTGTGGAATAAATGGCGGTGGTGTTTATTATTTCTCCTGGTATTTTGAACAGTGTTACTCAGAACCTCTGACAGTATATGTTAAATTCTAAGTATTCATTTTGGATCTAGAAGTGTAGTATTATAAAGATGTTATATTTGGTATTGAAATTCAACTAAAACCAATTTGATTATTTTAACATCATACTATAAAATACACAATTTTTAAGTATACTACCCAATAGATTTTTACATACGTATACACCTTGTAACTACCACTATTCCGTTTAAGGTAGAGGACATTTTTCAGCACCCCAAGGTAAATAGCCGAGAGGTTTTTTTTTTTCCAACTTAATGTTTAACTGACATTTTCTTTTTAATAAAAAGTGACGTTTCACATTTTCTGGATCTCATCTGTTAATGGAACTTTGTTAATTTTCACACTCTTCATTTGAACATCAAACTGTTTATAAAATAGTACAGATTTAAGAGAGTAAGAGGAGAAGCCAATCAGCAAGTGTATCTTGAACACCATCTATGTGTCTCTTCTTATTATGTGTGGGATATGCACTTCAAAAATAGCTTTACTTCAATAGAGGAAAGGTTATTTTTAAGATAACTTATTAAAGTTGAATTTAAAATCATTTAAAAACTCAAATAAAATATTATTATTTCTCTGACCTTTGGATAGAAAAGGGTTTTCTGAGGATATTGGTAGTGAATGATGTATTACAAAGTAAAATAATGACAAATTTGATTAATAAAAACTTTTGACCTCCAAAAATTACAAGTGAAATTAAAAACCAAAAATATAAAAAGTTTCCCATGATAAAGGACAGTAGATAAATATACTTAATAAAAGAGCTCATGCAGATAATACACACTTAAGGCACCAAAAAAAAAAAAAAAAAAGACAAAACACATTAACAGTTTACAAAAGAGAAGATGCAAATGGCTGATTAATTACCAGAGAAGCTGAGCATTTCTTTACTATTTAAGAAAGGCAAATGAAGCAAAAACACCTTATTTTAGCTTCCTTGCATTATAACACATACAGAAAAGAATAAAAATCATGATTGTACAGCTTAATGAATTATGAGAAAATGAATACATCTGAGTATCCCCCCTCTCCACCCCAGGCCAAGGAATAGAACATTGCCAGCACCCCTGCGGCCCCTCACATGCCTCTTCTCAATGTCTGTTCCTTCCCAAAGGTCATTACTCTCCTGATTTTTAGCAGCATAGATTAATGTGCCCTGTTTCTGAACTTTATATAAATAGAATCATATATTACATGGTCTATATCTGGCTTGTTTTCAACAATTGAGAGTCACCAGTGTTATTGCATATAGCTATACAGTAGTTTGTTCGTTTCCATTGCTGTATAAAACCCTATTGCATGAATATACCACAATTCTGCTGATCGACATTGGAGTTATTTCTGTTTTCTGGCTCTAATGAGTAATGTTGACATTAACATATCTTTTGCTGCACATGTGCAAGCATTTCTGATGTATCTTTGAGTAGAATTTTTGGTTGTAGGGTACGTATATGTTTAATCTTAGTGGATAATGCTAAATAGTTTCCCAAAGTGATTGTACCAATTTCCACTTCCACCATCGGTGTATGAGATCACATGGGTCACCTCACCAACACTTAGTATCATTAGTCTTTTCAATTTTAGCCATTCTGGTGAGTGGGTAGTGGTATCTTATTGTTGCTTTAATTTGCATTTCACTAATTACTAATATAATTGAGTTCCGTCTCTTTAAAATACTATTTTTCACTTACCAGACTATGAGAGGTGCTAATATAAACTAACATTTAATCAAGGCTGGAGAAAGTTTTCAGGATGTTCATGTATTGCTAGGAGAGTAGAAATTGGTACAACCTCTCTGGAAATTAGCTTAACAAACTACTTAAAGCCTAAAAATGGTTTATAGTTCAGACCAAATACTTTTCTTTTTAAAAATCTGTAGTGAAAATCGTAAATGCAGTTCCAGTGTTGTGCACGATGATTGTCACTTGCAACATTATTTATAGTAGTGAAAGCTGTACAGTCAAAAGTTGGAAGCCATATATATATATATATATATATGTGTGTGTGTGTTTTATATATATATATATATATATCCTAAAGTGAAAGAACCACTGAGTAACTTTCAGTGTGTCCTAATATATTATCATACATCTATCAAAAGTGATTGCTAACAAAGAATTTTTAACAACATGGCAAAGTCCTTTTGATGTATTGAATACATTGTATTTTTAGGTGAAATACAGTAAAATAAAATACTTAAAATATAGCATGATCTTAACTGTGCAGAGAAAAAACAAATATAGTAGAGGTGTTAAGAATGAAGATTCCCACCTTTAAATTTTTTTTTGAAATAAAATGCACATAACATAAAATTCACCATTTTATCTATTTTTGAAGTGTACAATTCAGTGGTTTTTAGTATACTTGCAGTGCTATACAACCACATCACTATCTTATTCTATCACCCAAGTCTAAGCTAACATTAACGTCAACCCAAAAAGAAACTATATTTTCTAATTTCCCCTTTCCCCCAACCCTTGGCAACCACTAATCTACTTTCTATTTTTATGGATTTGCCTGTTATGGGAATTTCATATAAATGGAATCATACAGTTTTAAATCTTCCTTTTTTCATTTAGCATAATGTTTTTGAAGTTCATTCTTATTGTAGCATGTATCAGTACTTCATTTGTTTTCATAGTTGAATAATATTCCATTATATGGATATGCCACATTTTGTCCATTCATCCACTTTTTGACTATTATAAATAATGCTGCTATGAACGTGTGTGTGTGTGAGCTTTTGTGTGCACATATGTTTTTATTTCTTTTGGGTATATACTGAAGAGTGGAATTGCTGGGTCATACAGTAACTGTGTATAGCTTTTCAGAGAATCACCTGTTTTCTACACTGGCTGTACCATTTTACATTCCCACCAGCCCATCCCCTTTTTAAAAACTATTTTTCGTCTGCCTGAATTTCTTACAATGAATGTATATTATTTATATTTAATTATTAAGAAAACTTTTGGAAATCTTGCCATTTGTGACAACGTGGGCGGACATTGAAGGCATTGTGCTAAGTGAAATAAGTCAGAGGAAGACAAGTACTGCATGAACTCACTTATATGTGAAATCTTAAACCCAAATTCATAATCATTGATACAAAGAACAGATTGGTGGTTGCCAGAGGTGGGGGGTAGGTGAAATGGGTGAAGGTGGTCAAAAGGTATAAACTTTCAGTTATAAAACAAATAAGTCATCGGATGTAATGTGCAGCATGGGGACTGTGGTAGCGTATTTGAATGTAGCTAAGAGAGTAGATTAAAAGTTCTCATCACACAAAAAATGTGTAACTGTGTGGTGATGGATGTTAACTAGACTTATTGTGGTCATCGTTTCTCAATATATACAGGTATAGAAGCATTATGTTGTACACCTGGAACTGATACAGTGTTACATGTCAATTATGTCTCAAGTTTTTTTTAACCATTTTTTTAAACTGAAGTATAGTTAGTTTACACTGTTGTATTAGTTTCAGGTATACAGCAAAGTGGTTCATTTATACATATATATATTCTTTTTCAGATGCTTTCCCATTATAGGTTATTATAGAATATTGACTATAGTTCCTTGTGCTATACAGTAGGTCCTTGTTGTTTATTTTTTCTATATAGTGGTGTGTATATGTTAATCCCAAACAGTATGGAGGTTCCTTAGAAACAGAGCTACCATATGATCTTGCAGTCCCACTCCTGGGCATATATCTGGAGAAAACTCTAATTCAAAAAGATACATGCACCCCAGTGTTCATAGCGGCACTATTTACAGTAACCAAGACATGGAAGCAACCTAAATGTTCATGGACAGACGAATGGATAAAGAAGATTTGGTGTATATATAACAGAATATTACTCATCCATAAAAAAGAATGAAATAATGCCACTTGCAGCAACATGGATGGACCTAGACATTATCATATTAAGTGAAGTAAGTCAGACTGAGAAAGACAAATATCATATGATACAATTTATATGTGGAATCTAAAAAAAAAATGATACAAATAAAATTATTTGGAAAACAGAAATAGACTCACAGGCATAGAAAACAAACTTATGGTTACCAAAGGGGATAGCAGCAGGGCAGGGGGCAGGGGAAGGATAAATTAGGATTTGGGGATTAACATATCTCAACTTTTAAAAAAGAAAAAAAAAGAACAATTTGGGAGGAGGTACCGCAGATACAGAGATTTAGTCATTCCTCAGGATTGTCATTAGTCCATGCAAGGCCCCTCTTTTATTTTAGTCCATTTTTTTCCTCTTCATACCCATTTCTTCGTCCCCACTGGTGATGCCCGCTTCAACATGTTTGCTGTATGTCTTTGGTTATCTATTTATCGACTGTTGCTTTGTGTCTGTGAGTGTTTAATATATACACATAAATGGTGCTGTGCTGTGGTTCCTTGTTTCTGATCGCTGACTGCTGTTCTCTGCAGGCAGTTACCATCGCTTGCTTACTCATTTCCCTAGTGGTAGATGGCTGCTTTGCTTCTGATTCAGACCTATAGAGAATATTGCAATGAGTATCCTAGTTACATGTCTTTCACTGAACCTGTACATAATTTTGTTGTGTGTGTGGTTTATTCTTAGAACTGAAATTTCTGGCCTCAGGGAAAATGCATACTCAGTTTAACTAAATATTGCCAAATTGCTTTTCAGAAAAGTTGCCTCATTTTACATTTTCACCAGCAATAAATGAGGGTGTTCCTTTCCCTGTATCCCTACCAACTTTTGGTATTATGTGTCTTTCTAAATTTTGCTGGCTAGTGGACATAAAGTAATTTCTCATTGTTGTTTTAATTTGTTTTTTTGTGATTATTAGTGAAGTTAGGCATCTTCATAAATTTCCTTACCATTTGGGTTTTCTATTCTGTGATCCGACTGTTGATACCTTTGCCCATTTGTTTATTGGATTCCCTATTTTTAAAATTAATTTGCGTATTCCTTTTATAATATTAATGGATTTTGTTTGACTTTCTTACTGTAAATGCTACTATAGTTACTTTTATTTTCATGTTAAAAGGGAGAAAAGCTGTAGAAATGCAAAGTCATAATAAAGTTAATTTTTGTTTTTAGTCCAGATGTCAGAGCATTCCTTCGAATGGACAGTCCAAAACATCAGTCAGATCCATCTGAAGATGAGGATGAAAGAAGTACTCAGAAGGTAGTAAGAGGAATTGTATATTTTAACAGAAAAAAATACCATTCCCCAGAGATGAAATTATTGGCAACTTTAGGACCACATTTACTTAAAACAAAGTAATTTCATCCATTGTAGATTTTCTACTCTGTAGAGAACATAAAAACAAATGTGTATACCTCTTACTTATCACTATTTCTTATAAAATTGATAAAATGAGTACTTTTTATAATAAAAAGTAATACATGTTAATTAAAGAAAAATTTGAAAATAATTTAGAAGTATTACCCATATTATCAGCAACCAGACCTAGTAATTTTTAACGTTTTAGTGATTTTCTTTCTAATCGTCTCTAATTTGTGGAAATTTTTAAAATTACCTAACTTTAATTATACAATATATGAAGTTTTGTGTTCTGCTTTCTTTGCTTTACATCTTCCTTTTTGATCATCATATATCTTCATCATGATTATCACCATTGCCACTGTTGTTTTGAATTTTGGCCAGCAGGAAAGGCCTGGCCTTTTCAACCAGAATATTAAATACCTCTTCCTCTGCATTGTCAGGTTTTGAGATGTAGAGCAATCAATATACATGTGCTGGTTGGTATCAACTAACTTTTATTGCTGTAGCTATATGTACATAATCAATACGTTTTCCGAAAAGAATAAAGAACAGGATATTCTTGGTTTTTTAATTAATTGTGATAAATATCATAAGCTTGTGCCTTCTTATGAAGATATTTTCAACATTTACTTTAGAAAGTTATGTTAGAAAGGTAAATTACAATAACTTAACTCAGGATTATTATGTAGCAGTTAAAAGTATAATTACAAGTGTTATATAAATATGATAATACCTTTATAATTTAAAATTGATTAATACTATTGTTAAATATATACATGAAAATCAGAGATGTACGTTTTTGTCTTTATAATGTCTTTTAATTTTGTCATGGTTCTGCTTTTGTGATTTAAAAGGTAATGTCATGAGTTGAAACATTACTGTCCCACAGCTAAAAATCTTCATTTGAAAAATAGATGTGACTACTGGAAGGTAGTAATTTTCTTTCTCTGATGCTCTAAGAGGATTCTCAGTTAAGAGAACAGATTTATCTCTTACGTCTGTGACATGGTTGCTCTTAGGACAATGTAAAAGGATATTTTAATCTTATATCTGTGCAGTCGGTCAAAAGAGAAGCCACAAGCTGGGAAAACATGTAACAAAGTATAAGAAGGAATAATGTCTATGTAAACAAAGCTCATACATATGGATTTTTGAAAAGAATGATATTTAGGACCCTAGTAGATGAAAGGAAAAGGGACATGAAGAAATACTGTTAGTAAACAGATATATGGGAAAATGTTCAACCTTGATACCAGTAGCAAATGAAAGTTTTAAATGAGAGGTTTTTTAATCTACCAAGTTAACAAAAATGTAAAGTAAATAAAATACGCCAGGACTAATAAGGGTAAGGTAAATGGGCATCCTTGGGTGTTACTAGTGTTAAAATTTATGCAACTCTTTTGGAAAGCAATTTGGCAACATGTATCAAACATGAAAGTAATTCATGTCACTTAGGAGTTGATGCAAATGAAATAACCCTTCACAGAAAAGAACAAAGATGTTCATTTTAGTATGATTTAAAATGAAAAGTTAGAATCAGTTTGAATAGTCATCAATCAAATAGTGGTTGTCCCTATATATTGTACATTTAAAAAATATTTCTAAAGATGATAATATTTAAAGTTTTGACATACCATTAAATGAAATCAGGGTTTAAAACTTTTTATGCAAACTTACACAGTGTGATCACAGTTTTTCGAAGTTATGCAAAGACCATATGAAAGTACTGTAAATATTTGTAAATCATCTGTTGGTAAGGTTATAGATTTTTAAAAACATCTTAATACTATTCAAAAAATATTTTAAAGAGTAAAATTTATGTAACCGTGATTTTCCATGTTTCTTTTGTTAATCACGTAGACAGTATGTAGGTTTAGATCATGTAAAGAATGTCTTGCCTTGCTGTAGGAGAATGGTTTTTGAAGAAAGAACCAGACTAAGAGAAATTCCTGGGTTCTGGCTCCTGTTCTCCCACTGTTGACTTTCGACCTAAATTTTGTTTCTCGTTTCATCCATAAAATCTGGAACTTAGACTAGGATCTTTTCCTGTTTTAAAATACTGATTAAAAAAAACCTTTTCAAAAAAAAGAAAGAGCCATACTTCATCTTACAGTTATAACTATTTATTTATTTTTATTATTTTTTAAATTAAAATTTCTAGGAAATGCATCAGTTTTGTTTTTATTTATTTTTTCCTCCAGTTTTAATGAGGTATAATTGACATACATCACTGGCGTAAGTTTAGGGTGTACAGCATTATGATCTGACTTACATACATCATGCAATAATCACCACAGTAAGTTTAGTGAATATCTATTGATATCATCTCATATAGATACAGAATTAAAGAAATAGAAAAAAATGTTTTTCCTGTGATGAGAACTCTTAGGATTTATTCTCTTAACAACTTTCATATATAACATACACAGTGTTAATTATATCTATCATGTTGTACATTACATCCCTAGTACTTATTTTCTTATAACTGGAAGTTTGTACCGTTTGACTGCTTTCATCCAATTCCTTCACTCCCCCCACCCCAGTTGTAACTACTTATTAAGGACTTCTAAGTGGATAATCAAATGAATTTAGTAGCTGGAAAATATCTTGGAAGGCATCTGGACCTTATTTATAGAGAAAAAAAGAGAGGCCAAGAGAAGTCAAGAAACTTATTCTCTTGATTAGTGTTCATTCTGTTGAGAAATATACCTCAACTTCAGTTTAGTGATTAGATGTAATCTTTAAAAATAATAGGTAGAGTAAAAAGTTATCTACTTATATACCCCAGAAATTTTCATTATTTCAGAAATGTGCTCCATTAGAAAAACCGTTGGCAAGTAATAAAATCTTATTACATATTAATGTAATTCAGGGGACAGGTTATCCTTGTTATTGTTTAATCCACACTTACTTACGTCACTTTCTTCATCTTATAGAAAAGTTCATTGAATGGAAAAATGATACAGTTCTCTGCACATTCATTAAAAGAATAAGTGTATTGAAATTACAACTTAGTTTGATGACATTATCAGATTGTATAGAATACTATAATATTTAAACATAATCATGATATATATAAGTCAAATCATTATGCTATACATCTTAAACTTACACAGTTCTGTATGTCAGTTATATAATATCTCAGAAAAACTGGGGAGCAGGGGGAGATTACTTCATGTTAAAATTATGCTACAACAGGACAAATCTCATCTAATGAACCGGAGTGTTTATATATATTTTTTTGTCTTGAGCTAGACTGTTATGGTTCCTTTTATTTCTGTCTTCTGTGGATTAAAATTTTATTAAATGAAGATTTTTCATGTAAAGCTGTCAGTAAGAAATACATTTGATTTGTCACTAAAAAATTGGTGCCAACATTGTTACTTCATAAGAAACATACTTTAGATCTTTTGCCCTTTATTTTAAAAAATAACTTGTATTCTGGAGATTGTCTATAAGTTACAAATGAATTTAAGTGGGAATATATATGACATATGTCTCTAATAAGAAATTGCTTAGATAAAATTTGTTAATTCTGATGAACTTAAAGAGATGTTTTTAAAAGCTTACTTCATATCTATAGCTTATATGAAGTATAATTATATAGAGCTCTAGTAAAAGTGTACATATTTGAGACATCTCTGATTTAATTCTCTGAATGTATAAAGAATTTCATAGTGAATTTATGTGCAGAAGAATTCACTTACATTTGGCTTTTGTGAGAAGTGCTCACTGTAGAAGGATCATTAGATTAATCTTTTGGGATTTTGAGTTAAATTTCTAGTTGATTATTAGTGAGCTAGAACTTTAATTAGTTAAATTGCTTTATGGTATACTAGGTGAGTAAAGATTTGCTTCTACGTTAATAACAGGGATTAAATTTACTTTGTTAACTGTTGTAAAGAGAAAAGCCTATCTAAAAATTTGATACTATCACAATGGTGGAATTAGGAAGAAAAGCACTCCTGGTTTTATGTATTTGCTTTAGAAATAAGTTTACTTCCTCTCAAATTAAAACTTTAATCCAGCATTTGCAGTCTTAATCGTCATCATACTTTCACTTCCTATCTTTAATAATAGCTTTATTAAAAATATTTGAAAATTTAAAAACAAAAGCTATTTTTAACCACTTTTTTTTAATGTAAAAAATGATTCCTCTTCAGTTGTGGTTTCAATGCCCAGCTCTTCCAAAGAGCTTTCCCCAGTTTACTTCATTCATTTGCCAACTTTGACCTTGATTTCTGCCTTACCTTTTTCCTTACAGCTGCTCTTGAAATTTATCATTAAAATGATTATGTTTATATTGATTGTGTATCTTTCCAAAAGTCTGTACATTTATTAAGCATTAGGGCTTTAGGTTTCTTTAACATGGCAAATATCTGTGGTACGGGTTATGTGTATTTTATTTCAAAAATACCCATTAACCGATAACTTCTGACGCTCCAGTAAGAATGTTAAATTTTTTTTTTTTTTTTTTTTTTCCATCCCAACAGCTACACTCTACCTCACAGAACATTAACCTGGGACCATCTGGAAATCCTCAGTAGGTTTAATTTGTTTCAAACAATCTCACTGGATTTGAGGAAGATTTTTTGCAAATGTGCAGATGTACATAATTATACCAGTTTAACTGGAAGCCTGTGAAATAGAACTGTAGTTACAGTGAATATAGTACTGTCGTATGCTTGCCTAATTTACTGCTCTAGCTTCTCCTTGTTTTAGTAGAGCTCTGAGGAGTTTTTAATCCACAGATTGTTGATTGTGTTGGGCTATTTTGCCACTGTTACTTTCCTGGCATGTGTGTGTGTAAGATCAGTAGACCATATTTTCCAGGGGACCATAAGTCCTGGGAGGTACCTGGGAAGTACTCTGGCAAAAGCATCCGTGGAGGCCAAATTGATATCCTCTTGGTGCTCAGTGTCACAACTACAACCCTAGTTGTTAGCCAGCTTGTTCCAGAGGAGTCTTGATGGAAATTAGCATGTGTAAGGCTATTAAATTTTCTTTATCCAGTTTCTCCCATAGTCCCACATTTACTTGAGCAGAGGGGAAACATTTTGAGGAACACCAGGAGTGACACATGTAGACTTCATCTTAAGTGTCGACTCCAGCAATTCACTGGAATACAAAGAAGGAGTCCAAGGCTACTTCTTGGCTCAGTTTGAGGAGTGCCCTGACAGATGAGTGATAACTGCTGTGGGTTGGAAGAGGAGTTTAGTGTGGCTATCCTTACTTGTAATTATCCTTATAGCCTTATTGGATTAATTCTAAAGTATTCTATCTTTTATCACAGGACACTGTGCTTCCCCTTACCCTTTTGGTCCACTTAGAATATGAGTATAGACAGGAGAAATGGTAAAGGAGACTAAAGAAAGAATAATTAGTAAGGTAGGAAAACCAGGAATGTGGTGTCACAAAAGCAGGTGAAGAAAGGGAGTAAATAACTCTGTTGATGTTGCTGATGGGGCAGGTAAGATGAAGATTGAGAATGGACCACTGATAAGTCATTGGTGACCTCTGTGAGCAGTTTCAGTGGTGCGGTGGGTAGAAGACTGACAGGAAAGTGTTCAGGAGGGGACAGGAGGTATCGACAGTGAGTTTAGACAACTTACTTGATGGGTTTGCTGCAAAGGACAGCAAAGAAACGGGACGGTAACTGAAAGAGGAAATTTGGTTTTCAGCATCTTTTCTATCATCATTGCATTGAGCTTGTCAGGCAGCACAAAATGGAAGTTTGCTTTCAATTAGGGTTCATCACCAACAGTTAACAGTGGGGCCTTGGGTATGGCCTCGGTTGGCGTGTTTACTGTTTGAGGGATTTGCATGTTTTTTCACTATATTACGTTCGTTCAAAAAATTATTTCAGTATTTCAGCATATCATTAAAGAACAAAATAACTAGTCCAAAGAGCAGGTTCTTGAAGAAGAGAAACATCTAAGCTTAGTTAAGTATTTATCTCCCTAATCTTGACCTGTTATTATTAACCCAGGCCTGGTGTTACTCTTTATGTTTGAATTGACTATTTCTTTCAATAATGAATTGAAGGACATTTAAAATCTAAATGGAGTCATTTCACTCTCCCTAGTACAACTTAGGAATTCATACCACGTTAAAGAAAACAGCTCTTCTGGCTGCTTAAGTTCATCTTTCTGCAGCCACGTGCTTTTGCCTATATACAGCCAATGCTGTTTTTACCTGGGGTGAAAATAAATAACCTTCTGCCTTCTGGACTCCTGGCTTTTCTACATTACCATCTAAGAGAATAAGTAGAGAGTTCTTTTATCTTTAACATACAAGTGGTATGTATGTAAAACACTGTGATGACTTTTTTCTCCATCAGAAAATTTTCTTAGTGACTTTACTAGGTATTCCAGCTAGTAACTTCCTTTTCAGAATAATTACCAGACTACTTAGTCCTTGCAATGTATCACTAATTTATATAGTTACTCAGTTTCCTCATTAAGAGCATTGGTGAGGTTTATGGTTAATAAAAGTGGTTTGCTACACTGAGTTCAAAACGATAGAGAGATGATAGATAGATAGATAGATAGATAGATAGATAGATAGATAGATAGATAGATAGAAAGAAAGATATTTTTCTCCCAGAGACTATTATTGAACTCCTTCTTAAGCCAAACTTAACAAGGCTTAAATAAAATTATAAAATGTCTTATCAGAAAGTAGATATTATTACTGTTCATTATTACCTATTTTATATTAAAGATGAGATACTACCACTGTGAAAGCTGGAGTTATCATGCTGAAGTGTACCCAAGATTTACCTATTAAAGAGTGAGGTGCTAAAAAATGTTGAAAAGTTAACATCTTTCCATTTCTAGGAGGCTAATTCTTGTCATTGTTCATTTATTTCAGTGCTAAACCAACAGACTTTGATTTCTTAAAAGTTATTGGAAAAGGCAGCTTTGGCAAGGTAAGAGTGTTTATTTTTTCATTCAGTAAGTAAGTACTTAAGGAATGTATGCTTTATATATGCAAGACCACGGGGCTTGTTGGTATGCAGGCTATGGAATTAAGATGCTTTCTCTACCTTCAAGTACTGACAGAATAATTCAGGATACTAAGCATCTACTCAAATTCTAACCCAAAATTTATTTGTTGAACAAGTATTTTGTTGAGCTCCTATGTGGCAAGCACTATTCTGGGGCCTAGTTAGATAGTACTGAACAAAAATAACAAGGTTAATACCTTTGTGATGCTTACAACCTAGTGGGGGAAATAGTCAATTAAAAGTATGCAGTCAAGTAAATAATTACATGTAGCAATGGAGCTATGAAGGAAATGAAGACTAGAGTCAAGAGACAGAGGAAAATAGTCAGTGGGAGGAAAATCCCTATTTAGATGAATTGGTCAAGGGTGGCTTCTTTGAAGAGGTGCTATTTAAGTTGAGGCCGGAAAGACAACAGTGAGCAGCTGTGTAAATAGCAGTTGGAGAAGGAAAGGGAGGTTTGAGGACCCTGTCTCTCTTCATGCAGTGAATGTCAGATGAAGCACGTAGCTTGACAGCGTGGCCATACCAAGCAAGAAGAACCCGTAAGGGCAGAAGCATCATAGATGGAGTTGTCAGAATCATCACATATATTTAAGTTCTTTTTTGCATTATACTTCAATCTGTAGTAAAAATAAATATGTACGTGTTTAATTATAGTGTGCTGTATTCATAGCTTTCGGTATCTAGATGTAGTTTTTTTTTCTGAGTTCCCTAGAGACCAGAAACTGCGACCATAAAATTACACCCATGTGTGTTCATTAATTCAGCAAATATATATTTGCCACCTGCTACATGCTGGGCATTGTGCTAACATAAGCAATAGAAAGTTCGAAATAGATCTTGCTCTCAGATTGCTCACAGTCTGTTGGAATGTTAGAGATAGTCTGTTGTTAAAAACAAAAAGCATTAATGTTTTGGAAACTTCATGTTTAGATCTAGAGTCTACTAGTAATTGGTTCTTGCTTATAATATGAGGTGTAGGGTCGCAGTTCATTTTTTTCCCTATGGATGTTCAACTGATCCCACGCAGTTTATTGAAAAGGCTGTTCTTTCCCTACTGCTCTGCATGGTAGACTTCATCATATATCCAGTGTCTATATGCGTGGATCTGTTTCTAGATTTTGTTTTATATTTCTGTTTCTAGATTTTATATTTTGTTTCATTAATCTATTTGTGTATCCTTGCACGAGTACCACATTGTCTTGAAAATGTAGCTTGATATCCAACAGAACGAGTCTTCCCCTCCTTGTTCCTCTTCAAGAGACTGTTCTTAGCTCTTTGCATATCAATATTAAATTTTAGAATTATCATGTCAAGTTCCATAAGATTCTGTTGGATTTTGATTGGGATCGCATTGAATCTGTAGATCAATTTGGGGAGAATTGTCATCTTAACAATATCAAGTCTTTCAGTCCGTCACCATGGCATATCCCTTTGTGAATTTAATTCATCTTTAACTTTTCTCAGTGTTTTATACCGTTCTGTGTAGAATTTTGACACATCTTTAATTCGATTTGTTCCTGTATGTTCCATTTTTTATGCTGTGAAAACTGGTGTTAAATATTGAAGCTGAATATATGCATTACCTGTGACACATTGGTTCTCCTCCAAGCTATGTAGCCACCAGTAATTCATGCACCTATGCGCTAGGAAAGGCGTGTGCCAGAATGTTCATAAGCATCATTGTTCATAATCTAAATGTCAGTGAGAGAGTGGATAAATTGTGTGTGGTATGTCTGTGGAATGCAGTACTCTGCACAGTAATGAAAATATGAAGACTGTGCTGCATGCCACAACGTGAACGCACATTACATAATTTAGAGTGAAAGAAGTCAGGCAGAGACCACTTTGTCTATGTGACTCTAATTACATAAAATTCAAAAACAGGCAAAACCTAACATGTGTTATTGCAAATGGAAATAGTGGTTACCTTTGAGGAAGAACAGGGATGGATAGTTTCTGGAATAGGGCAAATGGGAGGCTTCAGGCTACTGACAGTGTGTGTTTGTTTTTTTAACCTGGAAGTGGTTACATAATGTGTCCATTTTGTAATTTATCAAGCTGTAATGTTTACGAGTTTTTCTATATACGTGTTATGTTTAACAAAAATTTTAAATCTTGCAAAATGGTTGGAAACCAACAAAGTACAATAAAACAAAAGCAGAATACAGAAAAGAAGGAAAAGCAAGCAGAAATACAGATTCACAATGTATTTGAAAAATAGAAAAATATACATGATAAAGTAAAATAAATAATGGAAATCTCATATTTATTCTAAGCTTTTCTGCAAAGGGTGTTATTGGTTCCACTTTCCATTTGCCCATCTGTTTCTTAACCACCTGTCTATTTTCCAAATCTACCAATCTGCTGAAAAAATGTCTACCCTTCAGTGTACCTCCTAATGGCCACATTCTTTGAATTATTTTCTTAGAATATACTTGAAGATGAACCAATCAAAGTAGAGAAGTGAAGTTCAGGGGGGTGGGGAGCTGTTGAGAAAAGAAAAAATGTAGGAAGGAAGGAACATTCAACAGAGTCAAATATTGTAAAGAACAAAAGCCTGAGAAATGAGAAAGATGCCAACAATTGAACTCAGGACATTTTCACCCTGAAGATGTTTTGACTCCTTTTTTATGAATAACAAACATTTTAATTGATAGACTTTATTTTTTAGAACCATTTTAGATTTACCAAAAAAAAAAAAAAAATCGAGTAAAGAGAAAGTTCAGAGAATTTCCAAACCATCAGTTTGCTCTATTTAGTAACATCTTACGTTAGTATGGTACATTTGTTCCAATCAGTGAGCCAATATTGATCCATTATGAACTAAAGCCCATCATTTATGCAGACTTCCTTGGTTTTTACCTAATGTCCTTTTTTTTGTCCCATTCAGGACACCACATTACATTTAGTTGTCATGTCTCCTTAGGCTCCTCTTGGCTATGACAGTTTCTCAGACTTTCCTTGTTGCTGAGGGCCTTGATGGTTTTGAGAAGCACTGGTTAGGTATATTGTGTCCCTCTTTTGGAATTTGCCTGGTGTTTTTCTCATGATTAGAGTGTGGTTACAGGTTTTATCGAGGAAGACCACAGATGTACTCAAAAGTAATGCCCAGCTTTGTCACTAGTGGCAGATCATCTCAAAAAGTTTTAGAATATATCATCTAATAGTTACACAACTTGTAGGGTGTCTTGAATCCCTTAAAATTTGTTTGTAAAACTTTGAGTATGTCTGCCTTTTTTTCTGGGGCAAGATCTTCTAAGTTTCTTCAAATCCATGAAGTGTCTGCATGCACCCCAGCCCATTATAGAATGTCAGCTATACATGGTGCTTCTTGTTCTGAGTGCTTCTAAATTTGAAACCTGTAAGAGAAACCCAAATGTTAAAACAAAAATGCATTTTGATCACCTAGAAACCATTTTCCTCTCCTTTTTTTATGTAAACATGAAATTTATAGCCTCAGTATTTTCTAAAGACACTCTTCAGGACTCAGGGCTGGCACGTGCGCACGCGCGTGCACACACACACACACACACACACACACAGAGTTCTCAAGCAGTATAGATTTTGACACTTAAATTTAGTAAAAGTCTCAAACATTAGCACATTAAGTGACAAAGAAATGATGCCTGGCCATTTAAATCATCAACATTTTTTGGTTTTATTAAAATATCTAAGGAAAAGTGGAATTGGAGAAATAAATTAAGTAATTTTCAATTTTCAAAATAAAAACACCACATTATCTAGGTCCTTTGTGGACTTTATTTTTATAAAATTTAAGTATTGACTTACTGATAAGTGAACTGTTCCTATCAAAACATTGAAATTTCTAATAGTAGGTACAATCTTTAACTATAACAGGTTCTTCTTGTAAAACGGAAACTGGATGGAAAATTTTATGCTGTCAAAGTGTTACAGAAAAAGATAGTTCTCAACAGAAAAGAGGTAAAATAAAATAGCTTTGTTTCTCCTAAACCCATTTTCTCAGTTAACAGAATTGTTTTCTGGTGTATAATACAAGCTGATTTTTTACTTTTTTTTTTTTTAACAGCAAAAACACATTATGGCTGAACGTAATGTGCTCTTGAAAAATGTGAAACATCCATTTTTGGTTGGATTACATTATTCTTTCCAAACAACTGAAAAGCTTTATTTTGTTCTGGATTTTATTAATGGAGGGGAGGTGAGTTTTATAATTAGTTTTCTAGTATTGATAATGTTTAGAAAAACAGTAGAGTTCAAGTTTCTCTTATCAGTTTTGGAAGCAAAGCCCAGCATAAACAGCTATTTGTTGAGTAGCAGCAGTATTTAAAGCACTGGCTAATCAGCACAATGCAGGATGTGGAGAAGTGAGACATAAAGCTCTTTTCCTAAGCAGCTTATGGTGTAGGTGGGAAGGTTCATAAAAGAACCTTGATACGAAGCTACAGACTTCATGGGTAGTTTTGTCACTGAGCTATGTAGCAAGAATATATACTGAAACATTAGAATGAAACTTGATTTGTAATTTTTGGTAATTATCATTTCAATAGTTGCATATAAATATTACTCTAGCCTGTCATTTTCCAAAATGTGCAAACTATTAATCAGATGAGATGATCCTGTAATAAAGGGTTCTGTGGTGAAGCCAGTTTGGAAAATGTTTCCTGTTATATCCCCTTGGTGATTAACAGTGTGCTTCGTGGTATTTACAGTGTTTCAGCATGTTAAAGACTTTGAGAAATTATGCCTGAAAGCCTGGATTTATTAAAAAAAATTTTTTTTTTTACCACACAGTCCCATTTTTTGTTTGAACCAAGTCTATTAATAATATTCCCCAAAACTCTGAATCAGAGGGATATTGAAATACATTTTGGGAAATGCTGCTGTTAAGATAATAATTCCAGCAGTAGTTAACATGTATTGAGCATCCTTATGTGCCCAGCACTCTGGCTCTTTATATATATTATTTTATCTTCACAACAATTGTGTTGCATAAGACAAAGAAACTGAGGTACAGAGAAGCTAAGTAACTTGATCAAGCCATGGGGGTTAGTAAGTATGGAGCCAGGAATTGAGCTCAGTCTGATTCCAGGATCGATGCAGCTGACCACCCCCTGTTCCTCTGCTTCTTAATCCTCATACTTTTCTAATTTGTTTGATCTCTGACCTGTAAATGTCTCTAAAAATTATTTTAACTGGTAAATGTTATCATATCTTTACAAAAGGATCTTCCATCCCTTATCCCAGAGCAAAGAGAGAAGAGAAGTGTATTTCAACCTTACTATAGTACACTTATCTGTAGAATAAAGGAACTACACAGAAGACCAATTTATATTCTGCAAACCTGAAAGATCAGACATACCTAGATCATTTTGGGGACGGTCATAAAAAGAATCATTATTCAGCCTCTTACATATATGACAAATATGCCTTAAGACTCCTCAGAAGTGGGATTATGAATCCCCCATGCAACCTGATTCAGGAATGTGGACGACCCCACATTGTTCCCACCTTGAAGGTGTTGTTTTATTTGTATGCGGTGAGTGCTAACATATAACGAGAATTTACTGAGGGCCTGGCACTTTGTAATTATTTTACTTGTGTTATATCAGTTTATCATCACAACTCTTTGAGATAAACACTCTTATACTCATTTTATAGGTAAGGAAATTAAGGCTCAGAGAGGTTAAGTAACTTTCTCAGTGTCACCATGCTCTAGTACTTGTCAGGCCCCGGATTTAACCTGGACATCCCAACTGCAAAGCCCATTCTTAAGTACCACCTTAAGAAATGTCGTGCAGAAATCTAACTGCAGGTGGGATACTAGCTGCACGTTTCCTGCTTGTCTGTAGTTTGTCAATGCTGTTTTAGGACTTTGCTTCTGAGCCCTTATTACACAGTGACTGCTCATAAACTGGATGGCAAAGGTGGAAAGAAGTAGGCTTGTCTTCTAAAAGATAGAGTTGACTGAGATAATGGGGGAAATAAAGAGAATGTTAAGGTGCAGGGGTTGAATGGGGCAACAGGTAGAAGGGGAATAAAGATGAGAAAGGACAGAGGCAAGAGGAGTGTGATTTCATTATGTGTTTCCTATTATTACTGTTATTTTCCCCCCAACGTTCATATTTGCATTTTAACCTTGACATGTGATATTTATTTTTGTATACTACTTCAGATCTGTTTTGGAGTCAGGTAGAGTATAAACAAGTAAGTTTTATGATACTGGGCATATAAACAAGCCTTTCTGATTCTCAGCTTCCTCATCAATTCTTACTTCAAAATAGGTGGGTGGATTGAATAACACAAGCATATAGTCTTTAGCATAGTACCTTTGATTTAGTAAGCAGTGGTTGTTAGCTGTTATTAGTGAATGATCAGATTTTCATTTGGGGTAATTTTCATCAGTAGTAGTGTATTAGCAGATGTGATCAGAAGATCAATAAATAAAGTATTACAATAGAGTAAGCTGCAGCTAATAAAAGCAGTGGTAATGGTTAAAAGGTGGGAGTATTCCATAAATAAATAAGAGATAAAAACAGAAGAATTTATTCATTGTTTGGATATAGGGACTAAGGGTAAAGGAGCAGTAGAGGTGAATCCCAGGTCAGCCCCATTTATCTACTCTGTCAGGATCTATTGTAACTGATCTTCACCATCACCTTTCAGAAGAGGCTAAGAAAAAATTGGGGACAATCTTTGAAAATCAAAGAAGTTAAATGAATTACACACAAAAAGAGGAGAACTAGGATTTGAACCCAAGGCTGATCAGCTAGCTTTTCAGTTTGAAAATCTATTTCCATTTTACCTTGCTGCCTCCCATGGCTTAGAGGGCTGGGTAGAAAGTGATATCATTAAATGAGACAATACAGCAGTGGCAGTAAGTCTGTAAGAGAAGACCAGGGGCTCTGGGTTAGACAAATTGAATTTGTTGGCTTGTTAAATATTCAAGAAAGAGCAGCAGGCAGCAGATTTTTGCAGTAGAAGCTCCAAGCAGAGGGCTGTCCACACGAGAGACATAAACATAGAGGTGGTGGTTAAAATCATTGGAATGGGTTAAGTTGCCTGGGAGGGTATCCAGAGAAAGAATAACAGTGGAGAAACCTAGGACAGAAAACTTGTCAATCCCTGCAGCATAAGGGCCCAGAAAGGAGTGGAGATCGAACTGTCCAAGGTAGAAGAAAGCCCCCAACGAGAGATTGTTGTTTTAGAAGCCCAAAGACTTAGAGTAAGGACCTAGAGCAAACTTTGCCTAGGCAGGTAACCTGATGACTAGAGGACAGGTTGTGAGAAATACATTAAGAATTAGGAAGTGTAAGAAATGAACTGGAGAGTCCAGCTGCCAGTGAGCTCCAGCCAGTTGCTACCATATTGAATTTAGGCTTAATGGTGCAGAGCTCCCCCCACCTCTTTTTTTTACCCCAGAAGAAGCCAAAACTATAAATCTTAACCAAAAAAAAAATTTCCCAGTTTTTAAATGTTACCAATTATTTTAGATTTTTCTGAAAACATTCTTTGGTTCAAACAAATTATATCTGTGGGTTAGATTTGATCTTCCAGCCACTAGTTTCCGACCTCTAAATAGCGTTCGGTTTTTTCAAATGAAAGAACAGTCAAAAACGGTCCAGTAAGATAATTACATGGCAGTATCAAAATCGTTGGTCTCCATTAATAATCTTTTCCGGGGAGGTTGCCTGGAGTGGTGTGAGGATACTGCCACACTGACGGTTGAGGGGTAAATGGGAGACGAGCGAGCAGTAAGCACGGATAGGGAAAGATTTATGGTTGAAGAGAGCATGATTGCTGGGTGGAGGGGAGACATAGGCAAGGGGGAGTCACGGTTCTGTGCTTTGGTGAATTTTTATCTCACGTTAAAAGTAACAAAAATCCTGTTTTTGTATTAGAATATATTTGTTTCACTTTATGTGTGAATGATCTTAATATTCTTTTTTTTTTTCAATTTTACAGCTGTTTTTTCACTTACAAAGAGAACGGTCCTTTCCTGAACACAGAGCTAGGTTTTATGCTGCTGAAATTGCCAGTGCATTGGGTTATTTGCACTCCATCAAAATAGTGTACAGGTAAATTTTTAAAATTTCACTTCTAAAATGTCTTTTTATTATTTTATTTCAGTTCATATTCAGTTTTCCTTTTCTTTCCTTTTAATTCGATAGAGACTTGAAACCAGAAAATATTCTTTTGGATTCAGTAGTAAGTATTGTCTTTTAAAAATCTACTAGTTCATGATTTTTTTTTTTCAACATCTTTATTGGAGTATAATTGCTCTACAGTGGTGCGTTAGCTTCTGCTGTATAACAAAATGAATCAGCTATACATATCCCCATATCCCAATATCCCCTCCCTCTTGCGTCTCCCTCCCACCCTCCCTATCCCACCCCTCTAGGTGGTCACAAAGCACCAAGCTGATCTCCCTGTGCTATGCAGCTGCTTCCCACCAGCCATCCATTCTACATTTGGTAGTGTGTATATGTCCATGCCACTCTCTCACTTCGTCCCAGCTTACCCTTCCCCCTCCCCGTGTCCTCAAGTCCGGTCTCTACGTCTGCGTCTTTATTCCTGTCCTGCCCCTAGGTTCTTCAGAACCTTTTTTTTTTTTTTTAGATTCCATATGTATGTGTTAGCATATGGTATTTGTTTTCCTCTTTTGGACTTACTTCACTCTCCATGACAGACTCTAGGTCCAACCACCTCACTACAAATAACTGAATTTCATTTCTTTTTATGGCTGAGTAATATTCCATTGTATATATGTGCCACGTCTTCTTTATCCATTCATCTGTCAGTGGACACTCAGGTTGCTTCCATGTCCTGGCTGTTGTAAATAGTGCTGCAGTGAACATTGTGGTACATGACTCTTTTTGAATTATGGTTTTCTCAGGGTATATGCCCAGTAGTGGGATTGCTGGGTCGTATGGTAGTTCTATTTTTAGTTTTTTAAGGAACCTCCATACTGTTCTCCATAGTGGCTGTATCAATTTACATTCCCACCAACAGTGCAAGAGGGTTCCCTTTTCTCCACACCCTCTCCAGCATTTATTGTTTGTAGACTTTTTGATGATGGCCATTCTGACAGGTGTGAGGTGATACCTCATTGTAGTTTTGATTTGCATTTCTCTAATGATTAGTGATGTCAAGCATCCTTTCATGTGTTTGTTGGCAATCTATATCTTCTTTGGAGAAATGTCTGTTTAGGTCTTCTGCCCATTTTTGGATTGAGTTGTTTATTTTTTTGACATTGAGCTGCGTGAGGTGCTTGTATATTTTGGAGGTTAATCCTTTGTCAGTTGCTTCGTTTGCAAATATTTTCTCCCATTCTGAGGGTTGTCTTTTCATCTTGTTTATGGTTTCCTTTGCTGTGCAAAAGCGCTTTTTTTAAAATTAATTAATTAATTAATGGCTGTGTTGGGTCTTCGTTTCTGTGCGAGGGCTTTCTCTAGTTGTGGCAAGCGGGGGCCACTCTTCATCACGGTGCGCGGGCCTCTCACTATCGCAGCCTCTCTTCTTGCGGAGCACAGGCTCCAGACGCGCAGGCTCAGTAATTGTGGCTCACGGGCCCAGTTGCTCCGTGGCATGTGGGATCTTCCCAGACCAGGGCTTGAACCCGTGTCCCCTGCATTGGCAGGCAGATTCTCAACCACTGCGCCACCAGGGAAGCCCTGTGCAAAAGCTTTTAAGTTTCATTATGTTCCATTTACTAGTTCATGATTTTTGTTGTTGTTATGCTTAGTGGAAAAGAGTCCACCTCAGAGGTTCCACACTGCACGATTCCATTAGATAACATTCTCGAAAAGTCAAAACTATAGAGATGGAGAACAGATTAGTGGTTGCAAGGGGACAGGGACTGAGGGAATAGGGGAGTTCAAAGATAAAGGGGTAGCATGAGAGAGTTCCTTTGTTCCTTTGGGATAATGGACGTTCTCTGTCTGATTGTGGTGGTAGTTACACGAATCTATACATCTCTATTGCATAGGGCTACACACACACACACACAAATGCGTGCATGTAAAATAGCAAAAACTGAATAAAGTTGGCAGTCTAGTTATCAGTATTATACCAATGTCAGTTTCCTGATTTTGACACTACTACAGTTATATAAGATGTCAGCATTGGGGGAAGCTGGGGGAAGGGGACATGGAACTCTACTGTTTTTGCAATTTCCTTTTAATCTATGATTATTTCAAAATCCAATAGTTTTAATGTGTCAATTATGTCCATGCATTCTTTTATCTTACTGCCCCTGTATTTGTCAGGGACATGTTGTCTTAACAGATTTTGGGCTTTGTAAAGAAGGAATTGCTATTTCTGACACCACAACAACATTTTGTGGGACACCAGAGGTAAGAAATATGTCTCATTCATGTACCCATGTATAAAATGCAAAAATGAATCACAAATTGTATATATAAAATTTGAAATCAGAAAAGTAGAGTAAAAATATTTTCAGCTTCCAGCCAGCTGGAAATATCTGATAAGCATCCCTTCTGAACATTTGAAGTTTATTGATAGTTGATATTTTTTTAACTGTGATTTTGAGATACCAGAGATAACCCAACAAAGATAAATTATGCTTACTTGTTTTTAATGTTAAAAGTTTACCTTAGATTTCTTCAAACATTTGATTACATTTCTAATTCTTAAAAAAAAAAAAAAAATCATGAATCAGTAATGAAAATGTCCAAAAATTAATTGAGGTCATGTTGGGACAACTCTGTGAATATATTAACAGCCACTGAATTGCATACTTTAAATGGGTGAATGGCATGGTATGCGAATATCGTAATAAAGCTGTTTTTTAAAAGAAATAAGCTAAAGCAAATATGGCAAAATGTTAACATTGCCTTTATTTGGGTGGCAGCACTGTTGGTTTCTATTATATTTTTATACTTTTTGTATGGTTAAAATATTTTATAATAAAAATTGTTTAATGGAAGAAGATAAAGCAGTGGATATGGGGGAAAAAATTACAAATCAGAATTTATTAACCAGAACATCCTATTCTCTAATCATTTTAACTAGCAGAAAATGTATCTTTCTATTTGAGACAGTAATAATAATCCTTAAAATTTATGTGAAAGCCTTGTTATTCTAACTTTACACATACATACGTTTAGTTTAAAGTGTTCTAATTTTAAAATATTAATTGTGATCTTAATTGCAATTAATTAAGAGTAATTAAGATTGTGGAGTAATTGCAAATATCATGTTAAAAATGTGTGATAAAATAGCTCACATCAGATTTCTAATCAAGATGAGAAACAAAGTATAAGTACAACTATTTACTTTGAAATGTATTTTTTCTTCCTTTTTCTCTCTAATCTAACCCTAGCTCTTGTATATATTTGTAATAATTCTATTTTGGTTTATGTATGAAGAAACATTTTTCGTGGATGTATAGTCATTTAATAGTTAACAAAATCTTTAAGTCCTATAATTTTTAGAAGGGAAATAGAAGTTTTTTTGGTCATCTAAACCTAAATATGATCAGAAATTATTAAACCCTTTTTAAAATGTTGCCATTTCTTTGGATCACATAAAAAAGCTTAGGAATGTATTTCCTTATATATATTTCATGTGGGAAGAGGAAATGTATATTTTGGAATCTAAAATTCAAATTTACCATCTTATATGTGTGAAATCATGATGTTTAAATTTTTTACAATTTGAAATGTAAATAGCCATATAATAACTTAGGCAACTTTTCTAAATAATATGTTAAAGAATTGCTATTGTAATTCTTAAATAAGAATGCAATTTATTCTTTTTTCTTTCAATAAAAAGAAAAAAATGAATTGTAATTGCCACACTAAAAATTCTTTCTTCAGGAGAATCAATTATGAATAATGGCCAGAAGAATTTCTAAAATTAATTTTGTGCAAGACTCCCCCCGCTTCCCCCCCAAAAGAAATACCTACTTTGCCTGCTTAGTATTACAGTTTGTACATTTGTTGTCCTCTATTTGTCTTAACTACATCACAGTTCCTGGGGAGAAATGCTTGAATATGTGTACTTTGAAAATTACCCCAATTGATTCTGAAGAGTAGCACCACCCAGGAACCCCTGGTATAGAATGAAAATACCCAGCCAACTGAAAATCTAGATAACATGTTTAATTTAGTGTGATATTACACCTAAAATTTATTAAATTTCTCAATTATTCCTAGATTTTGTCTTCAACTGTT
Source organism: Eschrichtius robustus (assembly GCF_028021215.1). Lineage (NCBI taxonomy): Eukaryota > Metazoa > Chordata > Mammalia > Artiodactyla > Eschrichtiidae > Eschrichtius > Eschrichtius robustus. The sequence goes on from NC_090840.1 coordinate 12,860,743, forward strand.
TATTGAGTTGCTCTAATATTTAATCTTTTCTATAGTACCTAGCACCTGAAGTAATCAGAAAACAGCCCTATGACAATACTGTAGATTGGTGGTGCCTTGGTGCTGTTCTGTATGAAATGCTGTATGGATTGGTATGTATTTCTACTCTGTCATTACAATTCTAATATGTTATAAGTGATTTCAGTTTTCTCTCTTTCAATAATCTCGTGGACACTTAGATAACACTAACAGAACAGTAGTAACCTGGTTAAATGAATCCAAAACCACATTAGGGATATGCACAAAAAAGAAAAACTTTTTGTTTTCTTACTAATTTTTTATAATTATTTCTCTATCATACTAATCACTACTTCAAATGTTCTCATCCCACTACATTTTTAAGATATAGACACCTAGTTGTAACATTAAAATTACCCACTTTCATTCAGTTTGCTCCAGTCATTCTGCCTAATTTCAAAAAGATGGAAAGAAAAAGATTTTATTTCTCAGAAGATAATAATACCTTTTGGTTTTGCCTCGTATTTTGTTTTTATAGGATTTAATAAGTATACTGGTGCTCTGCTTTTTTTAATTACTGGGAACCCTTTATTCCCTTTATCATAAACATCATGTCTTAAATATTTCATTGGAAAAAAGTGATGTTTGCTGTGTAATCCGTTTCCCCAGTTCTTATTAATTAAAGACACAATTAGCCAGAGCTTCTGATTAACGAGTCAAATTGTTTTACTACATTGAGTTAATATCATTCCAACCAAAAGCAGACAATTTAGGCACTTTAATTAGCTTACATATCCTTGCAGGAATAATGCATGTTTTTCTTTAGGCTTTTTTAAACATTCAGAATAGTTTTTAGGTTCCCTTTGTGGGCCCGTGAGTGGCCAGCAGCCTCAGGATGGTGACCAGGCTCTCATCGCCCACACTGCTGCTCCCTCTAAGCTAAATCCGCCATCCGCTGAGACTTGAGCTGGTCTTGGCTTTTTTGTTTTGCTCTGTGTGTGTATGTGTGTGTGTGTTTGCCCTGAAAATGGGGGCAATCTCAGTGAAATTCAGTCCCTGAGGTATGTTTTAGAGCATCTTTTGTCTCATGTTGCTAACTTTGAATGATAGATTCCTAATGACAGCCAATGCTGTCTCTTCTTTGCCCTTGACCATGATCTGCTTGTTAAAAGATCTAGTTTTCTGGTTATGCTGGTGACTTAGAAGACCTGATAACCACTTTATACCTTACTTTCTTTAAGTGTTGGGTATTCGTCAGCCTGATATTTCCAAATCCTTTGTATTTCTTTAGAGGACTTTGAAAGTATAAAATATTATCATTGCATATAGAATGTAATTGATTCAAAAGGGAACATTTGAAACACATACTTCATTAATGAGACTTATATTAACAATTTAAAAATAAAATTAGATTTTAAAAAATGAAGTTTTTCCTTCCTATACAAAAGAAAAAAATAACAAGCCTGTAACTCCCTTAACTTTAAAAATTATTTTTACTTTAAACTTGTAACTCAAAAATTAACTGGCTAATTCTCATGTTGGAGCTGTACCTCAGGTCTTTAAGCTGTGAGAGTAGAATTTTAATTCTGCAGGACACTGTCACTGCCACAAGTTAGGTCTCCATCTCCACTAGAAATCTTTTTAAATTAGTTTATTCCCAAGTCTCAAGAAGTTATTTGTTTGATCTGTGTTGAATCTCTATTTCCAGTAACTCTATCATTATGCCTAATGATGAAGTTGGTAGTGGTTTTCTTTAAAGCAGATCCTATTGCAACTTTTATACAATTTACACCTCTCTGCAGGTGTTATTGAACAAACTGACCCTAATTCATTTAGTGAACATATATTAAGCTCTATAGCACGCTGGGTTTTAAAATCTCTTCACATGGAAGGCCACACTGTAGATGTTCATATGCCCAAAGAGGCCTGTGCTTTTCTGTACTTGTGCAGCCAGACTGCTCTTTGTACATCAAGGCCAAATCTAACTATTTTAACCCCATCTGTGCATAATTCAATTAGTACTAACTTTCTCCTCTCCCCCTCCCCTCACCAGCCTCCTTTTTATTGCCGAGATGTTGCTGAAATGTATGACAATATTCTTCACAAGCCCCTAAGTTTGAGGCCAGGAGTGAGCCTTACAGCCTGGTCAATTCTGGAAGAACTCCTAGAAAAAGACAGGCAAAACCGACTCGGTGCCAAAGAAGACTTCGTATGTACATCTTTCCCAGTATCCTCTTTATTAAGCTTATTTATAATTTGAAGATAAATCCTTATTTTATGTGGTACTTAATGGGATGAATGCAGCTCTTAAAGAATAGCACCATGAAAAAGAAGCATGCTTGTTCCAACAATTTTCACCAGTGTTTATGTAGAACTGTACAGTGTTTAAAGCTCCTGTACAAGCATTTTTGTCATTTGATCTTCATAACAATTTGATCCTGTCCTTTTCATCCCCCATATCCAGCTTTCATACCCTATTATTTATTAGAATTTCCTCCCCCTTCTAAAAAAAATGTGTGGCATGCATTTTTTGATTGCCTAAACTTTTAGATCATTTTGTTTAACAAGAATTTAAGTGCCTCCTGACTGCATGAGGTAATACCTTTTGCTTGAACTATCATTAAATCACTTTTTTTCCTGAGAATTTAAATGGGACACCTCCTTGAAATAATTATGGGATCTGCAGGTTTGCTTTTTTTTTTTTTACTTCAAATCAGGGTAATTTAATTGCTAGTGCCGTTACCAGTGTTACGTTAGTTAATTCATGAACTACTGAGGAACATGAACTTTTAAATTCAGTAAAATTTCTCAGGAGTTTTTGGGGGCTCTTTACCAGTCTTGAACTTGAGCTGTGAATAATAAACTCGTCTGCTGCTGCTTTTCCCCTCCTGCACTCCCCAGTGCAGCAGGTAGCTCTGTCCAGTTTTCTCTCTAGCTTGGACTCCAGAGTCCGTTGTTTCAGGGCAATCTTGCTAATGCTTCATACCTCCTTGTCTCTTGGTCCTTTTGTTGAATTCACTGGCAGAAATTGCAACCCTAGATGAATCCAGCTGTCACCCCTGGGCTGCTGAACAGTGCTGATGACAGTTGCACAGCTGGGAATATTGGAAGTGCTGGGAAGTCTAGTCATTAGTCTCCTCAGTGCTTCTCCAGTTTATGCTCCTACTCTCTGTATTAACTATTTTAGACCTTCTCTCCAAATTTCCAGATTCCTTTTCTTCTTCACTTTTAGCAGATGCTCTTGCCTTCTATTGATATTTTATAGGGAAAATAGAATCAGCAGAGCAGAACTCACTCAGCTTCCTGCTGTCAATTTGCAGACCTACATGCACCTGCCCCAATTGTTTCCTTCTTCCTAGTATAGTGGAAAAGGTCAGTTTCTGCCTTTACTGGATCCTGACCCCTTTCAAGGAACCCTGTGCATGCTTTTTTCCGCACAGATAACTGCTCTCTTTTGTCCTGGATCCTCCAATACTGTCTCTTTCTCCCTTCATAGCCAAGGGAAAAGTTTGAAAGTTTTCGACTTGAAAACCAAGTTGAAAGTTTCTATATTCATTCTCCCTTTTCCAATCTCTTCTCACTTCTCAGTCTACCCCACAGTAGCTGCTAGAATTGTTGAGTACTTCTGTTCCTCAGATTGCAGTCTTAGCAGCATTTAAACCTCCAGCCCTCTCCTAGGCTTCTGCAAGAGCACACACTCATCTCGTGCTTTCCTCGGTATTTCTGGGCCCTCCTGCAGACTCTCTTCTGTAAGCTCCTCCTCTTCACCCTGACTTTTAAGTGTTGTAGTTCCTTATGGTTGGCCCCAGACCCTTGTTTCTTCTGTTGCTCTCTCTTCCTGGACAATCTCAGTTGGCCCTATGGCTTTGGTTGTGTCTTCATCTCACATTTGTATCTTCAGTCCAGACCTCTCTAGTGAGCTCTAACTCAAAGAATACCTGCCTGTTCAGCACCACCACGTGGATTCTGGAGAGTTCAGCGTGTTCAGAATAGAACGCCTGCTGTCTTCCTTCTGTGCTCTTCGGGCCAGAAATCTGAGAGTCATTCCTGACTCTTCTCTCTTCCTTTCTTCCGTATTCAGCAAACAGCCAGACCCTAGTATATTTGCCTCCTAGATCTTTCCCGTATCCAGACACCTCTCTCTACTCCCACTGCTACCACTCTTTTCCTAGCATTGTCATCTTCTGTTTGGCCACGATAGTAGCTGTCTTCCTTTTTCTGATCATGACTCCCCAGTCCATTCCCCCATTAGTCAGAGTCGTCTTAAAAAGCAAACAAACAAAAAAACCCCACATTTGTGACATTCCCCTTCCTAAAACTCCTTGATGGAGTCCCATGACCCTAGAATAAAATCCAAAATTCCTAGCATAGACCCAGTGTGATGAGCCCATTTACCTCTTAAGATCCTCTTTGTGTGACAATCCCAATCCTTTCCTATACCGCAGCCATATGGGGCTCTCATTTTCTTGACCAAACTAAGCTCTTTGCTGTCTCAGGCCCTTTGTATTCTGCTTGGAATGTTCTCCCCTCATTCTTTTTTGTCTGCCTACTTTTTACTTATCTTCCAGAACTCTGGTCAGATACCACTTTCTCTGAGAAGTCTTTTTAAACCCATCAAACTAGGTTGGATCCTACTTTTTATACACTCTCACGGCTCCTTGTAGGAAGAAAAACTAGAATCAATACTGTGCCGACTTCTGACATTAGCAACCCAGAGTGGAATCATTTTTGGTAGTAGAGCTTGTCACCTTGATTTTACCCCTGCCCCACTGTGTAAAAAACTCTCATTTAACATCTTTACCTCCCCTTTCAGTAATAATAATAATTCTTTGTACCTATGTAGTGCTTTATTCTTTTCATACGACTTTTATTTCCATATTTTCCACTGATTCTTGAAACAACCTATGAAATACCTAGGGCAGAAAGGTTAACCCCACTTGTACCTGTGAGGAAACAATGACTGTGAAGTGGATGTAACTTAAGTCCGTCATTCTGAGTAACTCTCCCACGTCTGCTCTGGGAGTCTTTTCACTACACCATTTGGCCAAATTGAATAACATAAACATGTACCTAAAAAGAGCTTTTGAGGGACAAAGTAGAAATGGTTCGGTTTCATAAAATTCTTCAGTGAGTACTTAATATATTCTTCAGCATTAGTAAAAAATCTGTTTCTTTTTACTATTCTAGCTTGAAATTCAGAATCATCCTTTTTTTGAATCACTCAGCTGGACTGATCTTGTACAAAAGAAGATTCCACCACCGTTTAATCCTAATGTGGTATGTTTACATCCAAATCTTTCTTTCTAAAATAGTGAAATATAGAACTGTAGCTCATCGTAATTGTAGGAATAGATCTCAAAATCTAACCTGAATCAAATTGAATCAGTACCTAATACTTATGAAACATGTCACTCAGGGTGTCTAGTACAACTGATAACTTCAAGATGACCCATAAGATTATAGTTACATTAGATTGAGCAGAATATCTTCCAGAACAGTAATTGTGAAGTGCTTCCTAAGAGCATGTGTAAGAAAGCCCAACACGTTTAAAAAAATGCAAATTAAAGTAACTGTGAGGTATCATTTTCATACCTATAAACCAACAGACATTTTAAATAACACTAACGCACAATTTTTTTCTAGATTGATATAAAAAAAGTCAAATAATGTTTGACTTGTTAAATCTACGGATGGAAACATTTTACTTAAAGGATTAACAATGTTGAAATGTTTGGAAATAAATATATAATGATAGGGAGATTATTAATAAATCATCAGAAGGCCAGTAATGATGTTACCAATGATAGTTTCCTATATGTAGGCATATATACTTTTTATGCATTACAACATGTAATTTATGCCTCAAATAAGCTACCAAGTTACTGCTATTACTATTCTTATTGTACATGTTTTATAAATGAAGAAATGAAAACTCAGAGATGTCACGTAGCTGGTTAAAAGTAGCAGACCTGAGATTCAGATGTGTCTGATCCCAAGGTCATTATTTTTTCTATGCTTTCTTACTCTCTATTGCCTTTTCTTGTTAAGTAAATGATAATAATGATAATAAATATAAAATGAGTAGATGTTTGGAAAATCCTTATAATGTTAAATGAAAACATGGTAATTATCATTTTTGTGACATAAGATTACAGCAGTAAAAGTAACAGGTAAGGACGGGAAGAGAATATAAATCAAGACTGATTTGAGATTGCAGGATCATAGCTGAATTTGTTTTTCTTTTATTTAAAGTTTTTTGGTGTTGCTGTGAAGCTCGTGAAACACTTTTTTTTGGAAAATTAGAGCAGGATAAGAAAATCACTTCAGGAAAGTATTATTTAGTGTACTCAGATTTCATTCAAGGTCAGTTTCAGTACATTGCTGATAGCTGCAATCAGCAGCTAATAGATGTGATATTGTACACTATAAATGTAACAATATTTGTAGACTGATTTATTTCATGTAGCTCATCCAGAAGTGACTGTTTCAGAAGTGACTCCATTGGCAATAATTTCTGTCCTAATTTCTAGAATTTGCAGTAGGAACCCAGGGCCTTTAAGAATTATTGTATTTTCTCCTTTATGTTGAAAGTCTTAACTGTTTAGTTATCCTCAGATGAACGTGTCATCAGCTCATTAAAGCATTAGGGCCCCTTCTAAGCAACACTGAAAATGGAACAGTGTTGACTTCAGAGGAGTCAGGCACCTCCACGTTTGGATCCCTGCTGGTCTATAACTAGTTAAACTTTAAAGCAAGACCTGCAACCGAGAAGCTGTAAGAGGAAAAAACTGATAAATTTGACCACATAAAATTTAGAAATGTCTGCATGAAAAAAACACTGCAAATAAGAAACTGGGAGAAATTTCCCTAACATATAAAGCATTCTTATAAGTCATTGAGAAGAAAGACCAACGACCAGTAGAAACATGGACAAAAGACACAAAATATTCAATTACAGAAAAATAAGTGCAGATGGTTTTTTAAATATATGAAAAGATGTTCTAACTCACTGACATTTAAGGAATGCAAGATAAAACCCTAACGTGTTGCCATATCTCATCTAACAGATAAACAAAGATCAAAAAATTAGCTCCTACACTGCCCTCAGTACTTGTATCCTTCTACTTAAGCCTGGCAGCAATCCTACGAAATAGTACCGTTGTTTTCCACATAATACAGATGAGTTAACTTAGGCACAGAAAAGGTTAAATAACTTGCCGAAAGTTTAAAGTTAAAATTGCAGACCTAGAATTCGAGCTCAGGTGCTTTGAGGAGAGAGTCTTCTCTCACTCTTAACGTAAGCCGTACAGTTTTATCCCCCTCAGTACTGGCCAGGAGCCATCAGGGCGTTCACAGAATGTTTATAAAGTCCAGTGAAGGAACGTTTTTTATCATTTATTAAGCACCTTCTACGTGTCAAATTTTGGGAATTTTATGTATTAACGCATCCAGTCCTCACAGTAAACTTAACAGGTAGATGGCAGTATTCTTATTTTACAGAAGAGGAAACAAGCTCACAGAGATAGGGTAGTTTATATAAAAAATTACAGCTAACAAATTTCACAGCCAGAATTCAAACCTTAGTCTTGTTCCAGTGCCCTTGCTTCTAAGGTTATAAATGAGAATTTGATGACTTTTTTTTTTTTTGGCTGCGTTGGGTCTTCGTTGCTGTGCACGGGCTTTCTCTAGTTGCAGCGAGCGGGGGCTACTTCTCATTGCGGTGTGCGGGCTTCTCATTGCGGTGGCTTCTCTTGTTGCAGAGCACAGGCTCTAGGCATGCAGGCTTCAGTAGTTGTGACACGTGGGCTCAGTAGTTGTGGCACGTGGGCCCTAGAGTGCACAGGCCTCAGTAGTTGTGGCTTGTGGGCTCAGCAGTTGCGGCACGTGGGCTCTAGGGTGCGCAGGCTTTCAGTAGTTGTGGCGCACGGGCTTAGTTGCTCTGCAGCATGTAGGATCTTCGCGGAGCATGGATTGAACCTGCGTCCCCTGCATTGGCAGGCGGATTCTTAACCACTGTGCCACCAGGGAAGTCCTCATGACTTTTTTATATATACATGAGTATAATTTCTAGCATTCTTTCTCCTCTGTTGGGGAATTTCTCATATGGAAGAATCTAGCATCCTGAATTTCCCTGGTCTCTGCTCTGCTGTTTGTAGACCACCAGGCTAACTGTGTACTTGGCTTATATATGTGCTCTGAACCTGTTTACCTCGGTTAGACTTGATGACTTGAACATTTTAAGGATTCCCTTCCTCTTAGAATAGAGATAACCTAGAGCTTCAGAGATGGGCTTTAAGAGTAAATCACCTGAATCTGTATCCCAGTTTTAATCTGTAAATAAATTGGAAGGGGAGAGTCCATTAGCTTGTATCAGATTCGTGAAGGAAGATTGACCGCTACCTTCGAGCCTAAGTAGCCACTATGCTTCACTTCCCAGGTTCCAGTCCCTTTAGGTCTCTAGAGCTAAGGGTGTCACAGCCGAATGCTCAGTGAATGACCTCTGTAGCACAAGAGTCACCTTTCATAATTTTACTTACTGTCCCTTCATTTCTTCATCAAAAGGCTTCAACTTCCCCAGAATTGAGAAACTGGATGGGCAGGCATTTTATGGAAGTGGAGATGCAAAATTTTCTCCTGAAAACCTCCCTGAGCCCCTTTTCTAAATTTAGAGGTGGTGATGGGTAGAGAGAAAGTGCGTCAGTTGCCAGACCCAAGATTAAAATTAACATAGGCGAGGACCCTGTCACGCTAGCCTTCCTCACCCTTATCTTTCCTCCCCCCACCCAGCAACGAGAGCCCTAACTGTAAGAAGAAGCTGAATAATGAGAGTCGTGAAGGGAAGAGCAGGAAATGTTTCAAAGACACTGATGGAGTAGGAAGACATCTAAACTTGCCAGGAAAAAATAGACAAATTCATGAAGGGGCTTTAATGAGGGACTGAAGTAAGGGGAAAAAAGGTAAGGTGAGTAATAGTATGCTTTTTGACGTTTTAGGCAGGACCAGATGATATCAGGAACTTTGATGCAGCGTTTACAGAAGAAACAGTTCCATATTCCGTGTGTGTGTCTTCTGACTATTCCATAGTGAACGCCAGCGTACTGGAGGCTGACGACGCTTTTGTTGGTTTCTCTTACGCACCTCCTTCAGAAGACTTATTTTTGTGAGCAGTCTGCCATCAAGAATCCATTGAGCAAATATAAGCCTACAGATGAGATGGAAACTCCTGTTTGTGTGAATATATTCAAATATGTTTAACTAGTGCCTCATTTTTACATGTAATGTTAAAAACTATGAAAAATGTATTTTCTGCTGTATGCGAGAAAATAGGGCATTTCAGAGAACTAAGTTTTGAATTAAAATTTGTATTCTTGTTTATTAAGCTTATTTTTAAACAGAAATTTTAAAAGCTACTGTTCTTAGCATTAACCTATTTTTAAAGAAAACTTTTTTGCTAATGACTGGTTTTTTTTCCCTCTAGGTTTATGCTAACATCTACCCAAGATAGACTGTTTTTTAACAGTCTGTTTCAGTTCAGTTAACATACATTAATGCCTTCATAGCTCTCTACTTTGAGTTCTCAGATCACAACTATGCAATTGGTACATGGTTGTTTAAGAAGAAACCATATCTTTCCATAATGAATCACTGTTTGACATAATCATTTCTTGGTAGGATTAAAATATAAAAGCATAGTTAACTCATTGGCTGCTAGCTAACGCTTTGAGTAACTGTTCATTCTGCAGATCAAATTAAGAAGTAACAAAAGGAAATCCTGTGCTTTTGAAATACCAGTTCAAATTTGTGAATTATTTTTCCTCTGGAGGAAAAGTAAAAGTTTAATAGTTAGAAATTTTAAGTATTCCCAAAGCTCTGAAGGGAAATAAAGTACTGCTGGATTTTTTTTTGAGGCGGTGCCAAAAATGAATGTCTCTGTGTCATGTATTTATATTACCAATACATTCTATTTATGTTCTTTTTGGTCTTTTGAATATTTAATATATTGTTAAGTAGGTCTAAATCTTGGTATTTGCTTTTGCAAATAGCTTTTCAAAACTATCTTCCTAATTGGCTGATAAGTAAAAAATACTGCACTGTCTAGAGTATTTACCTAATTGGGAATTAAAAAGTAGAATAGCAAGTTATGGGTCAGTATAAACGTATACAGTTTTACTACAATGTAACAAAAGTTAAAAGTAATTTAGGCAGATGCATAGTCAGTATCTTATGTATCTTAGAAAAAGTACAGGAAGCTGACCTTAAAATCATACTAAAAACCAACTAACTTGTATACTTGTAATTGTAAAAAAGAATATCTACAGAAAAACTAAAACTCATGCTTACCTTGGGATTCTGATTCTTAGTTTAGAGATTTTTCAGGTCTTGTAGGAAACTGTGAAAGAGTTTAGTGACGCAGTTTTGATGCTTCAGGAACAAGCATACTTTCCATGTGTGTTCTCTTGAGAAAGAAAGTACAAAAACTTTTCACACGAATACCCTTTAGCGTAAAATTGTTCAGCAGAAGAGGGGGAGGCAGAGTGTACTTTTGTTAGATTAGTAATATTTGCATCCAATACACTGAATCTTCCTTTAGAGGTAAGACTTTTAATAGCGACACTGTAAATATTTGGTTTATTTGGCACTACTGTAAGTAAGTTCTGCTTTTATACAAAGCTCTTTGCTTATTATAAAACAAAAACTGTAGTTTCTTGTATGATTTTTTTTTACTCAGCCGTTCCTTAATTAAACTGCCAAAAATTAAAGTGCAATATTGTATATTTTTAAGAATAAATTTTAAATAGAATATTGATGTTTCTCAGATCACAAGAAATACAAATCTTATATAGTATAATAAAAACTAGCAAAAAGATTAATGATCATCTAATGCCTGCCATTATTTTATCTTGTTTATTTTTTATTTTTTAAAATTTATTTATTTATTTATTTATTTTTGGCTGCGTTGGGTCTTTGTTGCTGCGCGCGGGCTTTCTCTAATTCCATCGAGTGGAGGCTACTCTTCGTTGCGGTGCACGGGCTTCTCATTGTGGTGGCTTCTCTTGTTGCGGAGCATGGGCTCTAGGCACGTGGGCTTCAGTAGTTGTGGCACACGGGCTCAGTAGTTGTGGCTCGTGGGCTCTAGAGCGCAGGCTTAGTTGTGGCGCACAGGCTTAGTTGCTCCACAGCATGTGGGATCTTCCTGGACCACGGCTGGAACCCGTGTCCTCTGCATTGGCAGGTGGATTCTTAACCACTGCGCCACCAGGGAAGCCCCCTGCCATTATTTTAAATTAAAATTGGTGATGCTTACAATAGTCATTACAAACAATAATTATTCGTATATGTAAGGGGGAGAAGTATAAAATTTTAACTGAATATTTGGGCATACATAGAAATTTCTAGATTATCATAGGCCGACATGTTTAATATTCAGGGAACAAAATCTCTTCCAAGTTTCAAGTTTATTTTTTTTCTCAGAGCATGCTAAGTCTTTTAGAAAAAGGTCTGCCCTTTGAATAGTTGAACCATTTCATGGTTATTGCCAAAATAAACTCAAAGGTCTAAATGAGGAAGCCCTGACATTCTTCATGTTACACATACCTCTTATTGCCTGTGGTACAGTGTAGGGCTTCCCAACCATTGTCATGTCACAGCACACACTGAAAATTACAAAATTTGGCACACCTGGGGAGAGGTGCCAGCTGACGTAGATGCTGGCAGCAGGTACTCTGCTCAAAAGTTTTTTATGCCAAAATAATTTTTGAACTTATGAGCCAACAAACACTGTTGGGATATAATTTCAGCAATGGCAAATGTTTCAAAAGTGATTTAAATATTCGAAATATTTATTACTATAAAATTTAATCACTATAAAAATTTACCATTACCAATATCTTTTGGCATACCTGAAACTTTTATAGTGATTATCCATAGGCATAATATTACAGACGTTTACACAGATATTTTATGACTCATTCTTTTGTACTTCACATACTGTATGAAAAGTGGGAGTGGTATGTGGGAACATTTTTAGTAGTGCTGGCATGATTTTCAATAAAGTGTGTTAAAATTGATAACTTATTTCCTCGTGTATGTAGTTTGGAAGTTAGCTCTGTTTTTGAAGTGGAATTTTCTGCCACTTGCCTCTAACAGCAGTTTCTACTTTTGTTGGTTTTTACAGATTATTCTGTATCCCAAGGAGATTGTTCATTTATATGAAACCCCAGAGTGTACGTGGATGAGTTTCAAGTGGCATGAGTACCTTGAAAAGATATACCAAGTTCTGTGTGTAAATAAAATCGACTTGGGGCAGGGAGTGCTGCATAGCTTTGTTTAGATGATCAAAAGGATTTACTGCTATAAAAAGACTGGGTTTCTTCTCTGCCACTTTTGTTCGCCTTCACTCACCTAATATTAAGAGCATTTGCTCTCTCATTTCCCTGAAAGCATTCCAATTGGAGATTTATATCACTTATTTAGCATTTTTGGTGCAATTTTATATAACCACCCATTTGTAATTCTTTAAACATATTCCTTAAAGGGACACCCCTACAGAAAAGTATTTCTTATTTCACTATTTCTTTGCATTATGCCCATTTTTACAGAGGTACTTAAGTCAGAAAGAAATATAGCTGTCTCAAAAGGATAACTTTTTGATAATTTACCCAAAATCAAGATAGTAGAGAATAGTTTAAAGCAATATTATACAAAGAAAAAAAGCAAGTATAGAAGTATAAATTCAGAGTGGTATTTATAGCAATGAAGTAGCCAATCAAAGGATCCTACAAATAAGTTATGAAAATGATGTACTGAATAAGTACTGAAAATGATGGATCACCATATGACTCTTATGGGAATAGTGTAAAACAAAGAATTACATTACTCTACATAACCCTGCTTACTGTAAGAACCATGCCCATTTGGTGTTTTTACTAATCTTGTGTTTAAGTGTGACTGAAGTTTTTGCTGTAAATTCTCTTGCAGGAATATATCTCAGATTCATCCTTTTTTTCTAATAAAATTTCAGTATTTCCACCTTATTAGGGAGCAGAGATTTCCACTCAATTTTAGTTAAATCTTTGTGGGCAAGTCAACAATGAGTTGTCAATATTCAAATGTTTTTATGTTTTATTAGTTAACTCTTGGAATCCAGAAGGCTTATATACAGTAAAACAGACCCACTCAAGGTCAAATTTGATCTCAGTGTGTTGTTTTGGTTCTTTCCAGGTAGTAGTTTATATAGCCTTGCTGTGTTGAATTTTTCTCTTATGCCTCAGTGACAGCTTACTTTGTTAATGATTCACTGATGCTGCACACTGACACTTCTGTAATTTACTTTAGTAAGATAGCCCCTAGCGATGTGCTTCAATTAGATATCAGAAGCAAAGCTCTGTGTTTGTCAAAACTCTTACGACTTTAACACTTGAGTGCTGTGCACTGTGCTGTATATACAGCAAATTAAACCTCAAAGAAAAATATTAAAAGGGACAATAAAGTCAGTTACATGTAAGACAAAAATAAAAGTTAAATCATAATCCTGTCATCTTAAGTATTTTAGCCATTGTACCACATGACAGAGAAGAGAATCAGGAATTTGGTCCAAAGGAAAAGTTAAAGTGGTGAAGAGGTAGAAATAGCATAACCCAAGCAATGCAAGTACGCAAGAATGCATGACAGGGACTTCTGTTTTCCAGCTTCACATGGAAGGAGCTTAGAAGTTGCCAGGTAAAAAAAGCTGAACAAACATCAACAACCTTTCTTGGATACAGATGACAGTGGACGACACAGGACAGACTGCTGCCCCCAAGACTGGAGAGACCGACGGGCAAATACAGGGATCTGTGGCTTCACTGGAACAGAGGCAGCCACCACGGGAGCCAGTGCAGGGGTAGGAAGACCTGAGCTGTATTGACAAATTGCTGGGGGTTAAGTGCACAACTCTGAGACTTCGAAAGTCCAGGAGAGCCTAGTCACAGGGATCCCCACAATTTTGTGAGATTTACCTCCCGGGGCTCAACCAACTTCTCACAAATATTAGAGAAAAATTCCTTTGTGCTTCCAGCAGGAGGAGGGAAAATGAACCATTTTCAAATATGCCAGAGCACTGTGTTCTGAACAAGGCCTGCCCTCAGGAGAAACGGGTTAATCAGAACCTGACCGGCAGGGTTTTATCAGAGCCTAATAACTGAGGTGGGGGAAAGGAAATACCCAACTCCAGTTCCTTCTAGCCATCCTAACCCACCTAATACGGGGTGGGCGGGGGGAGAAGAAGAAAACTGAGAAAGACGCTCAGTTTGTGGGACAACTACAAAAGATGTAACATACATGTAATGAGAATACCAGAAGGAGAGAGAGAGAAAAAAGAACAGAAGAAATATTTGACGCGATAACGACAGAATTTCTCCAAATTAATGTCAGACACCAAACCACAGATCCAGGAAGCTCAGAGAACACCAAGCAGGATAAATGCAAAGACAACAAAACAAAACAAAACTATAGCTAGGCATATATTCTCAGACTACAGAAAATCAGAGACAAAGAAAAAATCCTGCAAGAGGCCAGAGGAAACAAAGATACGAATTACATCTGACTTCTCAGAAACCATGCAAGCAAGAAGAGAGTGGACTGAAATATTTAAAGTGTTGAGAGAGAGAGGAAAAAAAACCCACCAACTTGGTGAACGAGAAATAAAGACTTCCTCAGACAAACAAAAATTGAGGTAATTTGTTGCCAGTAGACCTGCCTTCCAAGAGAGTTTAAAAGAAGTTCTTTAGAGAGAAGGAAAATAATATAATTCAGAAACTCAGATCTGCATAAAGAAAGGAAGAAGGAATCCAAGAAGAAATAAGTGAAGGTAATATAAAAACTTATTTTTTCTTATTCTTAATTGATCTAAGAGATAACTGAAATAATAACAACAATGTATTTGATTACGTATGCTTACGTATATATCATATAAATATGCTTGCTTATGCTTTTACGTAAGTAAAACAAATGACCATGATACAAGGAATGAGGAGGAGGAAGTAAGATTATTTTGTTATTATAAGGTATTCACACTAAGGTACTTCACTATACTATGAAGCAGTGTCCTTTGAAAGTGGGCCTTGATTAGTTGTAAATGTATATTTACAGTCTAGGACAATCAATTTAAAAAAGGAGAAAAGGGGCTTCCCTCATGGCGCACTGGTTGAGAATCTGCCTGCCAATGCAGGGGACATGGGTTCGAGCCCTGGTCTGGGAGGATCCCACATGCCGCGGAGCAACTAGGCCCGTGAGCCACGATTACTGAGCCTGCGCATCTGGAGCCTGTGCTCCGCAACAAGAGAGGCCGTGATAGTGAGAGGCCCGCGCACCACGATGAAGAGGGGCCCCCACTTGCCACAACTAGAGAAAGCCCTTGCACAGAAACGAAGACCCAACACAGCCATAAATAAATAAATTAATTAATTAATTTTAAAAAAGTAAAGAAAAAAGTGTAACTGACAGCTAAGAAAGGAGAGAAAATGGAATGAATTAAAATCACAGAAGGCAGAAAAAGAAAACACAAAAACAGGAAGGAGTAAAAAGGCAACAAATGGAAAGCAGTAACAAATATGGTAGATATTAATCCAACTATATCAATAATCACTCTGAACATAAGTGGTCTAAATGCACCAATTAAAAGACAGAGATTTTTCAGAGTGGATCAAAAAACAAGCCCCAACGACATGTTGTCTATAAGAAATCGACTTTAAGTATAAAGACACATACGGATTAAAAGTAAATGGATGGAGAAAATATATAGCATGCTTATACTAATCAAAAGAAAGGAGGAGTAACTATATTGATTTCAGACAGAGTAGACTTCAGAGAAAGGAAGGTTATCAGGAATAAAGAAGGACATTAGGGACTTCCCTGGTGGTCCAGTGGTTAAGACTCCGCACTCCCAATGCAGGGGGCCCAGGTTCGATCCCTGGTCAGGGAACTAGATCCCACGTGCCACAGCAAAGATCCCGCATGCCACGACGAAGATCCCACATGCTGCAACTAAGACCTGGCGCAGATAGATAGGTTAAACAAACATGGTGATAAAGGAGTCAATTCTCCAAGACATAACAATCCTTAATATGTATGCACCTAACAACAGGGTATATAAAGCTACATTAGGCATCCTTCAACACCCGTCTCTCAGAAATGGACAGATCCAGCAGGCAGAAAATCAGCGAGGACATAGTTGAACTCAACAACACCATCAATCAACTGGATAGAAGTGACTTCTGTAGACTGTTTCATCCAAAAATAACAGATAACACATTCTTCTCAAGTTCACATGGAACATTCACCAAGATAGATCAAATTCTGGGCCATAAAAAAACACAGTTTACCAAATTTAAAAGTGTAGAAATCATATAATGTCTGCTCTAAAACCACAATGGAATTAAACTAGAAATCAATAACAAAAAATAACTGGAAAGTCCCAGTTATATACATGAAGATTAAACAACATACTTAAAAATAATACATGGATCAAAGAAGAAATATCAAGAGAAATTTTAAAATGCTTTGAACTAAATGAAAATGAAAACAAAATATCAAAATTTGTGGATACAAAGAAAGTAGTGCTTAGAGGGAGATTTATAGCATTGAATGCATAAATTAGAAAGGAAGAAAGATCTAAAATCAATCTAAGTTCCTACCTTAGGAAACTAGTAAAAGAAGGGAAGTCAGAGGGAACTCTCTGTAACTTTTACTCAGTTTTGCTGTGAACCTAAAAACTGCTCTAAAAAATTAAAAGAAAAAAGCAAGAGAGCAGGTCCTGTGTAGCTGCTGAAAAAGAAAAAATGGGAGAGGGGATGAGAATGGAAAGGGAAAGGACTTTGATTTGCATAAAACAGTCCTCTTCCACACAACCACCCCCAAGTTAAAAAATTAAAATGAACCTATCACTTATGAAGTATTCATCTTTATGAATCTGCCTAACAAATGCCCTATATGAGTGTACCTAAAAATGTTGCTTCTTGCATAAGTTACTAGTTTTACACATGGGATATCTACTTTGAAATTTCAACCTATTGGGGGGCTTCTAATTCTCAACCTGCCACTGAAAATTTGTGATGTTCAGTGATATTCTGTAATAACAAAATGCTGAGTATTTACAGCAATGTATCAATAAGTTTTGGTTAATCAGTTAACCATAACAATTCATTTCCATGCCAAAGTAATCATGGCGTTTTAAATCAACCAAGTCCAGTAGAATCTTCTAATAGGTTTTTATGTTTTTAATAATCCTTTAAAATACGTTGGACATAAGAAAAGCACTTAAAATTTTAAGTATTCAGTCCACTACTGCACATTGCAAACTCTCTGAAAATGATAGTGATGTCTAGAATCAAAATTTTAATGCTTCTTATTTGACTGGTAAGGGAGAAAAGAGAAGACTCCTCAGGGTTTCCGAGGAGGACTGGAGCGGCTGCTTTCCTTATTAAAAACAGATTGGCGGGCTTCCCTGGTGGCGCAGTAGTTAAGAACCCACCTGCCAATGCAGGGGACATGGGTTCCCCTGCAAAACTTTAAACTATATGTGAATACCTTTTTGAAGAATTGATTCTACCATAAAACACAAGATCCATCAGCAGACCATAGCCTAGTTCTTCTCATCTAAAATATCAATAGTGTTCATGACCACAGAATTGTAGTACGAGACAGTTTTAACAGCCCTTTGCTGTTGCAAATTGATTTGTAGTTCAGCAAAATATTTTCCTCACCTCGTCACTCATATAGATTATATTCCCCCCAGAGAAACAAATTCTGTGGTGTTTTGCCAACCCTGTTAAATACTGAAGGGGGTGGCTTCAATTACTTTTCCATGGCATGTGGTCCAACCTTCCACCTCCTGATGCCCCACCCCCATGCATAACTGTACCAAGTAATACTAACGGGGGAGGACTCAGCACAAGTTTTGGCTTTTTGCTAACAGCTTTATTGATATTTAATTCACATACCTTAGAATTCACCCATTTGAAGTGTCAAATCCACTGGCTTTTGGTTTCTTCGGAGTTGTGCACCTATCACCACAATCAAGTTTGAACGTTTTCATCACCTCGAAAAGAAACCCTGTATGGGTGGATAAACAAAATGTGGTATATAGATAAAATGCAATATTATTCAGCCTTTAAGTGGAAGTTCTGACGTGCTATGACATGGATGAACCTTGAAAACATTTTGTCTAGTGAAATAAGCCAGTCACAAAGGACAAGTACTATATGATGCCACTTCCATGAGGTACCTAGAGTAGTCAAATTCATAGAGACAGAAAATAGCATGCTGGTTGTCAGGGGCACGTGGGAGAGTGGGGAGCCGGGAAATGAGTTATTGTTTAACGGGGACTGAGTTTCAATTTGGGAAGATGAAAACGTTCTGGAGGTGGATCGTGGTGAGGTTTCACAATGTGAATGTACTTAACATCACTGAACTGTACACTTAAAAATGGTTAAAGTGGTAAGTTTTATGTATATTACCACAATTTAAAAAAAAAACAAAAAAACCCATACCCATTAGCAGTCACCCCATAAGCCCCAGGCAACCACTAATCTATTTTCTCTCTCTCAGATTTGTCTATTTGGGACATTGCACATAAGCGGAATCATACAATATTTGGCCTTTCCTATCTAGCTAAATCTTTTGCTTTGCATAGTATTTCCAAGGGTCATCCATGTTGTAGCACATATTAGGACCTCATTCCTTTTTATGGCCAAATAACATTACGTTGTATGGATATACCACATTTTATTTACCCATTTATCAGTTGTTTCCACTTTTTGGCTATTATAATACTATCAACATCAATACTATAAAAATTCACATATAAGTTCTTGTGTCAACATATGTTTTATATTCCCTCTCATATTATCTATGTATAATATGTAATATGTGACATGCAATTGTTGGGTCATATAGTAACTGTGGTTCTTTATCAGGGAAAGTTTTCCAAATTGTCTCCACCGTTTTGCGTTCCCACCAGGAGAGTTTTTAGTAAGTTTTTGAAACGAACAGGGACACCCTTGGCCTGCGATAACAACGAAAACCGAGGGTCTCTATGTTTCTCTCTGTCCTTTGCCTCGCTGGGAGGAAGCACGAGCGACTCTATTAAAGAGGGTGGAGGGCATGTCAGGGTAGTTGCCTTGGTGACCGGAAGGGGCGGTCCCGGCAGGCTCCGCGCCTCCAACGGCCAGGAGGTGCGCGCATGCGCGCGTGGGCCTGCTGGCTCCCGGGCTCGGGCTTGAGGTGGCGCGCGACGGACGAAGCTCGGTGGGTGCGAGAGTGGGGGGTGGTCACACACTGCTGGGCTGGGGTCCGCAGTGCTGGAGGTTGCCTCTGAGGGTGGGACAGGCCCTGGAGCCCAGGGTGTGAGGCCGGATTCGCTTTGCTTCCACTTTGGTTGTGAGGTGGTTTCCTGCTGCCGCGGCCCGCAGAGAAGACACGCCCCGCGTCTGTTTCAAGGGAACCAACACTTGGGTTCTTTAGGCTGTGGGAAGACCTGTAGAATTTTATTCCAGTTCGCTTATTGGGTGCTTTTCCAAAGGCGTCCATGTCTTTTCCTCCACTTTCCCATACCTTGGAAATGCATCCCCTCCCAGGACGACGCCCGCTTTACCCAGGTGATGCCCAGAGCAGCGTTCTCTCTAGCCTTTTTTGAGTTCCTGAACGCCAGGCCCTGGTTTATGTCGCCCTAGTGCTTCTGTCTATCTGGATGTCCCAGGAGCCCGTCAGAGTCAGCATATTTCAAAGGAACTTTACCTTTTTATTTCCCTCTTCTTCTCCCGGCTTCCGTATTTCCATTAGAGCGGCATCATCCACCCACCCTCACAGACCGGAAACCATGCCCAGGGTGAAATCTTTAAAAAAAAGTCTGGAGTCCATCCCCTCCATTCCATTTCACCCCTAATGCCCTAGATTGAGCCATCCATCTCCCAGGACTATTTTCAATACTTAGAAACTGATTATTGACACTTCTTCCGCTATTCCAACGCACTTTCCGCACTTGCGGCAGGTACTGATTTACAAAATAAAAATCTGACCACATTACTCACCTGTTAAAAACTTTGATGGTTTCCCTTTGTCTGTATAATCATCGTGGACTTCAAAATTTTTCAGTCTGGTTGAGCTCCACCCAGCCATTTCCTTTTTAGCAGCCTCCCTTCATTCGGCCCCGGAAACCTTACGTTCTCATGAAGCACAGATGTAACGTTCTGAACACAGCACACACTTTAAGATAGTTGAACTTAGGGCCACAGAGAAATGAACTCCCAAGTTTCTCTTCCCGCTCCCTCCCGCCGTGCGTCCCTCCACCCCCCCACCCCCGCCATATAATAGCGAGAAGGACAGTCTCGATTACTTTTCTTTGGAAAGTGACCTGAACTCCAAGGAACAGGGGTATGGATTCAACAGTGTAGGTCTGAAAATTAGGGGAAGGGGGATTACCTCTATCCTTGGACAACTTTCTCTTCCTCTCTTCACCTCTCCTTCAATCAGTGACATCTTACCTATCAAATGTCACCTTTAAAGTAGAATTTATCACTTCATGTCTGTCCCCACTGTATTAAATCACAATGTCCTAAAACAATAGAAAATATTATGACCCCTACACGAGGATGACCCCAAACTTTGTGAGCTATTTCGTGTATGTTGTTCCTTCTGTGCTCTCTAGTACATAAATATTTCTTTAATAGCACATAAGTTGTACAGAATTATAATTTTTTACATATCTATTTTCCCTCACTGTACTCTCTGAACAGTAGGGACCATATTTTACTGATCTTTGTATCCCCAGTGCCTAGGACAGTCTGATATCCAATAAATAGTAAATGCCCAATAAATACTTGATAATGAATAAATGTGATAGTCATTATTTCTGACTTCTCTAAATTGGCAGCCATTGAAGGCAGGATTCAATCTTAATCATTTTATCCCTAGAACCTAATACAATGTTTGGCATATATTGTTTCCAATTGGTGTTTGCTGTCTTTAAATGAATTTTATGTATTCCACTCTCATTACTGTGGTTTAATGTTTTATGTTGGCCCCTGATAGAAAATTTAAAGCTAGAAGAGACCTTATCATCTAATACAACCCCTTAATTTCCTACAGATGAACCAAGAGAGGTTGGGTAATTTACCCACAGCAACTAGCAAATGCTGGATCTAGATCCAGGTTTTCAGACTTCGTAGGCTAGCTACATTTTGTTACTTATATTGAATTTGTGAAACAGCTTTTACCACTTTCATTTTTTTAAACAACGCCTGCAAGGGGACCTCATTATCCAATATTAGTTTCAACAAGCATTTTTTGGTATACCTACTCTGTAAAGAGACATTTGAGGCTCCTGTTCTTAAATTTGAAATCTTATGGCGAGTCTCATAACCTAGTGTTGATAAAAATATCATTTGGCAAGAGAAACCAGTTTTGTTTCCCTTTGAGTAGGACTTTTTTTTTCTGCACCACACGGGGCTTACCAGATCTCAGTTCCCGGACCAGGGATTGAACCCAGGCCATGGCAGTGAAAGCCCGGAATCGTAACCACTAGGACACCAGGGAACTCCCAGGAATTTTTTAAGTTGGAAATTTTACCTCATTTTATTTCACTGTCAATTTTACATTTAATAGTTTAAACAGTTTTATTATAGATCCTTAAATGTAACTTTTTTTAAATTTCTGGGTGTTCTTGTCTTTTCTATGAATTTCACTCTCTGTAGTCTTCACCAGCAACTGTGGTTTAATCATTCAGTAAAAGAGAAGAATCATTAACTAGGAGAAAATGTCAAATCTAAAAATGAAAGAGTCAGCCCTTATCTATCTTGACAGAAGTGGAGGCCTCCAGAAGTTCATAGACAATTGCAAATCCTACAATGGTATGTTCAGCAAAGTTGACTTTATTTTAGAAACTTTAAAGTCCTACGTATAACTGTCCTCATTTTTATATTTGTGTATTTTTACAGATTCAAAACAAAGTTATGCTGTCTATCGATTCAGTATTTTAATAAATCCCTCTGATATTATTGAGTTGGATGCTGAACTTGGAAATCATATTTTACACCAGCCTTTAAAAGCTGCTCAAGTTTTTCAATCAGTAAGTTAAAGAAAGAAATAATTTTATGCCACATGGAATTTTTGCTAACTTCTTTGGTATTTTGTTTGAAATCACAGGTCTGTTTTATTGCTGTTAAGACTCTCTCATTAATTGGACAATTACAGACTGAAGCTCAAGTAAGTTTTAGTTAAATTTAACAAAGAAAACTAAGGTACAATACTTTCAAGATACCTTGTAAATAAATATTTTTATATTCATATATATTTTTTGTTTAAACATATTTTCAAAGTTTAATAGATTATCTACATACGCATCTTTACTTCCTGTTTTATCACTTATAACATTAAACATTTTTATAATAAAACATTTCAAACATACCCCCAAATAAAGAGAATAATACAGTGAACCTCCATATATCTATCGCGCAGATTTCATAGTTTGCAATATTTTGCCATACTGGCATCGTCACTTTTTTTCTGAAATGTTTTAAAGCAAATCTTTAAAATACATTCTGTGTTTCACCCCTACATACTTTGGTATGTATCAACCTCTAAAAATTGTGGACATTTTTGTTATATAACCCTAATGCCATTATTACCATTTACAAAAAAAAAAATAATACTTCCTTGGTATCATCTAATATCCAGTCCATATTGAAATTTACCCAATCGGGGTCTCAAGACTGTCTCACAGTTGATTTGTTCAAGTCAGGACTAAAACAAGGTACACACATTATAACTGGTTCTTACATCTCCCTAAGTCTCTTTTAATCTAGAGCCATTTCCTCCCCCTCCTTTTTTATGCCATTGAATTTTTGAAGAAACTAGTTAACTGTCCTGTAAAATGTCTCATAATCTGGACTTGTCTGATTATGTTCTTGTAGTATTTAACTTATACCCCTAGACACCAAATTTCTGGAAAAAAACGTTGGCTCTAAAGACTTGCTTAGATTCAAGTTCAACTCATTTTGATGAGAATATATCATAGTGTCATGTGTTTCATACTGCCCTACATTAGGAGAACTGTCCTATTTGTTATCCCACTTCTAGCAATGCCACAATTGATCAGTGGGTGCAGATGATGTCAGTCTGATCCCTCCAATATACAGTCTCCCACCAACTGTCACCTAATGGTTTTTGCAGCTATTGATAGTCACTGCCTAGATTCCATTACTTCATTAGGAGTTTCAAAATTGTGGTTTTCCTAATTTTAGCAAACCTTCTATATTTATTAGCTGAAACTATCCTGTAAGAGAAGTTTTTCCTCTCATCAACTATTTGGTTACCCTGCAATACAATTTGTACAGGAAAAGCAGAAGAAATGTTTGATTCTTTCCATTTATAAATTTTCAGAGTGATGAGTTGAAATATAGCAGCCTCCAATGATGACCAATATTTTTTGTTTGTTTTTCCTTTTTTAAACTATGAAGAATTACATGAATTTTTAAATATATCTGATAGGTTTCAATGAATCTTTGTCATTCTTTTTGATGCTTATATTATCTAACTTTGGTCATTGGGAGCTCCTTAAAGTTTGTTCTTATGTCCTTTTGACACATTTCATTAGTTTTTAAGCCCCCCTGGTTTCTGTCACAAGGAGATGCACAAGGAGGTCCATCTGGTGTATTTTCTGCCCCAGACCTGGAATCAGCCATTTCCCCTAAGGAGCTCTGGTTCCTTTTCATGAGAAATTATATTTAGAGATCTGGGCACTAGAAGTGTTTGTTGCTATTGAGTTGTCATTGTTTTATAAATAAGTCTTTTCAGTGAATATAGCGAGGAAATGTGTATTTTTAAAGAAAAATGAGTTCATAATGATATTTTCAATTAAAATATCAGATTATAAGATTTTGCATCTTTAATTTTATATTTAAATCACTTTTCTCTTAATGCTCAAAAGATTGTTTCCTAATACTACTAACAAATTATCTGTTTGATTTAACCTACAAATATACTTACTATATTGTAATGCAAGTCCAATTGGATCTGCAATTTTTATTAATACTATTTTTGTGTTCTTATTAGATTAATATACTGCTGAAGTTAACACATTTACCTCCTCTGCCAAGTTATAGTCTTGATCTTTGTAAGTTTCCACTTGATTATACATCTCAAAGATTTTATATGATGCAAGGAATTGTGATTGCAATGACAACTGTAACCAAGTATACACAAGGTGCAAGATTTCTTTGTTCAGATGAAGCATGCCCTCTTTCAAAAGGTAAATATTAAAATGTAAAATCAAAACAATTTATTGTTTAATCTTAAATCATGTTTACAATTAGTTAAAAAACATTCACAGCATAGAAAGAATGGAGTAAAATTAGGTGTCTCCTAATGTTTACAAGTCTACTTTGCATAATCTTGAAATTCGTTCTTTCTTCCACACCTCTCCCCTATAACTTAACAGATGCTCTTGTGTTGCGAAGTACTTGTTTTTCTCACACGCTGTTTCATGACTGTTCATGCTGTTCCCTCTCCATGTAATGTCCTCTCTCAACCCTTTGGCTTAACTTCCAGGACATCTTTTCCATTCATCCCCACCTCTTATTGGGTTGGATGCCTCTCCTCTCTGCTCTCTGAACACTTTGTATATGAATACTGCATATTGAAATTATCTGTTTCTTATTGCCACCTATTGAAATTGTGTGCTTAAGTATCCATATCACTAGTGCCTGGCAAGAAATAGCCATGCAATAAATTGTTAATTGAACTGCTATGAACCCACATGCAAAACTGATCTAATTGTATGTTGAATTAGATTCATTTTAAAGGACTGAAAATGGAAAGCTAAATCTGAAGGCAAATTTAGCTTAACTCTATTTTCTTTCAGGATTTCAGTATATAAGAGTGCATGTGCCTGGTGCTACAGAATCTGCAACAGTAAGAAATGACTTTTTGTGTAATCTATGTTCATCTTCGCTTCAAGAAGACAGAAAGTTTAGAGTACTTGGTGGTAAAAATGCATTTACGTTTTACAATTACAATTTTTAAAATAATGTCTGATATTTTAATGTGGAAATTAAATTGAATATATATTCTAATAACTGATTCTTTTTTACTCTTTGCCTTAAGATAAACAGATAGTTGAAATAATTACCACAAAGGCTCTTCGTGCTTTTCAAGGATATTCTAACAACCAGCCATTTAGGTTTCAATCTCTCACAATCTTCCTCAGAGGTAAGTAAGTTCTGTTTGCACTAAAATATATAAACTATATAATTGACTTGTTTATGCTTATATATTATAAATGGTACTTCAAAAGCTTGAAAATCATAGGTCTTCTCTTTCTTGAGTATTTTAAAGAGTCATATTTAGCTAATATAACAATTATTCATTCAGTCATACAACATTCACTTAAGATATTAGCACCTGCTATGTCTCAAGCACTATGCTAAGTCTCAGGGTCACAATTATTTACAGTAATAATCTCCCATTATTGTATGTGTATGTCTTATATAAATATTGGAATTATTTTTTTTAAATATAAGCTTCAGGAGGGTAGGGACTTGGGTTTTTTACTGCACATAGTAAAAACTCAATAAATATTTGTTAAATAAATGAATGAGCATCGACATATGATTAACTGTTGAGAACTGCATGGGTAAAGACCTGTGAGTAGACAGATTCTGCCATAAAGGAGGAAATCATTATCAGTATCAATCACCCAGGGAAGAGTGTTGTTGAGAAACCAGAACTGTGAAAATGAGGATGGGGTTCAGTCTCTTTTCTTGGGCTAAAATTGGAAGAATTAAACTTTTTGTAAAGAGAGATCTTGAATGTCAACCATGTGTAGGAAACTCAAGGGTTAGAAAGCAGAGACTCAAACAAGAAGTCTTTTCACCATGGCCTGGCAAGGACAAGGCAGGCATGTAAGCCCAGATCATAATAGGTAATTTTTAATATCAATTACTATGTGCCAGGCACTTTTACATATATTAACTCATTTAGTCACAGCAACTCTTTCAAGTAGGTTCTATTGTTATGTCCATTTTACAATGTGGAAATGGACGCACAGAGAAGTTAAGTAACTTTTCCAAGGTTACACAGCTAGTACATGGCACAGCCATGATTCAAACTCAGGCATTCTAGCTTCAAAGTCTATGATTTTAACTACTTAATTCTATTACATACAAACCATACATTACAATATAGAAATACATGTGACTATCCAACTTATATTTTAGTACAAAACCCTTTATTCAAATAAACTCTTAATAGAACCCAAATACATTTTTAGAAGTTAAATTAATAAAAGCAGGCCTTTGGGGGTTATCAGGAGAGATACCCAGACTTCCCAGCCTCCTAGCCTTCCTCTTGACCCTTTCTTGACTTCAGGACACATCCATCAAACTGTAAGATTCCAAGGAACAGTTGAAAAATGATTTGCTTTAATTTTCTCCTTGTAATTCATACTGTATCCTTCAGGGGTCTTTTGGGGGGCAGGGCAGGGGGAATGTTTGTTTATTTGGTTTGGGGTTTTTATTTTCTCAAATCTTGGGGCTGATTCTTCCCATCTAGGTCTACAGGGTATATCAGTATGCTCTCTGGATCTAAAAGAGAGAGAGAGACAGAGAGAGAGAGAGAGAAACAGAGAGGAGGAAAAAAATGGAGATCAGTGTTTGATCACAGAGGGAAGTTAATCCTTGCTCCTCCTTGTAAGCCTTTCTTTCATAGTTTTACAACCATCCAAATTCTAACTGTATAATGGAGGATCAAGATTTTTAACGTATGTTTTTTAGAATAAATTTTGAACTTGTGCAAAAGCTTTGCTCCATCTGTAGAGGTGAGAGAGGAACCTATTAAAGTGTCTTTTGGGTAGACTTTATTTATTTATTTATTTTGATTCAAAAGAGTTTATTTGTATTACAAATGGATATATTTTCATTGACGGTATTTGTTTTTCTTTTTTTTAAATTAATTTTTATTGGAGCATAGTTGCTTTACAATGTTGTGTTAGTTTCTACTGTACAGCAAATGAATCAGCTATACATATACATGTATCCCCTCTTTTTTGGATTTCCTTCCCGTTTAGGTCACCACAGTGCATTAAGTAGAGTTCCCTGTGCTGGGTAGACTTTAGACATGAGCAGACCCAGATGGGAATTTCAGTTGTGCTACTTAACTACTTAGCCTGGTGCAAATCACTTAACCTCTCAGTTTCTTCATATATAAAGTGGGGATAACAATATCTGTCTTATAGTTTACAATTAGATAATGTATATAAAAGTGACTTGCCTATATTATATACTGTGAATAATACTTTTTAAAATGATTTTCTTCCCAAATAAAATTATTACTTATAAGGTCATTTTTATTAACATCTCTTGTCATTTAATGGAAAGATGTTTCATTTTAAACACAATGATCTTGTTTTGCCTTTTGACTATTATAGGAGACTATCTAGTTACTATGTCACATGCTTCTTGAAGTTAATTCATCATCACCTATAAGTATCAAAATTTATCAGCAATAAAATTTTCTCAATTTACATTATTAATGCCACTCAATATGCATAGTATACTAAACAAAAGTAACTACTTAGCAACTAACTGAACTACTTGTTACTGTTTTTATTTTTTTTTAATTTTTTATTTTATATTGGAGTATAGTTGATTAACAATGTTGTGATAGTTGCAGGTGTGCAGCAAAATGATTCAGCTATACATACACATGTATCTATTCTTTTTCAAATTCTTTTCCCATTTAGGTTGTTACATAATATTAAGCAGAGTTCCCTGTGTTATACAGTAGGTCCTTGTTGGTTATCCATTTTAAGTATAGCAGTGTGTACATGTCAATCCCACACTCCCTAACTATCCCTTCCCCCCCCCACTTCCCTCCTGGTAGCCTTAAGTTCATTCTCTAAGTCTGAGAGTCTGTTTCTGTTTTGTAAATAAATTCATTAGTGTCATTTCTTTTTAGATTCCACATATAAGCAATATCATACGATAGTTCTCTTTCTCTGTCAGACTTACTTCATTCAGTATGACAATCTCTAGGTCCATCCATGTTGCTGCAAATGGCATTATTTCACTCTTTTTAACGGCTGAGTAATATTCCATTGTATATATGTACCACATCTTCTTTATCCATTCCTCTGTCGATGGACATTTAGGTTGCTTCCATGTCTTGGCTATTGTAAACAGTACTGCAGTGAACATTGGAGTGCATGCATCCTTTCGGACCATGTTTCTCTCCAGATATATGCCCAGGAGTGGGATTGCAGGATCATATGATAGTCCTATTATTAGTTTTTTAGGGAACCTCCATACTGTTCTCCATAGTGGTTGTATCAATTTACATTCCCACCAGCAGTGTAGGAGGGTTCCCTTCTCTCCACACCTTCTCCAGCATTTGTTGTTTGTGGATTTTTTTGATGATAGGCATTCAGACTGGTGTGAGGTGGTATCTCATTGTAGTTTTGATTTGCATTTCTCTAATAATTAGCAATGTTGAACATCTTTTCACGTGCTTCTTGGCCA
The DNA here is from genome assembly GCF_028021215.1 of Eschrichtius robustus. Lineage (NCBI taxonomy): Eukaryota > Metazoa > Chordata > Mammalia > Artiodactyla > Eschrichtiidae > Eschrichtius > Eschrichtius robustus. Next base: position 12,889,287 of record NC_090840.1, read on the forward strand.
TCTGTATGTCTTCTTTGAAGAAATGTCTATTTAGGTCTTCTGCACATGTTTTGATTGGGTTGTTTGTTTTGATGATATTAAGCTGCATGAGCTGTTTGTAAATTTTGGAGACTAATCCCTTGTCGGTCACATCATTTGCAAATATTTTCTCCCATTCTGTGGGTTGTCTTTTCATTTTGTTTATGGTTTCCTTTGCTGTGCAAAAGCTTTTGAGTTTAATTAGGTCCCATTTGTTTATTTTTGTTTTTATTTCCATTACTCTGGGAGATGGATTGAAAAAGATATTGCTGTGATTTATGCCAAAGAGTGTTCTGCCTATGTTCTCCTCTAAGAGTTTTATAGTGTCCAGTCTCACATTTAGGTCTTTAATCCATTCTGAGTTTATTTTTGTGTATGGTGTTAAAGAATGTTCTAATTTCATTTATGTATATGTACCTGTCCAGTTTTCCCAGCATCATTTACTGAAGAGACTGTCTTTCCTCCATTGTATAGTCTTATCTCCTTTGTCATAGATTAATTGACCATAGGTGCATGGGTTTATTTCTGGGCTTTCTATCCTGTTCCATTGATCTATATTTCTATTTTTGTGCCAGTACCATACTGTTTTGATGACTAGAGCTTTGTAGTATAGTCTGAAGTCAGGGAGCCTGATTCCCCCAGCTCTGTTTTTCTTTCTCAAGATTGCTTTGGCTATTTGGGGTCTTCTGTGTCTCCATACACATTTTAAGATTTTTTTGTTGTAGTTCTGTGAAAAATGCCATTGATAATTTTATAGGGATTGCATTGAATCTGTAGATTGCCTTGGGTAGTATAGTCACTTTGACAGTATTGATATTAATGCCACTCAATATGCATATTATACTAAACAAAAGTAAATACTTAGCAACTAATTGAACTACTAAATTGTTACTGGTTTTAGATCTTTGAACCATATGATCATGTAAAAGTTTTGTTTAGTAAATAGTTATTTTCTCTTGTGTTTAATAATTTTAGATGAATTAGTGAATGAAATGAATATAGGAAATGAGTATAAGATTATTGGAATTCCAACCTGTATAAAAACATCACAAACTACTCTCTGTATAGAGGCAAATAATATCACTTTTTTCAAGCCAAAAGGTAAGAAAAATGTTACTATCATATATTAACAAATATTTAAATTTCAATCCATTTGTTCAGGAAATAAGTATTGGTTGCCTATGTGCTGGGCACTCTTCAAAGCACTAGGGATACAGTTGTGATGAGGACAGTCAGGGTTCCTACTGTTAAATCATATGGTAGACAGTCAGTAAATCTGTAAACTAATTAATAAGACAATTTCAGATAATAAATGCTGCAAAGGAAATAAAGCAAGATAATGTAAAACCTTGCCCACAGGAAGGACTCCTTTCTTTTGGCTAAACCTTATTTAGATTTTTTTTTTTTAATAATTACCAACAAGAAAAATGTTTTAAGATGCCAAGAGTTAGAGATTAGTTTGAAGGTTTTTCTATCCATCCCTTTGTTTTCTAGCTAAGTAACTGTTGTGGTCTGAGAAAAAGAGGCCAATAAAATGGCATCCTTTTCCTCAGCTGAGTTTTGAATGAATCGAGAAATAAGACAAAAGAGAAAGGCAGTTGGGGGCCAAAATATCACCCTTATTACTGATAATTCCCTTGCAACCTAATTAAGAATTAAGTAAACAAAAGTGGAGAGCAGACCTATGCTTAACTTGGCACGCAAGTATCTAAATATAGGACAGGCTAGTTAAATCTTAAATAATGAAGTTAGATTTTTTTTTTTCTTTTTGTATTCCCTAGATAACCATCTGCAATAACAGAGGCCCAAGTTGAATTTAAATGCAATGGATTCTAGATACCTCTGCTTATTTTGAAGAGAAAGCTTTATTTATTTATTTATTTTTTGGCTGCAATGTGTGGTTTGTGGGGATCTTAGTTCCCCGACCAGGGATCGGGCCCGTGCCCCCTGCTTTGGAAGCACAGAGTCCTAACCACTGGACCACCAGGGAATTCCTGAGAAAAACTTCTTAAAAGAATAAAAATATTGAAGAAAGAAAGTACTAATGAACAATAGGCATTTTAAAGATATTTAAAATATTTTCTTCTGTGAAGTGCTTTAAGATTTACTGATTTGGTGGCAGAACATGACATATATGTAGGTGAAGTGTGCTTTCTCCTGCTGAACTCTAGAATTAGGCAGATTTAACCACCCAAATGTGGCAAGAGCTACACTAATGTAGGCCTCCCTTGGTCCATGGGCATCGATGAGTAGAAGAAATCATTGCCCTGTGATGACAGCCCAAGAGGAAGGAGAAAGGGACTGGGTTACATGTGCGCAGCTGTTTCTCCCAAACTGACTAACTGGATTAAATCACTCATCTCTTTCAGGAGTTGGGCAGAATAAGGTAGTGGAGAAGGTCTAGAATGTTACAGTATATGTTGAAGTCATAGAGTATAAATCTCCCCTTTTAACAGCAATAATCAAGTATTTCCCATTCTGCTTTTTAGACCTCACTAAAGGTGATAATATTTCGAACATAGATATGTGGAAGCAAACACTGCAGTACAAGAGCCCCATGATCTGGCTTTGCTCACATAGGTCTTAAAAGGAAAAAATGAGAGATTTGCTTGCAACCCACAGCCAGTCTATGTGGGCACACAGGTTAACTGCTTCTTCTTACTGCATTCCTTGGGATAGAAATGATAGACCAGAGTGACCTCCAATCATAATTTAATATCATTGTAATAATTTGAATGTGGCATCATTAAAAGAACTGCAATTTGATAATATTTTAGATAAATGGAATTAGATGTCTATAATATCATTTTCTGGTTTTAAAAAACTTTTTTTAACATATATGTTAATATTTACTTTCAGTTCCTTCAGGAATTAGCGACAATTTCAGTTGTCTCCTCTCTTTGACTTCCAGCTCCTACTGGAAGTTTACAGCAATACTTGCCAATATCTTTGCATCACAAATTGTTCCTCCTGGGACTTACAGTTTGCTCAAGCTCTGTTTGTTGATGAGTCTAGTACAGACAAGTGACCGTAACAAGGAACTGGAAGATTGCCTGGATCTTTTAATTATAACAAGTGATATTCTACTCGTAGACAGGTAAAATATATGACATTATGAATTGGTCACAGATTTGCGTACATCTTTTCCATGAGCATTATTACAAGGCAAATATTTGGAATTTATCTGAGCAGTATAAATATTTAAATAAACTTTTATCAATGAAGTTCAAAACTTTTTAAAACATGAATTCAGAAATGGGATATTTGCTTTCAACATTTTGAGAATCTAACCACTCGAAGTTTCAACTTGTTTCCCCACTCAGACCTTTTAAAACAAATGCCTCCTTTGCAGGCTTCCTTTTCCCCCATTCCCTAGATCAGTGTTCTGCTTTTGTACTTTGTTTTCACTTCAAAATAATCTCCCCGCTAGAGCTAACAAGCTGTTTTCTTCTTTTTCTTCAAGATTCCATTCAATAATATTGATTCACTGCGCCCAAATAAGCCTGTTAAAAGTGCCAAAATTACTGTTTTGGGTGTGTCACTCTAACCTTGGAGTAAGCCTCTACTCAGCATATTGGGGCTCCCCACTAGCAAGTACCCTTTTTAAAAAGTTACTTAAATGTTCAAAAAGCTAGGAATAAGCTTCATATATTAAAATCATGTATGCAAGTATAAAGCAAAAACAAATTTATGGAATGAATTTTAAATTAAAAAAATAAAATTCAGATTAGCTCTAACTTAATTGGACAGATGATGTTTTGCTAAAATTAAAATTAAATCACAATGTAAATATAGTGCTAACTGCTACAGATTGTACCAATTTAATCTTACACTAACAAGCATGAGAATATTTGTTTCCTAACAGCCTCACCAACACTGGGTATTATCAAACTTTAAAATTTTGCCATTTGATGGATGGAAAGTGGTATTTTATTTTAATTTGCATTTCTTTAACTAGAAGTAAGTTTTAGCATCATTTAGAATTTGTTAAACACTTTTTATTATTTTTCTATGAACTCCTTGACCATTGTCCATTTTTTAAATTAAGTTGTTTATTTCTTACTGATTTGTGATACCTCTTGTAAATTAAAGCCTTTGTCTCTCTTTCTGTTTGTCATTAACCTTTTCCTGTGGTATTTGGGGCTGTATGAGAGATTTGGTGTTTTGTTTTGTTTTTTAGGTAAAATTTACAAAAATAAAGTGAAGTAATCAGATCTTAGGTATACAATTCGATGAGTCTTGACAGATGCATACATTCCTATAGCCATCACCTCAATAAGATATAGAACATTTCCGTTTTCCTTTACCTTGGAAAGGGCCTTCATTTTCTCTTCCAATTAGTTCCTATCTCCACGGGTGATTTCTGTCACCATAGGTTAATTTTCCTGTTCTTGAACTTCGTATAACTAGGATCATACGGTGCACACTCTTTTGGGTCTAGCCTCTTTCACTCAACATGTTTTTGAGATTGGCCCTGTTGTGTGTATCAGAAGTTCATTGTTTTTATTGGTGAGTAGTGTTCCATTATATGAATATACCAGAATTTGTTTATCTGTTCTCCTAGTGATGGACATTTGGGTTTTGCATGTTTTTTTTTTTTTTAATTATTAAAGCAAAGTCCTAGGACAGGGCATGGCACACAGAAGATGATCAATTGATATTTGACAAATGAATCAATGAATGGATTTGTGACTTTTTTTTTTTTTGGCTGCGTTTTGGGTCTTCATTGTTGCGTGTGGGCTCTCTCTAGTTGCAGTGAGCGGGGGCTACTCTTAGTTGCGGTGCGCGGGCTTCTCGTTGCGGTGGCCTCTCTTGTTGCAGAGCATGGGCTCCAGTAGTTGTGCCCGTGGGCTCAGTAGTTGTGGCTCACAGGCTCCAGAGTGCAGGCTCAGTAGTTGTGGCGCACGGGCTTAGTTGCTCCAAGGCATGTGGGATCTTCCTGGACCAGGGCTTGAACCCATGTCGCCTGCATTGGCAGGCTGATTCTTAACCACTGCACTACCAGGGAAGCCCTGGGTTTTGCATGTTTTGACTATGTAAGTAAGGCTGCTATAAATATCTCTTGTTCAAGTCTTTTTGTAGACCTAGGTTTTCATTATCTTGGATAAATACCTAGGAGTGGAATTATTGTGTCATAAGGTAGGTTTATATAACTTTATAAGAAACTGCCAAACAGTTTTTCAAAGTGGTTGTACAATTTTACCTTCCTAACAATGAGTTAAGGTTCCAGTTGTTTCTATCCTCACCAACAACCAGTGTGGTCAGTCTTTCTCAATTTAGCCATTCTAGGGCATGTGAAATGGTGTCTCATTACGGTTCTAAGTTGCATTTCCCTGATGACTACTGATTCAAGCTCTTTTTCATGTGCTTATTAGCTACTCATGTATCTTCTTTTCTGAAGTGTCAAGTCCTTTGCTCACTTTTAAATGGGGCTCTTCCATATGCACATCTGTTGTCACATATGTATCATGAAATTTTTCTCCCAGTCTAAAGCTTGAGTTTTTTTTTCTTAAAGATATCTTTGTTGAGCAGACCTTTTAGTTTAGGTTATTATTTTCTTTTATGTTTAGTGTTTTCTGGGTTCTGTTTAAGAAATCTTTGTCTACCCCAAGGTCATGAAGATATTCTTTTATGTTTTCTTCTAGAATATTTGTTTTTACATTAGGTCTGTTTGCTATTACAAGTCAATTTTTGTATATGATACAAGGTAGGAGCCAAGATTAATATTTTTCCTATGCATTTATCTAATTTTTCCATACCATTTGTTTAAAAGACTTTCCTTTCCCCATTGAATTGCTTTGCTACCAATGTTGAAAATTAGTTGAACTGGTTATAAACTAGGTGTAAAATTGAACTGGGTATATATCTATTTAAATGTTCTTTTCTGTTATTTTGACCTTTATGTCTATAATTATGCCTCACATTCTTGATTATTGTAGCTCTATATTAAGTTTTGAATCAGGTAGTGCAACTTTATTCTTCATTTTTAAGATTTGTTTGCACTATTTTAGGTCATTTACATTTTCTTATAAAGTTTAGGATCTATATGTTAACATCAGCCTCCATCCCCATCACCCCCAAAGAGCCTTTAAGGATTTTGATGGAACTGCATTTAACTTATAAATCAATTTGGGAAGAATTTACATCTTAACAATGTTGAGTCTTCCAATCTGTGAATATGGTATATATCTCCATTTATTTAAATCTTAATTTAATTTCTTTCAGCAATGTTTTGTAAAGGTCATGCACATAATTTAAGTTGATTTCTAAGTATTTGGTATTTTTGATGCTATTAAAAATGGTAGTGTTTTATTAATTTTATTTTTCAAATATTTGCTGTGAGTATATAGAGATACAATTGATTTTTGTATTTGGATCTTTTACTCTGTGACCTTGTATCAGTAGTTCAAAAAATTCCTCAGCTGATTCCAATGATTAGCCAAGTTTGAGGCCCATTGTTCTATATAACTAGGTTCTCAGCCTGACTGCATGTTAGAATCATCTGGGATAATATTAAAAAAAAAATTTATGACTGTGGCTCACCCCTAGAGATTCTAATTTACATCATTTGGGGTGGGGCTTGGCATTAGAATTTTTTTAAAAACCCAGGCAATTTTTTTTTGTTAAAGTATAATTGACATGCAATATCATGTTCGTGTACATCATAGTGATTCAATATTTATATACATTTCAAAATGGTCACCACAATAAGTCTAGTTACCATCTGTCACCATACAAAGTTATTACAATATTATTGACCATATTCTCTATGCTGTACCTTACATCCTCGTGACATTTATTTTATAACTAGAAGTTTGTACCTCTTAATCGCTTTTACTTATTTCGCTTTCCCAATCCCCCTCCCCTCTGGCAGCAACAGGTTTGTTTTCTATATCTATTCTGTCTTGTTTTGTTTGTTCATTTGTTGTTTTTTTTTTAGATTCCACATATAAGTGAAATCGTATAATAATTATCTTTTTCTATCTGACTTACTTTACTTAGCATAATACCCTCTAGGCCCATCCATGTTGTCACAAATGTCAAGATTTCATACTTTTTATTGCTGAATAATATTCCATTATATATATACCACATCTTCTTTATCAATTCATCTATTGATAGACACTTAGGTTGTTTCCATATCTTGGCTATTGTAAATAATGCTGCAATGAACATAGGGGAGCATATATCTTTTCTAATTAGTGTTTTTGTTTTCTTTGGATTAATACCCAGAAGTGGAATTGCTGGATCATATGGTAACTCTATTTTTAGTTTTTTGAGGAACCTCCTTACTGTTTTCCACAGTGGCTGCAACAATTTACATTCCCACCAACAGTGCATAAGGAGTCCCTTTTCTCCACATTCTTGCCAACGCTTGGGTTGTTTTTTGTTGTTTTTTTGTCTTTTTGATAACAGCCATTCTGACAGGTGTGATGTGATATCTCATCATGGTTTTGATTTGCATTCCCCTGATGAGTAGTGATTTGACCATCTTTTCATGTGCCTGTTGGTTCCCCAGGTGATGTTAATGTGAGCTAGGGTTGAGAACCACTGCTCTATAGGCTTGCAAATTTTCTTTCTAAATCTTACTCACCCATTTTATATATCTTCAAATTAGCATCTAAATTCTTTGGAATGACACATACACTAGACATTTTATAGCATCTGCCTATCCACATTTAAGAGATACTCCTTCACCCTCTTTGTACCGTATCTCTGCTCATCATAGTAGATTGCACCAGCAAGCTATGATTTCTGTGGCAAGGATTTAAAAGCTAAGCTAAGATAATCATATTCCTTTCTTATAATTTAAGTTTGAGAAATGAAGAGGGTGAGGCAATTGGCAAAGAGATTAGAAAGCAAAAGGATGTATCAAGAGTTATCTTGGGCTTCCCTGGTGGCGCAGTGGTTGAGAATCTGCCTGTCAATGCAGGGGACATGGGTTCGAGTCCTGGTCTGGGAAGATCCCACATCCCGCGGAGCAGCTAGGCCCGTGAGCCACAATTACTGAGCCTGCGCGTCTGGAGCCTGTGCTCCGCAACAGGAGAGGCCGCGATAAGAGAGGTCCGTGCACCGCGATGAAGAGTGGCCCCCACTTGCCACAACTAGAGAAAGCCCTCACACAGAAACGAAGACTCAACACAGCCATAAATAAATAAATAAATAAAATTTTTAAAAAAAGAGTTATCTTGATACATAGGTAGCAGGGGTAGTCATGATGAACTATTGGCAAGCCTAAATGCAAAAATTTTGAATAAACAAAAGAAAGCAATTCATAAAAAAAGGAAGTCCCCATTCAAATGTCATTCCTCTATAGCTTTCTCTGACTTCCATCCAGGAGGAAATAATGATCTTTTATGGATGTCCTCATGACATTATTTTAGTACTTATCACATCGTGTTTTAGTTTTTTGTCACATCTCTCTAGGCTGTGAGCTTTCCAAGTTAAGGACCAAGACTCATATATATATATATTGTTAATAACCTGAGACAATACATAGCAAAGACAAATTCTTTTTTTTTTAAATTAATTAATTTTTTTTTTGCTGCACTGGGTCTTTGTTGCTGCGTGTGGGCTTTCTCTAGTTGCGGTGCACGGGCTTCTTGAGGGCTACTCTTCGTTGCAGTGAGCGAGGGCTACTCTTCGTTGCGGTGCACGGGCTTCTCATTGCGGTGGCTTCTCTTGTTGCGGAGCACAGGCTCTAGGCGTGTGGGCTTCAGTAGTTGTGGCATGCGGGCTCAGTAGTTGTGGCTCACAGGCTCTAGAGCACAGGATCAGTAGTTGTGGCGCACGGGCTTAGTTGCTCCGCGGCATGTGGGATCCTCCTGGACCAGGGCTCAAACCCGTGTCCCCTGCATTGGCAGGCAGATTCTTAACCACTGCACCACCAGGAAAGTCCTACATATACGTTTTTATCCATAGCACTAGTGCTCAACAGACATTGAATCAAATTAAATCTAATTGTATAGCTATTATGCATTATGACTTCTGAAAATCAAATATTAAATAATAGTAATGAATAATTTATTTTTTCCCTTAGGCTTTTGAATTTTAGTATAAACCTTGTGCCCCGTGGTATACGTCATCCAGTCTCTACTGAAATTTTTCCTACTCTATCCAGGAATAAGTATGGAACTGGAGCAGTTAGCATTCAAGCTGGCAGTGCTTTGCTAGCTAAAGGTGGTATCTGCTTTATAGGAGACTTGGCTTCACACAAGAAAGATAAACTTGAACAGCTTCAATCAGGTAAACAGTATTTTTTCAAATTAATTTTCACCTGTTTAACTTATAGTCTCATTAGTGTCAAGGGGTTACTTAACAATTAAGATTGTATTGTACACATTTTAGGAAGAGAGAAATTATATTAAATGACATTTCTCATTTTACCTTTATAAATAAAAACAGAGGAATTTAATGTGCAACATTAAATCAGTTGTGCTAACACATGAGTTTGTATTAGGTCAGATTTATTTCGTTTTCTTGTCTTATTGCATTAGCTAGGACTTCCAATATGATGTTGAAAAACAGTGGTGAGAAGGAACATCCTGATCTTGTCTTGCTCCTGATCTTAATAGGAAAGTTTCACGTTTCTCACCGTTGAGTATGATGTTAGCTGTAGGTTTTTTGTAGAAGTTCTCTTGCAAGTTGAAGGAATTCCCCTCTATTCTTAATCTACTAAGAGTTTTTTAATAATGAATTGGTGCTGAATTTCATCAAATGCTTTTTCTACACCTATTGATATGATAATGTGATTTTTCTTCTGTAGCCTGTTGATATTATGGATTACATTAATTGATTTTCAGATGTTGAACCAGCTTTGCATACCTAACATAAACCCTACCTGGCTGTGGTGTATAATTCTTTTTATACATTGTTGGACTTGATTTGCTATTATGTTGTTGAGGATTTTTGCCTGTATATTCACAAGAGATATTGGTCTGTAGTTTTCTTTTTTTTTTTTTTTTTTTAAGCTCAGGTGTGTGGGCCTTTTTTTTTTTTTTTTAATTTTGTTACATAGGTTTTTTTTTTTTCTTTTATTTATTATTTATTTATTATTTATTTTTGGCTGTGTTGGGTCTTTGTTTCTGTGTGAGGGCTTTCTCTAGTTGCGACAAGCGGGAGCCACTCTTCATCGCGATGCGCGGGCCTCTCACTATTGCAGCCTCTCTTGTTGCGGAGCACAGGCTCCAGACGCGCAGGCTCAGTAGTTGTGGCTCACAGGCCTAGTTTTTCCACGGCATGTGGGATCTTCCCAGACCAGGGCTCGAACCCGTGTCCCCTGCATTGGCAGGCAGATTCTCAACCACTGCGCCACCAGGGAAGCCCCTGTAGTTTTCTTATAATATCTTTTGTCTGGTTTTAGTATTAGGATAATGCTGCTTGGGCCAGATTTATAACTAACAAGGATATGGACAGATAAGTATCGGGCCAAGAGAAGTTAGGGCCTTACACTCTTGGCATACCAGCAAGAATGTGCAGCAATACGCAGGGCCCATAGCATATTGCCTCTCCCTACAAGAGAATGCAGAAATAGACCCACGCTAATATGCTTACTTGATTTTTGACCACAGCATCAAAGCAAGAAAATGGACAAAGGAAAGTTTTTTCAACAAATGATGGTGGAACATCTGGCTATATATATATGGAAAAACTTAATATTGGCTCATACCTCACAATTGTACACAATAATTAATTAAAGATGGATCATAAACCTAAATGTAAAAACTAAAATTATAAAGCTACTAGAAGAAAACATGGGAAATCTTCATGACCTTAGGGTAGGCAAAGATTTTCTAGACAAAACCCAGAAAGCAATAAACAGAAAATAATTGATGAATTGGACTTGATCAAAACTAAAAAGTTATACACATCAAAAAGGCCATTTAAAAAGTGAATAGGCAAGCAAAGAAAAAGAAAATAATTGCAATACATATATTTGACATAGGACATATACCTAGAACATAGAAACAATTCTTACAAGTCAGTAATTTCAAAAACAAAGAACCAGACAGCCTACAGAATGGGAGAAAATATTTGCAAAGGATGTGACTGACAAGGCTTAATCTCCAAAGTATACAAACAGCTCATACAACTCAACAACAAAAAAACAAACAATCCAATCAAAAAATGGGCTGAAGACCTCAATAGACATTTCTCCAAAGAAGACATACAGATGGCCAACAGGCACATGGAAAGATGCTCAACATCACTAATTATTAGAGAAATGCAAATCAAAACTATAATGAGATACCACCTCACACCAGTCATAATGGCCATCATTAAAAAGTCTACAAATAACAAATGCTGGAGAGGGTGTGGAAAAAAGGGAACCCTCCTACAGAGTTGATGGGAATGTAAGTTGGTGCAGCCACTATGGAAAACAGTATGGAGGTTCCTCAAAAAACTTAAAATAGAGTTGCCATATGATCCAGCAATCCCACTCCTGGCATATATCCAGACAAAATTATAATTCAAAAAGATATTTGCGCCCCTATGTTCATAGCAGCACTGTTCACAATAGCCAAGACATGGAAACAGCCTAAATGTCCATTGACGGATGAATGAATAAAGAAGATGTACTTTGTCAATACTACTCAGCCATAAAAAAGAATGAAATAATGCCATTTGCAGCAACATGGATGGACCTACAGATTGGCATACTAAGGGAAGTAAGGCAGACAGAGAAAGACAAATATCATATGATATCATTTATATGTGGAATCTAAAGTATGACACAAATGAACTTACCTACACAACAGAAACAGACTCATAGACATAGAGAACAGACTTGTGGTTGCTGAGGGAGGTAGGGAGGGATGGAGTGGGAGTTTGGGGTTAGCAGATGCAAACTAGTATGTATAGAACGGATAAATTATCCTACTGTATAGCACAGGGAGCTATATTCAATATCTGTGATAAACCATAATGGAAAAGAATATAAAAAAGAATGTATATTTATATATATATATATATTTCTGTACAGCAGAAATTAACACAACATTGTAAATCAAACATTCTTCAACACATACACACAAAGAACCCAGCAAAAAAATGGTCAAAAGACTTAGATAGTGACTTCACAAAGGAATGTAAACAAAATGACAAATAAGTGCATGAAAGAGTGCTTAATATCATTAGTTGGATATTGGGGAAATGAAAATAAAAACCACAATGAGATACCAATACTTACACATACTAGCAGGTGCTGCTTCATGGGCGGGGAACAAGTATAGCTCCCCCTAGAAGAGCCTGGCACTTGGTTAAAACTCTACTGTCACCATCTTCAAATTTTTAATGATTTTAGGGCTTCCCTGGGGGCTCAATGGTTAAGAATCCGCCTGCCAATGCAGGGGACACGGGTTCGAGCCCTGGTCCAGGAAGATCCCACATGCTGCATAGCAACTAAGCCGGTGCGTCACAACTACTGAGCCTGCGCTCTAGAGCCCATGAGCCGCAACTGCTGAAGCCCGCACGCCTAGAGCCTGTGCTCTGCAACAAGAGAAACCACCACAATGAGAAGCCTGCGCACCGCACTGAAGAGTAGCCCCCGCTCGCCGCAACTAGAGAAAGCCCGCGCACAGCAGTGAAGACCCAACGCAGTCAAAAATAAATAAATAAGTAAATTTTTAAAAAATTATAAAAAGAAAATTTTAATGATTTTATCTTTGAAGTTGTTTTGTAAGGAAGACAGTGGAGCTTGAACGTGAGCAGAGGAGATACATCCATGCATGTGTCCACCATGCCTTGCTGCCCTATTTCAAATAGCATTTGCGATCACTATGAGGCTTGTTCACACACTTAATTTGTAATCAGTTTGATTCTCGCTGGACTCTCATGCATTGTGACTACACTGCAATTCAGTGCCTATGTTCCTTTTCAAAACATCTTCTGCTGAGTGAGATGGGGAGCTGATAGCCCCAAGGAGGCCAAGCTTTCCATTTGAATCAGACTTGCTTCTGTAATAGGCAGTGGCGTTCTAAGAAACACAAATGACCAAGGAACCCCATCATATCCTTTCTTACTTGGTTACTTCCCTGTATTTGCCAACCTCTTATATTGAAAATGATAATATAGGAGGGAAGGGAAAGATAGGGCAACCCGTTGTTCCTTTTCCTTTCAGTCCTTCCTTACTCATCAGTAGAGAGTGCTGGTGAAATGTGTGCATATCAAGAAACAAATTAAAAACAGTTTTGTGCAAAATAAAAATATTTCCCCTGTTCTGATAAGAACAAAAATATATAAACATGTATTAATACTTCCTACAAAATACTAATGATGCTGCATATGAGTTAAATGCTCAAATATTTGTATTTAAGACTGGAATTGTACAATATAAAGATAAATGGTAAAATTCATGTCAATAATTTAAAATTTTAGTATTAGACTGACAGCTACTTCTATTACATTTTCTGGTAATAGCTTTATTGAAATATAATTTGCACACCATAAAATTCACCCACCTAAAATGTACAGTTCAGTGGCTTTTTGAATATTCACAGAGTTGTACAACCATCACCACTATCTGTTATACTTTCAGAACATTTTCATTACCCCAAAGGAAACCCCGTACTCATTAGCAGTCACCCCCCATGCCCCCTCTCCCCAGAGTTCCCGGAAACCTAATCTGCTTTCTGTCTCTATGGATTTGCCTATTCTGGACATTTCATATAAATGGAATCATACAATTTGTGGTCTTTTATTACTGGCTTCTTTCACTTAGCATAATGTTTTTGAGGTTCATCCATGTTGTAGCATGTATCACTTCATTCCTTTTTTTTTAAAATATTGATAAAATACACAACGTAAAATTGACCATTTTAACCATTTTCCAATGTACAGTTCAGTGGCATTAAGTACATTCACAATGTTACGCAATCATCACCACTATCCATTTCTAGAACTTTTTCATAATCCCCAACAGAAAGTCTGTACTCATTAAACAATAACTCTCTATTCCTCCCTATCTCTAGCCCCTGGGAATCTCTATTTGACTTTCTGTCTCTATGAATTTGTCTCTTCACAAAGTCTCATTCCTTTTTATGGCTGAATAATATTCCAATATATATAAGTGATTTTATATATATATATATATATATATATATATATATAATCACTTAAAAAATCATTCATCTGTTAATGGACCCTTGGGTTGTTTCTACCTTTTGGCTATTGTGAATAATGCTGCTATGAACATTGGTGTAAAAGTATCTGTTTAAGTCCCTGCTTTCAACTCTTTTGCATATATACCTATAAGTGGAATTGCTGGATCATGTGGTAATTCTATGTTTAACTTTATGAGGATCCACCAAACTGCTTTCCATAGTGGCCACACCATTTTACATTCCCACCAGTAATGCACAAGGGTTCTAATCTCTCCACATCACCCCTATTAACATTTTATAAGTAATAAAATATTTTTAAAAGAAAAAGCTTTATATAAAAAACAGCATTTTCCCCTGCTTTTGGAATAAGAGGCCCATATTTTCATTTTACATTGGACCTTACAAATTATGTGGCTGGCCCTGGCTACTAGAATGACAAAAATTAAAAAGACCAACAACAACGGATGTTATCAAGGATGTAGAGAAGTTGGAATTCTCATATATTGTTGATGAGAGTATAGAATAGTACAACCATTTTGCAAACTGCTCTGGCAGTTTCTATATAGTTAAATATATATTTACCTTATGATCCAAAAGAAAAATAAACATGTATACAAAAAACTCTTATCGTGAATGGAGAGAAGACTAATTTGAGAAATATTTGGGAGATAGCATCCTAGGAATAGAATTGAATCCATAGATTGAATGCTTATAAGGGATGAGGGGAGGATAGCAAGGAGAATGGGATGTTTCCACATTTTTTGTTTGGGTTTTAAGTGGATCAATGGTGATTCTCCTAATTGTGAGTAATGCACAAGAGCCATTTGAGGAGGAGAAATGATGAATTTGGTTTCTCACATGTTGAATTTGAGATATATTTTCTCCTAGTCACTCCTACTTAGATGGCCCACTTTCTATTATTTTTTTTTGGCACATAAAAGAACATTGTTGGGGACTTCCCTGGCAGTCCAGTAGTTAAGACTCCACGCTCCCAATTCAGGGGGCGTGGGTTCGATCCCTGGTCGGGGAACTAAGGTCCCACATGCCGCATGACGCAGCCAAAAGAAAAAAAAAAGAGAACGTTGTTTAATTTCAGCCTCCCTTGTAAGCCTGCACTACCTGCACTATATGACCAGTCTCCTTACCCTCTGCCTATTCCTCCCAATTCACGATTCTGGCTACATGCTTTGGACTGATGATACTCATCGTCAGGGGACACATAAACATTCAAATGTTTTCCTTGCCTTCTTCTTTTTTATGGCAGATCCTCTAATTTAGCCATATCTTGCAAAACAATCAAATTTACTTGTGTCTTTACTATCCAAAATTTAGACTGTAAAATTCTGTATAATAATATTTATTAATTTATAGACATATAGACCAAAGTGAACTTAAATAACAATAATGTTATTGTTGGATAATGGATAATGTCTTTTGACTTAGCTGTGGAAAGTAGAAGCATCACAGTATACATCTCAGGAAAGAAGTTTGGGGATGATATGGACCAACAAATGACTTTTCCAGTTCAGTGCAGTTTTTGGTCTTTTGTTGATATGGATTCATCTTCAAGAAGAAATATACAGAAAACCAATACTCTAATTGGTCAGATGGTAAAGTATATGTGTATTTTATTGTTAGAGTGTTGTTCAGGGAATTTAGTCACAGATTTTAATCTTAATGTTTTTATTGTTCTTAATGTTTTATTATTATTTCTGTGCTTAATTTCTATACTTAATTGGGCTAGAACTAAATAATGACACAGTTGTTTGAAAATTTTCATTTTTTAGTCATGCAAAGCAGGTGTCTGCTCACTAGAAATTATTATTTGAATAGGTAGTGGGAGAGGCTTTAATGAATAGTGTGTAAGAAGATAGTAAAAAGCATTTTAGAAAAATTTGTTATCACAAAGTTCCCATGTTATTTGGGAATCACTTTAAATAATAATAATAACAAATAATAAAATAATTATTACAATTATAGTTTTATAATTTAATATTATAATAATATAATTCTACTAATAGTTTAAATAATACTTAATTTGAAGTGTTTATGAAAATGCCAGTGTTTAATATTTGCCTTTTACATTTTTGTTTGATGCAGGATTGCAGTTTGATTCCAGCTAATCTCGTAGAGGCATTTGGATTATTGATTAACTGCAATGAATCATCTCCTTGCCACCCACTTCTTCCTACTGTGCAACATACTTTAAAGAAAGCCATTGATCCTGAAGGGCTGCTTTATGTAGCTTCTAAACAGTTCACAACTGAAGATTTTGAAAAGGTAAAAGTATGTGCTAATGTTTCTCAATGTAAATAAAACTCCCTTTGAACATTTAGTTTTCCTTATTTAGAATTCTTTTATTCCGATTTGCTTCCAGCTTTTAAGCATTTTAAGGACATTGTATAGAAAAAATTTAGGTTTATAATTAAACTAGAAACTGTAAGGACATAGGGACTTCCCTGGCCATCCAGTGGGTAAGACTCCATGCTCCCAGTGCAGGGGGCCCGGGTTCGATCCCTGGTCGGGGAATTAGATCCCACATGCATGCTGCAACTAAAACCCGGTGCAGCCAAAATAAATAAATAAATAAATATTTTTAAAAAACTATAAGGACATAGATATTAAAACGTTGAGTTTATTCTTTGAACCACTGACCAAATCACCATAGCTTAAAGCATTTCCATGAAAAGATTCAAAATAGAATATTTCTATAAAACATTATGTTGAGAGGCTTTATAAGTATACAGCTTTCTACATTTTACAGACTATTGAAAGGGAAACTTTACATGAATGCCTGCAGAGTTCTGACTATAGGGGATATCTCTCATGACTCACAAACCCATTTATTTTAATGTCCTGACCTGAAAACACGTGTGGTATGTTCAGATAATCTGAGAGTAGATGATGTAAATTTAGTAATGCCTGTCATAGCTACTAAAGGTAGTCAGGTATTTACAAGTGAAGCCCTTTTAATATTAACTATTCAGAAATCTGTCCACAGTAGAGTTAAAGTATCTGTGTAGGATAGCTAAAAGGCATGGAATACTGGGAAATGGGAATCCATGGGTCATTAAATTTTTTGTTCATACCTGCCTTCCTTGTAGCCCAAATTGCATGGATAAAAGGTTGAAAGGTGAGGTGGATTTAAAAATGAAATATAAGCATAATTTATTCACATAAATTAGAACAGAAAAAGAATAATATTTATGATAAAATAAGGTCTTTTTGATTGTTTTAGTATATAAAAAAAAGTAGTCTCTAGGAATTGGGATACTAAATAATATAGACACGCTAATGACCTGGAGAAATTTTTGCCCAGTTTTTCCCTGAAAGACAAACAAAATCTATGGATTTATTAGTCAGGCATTTACTGAATACTTTATATAGATGAGCCTCTTTCTGTTCTTTTATATTCTCTAAGAAATGTACATTTTTCTTCCTTAAATAGTTTATTATTTAATTGAGATATGAAACAATTAAGGGACAACTCAAGTGCTAAGCTGGGTGGTGCTGACTATGAGTATTTCATGAATTCAGAACGGAAGAGATCAAGTAGAATGCAAGAGTTAGGAAGACTTCAGGAGGCGGTGAGATTTTAGTTGGGCCTTAAGAAAAGATACGACTTAGATGATAGGAAGGATGGGCATTCAAAAAATAAAAATAGGAGCAAAGACATAAAAGTAGAGATGAGTATAAATGGAAAACTGTGAGAAAACCTGCCTGACTGGAGCAAAAATTGTATTATGGAGTCATCGAGGTAGGCAGTTCTTGCAGAAGTTGACAACTGGAGGCTAATGCTAACTCCCAGTGCTACACTCTCAGTAGCAGGGACAACGGGTCCTTTACTGAAAGGGGATATAGGTGGCGTATCACTGTGCCCCCATAGCATAAAATCTAGAGAGAGCTACCAATGTTATTAATAGTACTACTATCCAGTTCTGAAGGCCTGGAGGGAATTGTGGAGTATAAGGAGAATAAAGAAGACAGGACATATCCAACCCAGGACATATCCAGATCTTTTTAAAAGGTTATATTTAAAATATAGATATTGGGACTTACCTGGTGATGCAGTGATTAAGAATCCTCCTGCCAATGCAGGGAACATGGGTTTGAGCCCTGGTCCGGGAAGATCCCACATGCCGCGGAGCAACTAAGCCCGTGCGCTACAACTACTGAGACTGTGCTCTAGAGCCCATGAGCCACAACTACTGAGCCTGTGTACCACAACTACTGAAGTCCACACGCCTAGAGCCCATGCTCCACAACAAGAGAAGCCACCGCAATGAGAAGCCCGCACACCGCAAGGAAGAGTAGCCCCCACTCGCTGCAACTAGAGAAAGCCCGCGCGCAGCAACAAAGACCCAACGCAGCCAAAACTAAATAAAAATTTATAAAATATAGATATAATAATTAATAGCAACTTTTTATTACAGGTGATTTTTTCTCTTGGTTCTATGACTTGACAAACCAGAAAACAACAGATGGTGAAAAGTCTGGAAATGATGTCATAGAATAAGGACTTAAGGAACTAGGAATCACTCAGAAAGAAAAAAGCACAAACCTCAGAGAAAACAGTGATAATCATTAAGTTGAAGACTTATTCTCTACCCAAAATTTTACTGAGTCTCTAAGACCTACCTTCATAGTAGTTAACACAGTACATTGTTAGTGTTTGGTTGTGTTCTTTAAAAGGAAGGGAAGGAAGGAGGGCATGCAGCTCTAGGGCCAATGAGAGATAGTCTTATGGAAATAAACTGTCAGAGAATTAAGGCTATTCAAAGGGAAATGAGATTCTGAGGGAAGCTGTCTCCCACTAAAAGGCTGTAAGTGAGCCTTTGTTCCACTGGAAGCAAAGATCTGATAGTCATTCAAGTACATTGCACAGAATATTTCTGTACTAAAAGGGAGGAAGAGATTATTCTGGGTAAACTGTGATATTCTTTATAAGACTATGATTTAAAGTGCTCAATGAATTTGGGATGGCCGCAGATATTTAATCAATTTTGCTGTAAATAAAATATGCAAACTTTAAAAAAAAATGACAATATACTTTGGATTTTTGTAATATAGGCTCTATAATAAAGTTTGAATCTCTTAAATTTTCACACTTTCAATCTAGCTGCTTGCTTTTGCAAAGAATTTGAATGTCGAATTCAGCTTGGAGGCAGAAAGAATGATTCATGGCTATTACCTAGCAAGTCGCAGAATCAGAACAGATTCTATATGTGGATCAAAGCTGTCAGCATCTGCATTAAAATATTTGTAGGTATTCAGTTTTAAAACCATTATTGACCTTTAAATGATGTGTTTTATTAACTGTCTCACTTGTTTTTTTTGTTTGTTTGATTGCTGGTTGGTTGGCTTATAATATACCTTGTTCCAAAAGAATTTAAGGTGACAATAATTCCTTCTGTTGTAGTATTACATCATTTGAACCTCCAACAGTTTGTTTTCACTAAATTAATTTTTATTGGATACCCTGTGTCAGATATGTCTGAGAAAAATGCACTGAATTCAAGTGAAAATGACTATTTTTTAAAATGGGGCTGTTTACATTCTAGATATTTTGTAGTTGAACCTAGAAAAAAAATTAAGTATATTGTTCCTTGTACTCTTTTTTTTTTAAGTGTTAACATCTGTAACACTTTTTAAATTTTTAAATTTATTTTAATTTTATTTATTTGGTTGCACCAGGTTTTAGCTGCGGCAGGCAGGCTCCTTAGTTGCAGCTCGTGGTCTCCTTAGTTGTGGCATGCATATGGGACCTAGTTCCCTCACCAGGGATCAAGCTGGTGTCCCCTGCATTGAGAGCTCGGAGTCTTAACCACTGCACCACCAGGGAAGTCCCCTGTTCTTGTACTTTTAAATACTTTAGTAAACTCATGTATTATTGTTCCTTGAAAGGTTTTTTTTAAACTAATTTTTATTGTAAAAGTAAAGTACAGACGTACTGAAAGAAAAGTCTAAAATAATGAGTAGAGTGCCCTGCTAACCCTACCTATTACTATTCCACTCCCTAGAGATAATCACTGGTAAGAGTTTTTGTGTATCCTTTCGGATATTATTCATTCAAATACTAGCATATACAAATATGTAATTTAAATATGTGAAGTATATCAAACACATTTTATTTGACTATGTTATATATTTTAGATGAATATGTTATTTAAATATATTATATAAAAATATTTTTATAATGTATAAATCAGTATATACCTATATGGATAGATATTCTCTTTTTGCCCAAATGGAATCATGCAGGTATACATATCATGATGTCATACTATCAGTGCATAAAGAATTACCTCATTCTGTTTTAATAGCTGCATTACAGTTTTACTCTGTTGTGACATGGCTGTACCATAATTTAAACAGTCCCCTGTTGATAGACCATTACTTCATTTAATATAGGTTAACGTATAATCTCAACCAAATTATGAAGTAGGACCAGGGGTAAAATAATCCATTAAATAAATAAATAAATACCTTTTTATGACTGCAATACAAAATAAGATAAATGAAGGACTGATAGGATATGACAAGTATAGGACTATAAGCGATAAATATGTTTAGTTAATTTCTTCAACTGTATATTTATCTTCATAGAGCTAAAAAATTGCTAAAGATAGGGCAAAGAAGAAATTAACTGTGATGTTTTAAAATGGTAAACAGAATTGTATAATGCTTTCCATTTTCTGAAGTAATATTTCAAATGTTCAATACTCAAACCTTAAAAGGTTTGAAAGTCCTATTTTCTCATAATGCTTTTTCTCTGTAGTAAAAAGATATTTTTTATTTAAACTCACATAGTCTCAGTTTACATTTGACTCTACTGATCCAAGAATAAAGCAGAGTTAATTTTAACATGATAACTCTACTTTTTCCTATTTTAGAAATAAACATTAGAGATGGAGATGGGTTTTATGAAATAGCAAAGTAAATGAAGCAGTACTCAGAAGAGTCATAAACCTTGACTTTTTCTCCTCCTTCTATAGACAGGTACCTAATAACACCAGCCTTGCTTTTCTAGAGAAGTGGAGCTGAACAATGCTCTTTTCTTTCCCTGAAAGGCTATATTCATATTCTCTCCTGGTCAACAATTTTAGAAGAAGCTTAGGTGAGGACATCAGGAACATGATAATCAAATTTGTAAATAAACAACTCTGGAGAGATCTTCACAGGCTCAAATTATGATTTTAGTCTAGCAAGAAGAAAATTAATAGGAAAAAATGTAATGTCTTTTTTTTTTTTTTTTAATTTTGGCTGTGCTGTGTGTTTGTTGCAGCGTGCGGGCTTCTCTAGTTGCGGTTCACAGGCTCTGGAGCATGCGGGCTCAGTAGTTGAGGCATGCAGGCTTAGTTTGGTATGTGGGACCTTAGTTCTCCGACCAGGGATTGAACCCGGACCCCCTGCATTGGGAGCGTGGAGTCTTAACCACTGGACCACCAGGGAAGTCCCTGTAATGTCTTTAATTAGGTCCCAACCTCCCTGGTATAAGTGTGAATACATTGGAAAGGGGTGATCTGGCTTAATATGAAGAAGATTTGAGATTTCATTATTTTACATATAATATGAGTAAGCAATGTAATATGGCTGTAAATAATACTGTGATTTGGGGTTGTAGTAATAGAACATAGTATCAAGAGTGAGAAAATGCTAATTCTGCCCCACCTCTACCCTGCTGATCAAATCACACCTGTAGCGCTGTACTGAAAAGGAATATTAACCAAATCTGGTCACAAGGAGAATAGCCAAGATGACAAGGGGCTTGAAAATTATGTCACATGACATATTAAAAGAACTAGGAGGAACTTCCCTGGCGGTCCAGTGGTTATGACTCTGCGCTTCCAAAGCAGGGGGCACGGGTTCCATCCCTGGTTGGGGGAACCAAGATTCCATATGCCGCGTGGTGCAGCCCCCGCACCAAAAAAAAAAAAAAAAAAAGAACTAGGAATATTTATTTTGGAGAAAATAAAGCATGGAGCAACTAGAAAAGTTGTCTTTGAATATTTGAAGAGCTGTCACATTTAAGAAGTATTAGACTTGTTTTGTAATCCCAGAAGACAAAACAGGGACCAGTTGGTATACATTGCAGTGAAACCAATTTCAGCTTACATTTATATAATCTTTGTGGGTGAGTCCCAAAATTTTCAAATACCTTATTTGAAATCACAATAACCCTATTAATTATTATTATCCCCACTTTATAGCAGAGCTTCAAAAAATCTCGGAAGTTAAATGATTCATACAAACTCACACAGCTAGTAAATTCTAGAGACATAACCCAGGTTTTCTGATTCCCACATCCAGCAATCATTCAAGTACATTAAAGCTAGCTTAAAAATAAAAAATAAAGGAATGGATTGCCTCATGATTCCTAGTGAATCCTAGGTGAAGTTCAAAAGGGACCGAATAATAAGTAGCCTGGGATGTTGTAGAGAAAATTCAGTTACATGATGGGATTTGAAATTTGCTCTCTAAAATCTCTTCCAACACTGAAATTTCAAGATTCTATGAGGACTTCAAATGGATTAAGAACTGGGAGAAAACATGAAGGATGTGTCTATAAGAGATATTTAGTTAGGTTAATTTTTCCAATTGTGTATTTAACTGAACAGAACTTGGGGAGGGCGGGGTGTAGAATAATAAAGAAAAGCCAGGATAGAAACCAATTCTTTGATAATAAGTCAGGATACTTCCTTATTCTGGAACAGTCTATTCAACTTGGTAGGAAAAAATGCTTTGAAAAGAAACTAAACTAAAGGTGTGGCTTATGCTCACACATATCTTGGTTTGTTCCTGCCAAAATATATATTATCTTTATAATATCAACATATTTTGATTGGCATCAGTTTTCTTTTTTAGAGTTTCCCTATCTGAAGCCCATGCTCGACTGAACCTAAGGAATAAAGTGCTTAAAGAAGATGTACTTATTGCAGCCTTATTATTTGAAACATCTCTAACATTGAAATATGGTAATCTATTAAGTTATTAATGATAACTACAAATAATTATATTTAAACTTGAAGATTCTTAATCTGTTAAATTAAGATGTTACATATATTTTAAACAATATTTTAAAGAATAATAAATTTCTACCAGGTAAGTCCTGTTTGAATTTAAACATTTAGTAATTATTTACAGGTAGTATCATTATCTGATATCAAGTTCCTAATTGTGCATGATTGTTTCTATGCTTGAACTTTTGCATTGCTTAGAGAATTCTGAAAAAAAAGTATGGCACATGAAATGATTTAAAATTTATCTTCCTTTTAAAATAGCATGCAACATTTAATTGTCAAGCAATCCCCCAGACTGGAGTTAGACACATAACCAAAGAAAATGTGATCATCTTGCATCACCACCTTCTCTGAATTGCTAGTTATAATACTGTGACTATAGCATTTAATTATTTGAAATCAAAGGATCTTATCATGGTTTTGCTAATAAAAACATAAAGGGGCTCTTAAAGGTAAGAGTAAAGAGAATTATCCTCACAAAGTTCTTTTTGAATTATATGAGACATTAATTTTGATGAGATATACCATCCTTTAAACCAAACTTTGGTTCTGCTAACCTAAAACAATAAAACAGCCAGTTATTTTATCAGCAAAACAGTTTTATTCAGGAACAGGAAAGAATTGCAATTCAGGACATTGCAACTATGGTAAATCACATGCAAGTCTGGTAAAGCAAAGAAGAAACTCTTCTGTAGAGGACAAGTGGAGTTGGGAGGGTTGTTATAACAGAAAGTCCATTGGAGGAAACTGGGAGTTCCAAGTATAGTGGCTTTTCATTGGCTGCGTTGTGACAGTCTCTCTTTAGGGGCGCTATTGCCAGGCAAGGAGAAAATCTTTCTTCCTCCTGCTGGTGGTAGTAAAGTAGTGTCACTTCCTGCTGGAGATGCAGGTTATGTCTCTTCCTCTTGAGATCTGTATTGATGTTGAGAGGTACATGCATGAGAGCTCCCCCTTCTGGCCTCCCGACTCTATTTTAGTGAGATTTTTACTTTATTAATTTTCAGTTCCAGCCCTGGGAGTGAAAGGATGTATTAACACTGACTTTCCTGTGTGTATATGTTTAGTGTTTAAATTTGCTTCAAATTCAATTTATATTGTAATAACTTTTCACAGAGATTCATTAGAACATTAGAACTTTGTTCTATAATTATCTAAATCAAGAATTCTTAACCTAGGATCCATGGATACTGAGAGAGTCCTAGGGGCTTGTGAATCCCTAAATTATATGTAAATTTGTATATGCATGTGCTTTCTACCTTTTTGCTTAGGGAGAGGAATCATAAGTTTGGTTTTTTTTTAATTAAATTTTTTTTTTATACAGCAGGTTCTTATTAGTTATCCATTTTATACATATTAGTGTATACATGTCAATCCCAATCTCCCAGTTCACCCCACCACCACCACCCCTGCCACTTTCCCCCAATCATAAGATTTTTGAAGTATGTCTTAGAGTTTCATAACCCCCAGAAAAGGTTAATTATCATCCTGAATTAGTTTTACCTACCAAAAGAGAAAAACGCTTGTTCCCAACCAATATTAAATAAGAAGGATATGTATTTTTGTTTTTAACTTGCTTTATCTTTACCTTCTTATTCTATATTTTAAAATATACTTGATAAAATCTAAGACATTATTTTACATACCATGAAGAAAAAATGCTGCCAATTTTACTGTGACATGCTATCGCCATCAAAATTGTTAAGATACAACTAGATTTCAGTAAGAAGGCAAAAAATGTGTGTCTTTGAATTTAGAAACTGTGGTGTTATAATATTAAGGACTCCTGTAACTGAATATGGCTATTTTCACTTGATAACTATTTTGTCAAGACTTTCTTGAAGCATATAAGAAAGCTTTTGTTGAGGGAAATAAAACTATATGAAGTTTTTTTTCCTTTAGTTACTATTTGTTCTCATAATAAGTTTCAGTTAGGTATATTCTTTTTCAAGTCTGAAGCAAAGCAATGTTAAGAGCTCCTTAAATTTTACTTTAAACATAGCAGGAAAATAATCCCTACTCAGGGACATTTTTCTTGGATGCAAAAACCAATAGTTGCGTTTATGAACTAGATTTAGGAGTTGGGCAGTGGGGAGAGGGAAGAATTAAGGAAAGCTCCCAGGTTTCTGCCTTGAGCAACTGAGTGGATCATGGTGCCATTTACCAAGACTAGGAAGAAGGAGAAAAAGGTTTGGGCTGGGGCAGGGATCAAATTATATATATAAGTTTGAGACATCCTACAGAGATATCAATAGACAGATATAATAATCTGGAGTTTAGAAGAGAGTTCTAACCTAGAAATATAATTTAGGGATCGTCAGCACAGAGATGGTACTCAAAGCCATGGAATGGATGAAATCATAGAGAGAAAGACTATACAGAGAACCCCAGGACTGCCTTTGAAGAATTCCAATATTTAGAAATAGAGTTGAGGAGGAGAAACTAACAAATGAGACCGAGAAGCAGTTGTATTATAGAAACCAAGAAAGAGAGTGTTTCAAGAAAGGAGTGGAGTGGTCAACTGTATCATGTGTTGAGAGTTTGAATAAGATTAGATTTGGCCATCTAGAGGTTGTAGGTGGTCGTGATTAGAGCTATTTCAATGGAGTGGGGATTCGGGTGGGGTAGGAAGTGAAGATATGGAGACAGCACACATAGACAACTTTGAGAAGTTTGACTATGAAGATGAGGAAAGAAATAGGGTATTAGCTGGAGAAGGATGTGTGGTCCAGGAAGGGATTTTTTTTTTAAGATAGAAGATAATAGCTCATATGATGTGCAGTAGAAAGTAAACTAATGAAACTACAGAAAGAGGGGAAGATCAAAGGCGTAAAGTCCTTAAAAAGGTGAGAGGGGATGGGATCCAGAACACATGTGAAGGTAAAGGCCTCTTATAGAAGAATCACTTCATTTTATAGGAGGGAAAACAATGGACACAGAATCAGGTAGGTCTGTAGATTTGGTCTTTTACTCTACACAAGGTCAACAGGGTCATCAGCTAAAAATGAAAGGTTTGAGGAGAAAAGAATGGAATGTAATAGTCATTGCGGGTGGGGTTGGGAGGGCGGGGAAGAAGAGCAAATGTGTTAGAGAAACTCAACAGGGTTGTCAGGCAGTGCAACTGCCCATCTCAGGTTTCTGTGATTCATTTAAAGTGAAACCAAGCAATGCCAATTATGTGTTTTTCTGCCTAGCAGCATGAATGCAGGCACAAGGTAAATGGTCGGGTTCATGCAGAGTTGAGGTTTTGATAGATGAGTGTGGCAGAGCGTTGCAGGGGGGCAAGGGAGTGGGGGGACTGGCAAGGGAAGGACTCAAATTGGTTAAAAGAGGGAAGTGAATTGAAGGAAGCAGATTGGAGGTCTCTGAGATAGAAGACCTGGAAGCATAGGAGGTAGCATAGAGAAGAGGGACATTTGAACTCATGGTTTTGAAGTAAGTTTCTGGAGATATTAGTTTCCTCTGACTCTGGGAATGTGTGGTGGAGGTAGAGGGAAAAGGTCAGGACACTTGAAGATTGGCAGTTAAATGGGTCATTCACATGGAAATCACTGAATGGCAGGTATTAGGGAACAGAGGAAGATTGTGAGCCAAGTATTGAGAGCTGATTGTTGACTTCACTGTGCCAGGGGAAAGGGTGATAAAGCCCAGGTGGCACTGGGCATCAAAGGAAGAAAGATTTTTAACAAGAGGAAAGAATGGTCTGGAAGCCGCAAATGTGCAGCAATTTAGGCACTGACTCTTTCTTGTGACACTAAGGTATGTGGGGTGTTTGAGAGCCGCAAGGAAAGCAGTGTTCTCAGGGGACAGCAAGGTTTCAGGTAAGGTAAAGCAGTACAGGGAGCAGTCACAGAAGTCTGAGGCTACTTGTGTTTACTAATGACAGACAGCTCTAGGAAGGTAGGCACTGTCTGCTTGGCCAGCAGTTGTACTCCCAGCCAGTTACATTTAGGTACTCATTCAGTGAATCAATGAAATAGAATTTAAGAGCTTAACTTCTGCAATATTAGTCAAAGGTTTTGTTTTGTTTTGTTTTTTCAATTGTGGTAAAATATACATAACATAAAATTTACCTTCTTAACCATTTTTAAGTGTACAGTTTAGTGGTGTAAGGGACATTCACACCAACTCCATAACCTTTTCATTTTCCCAAACTGAAACTCCATACCCATTAAACAATAATTCTCTATTCTCCCCGTCCCCCAGCTCCTGGCAAGCACTATTCTACTTTCTATCTGTCTGGACTTGACTTCTCTAGGTACCTCATCTAAGTGGAATCATATGTTTGTCCTATTTTGTCTGGCTGATTTCACATAGTATAATGTCCTTAAGGTTCATCCACGTTGTAGCATGCATTAGAACTTCCTTTCTAAGATTGAATAATATTCCATTGTCCATATATATACCACATTTTGTTAATCTCTTCACCCATCAATGGACACTTAGGTTGCTTCTGCCTTTGGCTATTGTGAATAATGCTGCTAATGAACATGAGTGTGCAAATATCTCTTTGAGACCTTGCTTTCAACTCTTTTGGGTATATACCCAGAAGCCAAACTGCAGGATCTGTAATTCTGTTTAATTTTCTGATGAACTGCCATACTGTTTTCCTTAGGGGTTGCACCATTTTACATTTCCACTAACAGTGCACAGGGGTTCCAATTTCTCCACATCCTTGCCAAGACATGTTACTTTCTTCTGTTTTATTTTGGTTTTGATAGTAGCCATTCTTACTGGTGTGAAGTGGTATCTCATTGTGGTTTTCATTTGCATTTTTCTAATGATTACTGATGTTGAGTATCTTTTCATGTACTTATTGGCCATTTGTATATCTTCTTTGGTGAAATGTCTATTCAAGTCTTTTGCCCATTTTTTATTCAGGCTGTTTTCTTGTTCAGTTGTAGACCCCCTATCTGATACATGGCTTGCAAATATTTTCTCCCATTCTGTGAGTTGCCTTTTCACTTGTTGATTGTAACTTTTGATGCACAAAAGTTTTTAATTTTGATGTGGCCTATTTTATCTATTTTCTTTCATTGCCTGTGCTTTTGGTGTTATATCATAGAAAACATTGCCAAATTCAATGTCATAAAGCATTTCCCCAGTGTGTTTTTCTAAGAGTTTTATAGTCTTAGTTCTTACATGTAGGTCTTTGATTCACTGAATTAATTTTTATGATGTAAGGTAAGGAACCAACTTCATTCTTTTGCACATGGATATCACTTTCACAGCACCATTTGTTGGAAAGACCATCTTTTCCCATTGAATGGTCTTGACACCCTTTTCAAAAATCATTTAAATATATACGCAAGGTTATTTCTCTTCTATTCCATAGATTTATCTTTTTATTGTTTCTCTACCTTCCAGTACCTTCTCTCCTTACTTTTTCCACCTCCTCACATCACTATTCAGCTTCAGAACACTAATGGCTATTTCAATGGATGACAAATTTCTATAGTTTCCAAACTTTAAGATTTAAACATCAATGTTTCTTCCATTGACCCTGACCCTGGTACCAGTTTGTGCATTTACTGAACCTGTTTCCTGGGTCTCAAAATTTTTTTTAAAATAATAGCTATTGAAATACTCTATTAGATAGATCAGAACTTAATTGTAAAACTTTCAGTATTTTGTTGAAAATATGATTTCATATTTAGCACTTTAAGTTTTTCTCATTTATACTTTTTCTTTCTTCACTTAGGGGCCGCTGTACTTTGTGTTGCTCCAAATGCAGTATTTCCATTTGAACTGTATAATGAAGAATATTTAGAGCAAAGGGATATCTATCTGACTCAGTGCCAACAACAGCTCCAGCAGTTTATTGCCACATATGGACCTGGGACAGCTATCTTTGCTAGCGATGAATAGGCAATCTGAGGAAATTCTTTTTCTTCATTCCTTTTTAAGCAGTGGAAAAAAGTGTGAGTGATTTTGAAGTAATGCTTCAGGTAATGTGTGTAGGGGTACATTAGAATGCCACCTTAAAAAATATAAAATATGATTTCTTCAAATTAATTGCTAATGGAATAAACACTAATACAAATCTCAAAGCCAACAGCAGAAATTTATAATTTAGGATAATCTTATTAAAAAAACTTCTGGTTAGCCCAGTGTACCAGTTGTCCACAGATTAAAATATAAAGAATGTTGCAAACTAAGCAATGGAAAAAAAAAAAAATAGTAACTTTTGTGTAGTTCCCTCTATTTGTCACAAGATGGCAATAACACTTTAAGTATTTACTTACAAAGTAAAACCATTTTTTTCTTCATTTGTGAACCTGAAAAATTGATGAGTAAATAACAGCATTTATATAACCAGAAGCCTTCAATGTAAGGACTTTTCATGCTAGATATTGACATGTCTATTATGTTGTTTTAGAAGCCCTACTTATGGGATCAGGAAAAGCCTTGGAAATTTTCCATTTTTAAACCACGTTAAATGAAAAAAAGTAAGTTCCATTGAATCAAGGAGCAGTAGTTGGCTTCTTAAACCTAACTAGTTACAAGAAAGGTACCAAAAGGCAAAGAAACCAATTTGCAAACCCTGTCTTCATTTTTGGAGGGAAGATATCTGCTCTGAAAAGGTAGGAACACCGTGCAAAAATATACTTATCTTGTAAAATCCCCAAATCCTTGTATTTATTTTCCAAAGTTTTAATAAAAAAGACAATTCTACTCACTAAAAGGAAAATGTCATCACAAAATTGCCACCTTATTAACCAAGACACTGTCATGCATCAATTCTTTAGAAATAGGTACTTCATGGAGTTTAACCGTGAAGGCAGACAGCTCTCTCACTCTCTAGAGGACTTTAACAAGTCATTTATTACTTTATTTCCTAGCCGTTCATTCAACAGTATTTACTGAATATCCACTAGTGCCAGAGACTATACAGTGTTGTTTTCAGAAGGCAAACCTAGTCTAAAAAAAATTCATGTATTACAAATTAAAGACCTTATTTTGTGGCTTCTTATATACTACATTTCAGTTTTTTGTTCTCTATGGGATGAAATCAAAACATGTTTTATAAAACTAGGATCCATAAAATGGCCCCCATTTTACACTTGTGAAGTGTTCAGATTCTGTTGATGAAATGAAAGGACTAGTATCAAACACTGGGGGGAAAATGGTTTTCAAATGTTAGGCAAACACCGTAAGCACCCGGGAGGCCGCGGTAATGCTGGTGGCATGCATCACCACAGGATCAATTTCGACAAATATCCCAGGATACTTTGGAGAAGTTGGTATGAGGCATTACCACTTAAAGAACCAGAGCTTCTGCCTAACTGTCAACCTTGATAAATTGTGGACCTTGGTCAGTGAGCAGACACGGGTAAATGCTGCCCAGAACAAGACCGGAGCTGTTCCGATCATTGATGTGGTGCCATCAGTTTCTACAAAGTTCTGGGGAAGGGAAAGCTCCCGAAGCAGCCTGTCATCGTGAAGGCCAAATTCTTTAGCAGAAGGGCTGAGGAGAAGATTAAGGGTGTCGGTGGGGCTTGTGTCCTGGTAGCTTGAAGCCACATGCTGGGAGATTCATTAAATAACAAGTGCTTTTCAAAAAAAAACGTTGCCTCTGATGGGAAGTGATGAGATGTTGCTGTACAATTTATACTGTTTGACTTACCATATTGAAATTATAACCTTGATAAAAGCAAGGAATTTATGTACTGTGGGACTTAACAGGGGAAAAGCAAGATTTAGCTAAATTTAAATCTTCACCTGGGTAGGATTTCAGTTGTTTTTGAATTCTTGTAAATTTGCATGCCCTGGACAGATTGGACTGTCCAGTCGCTATTTGCCTTAATCTAGAATATTATTACTAATACTAGGAATAGGACAAATCCTTATTTGTCCTAAATTAATTCCCAAATCCTTTTTTCTTCACAAATGTAAAAGCAAACCAAGAATAAAATTAAAATTAAAAAATCTGTAGGTCATAGGTGAAACCTTTACTTATAATGGGTAATTTAAGGAGTTGAGAAAATTTCAACTAGTTAACCCTTGAACACAGCTTTGAACTGCATGGGTACACATAAAGGGTGGATTTTCTTTTCAATAAATACATACTACACTATACAATCTGCAGCTGACTGAATCAGAGGATGTGGAACCTTGGATACAATGGGTGGACTATAAAGCTATACTTGGATTTTTGACTTTGAGGATGGTTGGCGCCCCTAAGGGGCAAGGGTCAACTATGCTTGTTTTTCAGGAACAGCAGGTTCTGAAGGGGAGGCTCTCAGTTATTTAGTACGCAGTGATTAGCACCTCTCCAGAAACCCCATAAGGCAAGAAAGGGTATGAGAACTGGATGTACTAAAAAGTCTCCTCAGCTGCCCACCACCTGATACTTCAAAGAGAATCACTATCCACAGAGGAGCTAGTTATTGACAAGAATATACTATCCCTAAAGTATGTTAAAAACAAGTCTGACTACTAACTATGAAAATGAAGCTGTTTAGGGGCTTCTCTGGTGGCGCAGTGGTTAAGAATCCGCCTGCCAATGCAGGGGACATGGGTTTGAGCCCTGGTCCGGGAAGATCCCACATGCCACGGAGCAACTAAGCCTGTGCGTCGCAACTACTGAGCCTGCACTCTACAGCCTGCGCTCTAGAGCCCGCGAGCCACAACTACTGAGCCCGCGCTCCACAACAAGAGAAGCCACCACAATGAGAAGGCCGCGCACGGCAAAAAAGAGTAGACCCTGCTTGCCGCTACAAGAGAAAGCCCACGCACAGCAACAAAGACCCAATGCAGCCAAAAATAAATAAATAAATAAATTTGTAAAAGAAAATAAACTTATAAAAAAATCTAAAAAAAAAAGAAAATGAAGCTGTTTAAAGACCTGATATATTTTAAAGAAAACAGACTTTATTGCCCAGCAATTAAAATCATTTGAACTTATATTTTTCTACATAATTTATTGTGAGATGATCAATGTTAAATAAAATACTAATTTTCGTCATTTGCTTTAATTCATGTCTTCTTGACCAATTCTTCATTTTCCCTTCCAAAATGTTGTATGCCACACCTCTGGAAAAAAATCAGAAACCAACAGTGAAAATCAATCCATAATCAAAACTCGAAGAAAATCAAAACCTGACACACAAAGGCACCTTTAACAGGAAATGGCCTCAGCCCTTTAGAATTTATCAGGTACTTTCAAATTATCTCTAGATGTGGTTGCTTGACAAATCTTAATTACTTACTTGAGGCAATGAAGAATTTTTAAACACCACTGCTAAGGACTTGAACATTCATCTGCAGGTACTTATATGCTGAAAAGAACATTTCACCCATTTTAATAAAAAACTGCATTATATTTGAGTAATTCACATAATATATATTATTGGCATCTCAGTCTTAAATTATTTCTTCAAAGATACCCTCAGCTGGGTAAACGGCAAAAAGTAAGTCATCACTGTGCCAGTTATTAAACATTTTTGGTACTGCGCTTCAGGAACAATACCACAAACACATAAAAAAGCACACAATTTAACATTATAACTTTTGGTACCTTGTTACGTGCACAGCCAACCCCTATGACAAGTTTTTGGGAAACATTTATCACAACGACCTTCATTCATCTTCAACTCATAGGCTCTGTTGTACCTAGAAATTAAACATATTTCATTGTGAATTCTCATTTGTACTTGTATCTGTTTTTCTGCCATCTTATATGTAATATGGTCCAGTAGGATTTTTTTTTTCCCATTCTTATCAGGAGCCATTAAAAAAAAACAAAAAAAACCTGCAATCTTCCTGACTCCCAATCAAATTTATAATAAAAACTACTAACATTAAGACTATATAGGACTTCCCTGGTGGCGCAGTGGTTAAGAATCCGCCTGCCAATGCAGGGGACACGGGTTCAAGCCCTGATCCGGGAAGATCCCACATGCTGCGGAGCAACTAAGCCCGTGTGCCACAACTACTGAGCCCGCATGCCACAACTACTGAGCCCGCATGCCACAACTACTGAAGCCCGCACGCCTAGAGCCCATGCTCCGCAACAAGAGAAGCCACCGCAATGAGAAGTCCACGCACCGCAACGAAGAGTAGCCCCCGCTCGCCACAACTGGAGAAAGCCCGCGCGCAGCAACGAAGACCCAACGCAGCCAAAAATAAATAAATAAACAAATTTATTAAAAAAAAAAAAAAAAAAAGACTATATAGTGGAGTCATTTTCTATCTGTTGTTTAACACATCTCTGAAGGAACAAAAGAATGTGCCTGCTGCTTAATTATACTTATTTTTGGTAGTCAAACTGATAAGCCCCCAATTTTAAATATCGATAATGACTTGAGGATGTGTTAGTCCTTTTGAGTCGTTAGGCCCTAATAATTCCATAAATGATCTTTCCAAGCTGGACATGGATTCATTAGCATGGGCAAAAATGATGGATATATTTATGATGTTCTTTTACTGTGGCAGTACAGATTTTAAGACATGATGGTCCTAATGAGTACCCAGCCATTGCTTTTCTGCCTCAGAGCTTGACAAGAATGAGATGAGCCAGGTTAAAGGTTAGATATATAAAAACAAGTGTGCAGACCTCTAACTAAGAGCATTATTATGGCAGATCTAATATAGTTTCAGAGCAGAGATACATTATATTGACATCATTACTGGACACAGTCCTGTAGAATTAAGTCCCAAGTTGCCTGAAAGCATATTTATGAACTGTAAAGGGCATGGCCAGGGCCACAGATCATGTCCTACAGAACCCCAGGAGGATAAATCATTGAACTGGACAGCTGTTGGAAATGATTTATGAAGACATATCAAATGTTGGGCCTTGCAAGACAATTTATCATTTTCAAGTCTTGAAATGCTGAGATATTTCACATAATATTAGGAACACATACTATTGGTTATGAATAATTCCAACTTGGAAAACTTCAGTTTAATATATGATTCATGGCACTTTTGACAACTATTGATACACGCAAGTCCGATTTGTTTAAGGCCTAAAACAAACAAAGAATGTTTAGGGATATGTATGTATAATAAAACTGCTATCCACCCTACTCCCCTCAAAAAACCAAGTCTGGGCACAAAATCCCAGATGATGGGCACCTCAGGGTGGAAGGCATGGGATAGGAAGGAAGGAAGGAAGGAATGGGATAGGGAAGCAAACAGATGTTATGGTATTGATAATATCCCAGTTCTTAAATGGATCAGTGGGCTCTTGTGTATTTATTATGCTTAAGAACTTACATACATTATCAAAACTTTAATCAAACATTTATTTTGTAAAATTTTTAAAAATACCAACACTTAGCAATGAAAATAGTATTCAAGCCACTTAGGCCTCAAAAACGATGACTGTAATACCAAATATAAACTACTACCAGCCATCACATTTGCCTTGTTGACAGTTAACCGTTGGATTGTTTTAGATGAAACAACTTGTATTTCAAATTGGGGGGAGGGAAAAAACAAACAAGCGCATGACGATACCAAGTCCCATGGACAAGGTTCATTTATACCTTTGCTTTTGAAGAGGCAAAAGTTCTTCCAGTCTCCCAGTTCTTGACCGGTTTCTTCTGTATTGTATCCAGAAATCTCTGTGACCCGAAGCATCTAAGGGTATAGCCGGCATTTACAGCCTAAGGGCCTCCTATACTGTACGGATTCTTCTCCAACTTCAACGCCACGTCTCCAGAGCATATTTACAAAGGAAGATCCGGGAACAAATGCCGACAATGCTCCACTGCGTCGAGACCAAAACTCATTGTTAGTAGGTAAACTGTGCTGTTAACAAATTTAGAAACCAATCACAAAGGTAGGTCAAGGTTGTCTTGAGACCTAAGATCCCTTCCCCCACTACAGAACGTTTCCTTAGTAAGGATAAATGAGCGCCCGTTTAAGGGACCCTGAAACCATCTAGGCCGCACACAAAGCTTTACTGGGGATATAAAAGGGCTTCGGCCAAGCCACCCACCGCGCCTTCCAGCCGCCTCAGAACCGAGTGAATCGCAGAAGGCCCTTACTTAGTTTGAGCTGAGAACAGTCGAAATCGGCGCTTACTAAGGAGAAGGGTCAGCTCCGACATACTCACAAAATGCGACTGAGCAGACGGCGCGGAGGAAAGCTCGAGGCTGCGTCAATTGGGGAGGGGGAGAGGAAGGGGGGCCTCCTGACATGACCTTGAGGCTGAGGCCGCGCCGAGCGCTCCGCTGTGCCCGGCAGTGGACGGACGGCATCGGGATGGAGGCCCCGGGCTCGAGACCCACAGAGCGGAGAGGCCCGAGGCGGACCCATGCGGTCTGGCTCGGAGCCAGGTTCCCGGCAGAAAAAAAAGAAGAGGATCTAACACCGCAGGGACTCCCCCCCACACTCTCAAAGAGCCCGGCGACAGGCCCGTAGGCGCTGCCGCCCCGCCCGCAAGGCCGACGGTGCCCGAAGCACCTTCCTTCTCCGGCGGCGCGGCAGAAAAGAAAGCACCGCGGCCAGGAGGGGCGCTTGGGCCCTCCAGCCCTGGCCCCGCCCCTTCCGGCCCTGGCCCCGCCCCTACAGCCGGCGCACTCCGGCAGCGCCGCAAGTTTACATGGCCGGCAGAGGAGGCGCTTTGGGAATTTCCACAGAGGTTTTCGAGGCTCCTGAGGACCTCGCTGTGAGCTCTCCCCTTGAGTATGTAAGTGATTAGTCTACCAGTTTGTAATGGATCCAAGCAAGCAGAAAATGCTCTAAAAAGAAAGGGTCTCCCATTCCTAGTTATATTTGCTTGGTCTTCTACCTTCGGGTAGTTCAGTACTTTAAAAAGTGGTGGTATTGGACACCCCAATTTAGAGTAAGGGCATCTGGAATCGACCCCTTAACACATACAGAAGAACTATTTACTAGAAAAAAAAAGGAGCTGTTACATTTCCTCTATATTAGTAGCTATTGTTACTAATTTGATTGATAATAATAGTAGAGCGTTAAGAAAAAGCATTCATAAAGCAATCACTTGCCTTGTTTTTATGAACATGTTATAATTTGCTGTAGATTTTCGTGCTTTGTGTTTTATTACGCTTGTTTCTCGCAATCGCTGTATCTTGAGTTCTGGTTGCATAGCATTAGGCTTAGTGCTAGAGGAGACAGGCTGATGATCTTGTTTCCAGAAAGAATACATATGAAAGCATATAATTAAGCAGTTGAATCCGTAAAAGACACATCATCCCTCCTGTGAAAACTGGAAGTTGATGACATATTTTAAGTCATTTCAAAATCAAAATGGAGTAACTATGGTTCCAGGCATTCAAAATTGAGCTGGGTGGACAGTGTTGGGTGTGGTTTCAGACATGTTCCTGCATCACTGAGAACTTCAATTTTCTGCACTGTGTCAAACTCAGGACACCACCAGATGTTTTCAAAACAGTATGTGCTAGCAGCTGCTAGCTGCAACTTTGTAGTCTCAAAGGTTACCGCTACCTATGGCAGCTATGTAATCATTTCAACGCCCAAACATTCCATGTTTAGCAAGCACCCTTACTTCTTGCCAGCTCCAATCCTAATTCTTGACAAACCATTTATGTAATCTTATGGTTTTCTGCCTTTACGAGCTTCCGCCACTTTGTAGTGTGGCAGAACACAGTTCAAGTGCTCCCTGGGGCTGTATCCCCGGGGCTGCAGTCCTAACACACCCCAAATAAACGCCTCTTTATTTCAACCAGGTCTCTGTTCTTGGAATTCTTGGTTAACAAAATCCAAGAAATTGATACAAAATCCAGGGCAGAATATATTTGCCTCAAAGAAACAAGGTGTGAAAATCTAAACCTAGCAAAACAAATTGTGATTATACTCACTTTATGTGATAGGCTGGGACCTGGGACCCTTTAACCCAGTGCTTGCACCTGAAAGAAACTATAAGGGACTAAAAATAACTGCATACATGTGCAGTTGGGGCAATTATGAGTAATAAGATACAAATTGGCCACAAACCAACTGCCACTTCTGAGGTGCTGGGAGCAAAAAGCATGATCCCTGCACAGGGCACCACCAAGGGGGTGGGCAGACCACCTAAGCCACGCCTCCTGACCAACCCACAGACCCTCCCCGGTTGTTATCGCGTTTAAGCTCCCAAGCAGCTCCTCTCTGAGAGCGAGCAAGGGCACCTGTACTTCCTTCGCTCCCTTGTGCTGTAGCACAAGCCCCAGTGAAGCCTTGCCTGAAATTCTCATCTGGACCCTTATCAATATCTATTGATTAAAGAGTCCAAGAGCCCGGGTTGGTAACATTTATATAAAGTTTTTGTTGAATGCTTTACAGGGGCTTAAAATTCTTTGTTTGAAAAAGACCGCCAATATCATTAGCACTGAACTTTCCTCTGAACCCCTTCGTGGGGCTGGAGTGTGACACAGTGTGCAGGGCCTAATTGTGAAGCATATGATGGGTCATGGTGTAAGTTTTAGCCTTAAAAAATTATTAAAAGCACATGATTAGAGTTTTTATTTTAGAAAAATAATTATGGAAGTTTAGAAAGAAGGAACATATGTGATTAGGTGATCA
The DNA here is from genome assembly GCF_028021215.1 of Eschrichtius robustus. Taxonomy (NCBI): domain Eukaryota; kingdom Metazoa; phylum Chordata; class Mammalia; order Artiodactyla; family Eschrichtiidae; genus Eschrichtius; species Eschrichtius robustus. Next base: position 12,926,923 of record NC_090840.1, read on the forward strand.
AGTTGTGAGTGAACCAGACCTCAAAGAAAAGCAGATGGGCCTTACCATCATGCCAGCCAAGCAGGACATGGCCAATGTTTACTTAGTACACAAGGGATGGAGTGAAGGTAGGATGTCATATCCAAGAAGGCCAAGAGTAGGGGGGAAAAAATTCTTTGGGGCCCCAAGGAGGCACTGTTTTTTTCTGTTAAGTGGTGGCTTAGGCCTCAGCCGGCCATCACAGACTCCTGGACGGATATTACTTCCACTACCTAATTTTCAACGTGGGCAGCCACCTTCACCAGGCCTTTGCTGGGTGGGCAGGTGTGGGAGCCACTATTACTGATTTGTCAATAATTTCTTGGAAATGACACAAAAGCACAGGCCACAAAAGAAAAAAACAAATTGGACTTCACCAAGATTAAAAATTTTTGTGTATCAAAAGACGCTATCAAGAGATTGTCAAAGACAATCCACAGAATGGAAAAAAATATTTGCAAAGCATATATCTGATAAGGGATTAATATCCAGAATATATGAAGAACTCCTGCAACTCAACAACAACAACAAATTTAACCCAGTTCAAACATGGACAAAGGACACGAATAGACATTTCTCCAAAGAAGATATACAAATGGCCAATAAGCACATGAAACGGATGCTCCATGTAACTAACCATTAAGAAAATGTAAATCAAAACTAATCTCAAAAAGTGAGATACCACTTCACACCCATTAGGATGACTATTATTTGAAAAACAATAGCAAAATAACAAGTGTTAACAAGGATGTGGAGAAATTGGAACCCATGCACCATTGCTGGTGAGAATGTAAAGTGGTGCAGCCACTGTGGAAAACTTCAGGGTATAGACCTAAAAAATTGAAAGCAGAGACTCAAATACTTGTACAACAGTGTTCATAGCAGCATTATTCACAGTTGCCGAAAGGTAGAAACAACCCAAATGCCATCAATGGACGAATGGATAAACAAAATATGGTACATACATATAATGGAGTATTATTCAGCCTTAAAAAGGAAGGAAACTCTGATATGTGCTATAAGATGGGTGAACCTTGAAGACATTATGCTAAGTGAAATAAGCCAGACAAAAAAAGACAAATACTGTATGGTTACGCTTATATGAGGTACTTAGAATAAGCAAATTCAAAGAGATTGAAAGTGAAACAGGAGTTACCAGAGGCTGGGGTGAAGAGTGGACGGGGAGTTGCTGTTTAATGGGTACAGAATTTCTGTTTGGAATGATGAAAAAGTTCTGGAAATGGATAGTGCTGATGGTTTGTGACTGAATTGTGAGTATACTTAATGCCACTGTATTGTACACTTAAAAATTGTTAAAATGATAAATTTATGTTATGTATACTTTACCACAATAAAATTAAATACAAAATATTTTAAAAAGAGAAAAAAGATCCACGCCTTTCACATGGCTTACCACATCTCTTGCTTCCCCTCTCTTGCTACACACCAGTCACCTTGGCCTACACTTAGTTTTTGGAACATGCCAAACAATTTTCACATCTCAAGGCCTTTGCTCCTGCCTAGAATTCTCTTGTCCCAGTTTTCTGAGTGACTAATATTTTCTTTGATCTCAGCTTCTATGTCAGCTTCTCAGTGAGGCCACACTTGCCCCACCTATCTATCTAAAGTGGGTCTACTATAAAACATCCCCCTTTTTGTTTCCTTCATAATCTGTAATTATACTCTAAAAAAAAAACATATACTTTTGCTGCCCTCACTGGAATATACATTCTGTGAGAGGGAAGACCTTATCTGTTTTGCTTACCTTTTTATTCCTAGTACCTAATACTTAATAAATATCCCTTGAATGCATAAATAAATGAGTATGTGCTGATTTGGAAATTTTTTTCAAGGTATATTAAATTTTAAAAGCTAGATGCAGAAGGTATTTAGTAAAATCCCATTTTTGGTTAAATAAAAAGAACATGCATTTATATGACTATACATAAAATATTTTTGAGAGGTAACAGAAGAAACTTTACAGTGCATGCCTCTAGGGAGTGAAACTTGGGGCTTGTGGGGAAAGTGATATTTTAATTTTTTATTGTATACCATTCTCTACTGTTTGGATTTTTACTATGTGTATGCAATTTTATAATTAAATTAAATCAAGTTGAAAAATTATTAAAGTAGTACATTTTCTTTTCTGACTTCAAAAATATACCATTTCTAAGATTTGCCCCTTCAGCCATCATTCCCTGACTGGCATCATAACAAGTGTTTGGTATTCTCCAGCAAGGAGCACATCCTTGGGGGTTGCTGGTCTCCAAGTTGCTGAAGTGAGTTAACGCTGCCAGTTGCAAATACAACTAAAACCACTTCAAGGGAAAAGTGTCATGGTTTAAATATGCTATAGTGGTTTATCAAAAGTAACTTTTTTTTTTTGGCCACGCCATGCAGCATGCAGGATCTTAGTTCCCTGACCAGGGATTGAACCCGTGCCCCCTGCAGTGGAAGCGCGGAATCTTAACCACTGGACTGCCAGGGAAGTCCCTATCAAAAGTAACTTTTAAAAAGTACCTATTTTTTGATAGTATAACCTGGATTATCTTAGAAAGTTTACATTTCGTAGATAGACATATGTGTGGATTCAGGGCATATAGGATATTATTTCCTTACAAGCTGTCAGAATCTATAGTCTGCACTTACACATGTAAATCTCATTAGTAAATTAATACATTTGGCCTTCAGTCTTTTTCATATTAGTGAATGACTTGGAGAACCTCCTGGTTCCCCTAGATGTTTGCAGCAAAAAATGAGGTTGGAACTGGAAGGAAGTTGGCTATAATAACCATATGCTTGTGCTTTCCCTTGCTCAATGGTAAGCATGTCAAAATAGAGTTAAGCAAGAGAAATGTAAATGACCCTAGTCACAAATGCATGACTTTCATATATATGATCCTTTTACCTCAGGCAAGATTATTTTTAAACATAATATTGACATTAAGATAATCATAGCATTTATACCTCTCGTCAAGGTTAAAGTTCTAAATCTGTGAAAAATACATTAAGTTGTCAGAATATAGGGCACTGATCTGAATGAAAGTTGATTCTTAAACACTTGAAGTACATGAACTTTACCGAGATAATTTCGGTGAAAATTACCTAAATTACTTACGATTTCTGCCCGGATCTAAAATAATGAGTGGCTTTAATTGTCAATGTGAGACTCTAGGGTTTTCCTTTTCTGTTTAAAAATTTAACTTTTATGTTACAAGTAAGCCTTGCAAACAACTACTTAAATCCTATGACAAATTCTGAATGTAATGGAATGTTATTAAAATTATTCAAGCTGACCAAAGGGACCTGAGGGGAAGTCTGCTAGGGAACTTCAGGGAGTTTTCTTCTTTGATGAAAAGGCACATGTGGGAAGAAACAGCTCTTCTTCCCCTAGATATGATCATCATCGATCAACGGTGAAAGAATTCCTGGCATCGCTGCAGCCCTCTTGTTAAATAAGGGGAGCTTCTGTTGATGGCAAAGTGGGAAGGAAAGGAACCAAGCAACTTAAAGACATCGAATAGTCACCAAGTTAAGCAGCCAGGGAGCCACTCCATCTTCTTGTTATGTGAAATAATACACTTTTATTACTGTTCAAAAAAAATTATTTAAGAATGATTACATAGAGAGTTGAGAATGTGGAAGTAATTGAAAAATTCAAACTAAGGTTAAAGTATGATGTTATTTTACCTCAGTGATGATCTAATACAAATTATGTCCTGAAATTAACACCCCGTTAAAATTAAATACAGCGTAGATTCTGAATGTTTTTTCTACGACGTCTCCTTGTATTTATGCATGAATTTCTCTATGTCCGGTGGTATTTTGGTAAACAGGATCTCCAAAAAAAACAACAACAAACAAACCCCCAAACCCCCTAAAACAAAACCCTGATTTGTAGCATTTGCAGATATCCACGCTATTAATACATCTTGGCGATTTCAAGCTACTAACAACTAGTTCACAAGATACCTGAATGCTTGAATAATTAACAATTAGCTTTCCCAGGACACCTTTGTCCCTAGAAGCTGAATTGCTGGGTTGAAGGATACATGCATCTTCATACATAATGTAGTCAATTGCTTTCCAAGTAGTTGCTCTACTTCCTTGTCAAAACTTGCTCTTCTCAGAATTTAAACATTTTTGTCAATATGATAAATATCAAATGGTATTTACTGTTATTTTAATTTGCATTTGCTATAAGGTTGAAAAGATAACTTTATGAATGTTTTGCTTTTCTCTTAAATTTTTTTCATGTTTTTAATCATTTGTGTTTTCTCTTCTGTAAATCATAGCCTTCAGAGCTTTGCCCGATTTTTTATTGAAGTATCTGTAATTTAAAAAATTGATTTATGGGATTTCTTTCTATATTCTGGATACTAATCTTTTGTCGATTAACAGTTACATGCATTGCAAATAACTTTTCTCAGTCTGTTTTATTTTTTAGTTATAGTTATGGTGTTTTATGTTGTTTGGAACTCTGTACTCTTCTCTCTGTTTAGGAATAGCTCCTTGGTACCCAATACCTCTGCATTTCTATGCAAGATTTCTGGCTACCCTTAAATCCAGATCCTTTAATGTACCTTTCAAGGTCCTCCTTGATTTGAAAATTGGGAATAATATAACTTATTCCTAGGATTGTTGTGAGGATTAAATGAGATAATATATGTGAAGTATCCATCCTTCTTCCCCAGGCACTTTCTTTCAAAGCAGCATGTTCTTCTCACCTGGTTTTTCCTATGCCTAGACTGCTCTTCTTGTCCCTCTTTGCCTTCTCAGGAAGGCTTCCTTGATTTCTTAAGACTGTGTCAGGTACCCTTATTGCCATCCCGTAGCCATCGCCAGCCTTCTTCCCTGATAATGGAACCCTGATTTTGTTTGTGTTACGTGCCCAGTCCTTGGTCTCAGCCTATTATTTCAATCTGTTTGCCTGCTTCCCCTGCCTCCTGTGGTAGATGCTGAGAACTGGCTCACTCAGTACTTACTCCAGCCTCCTTTTATCTGCGTTTCTGTACTTCAGAGGATGAAAAGCTAAGTATTATATAGTATTCCAAAACTCTTTTGCAGCTTGGATTATGGATGTGAATTAGGTCCTGCCAATCAAATGCATCTGTGCAAAAATCTGAGTTCTAACTTGAGTTAGGAGAGGAGAAAAGCAGGCTGCGAGGCATCCGTTGTGCTGGCATTTATGCAGCAAAGGCCGCATGTTTCTGGAGTCAGTCACTGCAGGGGCAGCTTCCACTGGGATGGCAGAGTCCAGGTCATGGCAGAAGATTAACTGCTTTGGCAGCCCAGTTCCATGGAATGACTTAGGAAATTGTTCCTGTAAATCCAGCCCGAGTTTGTTTCATCCCAATGATTCTGTAAGTCACTAATACCTTGTAAGACACCCCTTTCCTTTTAAACTAGCTAGAGCAGATACCGCCACCAAACCCAAACTGATATTCCTTCCTTACAACTGGGGGTGACCTTGTGACCCACTTCTGGCAAAGGAGAAATAAGTAGAAGCCTTGGCCCCTGATATCTTTACGAAGCCATCTTACCAGCCCTGGACTGCCTACTTGTGGATTTTTTTTACATGAGAGAATAAAGTCCTAATTTACTTAAGCCAGTATGGTTCGGTCTTCCTTGTTAGCAGCTGAATGCAATTCCTAACTGATATAGTAAGCAATGAACAATGCCTGCCATAGTATTAAGAAAATATTTGTGGACCAACTGATGATTGATGAACAAAAGCACTGAAGCATGAAATAGCTCTGTGTGTGTGTGTGTGTGTGTGTGTGTGTGTGTGTTTACTACAACTTAAAGTATAAATAGGCAGTGGTGGAGAACAGTGGGCAGTGATATAGGTAGGGGTTTCATAAGCCAAGTTAAAGGTTTAGACCTGCTCTTACATGATGGGGAGCCATTGAATGGTTTTGCACAAGTAAATACATTACATCTTCAGGTTTGCATTTTTGATAGGTTACTTGGGTGCAGCCAATACAGAAGGCAGGGAAAACTTCTAAGTTTACAGAGTGTGGGTGAAAGGTGATGAATACCTGCAATAATTATTCTCACAGACTTTTGTGAATGTACATATATTATTAGTGAAATTCTTCAATGTGGAATTGCTAAGTCAGAACGTGTACACATAAAATATTGAGAGATACTGCAAAATTGTATTTAAAAAGCTTGTATACTCCAGCAGTGCTATAATCCTCATTTCCCCACCCTCACCAAAAACGGGTATTTTACCTTTGTGTCATTCTTTTATTTCACATTTCTCCATTTAATATTAAAGGGAAAAAAAGGCAGGAGGATAAAAATTACAAAGATTAATTTTCATTAAAAACATACATGCTCAAGCATTATGGTTAAAACAAGTTAACTCTAGTATGCCAGAAAAATTATCATCACTTACCCATTTCCCCCAACAGTTTTATTGAGATATAATTGGCATATAACACTGTATAAGTTTAAGGGGTACAACATAATGATTTGATGTATATCAAGATGATCCCTACAGGTTTAGTGAACATCCATCACCTTACATAGTTATATATTGTTTCTTGCGATGAGAACTTTTAAGATCTACTCTCTTAGCGACTTTCAAATACACAATACAGTCTTGTTAACTATATTTACCATGCTCTCTATTACATCCCCAGGACTTATTTATAACTGGACAGTTTGTATCATTCTGATAGGTGAAATATGTTATTTCATTGCTTTTTAAATTTATATTTCTTATCATAGGTGAGTTGTGTGTCTTTTCATAAAGATATTAGCTGTTTGATTTCTTTTTATGAACTGCCTACTCATATCATTTGTGGAATTTTCTACTGAGTTGCTGGTCTTTTTAAATTCTGAGAGCTGCTTTTTTTTTTTTAATTTTTATTTATTTATTTATTTATTTTTGGCTGTGTTGGGTCTTCGTTGCTGTGCAAGGGCCTTCTCTAGTTGTGGCAAGCGGGGGCCACTCTTCATCGCGGTGCGCGGGCCTCTCACCGTCGCAGCCTCTCTTGTTGTGGAGCACAGGCTCCAGACGCGCAGGCTCAGCAGTTGTGGCACACGGGCCTAGTTGCTCCGCGGCATGTGGGATCTTCCCAGACCAGGGCTCGAACCCGTGTCCCCTGCATCGGCAGGCAGACTTTCAACCACTGTGCCACCAGGGAAGCCCTGAGAGCTGCTTTTATATAAAGGAAATTACTACTGTGACTGTCATCTGTTGTGACTTTTTTCTCTAGGGTTTTTTATTGTTTGTTTGTTTGTTTTTTTGTCTTTTCACCTTGTTTATGGTTTTTTCTTTTGTTTTAGGAATTTATTTTATTATAGTCAAAATTACCCAGCTTTTCCTTTATGGCTTCTTGCGTTTTTGTGTCACGCTTCACCTTGCCATCTTTAACCATCTTCTAACATCCACCCAGCCAGAGAAGACAAACCTGTCTTGCTTTGAGCTGCCGACATGTATTTTCTTAGCTATTATTTCACATCAACTTTGTGAGCCTAGGGGAAGAAAGAGATAAGACAAGGGAAGTTTATTGAGGGCAAACACTAAGCCTAGTGCTTATCACAGTGAGCGATTGGTCTTGGCCTGAAGTCAGGTCTCTTTTCCAAGGCAGTCTCTCCTGTATGTCCCAGACCATCACACTTGTAGCCTGATTGGACACGGGTGGAACAGGCCTCCTCCTTCTGAAAGGAGGATATGGAAATAGCTTCCTGCTTCCCACCTTTCTTCCCTCCCTTGACTCTCCTTCTCTGCCATTAACCCCACTTTTTTTCACTTGTTTATTGCCCACATTTCAAGAGGACTCTGGTCTAGGGGCTTACAGTCAGCAAGAGGTGCAGATGTGTTACACACAGAGTAGAGATAATCTTGCATGGGCCTTTAAAAATTATATAACTTAATTTAAAAAATTTGACCCACATGATATACCCATCTATGTAAATTATTACGATGCCTTATAATAGCACACATTTAAAGTTTTTTAATTGAGTGATTTCAGAACTTATTTGAAAATAAGGTTTAAAATCAGTTCTTATTTAGACCTCACATTGTTTTAGATGGCCCCCAGTTTTCAATGGCCATAAAAACAGAGACAAGTGATTTAAGTCCATCCCCAGACCTCCCCATGGACATAGTTCTTGGTCCTGAGAGGGCAGGAATGCGTGTTTCTTCAGTAACATTCATGTGCACAGGAAATGACTATTGACATAATCTTTAAGCCTAATAGTTAAGATTATTCTTCAGTTTATAATTTAAAAGCTTCTGACAGCTAAATGCTATGGTATAATTTATAATGAAAGAGTTTGAGTGATTGACGTATATTTCACTGAGCTGGTTTCTCTTATGAGTTGAAACTAAGACTTGTGTAAACATGGGAAGGGAAGCCTTTCCCGGGTTTATGTAGTCGGGCAAGAATATTTAATGTCCCTCATTCCCAACTGTGCTGCAGTACCATCTGTGCTGTACTCAAAGTTTATAGGAAGCAAATCTATAGGATTTAAGGGGCATTTATTTTTTTCAGTAAAACAGTCATGTATAAGACCACGAGCTACCAGTATGTAACAAAATAAAAGTACATATTAATTTTCTTTGAGATATACAATTTTATACTATTCCCCTAGTGCTCCTTTCAAACATTTGGAATCTTAGCTTTTGTATATTTTTGGTTACAATAACAAGAAAAACAAAACTAAAAAATCAAAAGTGTGTACCATGGAGAAAGACAGCAATAGTACACTACTAGTGGTAAGTCATCTGGGAAACTGTAGATATCACATCATGCATTAATGATTAAAAAAAAAAAAGTTTGTCATCAGATTAAGACAGAATCTGCCAGTGCTGGAAGAGTTGAAGTTCATAGGTTTTCAAATAAATTACATGATTGATAAAATTTGCAATAAGCTATACAGAGTTGGGAAAGAGCATTTAGATTAAACCCCTCTCTCAAAATAAGGTATCTAATACATGAATTTGGATCAGAAGCAATCTGTTTGACTTATCATTTCTTCTCCCTGCCAGCTAAGAATACAATTTTATATAAAGCCAGGAAGCAATTTGTCTTAAAAGATGCCAAATACAATTCATGTGTTGATTTCTAAGGGAATTATGTTGGCCATGGTGGAGATGTTTTGTCTGTATTGGATTATTTCCTCAGAATGGCACTATTGACACACCGAGGACTAAAGAAGAAGATTAAATACTGCTGGAAAATATATATAGAGTTAACTCTATACCTCTCCCCCTCCCCCCTAAACAAACAAACAAACAAACCAAACCAAAAAAGAGATCTTACTAGAGCTTGAATTTCTCTTTGATAATAACTGGTTAGTTGCTTTTGTGAATATAAAATGAGGTTTTTTGAAAGAAGGATAAATTATTGAATAATTTAGCCTAAAAAGCAATTTCAACTAAAATACTGTGCATTTCAGTGAGGACAATCAGCATTTATTTATTTATTTCGTACAGCTTCTTCTAAGTTTAAATAAAATCTCCATGAATAGATAAGAAAATTACTGTTTAGGATATCTGTAACTCTGCAGATTGAAGTAGTTGGGTCAAAAAACCCTTATCAAAATGTAAAACCAGTATTTTTTTATCACCAAGTAACGTGTGAAACAGATATCCTCACCTTTGCTCTATCCCAAACACCCACCTCCACTGTGGTACTTTTACTTTCCACTTCATTTCTTTTTGTTATTAAGTTTGTTTTTTAAAACAGGTACGTATATACTTTTTTTTTCCATTTTTATTTATTTATTTCACATCTTTATTGGAGTATAAATGCTTCACAATGTTGTGTTAGTTTCTGCTGTATAACAAAGTGAATCAGTCATACGTACGCATATACCCCCATATCCCCTCCCTCTTGCGTCTCCCTCCCACCCTCCCTATCCCACCCCTCTAGGTGGTCACAAAGCACCGAGCTGATCTCCCTGTGCTATACTGCTGCTTCCCACTAGCCATCCATTTTACATTTGGTAGTGTGTATATGTCCATGCCGCTCTCTCACTTTGTCCCAGCTTCCCCGTCCCCTCCACCCGTGCCCTCAAGTCCGGTCTCTACATCTGTGTCTCTGTTCCTGCCCTGCCACTAGGTTCATCAGTACTGCTTTTTAAAATCCCATATATATGCATTAGCATACGGTATTTTTCTCTTTCTGACTTACTTCACTCTGTATGACAGATTCTAGGTCCATCCACCTCACTACAAATGACTCAATTTTGTTCCTTTTTATAATAAGTAATATTATAATAAGTAAGTAAGCTGAGTAATATTCCATTGTATATATGTGCCACATTTTCTTTATCCATTCATCTGTTGATGGACATTTAGGTCGCTTCCATGTCCTGGCTATTGTAAATAGTGCTGCAATGAACATTGTGGTACATGTATCTTTTTGAATTATGGTTTTCTCAGGGTATATGCCCAGTAGTGGGATTGCTGGGTCATATGGTAGTTCTATTTGGAGTTTGTTAATGTAGCTTTACTGATATATAACTGATAAAGAATAAACTGCACTACAAGTATTTTTACAACCAGGAAAAGAAACAATATTTTAAAGTCTGTTGGAACTGGTTCTGCTTCTAAAAAGGTACTTCCTTATCCCCCCAAATTATCACTATAGAGGAATTGTAAATTTTTTTTTGTGACTGTTACTGAGAGAGGTGAATGAACTGACAGAAATTTAAGTGAGAACTTCCCTTGCAGATTATGGGATAATACTGTGATCCAGATATACCCCCTCCCCACCCTATTATATATACTCCACTAAGGACAGCATGGTGAAGAAGCTAATACCAAGTAGGTATCTATCTTCTAGAAAGATTTTCAAGTGTACCTTCATTATTTGTTAAATGACGATAGAGACAGATGTAAATTTAGCAGACTAAATTACTTTTCAAATTAGTGCTTTATTTTATCTTATCCTTTATCTTGACCATGCACCATTAATTAAAACAGCATGCTCCATTGAAACTTCGGGTGAAAATACGCAATTTCACCTCAGATTTCCCAACCTACCAAAAGCTGTTAGCATATTTAGCAATTTAATAAAATGTTATGAAAACCTATGACAGAAATATAGTTCTTTGGCATTAAAACATTTGTAACTGGACAAGAAGAAATAAAAAGTAATATTGTTTAAGACAATGACTAACGATTTAACAGGAGGATTTAGAAAAGTCTGATAATTCAACAATAGTCATAATTTTTCCCCAGTTAAATGCTTTAACAACTATAACCAAATAGATTATTAGCGATAAAACCATTTTTTTCTGAAATTCTTGCTATCACATTTAGTGTTTACAGTTCAGTTCCAGGTAACTTTAAAGAAGTTCTGATTTCATACCTTAAGGTAAAAGATTATTCTTAGCACTTCTTATTCCAATAATTTATGATAGTGAATGGCTGAATCCATTTCATTTTACTTTTTATTCCTTTCAGTGGTATATGAGTGGGTAAATATACTCACAAATATTTAAATATACAAACATTTTTGCTACATATTAATATGTAGACAGCTTTCATTGTATGCCTTTTCTTTTAAAGACATGCTTTGGTCACATTACAAGGAGTATATTCACATTAAAATAATAAAAATTACAAACTAACTATAAGACATGAGTCAAAACATGATCATCCGCGAATCAACTGAATGATAGTTTTTGCCTTCAAATAGTCTTTTACTTCATTTCACTGCCAAAAGCTGGAGTTAAATGGAGGAGAAAATGAAATGGTGGTTCAACTGCTATCTTAATTCAACCAAGTCCATTCATACACATTTCTATTTAATAATCTTGGATGAAATCCAGCAACTTTAAAACTGGGGGTTATCGAGAAATGAATGAACTTTACACCTGGACAGTGGACTAGTAAAGAGTGAGGAGGAAAACAAGAAAGGGAGATAAAAGGGAATCTAAATCAGCAAAGACAGGACAAAAGAGACTGATGATTTTTTTTTTCCAGGTGTCGCTGTTGCACCCTGTTGTTCTGAGATTCAGTGTGTTCCCTGACAAATGTCTCCATTTCATATCTAGGACCCCCAAGCTTTTGGTGAAACTGAAAGCACTGGTTCAGTCAGGCAGAACAGCTGCTCCCTGGGCACTTCATGTGCAGGGCAGTGGGAGAGGCCCATAGCAGAGGGCTTTCCTTGCTTGTAGGTCCAAATCAGGGCATCCTGTATCACAGGATGGTCACTCTGTGTCCTCAGACCCCCTCAAGGTGCAGATCAGCACCAGAATTCCCAAATCAAACAGGATTTCTCCCATTTCATAAGGGCCAAGTAGGTAGATTGTGAACAGCAGCTGACAAGGGGAGAAGGGACCTGGCCAAAGCTGTGACTGTGAAGGTCACGGGGGTTTGCTGGAGGCCCCTGACAGGCCTGAATGTGCCACCCTCTCTACGGGGCTACAGCTGCACCTGTTCACCTAGTGCAGGACCTGAAAGAGAGTGGGGTGGATATGGAGTGACCAGGGGGGAGGGTGACAAACCCTGCTGCCCAGTGACACCCATCTGCTGTTCACACAGGGCTGCAGGGTTTCCCAATGCCTTCCACAATTTGGAAACATAATAAGATATTTAATAATCCTCTAGGAAGGTGGCCAAGCCTGTCCTAGGAAGCAAACCATTTCTAATACTCCAAACAAGTTTTCTAAGAGGGAAAAATAGTTGTAGAAGTTGCTGCATTGTCATATTATCTCAACAGTCTTTTCACACATATTCAGCTAAAACTGAATAAATGATCTCAGACCTTCCAAGTGGAACGGCTTCTTAGACCAATATTAAGCACAGACTGGTTTTCACAAAAATGAAAGACTGGTGTTTTACAAACCCAGCTTTTATTTTTTTTAAATCAGGAAGATATTAGCTTTTCGGTTTGTAATAGATATACTACAGAAAATGTGTGTATTCTTTGGATATATACACAATTCTTTGCTTTCCTATGTCTCTTTCTTTTTTTCCATTAGTTTCTCCTGCACTATATAGTAGTGACTCACACTGAATAGATAAGCTGTGTGTTTTACATTATTATTATTACATTATTTACCAGACTGATTATTTCATTCCACATTTATTTAGATTAGATAAATCTGAACATCCAACTATGGATTCACATGTAAACTTTCAGAAATGATGTTTGTTAGGTCTGATGTAATAAATATAGAGTTATTTCATATCATTTAAAAACAACGACATCACTTTCTACCAGCCCCCCTCAGGGGAGAGCCTAAGGCTGTGAGTCTGTTGGAATATTGTCATGATTTATTTTTTCTCCAGAGACAGAATGCTTCAGAAACTGACCAGTAGCACCAATGTACAATCTTGATCGCATGGGCCATTTCTGAAAAAGAATATTTAAACAAGAATCCAAAAGTTAGTATCTGTGACAGATATAGTGTGTAATAAATAATATTAAAAATTCCAAATACCTCAATGCAAATGCAATATCATGTAGCTAGTAACAATGGTAATTATGAAGTCTAAGTGATGACACGAGAAAATGTTAATAATAAAAGTAAATAATGCTAATAATAAAATTATTAATGCTAATAATAAAAGTCAAAACATACCCAGACTTTGATTATAATTATATGAAATAATACGTGTGCATGTGGACCAGAACTGCAAAAAATCATGACCAATGAATATATTTAAATGTAGGAAAATATATCTACCCACAATGTTTTAATGTTAAACTAAACCTAAAACAAAATTAAGCCTAAAACAAGATCCCTGACTTTAAAAATATTTTAAAAAGTTATATGTAGGACTTCCCTGGTGGCACAGTGGTTAAGAATCCACCTGCCAATGCAGGGGACACGGGTTCATCCCTGGCCATGAATATCCAACATGCCACAGAGCAACGAAGCCCGTGCGCCACAACTACTGAGTCTGCGCTCTAGAGCCCGCGAGCCACAGCTACTGAGCCCGTGTGCCACAACTACTGAAGCCTGTGCGCCTAGAGCCCGTGCTCCGCAACAAGAGAAGCCACCACAATGAGAAGCCCGCGCACCGCAACGAAGAGTAGCCCCCGCTTGCCTCAACTAGAGAAAGCCCGCGCGCAGCAACAAAGACCCAACGCAGCCAAAAATAAATAAAAATTTTTAAAAATACTAAAAAAAAAAAGTTATATGTGTTAAGTATTATGCATCTACATTTGTCAAAGGACTACAATGAAAAGTGACTAATTCAACTAAACATTTTATCTAGCTAAAAGCAATATCTTGAAGTTGCACATATTAGAATGTTTGGTGTTATATAGCTAGAACATCCAGATTAAATGTCTGCTTGTACTGGCATCACACAGCTCTAACCTTTCAGTAATCATCGCATTTGTATTCTGATTGTGTCTTTTCTAAATTTACCTTTAAAATGGACAGCCTCTCAAACAATACAATTAATTTCCAAACAGGCATGATGATGAAAAAATATACTACATAGGTAGTACTTTCAGGTTGGACTTTTTTTTTTAAGAGGGGAGGGTCATATAATTTTAGTTCTAAGGTCCTTGGAATACTAATCAGAGAAATAGTGGTTTTTTGTTGTTGTTTTTTTTAAATACAAAGGTAAGTCCTTAGACTAAAAGAGTGCAACTCTTAAAGGTCAGCAGTGGGGTCCCACACTCTCCAGAGAGTAAATGCTGCTGTGAGCAGCAGGCTATTTTCACCAGCAAACATTCATGGGCAGACTGCTGGTTACACAGCACCATGAAATGTTCTTAAATGCCTCGCAGATGATCCACAGTGCTCAAACAGAGGTACAATTATTAACAATCCAAAGTCCGTAAGAGCTCTGGGTTTTCAACACAAGTTGCATATTAGAATCACACGGGAACTTTAAAAACTACTGATGGCCAAGTCACACTCCAGGCCACTTAAATCAGAATGGACCTCTTTGGAGAAGTATAAGGTAGAGTCAGTTCTTATCTGGAATAATATAAGCCTTCCTTATACTTCCGAATACAGTTACTGTCACCTAAACTGGGATTCCAGATGTAAAATGTAGCCACAGGAATAATAAGTAGGCATGTGATTTTTATTTCTCCAGATGGGATAAGTGAATTTAAGAGTCCTAAATTCAGATTATTCTGCTGGGAATCTACACTTTAACACAGATTAAATATAACATCTGTGTTACTTGGAATTTAATTGGTCCATTCCTATATAATCTTCCTATAAACAAACTTGTATTTTATGTTTGATACAGTAATAAGACTGACACTGTGTTACTTATTTTTGCAAATCCATTTCAGGTTTTGTTTTTTTAAATCATAGATGTGAATTCTTGTACTTTCTGGGTATATCATGTTGGTCCTATTCTTGAGATCCCTGCTACCAGTTGGTAACATGAAGTGTTTTAGAAACTAGCCTGGGATTTTTTGATATGTTTGGATTTGGCATTGTTAGATCAGATTTAAGGCCTGCATTATACTGAAAAATCCAGTGTCATGGTATTATGGATTGAATGTTTGTGTTCCCCCAAATTCATTTGTTGACGCTCTAACGCCCAACGTGATGATATTTGGGGAGGTAATTTTGGTTAGATGAGGTCATGAGGGTGGGTCCCTCATGATAGGGTTAGTGGCCTTTTTAGAAGGGGGAGAGCTCCCCTTCTTTGAGAAAGAGTTAAGTCGGCCAGCTGCAAGACAGGAAGAGAGCTCTCACTAGGAAGTGAATTGGCCAGCACCTTGATCTTGGACTTTCCAGCCTCTAGAACTGTGAGAAAACAAATTTCTGTTGTTTAATCCACCTAGTCTATGGTATTTTGTTATTGCAGCCTGAGCTGACTAATATTCATATGTAGCAAATAGTGTAGGGCATAGGTCATCAATTTCAAGTGCTGAATTTTAGGCATATTATAAACCAGTGCTTTTCAGTCTTTTACACTCCTGCCACATTTTCATGAGCATAAAAATCTCATGTTCAAACCTCAAATGTAATGTGAGAATTCTACATTTGAAAATGTAGATAATAATAATTTGAGAATGTGAATTAAACACATCTAAGTATAAATAAAATAAAAATACTACTGAACGCTCCCTGTTAGTTCTCTGTGTTACCTGGGTTCCACTGTATTGAGAATCACTCTAAATCATGCAACCAAGAGTGGAGACAAATGAAGGCATCTGTTCTTTACAGCCTTGCTAGTATGTAAGTAATTTATGAAGCAAACCTAAAAATGTATATGTGGATTTTTGCCTGATTTTTCATGTACCTAATAAAACTTCCCTTTTAAATAACTTTGTGTCCCTGGATTTTCAAAAAGTCTTCAAATGGTTTTATTCAAATGAATTTAATATAGACACATAAATAGTTTTAAGAGTCAGAAATAAAAATATAAATACAATATTGGTTAGGTTGCATGTCAGCATCATGCCAAAAAACCCAGCTGACTGATTTACATTTCACTTCTCAATGGTCTGTTTTAGCATTGTGTAGATTAACACAATCCTGACCTCTACTTTACCTAATAAGTCATACTTAAAATTATGTAGTTTCATTAGCTTAGAACAATCTAGCAGACTCATACAATTAACCAGAACTGATTCTGAAACTGAAGACTAAAAATATATTCCTGGTTTTTGGAGTTAAATGACTCCAAAATAACAAAAGTTTGTATTTATTTTTTGAAATTATTGTTTATCTGTGTTATCAACAATGATTCTCCAGGGGTAATGCAATTAATAAAGCCATCTGTGCTTTTCTTCCAATGTAAGGGTCTGAAATATACCCCTGTTCCCTTGGAGAAGCACTGCCCTTTCAGACACTGGTGCTGATCAGAACTGCTCATATCCCAAAGGGATAAAAACTGCTGTTTTAGGCTATGCCCTGGGATTCCAGTCTCTTAAACCTTCCAATTTCATTTGAGGTACTCATAATGTAAATTCCCAATAATGCTAACAAGTGCTAAATCCCCAATACTGATAATAAGAACTGATGATTCAAAATTATGGCCTTGAAATACTTGTTAATGGATCTTTGATCAAAGTAAAGACCCCCTTATGTTGTAAGGCAGAAAAACAAAGTCATTTTGGAACACTCTTTAACTAAGTAAACCAAAAAGTACAAATAATCAGAATATCTTTATTTCTTTGGCATTAGATTAATCAATGATAGACTTAATATTTAAGCATTTTGGTAGTCTCTGTAAAATAATGTGTTACAGGCAGTTTCAATTATGTATGTAAAATCTCTTTCCTCTGCACCTCCACTGCATATGGTTATAGCCTCTCTTATGGCACATACAACATTCTCTCTTATAATACTGTTATTTATATTTCTGTCTTTGTCTCTATTATATGCTCATTTAGGGCAGGGATTGAGTCTTACCCTTAATTGTAGTCACTCTCCTAACAGTGCTTTGCACAAAGCAGGCACTCAGTAAATGATTTTAAAATAGACTAGTCACTTGTTCAACCATCATCAATTTCATCTTTAAGAGTTAATCTTTGGCTTTCTTTCATTATCCCTAGGATTGTCTTTTAAAATAAAAATAATTGATTCAGAGGACAAATGAGATTTAATTTTTCTTTAAAGAGTTATATGACTACAAAAACATTTGGTACGGGAGTCAGGGCAAAAAAAAACTCTTGTTAAGCTTATTGTTACATGAAAATTATGGTTTTAACATTACTCATTCAAAAAAGCACTGCAAGAAACTAAGGTGAAAAACAACTGGATTTCTCATCTGATTTCTCTCTCCCACAAAGAGGCATTTAACAGATGTCTTTTGTATTAAAGCCTACTTAATGTTAAAATAAACTTCCTTAGAGTATAATGTCAAGTCAAAAGAAATCTAATATTAATGATATATTTGAATAGCAATCTAATGTACCGAACATCAATCTAGTATTAATAGATTAGTAGCGTCTAATATCAATAGTAATACAAAACCCCTTAATTAATAATGAATAACTTTCCAGCTGAGGTTATACAACACATGAATGGAATGGAATAGTCTATCATAATTATGAATAAATGATATTTCAAATTTTTATACTTAATATTTGAACTAGTTTGAGTCTATCATCATGTTGGTTAAATGTGCAAAGTAAATTTTGTTAAACCTTACCACAGAATTTTAAGTTCAGTTAATATTAGAGGATGTACTTTACCCTCAATTCGATAATGATTATTCAATAATTTATTGAACATTGATATACTTAAGGCAAAATCCTAATTTTGTATTTGTTTGTGTGTGTGTGTGTGTGAGAGAGAGAGAGAGAGAGAGAGAGAAAATGCTTCAGAATGGTGGAATCAAAAATTTGAATATTTAGTTTTAGAAAACATAGGGAAGGTGATCCATTTTGAACAGAAAACCTGATCAATGTAAGATTTGAAAACAATCAAATCTAGGAGAAAAGGATGATGAGAGTTTAAATACTGCAATATAGGTAATGAATCATAATCATATATACCGTATTAAACAAAAACCCTGACCACTCTACCTATATGTAATGTAAAAAATACAAGAGGGAGTCTCTTGGATAATTTTGTACATTATGTAATTTGAATATTTAATCAGAACACAACATATATGCCAACTTATTATGAAAATGACATAAACTCATTATAGTTTTTCTAACATTCTTGGTGGTTGTCTAGTCCATGATCGTTAACCTTCATTAAAACGGACTGAAAATTTACTGTGTGGGGACGCAGAATGGTCTCCTTTTGTTCTTACCAGCTTTACAAAAAATTTTCAACATTGGTTTCCTAGGATTAGTTAGGGGCAGATACTTCCGTCACCCCGTTTAATTCCTGAAACTTTTCAAATATTTGATAAACACCACAATGGTAACAATGATGTAAATTAAAAACCCTCAAAGGCTCATAAATGTAACTCGGACACTAAAAATTATCAGGACGTGCAACAAGGCACCCCACCAGGCACCCGCAAGAAACTTCTCATCTAGGAAAGGAATCCTGTAGGTTGCATCCTATAAGGGGCGTGAGACTCCCCTACCCAAGCCAGCCCGGGTTTAAGCCCTTTACCTGCAAACCGTCAAGGAGTAGCCTTGTGCAGTGGGGACCTCGCCACGGGTGCCTTCGCGGGCCGAGGTCGCTCTCCTGATCTGTTCCCCGCCTCACCCTGAAGGAGGGGTGAGAGCTGGGCGGTATCTGCCCAGGCAGGGGCAGACCCCGCGGTCAAGGTGCCGTGCTCCCGGCCCCGGCTCCGCAGTGCGCCCTGCCCGCCTACCTTGACAGGGTGTAGGTAACCATCCCCGCGCAGGGCGCCCAGTCCGGGGTCCACCGGTGCGTCGGCGTCGTCCTGCAGGCTGCGAGTGAGGTGCGCGATGTAGGTGGTGGCCAGTAGCAGCACGTCCAGCTTGGACAGCTTGGTGTCCGGCGGCACCGACGGCAGCGTGCGCTGCAGCTCCAGGAAGGCGTGCCGCAGAGTCTGCACGCGGCTGCGCTCCCGCGCCGCGTTCGCTGCCGCCGGCCTCCCGCCCCCCGAGCGCGCGCCACCGCCTGGGCCCGCCGGCCCCGGTCCGGTCCGTCCCTGGCTCGAGTCTCGGGTGGCGGCTACCGGTGGCGCGGGCTCGTTGCTGGCGATCAGGTGGCTGCCTGCGGGGCCGCCGCTGTCCATAGCGGCTTCCCGCGCCGCGCGCCCTGCAAAGGACGGAAGGCGCGGTGAGGCCGGGGCGCCGGTCGAGTTTAACCCGGGGAGGCGCAGCCCTCCCGCTCCCCCTGCGCGCCGGGCCCGGCCGTCCGACATGGCTCCAGGCGATCTCAGAGGTGAGCACCTTTTGACTGGGGCGCTTTTGCCTCCCGGCGTCTGGGGAGAGTGGTGGGGCCCGAGTGTTCCTGGGCTGCTTGGAAGGCTGAGGAGGACCGCGGTGCCGGCTTTACTTTCCGCCGACAAATTAATCGGAAGGGCTACGCTACCGGGGAAAAAGATTTCGGAACCACAGCTCCAGTTCGGAACTTGTTCGCGCTTCTGGAACGCTATACCGCTCGTCCAGCAGGAAAGATGAAGCTGGTCAACTCGTGGAGCGCGGCGGGAAGCCCTGCCTCGTCAGGGCCAGCCGTGCCCACGCCGGCCGCCCTCGCACCATTCGCTCCCGAGGCCCGGGGATCTCAGGGGCGACGGCAGGAGCTCAGGGCAGTTTCCGCCGGAGAAGCGGGGGACCGGTGGCCTCTCCCGGGACTAAGGCACCCCCTACCCCTCCAAGCCCGGGAGCAGCGCGGCGGGGGTCGGACAGGGGCCCTCACCTTTCCTGGAGCGGCCGTACGAGGTTCGGCTCCGCTGCGAGAGCAGGCGAGGAGCGTCGAGCTGGGTCTGCGTGGCCAGGACCGCGCCGGTCACTCCATCCTCGTCCAGCCGAAGGCTACGGCTGCTTCCAGCCCGGGCCGGACGCGTCTTTTATGCGGGCTCCTGCGAGGCGAGGCGTGCGTGCTGGCCAAGCTCGGCGTGGGATGACCGCAGAAGGACCCGCTGACGTCCGCAGGAACCTGAGGTGCCGTGCAGGGGACTCGGTCCTCTCCGAGCAGCCCGTCCGCCTCGGGAGAGTCATTAATGCAACTGTCCGGCGGGGCGGGGCCGGGCCAGAGGGGGCGGGGCGTCTTCCTGGCCCCGCCCCTCCGCGTCCAGGTTCTCCCCGGGGCGGGACTCCGAGAGCCGCACGTCTAGCCCCCGCGGGGTTGGCGGCCGGCTGGGCCAGAGCCGCGGTCTGGGCTGTAGGACCCCAGCGCGGCCTCGCGAGTTAGCTCGCCTCGCCGCCGCCCTTCCGCCTCGGGCCCAGTCTGAGCCCCGGCAGCTTCCAGGCCGGCGCCGAGCCGAGGCGGGAACGCGGGCGTTTTGTTGAGCGTGACGTAACTTTCTGTGAGGAACTGTGGAGTGTGCCGCCTCGAGGCGCTCACCTTTCACTCTACCACAAGGTAAATGTCTCCCGCTGCCCTAACTGCTTAAAGCGTAGTCCCTCCACCCTCGGGATTCCGTGACCCGTTTACTGAGCCGCCCAGAGATAAACTGCACTTAGCTCGAGCGCGCCCACTGTCTGTGGTACCTTAGGAAGTTCCCCCAGTCGCGGTCGCTTCTCCCCAAGGTGCCGGCGCCCAGGGGCCCCCGCTTTGTTTCGCTATTTGGACGGATTTGGAGTTTCCCTGCGGGGAACTCGCCTAAAGTGTTTAGCTCTCGTGGGCCCCCCGCCCGGGGAGCGGGGTCGGCGGCCGTGCGGGGAGGGGCTCTCTCCGGCCTCCTTGAGAAAAGGGGGCGCTCCCCCGCGAGGCCCGTTCCCAGCCGCCCAGGAAGCCTGGGCCCTGGACGCCCCCCGACCCTCTGTGGCTTCCGCCCGTTTGGCCCCATCGCTTTCAGGGGTGAAGTCTGGGCAGACGGCCGGTATTTCCCAGCGACGTGATTAGTCCATCCTTGAAAACAGTGCCTGCGAGGGGGAGAGCAGGACGTTAAAACACCTTCTTTGCGGTCAAGACGGAATATCGAATTTAAAATAGCATTAATGAAACCGCTCTGGTATACGTGACATAATTTCATCCTTTACCATAGATTTTAAAATTGGAGCTACCGACTGGTGCATAGTAATGGTGGCACTTACTGTATTTGAGTGTAGAATTCCACACACTTTAAGTATACTAGTGAATCAAAAGAATCCTCAGGTTTTCATCTCAATTCCCATTCAGTAACTGTAGTTCGATTTACACTTTAGAAAGAAGCACACCAAAATACCATTGGTTCAAAAAAAGGTTACTTTCTTTTGGTGAATGAGAAAGCACACCTTTATTTCCCCTGTAAATTGTATGTAATGAGGAATAAAGCAGTTGGAAAGCACTGTTTCGGATTCTAAAAAGAAGCAAATCAAACAAGAACTCAAAGGTCCTTCTTATATAATGAGATGCCGTAAAGCTACAAACCACAAAGGATGATGTTGCCTAGTAATACTACAAAGGTAAAGAGTCACACGTTTCAGATCGCTTAAGGCTGAATTTACTGGTTTTTTACAAACACATTTTCTTTTACTTTTGAATTATGAAGAAGGTGAGGTTCACGTACATCATTTTTTGTCAGCAAGCTTTCAGATTTCTTCAAAGAGAGATTCCTGTATTGACAGAGGAAGAAAAAAAAACAGCGTTTAAATTATTTCAGAAATGAAAGTTATCCACAACAGGTAGCAAACATATATAATCTAGGACACAATAACAATAGTGAAGGCTAATGATTAGTTACTAAACTGTGTGCATCTTCTCAGGCTTGAAAGGAAGCAGAAACAAAGATTTTTTCCCCCTGAGGAAGGGAAGAGTGTGGAAAATCTATGAGTTGGGAGAGATGTGGAAATAAGAATATTGGAGGGAAGGTGGGCCAGGACTAGGGTAGGCAAATTAGGTGCTTAGGGCTCCTTATGTTTTGCACCCTGGCACCTCACACACCTCACCCTAGCCTAGCCTGCTGGAGTCTCCTGCTGCTTTAGGAGGTGGGGTGGAGGTGCAGGCACAGCAGAGGCACTTCACTGCTAATGATGCCTGGCTAGTTGCCTGCTGAGTTGCCCAACAGTCAAGTTCCGAAGAAAGGACTGATGTAACAAGACCAGCCACTGCAGGCCACCCCCCTTGTCCTATCTGCTGCCACTCTAAGCAGCCTCTCTGAATCCTCTGATGACTCTAGAGTAGTCCTGATTCCTGCAAGAAACCAGTATTTGCAATTAAATTCAAAATGGAAGATGAAAATCTTCAAATTTTTAGTAACAGGTACCTTATTTAGCACTTCTTAAGTGCTAAGTGCTTTACAAAAAGCACTTTATTTTCTCATTTTGTCTTTACAAAAACCCTTTGAGGACTTTACATTTACAGTTGAGAAAAATAAAGCTCAGAGGGTTGAAGTAACTTGTCCAAGGCCACATAGCCAGTAAGTGGCAGAGACAGGAGTCAAGCCAGGCAGATTGACCCTAACACTTGTGCTTTTTACCATACTATTCTATTTACTATTTGTAGGGTTCTTCATTATTTGCAAAACATTTTTTGTATCTGTTATCTCAATAAAGGGCATACTTTAACTTGACTCCCTATGGACAATCCGAATACTATTTTTATAGTATGTCTTTCTTTGGAGTTCTTGTCTAATCTGATTTTAGAGTGCTGTAGATTTTATTTCACTGAGCGTGATGTAGGTCTTAAAATCATACTTATCTTTTTTCTAAATGTGTCAAATAGTTTGTCATCTTTATATTGTAAAATAATCACACATACCAGTGAAGAAAATATATTGTTTTGTTATATATCTATATCAATGGGTTTTATAGAGTTGGTGCTTTTTTTCACCTTTCAACTACTTCCCTCATTGTTTAATTAAGGTATAATTTACAGACTTAAATTCACTCTTTTGAGGGTATAGTTCAGCAGTTTTGATAAACATTAACAGTCATGTAACTACTACCACAATAAAGATATGCAACATTTCATCACCCCCCCAAAATTCCCTTGTGTTGACCCTTTGTAGTCAACCCCAGGTCCTCAGCAACTACTGATATTTTCTCTCTATAGTTTTGCCTTTGCCAGAATGTCATGGAATCATACAGTGTGTAGCCTTTTAAGTCTGTCTTCTTTATTTTATTATATCTTATTTTATTTTTTTTAACATCTTTATTGGAGTATAATTGCTGTATAATTGCTGTATAATTGCTTTATTGGAGTATAATTGGAGTATACTGTTGTGTTAGCTGCTCCTGTATAAAAAAGTGAATCAGCTATACGTATACATATATCCCCATATCCCCTCCCTCTGCGTCTCCCTCCCACCCTCCCTATCCCACCCCTCTAGGTGGTCACAAAGCACCGAGCTGATCTCCCTGAAGTCTGGCTTCTTTTGCTTAGCATAATGCTTTTGAGGTCTATCCATGTTGTGTCATGTATTGCTAGTTCATTCCTTTTTAATGCTGAGTAGTATTCCATTGGATGGATGTACCACAGTTTGTTTATCCATTCCCTAGTTGAGAGACCTTTGGGTCGTTTCCAATTTTTGGTGATTTTGAGTAAGGCACTGAAAACATTAGGGCTCAGATTTTTGTGTGAGTATAGGTTTTCATTCCACCTGGGGAAATACCTAGGAGTGGGACTTCTGAATGTGGTGTGTGTTTAACTTTGTAAGAATATGTCAAACTACTTTCCAAATTGGCTGAAGTATTTTTTGCATTCCCACCAGTAGTGTGTGAGAGTTCCAGTTGCTCCATGTCCTTGCTAGCATTACTTGATTTTTTTTCTTCTTATCCACTTTAATGGACATTTTTAAAGAAAAAAACTTGATCCAATATTTAAAACATTTTAAAAATCAGATGATTTCACAATCTAGATATCTTGCTTGCTAGCTAGTCTCATTTCTCATGTTCAACATGTCTGCCTGGCTATACTGTTTGGAGCCAAGTAGCTGCAGGCTGCAGTTGCCTTTAGTTGGACATGTGCTCTCCAGTTTACCTTAGTCACATTCTCACCTGCTTCCCTTACTTACTTTATCTGCCTGTACTTGAGGGTGTTTTTGAGACCCCCTTGCAGTGTAGTTAAGAGCTTGGCTTTTGCAGTCAATGACCTGGATACAAGTCCCAGCTCTGCCTCATGGCAATCCTGTGACTTTGGGCCCCTCTGACTGGGCTTCTGCAACACTCATTTTCCCCATGTATAAAATGGGACTGATAGTATTCTTATCTCAAAGGGTCCTACTGTGTTTTTATTTAAATTAATTAATTAATTTATTTATTTTTGGTTGTATTGGGTCTTCGTTTCTGTGTGAGGGCTTTCTCTAGTTGCAGCAAGCGGGGGCCGCTCTTCATCACGGTGCGCGGGCCTCTCACTATCGTGGCCTCTCTTGTTGAGGAGCACAGGCTCCAGACACGCAGGCTCAGTAGTCGTGGCTCACGGGCCTAGTTGCTCTGCGGCATGTGGGATCTTCCCAGACCAGGGCTCGAACCTGTGTCCCCTGCATTAGCAGGCAGATTCTCAACCACTGCGCCACCAGGGAAGCCCCCCTACTGTGTTTTATAATTTGTTTGGGTAATGAAGACTAAGCTTTCAAAGTATACATTTTAAAATGGAAAATAACTAATACAATTTTTATAACTTAGATCTTACATAACTCTTGTTCACAGAGAAAGCCATTGACAGAGTTGAGACTAGAAGTCACAAAAGCGAGCTTACACTGTTCTAAAGAAACACTTTGTTGCTCACCACTATTGCTTTTTTTTGAAGGAGGTGGGGATTGTCCTAATTTCAAAGGGTTCTTTGAGAACTGCAAACCAGAATCTTAATGTTATATCTACGTTACTGATACATAAATTTATTTTGCATATAAAAGTTAATTAGAGGTTAGGTTGAACACAGCAAAATTAAAGACATTTAGAGCTTTGCAGATGAGTTTATATAAGATCATTCCAGAGTTTCATGACTAAAAAAGTCTTATCTAAGTTTTAAAAAATTCTTCTTGAAGCACATAGGAGATCTGTTGTTACAACTGTTCAAACATAACCTTAACAGTGGTAAAAACAAATTATATGTACTGTTTTTAAAGGTCACTTTTAAACTCAAAGAAACCTAATGCTTCCATATTCTAACTAAAGATAGTAGGTATTTTATAAATAGTTAAATAACTATTAGTGAATAGTGAACATTTCCTATGAATTTTGGGTCCCAGGGATTCACATTCCTTAAAGGTATCTGAAGCTAAGGGCATTCTAACCCATCTAGAAAGTTATTATTTTTACATTAAGAAAAGAGATGAATTGACTCTATTGACATCGCTTAGGCTTGAAAGATAGTTAATCAAGTAACAGTTTGCTCTCTTCGTTGTACAGTGCTGTATTCTCGGTGGATCTTACTTACAATATATAACTGCATTTAATGTCTATTTTTAAATTACTAAGGCTCAAGTACCTCCTAGCATGTTTGAAAAGAGAGGAAACATCTGTCAGAAGTATTTACTGTGACAAACATAGAAAGAAGCAATATGTGCACATTTTTTGTTTAATACATATGTTATTTTTAATTGAACAGTGAAGGCATTTGTTCAGAATCAGCCTTTAAATAAAAAATAGTGTTGAACTAATCTTTAATTAAAGTGTACATTGATAGTATCAAGTTCAGTTTGAGGGTCAAAAGCAACGTCAATGAGTCTGACTTTTTCCTCCCTGTAGGGAAAGCAGGCTTGTGTAAATATACATGAGCACAGACTGCATGCATTTATAAAGGAGGTGGAAAACATTCCCCTGTCATTGGACAGATTTTGCTTCACTGTGTTCCACATAGGATACAGGCACAGCTTTCAGTGTGTATACCGTAACGGAGTGTGGGGCACATACTTTTAGCGTCTTGGAAGAAGCCTCTAAGCTCCTTTCCACCTCTGAACAGGCTCCCCACCTCGAGTCTTAAATATAGACTGTAGGGGACTCTTCTGCTGATGCCAGCTCATTATCCTCCTTCAAGTAATTAAAGGAAGGAATTGGTTTAATCAGCTTTTTTAGAAACTAAAAATCTGTTCTTTACATTTGGGCTGCATATTTTGTTTTTAATACTTTACTAACCTTCTGATTTTATCCTCATTGTCTCTTAGCCTTACACTAAATTAGTAAAATGTTAGCAATAGGCATAGCCTAATCATCTATTATCATGAGCTTAATGAAATTCCGTAATATATTTGGTCATCTTTTATTAAAGGGAGGTAGAACTGATATTCCCATTTAATAAGACTTAGATCATTTGTGATACCAAAACAATATTTTGGCATGTCCTCAATGAAAATGTTACATGAGGAAATAAAAAATATTTAAAAGAAAATGTTTATGTAATACTTTTTCACGTTATAAAACTTAGGAATCAGGATTGAACATAATAAACTTCACTGATAGTGGCAGAAGCAGGGCATTCTTTATTCTCACAGGAACCCCTCTATTCTGCTGGTTTCTTTAGGTAGCCTATCTTAGCAGTACTTAGCAGTTAAAAATGCATTTAGCTCTGTGTTTAGTGTTCCTAGTTAGGAAAATGAGAATATAGTGATTTGTCAGTGCAGTCCTAGTGACTAGAGTTTTGCTTGGGGCTATAGAATATGTGGTATGTGCCATAGCTCGCAACTGATCTAACAGTGTGTGTGGCAATGTACAGATTTACCAATATTGTTTTCTGAGGCTATGTTCATTTTTATTGTTTTCTTTTCCACCTTGATGATATACTAGCAAGACCTTTCAAAATGCTTGGCAAAGAAACAAAACTCAAGAACACTTGTGGAATTGACGTGAGTTATGTAAATCTTTAAGAAACTGTTGGGGTGCTATGAACAAACTGGCTGTGGTTTTGATGGCAGTGATAATGGACATAATCAGTAAGGCAAATTCTCACACAGCTTCTGTTTTTTATGTGTGTGAATGGAGAGGAGGCAAGACCAAAACTAGGACTCCTTATATATCCTATCGCCTCTCCCCAGATAAAGCGTTTTCCAGACTCATAGGACTCTCTCTCCCTTAAGCCTCTCCTGGCAAGCCTAAGCCACTCTTCAGGGAATGGGGGTAGGATAGTGCAGCACTGTTGTTCATGGGTCTTCTTCAGGAGGGCTCCATTAAGGAATGCTAAATCACCATCCCTTGACTGGACCCTGCAAAGAGGGTCTCGTGACAAACGCACGTGACCTTCATCAGGCAGTTCTGGAAAAAGGAAATCTACTCCAAAGTACATCCACTGGCTCTGATTACTTTCTCAATGAAATACGCTATTGCCCTTTATTATATTGTAGTGACTACTATGGTATGATTGGAAAGATCAATAGAGCAATCATTGTATTGATTATAAATGAAGAAAAGTTGAATGGATAATTTGTAGGATGTATGAGGATCTGGTTTATAACGCCCATAGCATTTATCACAATATATAGTAGTGGTATCACATTTGACTCTCACACTAACTTGTTGCAAGATCTTTGAGATCAGGACTATCTCATTTGAGTTTTTATTATATTGAGTATTGTCTGGCATACAGCAGGTGGCTGTTAGTTTTATGAATAAAGGAAGTTATTTTCTGGTATGATTTATCTTTACAACAGAGCAATAACATCTTTTTTAAAGCTGAAAAAAAGCAATTTTCTTCTCATTAGGAGACTCAGAGCTGATTCATAATGAGCTAAATCGTGTATACTCAAGGTTTAGAATAGTGATTCTTAAACTGTTTCTTGGATCATAAATCTCTTTGAGAATCTAATGAAACTTCTAATGTATCCTTCAGGGACACCAGATTAAGAACCTTTGGTTTGGAGAAGTGGTGAAAGTAGCCTATCTCTGTTGTGCTCTGGCTTCTCCTCCTTTCTGCCACCAGATGCCCTGCTGTAGCCATCTACTCACTAATGGACCACCCATTATCATCTGGGCCTCGGGCTCCTTTGATATGATCCCTGCTCATTCAGACATCTTTACATGCTGCTTCTGGGACTTTCCTGAGTCACCTGCCCTACCTCAGTAGGTGTATCTAGTCTGTGACTCCCAGCTCTTCCTGAATCAACCCTTCCACTGCAACTTTATGACTGTTTGGGCCGATGAACGATAAACTCTTTTTGTGTGTGTGTGTGTGCTTGGTCAAGAAGAATTGAGAACAGAGAACGAGGAGACAGACGGAGGGCCTCTATTCCTCTGTGCTGTTGACAGTGAGGGTGTCCCATCCTCCCCCCAAAAGATAAATCACACACAAAAATATTTGAAAGAACCTACCCCATGTCTTCAATAATTTTAGGGTTATCTTCTTGGGAGCTTTCTGGAGATGCATTTCCATTTGCAAGGTATCTTTGTGTATCAGAGAAAAAAACTAATTTTGGCTTACCCACCTGTGGGTAATAAACAGGAACTATGTGATGCATTGTTTCAAAGTTACCTGTAGCATACAAAGAATTAAAAGCATTCTGCTTTGAAACTAATAACTAAATTGCAAACATGGCATAGAAAAGCATTAGGCTATCTAAAATTATGTTTTATGAAATGGAATTAGATCAGGTTATATAGATCCACAAACAAAACCAATAAAAAATTAATATCCAAGATAAAAATATCACAGACTTTCATACATGAGAACCTACACAGGAAAGTTTATGGTCAACTCTCATAGACAAAATGGGTATACCAACATTAATATAAATATTAACTGCCCTTGCATTTTGCTGTTATGAGTTTATTTTTTCAGTGTGTTTAACCTCTAGGGAGTAGATTAGTCAATTATAGTTTTTGTAATATGTTCATACCTTTATTTCCACACTTAACATTCCACATCATTTCCCTGTTTAAAGATCCTCCTTCCTTTCCAGCAATGATTTCCTTTTAAGTGGAGACTGCCTTATTCGCCTCTAATTCCCAGGGCCTAGCATAGTCTTGGGCACATCGAAGATGCTCAACAAATGTTTATTAAATGACTAAATGAATATTTCCATCAAAGCACTACAAAAGTAAATGCTGAATAAAACAAAACGAGTTCAACCAAAAAAAAAAAATGCTGAAGGGCATTCAGATATTTTGAATTTTGTTAAAGTGTTTTGACTTTGCTTCTAATTTTGAGCTATATAGTTGTGTGACTATATTTAAGACAAGATTTTTTTATTGTAACATCCTTGAAGTCTGAGGTAATTTTACCATATAGAGCTCCAAATTTATAAGCTACCAAAAATATGTAGTCAGGAAATACAAAAATGACTATCTTCCTAAGAATTCCTGTTCACTTATAATGTATTTGGTTGTACTGAGGTATCTTTAAATGGTTCATCTTAGCTCTTCTAAAGACCTGAAGGTATATTGTAGATTTAAAAAAATATACAATATATCTTCTAGACTTTAATTCATTCTTTCCATTTCTCCTGAGTGGCAATGACAGACACTTTACATAAAGACTATAGTGTAAGCTATTGGCCACATACCTAAGAACAGAGTTATTGTGTGTTACATACGTGTATCCAGGGATATCACAGGTTGTAAACCTGGGAAGCTCAGAACTGTACCATTTGTTTGGATGGGGTTGGCAAATGTGTGTAGGTGGTGAAGAAGAAGGACATCTATAGATGGCCAAGAGAGAATAACTGAGTACTCCTGAGGAAAACTCACATAATTTCTATTACCGCTAGTCAGCTTTCAATTTCAATTTAATTTTAATTTAATTGACCTTACAGTCTATTTTTCAATATAGTAAATCATATAAGCTATTTGAATACTTTTAAAATTTCAAAGTTCTTTCATAATATAGTCTCATTTTTCTCCCTAGTTCCTTTTTGTTTATAAAAATTATATGTTTACATATCACATATTTACACATTTGCAGATTTTTCTAAATTCCCACCAAACTGAAGTGAATTTCTAAGTAGAGCAGACATTATTGTCCTTGTGTCCAAGCATGATTCAGCCAATCATCAGTAGAGTGGTCACTAGAAGCCAAATCTGTTTGATGCAGTCAGGTAACTGATTAATCACTGTCTCCCTGCTATCTTTGTGACCTTAGACAAGTTATTTCATCTTTCTAAAAGTCAGCTTTCTCAGCTGCAAAATGGATATAATAATTATCTTTCCCACAAGTTAAAATGATTAAAGCAATAGTGTGTATAAATATCTGAAATGTTTGGCACAATAAATATTAGCTCTCTTTTCTTCCCTTGCCCCCTCTTCTTGGCTTCCTAGACTGGAGTGCTTTCCATTTTAAATTATTAATGATTATCATGATAGCAACTACAACAAGGTATGAAATGATGCTTCTGTACTATATAACATTCTGTATGGCTTTTAAAAAAAATTGTGGTAGGAACACTTAACATGAAATCTATCCTGTTTATTTTTTAAGTGTACAATAAATACATTATTGTTGACTCTAGGTACAACTTTGTACAGCAGACCTCTAGAGTTTATTCATCTTGCTTGACTGAAACTTTATGCCTGTTGATTAGTAACTCCCCGTTTCTCCCACCGCCCCCAGCCCTGGGCAGCCACCATTCCACTCTTTGATTCTATGAATTAGACTATTTTAGATACCTCATATATGTGGAATTATGCAATATTTGTCTTTCTGTGACTGGCTTATTTCATTCAGCATAATGTCCTCAAGGTTCATCCACATTGTTTCATATTACAGAATTTCCCTTTTTTTAAGGCTGAATAGTATTCCATTGTTTGTATATACCTTATTTTCTTTATCCATTCATCTGTCAGTGGACATTTAGGTTTCTGCATCTTGGCTATTGTGAATAGTACTGCAGTGAACATAGGAGGGTTAACATGTCTTCAAGATCCTGATTTCAGTTCTTTTGGATAAATACTCAGAAGTGGGATTGCTGGATCATACGGTTATTCTATTTTAAAATATTGAGGCACTGCCATACTGTTTTTCACATTGGTTGCACCATTTTGCATTCCCACCGACAGTGTGCAAGGGTTCCAATTTTATCCATGTCCTCACCAACATTTTTTTTTTTTTGTCATTTGATAATAGCCATCCTGACAGGTATAAGGAAGTATCTCATTGTGTTGTTTTTTTTTTCTTTTAAATATTTATTTATTTATTTGGCTGTGCTGCGTCTTAGTTGCGGCATGCAGGATTTTTAGTTGCGGCATGCAGGATGTTTTTTTTAGTTGCAGCATGTGAACTCTTAGTTGCGGCACGTGGGATCTAGTTCCCTGACCAGTGATTGAACCCACACCCTCTGCATTGGGAGTACAGGAATCTTAGCCACTGGACCACCAGGGAAGTCCCATCATTGTGGTTTTGATTTGCCTTTCCCTGTTGATTAATGACATTCAGCATTTAAAAAATATACTTGTTGGCCATTTGTAGGTCTTCTTTGGAGATATGTCTATTGGAAGTGCTGTTGGGAAAATGGCGCCAATTAACTTGCTTGACAAAGTGTTGCCACAAACCTTCAATTTGTATAAAATGCATTATCTGTGAAGCGCAATAAAGTAAAGCACAATAAAACAAGGTGTGCCTGAAATTACTTTATTTATTTATTTATTGAAATATAGTCGATGTACAATATCTTGCTAGCTTCAGGAGTACCACATAGTGATTTGACATTTGTATCATTGTGAAATGATGACCACCATAAGCCTAGTAACCATATGTCCTCATACAAAGTTATTGTAATATTGTTGACCGTATTCTTTGTGTTGTATATTACGTCCCTGTGGCTTATTCATTTTATAACTGGAGGTTTACCTCTTAATCCCCTTCACCTGTTTCACCCTGCTTCCCCGGCAACCACTGCTTCTCTGTTTCTATGAGTCTGTTTTTGTTTTGTTTTCTTTGTTTTGTTTTTTAGATTCCACATATAAGTGAGATCATTCAGTGTTGGTCTTTCTCTTTCTGACTTATTTTACTTAGCATAATACCCTCTATATCCATCCATATCGTCACAAATGGTAAGATTTTATTTTTATTTTTAATGGCTGAGTAATATTCCATTGTATATTTCACGAATCTTCTTTATCCGTTCCTCTATTGATGGATACTTAGGTTGCTTCCATATCTTGGTTATTGTAAATAATGCTGCAGTGGACATTGTTGTGTGTATATCTTTTTGAATTAATGTTTTTGTTTCCTTTGGGTAGATACCCAGAAGTGAAATTGCTAGATCATATGACAATTCTATTTTTAATTTTTTGAGGAACTTCCATACTGTTTACCATGATGGCTGCACCAATTTACAATCTCACCGACAGTGCACCAGGGTTCCCTTTTCTCCACATCCTTGCCAACACTTGTTATTTGTTGTCTTTTTGATAATTGCAATTCTGACAGGTGTAAGGTGGTATCTCATTGTGGTTTTGATTTGCATTTCCCTGATGATTAGTGATGTTGAGCATCTTTTCATGTGTCTCTTGACCATCTGTATGTCTTCTTTGGAAAAATGTCTATTCAGGTCCTCTGCCCATTTTTTAATTGGGTTATTTGTTTTTCTGATACTGAGCTGTATGAGTTCTTTGTGTATTTTGGATATTAACCCCTTATCAGTCCTATCATTTGCAATTTTCTTCTCCCATTCAGTAGGCTGTCTTTTCACTATGTTGGTAGTCTCCTTCTCTATGCAAAAGCTTTTGAGTTTGATGTAATCCCATTTGTTTGTTTTTGCTTTTGTTTCCCTTGCCTGAGGAGACAGATCCAAAAAAATATTGCTAAGACCAATGTCAAAGAACTCACTGCCTATGTTTTCTTCTAGGAGTTTTATGGTTTCAGCTCTTACATTTAAGCCTTTAATCCATTTTGAGTTTATTTTTGTACAAGGTGTGAGAAACTGGTCCAGTTTGAATCTTTTGCATGTAGTTGTCTAGTTTTCCTCACACCATTTAATGAAGAGGTTGTCTTTTCCCCATTGCATATTCTTGCCTCCTTTGTTGTAGATTAATTGGCCATATAGGCGTGGGTTTATTTCTGGTCTCTCTATTCCATTGATCTGTCTATTTTTGTGCCAGTACCATACTGTTTTGATTACTGTAGCTTTGTAGTATACAGTAGTATACCCTTGAATGACACAGGTTTGAACTCCTCAAGTCCACTTTTATGTGGATTTTTTGCTATAGTATATACTACAGTATTACACGATCTGAGGTTGGTTGAATCCTTGGATGCAGAATGAAGGATATGGAGGGCTGACTGTAAAGTTACATGCGGATTTTTGACTTTGGGGAGGGTCGGCACCCCTAACCTCCTCACTGTTCAAGGGTCAACTGTAGTTTGAAATCAGGGAGTGTGATCCCTATGGCTTTGTTCTTCTTTCTCAACATTGCTTTGGTGGTACTTTGGCATCTTTGGGGTAGTACTGAAAATATGCAAGTCCTTACCCTGAGTCTAGTTTTGCCCTTCACAGCCAATCAGGTATAAGCAGAGGAGGAGAAATGCCTCCTGTCCATTTTATAGGTTTTAGATCTTGAGAAGTTCATATTGCCAACACAGTATCATCACTCATGTGAATACTGTCAGCTTAAAAAGTCCCATTCTTTGAAATAATGTTAACAGTTCATATTCAGGGGATACAATATGGTAAAATCATCAGAGCTTTCCATCTCTGCTTCTCTTCACCTCAACCTCCTTGTCCTAGAGTGACAGAGCTCCTAGGATATGCTATCTATGCATAAAGCCTCACTACACTGTTTTGGTTTCCGTTTCCCTATTCCCCTGGTCTCACCTCTTTCTGTGTCTCCATCCCCTGTTAGCTGTGGAACTAGAAGACCATTAGCATTGAAACACTGTCACGGAACAGAGCAAGGGACTCATTTCAGCATTGTGGACTATAGAATCTGTGAAGAGTGAATTCTAGGATACTTCCCAGTATAATAAAGATGATTATTACACATCATACTTAGCTACATTTAATTTCATTAGTTAGGCAGTGGAGGTTGGCGTGTCCTTGTAACACAACCTTAGGCATATTATAATCAAAATATTCAAATGTTGGGGTGTGTACTTAAGAAAGAGGACAGGCCACAGAGTATAGGGAACATATGTGGTTGTGATACATTTTTATTTTTTATCCTGATGAAAAATGTGATTTTTGCACTGTTGCTAAACAAATATACTTGTGAATTGTTTCACAGTTACATAGCTGATTGTTGTTTCATCATTTACATAACTAGTGTCATGCACTTTTGCCAGATATAAAATTATACACTTTTCCCCACCCTCATGGCTCTCTGTTTATATAGCTGACATAGTTATACTCAATATGAACTAAACATAGCTTTTTTCATATATGGTAACTACCATTTTCATATATAAACATTATAGGAAAAATTTCCTAGGAATTGTAAACAAGTAAAAAAAAAAAGCCCATAAAAAATCTAAACAACCCCCCCCCCCTTTTTTTTTGTTTATATATTTATATTTTATTTATTGAATCAGTGATAAATAGTAACAGCTACAATTGTGATCTAAAAATCAAACAAACTAGAATTAACATTGGGTACATTTCGCCATATTTGTTCCATTTGCTTTACCTGAAATAGAAATAGTTTATATAAAAATTTATCTACTTTTAAATAAACACACTCTTTCTTTTTCTTATTTTTTCAGTGCTAGTTCATAACAACATTGTTTTTAAGACTTTTTGATATTGCAAAGCTTAAGTTTTAATTTTGTAACAAGGATTCTAATATTAATGTGAACACAAAATCTTAAAACACAATTTCAGAATTCAAAAGTTACAAATATTCTCCATTCCATTCTATAGTTATGTTCCCTGGAGCATTTATACACACATGCATGTACCCACAAACCCCCCTTATTTCTGGTATTGTTTTTTTTGCTGAGTAGAATATTCCCTTTGCTAGTAGAAGTGATTAACTAATGAATGACAGCCTACTTACTTATGTATGAGTTACTTATATCCTCGTTCTTACTGTTCCTTTTTTTGCTGATTTTCTTGGCATCTTTGGATGCTTTCCAATTCATTAGGAATTGTCTTTCCATATTTTTAATTTCTTTTCCATCAAGGAATTCTAGAGAAAATATATATGTTAAAAAATGTAGTATATAAATGCTATAAATGTTATGTATCAATACAGCATGAATATTATAAATACAATATATAAATATTATGTATACACATACAATATATATACCTCTGGTTTAGGACACATGAACAGCTACACGATAGGCTGAAATAAATTTATTTTTAGAATACCTTATTTACACAGCTTCTGTTTTTGTTGAGCTTTTATTTATTTTTAATTATTTTTTCTGATTTCAAAAAGAATATGTGCATATTATAAACAACTGAAACATGATGGAAAAAACATAAAAAGGCTCTGTAATTACTATCCATATCTCTCCTTCCCATCACTAACAAAGGTAATCATTATAAACAATTTGATGTATGGTCACCCTTCTTGGATCATAAAGTATTTTAAAGAACAAAAATGTCATATTCAACAAAAATTAAATATTATCTATTCATTTAAATAATTCTATGGTTATTCATAGGAAAAAGTAAAATATATTTTATGTTAATTTCAATAGGAAGTTTTATATATGTAACATGGTATTTTAAAAGTACATACATTAATAATGCTTATTATATCCTAAGATATAGGATATAATAGGAATAATCACATAGCTGGCCTCTTTGTTCTATGAAGTGAGATTTCAGCTATCTTTACATTTTGTTTTTTTAAAAAGTTTTGAAAATTGAGCATATTAAATTACACAAATAATTTTGTGTGTTGTGAGATTTGGAAAATTGAAAGAAATGGAGAAAACAAAACACTGCCTGTATTCCACAACCGGAAATAATCACTGACAACCACGGATAACACTTTAGTATATTTCTTAGCATTGTTTTGTTTTCTAGGTGTGTATTGTGTGTATATGTATGTATTATATAAAAATGGAATTCTCTATTTATACAGTATCACATCTTACGTTTTAATATTGTATTGTGAGCATTTTACCACGTCTTTCTTTAAACACGATTTTTAATGACTGATAGTATTCCAAGTACAAATATACGAGTAATTTACCTTTAAAAATATACATGACTGTTCTTCCTGTGTATCCTCTGTTTCCTACTCTTGGCTGGTGGGGTAAAGGGTAGGTAAGGTGTGACTCTCACATACGTGTTTTGAAAGATCGTCTTGGATGTTTCTGATATACCCTCTGTCATCCCCTCTTTCCCCCAAGAGAACCACTGTACTAGCATTATGATTAACCAAGGTTTACTATAGCTATGAGCTTTGTAGTGGTTTTGCCATACGTTAGTTTTTATACTCAAGTACAGCATGTCATAGAAACACTCTCACAAATCTCCTCTGTGAGAGGGCAGTGCTTATCTCTCTGATGCTGTATAACTTGGTACCTATTGAAGAGCATTGGTCCATTTCCCCTTATATAGTGCAGATTCAGGAATGTTATTATTTGTACGGATCTCATAAAAGGACTCCCCACCTTCTCCCCTTTCAAATGAAAGGAACTCCTGTATGTTCTTAAGGTGCCATGTGGCAAGTGTCAAGCAATGAAAACCTTGATCAATTTTATCTACAGAACCAAGAGTCTCTCCGGATCTTCAGAGGATTTGTGCCAGTGAAAATTTGGCAAAAGGCCAGCAAGTTCTACACATTTATGACTAACCATTTTTGTTGGTTAACAGCCACATTTTCTTTTTAAAGAAAGAGTGTCTGATGTCTTAATTAATTATTTCTGAACAGCAGATCTTTTTCATGTTTTATTTCTCAATTTTAACTTTTGCTTTTATTAAAATATCAAATTTAAAGTTGACCATTTTTGTAGATCCAGATGTCATATTCATATTTCTGAAGGCTTGCTGATAAATTAACTAAAGAATTAACCACCTCTCTTTCTCTAAGAAAATCATATTAATATAATATAAACATATACCTAGTGATTTGGACACCAATATCAGTCTATCTCTATATTTCGGTTTGAGACAAACAGGATTTCTGTTTAGATCCATTTTCCACAGCTTCATCAACTTGTTCAGTAAACACTCCAAATCCTATAATTAGAGAAGAAGAAAGCAAGACACAGGTATTTCATATTATCAATATTTCTTTCATGTCAGTTAACTGTTTTTAAAGGTAATTACTGTTTTCCATGGAGTTCTAGCTCAGTGCCAGGTACCTAGAAGGTTACAATAAATGTTTTTTTGATAAAATAGTCTATACTAATAATAGAGAGGACTAAAGATGAGGCAGAAAGTAAGGTCCTGAGTTGGGGGCCACAGAACTCTACTCTGTCACACTCCCTTAAATGGACCCAACCTGCAGCTCAGAAACCACTTTGCCTCTGGCTATCCATGCTACAGAAGATGCCCTGTTCTTAGTGGAGCTTATGGAAGTTTACAGATTAAGGCCATTATGGAGTAGTAAGTAAGCAGTCCATTGACATTGCAAGCAGTATATATTGTTGCTTTTTCTTTTTAAAAATCTGTTAAAAAAATATCAAAGGGGAAAATAGGAGAAAAAAAAAACTTGTGTGCTTATCACCCAAAGATCACTTTTAATATGTTATGTATCCTTCTAGTTTTCTTTTTGAGCATAGGGATTTCCTTTTTAATTGTCATCATACTGTAGGTACAGTTTTGTTTTATGTACATCATAAACATTTGCATGTTCTAATAGCTTATAAGAAAATCAGCTTATTGATATTTAAAGGAATAATTAAATTATTCCATGGTTGAAAATCCAAATAAATGTGAGAAAAACAGATTGATCGCCTTTAAGAACCAGCTGTCTCAGTTTGCCCTCTTCACCTCCTCTCTCTCCCTATTTGATTTTTTTTTTTCAATCCAGTATCACTGTCTCCAGTGCCTTTTCTGTCATTCCTTTTCTTGCTTTCTCCCCTTCCTCATTGTTTATGTGTATATTTTACTTTACTATTTTAAAAAAATAATTAATTAATTAATTTATTTTTGGCTGCGTTGGGTCTTTGTTGGTGTGCGCGGGCTTTCTCTAGTCGCGGCGAGCAGGGGCTACTCTTCGTTGCGGTGCGCGGGCTTCTCATTGCAGTGGCTTCTCTTATTGCAGAGCACACGGTCTAGGCGTGTGGACTTGTAGTTGTGGCATGCGGGCTCAGTAGTTGTGCCTCGCAGGCTCTAGATCGCAGGCTCAGTAGTTGTGGCACACGGCCTTTGTTGCTCCACGGCATGTGGGATCCTCCTGGACCAGGGCTCGAACCCGTGTCCCCTGCATTGGCAGGCGATTCTTAACCACTGCGCCAGCAGGGAAGTCCCTTAGCTACTATTTAATGGAAGTGAAATATACTTTATACCTTATTTCTTATATCAATATATGCCCCAAACTTAATCTGTAAAGAATTACTCAAAACAAGTAATGGAAAAACTTTTTCTACTCTATAGCCCATGATTGATTTGTAAAAATTCAATGGCCACAGGCAGAAAAAAAAAAAAGGAAAAATACCTTCAGTAGGGCAAAAACATTACTTTAAAGCAAATGTTTTGCTAATATTAATAATAAATACTGATAATAACTAATTCTGTGGAGAGCTTTCTGGTTGTCAGAGCACTGCCGTATATGTGATGTTGTACACATCCAGGAGGGTTGCATTTCTTTAGAATATGGGTATGAGGATTTCAAAGTTAATAAAAGTTCCAGAGGATAGCAGCAGGCAAACACCTATGATTCTTTTATCTGTTTTCCTCATGCCAAGACCAAACTTATCACAGGGTGTAAGGGAAAATTGGGAAATACAAATTATGGATTAATTCATACATATTCTTAATTGCAAAGCTGAAAGTAATTGATAATGCATTGCCTGGTATTTTTATTTGCCATAGCATTTCCTCACCTTCAAAGCTTGATACCATTCAGCTTTGTATATCCATTTAATTTAACTGTTTGTACCTTCCATCTTATTCTTTGCTTGATCCATGTTTACTGTTGCTTAGATATTTCATTTTTCCATTTTTGGAAATTTTTCTTATGATAAGACTGCATTTACTCTTTAGGTTTTAGAAAATATTTTTTTTCTTACTATGAAGCTTTGACAGCAGTTCCCTTCTATATATTAAAAATCCTTCCCAAACTTTCATATCCAGGAGGTAACAAATATGGAACATCCAGATATGTGCCTGCATCTACATGAAGAAATGCTGTCTTTTGGGGAATAATTAGAAGAACAGTCAGATGTCCAGAACCCACTGCAGAGCACTTTAATCTTGCTGAGACCAATGTCTTCGTATATAAAGTGGTGTCTCGAGTTCTGCCTACTTCATTATTCATCAGATATTTATTGAGTCATGGGCTAAGTTCTGTGTTAGACTCTAATGTATTCAAATAAATAATTTATATGAAAAATATAAGGACTTGTTTTAAAAATATACAGGCAACCCTAAACTTTCTGACATTGCTTCTTACTATTTGACCTTAGGCAAGTCTGTATCCTCATTTATAAAGTAAGGATAATTAGGATTAGTTGTTGTGGGATATAAAGTGCGTGGAACAAAGCAGGTAAAGAATAAATGTGTTAATTCTCTTCCTCTTTGCCTGCTCTGCCACCCCTCAGCTAATTCCCTTTCTCTTAATTTTGGTCAACAGAGAGCAAAAATTGTTGTAAGGGAGAATAAGCTTCTGATCCACTGACAAGTAATTGACTTCGTAAAAGAAAGCTCTCTTCAGAAGTTGTAACTTCATCCTTCAGTCCTGGGCCCCGGATTATGCCCTCTTCACAGCATTTGTTCCACAGCTTTTGATACAGCCATAATTATTTTATGTGAGAGTTTCACTGTATTTCTCTTAGTTTAAAAAGCTCTAAGGATGGAATTGTGCATTGCATCTTTGTACATCATTGAATATGATGCCCATCATCCAAAAGTTAATAATAGCAATAAGAGAACTTTAAATTTATATAGATAAAAAGAATCCTGTAGATTTTTGTTAATTGTTCCTCACTTGATAAATGACCCTCAACATACTCCTTCCAGTGTATGTTTATTTAAGACTAAACTAATCCTGTGCTGCAATATGATTACCCTTTGGATACGCTCTGGTTGTTCATTGCCTTCCTGTCTTTAATAAAATGCTTTCACTTTCCTGCCCTTCAATAAGTTACTAAAGGGAGCAGACACTTTTCTGGACAGTCTCTGTATGATAAATGATCATGTCACGCTATCACTTAGAGGAGTGCTGAAAAATACTAAGGAGCCAATTCTATTTCCCATGCAGGGCTGGTGCCTCAGCTCCTGTATAGGAGCCTGCTGCACTGGCAGTGCTCTCTCTACAATTAATGATGGCCGCTGATGAACCTGTATTGGACCAGAGTGCTCCAATCTTTATCGGAAACGTCTAGCCCAACTGTCCTAACTAAATCTAAAGACAGCCATTTGTCATCCCCCTGACTGCCTGTCATCATCTGCCTGGGAAAATCTATAATTTTTGGCTTGTTCCTGACTAAACTGTGGAGTGAATAAATTTATCTTTGGGTTACTCTGCTTGTCAGGATCAATATTGAGCAGAGGTTGAATAAATTAGAAACTGGAAAAACATGACAGGCCGTAGTGGTTTGTTCGTTTGTGTCTTATAAATCAAGTATTTAGTTTATTTAAGAGGCAAGCATGTCAAATTTTTGATTTCCACCATTCATTCTAAGATGCTTTACCTCATGATAAATGGTCATCAGAAAACCAATGAAGTAAATCACTGATATATCTGACTGTGAGATGAACTTTTCAGATCATTTTATTGATTTAGCAAACTTTGCAGAAATAAAAACTGTAGGTAAAGATTAAAATTTTTTTTCTTTCAAGTTTTTATACATTTTTGCAACCATGATATTTGACTTAATAGTGTCAGCAAGATATATAATGTTGGCCCTAGAAAAGCTACTTTTTGGCCCTCATCAAGCTACTTGCAGAACTCCAAGTTTTATTATAAATAGTTATTAAAGAATTTAATATTTTAATACATTGCTGCATGCTTATTTAAAGGAGTTACAGAAAAAAATGGAAAGAAATGTTAATCAGAAGGCAATCTAGGCAATCTCATCCATGATGACAGTTTCAGTGGCCAGTTAACCAATATGCTGAAGACTCCCACATTCTTCTCTCCACTGAGCTCTGGCGTCATGTAACCAATTGTCTTACTGATACTTTCTCTAGAACAGTTCAAAGACACCTCAGATTCTATATGACCAAAACTCATGATCTCTCTCTCCCCTAAACCTGACTCTTGAGTTCCCTATTTTCATTGTTCAAGGCAAAGCTATGGAACCATTCTTGACCTCTCCCTCTTCCACACTCCCTATATCCAACTCACCATCAGGTCTTGTCCACTTTACTTCCTAAACAGATTTCCAGTCTGTCCACTCACTTCATTTTTACCTGTTCAAGTTTCCACCGTCTCACACTTCCTAACCAACCTGGCCTCTTTCAGTCTATTCTCCACACTGTATCCACACTGATCTTTTTAAAATGCTAATCTATAATTACATCACCCCTGGCTTAAATACCTTCAGTGGCTCCCTACTGTTCTTGGATAAAGACAAAACTCTCTATCATGGCCTATGCAGCTCATCTGCCCACCAGCCTCTATTTGCCCTATGCTCCATCTTTACTGTCTCTGCTTCCCTTTCCTCATCTTTGTCATACTCTTACCTGCCCCAGGGCCTTTGCACATGTTATTCTCTTTACCTGGTAAGCCCTTCTGTTCTCTCAGAGGTCAGCTCAGCAATGCCTTCCTAAGGGAAGCCTTCACTGGGCTCCCTAAGGCAAATCCCCCAGTTATAGGCTCTCAGAGCAACATACTTCTCCTTTGTTGCACTTGCCATGGATGCAATTTTACTTTTGTTTTTGGGTAATTACGTGCTTAACGTTTCTCTTCCTCTCAATGCTGAGAGCTCTTTGAGTCCAGGGACTGTATCTGTTTTTTGCTCCCTATTGTCTCCCCCATTGTCTAGCAAGTGCTGCCACATGGTAGGTGTTTTGAATGAATGAAGAAGAAGAAATAATGAATGCATGCATGATTGAATGGTTTAGAAGCAGGACAAGAATTTTAAACAAGAAATTATATGGAACTGTTTTGAAAAGTTTGCTGATTAGGGGTGCTG
This sequence comes from Eschrichtius robustus, assembly GCF_028021215.1. Classification (NCBI taxonomy): domain Eukaryota; kingdom Metazoa; phylum Chordata; class Mammalia; order Artiodactyla; family Eschrichtiidae; genus Eschrichtius; species Eschrichtius robustus. The sequence continues at coordinate 12,969,433 of NC_090840.1, forward strand.
AAGACATAGAGAAAGAGAGAGGAAAGACAGGATTTATCTTCTGTTTTTTCCTCTACTCCTTTGCCACTCTCACCTTCTCCTCCCCCACCCCAAGTCTCTGCCCTGGACTTTGGACTAGGGAATAGGAGAGATGATGGCAGGGTTAGAGGATCTTGGGGGAAGGAGTCCTTGGCAGCTGTGAGTCTGTAGAAGTGAGAGGAAAGGGAATGAAATCCCAAACAGCCGAAAGGACAGAAGCCACTTGGCCCAGCTTCTTCCAGGTCCTCATGCAACCATCCTAAGGGATCATTATTTTTTTCATTTTTTTCTTTTTTCATGTATTTTCTGTAGATGCATATGAGGAACCTACAATGTCCATTTAAAGGCAGCTGGCCTAAGTGCTAAAAACCTTTGGTAATTATAGTGGTTTTGTTAGAATTCTCTAATGACGTCCACTTCTTTTTCCCCATGGCACAAAGCTGTCTGTTGTTGAAGACTCTTAGTTAGGATGGATGTCAGCGACTTTATGTATGGCACATTGAGCTTTCTCTCCCATGGCACAGGGTTTGATGTCAGCAGCTTTTGGGCAACTTCAATCAATGAGTATAAAGAATGGAAAAATTAAATCCAAAAAATGGAGATGCTGATCCCAGGAATATATACAGAGAAATAAATTAATATTCTGATGCTAACATTCATGTCCTTTGACTAAGCCTTCAGAGGATGATTTAAAATGGACCACAAAAGCACATTTCAAACGACCCGTAGGCAAGTCTATATTCAGGCTTCCGAGAAGCTGTGTCTAGGCATTTTTAACTGCTTGTGTCTTCTTGCTGGAAGTAAAAGAACTTCAGATTTCATCCTCACTCCCTGAATATCTTTCCTTGCTCTTAAAGGCTCTCAGTCTAATGGGGGATATGGTGATATACAATAACAATGATATTAACCATTTGTTCCTTACCAGCCATTCACTGTTTTTTAAATTATGTTCTTTTTTTTTTTTTTAATCAAAGCAATACAATCAACACAGTTAAAGAATCAAATAAGACCATAGGGTTTATAACAAAATGTAAAGAGTACCTTTGGGCTTAAAACAAAACCACATTCAACTTCTTCAGCTATTTCTTTCTTTCTTTTTTTTTTTTAAACATACATTTTATTTATTTATTTTTTAAAGATTTATTTATTTATTTTTGGCTGCATCAGGTCTTAGCTACAGCAGGCGGGATCTTCGCTGAGGCATGCGGGATCTTTCATTGCGGCACATGGGCTTCTCTCTAGTCATGGTGTGCGCTTTTTCTGTTCTCTAGTTGTGGCGTGCAGGCTCCAGGGCGCGTCGGCTCTGTAGTTGTGACGTGCGGGTTCCAGAGCCCATGGGCTCTGTAGTTCACGGCATGCAGGGTCTCTAGTTGAGGCGCACGAGCTCAGTAGTTGTGGCGGGCAGGCTTAGTTGCCCCACGGAATGTGGGATCTTAGTCCCCAACCAGGGATCAAACCCACGTTCCCTGCATTGGAAGGCGGATTCTTTACACTGGACCACCAGGGAAGTCCCACTTCAGCTATTTCTATGCACACTTACCTCCACATTGCTAAATAACAACTGCTATTTATTGATTTTTAAATCTTAGGTATTTACTGAATTCCTACTATGGAAGATGATGATTTAGTTTTCATAAGTATTACTCCAACCCCTACGACTCTTCCCTTCCTCCATCCTGTCAACAGAGTCATACTTAAATTAATAAGATTAATATCCATTGACCATATTACTAAGATCACTTAAGTATTATTCAGAGCTAAACCACATAATGCACAATGGTTGCTTCTTATTTTCCCTAGAGTTAAAAATTGGTTGGTTATTTATTTGCTTAGTTTTCTATGTATTTATCACCAATTCAGCCTGAGGCAACCTGGGCTAGTAGATGTTTTCCTAGGACATTCCTTCACTTCAAATTCCCTTCAGATTCTTTCTGGGAATTTCCTTAACCTTTCTTCTGTTTCCTAGATCCCATGTCTTCCCTTTTCCTATTTTCCTCTCCTGTTTAGGTGGAACACATTTTCCAAGAGCTGCCTAAAAAACGTATGTGGGACATAAATGTTTTTTGAAACCTTGCATTTTTAAAATGTTTCATACCTCCATAATTGCCTGAAAAATTGACTGCGTATATAATTCTAGATTGAGAATACTTTTAACTCAAAAATTTGAAGACATTATTCTACTGTCTTCCAGATTGAAAAGTCTGATAATTCTGATTCCATTTTGATTTCTGATTCTTTGTATTATGATCCTCTTTTCCTCTGTAGAAGCCTTTAGGAACTCTTTACTCCCGGTGTTCTAAAAACTTTTAAGGATAGAGCTGGGTGTGGGTTAGTTTTCATCCACTGTGCTGGCATTTGGGAGACTGTTTCAATCTGGAAACTCATGTCCTTTGGTTCTGGAGACTTTTTCTAATATTAAAATTAACTATTGAATTATAATTTACATATAACAAAATACATTTATTTAAATGACCAAACCATGTACATCCATACAATGACCACCATAATCAAGAAAGAACATTTTTGGGCTTCCCTGGTGGCGCAGTGGTTAAGAATCCACCTGCCAATGCAGGGGACACGGATTCGAGCCCTGGCCTGGGAAGATCCCACATGCCGCGGAGCAACTAAGCCCATGCACCACAACTACTGAGCCTGCCCTCTAGAGCCCGCGAGCCACAACTACTGAAGCCCGTGTGCCTAGAGCCCATGCTCCGCAACAAGAGAAGCCACGACAATGAGAAGTCCGCGCACTGCAACGAAGAGTAGCCCCCACTTGCCGCAACTAGAGAAAGCCCACGCACAGCAACGAAGACCCAACACAGCCAAAAATAAAAACAAATAAATAAATTTTAAAAAAAAAAGAACATTTTCAGCATCCCAAAAGATTCACTTATGGCCCTTTCCAGTCAGCCTCTTACCATTCCCATCAGGCAGCCATTGATCTGCTACTACTATATACATTTGTTTTCACTTTTCAAGAGTTTCATATAAATGGGGTCATACTGCATGTACTCTTTTTTTTGTCTGGCTTATTTCACTCAGTATAATTGGTTTTTTATCCATGTTGTCATGTGCATCAGTAGTTTATTCTTTTTATTGCTGAGTGATATCCCATTGTATGGAACACAGTTTGTTTCTCCATTCCCATTTGAGGAAGATTTGGTTGTTTCCAAAATTACAAATAAAAGTACTATAAATATTTGCATACAGGTATTTGTGTGAACATAGGTTTTCATTTCACTTGGGTGAATACCTAAGAATGGGATTGCTGAGTCATATGGTAAGTGCATTTTTAACTTTATAAGAAACTGTTAAACTGTTTTCCAAAAAGGTTGTACCATTTTACATTTTCCTCAGCAGCGAATGAGGGTTCCAGTTGCTCCACATCCTTATCCAAAATTGATACTGCCAGTCTCTTTATTTTTAGCCATTCTAGTGTGTCTGTAGTGGTATCACATCTTTGTTTTAATTTGTATTTCCCTGATGAATAATGATACTGAGCATCTTTTTTTTGTTTATTGACCATTAGTATATGCACTTTTGTAAGTTTTTGTTGAAATCTTTAGCCCATTTTTAATGTATTGCTTGTCTTCTTACTATAGAGTTGTAAGAGTTTTTAAAAATATATTTTGGATAAAAATTGTTTGTCAGGTACATGATAGCTAATATTTTCTCTCTATGGTTCACTGTTTCATTAATAATGTCTTTCAAAAAGCAAGTTTTAAATTTTGATGAAGTCCAGTTTATCAATTTTTTATAGGTCATGTTTTTTGTGTTCTTTTAAAGAACTCAAATGTATGTTTTTTTTCTAGAACTTTTATTTTTTAGCGGTTAAATTTGGATATGATATATTTTGAGTAAGTTTTTGTATATGGTATGAAGGGTGAAGGCTCACTATTTGGATGTCCAGTTGTTCCACCAGCATTTGTTGAAAAGATTATCCTTCCCTCATTGAATTATCTTAGAACCTCTGTAAAAAAAAAATCAGTTGAACATAGGTATAGATTTATTTATAAAGTCTTTAATTTGTTTCCTTGATCTCTGTATCCATCCTATGCCAGTACCACACTGTCTTGATTATTACAATGTTAAAGTCATAAAATCAGGTAGCATAAGTTCTCCAACATTAATTCTTTTTACCAATATTGTTTTGGTATTTTAGGTCCTTTGCATTATCATGTAAATTTTAGAATCAGCTTGTCAATTAAAAAAAAATCTGCTGGGATTTTGACTGGGATTATGTTGAATGTATACATTAATTTGGAAAGAATTAGCAACTTAATAATATAGAGTCTTCCAATCCATGAAAATGTTATTTCTCTTCATTTATTTAGGTCTTCTTTAATTTCTCCCAATATTTTATAGTTTTTATTCTATAGCTCTTGCATGTATTTTCTTAAATTTATTCCTGAGTATTTAATCTTTCTTGACATAAATTGTAAATGGTATTTTTAAAAAATATCATTTTCCAGTTGTTCATTGCTAGTATGTGAGAATTGATTTTTTGCATATTGACCTTGTATCCTATGACATTACTAAATTTATAAGTTCTAATAGCTTTTTATAGATTTGTGATTTTAAATATATACCCAATCATGTAGTCTGCAGATAAAGATAGTTTTACTTCTTCCATTCCAAACTGAGTGTTGTTTCATTTTCTTGACTTATTGCACTGGCTAAGCCTTCTATAAAGCAGAGTAAACATCCTTGCTTTACTCCCTGTCTTGAGGGGGAAAGAATCCAGTCTTTAATCATCAAGTATGATATTTTGATTTTACATGAATGCCAATTATCAGGTTAAGTTCCCTTCTATTTATAATTTGTTGAACTTTTAAAAATGCATTTTGTGCATCTATTGAGATGATCATAGAATATTTCTCCTTTAATTTTTTTGGTGCATCACATTGATTTTTTAAAATATTTATTTATTTATTTGGTTGCACCAGGTCTTAGTTGAGGCAGGTGGGCTCCTTAGTTGCAGCATGTGGACTCCTTAGTTATGGCAGGTGGGCTCCTTAGTTGTGGCATGCAAACTCTTAGTTGCGGCATGCATGTGGATCTAGTTCCCTGACCAGGGATCGAACCCAGGCTCACTGCATTGGGAGCGCAAAGTCTTATCCACTGTGCCACCAGGGAAGCCCCCATCACGTTGGGTTTTTGAATGTCAAACCAATCTTTGATTTCTGGGATAAATCTCACTTGGTCATCATGGATAATCTTTTTATATATTGCTGGACTTTTTAAAAAACTTAATTAATTTATTTTTGGCTGTGTTGGGTCTTTGTTGCTGCGCACGGGCTTTCTCTAGTTGCGGCGAGTGGGGGCTACTCTTCACTGTGGTGTGTGGGCTTCTCATTGCAGTGGCTTCTCTTGTTGCAGAGCACGGGCTCCCGGTGTGCGGGCTTCAGTAGTTGTGGCACGCAGGCTCAGTAGTCGTGGCTCGTGGGCTCAGTGGTTGTGGCTCGTGGGCTCTAGAGCTCAGGCTCAGTAGTTGTGGCGCACGGGCTTAGTTGCTCCGTGGCATGTGGGCTCTTCCCAGACCAGGGCTCGAAACTGTGTCCCCTGCATTGGCAGGTGGATTCTTAACCACTGCGCCACCAGGGAAGTCCTATATTGCTGGATTTTATTTGATAATATTTTGGTAGGGACTTGTGAATCTATGTTCATGAGGGATATTGTTTTTATTTATTTTACTCATTGTAGTTTTCTTGTAATAGTGTTGGAGATAGGATGATGCTAGCCTGATAACAGGAGTTAAGAAGTATTCCCTGCTTATCTATTTTTCTGAAGTAGTTTTTGTAGTTTTGATATAGTTTCTTTTTTAAGTGTATGATAGAATACATCAATGGAGCCATCTGGGCTTGGAGTTTTCTTTGTGGCAATGTTTTTATTTATAAATATGATTTATTTAATAGATTTACTTAATAGACACAGAGCTGTGATTTTTGAACCACAGCCTCTCTGGTTCAACTTCTTCACAAATTAAACCTGTCCCCTCTAACTTTGTTTTTAAGGTGTTTTAGCCTTTTAATTTTCCCTTCTCTTGTCCTTTAGTTTATATACTGAAATTTCAGGTATGGGGAAGTATTTCATGAAAAGCCTGAAATTTCTCAATCCATAACATGGAAATAAGTTTCTAACAGGTATGTGGGGCTTTGGTTGCAAGAAAAAACAATGCAAATACCTGTTAAATACTCTATTCTGAAATATGCAAAAAACACAGTTGACCAGACCTAATCTCACTATTGTCAAATTCAGTGCATTTCTGTTAACCTCTTATCTGCCCTCATGTCAGCCACTCAACAGCATTCAAGTCAAGTGGCCATTCCATCTTCCTTAAACCTCCTTTTTCTCTTGTCTTCTCCTACATCATTGACTCCTACTAGTGCCTTCTCATCTAAATGGTCTCTAAATATTGGAATGGCCTCATTTATTCTTTTTTTTTTTTTTTAAATCCACACAAATACAGTCTATTTATTTTCAACAATAATGACAGTGTGATTTAATGGGGAGGGGAAATATTGTTAATAAACAATGTTGGGACAATTAGATATCTATGTATTAAAAAAAACTCTGTAAACTTTAAACCCTAATTTATACTACGCACAAAAAATTATTCAGGATGTGTACACATTTGAACATACAAGGTTAAATGATAGGGTTTCTAGAAGAAAACACTGGAGAATATCTTCTTGACCAGTAAGCAAAATTCGTTTAAAAGACATTAAAAAGCACTACCCCTAAGAGAGAAAAAATTGATAAATTGGACTTTATGAAAGTGAAAAACATTTGCTCTTCAGAAGACACTCTTCAGAAAGTTCAAAGGCAAACTGCAAGCTTGGTGAAAATATCTGCAAAAACACTTTTAAACATTTTCAGAACTCTAATGAAAAACTGATGAACTCATAAAAGTGCTAACAAAAGATCAAGATGAAAAAAAAAAATTTAATTACATGGGACTGAGTGAACTGATGAGGATGAGTATAATTTTTGTGACTTTCTGTCTGAATTAAAAAAAAAAAAATCCAACAAGGACTCAGAGGCAAAGAATATACAAATCAATTTTCACTGCAAAGTAAAGGAGCTGTTACAGTGGAGGATTACTGGACTGAATGTCAATATTATGACATAGTATGAGTGTGTTTCATGTTTGGTAATTGCAATCATTGTTGCTTTTGTTGTGGTCATCCACGTACAATGCTTGGTGTCAGTCTATTTATCTCTTGTAAAAATAAAATACAGTGTGTGTGTGTGAAAAAAAAAAACAAAAAAAAAAACAAAAAAAAACAGACCCTCCCAAAGAAACATATATGAAACGCTAATAACACATTAAAAAAAAAGCTTACATCATCAGTAATTGGATAAGCATACATTAAAACCACAAAGAGACACCACCTTACACACACTTAGATGGTTAAAATTAGAAGTCTAACAATATTGGAGAGGATGTAGAACATCTGGCACTTGGTGGTAAAATAATATATCACTTTGAAAGCTATTAGGCAATTTATTATAGGGTTATATATTCAACTACGTTATATCCCAGCTAATCCATTACTAGGTTTTTACCCAAGAGGAATGACAATATACTGTACAAGAATGTGTATGGTGGCTTTGTTTGTGATAGGCAAAAACTGGAGACAACTCAAATATCCATCAACAGGAGAATGTATAAGCACACCATGGTATAGCCATGGAATAATACTCAACAATAAAACATAAACTACTCATATATGCAACACCATGGATGAATCTTAAAAACATGTGAGTGAAAGAAACCTAACACATATGACTCCATTTACATAATGTTCTAGAACAGACAATGGAAATCAGAACGATGGTTGCCTCTGGGGTCTGGAGAGTTGACTGAAAGAGGCATGAGGGAACTTTCTGGGGGTGGAGGAGATGTTAAATACTTTTTTGATTTGAGTAGTGACTATGTAGGTTTACACATTTGTCAAAATTTGTCAAACTGTATACTTAAAATTTATGCATTTTATTACATGTAAATTATACCTCAATTAAAAACAGAGTATGGGAGAAAAAATTAAATAAAATTGCTTCTCCCTGTCTCCTCTGACTGCCTTTACTTTCAGAGATAACCACCATTAACCACATACATCATATTATTTAGTTCTGTTATAGCACTTCTCCAATTTGTTACATATGTATGCATGTGTATGTATAAGTATATGTATATATAAAATTGTTTAGCTTCCATTTAAATGTGTGGGTTCAGTGCTCATTATAGGTCTTTTTTTCTTTTTTTTTTACCACAACTTCTCATTCATTCTTGTATGGCTAGATTTTGTCATCAAATTTTTTCTTCTAGGGGATTACTGGGTGCTGTATTTCCTGAGTTCTTGTGAATCCGTGAATGCCTGTCTGACACCTTTACACTTTTTTTTTTTAACATCTTTATTGGAGCACAATTGCCCTACAACGGCGTGTCAGCCCCTGCTATACAACAAAGTGAATCAGCCACACATACACACACATCCCCATATCTCCTCCCTCCCACGCCTTCCCCCCACCCTCCCCACCCCACCCTTCTAGGTGGGCACAGAGCACCGAGCTGATCTCCCTGTGCCATGTGGCTGCCTCCCACCAGCCATCCATTCTACACTTGGCAGTGTATACATGTCCATGCCACCCCCTAACGTCGTCCCAGCCCACCCCGCCCCCTCCCCATGTCCTCAAGTCCACTCCCCATGTCTGCATCTCCATTCCTGACACCTTTACACCTGAACAACATTTTGTTGGGCCTGCAATTTTTGGATCACACTTTTTTCCTTCAGAAACTCACATATGCTTTCCCTTCTTTCCCTGTATTTTAATGTTGCTATAAAGAAACATGAGGCTAGCCTTATTTATCAGCCTTTTAAGTAAATATTTTTTGTTTCCTCTTTTCAGATGCCTAAGGATTCTCTCAATTTTTTTTTTTTTTTAATATTCAGTAATTTACCAGGGTTGATCTTGGTAGTGTTCATTCTGTCTCAAATTTCCTACAACATGGTCTACTTGGAATGTGCTTTTAATTATGGAGATTTAGTTCTTCCTTCATTTAAAGGAAAGTTTTTTTTCCTATTTTAGCTTTCATTTTTTTTATACCACTTGTTATATCTCTACGTCAGGGATACCAGTTATCCTCTGTTTAGTGTCATCATCAGAAGATATCTATTATCTTGCAATTATTTTAATGCATTTATCCTAAGTACCCAGGTGCCAGCTCTCTGCCTGTCTCCCATATTGTGAGCCCTAGGGCCTCTGATAGGAGGCCTTGCAGACCATCCAGAATGATCGGATCCTGCCCAGGCATCACCATATCTGCAGCGGGACCTCTGCCCCATGCCCCTGGGAACCAGCCCAAGCTCTAACACCAGCTTTTCAGCAGCAATGGCCTCACCGTGGGCTTGGCCAGGTTTTCCTTTGTCCCTCAGCCCTTCATTTCAGCTCCCGTTTCCTATAGGTTCTGTTCTCTTTCATGCCAACTCAGATCTCAGAAAAGGATCTGGGATTGACCACCAAGCCCCCTTCTCCTAAGTTGCCCTTCTAATTTTTTAGGTCCCAAACTCTTCCCTGTGTTTGCAGACCTCAGACCAAGCTGTGGGGAGTTGAGGGGTTTTCCCACTGACTGCCCCCATGTGTTGGGTGGTCAAACTTACTCATCTTGCCAACTCCTTGCAGCCTATTGGTCTCACATCTCCAGTCTCAACCCCTATGGCCCTGATTCCTGGGAAGCACGTGTTCTTTTCATCCAAGGGGGGGACCTTCAGGAGTGCTGCTCCGTTCCCTACCTGCCCACTCACTTCCCTACCTGCCTACTCTGAAGGGCACCTGGTTCCTCATTCATCAGGGTTTCTCCTCTCAGGCGGTTGGTGCTCTGCAGAAGCCTCATTTATTCTTTATCTTTGTCTGTCACCCAGTCCTATGACTCTTAAGTATCATTTAAATGCTGTTGACTCCCAAACTTTCCAATCTTGCTTTTCCTTTGAACTCCAGATGCCTACTTTACACGTGCATTTCAATATCGAATCGGCATCTCTATAGAAGGAATTCTTTTATTCCTTCCCTTGTATCCCCCAACTTGTAAAGGCTACCATACCACTGTCTCCTTAGTTCCTCACACAAAAACCTTGATTCTTCTTTTCTTTATTCCTACACATCCTACTAATCAGCAGATTCCATGAGTTCAACCTAAATATACCTTCAATCCATCCACTCCTTTTTATCTCCAAGCAGCCATCTTCTCTTACTTAATCTTTGCAGTAGTCTCCCAACTGACCTTTTTGCTGTCATTCTTGTAACCCATTCTTCACATAGCTGATAGGGAAATCTTTAAAAAATATAATCTTTTCGGTGACTTTCTATTGCACTTAGAATATAGTCTACTTCATGACCATGGCCTAAAAGGACCTTTATTCTAAGTGCAGTGACTTTCTGTTGCACTTAGAATATAGTCAACTTCATGACCATGGCCCCTATACCTTCCTTTCTAATCTCACATTAACTTGGCCTGAGAGAATCATTGTAGCAAAATAACTTGGTTTTAATGTCATTCAGAAAAACTTCCTTTGGGAGTATTTATAGGCTAGCATTTTTGTCCTGTTAAACTCTCCTTTTCTATTCAGAGTTTAAAGCATAATAGAATAAGACTTTAAAAGTAATGACAATAACTGCATTGAATCTTGGTAATTATGATAATTAACAACTAACCAGATCTTTCAAGATATATTCATATATTCACCACTCATTACTGAACATTTGCCAAGCATTGTGCTTAGAACCTGGCCTTCAAAAACATTTAGGGAAAATACTTATCTTGCAGATTTGGGAGGCTGGATTTCTCCACCATTCTCTCCCCAGGAAAGGTGAGCTGCTGTCTTTAGCCACTCTGTTTCCATTTCCCATGGGGTGAATGTTGAACACTGTGCACATCCCCGGTCCTCTCTACTTAATCAAATACCTAAACTCCAGGCTCTGTCACTTTGAATAGGACCACATATATAGTATACAGTATCTTATATAAGACTACCCATCTATCACAGTATGGATACAAATACTGTGAAATCATAGGAAAATTAAATAATTCTGATGAATACAAAATGCCCAATGAAAAAGCATAGAAGAGCAGTCTAAAATTTAAAATATTTTGAATGCAAAATTGATCCCATGAACTTCTTAATTCCTTCATGTTGTAAGTTGAAATGACTAATTGAGTCATGCTTCCTTATTTCTTTTTATTTGAAATATCTACCATGATTGTTCAATGGCATTTTGAACATTTTGGGGAATTCATTTGTAGTAGAATAATATTTCTTTTCATAATTATCTACTGCTTACAGTAGTTACGAGATGAGCCAGGTAATAGTCCTGAATTTGGAAACAAGACCAGGGGTAACTTTTTTAGGGTCAGAGGATAGCTGTCTGAAAGTGGTTTTGAAATAAGAGCTCTGTTTATGGGAGAAAGAAGCCTATTCTTCCTTCTATGGTCCTATGTAAAGAAATTATATCACAGGGCTTCCCTGATGGCGCAGTGGTTAAGAATCTGCCTGCCAAAGCAGGGGACACAGGTTCGAGCCCTGGTCCAGGAAGATCCCACGTGCCACGGAGCAACTAAGCCTGTGCGCCGCAACTACTGAGCCCGCATGCCACAATTACTGAAGCCTGTGCACCTAGAGCCCATGCTCTGCAACAAGAGAAGCCACCACAATGAGAAGCCTGCACACCGCAATGAAGAGTAGCCCCCGCTCGCTGCAACTAGAGAAGAGCCCATACGCAGCAACGAAGACCCAACACAGCCAATAATAAATAAATAAATAAATTTATTAAAAAAAAAAAAAGAAATTATATCATAGCCCACCCCATTGTCAAACCAGAAACTGTGAGGTTTTGGCAATGGTTAAGCTCACAGATGACTGTTTCCAGGAAGCCTTCCCTAGCCCCAGGCTAAGTTAGTGATACCACAATACTTATGAAAACAGAATCACATTGTAGTCTTATCACTTGTTGACTATGGGTTTTTTTTTTTAATCCCTGGGACTCTACTCTTTCTTCCTCTGTTCTTTCAATACATGGAGTAGTATAGTACCCGGCAAATGTGTAGGTGCCCAATACATGTTTGAATGAATGAGTAATTGAATGAATATGGCATGATATGGCATAACATGACATGAATATAGCTAGTGCAAATTAGAATAAATTAAAGATCCAGGTGTTCCCCAAAGAGGAGCAGCCGGGAGAGAGTTCAGGTCTAATCACAGTTACTAGAAACTCATTCGTTGGGAGATCAGAGTTAAGGGGCAAGAAATCTAGTCTCCAGAGGGAAACATTTGATAGAAAAATAATATAGAGTGGAAAAAGTATATACTTCCTTCTCAGAGAAACATTTTTCTGTTGGTGAGGGATGGAGGCATTGGGGTAGGGAAGAGAAAACCAGGTAAGACAGCAGAATTATGCAAATAAATGCATTAAGAAGTAAAGATTCATAAACTAGTTTTAGGACAAATTCAGAATAGTTTAAAAAGTAATACATTTTATAGTTATTTAGCAAAATAAGTATTTTTCAATCACAATTTCATGTAAATATTAAAACATTTTTCCTTTACCTTACCTTCACATGCAGAAGTTGGTTGTCAACTGCTATGAGCTGATTAAGATTCTCCAGTATTTCTAAGTCTCTTATGTCATCAATATTATTATTGCTGATATTCAATATGGAGAGGGATTTCTGTAAGAAAGGTAACTAAATTAGGGTTAATAAATAGTCTAATTAAATACTATATATAGAAACAAGAAATCCTAATCTGTGAAAAATTAAAAATTTATCAGTTCAGGCTGTTTTGCTCTTTAGGCAAGAAAATAAAAATCCTTGGAGATTATGTCATATCTTTTTTCAGATGGAATTTTTAGAACTATAGTAATTGTAATGTAACTTACTATTTTTGTCTAAAGTTCCTTTGTAAGTCCAATTTTTCTCTTCCAAGATACAAGAGAAATTTATAGAAAGAAGCCAAGAAAGAAGCAAAGAGAGAAAAAAGATGTCCCAATAAGCAAATGATAACACAATATAGAAAAAATGGTTATTTCAGTTCAAGCAAATTATCATTTTGTGTTAAATATCACTAAGATTAGGGAGAAATAATTTTTTGTTTGTTTGTTTGTTTTGGGTTTTTTTTGGCCACATTGTGTGGCTTGTGGGATCTTAGTTCCCAACCAGGGCTCGAACCCGCGCGCCATGCATTGGAAGCGTGGAGTCTAACCACTGGACCGCCAGGGAAGTCCCTGGGAGAAATAGTTTTTATCTTTATTTTTCTAAATAGGAAACATGACCAAGAATTGAAAGAATATCTGATTTTTATTTTTATCTCTATCTCTCCATATAGTTTTCTCTTGGTAATCCATATGTTCAGAAACCAGTTAAAATAATAATTATCTAATTAACAAGAAGTTCAACATCAGCCGTTAATGAGGACATAAATATACAATAGAGCAACACTAAATCAGAGCCATCTTAAAATCTAAGGCCCGGGATTCTCTACCAATATGGAGACTACCCACCCAGGTGTCCACACATAGCTAACCTTTAGAGAAGATACTTCCTGATACTTTTTAAGACCTGATGTACAGCTTAAAAAGTATACCTTATATTTAGAATTTCAGAATCTGCTTGAATCTGCAAAAATGAGCAAGCAAAAAAACGTTTTCGGTAATAATCTGTAATAAAACTATCCATCTCCACAGTGGCGTGAGTCTGCTTGGTTCAGCTGAGGTTGAGCTGAGACACAGTTGTTTCTATGGGATAGTAGGGAGGGTAGGACAGAAATCAGATCACTCCTTTCTTTTTCAATTTATAGCACTACCCCTCAATTGTTATAAATTTCGTTAAAAAAACCTTCTGTTGCCCTCTGTTTTTGGGCCCTCTAAAGTAAAACCAACGAAATCTGTTCCATTTACATTCCTTGCCCCAGAATTGAAAGTAGCATATCCTATCAAATCTCATTTTGAGGATCAGTAAAAGCCTCCACGGCACCCTCTGGCTCCCTGCTTCTCAACTCATTGTGAAACATCTATGTGATTTGACCGGTTGTCAGGTGACAGCTGGAACCTCATATCTGTGCTCTCAGTTCTACCTGCTTTGGATGAGGCAGAGCTGTACGTAATGCAACCTACAATCAAATCAGGATCCAGGGAAAAAATGACTTATCATTATAATGATTCTCTAGGTTGTTTAAATTTTTCCAAATAACTGTGCTTTCCTCTTTCCTTAGGCTTTTTTCCTAAAATTTTAAGTTTTGAGTCATCATGCTCACACCAAGGTCAAAATAGGAATGAGTTAACATCTGTATTAGAACTTCATACTTTATATAACCTTTTCTCATCCTTCTTTTGATCCTTCCAGTTACCCTAGGGGCAGGAATTATTATTCCCATTTTATAGCTGCTGAGTCTCTGAGAAATTATGTAGGAAAAATTAGTTTTAGTTCTCAAATTCTCAACTGGCCATATAAACATGCAGAGTATTACAATGTCCAGATATACCTTCCTTTTTTCATTGTAAGTATTGATCACTATATTCTTTGTCAGAATACTCAAATGTGGCCTTACTGCCAGAGAATGAAGAGTTCTTGGATCAAACAGGAGCTTTTCTCCAAGGGGAAGCCTCTGACTCTCAACATGAAGCTCTCTTAGTCCTAAGCCTTCCAAGCCTTCTATGACAGCAATGTAGTTGCCTCCCAGATATCTGCAAAATATAAACCATTTTTTAAAATTTATTTTTTTATACAGCAGGTTCTTATTAGTCATCCATTTTATACACATCAGTGTATACATGTCAATCCCAATCTCCCAGTTCATCACACCACCACCACCAACCCCCGTAAACCATTTTAAAATAGACATTCTGAGAGCATCATGGTCTAGAAGTGATAAAAACATAATAACAAAATCATGGAGCTATGTGAAAATTATACGGTTGACCATTGAACATTGTTGGGGGTGTGTGGTTAGGGGCGCTGACCTCCCTGCAGTGGAAAATCTGCATATAACTTATAGTGGGCACTCTGTATCTCTGGTTACTTTGCATTTGCAGATTCCACCAACCATGGATCATGGCTCGTGTAGTCCTGTATTATTTACTATTGAAAAAAATCCATGTGTAAGTGGATCTGCACAGTTCAAACCTATGTTGGTCAAGGGTCAACTGTACGTGCAGAATGTTCTCTTTATATTGAATCAATGAAAAGTTTATTTATTTGATTCTTACACTTAATTAAGTCTGAGAAATGTTTATTTTTTTTAAGTGAGAGAAATAGTCCTGTCTACCAGTGCTCCTGTTGTGTTGAAGTGCATAAGAATCACCTGGGTCATAGGTTTAAAAATGAAGATTTCTGAGCTTAACCTCCAGAGATTCTGATTTGGTTACCTAGGTTGGAACCCAGCAATCTGCATTTTTTAATTGACATATAGTTGATTTACAATATTGTGTTAGTTTCAGGTGTACAGCAAAGTGATTCAGTTATATATATATTTTTCAGATTATTTTTCCATTATGGGTTATTATAAGATATTGAATATAATTCTCTGTGTTATATAGTAAAGCCTTGTTGCTGATCTGTTTTGTATAGCAATCTGAAGTTTTAATAAGCATCTTCCACCCCACTTATTTTCCCCATTCTGAGGCACTTGGCCTGCTTTTTGAGAAGTACTGATCGTTCCTCCAGTCTGGGGAAATTGGATCCACTGGACCTCATTGTTTAAAATCATCATAGGCAGTAAATGCCTTTTACAATCGCATCTATATCAACGTTACCAGCTCTATGACCCTGCCCTTTTGAGATGTGTGATTCTAAAAGGCACAGAACTCATTTGGGTTTCATGGAAACTTTTTTCACCAGTTGAGCCTAAATAAGCAGGTTTCAGGTATCCCTATAAGCCCTTAAGACAACTCCCCCTCTTTCAAAAGAAGTTATCAGGGTTAATAAAACACAAATTGTCAAGTATTACATGTATAACTATTTATTTAGTACTAATAATACTGCAAAAGAATAAAAATGAGGCAGATAAAGGAAATGCCTGCATGCAAAAATATTACTGTAATGATGACAATTACATTACTTAGAAATAAAAGCACTTACAGTTTTTCCAGTTTCTTTAATGACCCGAGGTTCTCTATACATGAAATACGATTGTTTTGTAGGTATAAGTGGGTCAGATTTGTGGCATAATTCAGGTTAGTGATTTGACTAATACAGTTATCATACAAATATAAAACACTAAGATTTTTGCAAAGAGAGAGGTCTTCCTAAAAGAAAAATAAAAACAGGTGATACTTAATTTCTCCTGAAAACTTGTGTTTTTAAGAAAGTTTTTCACTTAATCATTCTACACATTTCATTAAGGTTAATATAAAAGAACAGAATTCCTCTGTTCTTAACACAGTCAAAACGAGAGTAGAATGACTACAAAATTAGTTCTAGGTTTTAGTATTCTGTAACCTTATCAATAAAACTGTGTTTGTTAAGAAAGATTTTCCTAGGGCAAGCAGTTTTCCTTGGAAGCAATTAGGCTCCTCTGGAAGTTGAAGCATCTAACAAATTATTGCTTCAACATTATGAATCAGGGCTTAATCTTTCTGTAGGATTGGAAATAAACTGTTGTGGTTTATAATACTGAAAAACCACTGGAAGTCACCTAGATATTCAAGAACAATGGATTAATAAAGAAACTATGATAATGCTATTGAAGGGAATACTGTATAACCATTAATTATCCTTTAATTTCTTTAGTAATATCTTGTAGATCTCATAACAAAATGAAAACAGTATATTCAACATGACCCATTATTGTAAAATTATATGAATACATGCCTAGAAAAAAGAATGAAAGGACATCACCTAAATGTTAACATTGGTTTTCTATGCATGGAAGGATTTCAAGTCAATTTCTTTCTTTTTATATTTATTTATTTATTTATTTATTTATTTATTTATTTATTTATTTATTTATTTATTTATTTAAATGTGGCCAGAGGATTTAGGTGTCTTTTTTTTTTTTTTTTAAATATTCTTTAATTTTATTTATTTATTTATGGCTGTGTTGGGTCCTCGCCTCTGTGCGAGGGCTTTCTCCAGTCGTGGCAAGTGGGGGCCACTCTTCATCGCGGTGCGCGGGCCTCTCACCATCGCGGCCTCTCCCGTTGCGGAGCACAGGCTCCAGACGCGCAGGCTCAGCAGTTGTGGCTCACGGGCCCAGCTGCTCCGCGGCACGCGGGATCCTCCCAGACCAGGGCTCGAACCCGTGTCCCCTGCATTGGCAGGCAGACTCTCAACCACTGCGCCACCAGGGAAACCCTATATTTATTTTATATGTATTTATATGTGTTTTATAAATGAACACCACTTAACTTTTGAGGTAAGAAAATAAAGGTATTTTAAAAAGCCTGTCATTTCTTGTGTGGTGGTAGAGTTAGTCTAGAGTAAGTAGGCAAGAGGTAAAGTGAAATTCTGCTCAAAAATATCTCAGCTTTCATTAAGTCAACAAGATCTTTTAAAATACAGCCACATCTTAGGAACCGGTTGAATTATTTAAACCAGTTTGCTTTCGTCCTAACAGAGGTCCTCCACACTGAAGGAGCACTGATTGTGAGGGGCCAAAAGTACATTAAATGGAAGCTCTCCGGAGAAAGCTGTCTGTGATGGTATGATGAGGCAGAGTTCTCTGGGCAATAAAAAGGAAACATGAGGTTTGGGCAGTTAGGGAGAAGGCTCACCTGGAAACTGGAAAGGAATATAGAATGGGAGCTGAAGAAGGTCTCTGCAAAAAAAAACCCCTGACTGTCTTAATTGACAATTTTGCCTGGAGCTTTTGTGTTTTTTTTCATTCATTCATTCATTCAGTAAATATTTATTAAAGCACTTAATATGAGTCGGGCACCGTACTGGATAGGGGATTTAGAGTGATGTGAAAAAAAAAGACATGATCCCTGCCCTCATGTAGCTTATGCTTCCAAGAAAATTTTGCTTATCTGTAGTCTTTAGCATTTTATTGTAGACAACGGATACCAATACAAATGGCCTAAAAGGGTTATTGCTGCCTTTAAAATTTCCCAAATTAAAGCCAAAAACTAGCTTAGCACAGAGAAAATTAGCTTAGCACAGAGTATATATCCAAGTTAACATAATCTTGTCTGATATAACTGACATGGTATAACCTACATTTATATAACCAGTCAAATTATGTGCAAAAAGATGTCACTGTTCATGTTTTGAAATATGGTACTTACATATAATTCTTAATATTTTGATATGTTAAAAATTCATATTCCAAGGCTTTGGAATTATCCAAAACTAATTATCTTTGAAATTATTTTCCAGCATATACTTCCAAATCTAGTTTGCTATACTGTAAAGAATTTTAGGGGAACATATATATTTAACACATATATTTAACAATTACAATGGTGTATTTTATAGAGGCTTAATTTTTAAAGTTTAACATCACGAGCAGGAAACTAAAATAAAAACATAATATAAAGCTGACTAATCAAAATATAATTAAAAAGAAGGTATGCCCTGATACCAGTTTCTAAACTTTACATTGTTAATTATATAAAAATAGGAAATAATTTCACAGTTCTTACAATTGCATCTATATTTTTGGCTGAAAAATTTATATGAGTTATTTTCTTCAGGTATTGTAAAGTGGTTTCTTCTTTTCGGGGTTTAAGATTGCTCTTTTTGGCAATTAGATCCAAGGTCAGTCGAACCATGATTTCTCTATAAATCAAATTCTTGGCAATAGCTCTCTTCTGGTACCATGTTAAGAAGCAGGTTTAGGTATTGTTTTATGCCCAACTTTCTAAAAATTAAAGAAAAAAAGGAGTATTATGTACATAGCAATTTAGGAAAAATTATTTTGACTCACTCTGTAATTTTCTCACATAAAACTATTTGATAAACTAGTTCATAGACATTTTTAGGGATATTTAGGTTTTTTCTAAGTTTATAGCCTCAATTTTTTTCATAAAAAGATTTGAAACACCAAAATTGATTAAATCACCATACACATTCACTTTTACTTTTAAATCTTTTCCTCTCCCTAGTGTTGACTTGTTATTGTGGGCATCTTTTAAAGGATTATTTTTCTCTCTTGGAGTTGAAAATGACCTCAGTATCATTTAGTGTTCTCACATGAAGAAACTAAGGCCCAGAGAGAGATCTGTCTCAAACCACTCAAGTTAGTGACAGTTGAAAATGAGACCAAGTGATCATACTTATTAGTCTCCCAAGTCAGAACACATGGTATGAAAACCTTGAGCATATTCACAGGACAGTGGTGAAAATACTTAAAAATGGAGCTGGCCTTGACATTTTATGTTACTACAACTGTAATCCAGAAAGAGGCAACATAATGCAGTGTTTCTCAACCCAGACTGCCTGGGTTCAAACTGGCTCCACTGCTCACTGGTTAGGCAATCTTGGGCATGTTACCTCAGGTTCTTATAAAAGTAGGATAATGGTACCTACTTGCAAGGGATATTGTGAGGATTACATGAGATAATCATGTACAGAGTACCTGGTACATAGGTCAATAAATGTTTGCTGTCATTATGCTACAATTGTTTTGTTCACAGATAACTGTTCATTGTTTCACCTGGAATATATTAAGGCTGTTGAATAAGGAAAACATGCTATTAATAAAATATTGCTTTATGTAAGATATCCATATGTGGTCCATAAGTTTGAGATAACCTATTGTTTTCAATCATCCAGAAAGTATAGCTATTTAAGTGATAAATATCCCAGTTTCCCCAATTGTGTTTTATATTCTCTTATTCAATATGTAACCAAAAATACGGTTTAAAATTAAGCATTTTTACTCCAATGTATCTGGAATTTCACCAACCAAACACCTCAATTTGTGTGGTATTCTGGACATGAAATAAATGCTTAGGAGGAAAAAATGAATTCAGTGAAAGATAAATTTGTGTTCTCACACACTGGCATATAATTACCCAGGCTATATTATATAAAATGCCCACAATAAAGTATTTTAAGATATAGAATGTATCCTTAGGCTCTTCAGAATGCAAGATATAATCTACAGAATAAAATTATGAAATCTTCATAGATTTTTGAAATTTCCATAAATTCATTATTTTTATAACAAAAATTTAAGCTTATTGTTTACAGATGAAATTTCAAACATGACAAAATAATATTCTGAACAAAGTTTCTAGTTAAGTATAAGTAACTTTTCTTAATCTTACCTTAAAAATATTTCATGATAAAGAATAACACCACACCCATGAATCCATAGGTCAGCTGAAAATATAAAACATTACAAATACGTTTGAACCCCTCTATATCTTTCTCTCGCTCCATTCTCAAATTTATGGTTTATTCTAAATTTAGACCTCCCTATTCATGTCTTTATACTTTTGCTACAGCTATGTGTGTATCTAAACAATATATGGTACTGTTTTTTACTTTTTTACAGTCATAAATGGTATTATTTTGATTCCAACTTTATTTTTTAAAAATATTTTGGTTGTGAGAATCATCGGAGTTGATGTGTATTAGCTCTAGGAAATATGCACTGTTGTATAAAATCCTATTGTAGGAAATGTATTTCTTCTGATGATAGATTTTTTGGTGTTTTAATTTTTTGCTTTTGCAGTGTTGCTTTTATGGCTCTTGTATATACAACATCTTTAGCACATGTGCAAGAGCTTCTTTAAGGTTTAAAACTAAGGATTGCTGTTCCTGACATTTTCAACCTTACTGTATATTGCCAAATTGTTCTCCAAAGAATTTTACCAGTGGCAGTTAAGAGAGTTTCTATTGCTCTACAATGTGGTTTACACCACTGTCAACCTTGATATTTGCAGTTTTTAACTTTTTGCCAATCTGATGGGTGTGATATATCTCATTGTTTTTCTTTTCTTAGAGATTTTTATTTATAAAAATGGAACAAAAATGGATTTGGATTTGCCATTAGATGAGAGTCTTTTCCTGTTATTGACCATGTGGAATTCCTTTTCTGTTAATTGTAGTTTCTTATATTTTGCCTATTTTTCCTTTTGGGTTCTGTTTCTATAAATAATTTTTAGATACATGTGTATTTCTATCAGATACTAATATTTTATTGATTATATAGTAGCAAATATCTATTTCCAGGCTGTAGCTTGTCTTTTCTCCTTGATTTTTTCAGTTTGTTTTTAATGGCATCTTATAAAAAATGGAAGCTGTATTGTTTTAATATAGTAAAATGTATCAAGAAATTTTTTGCTCATGTTTTATGCTTTTTGTAGCTTATTAAGTAACTCCTTCCCTATCCTAATTTTAGGAGAAAGACCTATATTTTCTTCTAAATATATTAAAGTTTTGCTTTGCACATTTTGGTCTTAATCTAGAATTGATTAATGTATAAGAAGTGAGATAGAGACTTAATTTTATTTTTTTCTTATGGAGAACCAATTATCCCAGCATATATACATGGTTCATTTCTCGTCTATTCATTTATGTATCTATCCCCAGGTCAACCCTGTCTAAATTAGTACAGCTTAATAATATTGCTCCACCTTGGTTAGTCTTGGTTCTTAACTCTTTTTTATTTTCCAATTTTTTTATTGTGGTAAAATATAAAATTCACCTTCTTAACCATTTTATAAGTGTACAGTTCAGTTTTACTAAATACATTTATAATATTATACAACCATTGCCACAATCTATTTCCAGTACTCTTTTCACCTTGCAAAACTGAAATTCTATCCCTGTTAAATAATAATTCTCCATTCTCCCCCCTCCCCCCTGGCCCAGGTAACCACCATTCTATTTTGTCTCTATGATTTTGATGACTCTAAGAACCTCATATAAGTAGAATAATATTTTATTTTTGTGACTAAGTTTATTTCACTTAGCATAATGTGCTCAAGGTTCATCCTTATTGTAGTATAAGTCAGAATTTCCTTCCTTTTTATGATTGAATAATATTCCATTGTATGTATTTACCAGATTTTGCTTACCATTCACCCATCTATGGACATTTGGGTTGCTTCCATGTTTTAGCTATTGTGAATAATGCTGCTGTGAACATGGTGTACAAATATCTCTTCGAGACTGTGTTTTCAATTCTTTTTGGTATATATAAAGAAGCAGAATTGCTGGATCTTATGGTAATTCTACTGCTCATTTTTTGAGTAACTGCTATATTGTTTTCCACAGCGGCTTTACCATTTTACATTCCAACCAACAGTGCACAAGAGTTCCAATAACTCCACATCCTCACTAACATTTGTTATTATCTGTATTTTTGATAGTAGCCATCCTAATGGGCATGATGTGGTATCTCATTGTGGTTTTGATATGCATTTCCCTAATGATTAGTGATGTTGAGCATCTTTTCATGTGCTTATTGGCCATTTGTATATCTTCTTTGGAGAAATGTGTATTCAAGTCCTTTGCCCATTTTTTAATCAGGTTGTTTTCTTGTTGAGTTGTAGACCCCTATCAGGTGTATGATTTGCAAATATTTTCAAGTTCTTTGCCCACTTGAGGTTTAAGAGTTCTCTATAT
Organism: Eschrichtius robustus; assembly: GCF_028021215.1. Classification (NCBI taxonomy): domain Eukaryota; kingdom Metazoa; phylum Chordata; class Mammalia; order Artiodactyla; family Eschrichtiidae; genus Eschrichtius; species Eschrichtius robustus. The sequence continues at coordinate 12,992,027 of NC_090840.1, forward strand.
ATTCTAGATATCAATCCCTTATCAGATGTATGACTTGCAAATATTTTTCCCATTCTCTGTATTGTCTTTTTACTCTGTTGCTAGCACAAATTTTAAAAATTTTCGTGAACTATAATTTGCCTATTTTTAATTTTGCTGCCTGTGTCAATGATGTCATTTCTAAGAAATCATTGCCAAATCCAGTATTGTGAAGCTTTTGCTGTGTTTTCTTGTAAGAGTTTTACAGTTTTAGGCCTTACATTAGGGCCTTTGATCCATTTTGAGTTAATCTTTGTGTATGGTGTTAAACAAGGGTCCAAGTTCATTCTTCGCCTGTGGATATCCAGCTTTCCCAGCCTCATTTGTTGAAAAGACTGTCCTTTCCCCATTGAATGGTCTTGACACCCATGTCGAAAATCATTTGACTGTATATGTGAGGTTTACTTCTACGCTTTCTGTTTTATTCCATTGGTTTATATCTCTGTCTTTATGCCAGTACCGTGCTGTTTTGATTACTATAGCTTTGTAGTAATCAGGAAGTACAAGTCGTCTAGCTTTGTTCTTCTTTTTCAGAATTGTTTTGGATATTTGGATCTCTTGAGATTCCTTATGAATTTAAGGATACATTTTTCTATTTCTGCAAAAAAACAAAACAAAAAAACCAAACCCATCATTGGGATTTAGATAAGGCTTGCATTGAATCTGTAGATCACTTTGGGTATTATTGACATGTTAAACAATATTAAGTCTTCCAGTCCCTGAAGAGGGGATATGTTTTCATTTATGTCTTCTTTAAATTTTTTCAACAGTGTTTTGTAGTTTTCAGTGAATAAATCTTTCACCTCTTTGGTTAGTTCCTAGGTGTTTCATTCTTTTTGGTGCTGCTGTAAATGGAATTTTTTAAAAATTTCCTTTTCAGGTTGTTCATTGTTTGTATATAGACACGCAACTGATATTTGTTGACTTTGTATTCTGATACTTTGCTGGATTCACTTATTGGTTCTAACATTTTTGTGTGTGTGTATGTAATCTTTAGAGTTTCTACATATAAGATCATATCATCTGCAAACAGAGATAATTTTACTTCTTCCTCTCCATTTCGGATGCCTTTTATTTCTTTTTCCTGCCAAATATTTCTGGCTAGAACTTCCAGTGTGATGTTGAATAGAAGTGGTGAAAGTGAGCATTCTTGCCCTAGAGGAAATGCTTTCAGTCTTTCACCATTAAGTCTGATGTTCACTTTGGGTTTTTCATATATGGCTTTTATTATGTTGAGGTAGTTTCCTTCTATTACTAGGTAGTTGAGTGTTTTTATTGTGAAAATTCAGGTTGTTGAATTTTGTTAAATGTTTTTTCTGCATTATGTGTTTTTTTCCTTTCATTCTGTTAATGTAGTATGTTATGTTCATCAGTTTTTACATGTTGACCATCCTTGTATTCTAGGAATAAATCTCACTTATTCATGGTGTATAATCTTTTTTTTTTTTTAATAGCTACTTTATTTATTTATTTATGGCTGTGTTGGGTCTTCGTTTTGTGCAAGGGCTTTCTCTAGTTGCGGCAAGTGGGGGCCACTCTTCATCGCTGTGCGCAGTCCTTTCACTATCGCGGCCCCTCCCGTTGCGGGGCATAGGCTCCAGACGCGCAGGCTCAGTAGTTGTGGCTCACGGGCCCAGTTGCTCTGCGGCATGTGGGATCTTCCCAGACCAGGGCTCGAACCCGTGTCCCCTGCATTAGCAGGCAGATTCTCAACCACTGCGCCACCAGGGAAGCCCTATAATCTTTTTAATATCCTGCTGAATTTGGTTTGGTAGTGTTTTGTTGAGGATTTTAGCATCAGTGTTCATAAGGGATATTGGTCTATAGTTTTCTTTTGTTGTAGTGTCTTTGTCTGACTTTGGTATCACAGTAATGCAGGTCTCACAGAATGAATATGAATGTGTTCGTTTCTCGTCAAAGTTTGGAAAAGTTGGAGAAGGATTGGTGTTTTTCTTGAAATGTTTCATAGAATTCACCAGTGAAGCCATCAGAGCCAAGGCTTTTCTTTGGTGGGAGGTTTTTGATTACTGATTCAATTTCCTTCCTAGTTATAAGTCTATTCAGAGTTTTTATTTCTTTTTTTAAATAAATTTATTTATTTATTTATATTTTTGGCTACGTTGGGTTTTCATTGCTCTGTGCGGGCTTTCTGTAGTTGCAGTGAGCAGGGGCCACTCTTCATTGCGGTGCACGAGCCTCTCATTGTGGTGGCTTCTCTTGTTGCGGAACATGGACCCCAGGCGCGTGGGCCTCAGTAGTTGTGGCACACGGGCTCAGTAGTCGTGGCTTGCGGGCTCTAGAGCACAGGCTCAGCAGCCATGGCACACGGGCTTAGCTGCTCCGCGGCATGTGGGATCTTCCCAGACCAGGGCTCGAACCTGTGTCCCCTGCACTGGCAGGCGGACTCCCAACCACTGCTGCACCAGGGAAGCCCCAGGTTTTTTATTTCTTCATGATTTAGTGTTTGTAGGCTTTTTGTTTCTAGGAATTTTTCCATTTCATCTAGGTTATCCAATTTTTGGCATACAATTGTTCATAGTACTCTCATAATCCTTTTCATTTCTGTAGAATTGGTAGTAACATCCCCGCTTTCATTTCTCATTTTAGTTATTTGCGTCTTCTTTTTTTCTTAGTCCATCTGGCTAAAACTTTGTCAATTTTGTTGATCTTTTCAAAGAACCAGGTTTTGGTTTCATTGGTTTTCTCTCTATTATATTCTGTATTTCGTTTATCTATGCTCTAATCTTTATTATTTTCTTCTTTCTGCTAGCCTTGGCTTAGTTATTTTTCTAGTTCCTTAAGTTGTAAAGTTAGCTTGTTGATTTGAGATCTTTCTTGTTTTTTCTGTCAGCATTTATAGCTATAAATTTCCCTCTTAGCATTGCTTTTCCTGTGTCCCATAAGTTTTGGTATGTTGTGTTGTCATTTTCATTCATCTCTCAGAATTTTCTAATTTCTCTTGTGATTTCTTTTTTGATCCATAAGTGCACTGCTTATTGTTAATTTTCCAATTTTCTTTTTGTTACTGGTCTTTAACTTTATCCCATTGTGGTTGGAGAAGATACTTTGTATGATATCTATCTTTTAAAATCTATTGAAATTTAATTTGTGGCCTAAGGTATGGTTTATCCTGGAAAATGTCTCATGTGCATTTCAGAAGAATATGCTTGCTGTTGTTGTTGGGTAGAATGTCCTGTATATATCTGTTAGACCTAGTTTCTTTATTATGTTGTTTAAGACCTCTATTTCCTTACTTTTGTTTGGTTGTTTTATCCATTATTGAGAGTAGAATATTGAAGTCTACAATTATTACTGTAGAACTGTAATAATTTCTTTCTTCAGTTGTCAGTTTTTGCTTCATATATTGTGTTTTGATTGTTTTTCATTAGGTGCGTAAATGTTTCTCTCTCTCATCTTGTTACTTATTTTCTATATGCCTTATACTGTTTTTGCTCCTCGTTTTCTGTCTTCCTGTCTTATTTTTGTTGAGTTGATTTTTTGCAGTGGAACTAAATTCTTTTCTCATTTCCTTTTGTGTATATTCCAGAGCTATTTTCTGTGTGGTTACCATGGGGTTACATTTACATGTGGTTACTTTTACCATCCTAAAGTTATATCACTCTAATTTGATTTATGCCAGTTTAACCTAAATAATACATAAAACTTTGTGTCTTTATAGCTCTGTCCCCACCTTTTTGGTTGTTGATCTCACAAAATTACATCTTTATACATTGTGTACCCAAAAACATAAACTAACAATTCTTTTAAATGCATTAGTCACTTAAATTATGTAATAAAATGTGGAGTTACAAACTAAAGTTACAATAATACTAGATTTTAGACTCATTGTTTTTTAAATGTATTAGTCTCTTAAATCACGTAGAAAAACAAAAAGTGGAATTACTAACCATTTTTACAAAAATACTAGCTTTTGTAATTCCCCTTGTTTTTACATTTATTGAGATCTTTATTTTTTCATGTGGCTTCAAATTACTATCTAGTGTTCTTTCATTTTACCTTGCTGGACTCCCTTGAGCATTATTGCAGGGCAGGTCTAGTGTAATGAACTCCCTCAGCTTTTGTTTCTCTGGCAATGTCTTTATTTTTGCCTCACTTTTGGAGGACAGTTTTGTCGATATTGGATTCTTTGTTGGCAGGCTTTTTTCTTTAGCACTTTGAATATATTGGCTCACTGTCTTCTGACCTGAAAGTTTGTGATGAATAATGTGCTGATAATCTTATTAAGGATTCATTGTATGTGATGAGTTATTTCTTGCTGCTTTCAAGATTCTTTGTCTTTTGAAAGTTTGATTGTAATGTGTCTCAGTGTGGGTCTCTTTGAGTACATTTTACTTGGAGTTCATTGAGCTTCTCGCATGTTTAGAGTTATGTTTTTCATCAAGTTAGGGAAGTTTTCAGCCATTATTTCTTCAAATATTCTCTCTGCCCTATTCTCTCTCTCTCTCTCTCTCCCTCCTCCCCTCCCCCCTCCCTCCTTTCTGGAACTCCCACAGTGCATATGTTGGTCTGCTTGATGCTGTCTCACAGGTTCCTTAGGCTCTGTTCATTTTTCTTCAGTACTTTTCAGCTCCAGAATTTCTCTTTAATATTTGTATCTGTTTATTGATATTTCCATTTTGTTCATACATTATTTTCTTGACTTTCTCTACTGCTTTAGATTTTTGAGCATCTTTAAGACAGTTGTTTTAAAGTCTTTGTCTAGTATATCTGCCACTGGGTCTTTTTCAGGGACAATTTATGATTATGTAGTTTTTTTTTTTTAATAAACTTAAAAAAAAATATTTAGGCTGCGCTGGGTCTTAGTTGTGGCATGCGGGATCTTTGTTGTGGCATGTGGGATCCTTTAGTTGCAACATACAAATGCTTAGTTGCAGCATGCATGCGGGATCTAGTTCCCCCACCAGAGACTGAACCTGGGCCCCCCACGTTGGGAACATGGAGTCTTACCCACTGGACCACCAGGGAAGTCCCTGATTATGTATTTTTGAATAGACCATACTTTCCCATTTCTTTGTATGCCTTGGTTTTTGTTGTTGTTGTTGTTGTGGAAGACTGGACATTTTAATCTAATAATGTGGTAGCTCTGAAAATCAGATTCTCCTCCTTCCCCAGAGTTTGCTGTTTTTGGTTTTTGTTTTTGTTTTTGTTTTTTATTGTTACAGGCTATCTCTGTGCTGGGGATCAGCCTGAGGTATAAACTTAAGGTCTTCTCAGGTCTTTTCGAAGTCTGAACCTTTCTTTTGGCATGTATAGGTCACTTTCTATTTTTCCCTTTATGTGGAGCTGCTTTTGAATGCCCTAGTGTTTAATGTGTGGTTCCCAAAAGGGGAAAAAGAGAAAAATAAAGGAAGAGGGGGGAACTAATGGGCAGTAGCCCTTTAAATCCTTCTGGAAGTCACTTCAACCAGAGGGAGTGGGGCTTGCAACAGTGGGGAGAGGTACAACCTCTTTGTCTGCATCTCTGTGATCAGAAGCAGCAATCAGTGATTAGCGGGCAGAGCCTCAATATTTGGTGGATAGTGCTTTTTGCCCACTTGGCTCCTGTAAGCTGTGTGCAAGATGCTCCAGAAACCCCTGCACAGCTTCCTGCCACAGGGTTGGGTGTGGGGGATGGGCAGCTATTGCAGAGGTAAGATCTGAAACTGACCAACATGAACCACAGCTTATGCAGTCTATCGTCTAAGCCTTCCCCTGGAAGTTGTAAGCGTTCAGCAGACTCCAGCATTCTAAAATAGTTAACAGCAGACAGGTTCTGCCAGTGCAGCTGTTGTTTAGGTGGGGAGACAGATGCTCCCTATTCTGCCATATTCCCAGAATCCTCTCCTCCCTGACTCTTTCGTATACATTTTAAAATCAACTTGTCATGTTCCATGAAAAATCCTGTCAGAATTTTGTTAGGAATTGCATTGAATTTATAAATAATTTGTGAAGCACTAACATCTCTCTAATACTGAGTTATCATTTCCATCACTATGGTATGTCTCTCCTTTTTAGGAGTGCTTCTTTAATGACTTTCAGTAGTTTTATAATTTTCTCCTAATTAAGGCCATGCATAAGGGTTTTGTTTAGAGTCATTTTTAGGGATCATATATTTTTGTTTATATTGCAAATGTCATTCTTTTAGGAATTACATTCTCTGTAGCTAATGTGTCAAAATGCAATATTTTTAAATTATGTAAAGTATTTTAAAAATATGATTTCTTTGGCCCATATTTTAAAATTTTAGATACTTTTCTAGAAATTTCAAATATATTTTTTACATGATAACTGTGGTAAAAATGCACATCGTAAAAAGGTTATACATCCCAGGGTTTCTCCCTTACAGCTGAGGCAGGAGACTGCTGTACAGGTGGCCATGCAGAAGCAAGCCTATACTATGAAGGAAGCAATGCCCTTTGGGAGTAACTTTTACTAATGGGAGACAGGAACCATGAATGATTTATTCTCCCTTCTTTCCGCCATAGACTTTTAAGAGACACAGCCATTTCAAAAGGTCCCTCTGAAAACATGCTGTAGACTTCTGCGTTACACATTCTCTTATATTTGCTCTCCTTCCATCTCTGTCTCATTCCTTTTTTCCCTCTCTCTTCCTTCCCTGAGATTACAGCCTCCCAAAAAGTGTTATCACATGAGTTTTTCCTTCAGGCTCTGTTTTCTAACCTGGGCTAAAACAGAAATTTTGGATCATCTGAATCCTCATGAATGACAATGCTATAAATGGACTTTGTCTCTAGGTTCCAGTGCACAAATTGGTGTTTGTATAGAAGTAAATTTCTCTCAGACAACTAGAAAAGGAAAGAGGCTAATGTAATATATAAGTGAAGTATTTATTAAACCAGGGGAAGGCCAATGGACCTCATCAACAAGCTATGGGCAAACTTTCCAGGGGTTTGAATATGGAAAGGGAGAGAATTGAACCCATAACACACAATGATAGAGACTGTTAACTCAAAAGAATGTGCATTATAGAAATCAAATCCACAAGAGAGGATTTGGTTTCATCAAAACACCACCATTCATGTCGTTAATAGAATAGTAAACTTTATTGGTACTATAGTTTGTTTCAGAGACATTATAAGCTTCAGGAGTTTAAACTAGTTTGGATTTGGACACACTTTAGAATAATATAATAAAAATAATTATGTCAACACATGTGAGATGTCCTTGATTTTCTTTTAAAAGAGGTTCATTATTTTCTAAAGTTTGAGAAACTGCTTTTCCATAATTTTTCCCTACTACGTATCTCTGTACTCTCAGGGCTCCATTTGCTAGGATGTCTCTAGCTCTCCAGATCGCCAGTGGGGACAGCTTAGAGCTGCTATACAAGTGCTTTGGAAATCCATTTTAGTAGACCCCTTGGCTTTCATCATTTGGGGCTCCTACAGGCTAGATGCGGGGGACGTTTCCGAATTCAGTTTGTATATTTCCCTTAGGTAGCCCCAAACCCAGTGGCTTACAGATGCTCTAAATCGCCGGCTGTGAGGCTTTCCCCTTTTCAAGCCCACAAATCCCGCTTCCTCAGCTTCTTGGCTACCACTCCACCCGTGTCTCCCTCCCCTAGAGCTGTTTCTCAGCCTTGCCTGATTCTAGCCCTTTGTTTAAAATACAGACTTTCAGACTTTTTCTGGAAATTCTTGATGTCAGGAGATAAGGCTTAGTAATCTGCATTTTAACAAGTGCCCCAGGAAAGTCTTACTGGCAGGTAAGTTTGAGAAACATGGCTCTAGGGTTTCCTCGGTTCCCACACTTCTCCCTTGAGGGCATCTCACTGTTCGCGGGATGAGCCGGGTCAGTAACTCAGGTTTGGTAAATTTCGCGGGTGCCAGGCCTCATCAGCAGCCGTGGTGCGGTTGCTGGGCGACCGGACAGACGCGCCTGGTCGGCCGCAGCTCACGGGAAATCTCGCGAGGTCTCCGGAAGCGCTCTTCTCTGTGTCCTAGCCCGGGCCCAGCCCTCTGTGTCTTGGTGGCCGCGGGTTGATGGGAGCCACTAGGCAGGGTACGAGTAGAGGTCGGTTACTGGGATGAGGCCGTAAGGCATCGGTCACATTAGCGTTTTCGTAGACCAACCAGTAGCCGGAACAATTTTTGGCAGGTCACCATTTCCCCCTACTGGATTATCCTTGCCATCAGCCTTGAACGTTTTAGTGCCAGTTACCACGTTTTCCCAATAATAGGGCAGGAAACGAATTGTCTGAATCAAAGTACAGCGCATACTTCACCTTTCCTCTGATAAAATCCAAACTCCTTAGGGTGGCATTCCAGTCCGGTTATAATGACCAGCCTCACTGCTTGCCTCTTTCCCTCTTCAGTATTTACAATCTGGCACTTGGCCCAGTATGCCCTGTTCTAAAAAAATTTTACCCTCTCTCTCCTGCTGCTCAGGGTAGCAATAGGACACACCTTTCCTCCTTAATATTTGTTTTCCCTTTTAAGATTCAAGGACTCAGCTTGGAATTGGCGCATTTTTTCTGAAGCCTTCCTAGGTACTCAGTCATGTTAAGTGATGCTTTTTTCTGCCCCCCAAACAACTGGGATATGGTAACTTCTTTAGCATAGCACTTAACACACTACTGTCTGTTTGTTACCCGTATCTCCAATAAGATGGTAAATTCTTTGAGGGTAAGGATTATGTCTTTTACCTTGCTATTCCCAGGACCTGGCAAAGTGCTGTGTACATTAGCAGTCACTCCCAAACATTTAGAAAATATATAATTTACAAATGAAGGAGAACAATAGTAGAACAAGTGGAAAGGCTGGGGCTCATTAGGGGTATGGTAAAGTGAGCAATCTGAATTAAGGGACAGTACAAACCGGAAAACCGTAATAGCTCTGATCTTTAGGGTGGGGGCACTCTGGAAAATCATTGTGGTTCCTTGAACAAAGAAGTGTCAGAGTAGGAGATTTTTAGAATTACAAGGAGGCTGAGAGCCCACGTGGACAGTCCAACGTGCCATTTTGCAGATAAGCAAATTCTCAGGCCTAGAAAGAGAAAAGAAATATGCTGAAGGTGACACCTGAGGTAGCAGAGAGAGAATTTACCCTTGAGCCCCTAATTTCAAGCACAGGTCCCCCTTCCTTATATCTCACTGATTGTTGCAGTAAGAGTAGCCTAGAAAGAGGGACAGGGGCATGGGGACAGATATCCTAACCTCATTCAGGACACTGTTGCTAATGTCTAGTTGTGAAGCAATGTTGGCCTGTATTAGGGTGAAGGCAAAGAAATGAACAAATGAAAGAAATGAAGACAAGGAATGAACAAATTTAGGAGGCATCTTGAAGCATGATTTAATAAAGAGAGATTGGATAGGATAAAGGGAGGGAGAAGTTGAAGATAATTCCTGGGTGTTAAGTAGAATAAAGGAACAATACTGAAGAAATTGGAGAGGGAGGCAAGTAATTTGGGGGGAAGTGGATGAATTTTCATTTACACATGTTAAACTTGAGGTGAGATAGGTTTAATAGTTTCCAGAATAGAACTAATCATTGAAACCATGGGGTCATAAATGGTGGTGAGGAAGAAAGTGGGGAAAAGAGAAATAGTAAGTTAATAACTATGCCAACTAGTTTGGATGGAAGAGGGAAGCAAAGCTAGTTAAGATATCAGAGAGAGATTTATCAGAGGTGAGATTTGTTCTGAGAAGAACAAATAATAATTCAGTGATTTAGAAACCAATAAATTAGATTCAGATACTAGGGAAAGAATTGAAGGAGGAGAGTACCTAACAGAATAAACAGCTACAGAAGGATATGACAAAGTAAAAGAATGATCAGAACAATATGGCTAAAACACAACAGCACAAATCAGGTGCCCTTCTTATCTATTTTAAAGGTCATTCATTTGGGAACAATAGATCCAGCACTATATGCAGGGCCATCCTGTTGCTCTGTGTAGCCCTCATTTAACTTGCTGCTAGCATTACTTTACTGGAAAGATGTTTAGCAATGCCTCATTGAAAACCAGTTGCTCTGTTAATCTTTGTTTTATAACAGTTTCATATGTCATTGTAAAGAGGAGTATGATCTCATTTGTGGTAAAATTATATACATATTTAAATGTCTGAAAGGATATATGTCTATGTCTATACATGTATAGGTTTAGATGTAGAGCTGTAGATCTGTACCTGTATCTATATCCCCAAATATTTAATAGTGGCTATTTTTTGGTGGTGGGATTATGACTTTATTTTTCCTTCTTTTTTAGTAATCAGGTTTTTAAGAATGATAACATTGTATTCTGAAAGTTCATTTCGGATTCTGCTCTTTGTAGAATTGAAGATCTCTTTGTGACAGCTAGTTTTTAAAATACTTTAAAACGGTTGAATCGCTAATTAATTTTTTGATGCAACAAGTTTGAGACAGTATTTTCTCATTAAGATGTGAAATATAATTCCTGTCTAGTGACACACAGTGTTAAACAGTCATCTGTGTATTTTCTAATATGGCAGAAATCTGGCAGACTGCAAGAAATACTTGTCTTCAGTGCCACATCTGTAAGTTCAGCATATAATACTCTAAGATTTACACTTTGACAGATGTTGAGAAAATTGTATTTGTTAAAAAAAAAAATGTGAGGTCTTGAGAATAATTTTAAAAGACACTCTTGGAAGAATATGCTAAAGAGCACTTTTTCTGAAGCCACCAATAGTTTCCAAGTAACTTTAGACAGAAACACATTTTTTAATTAGAATATTGTTCTATGTATCTTTGTCAATTAGTATGTTTCCTGACCTTCTAGAGTACATACTACACAGAAAACACTTTAATGATTTCTTTCATTGAAAAACCAACAAATTAAAGGGCCCAGATGTGTATATCATCACATAACTCCATACAGAAATATGATCATTTATTGGAGTTAGCTCCTCTTTTTATTTTGACCTTGTAGACTGGTAAATATTAGTAAGTATGGTAGGCAGACTTCCAACATGGTGTCAATGATTTCACCTCCTGGGATGCATGCCCTTGTGTGAACCCCTCCCCTTCAGTGTGGAATAGACATAGTGACTTGTTCTAAGCAATAGAATAAGGCAAAGTTGATGAGATAACCATTTCTGTGATTTGATTACAAAAGATTCTGTCTTGCTAGCAAACTCTCTCTATTGCATTTTTTGGCATGCACTCTTTGATAGAGCAAGCTGTCACTTAGTAGAGCTCCATGTGGCAAGGAACTGAGGATGGTCTCTAGCCAACAGCTAGTAAGGAACTGAGACTCTCAGTCCAATGAGAAACTAAATGTCAACAACTACTGTTTAAGCTTGGAAGTCAGTCCTTCCCCAGTTGAGCTTTCTGATGAGACCTATTCCACACCTTTATTACAGCCTCATGAGGGACCCTAAAGCAGAGAACTCAAATTCCTGACCCATAAAATCTGTGAAATAATAAATGTGTGTTATTTGAAGCCACTAAGTTTTGGGGTAATCTTTAATGCAATAATAACTAACTAATACAGGGGACAATGGAAAATTTTTTTAAGGAGGGAAATTTTACTTAGAAATTTGGGACATGATTCCCATTTTCATAGGACCTTCTGAGGGGAAGCTCAGAGGAGAGAAATGAAAGTGATGATAGGAGGTTGTAGCTTAGCTGGAACAAAAGATTTTAAAATAAGTATCCATTTATAGAAGCTGTAAGTTGTAGAGTCTACAAAGGAAGCCTTTTTGTTCATGAATGAGGCAGTTTCCATCCAAGGCTTGATTACTCTTGATTTCTGTAACCTGGTCATGATCATTAAATTGAGAGCTTCATGGATTTTTAATGGCTTGATGTACACAATATGGGCACCAATAGTAAATAATTTCTTTAAAACTTAACTTAGTAATTAAATGATTACTTAAACAATTTATATCACTTATTACATAACGTATTCTATAATTGTAAATGATGATTATATAGGTTCTGTATAAAACAATCCAAGGTATTTCTCATGAGTTCCAGACCTATGCATGCAACCAGCTGCTGGACATTCATTCCACCTGAGTATGAATGTCCTAGAGGCAAAAAACCCTGCACCTGTCAAGAACTGAACTCGTTTCTATCTTGCACAAATGTGATCTGCCTCCTCTAGTTCCTGTCTTGCCCACAGTCCACCCTGCTACTCAGAGTAGAGCCTGAGTACTCTCTCGTATACTAGTGCCCCCACGTTGGGTCACATCAAGTCCACTTAATCTCAGAAGTGACTGTCAAATCCAGCGTTCTCTCCATGTTCCCATCAGTACCTAAGAATGGACATGAAAGGACTTGGACAAGTTCTATTAATTTTTTAAAAGTTCTATTTTAGTACACAAAATTTTCTCAAGTTGTATTTTTAAAGTTCTATTAGATGTGACTGTAAATTAAAGGATCTAGGCTGAAAATCAGTTTAATTACCTGAAAGTAACATTTATGCCTAAATATATTTTAGAGTAAAATTGTTTTCTGAAAAGTATTTTTGTAAACATTGCCACAGATATTCTAATTGAAGTAATGTTTTATTATGTTATATTCAGGAATGAAGATTCCTGAAAAATCTATTGTCAGTAGAGCCTAACACTTTAGTTTGAGTCTTTCCGGAAGCATTTGCAAGAAAGGGACTTATAATTTTGGAAAAAGTTTAGATTAGGTTTCAGGAACAGATCATTACTTATGTTTTAGGGATTAAAAAAAAAAATTGTCTTTTGAAACAAGGGTGGGGAACCTCTGTCTTCTAATAGAGATCCAAGACACTGCTTAAGTTTATCAGGCCAATAATAAGTTCAGCAAAAGTTTAATTAGTTGGTGATGGATTGAAGCTAAGAGTGAAACTCAGCTATGTAATACACTACAGTCTTGTGTTTTTCAAAACAATTTGTTAAAATCAGTGAAAACATCTTGTATATTTGTATTTAACTGCTTTATTTTCTTGGCTCCTGTCTGCTTTTTTGGTTAGCTTGTTTGAAAAGAGTTCCATTCTTTCATGCTTGTTTTTGAAAATGGCTGGTGTTTTTTTTCCTACTGTGTACAGCCATTTGCATGTTTCTGCGGTTGTGATCCTTGATTGAAAAATTAAAAAAAAAACTTTTTTCACTCTTGTTTTAAATCTGTTAAGAAGTTTGGGAAAAGATTTTCATTTTATCGTAATCTTAGGGTGAAACAAGTCAGCTTCCCATAAAAAGGCATAAACATTTAATTTTGTTTTCCTAAAAACACATATTGTTAATGTTTCTTAAAAGCAAATTGAAATGTCCATTGCATTTATTTCTTCATTGAACAGATATTTACCAACTGCTTACCACGTGCCATTGTTCAAGGTGCTGATGATGCCGAATGTATTCTGATCAAGTCCCCATCCCTGTGGCACTTACCATCCAGGAAGAGGAGACAGATAGTGAAAAAGTAAACAATTCAATGGTCAAGATGATTTCAGGTTGTGGTACATTCTGTGAAGGAAATAAATAGGATAAAATGACTGTATAACTGGGGTATAGAAGTGAGGAAGAAGGAGGGAAGGAGAGAGATGTTTTCTTTAGATGAGAGAGACAGGCTAGGCCTCTCTGGAAGCAGAATTTGAGCTGAGACTTGAAGAATGAGCAGCTTAAAGAGCCAGGCCTTTGAGAGCCTGTGAGGAAGTGTTCCAGGCCTGGGAAGCAGCCAGTGTGAGGGCTCGGAGCTGGGAAAGAGCTGGATGAGCATAAGGGCCCCAGGACACTGTGGCTCGAGCAGTGTGGACGGGGAGAACAGAAGGAGAGGAAAGCAGGAAATAGATCAGCCTTTAGGCCACAGTGATAAATTTGGATTTTGGTTTATAGCAGCATTTAGGGCATAAGGCAGAAGGCAATTTTTTCTTTTGTTAGTGAGAAAAACTATATTATATTTAGAGTTTGAAGGAAAGAACAGTGGCCACTTATTATAAGTTGAAATTCAAAGTCTTGGTTGAAATGTAATGTTCTCTTCTTTTATTAATGTAATGTTCTTCTAGTGTGATATTAATGTGATGAATATAGTATTATCAAAGATGTTCTTAGAAATCTGGTAGTGGGAGCCACCAGAAAATATTATATTAGAAAATATAATTTCTACTTGTGCTCCCAAATCTCAAATTTAATAGAGCTTTTGTTTCAGTTTTGCTCTTTACTGAAATAGGTAAAACACTTTTTAAATTGAGTTACAGTTGATGTACAGTATTATATAAGTTACAGGTATACAATATAACAATTTTTAAAGGTTATATTCCATTTACAGTTATTATAAAATATTAGCTATATTGCCTGTGTTGTATAATACATCATGTAGCTTATTTTATACATAATAGTTTGTACCTCTTAATCCCCTATCCTTCATTACCCCTTCCCCCTTCCCTCTCCCCACTGGTAACCACTAGTTTGTTCTCTATATCTGTGAGTCTGCTTTTTGTTTTATTCACTAGTCTGTTGTATTTTTTAGATTCCACATACAAGTGATATCACACAGTATTTGTCTTTCTCTATCTGACTTATTTCTCTTAGCATAACACTCTCCAAGTCCATCCATGTTGTTGCAAATGGCAAAATTTCATTGGTTTTAATTGGTTTAATTTCATTGGTTTTAATTTCATTGTGTGTGTATGTATGTATATATCTAAATGTACACATACACACACCACATCTTCTTTATCCATTCACCTGTTGATTGATACGTAGGTCACTTCCATATTGTATTGCCAATTACATATTGGCAATTGTAAATAATGCCACTATGAACATTGGGGTGCAGTTAGTGTTTTTGTTTTTTTCAGATATGTACACAGGAGTGGAATTGCTGGGTTATATAGTAGTTCTGTTTATTTTTTATTTTTTAAAAATTTATTTATTTATTTTTGGCTGCGTTGGGTCTTCGTTGCTGTGCACGGGCTTCTCATTGCGGTGGCTTCTCTTGTTGCGGAGCACGGGCTCTAGGTGCGTGGGCTTCAGTAGTTGTGGCTTGTGGGCTCAGTAGTTGTGGCTCGCGGGCTCTAGAGCGCAGGCTCAGTAGTTGTGGTGCACGGGCTTAGTTGCTCCGCGGCATGTGGGGTCTTCCCGGACCAGAGCTCAAACCCATGTCCCCTGCATTGGCAGGCAGATTCTTAACCAATGTGCCACCAGGGAAGCCCTGTTTTTTTTTTTTTTAAAATACATTTCAGTTATATCTTTTTAAAAAAATATTTATTTTTATTTTTTTTTTGGCTGTGTTGGGTCTTAGTTGTGGCACGCGAGGTCTTTGTTGAGGCATGCGGGCTCTTTGTTGTGGCATGTGGGTTTTCTCTCTGTAGTTGTGGTGTGAGGGCTCCAGGGCATGTGGGCCCTGTAGTTTGCAGCATGCGGGCTCTCTCGTTGAGGCGCGCAAGCTCAGAAGTTGTGGTGTGCGGGCTTAGTTGCCCCGCAGCATGTAGGATCCTAGCTCCCCGACCAGGGATCGAACCCGTGTCCCCTGTATTGGGAGGCAGACTCTTTACCACTGGACCACTGGGGAAGTCCTGGTAGTTCTGTTTTTAGCTTTTTGAGAAATCTCCATACTGTTTTCCACAGTAGGGTAAAGCACTTGTTAATAAACTATTTTTAGATCTTGGGATAACTAGAAGTCCATTATGTTGATGTCTGCCTAAATAAATTACCATTACAACAGGCCACAGTTTCTTAGTTTTAAGTAATGTAGTGTTTTACCTTGAATATTAAGACCAGTTAGAAAGTTTAAAAATAATCTCCCCTAGAAAGTGGTATTTGTGTATAATTCTCACATCAGTGGCATATCAAGTTAACTTCTCTGAAGGTATAGAACTTTTCAGATGACTGTAATTATTCAACACGGTATGCCCTCATACATAAGATCATAAATTAGTTTTTTATTTAGTCTAATTTTTGTTATTTATTTAAGCCCAGAATCTTAATAATCTTAATCTTAATCTTCAAGTATACTAGAAACACATGCAAGGAATGATAGAAGGATTACATATGAGTTGAAGTAAAAGATTAAAGCTAAATACATACACTTTTTTTTTAAAGTTTAATTTTTATTTATTTATTTAGTTATGGCTGTGTTGGGTCTTCGTTTCTGTGCGAGGGCTTTCTCTAGTTGTGGCAAGCGGGGCCACTCTTCATCGCGGTGCGCGGGCCTCTCACTATCGCGGCCTCTCCTGTTGCGGAGCACAGGCTCCAGACACGCAGGCTCAGTAATTGTGGCTCACGGGCCTAGTTGCTCCGCGGCATGTGGGATCCTCCCAGACCAGGGCCCGAACCCGTGTCCCCTGCATTGGCAGGCAGACTCTCAACCACTGCGCCACCAGGGAAACCCCATACGCGTTTTAAAGGACTTATTTAGTGTTATCAATAATGCAAAGAGTAAATTGAAGTTTATTCAAATAATAAATTGAGCATGGAGTATAAAGTCGAAAATTCTAGGAACAAAAATGAATCATTTAAATAAAATATTTATTTGCAGATGAGCTTATAGAAACTAAATTTTCAGGAAGGTAAGTAGTTTGTTATGCTTTGTAATGGTAAGCAAATTAATAGTTATATGATAGATATTTATAACCCTCTATAACTTAACATAAAGGTCACAAAGCTCTGTTCTTGACAATATATTTCTTTATGCATATGCCTCTTAGGTTATGAAAAGTACAACTGTAGTTCATCAAAATGTGCCCCAAGGCACAATACCATATTTTACTCAGTCATTAGAAAGTTTAGCATAATTGCTTAGTATATCCAAAGAAAATATGAGTACTGACATCAGGGACTCTACAATTTGTTAGGCAATTGTTCCATAATTTTTGGCACCAAGATAATCCACATGTTGAAAAAGCAATTAATCATTGGTGTTAGTTATCAAGCTATGATTTTAGCTGTTTCCTCCCAAATTTGACCTGAAATGACAGAGTTCCGTATTTTATTTTTGTAATATTCTGATTTCTGAGATCAAAAGTTTAAATATGCCAATCTGGTTACAGTTGACCTGAGTTTCGTGTAACTAATTTTCTAAAATAAGTAGATCACAACTTTTTACTTATAAAGATAAATGGTATTTCTTCCAGTACTATTTGGATAAAAGGTTTAGAAATTTTTAGAAACTTACAGACTGATTACCTCAGAACAAATTACTTGCAGTCCTTAAACTAGCACTTGGCCCTACGAAGGTAAATTTATTTGCTGCTAAAACTTGTATTGAAAATTGACCAGAATGAGAGAACACAAAATTAGATTTTTAATTTTCAAATGCAGTGACATAGACACATCAATTATTAAACAGTGAATGAAATAATTACCCCATCGTAATTTGAACATAATCAACTTTTACTTATTTTATATCATATGGATGAGCAAAACCAAGAGCCATCATTCCGTGTAGTATATTTTTATATCTTCAAAAACCAAAAAAACACATTGCTCACCCATGTATGTATCTTTGGAGTTTATAGTTAAAACAATCCAGAAATTTAGAAAGAAACCTTGGAAACTCAACAGTCTGTGTTCAGTTCATTTCAGTCAGCTACATGTGGATACAATGCAGACTTAGCAATATAAAAGAACTCTTCTCTGCATGCATGACTTATGCATCTGTACCTCATCACTCACAGAACAGTTTTTGGAAACTCTGAACCTCTGCAGTATGTAGCATTCCAACTCCCAAACAGTTCCTCTGATTCATTGTAAAGTTACTTATGTTCCTGCTCTTCTGTGTTTATTTTCAAGTGGCTGCACTATAGGGCAGTTTATTATTCTATTATGCAATGCGGTGATTTTTCAAAATCCTGAATACCAGGTAGTCATACTAATTTGTGACAACAATCTTCAGACTTGATCCCTCAAATGGAGCACGTGATGTTTGGTCTCAGAGCTGATTTTCCAAATTCAGAAACAATGGAGCACAAATGGTTTCTCTGCCCGTTGGCTCTTTGTTCTTGGCAGTACTACTGATTTCAAAATAACAACTTGCATGGTGTCTTATTGTTAATCAATAAATAAAATGTGTGAATGACATACTTACATAACTGGACAGTATAACCTAAAAATGATACTAAATGCATAAATTTTCAACAATATATATAGAAGTTAATGTTGTTGAATTGTTTGGAACTGGGACCTTGAGATATTAAAACAATCTGGAAAAGTTGGAACATCCTTGATTCTGGGATATCGCTGTACCCTTATCTGGTCCCAATCCCGAACCCATATCCACTGACTTCTCTCTCCATCTCTGCTCCAGCCTGTGCTTCTGGCTCCAGTTTTATTACTTGGACATTGGGATTAAGTTTTTGATGATGATTGACATTTCCTGTATATTATCACCATAGAGCTTGAGAAATTATCTCTGAAAAAATTTGAAGCTGAACAAAAACCAGACTTCACTTAGAAAATGGCCTTTTCAGCTCCTGAATAGCTCAAGGCTGTAAGATAACACTTTGCAGGAAAAAGCAATGCCAATTCAAGAGTTAGTTTCTGAATGATGATGGCTGCAAATTGACCCTTCATTTCCTAAAATCTCAGTATTATGAATTGGAGCACTTATACCAAAAGTGATCATGACAATACATTAACACTTAAAGATATACTTTAAAAATATTTATAAAGGTTCTTGCTTTTAATAAAGTAACTGCATTTACAATAGAATGCAAATACTCTTTGGGGCTGTTTTTGCGTGGGCTGGACTGTTAAGCAGAGGGGACGTTGTTGGTTGCTCTGTAGTATGCCTTTAGCCTTAGTGTGTAGTAGTCATGAATTTTGGGTGTTACTGACCCCACTCCCAGCTCCAGGAGTTACCCTTAATTGGTCTAAACCAGTCACTATATATATATATAATCCCAGGAGTGGGCTCATGACCCAAGTTAGACCAATCAGAGTGAAGTCAGAACCTTCCTTTGAAAACCATAAGCAGCTCTTTCCCCGTGACTGGATGGTGTGGTGTGCAGCCAATGTGGAGGAATCCCGCTTGAGGTTTAGGTCAACATGTGGAGGGCAGAGCTGTGAGAACCATTACTGGAAGCCTAATCCAACTATGCCTAAGCCAAATAAGAGTTTGGACTCTGAAGTTAGGTGAACCAACAAATTCTCTTTGTTTAAGCAATTGTTTTTGTTTGTTTGTTTTTGTGATTACTTGCAACCAAGGCATCATAACCGAAATACTGAGTCCGGTGAAGTTAGGACTGACAAGTTTTCTTTTTCTGGCAATTCCCTGTTGTTAGCATAGGCATTTTTCTATCACACCAAGATATCTTAATTGATTAGATCACCAATGTCAAATTAAATGTGGATAACAGTCAAGTCTTGGAATGAAAACTGCCAGTATGTTTTCATGGTAACTTCAATGACTCACTCCTTTAGGTCAAAACTTCAATCCTTCAATCATGTCTGTCAGAGAAACCTCAACGAGTTTGTTATTGTTCCTAATTGAATGGCTCGGTATGAGCTGGTGTCACTGAAGGCTATGGCAGTAAACACAGCTTTTAGTTGCTCACTGGAGGCAGTCATGATTTTTTTTTAAAAGGGCCTAAAAATGGAGGTGAGGTTGAGCCATCTGAAATTGGGATGCCTGCTTTTATTTAAAGGGATATAAAATGAGACCAAAAATGCTACTATATCATCAACTATCTGAGAAAGTATTTGGATACTAATGTTAACTGGCTTCCTCATCTTACCAAAGACCACCTCTTTGCTAAATCTAATCAAAAACTTTTAGACTTTGTTTTCCTTGACCTCTGGGCCACATGTGAAGTCACCTCTTGTGGTCTCCTCTTCCTCTGACCATTTTAAATTTGATGTTTGCCATGTCTTGGGCCCTCTTCTCAGTCTTTATTTCCACAAAGCATCTCATCTGATCTCATCCAGCCCTCGACCACAGCTTTCTTAACAGAGTGCTCTTAGAAATATCAGTCTAGTACATTTCTGTTGTTTAAAACTCTTTTAACTCCCTATTGCTGTTAGGATAAAGTCCAAAAGGCCCCTGCAGAATCTGTGCTCATCTTACCGAATAAAGTCATCTCTTGTCATTCCCCACGTACTACTCGACACTCTTAGATCTAAATGAATCTCAGTTCTTGAAGGTTCTAGGTTCTTGCTCTCTGCCTCAGGCCTTCCACATATCGCTGTACTCTTTGCTTATAAAAATAATAGCTTCTCTTAATGCTTTTTCTGGCTAGTCCTCCTATCTTTCAAATTTCAGCTTAACGTCAGGTCACTTGCTTCAGGAAGCCTACCGGGGTAACTCCTCTCTGGGGTAAGTGTTCCTCCTGAGAGTTCCCCAGCACACTTTATTTCTCCCTTCACAGCAGTATACTTAGGTTCTTGTTAACTTAGCCTCCTCTGGAAGTTCTGTGAGGACAGTGGCCAGGTCTACCTTGTTCAGAATATCTCCAGAGAGTAAAACCGGGCCTGGTACAGTAAAGGCACTTGGTGAATATTTGAATGACTAGATACCTGTGCTAGGCTCTGTCTCAAATTTAAGTTATTTGATTTTCAGGAAAATAATTTATGGTGTGACAGTGTTTCACAGGAACATAAAAATGTTACATTAAATTGTATTTTTACTAACAACAGACTATCATCAAAAGAAGGTTTAGGCAAATTGAAAAGTGGCTCTGATAATATGGCAGTGAAATGCTGCAATCTTTTGACTAATTTAGATAGGCAAGACTTTAAAAAACAGAAAGGTTCTAACAATATTTCTTTCCCTCATATTTAAGAACATTAAAAGATACTAGAAAATAATGTAACCCTCCCACAAAACAATGAAAGAACAATTTTATTTTAAAGAATTTTATTATAGGATGTTAATACTTAGGATACTTCAGAGCACCTTATTCCTCTAATCAGATTTTTGGTAACTGGTTTCAAAGTGTTACTTGAGTATTTTTCTCATACTGGCTTTCAGGCAAAAGTACTACTTAGTGATTTTTTAAGAGATGTTAATTTGATTAAACAGCTTATCCTTAATAACCTGAGACATCAATCCATGGATAGCTTCTATGGTAGTTTTACAGCTGGAAAGAAAAAAACACATCACATAATGTCACGAGAACTGAGAACTATTTCAAACATGCAAATCCCCCCTCCCCCATTTCCATCCTTGCACCCAAATAATGATTTTTGGTCCTATTCATACTCCGCAAAATATACTATACCAATTTATAGTTTACTCTTTTTTTTTTTTTTTAATGTGGGATCTTCCCGGACCAGGGCTCGAACCCGTGTCCCCTGCATTAGCAGGTGGACTCCCAACCACTGCGCCACCAGGGAAGCCCTAGTTTACTCTTTATAGTATACTACAGTGATTTTTAGCCTTCTGCATGTCTTTTGATCATTTCACTACTTCCTAACACCTTCCCAGGAGAATGACAATGTAAAATTTGATATAATTCATAACAGTTAATTTTGTTATTTGTCAGAAGGTTTGGGAAAAGTTCTGTTTTAGAAGGTTACCGAAGTTATTTATGATTCAGAATTATAGATTCCAATGTTACATTAAAATCTGCTATTCCTTGTTGTTCATTACTTAGAATAATTTTTAAAAATGATTTTAATGAATCTTATGCTTTTTTTCCTGAAATAATCACAAACATCCTTCAAACAGTTCAAAGCCAAAGTTAGGTTAGTGGGTGAAGGACTTAGATTTTAAAACTGATAAAAAAACAAAAACAAAAAAACATGATAAAAACCCACCAAAATTCAGAAGAGTTGCAATTCTTGTAAAGTTACCCCCAGAAGGAAAATTTTCTACTTTTGTACTACTACTTTTCTCCTTCCTACTTTTCTTCTTATGTAACTACATTCCCATAGTGAAATTTTTGCTTCATAAGAAATCGAGATGTAAATGCAGATAAAATTAGACACTAAAAAATCAGACATATGTAAAGACAGATGAGCAAAATGACATACTCACAGCAAGTATCAAAAGTAAGACCTAATGCCACAGAAAAATGTAATTTTTATCCAGGCTACTACCTCTATACCTTTTAAAAACCCATGGAGAAGAAGGGAATGAGATCATTCTAACCCAAGATGGCTTCTACTCCTAATACACTTTGCACGCTCCCTTCTCTTTTCTTTCCTATCAACTAGTCCAGTTTTTCTTAAAATGGATACCAAGGTATTGGTTTATATAGACGTCAACATAGTCTTCCTTTCCTCTCTGCCCCTAATTATCACATTAAAATTCAAATTTTTGTGAAAGTAAATGTTATTTAGTAGTCTTCCCAATCCTGTATGCATCTGAAGGACCACATAATTATTTCATAAGTTATCAGAGAACATATCCCAACTTTGTTCCTAACAAATTCTTGTAGTGAAATTTGGGATAATAAATTACTGTATAAAGGATTATTTCAGAGAAATAAGAGAGATACAATCACTCCTCTGATATTTAGGGGTTTAAAACTTTATAAAAATTTGAAATTTGATAAACTTAAATCCTAATTTAATCCTTCAGATGATGATTAGGTTAATAGCTGAGGACATCCTTTTGCAAGGTTTTGTTTTTGTTTAAAGATCCAGCAATGGATTGGTTTTCTTTCTTACACTTTATAGCTGAACCTGGAAAAAGTGACTGCGAGTTTTTCATAACATTACCTAGACTCTTAAAAGTCTTTAATGTACCTACTGTCTCCTAAATTTTCAAAGTCAAAACCTGCATTTGACAACTCTTAAAGGTCCAAATAAGTTAATATTCAGGTACCACTGTAAGTTATAAGTTTAACTGTACGGCATTTGAATCCTGTTATTTGCAAATCTTGAAAGAAAAAAAGTTAGGGGTAGGAATAGATTTGCTTAACTTACCTGTCTCGTGTAGCTTTGGCAAGTTTGTCTTCTGACTTTCGGTCATGTGTTTCTAGACCCAACATGAAACTCCCTCGTCCCAGCTGGGCTTCTGACTGTTCTAATTTTTCAGACAAATCAAAGACCTGACCGGTGGTATAGTCTGCATTCTGTGGGGAAAATGATATTGTGTCAATATATGATACTAGTCTATCATTAAAAAAGTATGTAAATTTTCTTCTATATAGAACATTTCATTTACAAATAATTCCACTATGAAATCTAAGTGGATAGTCAGTGAAGGAAGAAGTCAAATTATACTTGCAAAAACTGATTCCAAAGCTCAAGCAGTTCAAGTGTAGGGTTTATCACCTTTTATAATTTCAAGATTAAATTTGGAAATTGTTCTTTTCGACTGCTTAAATCTAATATTTGTTATTATGAGAGGCTTTGAAGTACACAGATCTGAGTCCAGGTTCTGGCCCTGCTGCAGATTAGCTGGGAGGCCTTGGGAGAACTCCTTTACTTTTCTGTGCCTTCAAGTCTTCTTGTGAAAATGGGGGAGGAAGGTGATAATTTCTACCTTAAAGCTATGTGAAGTGATGTATATAAAGCTCGTAGGACTGTTGATGACACCTGGTAAAAGCCTTAATAATTGTTAGCTAATTTTGTTACTTTTTCATGTTGAACTTCCAGAATTAGTACTTATGACAATATTTTAAAAATTACATTTGTTTTAGCTTTTCTGATTATAAAATTAATAGTTATACAGAAAATGTGGAAAATGTAGAGCAGTATAAATAAAAAAAAAGGAAATACCTACAATCCCTCCACCTAGCTATAACCATAGTTATATTTTAGAGTATTGCTGTATACTCACAGGGATACCCACATTTGGTAAGCTGAAATATTATATATGCTGTTAATATTTCATACATTTTAAAAACAAAAAAATTAATAATTATATATGTACACTTAACTGTAATATTTTTTAAAAACATTTTACTGGAATATCTTTATTTTATTCTATTTGCTCAGTCTGTAAAATAGTGTATAGGAAATACAGTTCAATCACAAGACATTTAAAAACATTATTTGCTGTCATCATAGTTACTACAAAGAGCCCTTTAAAATGCTACCAGCTTTCCAATGATTTTACAAACTTATGATATTTTAAAAAAGATGCAATTATATTCACTTTTCTGGATCTAAATGGTTTAGGTCACCAATACATTCTCCCCCACAGATTTGGAGAAAACACTTCCACATCACGTTTGGAAGATTTAGCTCAAGCCATAAAAATGTAGGATGGCAGAAAGAGTTATACTATTAAAATGAAAAAATAAATCAATTACATTTCAAACACACAGAAAAATAATATAAATCAGAAAATAATTTTTTTCTTGTAGCTTTTAGATTACATGCTTTAGCTGGGGAAAGAAATGAACATAACATATATTTATATATTTTTTCTTAGAATGCTTAGTAATGCAATGTACTAGGTATAAAACTACAAAAAAGGAGGAAATATAATTTAACCTTTTCTTGATTATTAATGTCCTCAATATATGCAGTACTGGAATACAGGGACAGCCACAGGCTGAGTAAATAGGATTGTATACTTTTTTTTTTAAAAATAAATTTATTTGTTTTATTTATTTATTTTTGGCTGCATTGGGTCTTTGTTGCTGCCTGTGCGCTTTCTCTAGTTGCAGCGAGCGGGGGCTACTCTTCGTTGCGGTGCGTGGGCTTCTCATTGCAGTGGCTTCTGTTGTTGCGGAGCACGGGCTCTAGGTGTGCGGGGTTCAGTAGTTGTGGCACGCAGGCTCAGTAGTTGTGGCGCACGGGCTTAGTTGCCCCATGGCATGTGGGATCTTCCTGGACCAGGGCTCCAACCCGTGTCCCCTGCATTGGCAGGCGGATTCTTAACCACTGTGCCACCAGAGAAGCCCAGAGCTGTATGCTTTTATACAAAGGTTCAGACAGCTCCAGTCTTACTGTTTCCTCCCCTTGCCATCATGTGTCACTTCTGGCTGCTATTAGTATACTTGCCTCTAAGGAAACACCACACATGGGGCATTTAGCTATGCCTGGTAAATAGGAAGCATTTAATAACTGTTTGCTATTATGATCACTCTCTTTCCTTCTAATTTGCTATTTCTGAACGTTGAGGATAAGAAATAACAGAAAGCTTGTCAGAATTATATTTAAAACCATAGTAAATATGCTCAAATGAGGTCTTTTCCCATGAATACAATGAATCAAACAAACAATAATTTATTGAGGCTTTACTATATGCCTAGTACTTTGCTAATTACTTTACATATAAAATATTTCATATAATCTCAGTGTACTTAACAGTGTGGGTACTATTATCATTAGATTAGAAAAGCTTAGTCACATAAAATAATGTTGTGAAGGTCACACACAGCTAGTAAAGTGGCAGAGTTGTTTCTGAACTGAGTTTATTTTATTCCAAATTTTGTGGTTCTAACCACTATGTTATACTGTGCTATATGAAGTAGCTTACTTAAAAAAAAAAAAAGGTAAAAAAAACCAAAACAGGGGCTTCCCTGGTGGCGCAGTGGCTGAGAGTGTGCCTGCCAATGCAGGGGACACGGGTTCGAGCCCTGGTCTGGGAGGATCCCACATGCCGCGGAGCAACTGGGCCCATGAGCCACAATTACTGAGCCTGCGCGTCTGGAGCCTGTGCTCCGCAACAAGAGAGGCCGCGACAGTGAGAGGCCCGCGCACCGCGATGAAGAGTGGCCGCCGCTTGCCACAACTAGAGAAAGCCCTAGCACAGAAACGAAGATCCAACACAGCCATAAATAAATAAATAAATAAATAAGTAAGTAAGTAAATAAATACTCTTAAAAAAACAAAAACAAAAACAAAACTGTTCCTTACTAAGCTCTAGATAGAAGTTTGTTAACCAAATATTCTTCTAAATGTTAGATTTTAATGATATATTCACGACTTTTTTTTTTTTTTTTTCTGCTTAGCATCTGCTGCTTTAAGGTAGTGATATTCTGATCTCCTTCTGAGGACATTCTTAGTCCACATGCTCCTGAGAGTTTCTTCTACCCCAGCCCAGCAGTAAAGCACTTTCCCTGGCCCATGAACTCATAGTGTTCATGCCCTTCACCCAGAGCAGGTTTAAGGATGGGCATGTGACCTACAAAACTCCAGACACAATGAGGTTTGCCTGGGAATATGCGGGGATGTGTGTGTATCTTGGTCTTTTCTTTTCAATGTGAAACTGAGAGGCTGGGAGATCTAAGCTAATGCTGCCATCTTGGTTTCACATGAAGTCTGAAACTGAAGCCAACTGACTTGAAATCAAAGCTGAGAGAGGAAGACCGAGACCTCATAATATTGTCTGAATGCAAATTTAGGCTGTGCCTGAAGTAAGCCCTACTCCTGGACTTTGCAGTTTACATGATTCTCTTTTTTGCTTAAGCCAGCTTGGTTGGGTCTCCTGTCACTTGTAACCAGAGTCCTACCTGAGACACACAACAAAAAACAGTATTTGTATTTTTCTCTTTGTAAGTCTGTTTAAGGCAGGGGGAGACCTCACCCTCATCTGGCCACTGTATTTGTATATATATTAGGCTTGGTCTTAGTGGTACACGACACAGGTCTTGGCTTGGCCTAGTATCCCAATCCACCTCTGGTCATACAGAATCTGCCCCCAGGCCTAATATCTTGGCCAAGTCAGATATAACCTTTCCATGAAAAAGAGTTTCAGATATTAAACAACTTATGTAGATTGATAAAAAATTCAAACACATCCCTTGCAAGTATAGTACTTACAGTAAGCAAGCTAGAGGAACTCAGCGTATTCACCCAGTATTTATTCCACAAAAGCTCAAGCAATTTGCGATCCAAAGAGGATTTGAAATATGAGACTTCTAAGGCATAATATCTATGAAACAAAAGCACAAATCTAGTGAGTAAAAAAAATTCAACCACATCATATAAAGGTTATGGTCAAATTTAAGTGAATTACATTTTATATCCAAATAGTCATATTTTAATTTTTAGTCTAATAGAATAACAGGTAAACACGGTTTCCTTACTCTTCAGGGGTATGGTTTCAAATCTGTTAACTAAACATTGTTGTGTTATATTTCTCCCCTCTGTAGAGCCCAGAAATTCCCAAGAAATTATCAAGAACTAATCAAAACTTCTGAATGACATATGTTTATCCCATTGAGTTCATAAATTCCAGCCAATAGCACACAAACTTAATGAACTACCTCTCTAGGGTCAACTATAACTTTTGTTAGGCTTTTAAAAATATCAAAAATATATAACTGATTCACTTTGCTGTACACCTGAAACTAACACAACATTGTAAATCAACTATACTCCAATAAAAATTAAAAAACAGAAACAAACGAAAAACCCCTGAAAATGTCATGTGGACTCCCCATTCCTCCCCTTTTAATCCCCTAATAAGGACCTACTGCTTTTTGGAAAAGCAAACTTTAAGGTAGGTCCTTAAACCACATAAAAGAATTACTGCTGCTTCCAAAGGTGCCTAATTTATAATCAGGGATAGCAAGGAAAATTTGGTTAAATGTCTGAAACATATATATTTTTAAAAAGTAATAAATATTTAAATATCTCAGGGGCGTCCCTGGTGGCGCAGTGGTTGAGAATCCGCCTGCCGGTGCAGGGCACATGGGTTCGAGCTCTGGTCTGGGAGGATCCCACATGCCGCGGAGCGGCTGGGCCCGTGAGCCACAATTGCTGAGCCTGCGCGTCTGGAGCCTGTGCTCCGCCACAAGAGAGGCCTCAATAGTGAGAGGCACGCGCACTGCGATGAAGAGTGGCCCCCGCTTGCCACAGCTAGAGAGGGCCCTCGCACAGAAACTAAGACCCAACACAGCCATAAATAAGTAAATAAATAAATAAAAATTTTTTAAAAAATTAATCACCTGCCAATTGAATGTTAGAGATAATGAGTACTCTTAGTATAGACAGAACTGCCTGAGAAGCCCCAGGGAAAAGGCAGAATTTAGAGTAACCCTTACATGAGTCTATAGTGCGGATATGTTGAGAACAAGGAGGTAGCATTAGGCAGAGAGCACTGACTCACAAAAAGGAAAGTCATGAAGGGAATAATAAGTTAATCAATTTGCCTGGACAGTTTAGCAGGAGCAGAAGAATTATGTGAAGGGAAACCTAGAAAGCTATGTTGGGGTCTAGCTGGCAGAGGACATTACATAAAAGGCTAAGAAATGATCTTCTAGGTACTTGGGACTCACAGAAGGTGTTTGAGCAGATCAGTGATACAGCCAAAGAGGTGGTTTAGAAAGCTGGCTGTGGTAAGATGTGTTAGAGGAGACAAACTGGAGGCAGGGATACCACAAAGGATGCCACTGCAGCGTGGCAGATGTGAGGAGATAAAGGCTCGCACTCAGGTTGGTGGTGTAAAAGATAAGGACACATGGATACAACAAAAAATTCTTGTTCATTCAATTCAGGAGTGAAGAAATAAAAAAAGAGTAAGAATTTAAAGATAATTCTAAGTAAAGGCTTGTTCAAGATTAAGATATCCATGCATATGTGTATATGAAAAAGACACAGCTATAGTGAAATGTGGAAGTGGAATAGTGTATTTCTTGAGCACTTATTATGTCCTGGTGCTTTACATACATTCTCATTTAATCTTTCCTACGACCATACAAGGAAGGATTTATTATTCCCATTCTACAGACAAAGAAACAGCTCTAGAGAGTAAAGACCTTGTTCAAAGCCACAGAGTTAGAAAGTAGCAGCAAAAGGATATAGTAAGTTATGTCTATTATCAAAACCTCACGGTCTTAATTGTTATATCCAGAGTGTAGACATTTAAGACATTGTTTAAGAAGTGAGGCCCTGGGAGTTGAGGGGGTTAGGTATGGGGAGAGGAGGCAGGGGCTCAAGTGGAAAGGTCAGCTTTAGAAAGGAGGGGTTGTACCTCTGATACTTTAGGGAAAAAGACATGAGAGGATGAGCACAGCAACAGATATTTAGATTTATAAAGGATGGAAAATAACTCAAACTTGAGGGTCTAGAACAGACTTTTATGTTTTAAAATATATGGACCACCTTAGTGTTATTACTGTTTTAATTCCGTAGGTTGATGCAATGAAATTTTTTGGTCTACTATGTAGTGATTAGCTGCAAATCTCAGTAGCAGAGTTGAAAACAAGGAGAATATTCAAAATTATTCGTGGAGCTAAATCCTCATCTTCTGTATGGGAAGTCAATGATAGGTACTGCCTAGAACTGAAAATCAAGAAGTAGCACTATCAGCATGCTGTTTGAAGATACGGGGGTAAATACTTAAACGGAATAACTATAATAGTTTAAGTGACTGCCTCTGGGAGATGTGAAAGGGAATGGTACAAGATTGTTTATTTTATAATAAATTTCATAGAACCATTTGACTCTTTAAACTATGTGCCTGTATAACACTGATAACATACAAGCTAATTTAAAAAACACTGTGTCCTATTTTTACTAAGCCTCTTCAAAGTTAAATATATTTAGTATCTATATTAGATTCTATGTTTAAAACAAACTTTGGATTATGATCTAGAATTTAAGGTAGAAAAGAAAAAAAAAGATCAATATAAACTACAAATAATAGCTCATTGTCAAATAATTTAGGAAATGGATATATAACGAGCCTGCACAAAACTCCTGCTCTTTCAACTTGGCACTATATTTCATTAACGATTTGAAATAAAAATAAATTAAGCAACTTATTTGCCCTATGAAAAAGTTTACTCTTTATTTAGGAACTGATCCTAAGTAAGAGAGTATCTTTGAATATCCTAGTAATTCCAGGTTCAAAATTCGAGGCTCTAGCAGTGCAGGTAGCTAGAATGCAGAAACTCCTCTTTGATAGGCTCATATTTCAGAAAAACAGGAAATGCAGCTTTGTTTGGATACAGAAAGCACAGACTGCCTCAGTCTTTTTTTGTTTCAAAAGCTGCTGCTGGTGGTGAAAGAAGTAGAGCAGGTATTAAAGGTATAAGCTTTTGATACCACAACTCAATATAAATGAAAAAAATTGTTAACTCTGAAAATGAAAGTATCATGGCAAAGGTGTTTCCATGCTTAGGAGCAATTCTCTCAAACAGGAATGGTTTAAGTTCTTTTCAGTAGAGCAAATTAAGTGATTTAATTCCAAACCTCTAATTGAAAAATAAAATAGAATCTTTTTTTCCAGAAGTATGTCAGGGATGACTGAAAACCAGATATATTTAAAAATTAAATTTTAGAAATTCTGTAATTTTCTAAGAATTTCTAAACACAAAAATAAGCAGTCGTAGCACATGGGTAGTTAAGGTATTCCTTGAAGTGGGATGGGAGGTATGGAGAAAGGGACACTAGTAATCATTTAGGCAACATTTTTCTTTTTTTTGGGGGGGTGTGCCCACCCTTCTATGTGCCATGTTCTATTTTAAATGTTAGGATTCAGCAGTGAATTGATTCTACTCTCATGAAGTTCACATTCTAATGAAGTCAGTAACAACGAAACAAAAACGTATAAGGTGGTGACAAGTGCTAAGAAGAAAAATAAAGCAGGGAAAGGTAACACCGAGTGACAAGAAGGTGCTAATTTAAATAGGGTGATCAATGAACATTCTCTGTTAAGGTGACCCTTAAACAGACACTGGTTGATTGAAATAGTGAGTCACATGGAAATAAGGAAGAATGTTCCAGGCAGAGGGATTAGCAAGTGCAAAGGCCCTGAGGCCAGAGCCTGCCTAGTACATCTGATAAACCATAATGAGGCCACTATGGCTGGAATGGAGAGAGCAAAGGCTCAGTGACAGGAAATGAGCTCAGAGAGATGGTAGGGGCCAGACTACACAGGGTTGTGTGGTCCATGGTAAGCACTATAGATCTTATTCTTAGTGAGACAGGAAGTTATTCTGAGAAGGAGGAACATGATCTAACTCACATTTTAACAGAATCTGTCTGGCTGATAAAAGACCTTTAAGGGGTGGGGTAAAGGTCAGAAGCAGGAAGACCACCTAGAAGGCTGGTGCTTTGATTTAGGCTCCACATGGCTGTGGCTTGGGTCAAGGTGATAATAAGAGAGGTGGTAAGATACATTTAGAAGGTGGAGATAACTGTCTTCATTGGTTTATCAGTTTAAAAAACTGAGATGTATTCAATAATTCACATACCATAAAATTCACTATTTTAAAGGAATATACAATTAAGTAGTTTTTAGTATGGCTTCTTTAACTTTGGGAGTGAAACTGTTTGGGGAGAATTTTTGCTAAGTGGAAACTGGGTACACTGAAGGCTGCAGAAACGCTAGTATCAGGCTAGCCCTGAATACAACTTCTCTCAACTGTTAAATTCATTAACAGGCCAAGTATCTGGTACACTGATAAAGTGTTTATGTATGTGTGAAAGGTAAATAACATGTTAGATTAAAACAATTATTAATAAAAATTCAAACATCATCCTAAGTTTGTATATTCTTACTATTATTTTAAAAGGTTATGAAATGCATTTCATCTGAACTTTTTTTCTTATCTATAAAATTAGGGGCTTGGTCTGGATGATCTCTAAGGTTTCTTATGATGATTTTGGCATCAGATACATTTTTAAATTACTTACTGTTTGCAGTGTACACCAAAGTCTTCTATTTTATTAAGTGGGATAGTCTGGTACTCAGAAGGTCCTTCATCAGGAGGCTTGTAGCCCTAAACAAAAATGAAGAAAATAGAAGATTTAAACAAAACAAAACAGAGGAAAAACATGTTTTCTATGCAGCTTTCTATTTATAGAAACATTAATTTTGGGGAGCCAAATACTCCCCAAAACATTAAGTATGTTGCTTATAACCTCCCTCAACCCCATTTGGTGGCTGAAGGCTGCATTTGGCTTATAGATTCATTTTCCTTGTCCTCAGGTGATACATACTTTTGCTCATATCTATTTCAGATTGCATGGAAGGAAGTAGATGGATTTAACTTGTTTCTCTAGTACCCGTCAGAATGCCATGGACATACAAATACTTATTAACAAATGAAGACTGCTTTTCTAATAAAATTAACAATATGCAGCACAAGTGTATTGTCTTTTGCTAAGGGCAATTTGTGGTAGTTGGACTTCTATTTTGTAAATATTGTTAAATTATTTTAGGACAAAATGAGATACTAACCATAACACATCTTTAAAAATAAATCAAATATTTAAAATTAAAAAAACTATAGGGACTTATAATTTTTAAAATTACCTTTGGGTATGTCCTAAAGGCTCCAAGATTCACTTTCCCTGCAGATATTGTCCTTGTTGGGTCAATCTATAAGAAAGATATATTTAATATCTGCTGATTATAAAATCACTATATACTTCTATTTGTTTAAACATTATAAGCCTAGAGATACATATGTACATATAACACTATATGCACACACACGTAATTAAAAATAATCATATAATAGGGGAAAAAATAACCAAATTGAAAAACCATAGAAGTTCACCAGAATGGTTAAGTATAGAAATCTCATCGTTAATTTAGAGATTGGATCTAGTTATTATACTATTTAAGAGTATTAATTGAAGACTTGCTCATCTCTTTTTCAAGTTTTTCTTTTTTCTTTAATAGATGAACAATTTCTACCTTCCTCATAGTAACCTGGATTGCATCTACAACACTGAGCAGTGCAAGAGCTGCTCTAGCAATTCCTGATTTAATCAATTCAGTCAACATTGACTGAATGCCTACTATGTGCAGGGAACTGAGACATAGATGCTGTGTACACCCATCATCTTACAGAGTGGGGGAAGAGATGCAGAGAGGTTAAGTAACTTGTTCAAAGTTCCAGCTACAAAGAGGTGGAATTCAGCTTTAAGCTTAGGCAGACTGACACCAGAGCCTTGCTCTTTACCACACTGTTTTTATTTCTCTGTATACTTGCTTTAGTAAATCTTCATGAAAATTAATTAAAATTGGTTGTAAAAATACTTACTACCACGGCTACAAATGGTTCCTGGAACTGCTGATTGAGCATCTGAGTACTAACATCAATCCCAGAAAGCCAGCAGCCATAGCCAGGGTGGCTATGATACCAGCCAATTGCATTTTCAAGGCGGCCGACCTAACAAATGAAGAAGGCAAAAGAGCTTGAAGTTCCTGTTTAATCTTAGAGACACCTGTGATTTGTCTGTTTACATAGTCTTACAGTAAAATAATAGTATGCAGAATAGTTAAAGCATATGCTGCTTTTAAATTTAAAAAAATATATATTTTAGATAATACATGCCCAAGGCACAAAATTAATAAGATACAATAAGGTTATTCAGTCTCCTTATCACCTCCTTCCCCTCAACCAGTTTCTCAGCCCAGATGTTACCACTGTAGGCAGCTGCTTACACACCTGTCTTCCAGAGCTATTCTTTGCATATAGAATATATAGTCTTTGCATTTATGTAGATTAATAAGAACACACACAATGGCATACCACCTACAGTGTTCTACACTTTGCTTTTTCACTCAACAAAACATTCTGGGGTTTGTTTCATATAAATAAATATATAGATAACTAGTTTTTATTTTGTTTAAAGGCTGGCTAGCAGTTCATTGTATGGATATACCATAGTTTATTTAATCAGCTTGATATCCAGGTACATTTAGGTTGTTTCCAAATTTTTGGTTTTAAACACACACACACATAATGAATGTGAGAATTTAAGAAAAATTTTTAAGTTGAGATATAATCGACACATATTAGTTCAGATGTACAACATAATGATTTGAGATACGTACATACTGTGAAATGATCACCACAATAAGTGTAGTTAACATCCATCACCGCACGCGGTTACAAATTATTTTTTCTTGTGATGAGAATTTTTAAGATCTACTCTCCTGAGTGAAAATTTATTTTAAAAAATCCATGCTAATCTCATATACATTATATATAGTTGAGAATAACTTAAAATATAAACTTTAATGTAGTAACTTAAAATATAAACTTTAATGTAGAGAGAATAGTTTTAAATTTAGAAACTCAAAAGTAACTGTGAGACTCTTGCAGTTACCAAATTTTAAGGAACAGCATTTTTACCTGTTTGGCATTTTCTATGTATGCAGCCATGTACTCATATGCAGCAGCCTGAGCATTTACTCGGGTTTCAGTGCCCTCTACAGGCAAAGCAAAACTGTCCATAATGATCATGGTTTCACCATCCACCTTTCCCAGCATCAAGCCCATCACTTCCAAGTTGCCTCCTGATCGGGCATGCATCACCATTTTCAGTAGAGCCAATGCTGAGATTTTGCAGTACTTAAAGTAATGGTGACTACAAAACAAAGGCATGGTGTAATTAACTTTCTTATATAAGTACAATTTCAAGACAAGTTTTTGTGGAGATTAACAAATAAGTATTGAAGGAATTTATATTGATGGAATGGGGAGAAAGAGTGTAGAATGTGGGAAAGAAAAAGGAAGTAGAAAAGGACAGAGTTCTGGAAGGGGGATGGAAATGATAAACATGTCATAATCCTGCAAAGTACTTCCCACGGGCGGAAGGGAAAAGTATGAAATAGTTTTTAAATATGCTATTCAAGTAGAAAGGAGGGAATTACATGACCAGTTCAATAGACTTTTTCTCCATTACTTTTGGAATCACCAAATCTCGGTTTCTGAATCTGGTTGGATGGCTGTGCTTCATTACTCTTGGGCCTAACCTTCTGGCCTAACAGTTAAGAATGTGGGCTCTGACATCCATCTGCCTAGGTTTGCATCCTTGCACTGCCATGTCTGAGCTGTGACCTTGAGACAACCACTTAACATCTGTGCCTGTTTTCATAGAGCTATTGTTAGGAGGAAATGGAGTAAATGAAATAACGTATATAAAGTGCTTACCTTAGTGCCTGACACATACTAAAACTTTTTAAGTAAGTGCGAGCTGTTATTAGCATTATTAACCGATCTTTTACAGTACTCCCAAAGAACAGTGTATTGAGGGTTGAGGCTTCTCTCTGTGGTATTAGCCTCAAAATGCAAAACGTAGCCTTAATATCTTTAATTCTACTATGATCGCTATTTCAGTTTGTCATCTGTGGATGTGACCAAACTACTGTTGAATAAAATTACATTTCAGTCTCACTGATGCAGCTCAAAACAGCTAGGATGAATATAACTAGAGATACAATCACACAGTGAGGCAAGCTGATAGTTTCCAAATATTTAACAGGCTATATCAACCTAAGTGCACAGCCTGCTATAGAAATAGCAGACAACCAGGCAAACTAACCAGTCTGTAAAGAGTGGTCAGTGTCTTTGAGAAGCCTTTTTAAGATGTCTGCCCACAGATCTCAATCACAACTGAAAAATATGGAGACCTGGTCTTGGGAGTCAAGATATGAATTAAAATCTTCGCTCCTCTATCTACTGGGGAAAAAAAGACAGTTATTGTGCTTCTATTACATACATTCTAGACTTTTTTTTATACATGACCTCATCTAATCTTAATGACATAATTAACAGGTAGGTCTTATTTCTGTTTTACAGATTAAAAAAATGAAGATAAGTAAATTTTGTAGGGTCAATCAACTAATTAGTGACAGTTGTGAGATTTGATCTTCAGTCTGACTTGCTCACTTAAGAGTTCGCTGCCTCAGTGTAATCATGAAATAAGTTATTTACTATATTTGCTTGTTTTCATATATGCAAAAAAGGAATAAAAATACAGTACTGGGTTGTCATGAAGATTTAATGACATGGAAATTCATAGCTCAATGCTCAGCCCATAGTAAGTACTCAGTAAACGTTGCTGAATCCGAATACTGACAGTTAAAGCTTGCCTTGTAAAAAACTGAGACAGATGAAATATGGTTTTTGTTGTTGACCACTGCTTTCCTGTCTATCCATTAGAGAGACTGTGCTCCTTTTACTCTCTCCCTAACAATATCTGCTCTCAGGAAAGGATAAATGCTGTGGGTAAAGAATCCTCTACCTGTCATCACTCCCAGGGACACACGAGTTTTGCTAAGGGGCGAAGAATCTTAAGGTCTTTTGATATAATTTCTAGCTTATGTGAACTGGTGGAGTAACATTTTGGGAGACTGACCAGAGCCTCCTTGTGTTTCTGAAATAATTACCAGCAATCAAAAAACAATTAGAGATCTAAAAGATTACAGGCTAAAAGATGGACCCTTGGGCTGACTCAGTTTCTGAAGATAGCTGCAGTCTCCAGCCTGAGATCAGCGGAAGATCCCAACAAAGTGTATATCGACACAGGGTTCAAGGCAGAGTGTGGAGCATATTGTGACAATACGGGTGTTGAGAAGTGAAAGCCCAAATCACCGCTTGTCGTTTTCCTCTTCCATTCTCCCAAGGCAAACGGGTTAAAGAGACAGAAAGGGGAATCAAGCAAGCCCCAGTGGAGGGTCTTAGGCTCTACTTGCGGGGATAAAAAGGTAAAGCAAAATTTCTCAGACGCTTACTCTTTCTCCTCCCTGCACATGAAAAGACAAGCTCTCTATCCCCTCCAACTCCCACTCCTCCTGGGTCTCTTAAACTCCCGCCACCCCGCCCTCCCCTGCGTTTCGCCAGGGACCTCCTCACTCCTTAGTCCAGGGCTTCGCCGCCAGAATTTCTTGCTGCTGTTTCTTGTCGTATTTGTAGATTTCATCGATACTCTGGGCTTCCTGCATGTTGTTGGCTAATTCCCACGTTTTCTGGGCCATACCACTCCCGGAAGCCGCCATCGCCGAGGAATCGGAGAAGCTGTTGCCTCCACAATCTAGACGCAACTTTACCTCGCTGGGTTTCCGGTTGTGGGCTCCGGACCCGCCCCAGCACAGGTGCAAACCCGCACTAGACTCTCGAGGCCGCCATGACACCTAGCACCGGAGGTGAAGTTGGTACGGACCACTCGGGAATGGCGGGGGTCCTTCGAGAACGCGACGGTATAAACAGCAGTTACGCAATAGTAGAGACAGAGGAATCTTCTTATGGCTGAAATGAGAACGCATGATCTTGGAAAATTGTACGTATGAATTAGGACAAAAACGGTGATTACGCAGGGAATGGTATAGCCTTCCGCACCGGAAGAAGGGCATGTAACGTTATGCCAGAAACTGGAATTCGTTCGGACTGCGCAGGCTCGGCTTCCGCCATGTTAAAAATGGGGGGATCCTTAAGTTGGGATGGGGGAGAGAAGCCTTTTTGTGTGGGTGTATGTACTTCAAACGAAATAAGTTTGTTGAAAGACTTAGAAAAAATAAAGGATGTCTGTGGAAAAACTAACATGTAAGTGGTTCTGAGTGCTGGTTTTGAGAGGATGACACGTGAATCACTGCACATGAGTAAAATCCTGCGGGCGCGTGCTGGCCGGGCCCTAGACTTCTCTAGGGGGGCGTTGTCTAGCGTTCCGAGGGGGCTGTGGAAACTGGTGGATCGCTGCGGTCATGTCGGTTGGCGCTTTTGTAAAAAGTAACATCTATGCGAGCTGTTGGTGTACTGAAAGTGTCCGGTACCCAGTTCTTACAATAGTTTACAGTTTAATCTTCTGCACTGCTCTGGAACCACTTCTGTCCCCGAGGCCGGATTAGTCTACGGGGACTATTTGTTGTCATCCAAGAGTTAATACAGTGTTTAACTGTTTCATTTATTTGCTGCTTTTTGGTATTCTTCCTCTCCTGCTTTCCCCCACTCCACACTAGATTCCAAGCTCAAAATCACAGGAACCAGGTCTCTTATTCCTTGTTTTATCTTATTCCTTGTTTTATCTTATTCCTTGTTTTATCTCCAGCTTCATCTTTCTTTAGTTACCCTGAAACTTTGCATAAGTGGTCAGCATTGCCTGAAGTGCTCTCCCCTTACTTTTCTGACTGGGAGCTCATATTAATATTTAAAAACACAGCTCAGCGATATCTGCCATGCAGTCTTTCTTGACTTCCTTCTGTCTCCAGTAATCTTCCTTCCACGGTGTCTTTAAATGTCTGTAGGTGCTTCTGTAACTGTTACATTGCATTGAAATAATGTATTTGTTTACTTGGAAGTTTTTTTTTCACTGTAAGCTTCAGAGTGCAGGGCACTCCGCTCTGAGTTGTATCCTCTACTCCTAGAAAGGTGTGTGACATTTAGTTAAGACAAAAACATTAGAATTCTGGAGTCCACAACCCCCGCCTGAGGTTTTTGACATTAACGTCCATTTGAAGATAATTTGTCTTTCAAACCCTCATACAAAGTATTTTTCCTCTCTTCTTACTTTGTCTTCAGCAATTAGCTAACTTACAAGATCGAGAATGGTTAACAGAGCTTTTCCAACAAAGCAAGGTCAATATGCAGAAAATGCTCCCAGGAATTGATCAGAATAAGGACCGCATGTTGGAGATCTTGGAAGGAAAGGGACTGAGTTTCTTATTCCCACTCCTCAAATTGGAGAAGGAACTGTTAAAGCAAATAAAGTTGGATCCATCCCCTCAAACTATATATAAGTGGATTAAAGACAACATGTCTTCCAAACTTCATGTAGATAAAAGATCTGTGAACATCTTAATGCCTAGCATCTTACATTTCTAGTGAAGTAAACCCACCCAGTGATGAAACAGAGTCTTCCTCTGCTCCTTCCAAAGAACAGAGCAGGAAAAACAACTGCTTCTTTCCTTCAAGCCAGTAATGCAGAAATTCCTTCATGATCACGTTGAGCCACAAGTCACTGCCCTCTATGCTCTTCAGGTGCACTGCTACAATAGCAGCTTCCCGAAAGGCATGTTACTCCGCTTTTTTTTTCACTTCTATGACATGGAAATTATTGAAGAAGAAGCTTTCTTGGCTTGGAAAGAAGATATAACCCGAGTTTACAGGGAAAGGCAAGGCTTTGTTCCAGGTGAATCAGTGGCTAACCTGGCTAGAAACTGCTGAAGAAGAATCAGAGGAAGAAGCTGACTAAAAGAACCAGCCAAAGCCTTAAGTTGTGCAAAACATACTGTTGATATGTTGTAACTGCATTTGACCTAACCACTGCGAAAGTTCATTCCACTGTAATGTTTTCACAATATTTAAAGCACGTCAGTTAGTATTTCCTTCTGCATAAGGTTTTTTTGTAGTGTAATGTCTTAATCATAGTCTACCATCAAATATTTTAGGAGTATCTTTAATGTTTAGATAGTATATTAGCAGCATGCAGTAATTACATCGTAATTTCTCAGGCAGAGGCAGTCTATTGCAAGGACCTTCTTTGCTGCCAGTTATCATAGGCTGTTTTCAGTTAGAAAACTGAAGAGCAACAATGAATACTGTAGAAATGCACTTTGCTCGGTAATACTTGAGTTGTTGCAATATTTGATTATCCATTTGGTTGTTACAGAAAAATTCTTAACTGTAATTGATGGTTGCTGCTGTAATAGTATATTGCCTGTATTTCTACCTTTAGTGATGGGCTTTATGTGGTAGATTTTAATAACCTTGAGCCTGGGCAAGTGCACAAGTCTTTTAAAAAGAAACATGGTTTACTTGCACAAAACTGATCGGTTTTGAGAGATCGTAAATGCCCTTGAAGTGGTCTTTGTGGGTGTGAAACAGATGGTGGGAATTTGAATTGCTCCCTCTTATTATAGTATTGAAATTAAGTCTACTTAATTTATCAAGTCATGTTCGTGCCCTGATTTTATATACTTGTATCTATCAATAAACATTGTGATACTTGGAAAAAAACCCCAAACCATTAGAATTATGGAGTCCACACCCCCGCCTGAGGTTTTTGACATTAACTTCCATTTGAAGATAATTTGTCTTTCAAACCCTTATACAAAGTAACTTAAGATAAAGGACTCTTAGTCCCACTGTCCTGGGACGACAGAGATCTCTTTTCTAGCGGTAGTATATGGCCACTAAATATTGGGGTGAACTGAATATGTTGAAATTAGTAGTAAAAGCCTAGGACAAAACGTTGACCAGACTGCTGGGAGAGCAGTGATGCCCCGGAGAGGTATGCCAACAGTTTTTCTATCACTACCAAACCTACCCTTCCCCCGCCCCCCCACCAAGCTCTGACCCAGGCCGGCTGGGGCTTGGAAGGTTTGGAGGGGACAGAATCAATTTAGCCTGGGGACGTGTCCCCCACGGTTTAACAGTCTCCAGGCGGAGCAGGGGAACCAGGTGTCTGAGTACCCAGGCCAGGTGCAGGCGAGCCCTGCGAACTGCCGGGCGTCCTGCGGCCTCCGGGGCGGCAGGGGGCGCCCCCGGCCGCGTGGCCTTGCCCCGCGGCCGTAGTGGGGCGGGGCCGCGCTTGGCCGTTGGCGAAGGGCGGGCGGAGGGCTCGGCCTGAGAGGCGGAGCGTGGGCCAGGCAGCCTGTCACCTTGTTTCTGCGCTGGGCGACCGCCGCCACTTTTTCGGACCGCGAAGAGCCTCACTAGAGCGCTGTGCGTCTCCCCGACGCAAGCCCGGGAGCCCGCTTTCCTGAGTAAGAGTCCGTCGGCCGCAGGTGGGCAGCGGGCCTGGTGGGGTGTGGCCGGGGCTGGGTTCTCGGCCCTGGGGCGAGGGCAGGGCCTCGCAGTGGGCGGAGGTCTCGCGGCTGCTAGGCTGGCCGAGGTCCCGGGGTAACGGGGTAGGGGTAGGGGTTCCTCGCCGACTGAGGTCTCGCGGCCGCCGGGCTAGGGGCGGTGCCCGAGTTACGGGGTTGGAGTCTAGCAGCAGCAGGGCCGGGGACCCGGGACCGGGTCGGGGTCTCGCTGCAACCTGGCTGGGGGGCGGTGCCCGGTTTCCGGGGACGGGGCTCACTGTGCGTGAGGGTCTCGCTGTTGCAAGGCCGGCCCGGGGCGGTGCCTTGGTTGTGCGGTCTGGACTCGGGTCTGGACCCCAGGGCCGCAGCTGCAGCCGCCGCCTCGGGTGCTGTTGAGACCCGGTTGCCTGACAACGCGCTGACGTTTCCTAAGGAGGCCGCCACCCACAGGGCCCAGAGACCAGTTGTGCCTCGGTTTTCGTGCCTTACCTCCCCATCAGCAGCTCTCCGCTGCTTGCCTAAGCCTTCCGAAGCACCTTTCCTTTTACTCGGTGCTGGTTAGTGGTTAACGTTTATTGAGTGCTTGTGCACCCAACGCTGCTTCTCAGTGCTTTGCTTTGCAAGTAAAATTTAATTACCACAGCCCTGTGAGGTCGGTGCTGTTATTATCCTGTTTCCCTTCGGCTCCTTGAGCTTGAACCTCTTCTTTCTAATTGTCTTGATTTTAGCATTGTTACCTGGGATTGGAATCCCTTTTTTAGTAAATGTTAGCAATGGGATTCATCTTTTGAGAGAGGCTGGCTCTCAAGATTATAGGATTAAGAAGTTTAGCTTGGATTTTTGGGAAGACTAATTTCTTTTCTTCCTTCCTTCCTTCTTTCCTTCCTTCTTTTGTTGGGGGGAGACTAATTTCTAAAGTAAACCACTACCTAGTTTCCAAACACCTCGGGAAATGCTAGAGCCAAATAGTAACCAATATGAGTTTGTAAAAAGCCAATTATTCTCAGAGAGGTTCAACTTTATATGAAAGAATGGCTTTTCATGTTGACAAGCAAAAAGGAATCCCATGGTAACCAACAGGATGCTGCTTTCTTTTCTGCATATTTTTTCTTACTAGGAGTAAACTGACTTTCTGCTGGTTAAGTTTATGCTGAATGCTCCCTAGGGATGAAATTTTGGGTCTCCTGCAGTACAGATAACCTACTGGAAGGGAGGTAAATTGATAAGGTAAATTGAAAAGGGGTGCTTTCAGTATAGTGTTTCTCAAATGAAGTTTTTAGACATGTGATTTAACTATTACAAACTTCGAGCAGATTTCAGATTATCCTTTAACGGAATTCTCACTTAAGTTCTGATTACTTTCCAGAGTAGGAGACAGAAGTGTTTGA
Source organism: Eschrichtius robustus (assembly GCF_028021215.1). NCBI lineage: Eukaryota > Metazoa > Chordata > Mammalia > Artiodactyla > Eschrichtiidae > Eschrichtius > Eschrichtius robustus. The sequence goes on from NC_090840.1 coordinate 13,033,656, forward strand.
ATAAATGTTTCGGCAATTTTGCATAACCTAAAGGTTATCTAATTTATGTTACTGTCCTTAGTCACCATTTATGATGTATTATTAACAGCTGCTAACAGACTTAGTTGTGCCTTTATATATTTGCGCTCTCTCTGTATCCTAACCCTCAACCTCCTTTCTCCCCCCAGTAACATGGTATTTACTTCTTAGCAACATTTAGAGGGTTTTGTCAAAATTTGGATGTGCCCTTGGAGGTTGCTCATGTGGATGTCATCTGCCAGGAGAAAAAGATTGAGCACCTTTCATTTGGTGGAAAGATCTCCAGATGGGTGGGAAATGAGAAACATAGTCCTGGTTCAGCTCATCCCTCCCTCTCTTTCTTTTAAGGCTTTTTCACAGGCTTCCCCCTGCACCCCACAGCCATATGTAATCACACCCTGCTAATTCTGTTCTCCTGTGTTAGGGTCTCTTTCCTGCCAACCTCTTCTTTTATAGCTTTAAGGATTATTTTAAAAACTGCTAACCCTTTTTTCTCCAGCCTGGACTCTACTCTGAATTCCAGACTTATTCAAATTGTTTTCTTGATGCTGCTACTGGGTCCTATATGGGTGGGTATCAGTCCCTAACTCCCAGTCTGGCTAGACTGAGCCACTGTGACAGGGGACATAATCTTGTCGAAATTTGAGGGCAAAGGATCATATTTTATACTTTTCATCCCCCTAACATCTTGAACAGTGTCCTCCTTTGGGATGGGAGTTATTTTCCATTCCTAATTCTATAGAGGGGTGGGAATTTGCACTTCCTGGAGAGGGCAAAGGATGGGAGGAACATTTCCCCTTCTCTTTGTGATTGGTGAGATTGGGAAAAGGAATTGGGCATACTCAGTTCTTTCTGGATCCTCTCTGTTTATTAGATTGACTCAGGCTTTGCAGAATGAGTATGTTCTGGTCTGCTTATATTTTCATCTATATAATAAGCACGAAGGGCCTAAGTTTAAGATTTAAAGATGTTGATTTGGATTATGATAAACAAGTATCAATTATTGGCGATTTGAATCCCAGTGTACTTTGGAGGCTTTTTAAAAAAAAGTGAGTACTGATGTATACAAAGAATTTAACTGAGTTAACCCAATAAAATGTACTTAGAATATTCCTTTCCCCTAATGAGAATTAATAAAACAGCTATGATTTATTGATTTCTGAGTGTCAAAGGTGCCATACATTTTGTATCATTTTTTCTTCATAGCAGCTCTAGAGTAGATACTTTCATTTTACAGATGAAGAAACTGAGGGATAGAGAGGTTAAGGAACACATTGAGGTCAATCACATAGAGTCAATTAGTGATGAAATTGGTTTCAAATCCATGTCTTTCAGTTAAACTGATTTTCTGAAAACTATTTATCATCTACATACTATGTACACAGCTACTGGGGGGGGGGGGAACCTGGTAATAATATCTTGGAAAAAGTGTGAGTGATGTTATATTTTAGAGTGAAGAATAAAGAATCCCATTTAGGTTTCCTTAAGCTGATCTTTCTTATAACTTAATCTTTAAATTGTAAACATTTTTACTCTATTTTGTACTTAGGCTGTATCCATTAATTCAATTTCTGTGATTCATTAAGTAATTCTTGAATAATTTTGTAGTTGAAATATGTTTTATATAAGTTGTCACATGTTTTTAGGAGTGAGAAGGAGAAAAATGGCCATGACAGCTAGAGGATGGCCTGTACTATCACCAAGGCCTTGGTGTTGCTAGGAACTGGCCTGACAATACTGCTTAGCTTGGTGTTCTTCTGTTGAAGATAAGCAATTGCACAGAAAATCAACATCAGATAAAGCTGCTCTGTGTCCATGATGGAGCAAGAGAAAAACAGTACCACTCCATAGTTATGTCCAAACATAGACGAAACATGAATGTTGTCCCAGCCACAAAATGCCAGACACCTCTCCCAATTGAGTATGATTGCTGCTGCTTTACTAGTTACAGCTTTAGCCTCCCTGTGGGTGAGATTTACTAAGATGTCCAATCAAAGAATTATGCTCACTTCCTGACAGCATTTAATCCTGAGCAGGGCTCTGCTCCCTTAAACCCTCCCCCAAATCACCTAATACAAGCCCCAAACCTGTAAGTCTTTTCTAACACCTTTTTTTTTTAAAATTTTATTTATTTATTTATTTATTTATTTATTTATTTATTTATGGCTGTGTTGGGTCTTCGTTTCTGTGCGAGGGCTAATTAAATGTGTACTTATATTAGAGATAATGTGTACTTATATCTGATAAATTTCATGTTTTAGCTATGGCGTGTTTTATGCTCACTACCACTGTTTAAAAATGTGTTTTATTGTGTGATTACTGTGATGTGAAATCAATTCTAGAATTTATAATTGATGTTAAATTATTATAGTAAAGGGAAATTCAAATATCTGTAAATTCAAAGTCTGGTTAAAACTAAGAAGAGAACATGTTAAACTAATAATTGTTAACAGACGTTAGATAGCTCAGAGTGAAAGAGGCCTGTTAAACATTTTAGTTTTTTTAGATTTTTTTTAATACATTTATTTATTTATTTTTTAGCACCTTTAATTATTATTTATTTATTTATTTTTTGGGCTGTGTTGGGTGTTCGTTTCTGTGTGAGGGCTTCCTCTAGCTGCGGCAAGCGGGGGCCACTCTTCATTGCGGTGCGTGGGCCTCTCACTATCGTGGCCTCTCTCGTTGCGGAGCACAGGCTCCAGACGCGCAGGCTCAGTAATTGTGGCTCATGGGCCCAGTTGCTCCGTGGCATGTGGGATCCTCCCAGACCAGGGCTCGAACCCGTGTCCCCTGCATTAGCAGGCAAGCTCTCAACCACTGCGCCACCAGGGAAGCCCTGTTTTTTTTTAGATTTAATGACATTTCTGTTTAAATTCTTCATGAAATCTTATAGCAAATTATATTATTATGTATGTATTATCCCACCATTATCTTTTATTTCTTTCAGACATAAACTATTTAGGGAAATTAGGGGATTTTAAGAAGTGATTTTCTTTAACTTGAAAACTCTGTTTGCTGTTGAACTGTTTTGAATTTTTACTAGGAAAAATCTTTTGTGACAAATTGCACTTTAAAAATGGCTAAAGTATATTAACTTTTCTTGGTTTGTAATATATTTTACTAAGGCCGTATTTTAAAATCATTGTTCTTTTTGGAAGTAAATAATAGAATGAAGTTCACATTATGTACTACTTAACCGATATAAGTTTCAGCATATTTCTTTTAGGTAAAACTTGCTTTTCTGCATTTTTACAAATTATTATTGTCCTCCAAACATTAAATTCAGTGGATGCTTTTTTCTCTAGCTCTTGCATTTGATATCGTTTACTACTTTTTTTCTTGTATCTTTTTTTTTTCCTCTGCAAATTATGTTGACTGGGTTTTGCTTTATACCCTCTTTTAATTATTCCTTCTTTGTACTTTTTTTCCAGCTTCAATTCTTCTGTTACCCCCTCAAGTGAACATTCCCATCATTTAGTTCTGGGTCATCTTTTTTCACTGTATACCTTCATTTACCACAGCTTCAACTATTATTTTTAAAATTGTTGACTTTTAAATAAACATTTCTAATGTGGTTCTCTTGAATTTGAGTCTTGAATCTGCTGGACATTTCCATTAGCATGTCTGACTAGCTGTAACTTAACACAGCTAAAGCAAACCTTTCCACACCAGCCAGCTTCTTCTGACTTATTTTTGTCCAGGATTCTATTCACGTTTAGTTTCCAGGACTTAAAACTTTGGTCATCACTGGCTCCTTTCTTGCCACACATTGGATTAGTCACTAAGTTTTATGGGTTTTTGAAAGATGTATTTAAAAAAAATTAGTTTCAGTGAGGAAAGGATAGTCTTTTCAAAAAATGGTGCTGAAATAATTTCCATATGCAAACAAAATTGAACCTTGATGACCCTTGCCTTACACTGTTTGCAAAAATTAACTTGAAATGGATCATAGATATAAGATGTAAGAAATAATACATGTAAGAGAGAAACTTATAAAACTTCTAAAAGAAAACATAGAAGAAAATATTTGTGATCTCAGGTTAGGCAAAAACTTACATAGGATACAAAAAGCACAAACAATTGATGAAAAATTGATGAAAAATGGATAAATTGGACTTCATAAAATTTAAAAACTTTTGCTCTTAAGAAGACATCACCACACATGTTTATAGCAGCTTTATTTATAATTGTCAAAATCTGGAAGCAGCCAAGCTGGCCTTCAGTGGGGTAAAGGAATGGATAAATCGTGGTACATCCAGACAGTGGAATACTATTCAGCACTAAAAAGAAATGAACTAGCAAGCCATGAAAAGACAATGAGAAACCTTAGTAGTACGTGTAAGTGAAATAAGCCAATCTGAATAGGCTACATACTGTATAGTTACAACCATATGACATTCTGGAAAAGGCAAAACTATGGCGACATTAAAAAGTCAGTGATTGCCAGAGATTAGAGGGGAGGGAGGAGTGAATAGGTGGAGCACAGAGTACTTTCAGGGCAGTGAAACAACTCTATATGATACAGTAAAGGTAGATACATAGCATACATATGTCCAAACCCATAGAATGTTCAACACCAAGAGTGAACCCTGATTTAAACTGTGGACTTAAGGTGATAATGATGTGACAATGTAGGTTCATCAGTTGTAACAAATGCACCATTCTGGTGGAGGATATTGATAATGGGGGAGACTATGCATGAGTCAGGGCAGAGGATATATGGGAAACCTGTACCTTATGCTCAGTTTTGTTGTAAACCTAAAACTGCTCTAAAAAATAAAGTATTAAAAAAAGAAGACATTATTAAGAAAATTTAAAAACAAACCACAGACTTGGAGAAAATATTTACAAAACATGTTTGATGAAGGACTTGTATCCAGTGTGCATAAAATTTTTTTTTACATCTCAATAAGAAAACAATTTTAAAAATGGGCAGAAGATTTGAAGACATTGTGCCAATGGTTATATATATGGATATATGAATAACGACATGAAAAGATGCTCAACATCATAGTCATTAGAGAAATGCAAATTAAAACCACAATGAGATACTTCTATATACCCAATAGAATGGCTATCAAAAAGACTGAATATACCAAGCATTAGTGAGGATATATAGAAATTACAACCCTCATACGCTGCTGGTTGGAATGAGAGGAACAGTTTGGCAGTTCCTCACAGCGTTAAACAGAGTTACAGATAACTCAGCAATTCCATCCTAGGTATCTATCAAAGAGAATTGAAAACACACAAAAGCCTCTAAACGTTCATAGCAGCATTATTCTTTTCTTTTTTAAAAAAAATTAACTAATTAATTTATTTTTGGCTGTGTTGGGTCTTGGTTGTTGCGCGTGGGCTTTCTCTAGTTGCAGTGAGTGGGGGCTACTCTTTGTTGCGGTGCATGGGCTTCTCATTGAGGTGGCTTCTCTTGTTGTGGAGCATGGGCTTTAGGCGCGTGGGCTTCACTAGTTGTGTCACGTGGGCTCAGTAGTTGTGGCTCGCAGGCTCTAGAGTGCAGGCTCAGTAGTTGTGGCACACGAGCTTAGTTGCTCCGCGGCATGTGGGATCTTCCCACACCAGGGCTCGAACCTGTGTCCCCTGCATTGGCAGGTGGATTCTTAACCACTGTGCCACCAGGGAAGCCCCAATAGCAGCATTATTCTTAAGTAAGCCCCAAAATAGAAGCAACTCAAATGTCTAGCAATGTGTGAATAATAAACAAAATATGATATTTCCATATAATTGAATACTATTTAGCAATAAAAAACAACTACTTACTGATAGATGCAACTACAAGGATGAATCTTGGAAACATTACATTAAGTGAAAGAAGCCAACACAAAAGACTACATCTTATATGATCTATTTATATTAAATTTCCAGATTAGGCAAAATTATAGAGACAGAAAACATCTTACAGTGCCTGAGCCAGGGGTGGGAGTGAAGATTGACTACAGAGGGGCATGAGAGAACTTTTTTGGGTGATGGAAGTATGCTTGTGGTAATAATTGTACAACTGTATGAATTTACTAAAACTTATGGAACCTTTCACTAAAATGGGTGAATTTTATGGCATATAAGTTATTCCTCAAAAAATCAACAACTTATGATTTTAAAAATCCAAGACTTACTGAAAAAAAATAAGAATTCATGAGTTCTTACTTATAATAAGCTGAAAATAAATATGCACAAAGGAAGGGCTCTTTAGAATAGAATGATTAGTGCCAACTTGTAAATGTATATGCAGGGAGTGGTGGAATTGAAAAGTTAGCATTTTGCAGGCATCTAGAATCAAAGATTAGATCAATTAAGAATCACCAATTGATGCTAAATCTTGGAAATTTTCATCAAGAGCAGGATATTTGCATGGCCTAAAAATATCTTTTTATAGACTGCTTATTAGTTACAAGGAAACAGTAATGCAGAAATCAGTCTTGACCACCATGCAATAAAAAATAACATCACTAGTAAAGAGCAGGTGGACATGTGTCTTTAATTGTTGACACCTTTAGGACACATCACCACCCATGTAATATTTCTTCTGACAATGTATAACCTGAATTTACTCATGAAGAAACATCAGGCAGACTCCAAATAAGGACTGTTCTATTAAAAAGAGTGGGTGGTGGATGGGCGGTATCAAAAAATATTAGTGTCATAAAAGACAAAGTAAGGGTGTAGAAATGTTCCAAATTAAAGAAGGCTAAAGAGACGTAACAATGAAATGCTGTACCCAACCTAGACTGGATCCTGAACTGGAGAGAGAGAAAAATATTCTATAGAGGACACTATTAGGTCAGGTGAGGACACTGGAACATGGACAGTAGATTAAAAAATCAATGTTACTGAAGTTGACAAATACATTGAGGTTATGTAAAAGAATAATTCTTTTTTTTTAAAATTTTTAAATTTTAAAAATTTATTTATTTTTGGCTGCATTGGGTCTTCGTTGCTGCTTGCGGGCTTTCGCTAGTTGCAGTGAGCAGGGGCTACTCTTTGTTGCAGTGTGCAGTCTTCTCGTTGCTGTGGCTTCTCTTGTTGCCGAGCACGGGGCTCTAGGCACATGGGCTTCAGTAGTTGTGGCGCGTGGGCTCAGTAGTTGTGGCTCGTGGGCTCTAGAGGGCAGGCTCAGTAGTTGTGGCTCACGGGCTTAGTTGCTCCGCGGCATGTGGGATCTTCCCGGACCAGGGCTCGAACCCGTGTCCCCTGCATTGGCAGGCGAATTCTTAACCACTGCGCCACCAGGGAAGCCGGAGAATAATTCTTAATACACACTGAAACGTTTAGGGGTAAAGGACTAGGATATATGTAATTCACCCTCTGAATGACCTTAGAAAAAATTGAGTAAAGAGAACAAACTTGTGTGTGCAAAGGTAAACCAAGTGTTGCAAAATCTTAGCAATAGGGAATGGATAAGGAGTATGCAGGTGTTCTTTATACTATTCATATTGTAACTTTTTTGTAAGTTCAAAATTACCTCCAAATAGTAAAAGAAACTTTAGAAGAAAGTGCTTTGACTTCAGGGATTTTTTGGTGTATATGTGTGGATGGTGGTGGTGGTTCGTTTTCTTTTTTATTTCTTTACTGATATTTTAAAGTAGGTTGTAGGTTTTGGGGGAGTTGGGATTGAAAGCAGGTAGGCAAATTTCATTCAAGCTTGTTTGAAGTTCTCAATTTGATAACTGAGATTGAATACTAAATGTAGACTAAGCCTGCATGTTAATAATTAGCCTAAAGATATGCTGATATAGCTATGCTCACTGAAGGGTTTTAAAAAATTTATTAAAAAAATTTTTTTTTTAGTATCTACAAAATGGCTGATAACTTGGATGAATTTATTGAAGAGCGAAAAGCCAAATTGGCCAGAGACAAAGCAGAATTGGAAAGTGATCCACCTTACATGGAAATGAAGGTAATTCAATTTTTTAAAGAATCAGTATCTTAAACATTTTTGAAATCTACAAAACTAAATTTATTAGAATAGTTTTTTTGTGTGTATTTTTCAGAATATACATTTGTTAAAATGTTTCTGAAAGTGAAAAAGCTTTCCTACTTTTTTTTAAAATTAATTAATTAATTAATTTATGGCTGTGTTGGGTCTTAGTTTCTGTGCGAGGGCTTTCTCCAGTTGTGGAGAGCGGGGGCCACTCTTCATCGCGGTGCGCGGGCCTCTCACTATCGTGGCCTCTCTTGTTGCGGAGCACAGGCTTCAGACGTGCAGGCTCAGTAGTTGTGGCTCACGGGCCTAGTTGCTCCGTGGCATGTGGGATCTTCCCAGACCAGGGCTCGAACCCGTGTCCCCTGCATTGGCAGGCAGATTCTCAACCACTGCGCCACCAGGGAAACCCAAAGCTTTCCTACTTTTGATAGTTATTGAGACTGTTCTGGGCTCTGAGAATATAGCACTAATCTAGACAGATGTGGCACTTTCTCTCGTGGGCTCAGTGTATGTAAAAAGATATAGAATGTAGATTAATCTATGCCATATGGTCCATCCTAATTAGAGTAATCGTATATATTGGCTTGCGCAAGACGCTTTGCTTGTTGTCCCAGTGTGTCGTCTGGTTTAAGCATTTGTCCTGGACAAAGTTATCCTGATTGAAATGATAAAATATATGGACACCCTAATTATATAGGAATTTTACTTATATATCTAATATTTATTATGGGCTAACTATGGATGAGGCATAGTCTTTAGAGGTTAAATTGATACTTTGCATGAATCTATGAGATAAGTAGTTATTATTGTCATTTTCCAAATGAGTAAACTGAGGCATGGTGACGTTAAGTAATGAGACTTAGGTGACAGAGTTAGTAGAACTAGGCTTTGATCCCTGGCAGCCTGAATCCAGTGCTTGTTCTCTTCACCGTCGCACTAGTTTGCTTTCCTTCCGTAATATCTGCCTTGTACAAGGAGCTGTGCCAAGGAATTCACATGTATTACATCATTTAATCATAAAATCCCAGTGAAGTAGGCTGAATTTTTGTTGTTTTACAGATCCAGAAAGTGAGGCTTAAAGGGGTTAAGTAATTTGTCCAGGTACACACAGTAGTGGATTCTAGATTGGAACCTTCATGTGTCCAGCTCCACAGTTTATGCTCTTTTTTTTTTTTTTTTTTTAATTAATTAATTTATTTATTTATTTTTGGCTGTGTTGGGTCTTCGTTGCTGCATGCGGGCTTTCTCTAGTTGCGGCGAGTGGGGGCTACTCTTCCTTGCAGTGCGCGGGCTTCTCATTGCAGTGGCTTCTCTTGTTGTGGAGCACGGGCTCTAGGCACACGGGCTTCAGTAGTTGTGGCACGCGGGCTCAGTAGTTGTGGCTCGTGGGCTCTAGAGTGCAGGCTCAGTAGTTGTGGCACATGGGCTTAATTGCTCCACGGCATGTGGGATCTTCCCGGGCCAGGGCTCGAACCTGTGTCTCCTGCATTGGCAGGCGGATTCTTAACCACTGTGCCACCAGGGAAGCCCCAGTTTATGCTCTTAACCACTCTCCAGTACTTAGGACTAGCTGACAGTGTACAGCTTTATTATAATTTCTAATATTATAGTAGATAGGTAATAATCTTTAAGTCTTAGGTCAAGTATCACCCACTCAATCAGGCCTTGCACTCCCTCCCTCATCATTTCTGGGACTCCTCACACTGTTCTATTTCTTTCTATTGCTCCTCTGTATCACTCGCTACATATACCATAATCTAATTACGTATTATGTTTATTGTTTGTCGCCACAGTAGTTTATAAACTCTGTGATGGCAGAGATTCTTTTGTATTTTTTTCACTCATATGTTTTTGATGCCCAGGACAGTGCCTGTTTCAGGAACTCAGTGAGTATTTGTTGACAAGTCAGTGAGCTAAATAATAGAACATTGCAATATTAAATACCTTTGGTTAACTCCTCAAACCTTACATTTAAATTTCTTCTGTGGTGTACCATGTAATTTCATCAAGTTGTTTAATAAAAGTACTGAGATTAATTGTAAATTTTGTGGGTTTTTTTCCCCTCTGATTCTGTAAATATTATGTCTCTTTCAGGGAACAGCATCAGAGAAGCTTTCTGAAAACAGTAAAATATTAATCTCCATGGCTAAGGAAAACATACCACCAAACAGTCAACAGACCAAGGGTTCCTTAGGTATGTCATTAGGTATGCTAAACTGATTTTAAGATATTCTTAGCAGGCTGTCATGAAAGAGCTTTGTCTTGTCAGAAAAAAAGGTAAATTTGGAATCCTAGTTAATAACCCTTTCCTTTCTGGAATCTTACATGTGACAGTATGGTCTACATATGAAATATAATGTATACTGAGAACCTTCTTCCCATTTTAACTGTTATTGTCTTGGTTATGATTTATAGAAATCATAGCAATAAGTATGTATCAAAATTGAAAATTTTGAATGGAATTTGTGTGTGAGAGAGAGTGTGTTAATTGTGGAATAAACGTGGTGGACTTGTTTTTATTTAAAAATCAAAGACATATGCTTAAAGGATATAAAATACTATTGATGACTATATTAGAATTGTAAATAAGTTAATATTTAGCTATATTGAGTCTTTGGTTATGGTTTGGTGTGAAAATATTTGGGAAAGTTTACCTCATTTTGGCTTGTTGGTAGGTGTACATTTTTTTTTCAAAGAAAATGTATGAATATTTTAAAAGTGTATCTTGTGAATTACTGATGACGACTGAAACTTTTTCACGTAAAGGAAGTCAAATATGATGAGTTGCATTTGGTTAAAGCATTGTTCTCATGTGGATGATTTTTCATGGCCATGGGTATACTCCTAAATTGTTAGCTGCTTTGCATTTGTATTCCACTGGGAATACAAGGGAATGTTGGCCAAGAGACTGAGTAGATAGTGGGCTCTCTGTCTCTACTAGAAAAACAGCTCAAAGTGAATGCCATACTTTTAGTATCTCATATATAGATAATGCTTTCCATTCTGAGTCTGTCACAAATTATTGGCCAATATACAGGTTTAGTGAACTTAAGCATTATATTTTGGTTAAGTGCCTTAATCTCTAAGGCACTCAGTTTCTTTATCTGTAACATAAAGAAGTTGGATTATCTTCTAGCCCTAAATTTTTATGGATTGAAAAATTTAATTATTCCAACAGATAATGTTTTTAAAAGTTTGATAGTATGTTCTCTCAAGCACTAAGGTCAGACAGAATCACTGAAATTCTGGAGTTACAGGTTGCTTTGGACTGCGGCTCTCATGCCTTTGCAACCTGTCACAAGTTATTTAAGCTCTTTGTTTCCTCGTCTTAAGAATTGCGTCTATCTTAAAAGCTTATTGTGGCAATAATTGAATACATATGAAAAGATGACTGGCACATAATTGGTGGATAATAAATTTTAATTTCCTGACTTCTTTCACATTTTTTTAAACTAGGTTTTTTATTTTTAAGAATTATATTAAAAATTATTCTTTGACTATTACATTCACAAATGATGGAGAGTTTAAAGTCCAACTTACAGTCAATGACTTCTCCCTCTTCCTTAATTGGTATCCCTTAGGGCTCTGTCCTAGGCCTCCTTTTCATTTCATATACTTCCTGAATGACTCATTCACTCACAGGGCTTTATTTATCATCAGTGCGTTCATTACTCCTAAATCTCTATCCCTAGTTCCCATTGCTTTTATGAACTCCAGACCCATATATCTAATATTTTAATATCTGTCCTTGGATGTTGTGAGTTCAGAATCAACATGTGCAAAATGAACTTTACTCCTCTCAGACTTTTACTGAGCTGGCTGCGTGGTCATCCTCGACTCCTCTCTTCCTTTTTGTATCCCATAGCAAATAATTAGGTAGTTCAGTTGATTCTAACACCTGAACCTCAAATAGGTTTACTGTTCTCTAATACCACAGAGGTTATTTTATGTAGGCCTCCACTGTCTTTCACTTAGATTTTTTTCTAGTGTTCTTTTTGTTTTACAGCCTAGCCTCCTCTACTAAGTCTCTGCACTGCCTGTTGATATCCTTCCAAAAACCAAATCTGATTATGTTAGTCCCTGCTTCAAACCCTTCAATGGCTTCTTGTTTCCTGTATGATAATTTTACTCTTTTATTACTTTTACCAGATTATGTTGGCTGTTCCTGCCTTGTGCTCCTGTGACATTGGCTCTCCCCTTGAAGCATAGTTTTGAACTTGTTCGGCTCTCTGTTTTACCGCAATGGCACACCAGCTTTCCTGCCATTGTCTATTCATTGCTTAACACAGTGTCTGGCATTTCGGTGCTTAGAGAAGATATTTTGAATGAATGAATGAAGGTCCCCATTGCAAAAATAAACAGTTCTGTTAGGTGTGTAGAATTTAATTTTTATGGATTGTTTCTTTTATTGCCAACCGAAGTAATAATTATTTCTGATGCACATTGAATCTTACTGAAGAATAATATATAATTTGACTAATTTTGTACCTTATTAGCCTTCAGTTACTGATTTCTTGTGGGAATAATTGTGGCCTTAAGATTAGGCCAAATGCTTAATTTTTGACATTAGGAAAAATGTAAAATAATTGGGCAACAGAGTTTTCCTTAAGTGGTCTCATCTAGGAATTATAAAACAAGCTGGTCTAAAAAACAAACTGGTCTAAAATTATATATTGAATTAAAGCTCTGTGACACTGTACTTTGAATGAGTAATTAAACATAGTAGCTATCAGTAATATATAAACTGGCAATGTTTGTTTTAGCCAATGAAGACAGTCTATTAATAGCTCATTGTACAGCTGTCACATCAGTGGTACGGCTGTCATGTACCACTACATTTTTATGATTTTGTAAATTCATTTCTGTTAGATGATGATATTCATGGATAATGCTTATCCACTGTGGCTCCTTCTTCCAGCATTTATATAACACCTCTCACAAAAGGATTTGAGGAGCATTACAATGACTTCTGACACCAACTACCCAGATTTAGACCAGACTTCACAGATTAAGACTTCTACAAGTCTTAATCTACAAGACTTCTCTTGCTTCAGATACCAGCTGCAAATTTGGGGTCCACAGGCCACCCTCACTTCTTATTTATTTATTTATTTTATTTTTTGGCTGGATTGGGTCTTAGTTGTGGCACGCAGGATCTTCCTTGTGGCACATGGGATCTTTCGTTGCGGTGTGCGGGCTTCTCTCTAGTTGTGGCGCGCTGGCTCCAGAGTGCGCAGGCTCAGTAGTTGTGGTGTGTGGGCTCTCTAGTTGTGGCGCATGGGCTCTGTAGTTGTGCGTGGGCTCCAGAACGTGTGAGCTCAGTAGGTTGCAGTGCGCGGGCTTAGTTGCCCCGCAGCATGTGGGATCTTAGTTCCCCGTCCAGGGATCGAACTCGCATCCCCTGCATCGGAAGGCAGATTCTTAACCACTGGACCACCAGGGAAGTCCCCATCCTCACTTCTGACCAGCTGTTTCCACCACCTCCTCAAGTTTGATTACTCACTAGAATGACTCCCAGAGCTCAGGAAAGTGCTATGCTTATTATTACAGTTTTATTATAGCAAAAGGATACAAATCAGCCAGCCAAAGGGAGAGATACGTGGGGCCTGGTCTGGCAGCGTCCAAATATGAAGCTTCTGTCAGCCTCAGGGATGTGTCACCCTCCTAGCACATCAGTATGTGACAGTATAGAGTGTTGCCAACCATGATGCTCACCTGAGCTTTGGTGTCCAGAATTTTACTGGAGTTTCATTGTGTAGGCGTGAATGATTGAATCATTGTCCATGTGTCTCAGTCTCCAGACCTTCTGCTTTCCTGAGGTCAGGCTGATGTCATATGGGTCAGAGGTCCAACCCTCCAATTACATGTTTGATCTTTTTGGTGTGACCAGTCCCCGTCTGTGTCATCTCTTTGGCATAAACTAGGGGCTCGTGAGTCACCTTATTGGTATCAACTAAGAGGTATGTTCTGGGGGCCTATCAGGAGTAGCAGAGACACTCTCATCGCTCAGAAAGTTCCAGGAATTTAGAAGTTACCTCCCAGAGACCAGAGACAGAGGCTAGCCAGATTCTTTATTATGTACAGCATGTACGTGGTTTAGTCTGTATAAGCTGATGAAATGGTGTCCTTGATAAGGAGTTAGAATAACTGAGATTTAATGAAATTATGAAAGAATCAGCTGAAAATGATCTGTAAAAGTGAATGATACCTTCCATCTCCCTAAATCATTTCTAGGCATAATACTTGTGATTCTTTTATTTAAAAAATTCTTAGACTTCTCTTACTTAGCTCATTTTCATGTTTAATAACTACTGAAGAGAAATGCTTACATTAATCTTTTAAATTTAGTTCAGTCTTACCTCAGTTAAAGATCATCTCCTAATCCTTTCTCTTCTTTAGAGAAGTTGAACATTTTCCCTTAGACTGGTTGAGCATTATTCCTTTGATTTTGATGTTTTATATCCTGGAAAACATTTTTAATAGATGAAATAATGCAGTTAATACTTCCAACATTTTTTCATACATAAATATATTTTGACCCAACATTCATAGATTTTCTGCAGTGCTTTTGAAATGTAGTTCCTGGCTCAGTGACAAGGATGAGAGCATTGCTGTATTTGGGGTTTTTTTCCCTGTATTTTCCATTAAAGAAATAAAGGAAAACATGCACATGGTAAAAAATTACAAAGAACACAGAAGTATATAGCCTGAGAATTGGTGATCCTCCCAACCTTGTCCTCTAGTCTCTCTTGTTAAGCAGTTTCTTGTGTACAGTTTCATGACTATATTGTGCACGCATGTATATAGCCCTCTCTTCTTTTTCTGTATATGGTAGCATAGGTCCTGTTGTGCGTTTGAAGATACCACTTCTGTGACATATAGTATAAGGATGTGACCATGACCTCTTGAGATTAAAAAGCTACTTAATGCATCTTTTGAGAGACCTGGAGCAGCTACTGTCTGCTGCTAAGGTTTCCACTACAGGCTGGCTATTGGCTGCTGTCTGGAACTTAGCTTGTAAATAGTTTCCTACACCTATAGAAAGAGTGGCTCATTGTGCCTAAACTGTTGTACAAACCACATGGTTTATGCAGAATACCTGCTTTCTGTCTGCAGAGTCTGGAATTTTGGTCCGTACTAGGCAGAGGGTGCCTAGGTGACCAGCTCCCATTAAAAACCTTGGGCACTGAGTAATGAGCTTCCCTGGTAAACAACACTTCACATGTGTTGTCACAACTTGTTGCTGCAGGAATTAAGCGTGTCCTGTGTGATTCCACTGGGGAAGAACTCTTGGAAGTTTGCACCTAGTTTCCTCTGGACTTTGCCCCATGTACCTTTTCCCTTTGTTAATTTTGCTCTATAATCTTTCATGGTAATAAGCCATAATTGTGAGTATAATGACTTCTGTGTCCTGTGAGTCCTATCAAATCACCAAGCCTGGGGATGGCTTTGAAGACTACCAACACAATCCTTTTCAGTCTTTTTTTTTTTTTCTGGTTCCTTTTTAGCTCCCTCACCTCTAAACTTTGGACTACAGAATCCATCTTTAACTTTTGTATTCCCTAGGTATTTTTTAATCCATCCACCGTTTCTAGGCAATATCTCTCACTCATATCAAAATGCCATTGATCAGCCCTCCAGGCTCCAGAATGCACTAGATTTATTTTAGCTTTCATGCTCTGAAGTCATGTTTTGTAAATCTGCAAGCAAAAAATGACAAATAATCTAAGTAAGAAAAAAGATTTTATTTTTGTTACTAGAAATTATTTGGTATGATTTTTTTTAAAATTAATTAATTAATTAATTTATTTTTGGCTGTGTTGGGTCTTTGTTTCTGTGCGAGGGCTTTCTCTAGTTGCGGCAAGCAGGGGTCACTCTTCATCGTGGTGCGCGGGCCTCTCACTGTCGCGGCCTCTCTTGTAGCGGAGCACAAGCTCCAGACGCGCAGGCTCAGTAGTTGTGGCTCACGGGCCTAGTTGCTCCGCGGCATGTGGGATCTTCCCAGACCAGGGCTCGAACCCGTGTCCCCTGCATTGGCAGGCAGATTCTCAACCACTGCGCCACCAGGGAAGCCCTGGTATGATTTTTAAAAATTCATTTTAAATACAATTATGCTCATGGAGACTTGGAAAAGAAAGAATTATAAGGAAGGAAAATTACATTGTTGTAATTTAAAAATAATACCAGAAAAAGATTAAAAAAATAGTATCAGAAAAGAAGCAACAGCAGAATTTCCCATTGCAGAGTCACTCTAGAGTTTAGACTAAGCTAAAAAATTACAGTTAATATAAAGATTTTGGAAAATAGACAAAAGGAAATTGTTGTTTTTACTAATTTTTAGTTGTACTTTTGTCATTCCTTGTAGCATATTTAGTCTTAGGTTTCTCTTATTACAAACTAAATCCCAGACATTCTACCTCTTTGGTTCAGTTTGTACAAGTCAAATGGATCCTTTGTAATAATGTCTTTATAGCTGAAGTTTGAGTACAATGTTCTCCTCAAAGTAGCTGCATCTGTTAAGTCACCTGCTTAGGGAAAGGCTTATTATTATTTCCTGTATTTTGTCCTTTGATTGTTTTTACTTAATACTTTATCATGGTAATATAATAATGAAAATAAGAAACTGTTTCATGGTAATTTGTAAAGTATTTACTATGAGTGCTATGTTAGAAGATAAATTAATTTTAAAAAGATTATACACTGTAGTTTTAAATATTTAACCCACAGCCACTATGGAAACCAAATACTTCTAATCGCTGTAGTTCTGAAACATAATGTTAACTTAGAGTCACTGATGTTCTTGGTGAAGTGACATCACTTCAAATGACCCTAAGATGACACTAATGCTTTACTTGCTACTAGAACCATGAGAAGACAACTGCTCTGAAAAGGTAAGTATCACCATATTTCTCAGCTCATTAAGTCAGTTAGGATGCCATTGTTAATGCTTAGTTTAAAGTGAACAGAATATTTAAATTGTTCCATACAGTTCTTAATTTTATTTCTATGACCTACGTCTACTACCATAAAATATTGGTACCAGATGACAAAAATAAGAATTAAAAAGTTAGTATTTTCTGTTGCCTAAACCTTCAATTAATAAAATTTTAAATAATTCCGAAGGCATTATGTATTCTTACTGTGTTTTAAGACAATTATTACAAATACTATTTGAATTAATAGTAAAAAGCGGGCTTCCCTGGTGGCGCAGTGGTTGAGAATCTGCCTGCCAATGCAGGGGACACGGGTTTGAGCCCTGGTCTGGGAAGATCCCACATGCCACGGAGCAACTGGGCCCGTGAGCCACAATTACTGAGCCTGCGCGTCCGGAGCCTGTGCTCCGCAACAAGAGAGGCCGCGATGGTGAGAGGCCCGCGCACCGCGATGAAGAGTGGTCCCCACTTGCCGCAACTAGAGAAAGCCCTCGCACAGAAACGAAGACTCAACACAGTCATAAATAAATAAATAAATAAATAAATAAAAGAATGTGAATTAAAAAAAAAAAATAGTAAAAAGCAAATACTCATGATAAATAAAATTGAACTTCGTATGAACGATAATTACAGGTGAAAATGAACCAGATTTTTCTTTCTTTTCTTCTCCATAAACCCACCAAGCAGAGCTGAAAATCAGCAGTAAAAGCCACCTTAAACACATGACTTAAAAAGCTGTAAATTACTTGTTCCGCCGAGTAGGAAAGCTGAGCATGTTGCAGGGGGCATCACCCTTGTAGCATTGTTTTCTTTTCGCCTTTGACGCAATAGAGCATCCACTGTGATCCTGTATAACGAGGGATACGTAGCTCTGGTTACTAGTTATTACGCTTACTTTTTCTATGCAATCAGACCACTAGAAGCAGAAATGAAATACTAAGAATAGTGTTCTTTCTCTTTATTCTTCCTCTTACTCAGGTATGCATTCATATATTCTTTTACACGTTTATTCAGTGAACATTTTTTGAGTACAAGTTGTGTGCCAGGAATTATAAAATTGAATAAACATGGACCTTGCCTTCATTGATTTTATAGTTTAATTTCATATATGATTCTCCATTCTGAATGTGAGAATCAAACCATTTTTCTCTTTAGGCTTGAATTCTGTATCTTTAAAAATAAAGTTTTTAAATTTCCTTTGTGAAGAAAGAATGCTAGGATGATTTAAAGTTCCAAGCATATGGAATGCTTTAGATTCTTTTGGAAGAGAGTTGGGAGCATGAGTGAGAGGTGTCTCTAAGGAATCCTCTGTTATACCCTCTGTCATCAGGAGTTAAGCAGGCCAAAGGTGTTTATGAAGAGAATTCGGGTGTTTATGGTAGAAAGGGGAATTTAGTATTGCATAAAAATCAATAGACATCCATTTATATTTATACTACTTTGGCATTTTTGCCCCTGAAATATTTTAGTGATATAATAAAGCAGTGATATGACACAGTCATGATAAGTTTCCATCATTTAGCTGCATTGCGAGGAATAAGGCACAAAAAATGGTAATATCCTATTGGTTTATTACCTACAGTCAGTTGTTTCATCTATATTTCTTGTAGCTGACTCTTTAAGGAAACTTTTTATTTTCTTCAGAAATAATATTTTATACTATAGTATTGCATAGTAGGACTAAAAAAAGCGAGAGTGGCTCCACAAATCGAAATACTGATCTGATATCTGTGCTTCTTGATATAACATTTTACTATTAAAAATAATTAAAAGTATGTAATTTGATTTTAACAGTTTTGTTGAGATATAATTTACATAAGATAAACTGTACCCATTTAAATTGTACAGTTCAGTTGTTTTCAGTGTATTTACAAGTTGTGCAGCCATCACTGTTGTCATCACCCCAAAATATAATTTGATTTTTAAACTCTTGAGTAAGGAAACCCTACTCAAAATGGAAGTTTTTCTTAAAAAACTAAGATTCTTTTACAGAGTTTCTGTTGGGATTATGAAAAAACTCTGGAAATGGATAATGGTGGTGGTTGCACAACATTTTGAATGTACTTAATGCCAGTGAATTGTATGCTTGAATATGGTTAAAATGGTAAATCTTATATCATGTACGTTTTATCACAATAAAAATTAATATCCATTTATATGAAATCAGAATTGGTGGCTTAACTTTAAAAGTTTTTGGAAATTTCAGCCTAAGCCATGCAAGGCTCTAAAAATTTTTTTCAAACGTGTTGTATTCAGTACCCTGTGATAAACCATAATGGAAAAGAATATGAAAAAGTATATATATGTATAACCGAATCACTTTGCTGTACAGCAGAAATTAACACAACATTGTAAATCAACTATACTTTAGTAAAATTTTAAAAATTATAACATGGATATTCTTATAAGTTAAAAAATCACATTATTAATTTTCACAGACTGAAAAACAGACATTAAAGTTGTAAGTATTTTAAAAGAAATTTCAACAGAATTAAATGAAGACGTAAAGGTAATTGGCTTTTCTTTAATTTTGTTTGCAAGATGGCAAACAATGCAGAACCATTTATCTAAAGGGGAAGAAGTAAATATAACACACACACACTGTAATATAAAGATATCTTTTTACAGATATATAAAAGTCTCTGGAAGGAGACACAGACACAGCAATGTTGGTTGTTTTGGGCAGGAGAACTGGGTGGCTGGGGTTCATGGGAGGGAGGGATATTTTCCATTATGTGAATGTATTACCTATTGAAACATTTCAAATGAAAAATTTATTATCCTGATCCAAGTCTCAGAATCAACATGACTGTGTTCCTTCATACTGTGCTTTGTTACAGAAGATTGTATTAAAATTGAGATTGGGTTGAAAATGAGCTACATTGCTTAAGAAGTTGTTTTCTTTCTAGGAATTGATTATGGATTAAGTTTACCACTTGGGGAAGACTATGAACGGAAGAAACATAAACTGAAAGAAGAATTGCGGCAAGATTACAGACGCTATCTTACTCAGGTAATGAGTTCTACTAACTAGTTTTATGCTTCAGAATTTACCTCCTAAATTTGTTTTCCTAACGTTTTAGTCATATGCATTAATTTTTAGGTTTTTAATGGTATCTAGCAATGGATATTGTAGCAAAAGTTAAGTGACACATATACACATACACATTGATAGAGGAAAAAAACGGTGCTGAGAACTGGTGCCATGGAATAACAGACTCTTGACCTTTTAAGTAGGGCAGTGGGTTCCAATTGTAAATGAGATTGTAAATTCTTTTTGTTCATGTTTTGTGTAAAGTTGTCATGGTTTAAAATAGCCTAGTTATGATTTCCTACTACTCTCCTCTGCTCAGCCATGTATTAAAATGACATGTGGAGTTCTAGTTGCTAATTATTTTCCTATGAGCTAAGCTTATAAAACTTCCTTCAGCATATTTCCTTAACCACCAGTCTTTGCTTTATAGTTTAATCTATTTACTTTATAGTTTAATCCATTTGCTTAGTGGAACTCTTGTTTTAAGTATATTTTGTTAAATTATATAATAACTAAACTAATGATTTATTGTAAGTTTTTTTTATTTTTAAACATCTTTATTGGAGTATAATTGCTTTACAGTGATGTGTTAGTTTCTGCTTTATAACAAAGTGAATCAGCTGCACATGTACATATATCCCCATATCTCCTCCCTCTTGTGTCTCCCTCCCACCCTCCCTATCCCACCCCTCTAGGTGGTCACAAAGCACCGAGCTGATCTCCCTGTGCTATGTGGCTGCTTCCCACTAGCTATCTATTTTACATTTGGTAGTGTGTATATGTCCATGCCACTTATTGTAAGTTTTAAAATGCAATTTACTTACTAGGTTATAAATGTATCTAAACAGTCAGGATGTTTCTAGTCATCCCAAGATATTCTTTAGTTTTTTCTGCTTGATAATGTTTATTCCAAATGTATAAATGGTCTCTTATTTATTCTGATTTGTACATAGAGAGAAAGGACTTTGAATACATTTTACCAACGGTTTGTTTCCCTTGACTTTAGGGTATTACACAAGCAAAAAGAAAGGTAGGGCTGCCTGCAAAATGCTGTCCTTTAATTTTTTTGTTTTGTTTTGTTTTAGATCTAGTAGCTTGTAATCATTTGCATTTATGATATTGTTGTACTCAAACTAATAAGAAAAATAGCTTCATTTGTGATTCAGAGACTTTTGAATGGCACCATTTTGGTTTCTTGCTTTTAGCAAAATGACACTCTGTACATTATAAGTTTCTATTAATACAATCAAGTATTCTTTTTGATTCCTGCTTTGCATTTGTTTTTATTGCTTTCTTATGCATCTTTTAGAAATACTCAGCAGCTATTGTAAGTCCCTTTGTTTTCAGCATGCTAGTTTTTGTTCTTCAAAATAATTATAATTGTGCTAATCACATTAAGATTAATAAAATAATGGAATATTCAAGATGTTCTCAGATATTTTTGAACTGTGTGCTGTCAGTCTGGATTACTCAATATTTTTGCACCCAAACTTGTGGATTACATTTGTAAATTTAGATTGGAAAACAAAGAAAACGTTTTATAAAACTTTTTAAAATGAATCTTACACATCCATTCATCATACAACCAACACTTTTTAAACACTTATGAAGATAAATCTGGTATGAATCCTGTCTTCAAGGGGCTTAGCCTCTAGTTGTAGAGATACATTCATACAATTCAGAAAGTGATAACTCTTAACAAGACAGATAAAATGATCAGGAAAGGGCTCAAGGTGTTATTTTGTAAGACATTATAGGATAGGTAGAATTTGGATATTCTAGAGGAGAGGAAGCTTTTCAGATGGAGAGTAGTAGAATGAAGAAGGACTTGGAGGGCAGACTTCAGTTGTGTATGCATGAGACGTATTAGCTTTACCAGCCTGACTGAGTTACAGTAGATTTTTTTTTTTGGAGAGTAGTAAGATATAATGATGTAGATAGATAGAATAGGATAGATTAGAAGGCAGTAGATTTTTAACTTGATATGTATGATAGTTGTGAACCATTATATCTGCTTGAGCAGCTTGTGAGGAGCTTGATAAATTTCCTTTTGGATAGTTAGTTCTTCATGTTAGACACTCTTATTGTCTTAAATTACTGCTACAGATTTTTTAAAAAAATATTTATTTGGCTGAGCTGGGTCTTAGTTGCAGCATGCGGGATCTTCGTTGTGGCATGCTAACTCTTAGTTGTGGCACGTGGGATCTAGTTCCCTGACCAGGGATTGAACCCAGGCCCCCTGCACTGGGAGCGCGGAGTCTTAGCCACTGGACCAGCAGGGAAGTCCCAGATTTTTGACTGATCTCCTTGCACTGATTTTCAGTCCATTCTCCATGCTACTTTCCGGAATGATCCTGATCTTACCGATTTAAATACTTCAGTGTCTCCTCACTGCCTTCAGGATAAAAATCCAAATTCCTTAGCTGTGACACATGAAGTCTTTCATGTTCCAGCCTGCCTCCCTGGCCTTGTGCCTCATTATCCTCTCCTCTTCCCTACTGCTACTTATTGGGTGGAGTTTTCCTCTGATAGCTACTGTTTTCACTTGTGGGTTTTACATTACTTTATAGGTACAAGATTTTAAAAAAGAATGGCAGTGGGAGGTATAAGAAGAAATTGCCTTTATGAAAGAGAAGAATCAAAGAGCACAAATCTTTAAATTCAAAGGGATGTGAAGGAGTTTTTGGTTTGGGATTATTAAGAATATGGTTGTGGTAGAGGAACAATCGTTTGTTAATATGACAAAGACAATTTTTGGTTGACATCTGAGAAGGCGGGAGTGGAGAGGAAAGCAAGGGAAAAAGAAAATTACATAGCACATGGGGAGGTGGCTGCAGTGGCTTCCTTGACCCCTGGAATATGTACAGTTTACAAGTCCCATTCTTTCTGGATTTCTTGTGGCTTCCACACTTTTGGTTTGCATGGATATTTAAATTAAAAAGTAATCAAATCTTAAAATTTTGCCAAGAAGAGCCACTAAAACGAACAATTAACTACCATCTTCTTTCCAGTTTTTAGAATAAAAGACACTTGACCGTCTAACAACACACAAAGAACATATTCTCAGGAGAAGTTTTTAAACTGAATCAGTAAATTTATATTTCTAGCCCAGACCTCTCTCCTGAACCTCCAACTCTTCTAGTTGGTTGCCTATTTGACATTTTCACTTAGAAATCTAGTATCTTATGTTGAACATGTCTAAAAGGGAACTCCAGATTTCCAGTTTTCCCACTCCCATTCCCTAGAAGCCTGTAATACCTGTAGCTTATTCTTTTTGCTTTTTTATTTTTTGGTCATAGCACTTACCACCTTCTAACATACCATATAATTACTCTTCATTATGTTTATTATTTCTTGTCAATTTCCCCTGCTGGAATGTAAGCTTCAGGAAGGCAAAGATCTTTTGTTTTGTTCACTGATGAGTCCCAGATGTATTAAACAGTTTAGACATATTAGGCACTCAATATTTACTAAATGAATGAGTGAATGATTAAAATTCAGCTTTTTGAAAAACTCACTGTATTGTCCTTATTATTAATTTTTTTCATTTTATTGAAAAGTACAAACATCATCCTGGACCCATGTTGGGAGTGGGGAATTGCCTAATGAAGGAGTAAGGATGCAGTATCTCTGTATTCCCAAGACTGGAACTCTGAATGTGTTTTTTGGTACATGTATAACTCTACAAAATGGCTAGGTTTACAGTGTACTTTGGTATATAGGGATCAAACTGACGCAGGGATCTAGTCATGTGTCATATTGTTTCCTTGACAAAAAAGCTTAGAATTTTGTATTACCAACTTTCAAATTAGCTTTTGTAGCACAACTTATTTGTAAATCAGATTTAACAAAACCTTATTAATCAGTTTTATTAATTACTTTGTTCCTGTAATGTTTTGAATGTAACTCTATTGTAGTACATTATATTGTAGTTATTAGTTTCCGTGTTTGTTTCTTCAACTGAATTTTAAATCTCTTAAGTATAGGGAACATATGCTTATGGTTGTCTCCCTACTACCTATAAAAGTAACTGGAAGGTATTAGATGGTCAATAATTGCTTGTTTTATGAATAAATAAAAGACATGAAATTAGGTTTATAAGTATTGATTGATTTAATCCTCGTAACCTAGTGATGTAGGTGCCATTATTCCTGTTCTACAAAGAAACGGAGGCAGAGAAGTTAAGTAACTTATACAGATTATATGCCTACTAAGGAGCAGTACCAGAAAGTTGGTGGTTGTGTGTATTTTTTACAAATCCCTTGTGTTTGTTTTACAGTGTTCAAAGAGATTTTACATTTCTTTATCCTCCTTGATCCTATACCAGCTTTGGTAAGGCAGAGCAGATGCCATTCTCATTTTACAGAAGAAGAAAGTCTGGGTCAGGGAGGTTAAGTGACTTGCTCAGTGTTGCACAACTGAGAAATGCTGGGGCTGGTCGTAGAGCCCAGGTCTTTGGATTCCTAGTCTGATGCTCTGTCTGCCACACTGTGTTACCTAAATGCTTAATGAGCAAGAATGGAGAGGCACATAGGGAAATAATGTTTGTAGTTTATGTCTTCTGGCATTTAAATAGAGATCCACTAACGTAACTATAGGGAAATTAGAAAATTCTCTTCTTTTCTAATTACTTTTGGTATAGGCTCTATACATTTATAGTTTCTATTTTCATCTCCATTTCATTCTGTTGGTCTGTATAATGTAATAATTTAGAATATAGAATGTAAAGACATTTATGAAACATTTTATAAAGGCAATTAGGTAATATTTTTTTTTTAATATGTACATATACAGAAAAATTTTCTATCCACGAGTGAAACTGATCCATCTACTCTGGGAGTTTCTCTTCCTATTGGTGAGAGGTTATCTGCCAAGGTAGGTGGATAGGAGTAGTAATTGTTGGTAGCAGTTTTATGAGGCATCAAAATCATGAAAGAACATACTCTTGATTTAAATGCAAACAAGATCACATCATATCCCGTACTTGATTTTTTCAAAATCTGTGGAGTCTCTAGTGCTGTTTAAACAAGGTTTTTTGAATGTTAAATTTGTAACCATGTAATATGATATATTTGTTTAATATAATGATTAGTTGAATATTCAGAATTTGGTTTTTTTCAGCATTGGTTTCTAAGCTATAAAGTTCATGGTATATGACACAATTATCAGTGAGATGAGCGGATGAGAGAGTATACTGAGCTTTTATGTAGGTGACATCTGGGGCTATTTGAATGTGTGTTCCCATCACAAATACATGTACAAAATCTGAACAGGGCGTAGTGATTAAGCACTGTACACCTCTTGTAGAGACTCAAATTCCCAAGCTAGATGAGAGTCATGACACAGTATGTAAGACAAATGGACAGTTAAGTTTCAAAAGACAGCCTCGCTCTTTTAATACTTTTTTTTTTAGATTGTGCTGTTTCAATGATGTTGAAGGTATTAGGGCTTAAGAACATTTACTAATGCAACATGTTTGTATTTCAACAGAACATTTACGTTATAATATTTTACCTTTTTATGTTTAAAATATAACAAGGACCTTTCCTTAAACTTGGGAAAGAAATGGTTAGAAGCAGGTCTTTCAGGAGTGGGGTGGGGGACTGGAGGCAAGAGATGTCCCTGAGAAGGAAAGTAGGACAGTAACCTGGTCAGATCTTGGAAACGTGCTAATGATAGACCTCCTGGCAAACACATTCATGTACTTCCTAGTGGGAGAGATTTATTTACGACTGCTTTTGGCGGAGTGCACCTGGATTGTCTAGGATTGATGTTGGTAAACAAACCTAGAATTCAGGGACTTACAGGGCATGGCTCCTAGGAAGGTATCATCTAAGCCAAGTAACTACTGGCGTATAAAATGGAGGTGTTTCATAATCAAAGCCGCTCCCTTAGTATTAGAGACCTCATGTGCTAATCTGGACTTAAGCATGTAGTAAATCTTATTTTAATGTGGCAAGAATGGACGTGGGGAATTGCATTGGTGGTCTCGGACCTCTTCCTGCTTCTCCTGTGCCTTACAGCTACTTCTGTTCTTGAAAATATTAGTAAAGCTTGATTCTGGGTAAGATCTCTGATTTGTATGAGTCTGATTTGACATTAGGTACTTTTTCCTGATGTTGAAGTTAACGTTGCCTTTTGGTTTTCTATTTGAAGGAAAGGTTGAAACTTGAACGCAACAAAGAATACAATCAATTTCTCAGGGATAAGGAAGAATGCACGGAAAAGTTCAGACAGGTAGAAAAGAGTACTGAGGTAGGTTTTGCTTTTAAAGTAAATCTTTAACACCACAGGTTGAATATTTGTCCTTACTTGAAAATATTTTTATATTATTAGACATTTCACTTAGTTTTCATACAAATATTTAAAAAGTTAAGCCAAATTGAACCAAACACAGGACATTTAAAGTTTGAATTTTGTAAATGGTTTTATCTCATATTGAAGAACTTACCCTACTTTTTAACTTCATAGAAGAGATTTAATTTTAGAGATTGGTTTTAAGTGACGTTTATTTTTTATTTTTAAATGATTTTTTTATATTGATAATTTCTAGCTATGTGTGTGTGTGTCTGTGTGTGTGTATATATATATATATATATATATTTTTTTTTTTTTTAAACCCAAATTTAAGGGTGGTTGATGTTACTAGGGCCAAAAAAATTTACTACCTTCTGTATTCTTTGTGTTGAGAAGGAATTTAATGTGAAATATTTTGAAGCAATATTTAACTGCCAAAATATGCCTAATATCTCCCTGGCATAGTTTATCCTCTCTTTTTGTAGCCATCTATCCATATTACTGTTACCTATTTATTTGGTATTTATTAACTTTTATTAAAGGATAACACTTCCTTGAAGGTATTTTTCCTAAAGATAAGATGTTTCTTATGGGTGATTAAGCTTTAGAGTTGAGACAGTAAATAGATTAAGATCATTTGAGAGTTTAATTGCTTTTTAAGAAATAGCATCTCTTTAAGATCTTTTTCTTCTTTTTTTCTTTTTTAATTGGCCAGCACAAGAATCAAAGAAGTAAAAAACTTATTAGTCAGGTTAAACCTGATTTACCTTCACAAATGGAGTCATCTTGGGAAAATTCAGAGGGTCCTAGGAAAGATGTCTTAACTCCTTCAGAGGCATATGAAGAGCTTCTAAACCAAAGACGACTAGAAGAAGACAGATACCGAAAACTAGATGATGAAATTGAATTAAGGAATAATAGAAGAGTCATTAAAAAAACTAATGAAGAAGTGGCCATTTCCAATAAAAAACATCAGAGGTTTGTCAGCAAGACTGACATTCCAGATAGAAGATTTCACAGGTTTAATGAGGATCGTGCTTTTGATAAACAGTATTATAGACCAGGCCAAGATCCTGAAGTAAGTGAAGAAATGGACGAGAGGTTTAGATATGAAAGTGATTTTGATAGAAGACTTTTGAGAGTGTATACAAATGACAGGTATTTACAACTTCATTTTTATCTTCTTTATTTGCTTAATATTATTCTTGTTACTTTTTATCATTATGTTAAGGAGACACAGTTTCATTTGATTTACATGATGCTTCAGTTTTAAGTTATGCCATAATTTTATGTGCCACTGTAGGAACAAAGACAACAGCCCAAGATGGGGAGAAAGGGGCCCCATTAAAAAGCTGGGACACTGAAAGACTACAACCTTTATATAAACTTAAATGGGAAATAGACTTTCCCACAGAAAAGGACAGAAAAAAAACTTCCACTGTCAACCTTGGCACTGAGTGGAGGGAGTAAAAAGGAACTTCCCTGAGAATTTGAACTGTAAGCCAGTACTGATTCAGGTTTTCAGTCTGAATTCATGCTGCCAGTATTGTACAAAACAACTCTGAGGCGAGAATTCAGAGTTATCTCATATCCATAGTGCCCCTAGGTGACTGGCAGGAGAAAAATAACTTCTCCCTGCAATACTTGACTTACAACCAGGTCCAAGGCTCTCCTGGTTTCAGATGTTAAAATGTGGGGGAAAAAAGACACCTTAAAAAGGATGAAATACAGTTTATTCCTTTAATATTTCTATGTTCTAAGTACCTTTATCAACTTTTTTTGTTTTTAAGTTACTTATTGAATGTTTATTTTGGTGATATGGCACTAAGGTTTTTTGATCAGATTTTTAGATGCTTTTCAGTTCCTTTGCATGTTGTTTCTATGACACTATTTGTAATTTATTAATTGCTGCAGTGGGGTCTTATAAAGTCATTTGTCTTAATACTTAAAACTTGCTATATTTTAATCTAACTTTTGATTTGGAGATAAAAATATGGTAGGATAGGATCTGATATTTTCATTGACTAGTTAACCTGTAGGGATTAAATGTAAATGTTGAGCAGTTCATGGGACCTGTTTCATTCATTAGTCCAAATAGATTATTTTTGTAGTATTTTAGAAAATTTTCTGAGACATAATGCTACATGTTCATTATTCTAATTATTAAATAATCATACAAAGCCTTTGCAGTTCTTTGTCATCTACTCTTTATTCTTTAGTTATTACATCCTGCTTATCCAATCTTTTTAATATTCACCCTGATTTAGGTAATTTGACTGAAGGATTAGAATTTTGTAATGCCAATTATAGTTTATCTCTGATTTGAATCTAATTGTACTTCAGAAAATGTTCTGAATTCTGTAATGTGTTATATTTGAAAATGTTTGTATCTGGAGGTAGTCAAAGGCTACCTGAACTACAAGAAGTTTCAGTTAGGGAAATACAGATATTCTTGGACTCTTGGTACTGCCTTATTTGTACATGAGAACTTTTTTTTTTCTTATGGTGTCAGTTTACCTTTAGAGTATAATGTAATGCGTATCTTTTAAGTTTGGAATTTCAAAAAACTTATGATGGTTGTTGCTTTGTTTGTAATATATTTTAATCTATTATTTTTGTAATTACACCCTATGATAATTTTATACATGAACTAACAAATCAATTTCAGCCTAATTATTTGAGAACAATCTTATTTTCTTATGTATCCCATGAACGAAATGAACTGTTTCCATATATAATCTTCCCCAAGTAGTAGTTTAAGAATAGATTAAATATGTAGATGAGTGAGAATAATTCCTGTTATACATTTTAATGTTTTTACAATATTTCTTAAAAATGTAAATCATTATTATACATCTTGTTAATGTGTAAACTCTTACATCTCTAACTGTAAGGTTTTTCACATATGTCTCCATGGCAGGTGAGGTTAAAATTGGATTTCTATATTTCAGATTTGGAGATTTCTAAAAGAAAAGATTTCACATTGAACATTAATTAGATTTATTTAGCAGGCAGAGTGGTTGCTAGGAAAAATGACTCTACTTGTTAGTGAAATTTTTGAGACTAAAGAAATGTGTAACTTCATTTGATCTCTTTTTTTAAAAAAAATTAATTAATTAATTAATTAATTATTTAAAAATTTTTGGCTGTGTTAGGTCTTCGTTTCTGTGCGAGGACTTTCTCTAGTTGCGGCGAGCAGGGGCCACTTTTCATTGCGGTGCGCGGGCCTCTCACTGTCGTGGCCTCTCTTGTTGCGGGGCACAGGCTCCAGACACGCAGGCTCAGTAGTTTTGGCTCACGGGCCCAGTTGCTCCGTGGCATGTGGGATCTTCCCAGACCAGGGCTCGAACCCGTGTCCCCTGCACTGGCAGGCAGACTCTCAACCACTGCGCCACCAGGGAAGCTCCATTTGATCTCTTGATTTAACTATTTATTCTTAAAACAGTTGTTCCTTGGTATCCAAGGGGGATCGATTACAGGACCCCTCACGGGTATCAAAATTTTTGGATGCTCAAGTCCCTTATGTAAACTGGTGTAGTGTTTGCGTGTAATCTATGCACATCCTCCCTTATGCTTTAAATCATCTCTAGTTTACTTATAATATCTAATCTAATATAAATGCTGTGTAAATAGTTGTGCTATATATTGATAAGTAGTTACCTGTGTGCGGGAAATTCAAGTTTTGCCTTTTGGAGCTTTCTGGAATTTTTCCCCCCAAATGTTTTCTATCCAAGATTGGTTGACTCCACGGATGCAGAACCTACAGATACGGAGGGCTGACTATATACTGAGAAGTACAAAATTTTTCTTCATTCTTCTAAATTTCCCGTGTTCTCTTTTTTCCTTCTAATAGTCAACATGCGATAAATTCCAGTTTTGATTTTTAGTAATTTTTGATTTTTAGGTTTTTGGTCTCAGTTCTTTTCTAATTACCCTATAAACTTTTCCATATATCATTATGTATTTATTAATGTAATATTTTCCCCACTTTTGGAAGGATAAAGCCCAGGAATGATTTTACTTTTCTAAACTAATCATTAATCACTGGCAAGTGTTTTAAAATAGTTAACAGAATGGTTAGCACTTAGCTCAACAGTTGCATTCTGTGTGTGTGTGTGTGTGTGTGTGTGTGTGTGTGTGCACGCGCGCACGTGCCTGTGTGTATTGTTTGATACATATTTACCAATTTAAGTAAATTTATAATGTTTTAGGAGCTTTCTAAAGTTGAATATAATAGTGTATCTTATAATACTTTGAAATTTATATGCTTTTAAAAAAGATAGTCATCCTAGTCTTTATTATTTAACTTGAGCTGTAGAAGTTAATATATTACCTTATTATGTTTTACTTTATAACCAATGTTAATGAGTAAAAGAAATTTTTAGCCTTAAAGAATGCTGTTTTTTAAATTTTTTATGTGATTAATGCAGTTAGCACTTCCAGTCTGTTTTACTCTTGATATTTGTTAGTTTGTAATCTTGCTAGTTATGTAACAAAATTCTGAAATTCCGCTCCATCTGCAATTAGAATCTGAGGTAGAATTAGAATCTGACTCAGTAGATTTGAGTGCTCGCTTACTTAGTGTAGGACATTCTAAGAAGTGTGCATGCTTAATATGTAAGGTATAAATGAGGAGAAATAGCTTATTAGAACATGAGTTATTTGACTTGGTATTACTTTTTTTCTTGTAGTAGTTACTTTTCATTTATACTTGGAAGGACCATTTTTATGTTAATTATTTTCCCCACTTTAAAGATGGGGTAAATATTAGAAAAACAGTTATTGAATTAAAGTAAATATAAAAATTGGGAAAGAACAGAAAACAATGAGAAAAATGGTGACCAACATTTAACAGCTCAGTAGTTTTCTTTTAATTTCTATAGTTGAGAGTACCCCTAATAGCAGAATTCATTCACATTAGAGAAATTTTTAGTATGAAACCAGGTGATGTAACCATTATGAATTAGATGATTTCTTTCAAGTAAGGAGGAATTTGATTCTTTCTCCCTGTAAGTTGTGTCAGGACTAACAGATGGTAAATAGTTTATTTTTATAATATGTCATTCTTGATAGCATAAACATTGTAAATTTACTACTGAAGTAGTTTTTTTGATTCTGTGGTTTATTAATGAAAAAGATACATTACTGTCATTTAGGAGTTGTTCATTCACATTTAAATTAGCTGAAAATACCTGTGGTTTTAAACAACTTGCTTTTCTTCTGTAAGAGTTATTTTTTTAAAGATAAACTTGTGTTAATTTAAATAATTAATTAATTAATTAATTTAAAAATTTTTGGCTGCGTTGGGTCTTCGTTGCTGTGCGCGGGCTTTCTCTAGTTGCGGCGAGCGGGGACTCCTCTTTGTTGCGGTGCGCGGGCTTCTCATTACGGTGGCTTCCTTTGTTGCAGAGCACGGGCTCTAGGCGCGCAGGCTTCAGTAGTTGTGGCACGCGGGCTCAGTAGTTGTGGCTCACGGACTCTAGAGCGCAGGCTCAGTAGTTGTGGCACACGGGCCTAGTTGCTCCGCGGCATGTGGGATCTTCCTGGACCAGGGCTCGAACCCGTGTGCCCTGCATTGGCAGGCGGATGCTTAACCACTGCGCCGACAGGGAAGTCCCTTGTGTTAATTTTTAGAGTAAACTTGCCTTCTAGCCTATACCTGGTTTCTTTGGGCATTGAGATTTGAACCTAATTAACTAGAATTACTGACCCATTTCTTCAAGGAAATAGAAAAAGCTTTTTCCATTTAACATAGCTTTAACTTTTATTTTGTTGGTAGGATGGTGAAACTATTTTACAATTATTTTACTCCCTCAGTCAAATCTGATTTGCTATGTGAAAGGAAATAAATTCTTCCTTTTATGAGGTCTGTCCCTTTCTGAAAAAACTTTCCTAGCATGTGCCAAAATTCTGGACTCCCTGAAGGAAAGCAGGTGTTCAGCATAAACTCTATTGCTTGTACCAACAGTTTAGGCACAGTGGGTCACTCTTGTCAGTTCTGAGAATGGTGGACTCCTCCCAAAATCTGTGTTCTCAGGTGCCAGCTAAGGGCCAGTCTTGCAAACAGGGCTTTCTAAGGGTAAGCAATCTCAGGCATGCTCTGTTTACTCTTTTCTACACGTGTGTATTTATATAGATGCAGTATAAATAAATCTGGTTGCCTGGCATTGTTAATTACAAATTTGAATTTAAGTTTATATTTACCTGTTCTTTAAGTGGTAGAAATAAGGAATGACACTAAACTGATGTGTCAGTTTAAAAGAGAGATTTGAGCACTTAGGCTTTAGATATAAAATCAGCTGTGTTTTGATAAATTGAAATAAGTTTGAAATTCTTTTTTGAAAGGGATTGGGGAGGATTCTGTTTTAGATATGGATAAAAAATGGAAGCCATTTATCTGTCATGCCACCGGTCATACATTATTAAGGTTACAGTTCTGGGTAGTCTTTTCTCCACAGGTGATATTGACAATATATGATAGAAACAAAGAGAGGGTTTTATATGCTGGCTCTGTGGAGAGTGATAAGTTCCTTTTCCTCTAAAAATTGCTGTTTTTCTTAATGTGATAATCAGATTCACCTAAAATATTGAACAATACTGTAACAACCATATTTCTTACCAGTGGTCCTCATGAGAGACAATATAGTTTGTTAACTCAACAGCTATGCAAAGAAATATGACTTATGAAATGCTGATTTTCATGGGTGCTGATAAATGTTGGTGTGAAAAGTCATGTTGGTTTCTCTGGTATGAGAAGTTAAACTTTCCATGTTTGCCAAGTGGAAAAAAGATTAATTGAAAAACATTTAAAAGTTATTTTCTGAAAAGCATTCTTAAGAAAATAAAAGAAATTCTAATCTTTCTTTTTGTTGTTCATGACCTTGTAAATAAAGTGAACTAATTTTCTACCCATGTTTACAATGTTCTGTATTCACCTGTTGCTAATATTTAGTATTTCATGTGATTTACAGTGTTAGCAAATGTTGTGGCTTGCAACATTTGATTTGATTTAATGGTTAAGACTGCTGCTGTACTTTTAAGTTAAAAAGGTTTGTATATTCAGTGAAATAATTCCCAGAATCTATGAATTTTGATTAAAAAATGATCTCATTTTGAAATTTGACTATTATCTTCATGAGGGCAAGGACCATGTCCACATACCCAGTACCTAGATTTAGTACTTGGCATGTAGTTGGTGCTCAGTATTCTTTGAATAAGTGAATAATAAAAAAGTCTTATTAGTATTTGCATAGCTTTGATATTAAAAATTTCTAGAAGTTATATTGAAATAGTTTGTAATAACCTCCCTTTGTTTTAAAGACTATTGAATCTAAACTCTTAGTGTTTCTTATTAACCAGCAGATCATACTTGAGTCAGATGTCATTTGAATTAATTTTAGAATGTATTTACAATAAAACTTCATTTTAACCCTTGGTTCCCTTTAATATTTCCAACATCAAATGTAAAAATACCAAAGAGATAAGAAAAGTCCACTGTATGTGGAACAAGCTCTGTAAGCTAATGTGTTTTTAAGGATGTACGGGAACAGACGAGGGAATGTGCCTCCTATGGAGTATGGTGGTGATGTCACAGAACAGTCAAACATACGAATTTCATCTGCTGGAAATCAAAGGTATAGTATGTAATATAAATTCTGCCCTTCAGTCATTGTACTGTAAAACAGCAACTGCTAAAACTGGCTTGCTGGAAAACTAGAAAGGTATAGTATGTTAACAGCCTTCCTTATTAGTGAGAAAGGAATTAGGGAGAAAGGGGGAGGGGAGAATTGTGTTAAATGAAACTTTATGGAACTTTACAGCATTCTTTTGAAGTGCAAGTTTTGATTATAAAGTGTGCCAAGGTGTTCTGAGTCCCTGTCATTATAAAGCATATATATTTGTTTGAACTAATGAAAGGAGAAATAAGTGTATAATTTAATGGACTAAAAATCAATTTAAAATATCTTGGAGTTATAGAGATGACGTAACTTGAAATAAATTGAAAATGTTCTTATGAGTTTTCTTTTCAAAACTTTGTTTTTCAACATATTGAGTAGATAACTTTTATGCTTACTTTGTAAAATTAGTACTCATAGATAATTGTGTCATGTTGATAAAAAGGAAATTATATGCATTTTATATTCATGTTCTCTTTCTGTAGTTTTTATCATTTTGGCGGCTTTATTGTGTTGTACGTAAGGATAAATGGTTCCGAATTTATAGTGCATAATGAAAATAATATTGTCACGTGTCAAGAAAGGTGTCTATTTTCTTTGAAGAAAAGTAACACATAAAAATGCTTGAGATAGAGAATTTGCTATTTGAGTCTAATTAATTAAATTTTCTTTGAGAGAGTTGTCATTTTTTTTTTCCTTGTTTCTTTCAAGGAAGGAGTTTTTTAGAGATGATCTTCTTTTCAAAGTGTGGGTATAGATATCCTTCTTTTTTAGGATTTATTTATGTGTACTTATATTCATTTTCCTTACTGGGGTAACTGTTCTTATGAAAAAGGGTTTCCTGAATTTTTGTTTTTGTTTCCTAAAAATTATTTGGGTTTTAATTCTTTTTGTTTTTTGTTTTTAGCGCTCGAGACAATGAACCATCCATACCTGCTAATCGAGAGATGTGTAGTCCTTTTGCGGGGATGCTCTTTGGTATGTACAAAAACCTCCAGTTGATTAGACTTTTGTGGAGTGTTTTATAAAAGGTCTTCGTGAGAACTCAGTGTTGTAATTAATACCACTCTTACTAATAATAGAAAACATTTCTCTAGTGCTTACTTTATGATAGGCACTATGCTAAACATTTAGCATATTATATAGCTATTATAATTATTTAGTGTATTATATAGCTCTGTGTATAATTTTAAAGCTAAATAACTTTTATTTAGTGATGAACTTTCTACTGATGATAAATATTAATTTCAGTAAAATCTTTTAAATTCATATTTCACTTTGTCGTAGTGTTGGCTGTCTATTTCTTATATTCTATTTTATATGTGATAATTTCTTTCTTCATTCTTTTTCTTCTTTAGCTAGCACAAAACTGCCTTACATTTTAGTTCAGTTCCCCTGAACTAAACCTTTTTATCCTTTGATAAACATCCTTTCCCATGTTCTTTCCATGTAGTTTCTGAGAAAGTGTTTTGTTCAAATAATGATTATAATCCAGATTTTCTATTTATTTTGTCAGAAATGAAGGTCATCGCCTAAGATAAGCATGTTGATTTGCTATATTAACTTGTCACATTTAATTTCAGAAACAGTGTGAAGAGAGCATACTTCCTGTATGTAACTTTAAGTAGAAAAGTGGTCTCTTCTTTGTGTAAAACTATTAGAAAAAATTGCCTGAAATTTTGTTTCACTGAAGTATATGAAGAAATTGGATAATAGTTTAGATTCATTCAACCTAAAAGCAGTCAGTAATTTAAATTTTGGCTTAGAGAAGTATAATTGCATGATATTCTCAGACTTTTGTTTCCTTGAAATGGCTATTATGAGAAAAATGGCGTAACACCTAGAGTTTTATTCTAGTGTAATGTCTTTAAGTGAGAATTGACCAATTTAGCCTATCAGTAAGTCAGAGTAAGGGCTTGCTTCTTATGATGTATTTTGTTAAACATGGTAAAAATTGGAGAAATGGCTTTCTGTGTTGAGAACCTACTGACAAATAATTTTATCAATAAATGGATTACTCTACCCTGAAATTTTAAAGATGAATGGCATGAATTTATCATTAATGCAATCAGGAATTATAGATTAATGTTTGATGATAGAGTCATGTTTGGAATAGGCTATTACACTCTTTTAATTCAGTGATTTATCTCACGGTTGTATCTTTTTCCCCCAGCCCAAATTTGTGTGTCCCCTTAGGGAGCTTACTCTCTCCAGAGGCAGCACATTCCAACTTCACTTGGCTCTGATTGTTGCCGTATTCTCATTTCAATTGAGCTGAAATTTGTCTTCCTATAATTTTGCCCTAAGGACCTTGTTTGGAGCCTTTTGCTTTATTTAAAGAATTAGGACAGTTGACTGCTGAGAGCAAAAGTAATATATTATGGGGTTTCTAACAGAATCATGGGTCATTTAGAAGTATGTTTTAAAATTTCCAAATACTTGGGGATTTTCCTGCTTTTTGTCATTGACTGCTTGTTTAACTCCCTTATGGTCTGAGAAAATAATTTGTAAATTTCAATTATTTCAAATTTGAATTTTTTAAATAAAACTTTAAAAAGTGACTCAGAATATAGTCTTTCTCGGTGAATGTTTAATGTGTGCTTGAAAGAGTGCGCATTGTGTGGTTGTTGAGTGTAGTGGTTTATAAATGTCAGTTAAGCCGATTGGTTGATAGTGATGTTCACGTCTTGTACATCTTTAATGACTTTTAACTGTTCTTCTACCAGTTGTTTAGAGAGGAGTGTTAAATTCTCTGACTACCTTGTTCTTAGTGTGGGGCCTGGAGAGATTTTCTCAGTGTTCCTGCACCTTCCTCAGTTTTTAGCAAGACCTACCAGCCCCTGACAGAAGAGGGTGTCTCTCTTGCCACACTTTTCCTTCCTCAGCAGTAGATTGCTGTAGCAAAGCTGGCCCTGTGCATTTGGTTCTCAGAAATGAGTATCAGTGTTCCTGCCTCTCCTCAGAGTGGTAGCCAAACTCTCCTTTATGCCTGTGGAGGATCTTCTTTTTTTTTAATGAATTTATTTATTTTTGGCTGTGTTGGGTCTTTGTTGCTGCACGCAGGCTTTCTCTAGTTGCAGCGAGTGGGGGCTACTCTTTGTTGTGGTGTGCTGGTTTCTCATTGCGGTGGCTTCTCTTGTTGCGGATCATGGGCTCTAGGCACTCAGGCTTCAGTAGTTGTGGCACGTGGGCTTCAGTAGTTGTGGCTCGCGGGCTGTAGAGCGCAGGCTCAGTAGTTGTGGCGCACGGGCTTAGTTGCTCTGCGGCATGTGGGATCTTCCCGGACCAGGGCTCGAACCTGTGTCCCTTGCTTTGGCAGGCAGATTCTTAACCACTGCGCCACCAGGGAAGCCCTGTGGAGGATCTTATATGTGAGAATTTCCTGCTCTTCCCCTAACAGTAGCAGACCTTTGCTTTGTATGAGTGCAGAATGCTGGGTCCAAGGTTTTCTGCCCTTCAACCAATAGATTACTTTATATGAGAGAAGAGTCTGGAATGTGGGCGTTGGTTTTCTGTTGGTTTGTTTGTTTGTTTTGCCTCAGAATGGTGTCTTTTAGGTGTCTTGCGTTGCACCATCTTCGGTCTCATAAGCATCTGGTAGGGGCAGCAAGTGAGTGCAGATTCCCCTTCTGCATTGCTATTCCAATCCACAGAAAGCCTTAAAGAATTCATTAGCGTTTCAGTTATTTTCTTTTTATCTACTTCTAAGGTAGCTGCCTATTTCTCTGTACTCTGGTAAAGGTAAAACACTTGGGTTGTCCCATCTTTCTATGGATTGGTTTTTATACCCTTTGGAATTCAGTTTACCTGGTTGCTTGTAACCTCAGCTCTCTGATGGGCTTTTTTAAAGTTTTGATTTTGTAGATGATTGAGCTTTTTTCCATCGTGGGGTATGAGCAATGTTCTCTTGTGGCTTTCTGTTTCTAAGCAGAAGTAGGACTCCCCATTTAGTTCTTTATAATAGTTTCCATTTCCTCCTCATTATATTACTATTTTCATTTAAATATTTGGGCATAGTTAAATGATAGCTGTTTTAACATCTTTGTTGTTATGTCATCTCTGTTGTTTTATGTGATTTTTCTTTCAATTGATTAACTTTTCTAATCACTGTTTTGGGTTTCTATTGCTGCATCACAGATTAGCACAAATTTAGTGACTCAAAACGTCACACATTATCTGAGTTTCTGTGGGTCGTGAATTTTGTTGGGTCCTTTGCTCAGGATCTCATAAGGCTATAGTCAGGGTGTCAGCCAGGCTGTTTTTCATCTGGAGGCTTATAAGGGAAGAAGCCCATTCATATTTTTTACTAAATTCATTTCCTTGTGGCTGTATAACTAAGGGCCCTGATTTCTTACTGGATCTGCTGGAGACTGCCCTCAGTTCCTGGAGGCCATCTGCTGTTTCTTGCCACATGGGCTTCCTCACCAAGGCTGCTTATTCTATCATGCCAGCAAGGAGAATCTCTAAACTCAGTGAGGGCTTTTATCTGATTATATCAGACCCACCCAAGATAATCTCCCTTTCGATTAATTCAAAATTGATTTGGGCCTTAATTACATACATCTGCAGATTCCTTTCACCTTTGCCATATTCATTGGCTAGATGCAAGTCATAGGTCCTGCCCACACTCGGGGAAGGTTTATACAGGGAGTCAGTGCCAGAAGGCAGGGAACATAGGATCTGTCTTAGAATTTTGCCTACCACAGTCATGTTTTTCTGTTACTTAAGGACCAGTCTTTCAGAGGCCTTATTTTAAATTTAAACTTAGCTGGGACTTTTAGAGTAGCCTTCGCTCTAGGAAGATTGTTCAGCCTTCCTGCTACAGAGTGACCTTTCTCGGGCTCTTCCCTGAATACCCTTAGAGGATCACCGAGAACTCCAGTCTAGCTGGCTGGAGCTTAAATTTCTCTCCACTTTGTTTGAGGAGGTCTGAGAATTCAGTTTATGTGTCCTCCGTAATTTTTTGCCCAGCCTAATGGAATTTCACTCTGCATACACAGACTAGTACACAGTAAAGTCTGAAGGAACGCCTTTACAGATTTCTAAAGCCCTTTTTACGCTTCTTTTTGAATCTTTGCCCTAAACTTCTAGTCATTTTAGCTTTCCTGAATTTTGATCTTTATCTGCTCAATTTAACATAATTTCCCAGCTTTGTTTGGATTTTTCCCTCCCTGTACCCGTGGAGATTGCATGCAGGCAGAAACGGGTGCCTGAAGGGCTCACCTCATTTATTTAACTTCTCTCAGGTATTACAGTTGTGTGCTACCTGTTGTCCAGTGTCCAGTGTCTGAAAAACAGTTATTTCATATATTTTGCCTAATTTTATTATTATTTTTTTAATGGAGGGAGGCTAAGTTTTGTGTTTGTTAACTCCATCATGATCAGAAGCAGAATGGATATATCTACTTTGATTGTAAAACATTATTATTAACCTTAATGTAATTTATGTTACCCTTTGGGAGCTTCACTGTTGCTAACATCTGTCCTTAATGGACAAACTCAGATGCTGTGTGTCCAACTGATGGTTGGGAGACTAACAATTAAGGTAGTAGAGAAATTTCTGGTTTGGTTGCATTTTTGATATCCCTGTGATTTGTGTAATGTTCCAGATTTTGCATATCTAGATTAAGAGGTTATTTTGTGTGATTAACATGCAATAATAATAATTTTCTGTGGATCCAAGATGCTTGCTTGCATGACTGGATTTTCATGTAAGTGATACCAGAATGAGAGGTTTATATATTTTTTTCTGTAGAATTGAGGTAACTATTGAAGTTTTTTGAGCAATGTGTCATCATGATTAGTGTTGTATTTTAAGATAGTTAGTCTTACATACGTGTGCTGGTTGTATTGGAGTAGGGAGGCGGGGAGGAGTTCCGGAGACTAGTTAAAAGGTTATTGCTGCAATTCAGGTAAAATATAGAGAGTTCCTATCCAAGGCTGAAGGCCATGAGAATAGAGAAGAGTGTCCTCACATGAAGTAAATAAGAAAGCATGAACCATCGAAGTTACAGTGGGGTTTTGAGGCTCGATTATTTGGTCAGTAACAGAAAACAAAGAAGGGCAATTGCTTTTGAGATGTTCATTTTGAACACACTTACTAAAGTTAAGGGGCTTGTGGGAGATGTTAGTGGAGATATTATCCTGATTTTTGGAAAGTGGGGATAGGAGTTAGAATATTCTCTTATTTAAGAAGGTTTTTGACTAACGTAGAAGTTTGGGAAGGATTAATGTGTCTTGGGTTTGACACATAGTAGTTATTCATAAATTATGAAACTAGTTGAATAGGTAATGATACATATGATTTACCTTCTATATTTGCTGCATATGTAGTAATTATACTCTTTGATATAATTAAAAATGGAGATTAAAAAATTGACTTTCCAGTTACATGTGTTGCTTGAGTTAAGACTGCATTTTTTTCTTACCACTTAATAGGAGGTGAAGATCGAGAACTT
Source organism: Eschrichtius robustus (assembly GCF_028021215.1). Lineage (NCBI taxonomy): Eukaryota > Metazoa > Chordata > Mammalia > Artiodactyla > Eschrichtiidae > Eschrichtius > Eschrichtius robustus. The sequence goes on from NC_090840.1 coordinate 13,074,011, forward strand.
ATTCAGAGAAGGAAAGAGAAATATAGACAAGAACTATTGGAACAAATGGCTGAACAACAGAAGAACAAGAGACGGTAATGAAAGGTTTGCATTTTAAAAAGATGTTTTGAATTTAAATGCGTTTGTTTAAAATGACATAGTGGTGACTATTACATGGTAAAATAAGGGGATATTTTTCCTAATACGATTCAGTATTTGTAAATCATTCTATTTCAGTCTCCACATTGTAAATCAGCCAGGGTAATAAAACAGATACCATGAGGGTGTTCATTTTCTTTATCATAGGTAACAAAGGAGACTATGTGTTCATCCTATAACAGGCCTTCTACATACTTTCATTAGTTTCTTCAATTTTAGGGTAGCATTTAATGTTATCTACATGCCCACTGTATTATCCCACATATAGTAGCAAATATAAAAGTATTTTGTCTTTTAACAATGAAATGGTAAGCACACGTATATGTGCTGTATAAAAATAATCATGATAGATCTACAGATATTTATATTGTATACAAGTCTCAGAGTTTGTAATCTTTCATGTAGAAATACCTGTGAAATATTAATTTCAGTTTAAAATTAGGGATAGATATCTTGGTTCTAAGAGAATTTGAGACCTGTCATCTTTTAGTTTTGTTTTTTTTTCTCTCTATCTTAGAGGAAGCCAATATCTACTGTCTGATATTAGCCATCTTTAACATCATTTTCTTAAAAACTCTCATTGGAGAGTATCGTATTAATTTTCAATTTTTTTACCCTCCTTTTTGTGAACTGAAGATATACATGAACCTTAAGAAAAGTTTTTTATTTGTTTCACTAAGTAAAGATTTTGTTTTACTTCTCTACTTTATTCTGTGTGAATTCCTTAGACTTTGAAGTATCCCAGGCACTGGTTTAGAGATATTTATTCCAAGGCAGTTTACATGTGAATGTTAGTTTACTTTGCACCAAATTGGAAAATTTAGTTTTCAGAATTATTTAAGGCTTTATTGTCAGTTAAAGGAATTATTTGTTTTTGGAGATGTTATTGCATGGACTTTGTGTGTAAGGTTGTTTCAGTAATGATAGTGTTTATTATAACTTTTTAATATATAAAACTTTAATTTTGTTTAGAGAAAAAGATTTGGACCTCAGGGTTGCAGCTTCTGGAGCACAAGACCCTGAGAAATCGGTAAGGGTTCCTGCCGGCTTTTAATGTTTAATCTTTCAGTCAAATAAGCCTCAAATGTGGTGGCAGGTGGAGATAGAACATATTGGGGAAAATGTATGAGTAGACCAGTTTGAACAGTAATAAACTAAATTCAGTTCTCATAAAACATTAAGTCCTAACTCTTACTTGTTTACTTCTCTAAGATAATTTTTCCTTTTTCATGTGTGCGTTTTTAAAGTTTCTTGTAAATTAGTCCTTTCCACTTTATTTATATATATATTTTTTTATTTTTATTTTTTTTATTTTTGGCTGTGTTGGGTCTTCGTTTCTGTGCGATGGCTTTCTCCAGTTGCGGCAAGTGGGGGCCACTCTTCATCGCGGTGCGCGGGCCTCTCACTGTCGCGGCCTCTCTTGTTGCGGAGCACAGGCTCCAGACGCGCAGGCTCAGTAGTTGTGGCTCACGGGCCTAGTTGCTCCACGGCATGTGGGATCTTCCCAGACCAGGGCTCGAACCCGTGTCCCCTGCATTAGCAGGCAGATTCTCAACCACTGTGCCACCAAGGAAGCCCCTCCACTTTATTTACATGCACTATTCCATGCACTGTTTTAGTTTAATTTACAATGGATGTTAATAATTTTCTTCATTGTATCATGACCATTTTTCTTATATTAGAGGAATTTCCAAAGGAACTGAAATCTTTAATTCTAGGCTTTAAGCATTTTAGTAGTTTTTACTTAATGTAAATCTAGAGGTAATAACCTTATTTTTACTTTAATTCTTCAATTTTCATAATTGGAATGAATTACACATCATTGCAGTTGAGTAAGGAGAAGGTAATAATTTATTACTCTTCTCAAAGGATACTTTTTTTTTAGTTGGATGTGTAGAATTTATTTACTAAGGCAAGTTTTTGTTTCATCTTTAATGATTAAGAAACTTTAATTTCATTAAAAATTTCATTAAAAAGTTCATTCTTAAAAAGAATACAGCAACTTAAAATTACTCAGCTGTAGGCAACTTTTGTCTTACTTTTTCTTATGCTAAGTATATATCCTGTGGATTATTCATTTAAAAAAGTTTAATAGTGCACCAGCATCACTCCCAGTGTGCTTTTTGACTGCTCATAGAGTAAACTTTTAGATTAATCTGAGAAATCATTCCTGAGAAATTAAACATGCTGGGAAAAAAGGATGAATTCCAAAACTGAATATATTTTCCTCTATCAATAAATACCTTTGAAATAGTTTTGACAATCAAAAACTTCCTTTTAAAATCTTGAACTTTTTAATGTAATATGGTGACATGTTAAACTTTGCATTTAGTTACCTTAGTGTTTGACGGACCTTCTTATTTATATTTAAATGAAACAACCTTTGGAGTGTCAAGTTGCTTTATGAGAATAAATAAATAAAAATATTAGATATAATAGTTAGACCATTACTTTTGGGTTTACTTTTGATGTGCACATCTTAGAAAAGGACATGTAAATGATGTTCTGGAGCGAGGGTAAGCAAACTGTAGCCTGTGGCCAAATCCACTTGCTGCCTATTTTTGTAAAGTTTTATTGCAGCACACCCTCGTTCATTTGCTTACATATTGTTTTTGTCTACTTTAGTAGTTGTGAAGAGACCACATGGCCTGCAAAGACTGATATATTTACTAGCTGGCTCTTTACAGAAAACCTGTGCTCACACTGATCTAGAGAATACTTTGATGTTAGAATACTTTGATGGCAATTGGTAGTAAAGCAGCATAGTGTTGTAGTATAATAGAGTTTTATATTTAGAATTAATATCTGGCTCTAGTCTTTGCTTGATTATTTATGAATGGTGAGACCTTAGGTGATTTATGTACTTTCATGGAGTCTCAATTACCTCTTTTATAAAATAAGAATTGGATCTTCAAAATCTCTTATAGCTGTAAAATTCTGTTATTCTATGTCTAACTTAAGTGCCTGCTGGCAGTCTGGGATAGAGGGTCTTTTGAGATCCCTTCCACCTTTAAATTTATGATTACATGTAACAAACAGATTTTTTTCTTTATTTTAGCCTGATAGACTAAAGCAGTTTAGTGTGACACCAAGACACTTCGAAGAGACAACACCACCTGAAAGACCCAGAGTAGCTTTCCAGACACCTCTCCCTCCTTTGTCTGCCCCATCTGTCCCACCCATCCCATCAGTTTACTCCATCCCATCTCAAAATGAAGATTTGCACAAAGGACTCAGCAGCACCCTTGGTGAAATGGTGCCTCCCAGGTGCTTGTTTAAAATGTTTTGTGTTTGGGAATTAGGTAAGGTATCATTATATTGTATATTCAGAAGGATTTGCTGAAGCAGGTAATGTTATCCTTCAGAGATTTTTGTGCAGTTAAAGCCTTTTGTCAAATAATTTCTATTGAAATTTGTTTTCATTGTTGATCTTTTCTCTGTTATTATAAAAACAAGGGAAATCCTTATAACATTCTTTTGCTGTTTAAAGATGCTTCAGTGTTTTTAAAATGCATAACTAAGTATATTTATTATTTAGTTTTAGGTCGTATTTTGGAATATCTGTTTAACATATAAAACCTAGCCATTTTCAATTTTGTAATTTCCACTTGGCAAACATTGAATACTTTCTTCAGTTAATGCAGAAAAAGTTTCTAATGTGACTGTTTTATATATATTACTTTATTTTAGTTTCTGTTTCCTTCAACTCTTTCTCTGTGATTACTTACAGGCTATGCAACTCAAATACCTGAAATAAAGTGTTGAGATTATAAAACCTGTATTTAGGTATTAGGGTAAAGATTTGATTTCCGTAGGTAAAAAGCATTGTGCTATACTGGACTAAACATAAAGAAAATCCTGTTAACATTGATATTTTCTGGTCAATACTTTCTTCTCTTAGTAGGATTTTCTCTTATTTTTGCTTACTATTAATGTATTAATTGTAGGATTGCATTTAATCAGGTGTTTTTCCTTTTTAACATTGATATTGTAGGATTGCATTTAATCAGGTGCTTTTCCTTTTTAACATTGATATTTTCTGGGCTATACGTTCTTTTAGGACTTGGTATTATCTTTTATTTACTGCTAACAAATTGTAGGACCATGTTTACTGTATTTATCAGGTGTTTTGTTTGTTTCATCTAATGGCTTCCTGACTCAAAGGGACTAGGTGGGATTGGAATTACAAAGCATGGTATGATGATTTTAGCATTGATTTAGGGATTAAAATGGTTGGCTTCACTGCCTGGATTTTGGGCAGACCACACTTGTATTGAACTTCAGTTTTCTCATTTGTAAAAAGTAGAATAGTAACAGATATTTGTATATGTGTGTATATATATATATATGTTTTTTAATCTACAGTTATAGGGATGTTGTGAGGATTAAATTTTGTATTAATCTCTATAAAAATTTAAGATTTAATGATATTGACAGTTCCCTTTTATAGTAATTTTTCAACTGCTTTGTTTATCTATGGAGTGAGGATAGTAAGGTTAGACACGTTGAATGATTAGTAAATATGAAAAATATTCATGACTGAAGAGAACTTTAATGCCTTCTCAGCTCTTCACAATTATTTTGAAGTATACAAGGGAGAACCTAATATATACACTCAAAAGTGAAAACACTCTAGGATGCCTCCTTTTTCTTTATGTTCATCTAAAGGAATTTGCCTTTTACATTTTAACTAATGGAAAATATTGCCTTGGTGGAAATACAGAGATACTTCCTAATCATTAATGAAGTGCTGATGTAGAGGTTTTTAGAAGTTTTAACTTTATGAAATGCTGAAAATTAACTCAGAAATTTACTGTTGATATTTAAGTAGTTTCTTTTTCACATTATAGTTTAATTCCTTTGAAAGAGCAATACGTTTTTAGAGTTAAAAAAATACATCTTTCTCCCAGTCAAATGGAACCATTTATAATCTCATTTTGTACCTCTTTGCCTTTTCTTGATGTTGTATCTTTCTTCTCTGTGACTAACTCACTCTAGTAGTGTGGCTGAAGCATTGCCTTTCCTAGAAAGCCTTCGTTATACTTTCCTCCTCTTCCCTATGTGATTTAAATGTTCCTGCTCCATGTTCCTGTAGCATCCTGTGTCTACTTGTATTGTTTCATTTACTGTACTCTGCTGTAATGACTGTTTATTTTTGTATTATTCCTGAGGGACAGAGACCATGTTTGGTCAATACTGGCAGATAGTGGCGAATTAGATGTTAATTGATTGAATAAGTGTTGTACCTTAAATTCTGAAATTTTATATTTTTTGCTTTTTGAGTTATAATTTTTGATAAGAGATTGAAGCAAGATGGTGGCTTTTCCTAAAGCAGCAATTAGATTTTCAGTAAGATTTTTGTAAGAAAATAATATCTTGATTTAAAAAAAATTTGCAGTGGAATATGAGAAGAATTTCCCAATTGTCTTTTGATACAGCGTTGCAGCTCTGCCTCCACCTTCCCTACTACCACCGTTGGCTACCAACTATCGAACTCCTTACGATGATGCGTACTATTTTTATGGGGCCAGGAATACGTTGGATCCTAGTCTTGCTTACTGTAAGTTATCTGTGGAGTGAACATTATTTTCCAGTGGTTCAATCAGGAAAATTGGTTTTTGTGCAAGCAAAAATATATAAATGAGAAAAAGCACAGCTTTACTTAATTCCAATATTATATATATATTGATTTAATAAATGCTGTATTTTAAAACTCAGTTATAATTCATAGTTATTTCCTTTTTATCTAGATTTAAGAAATATTTTTGTTTTCTTGCCTTATTCTCTGCTAACTCCTAACTCAGAAGGAAATGTGGATTTTTTTCCTTAGGAAACATTTTCAGTATGTGACTTTTCCTTTAGGGATAAAGTGTTATTAAGTGGGTACTCTGAAACAAATGTGTTGGTTTTCTTTTAAGATGGTTCAGGAATGATGGGAGTACAGCCTGCAGCTTATGTTACAGCTCCTGTCACCCACCAGCCAGCACAGCCTATTGTGTAAGTAGTTAAAATAATAATTTGTTTCAAGATTAATTTGTCTTCCATAGAACCTGTGTTATTCAATGCGTTCTTTTATTCTTCAGAACAGATATAACTTATTTTAATTTCCAATTATTACATAACCAGTATGTTCAAAGCATTGCTTTTAAGTCAGTGTTTCATAGAAAGCACATTTAAAAAATTAAGAATAACCTCACTTTCTTTCATTAGAAAAGTCATGTGTGTATAATTATAGTTTTACATTTAAGTTCATGATCCATTTTGAATTATCTTTTGTATAAGGTCTTAGATTTCGATTGAAGGTCTTTTTTTTTTTTTCTTCTGCTTTATGAGTGTCCAGTGGCTCCCAGCACCATTTGTTGACACGATTATTTTTCCTGGGAATTGCTTTTGCACCTTTGTCAAAAACGGGCATATTTGTGTGGGTCTCTTTTTGGGATTCTCTATTCTATTCCATTGTTCTATGTGTCTATCCTTATGTTAGTATCACTTGATAATTGTAGCTCTGTGGAAGTTTGGAAATCGAGAAGTATGAGTTCTTCAAATTTGTTTTTCTTTTCCAAGATTGTTTTGGTTATACCAGGTCCTTTGTATTTCAATGTGAATTTTAGGATCAGCTGCTCAGTTTCTGCCAAAAGGCAGTTGAGATTTTGATGGAGATTATATAGAATCTGTAGATCGGTTTAATATTACCATCTTAATTTTTTTTCAATTTTTTGTAATGGTAACATACACATAACATAAAATTTATCATTTTTAAGCATTTTTAGTGTATAGTTCAGTGATGTTAAGTACATTCATATTGTTGTGTAACCATCACCACCATCAATTTCCAGAACTCTTTTCATCTTGCAAAACTGAAACTCTATACCTATTCACTATTCCCTCTCCCCTATGCCCCTGGCACCCATATTCTACTCTCTGTTTCTATGATTTTGACTACTTTAGGTACCTCATAAAAGTGAAATCATACAATATTTATCTTTTGTGTCTGGCTTTTTTAACTTACCATAATGTTCTTGAGGTTCATCCATGTTGTGACCTAAGTCAAAATTTCCTTCCTTCCTTTTTTTTTTTTCCCCACACAGCTTGCAGGATCTTACTTCCCAGAATTTCCTTTATAAGGCTGAATAATATTTGATTGTATGTATATACCATATTTTGATTATCCATTCATCCACCAATGAATACTTGGGCTGCTTCCACATTTTTAGGTATTGTGAATGGGCAACTGTGAATATGGGTATACAACTATCTCTTCGAGACTCTGCTTTCAGTTCTTTTAGGTATATACTCAGAAGTGCAATTGCTGGATCATATGGTAATTCTATTTTTAATTTTTTGAAGAACCACTATACTGTTTTCCACAGCAGCTGTACCATTTTATATTCCCACCAACTGTGCACAAGGGTTCCAGCTTCTCCATATTCTCACCAACACTTAGTAGTTTCTGTTTTTTTGCCAGTAGCCATCCTAAGGCAGGTTAGGTGGATCTCATTGTGGTCTTGATTTGCATTTCTCTATGATTACTGATGTTGAGCATCTTTTCATCTGCTTTTTGGCCATTTGTCTATCTTTGGAGAATGTCTTTTAAATCCTTCTCTCATTTTTGAATTGGTTATTTTTTTGTTGTTATGTTTTAAGAGTTCTCTATATACTCTGGATATTAATCCCTTATCAGATATATGATTTGCAAATATTTTCTTCCATTCTGTGTATTATCTTTTTACGCCATTGACACTATAGCAGTACTATAGATGCACACACATTTTAAATTTTCATGAAGTGCAGTTTGTCTATTTTTTCTTTTGTTGCCTTGCCTGTGTTTAGTGTCATATCTAAGAAATCATTGCCAAATCCAACGTTGTGAAGCTTTTGCCCTGTGTTTTCTTCTAAGAGTTTTATAGTTATCAGGTTTTACATTGAGGATTGTGATTTTGAGTTACCTTTTGTGTACAGTGTTAAATAAGGGTCCAACTTCATTCTTTGCATGTGGATATCATTTTCCCAGCACCACCATTTGTTGAAAAGACTGTCCTTTCCCCATTGTATGGTCTTGGCACCCTTGTCAAAAATCATTTGACTTTATATGTGTGAATTTATTTCTGGGTTTTCTGTTCTATGCAGTTGGTCTATGTGTCTGTCTATATGCCAGTGCCATGCTGTTTTGATTACTGCAGCTCTGTAGTAAGTTTTGAAATCAAGAAGTGGGAGTCCTTTAGCTTGTTCTTTTTCAAAATTGTTTTAGCTATTTGAGGTCCCTTGAGATTCCATATAAATATGGGGAAGGGTTTTTCTATTTCTGCAAAAAAGGTCACTGGGATTTTAATAGGGCTTGCATTGAATCTCTAGATCACTTTGGGTAGTTTTGACATTTTAACAGTATTAAGTTTTCCATTCCATGAACAGGAGATGTGTTTCCATTTGTTTATGTCTTTAATTTCTTTCAGCAATGTTTTGTAATTTTCACTGTACAAGTCATTCACCGCTTTGGTTAAGTTAAATCCTGAGTAGTCTGGGTTTTTTTGATGCTATTATAAATAGAACTGTTTTTGTAATTTCCTTTTCAGATTGTTTATTGTTTGTGTATAGACATTCAACTGATTTTTTTGTGTTGACTTTGTATTCTGGTACTTTGCTGAATTCATTTTGCTAACAGTTTTGTGTGTGTGTGTGTGTGTGTGTGTGTGTGTGTGGAATTGTTAGGGTTTTCTGCATATAATATCATACCATCTGCAAACAGAGATAATTTTACCTCTTCCTTTCCAATTCGGCTGCTTTTTTTTAAATATAAATTTATTTTATTTATTTATTTTTGGCTGTATTGGGTCTTCGTTGCCGCACGCGGGCTTCCTCTAGTTGCAGTGAGCGGGGTCTACTCTTCATTGCGGTGTGCGGGCTTCTCATTGTGGTCGCTTCTCTTGTTGCGGAGCACAGGCTCTAGGCATGTGGACTTCAGTAGTTGTGGCTCTTGGGCTCTAGAACGCAGGCTCAGTAGCTGTGGTGCACGGGCTTAGCTGCTCCACAGCATGTGGGATCTTCCCGGACCAGGGCTTGAACCAGTGTCCCCTGCATTGGCAGGCGGATTCTTAATCACTGCGCCACTAGGGAAGCCCAATTTGGCTGATTTAAAAATTTTTTTCTTGCCTAATAGTTCCAGTACTATGTTGAATAGAAAGGGTGAAAGCAGGCACCTTTGCCTTGTTCCTGATCTTAGAGGAAAAGCTTTTAGTCTTTCACCATTGAGTCTGATGTTCACTTTGGATTTTTCATATGTGGTATTTATTATGTTGAGGTGGTTTCCTTCTAATTCTTGTTTGTTGAGTGTGTTTATCATGAAAGGTTGTTGTTAAATTCTGTTAAATGCTTTTTCTTTATCAATTGAGATGGTCGTGTGTTTTTTTTTCCCCTGTCATTCTGTTAATATTGTCTATTATACTGACCAATTTTTATATGTTGAACCATCATTATATCCCAGGAGTAAATCCCATTTGGCCATGGTATTTAATCCTTTTAATATGCTGAATGTTTGGCTTGCTAGTATTTTGTTGGGGATTTTTTCACCTGTGGTCATAAGGGATATTGGTCTATAGTTTTCTTTTCTTGTAATGTTTTTGTCTTGTTTTGAAATCAGGGATATGCTGGCCTCCTAGAATGAGTTAGGATGTGTTTCCTCCTCTTCACGTTTTTGGAAAAATACGAGAAGGACTAGTGTTCTTCCTTAAATGTTTGGTAGAATTCATCATTGAAGCCATTAGGTCCAGGTCTTTACTCTCTCAGGAGATTTTTGACTAGGGATTCAATCTCCTTATTAGTTATAGGTTTATTCAAAATTTCTATTTCTTTGTGATTTAGTCTTACATCTTAACTATATTAAATCTCCAGTCCATGAACATGGATGTCTTAATTTATTTGGGGTTTAAAAATTTCTTTCAACAGTATTTTGTGGTTTTTAGACTGTTTAACTCTTGTTTAATTTATTCTAAAGTATTTAATACTTTTTGATGGTGTTGTTAATTTCATTTTTTTTATATTATTCATTGCTAGTTTATAGAAATACAATAGAAATTTGTATATTGATCTTGTATCCTGCAGTTTTGCTGAACTCTTTTTATTATTACTAACCGTTTTTAGTGCATTTCTTTGCATTTTTCTGTATATATGATTTTTTAAAAATAAATTTATTTATTTATTTATTTTTGGCTGTGTTGGGTTTTCATTGCTGCACGTGGGCTTTCTCTAGTTGTGGTGAGCAGGGGCTACTCTTTGTTGCAGTGCATGGGTTTCTCATTGCGGTGTCTTCTCTTGTTGTGGAACACGGGCTCCAGGCTCACAAGCTTCAGTAGTTGTGGGTCGCGGGCTTCAGAGCACAGGCTCAGTAGTTGTGGCACCTGGGCTTAGTTGCTCCACGGCATGTGGGATCTTCCCTGACCAGGGCTCGAACTCGTGTGCCCTGCACTGGCAGGCGGATTCTTAACCACTGCGCCACCAGGGAAGTCCTCTGTATATATGATTATGACATCAGTTAATAGAGGTTACTTCTTCCTTTCTAATCTAATGCTTTTTATTTCTTTTTCTTGCTTAATTGCCCTGACTAGAGCTGCCAGTACAATGTTGAATAGATATTATGAGAGTGGGCATTTTTATCTTATTCTGATCTTAGGTGGAAGGCATTCAGTCTGTAACCATTAAGTATGATGTTAGTTGCAGGTTTTTCATAATTGCTTTTATTAGCTTGAGGAAGTTCCTTTGTATTCTTTGTTGATTATTTTTATCAAGAAGGGGTATTTAGCGTATTCTTTCAACATATTACTAACTTGGAAGTTGAATTTTGTGAAATGCTTTTTCTGCATCTATTGAGATGATCCTGTGGTTTTTGTTCTTTATTCTGTTAATGTGGTGTCGTATATTTATTGGTTTCAGATATATTAAATCAACCTTGAATTCCTGTGATAAATCTCACATGGTCATGGAGTATAATCCTTTAGATATCTTGCTAGATTTTTCACTTTACTAATATTTTGTTGAGGATTTTTATCTCTATATTCATGAGTGTTACTGGTCTTTGGTTTTTGTTTTCTTTTTATGTCTGTTTGATTTTGGTATCAGGATGACACTAGCGTAATAGAATTAGTTGGATGTGTTCTTCCATTTTCTATTACTTTGGATAGTGTGTGAAGGATTGTTGCTAATTCTTTTTTCAGTGTGGTAGAATTCACCAGGAAGCCAGTTGATCCTCATCTTTTCTTTATGGGTAATTTTTTGATTACTAATTTAATCTTTTTCCTTGTCATTGGTTAATTCATATTTAAAATATTGTTCTTGCGTCAGTTTTGGTAGTTTGTGTCTTTCTAGAATTTGCCCATTTCATCAAGATAATCTAATGTGTTGGCATACAGTTCTTCATAGTATTCCCTTACAATCTTTTTCATTTTAATAAGGTCAGTAGTGATGTTTCTTTTATTTTTTTATTTCAATAATTTTAGTCTTCTTATTTTCATTCGGCTAAACATTTGTCAATCTTGTTGATCTTGTCAAAGAATCAGCTATTGGTTTAGTTGATTTTCTCTGTTGTGCTTCTGGTCTCCATTTCATTTATTTCTCCTCTAATCTTTTTATTTCCTTCTTTCTGTTTACTTTAGGTTCAGTTTGCTCTTATATTTTCTAGTTTTTGAAGGTGGAAGTTTAGGTTATTAATATAGTGTCTTCTTTTTTAATATATACACATTACAACTATAAATTTTCCTCTTATTACTGTTTTAGCTTCATTCCTTAAATTTTATACATTGTGTTTTCATTTTTATTCATCTCAAAGTATTTTTCAGTTTCTCATTTGATTTGTTCATTGATCCATTGGTTAGTTTGGAGTATGTTGTTTAATTTCCACACAATTGTGAATTTCCCAAATTTCCTTTTGTTACTCATTTTTAATATAATTCCATTGTGGTTAGAGAACATATTTTGTATTATTTCAATCCTTTTAAATTTATTGAGGCTTATTTCATGACCTAACCTGTGGTCTGTGCTGGAGAGTGTTTCATATGCGCTTGAGAAGAATGTGCGTTATCCTGTTTTGGGGTGGATAGTTTTATCAATGTGACTTAGATCTAGTTGGTTTATAGTGTTTTTTATTTTCTGTTTCCTTGTTGAGCTTCTGTGCAGTTGTTCTATTATTAGAAGTAGTGTATTGAAGTCTCCAGTTATTATTTTTGATTTATTTATTTCTGTCTTCAGTTCTGTCAGTTTTTGTTTCCTGTGTTTTGAGTCTGTAGTTATGTACATATATGGTTATAATTGTTATGTCTTACTGATCAGTTGACCCCTTTATCGGTATAAAAGATCCTTTCTTTGTCTCTAGTAACAATTTTTGACTTAAAATATATTTTGTCTGTTAACAGTACTGCTACTCTTGTTCTTTTTAGTTGCTGTTTGCATGATATATAATTTTCTGTGTTTTAACCTCAGTGTATTCTTTGAATCTAAAGTGTGTCTCTATGTAGACAGCATACATTTGCATCCTACCTCCCACCCCCTTCAATTCTGCTAGCTTTTGCCTGTATTTACATTTAATGTAATTCCTGGTAAGGTAGGATCTCTGTCAGCCATTTTGCTATATATGTATCTTTTAAAAATATATTTTATGTCTTTTTTGTTTCTCTGGTCCTCCATTAATTCCTTTTCTTAGATGTTAAATATAGCATTCCATTTTACTTCTCTTGCTTCTTTTAGTGTAATTTTTGTGTTATGTTCTTTGTGGTTTCCTTGCAGATTGAAATTAATATTTTAATTTAAAAGAACTGAGTTCAGATTAACACCAATTTAATTTCAATAGTATACAAAAAATTTTCTTTAATATAATGCCATTCCTTTCCTTCTTCTTTTTTTTTTTTAAATTGGCTCATTCTACTCCATTCCAAGCCTTATCTTTTTTTTTTTCACATCTTTATTGGAGTATAATTGCTTTACAATGGTGTGTTAGTTTCTGCTTTATAATGAAGTGAATCAGCTATACATATACATATATCCCCATATCCCCTCCCTCTTGCATCTCCCTCCCACCCTCCCTCCCTTTCCTTCTTCTTGATGCCATTGTTGTCAAAGTGTATCTTTATACACTTAAGCTCTTCAACACGATTTTATAACCCTTCCTTCCTTCCTTTATGTAGTTGTCTTTTAAATCAGATGGAGAAGAATACAGTTACAAATAAAAACATATTCGTAATATCTTTTTTTAAAAATTTATTTTTAAAAATTTATTTATTATTTATTTTTGGCTGCATTGGATCTTCGTTGCTGTGTGCGGACTTTCTCTAGTTGCGGCGAGGGAGGGCTACTCTTCATTGTGGTGCACGAGCGTCTCATTGCAGTGGCTTCTCTTGTTGCGGAACACAGGCTCTAAGCACGCAGGCTTCAGTAGTTGTGGCACATGGGCTCAGTAGTTGTGGCTCGTGGGCTCTAGAGCACGGGCTCAGTAGTTGTGGCACATGGGCTTAGTTGCTTCGCGGCATGTGGGATCTTCCTGGACCAGGGCTCGAACCCATGTCCCCTGTATTGGTAGGCAGATTCTTAACCACTGCACCACCAGGGAAGTCCCATATTTGTATTATCTTTCATCTTTACCTATGTGGTTATTGTTACTGGTGTTCTTTATTTCTTTGTGTTTACTCCAGTTACTGTCGAGTGTTCTTTATTTCAATCTGAAGTGCTCCATTCAGTATTTCGTATAAGACAGGTCTGTTAGTGATGACTTCTCTGAGTTTTATTTAATAATGTTCTAATTCCACTTTTATTTTTGAGGCATAGTTTTCCTGGATATAAAATTCTTGGTTGACTTTTTTTTTTCTATTAGCACTTTGAATATGTCATCTCATTGCCTGCTGGCCTTCATGGTTTCTGATGAGCTGTTAATCTTATTGAAGATCCCTTGTATGTGATGAGTTATTTTCTTGCTGCTTTTGAGATTCTTTCTTTGTCTTTGGGTACGTTGACTATGATGTGTATAGATGTGGATCTCTGAGTCTTTTTGCTTTGAGTTTGATGAGCTTCATATGCATAGTTTCTAAGAAGTACGAGCCCTGGATCACCAGGGAAAAATGAGAAAAAGGAAGGGTGGGAGGAGCCTTCAGTTGCTAGGGAATCATTGCTCCTACTTTACCCAACACTTAGAACCTCTTACCTTTGACACAATTCCCATCCCATGCCTCCGTAAACAGGGCAAGGGTTTAGGGATTTTATTAGTCGTATACCATCAATACCATCAATTAAATCTATGACTCAGTGAAAAAAAGGGAAAAGTGTGTGTAAGTTTACGTATTTTTTCCATTTCTTTATTTTTAGTTTTGAATGCTGGTTATCTTTGCTCTTTGTTTTATGTGCTTTCTTTGTGTACTCTTTCAGAAATATATTTCTTGAAATGTGGAAGCAATATCACTCTTTAAGCAAAAATGATTGGAAAATTGACGAGAGACAGAATTATAGGAGGATGATACAAATTTGTTTAATGGAGGAGGGTAAAAAGTACAGAGATTATTAATGAAGCTACCAGTGTCTGAGTGACAAAAAGGGAAATTCCCAAAGCAGTTGGTAAAATAGAAAGTGAAGATTAGGGACTTTCAATACTTTTCCATGGAAAATGTGAAGTTCATATTCAGAAATCACAAAATTTACAAGGATATAAACCATAAGTGGGAATAGGCTTGCAATAAAAGAATGACAGAGACCTCACATTAGGAATTGTTAGGCAAAATATAAAATGGTCATATTGATCATGTTTATACCAGGGCATAAGAAACTATGAAGAATGACCAACAGATTTGAAATAGAATTAACTAGATATTTTAGTAAAAATTTTAAATAATTGAGAGTAGTAACTCAATGGATGGGCCTTAATAGCAGACTTGAAATAGAATTAACTAGATATTTTAGTAAAAATTTTAAATAATTGAGAGTAGTAACTCAATGGATGGGCCTTAATAGCAGATTTGACATACCCAAAGTGAGAATTAATAAGTTGGAACAGTGGTTTTCAAATGTGGTCCCCAGAGTAGCAGCATTATGGGAACATATTGGAAATGCAAACTCTCAAGCCCCATCCTACCTATGAATCAGAAACTCTATGCTGGGGCCCAACAACTTGTGTTCAATAAGCTTTCCTGGTGATTCTAATGTACACTAAAGTTTGAGAACCTCTGAACTAGTAGAGCTGAAGAAATTCAGCCAGAACAGGGAGAAAAAGACATGGAAAATATGAAAAAGGGAGTAAAAATTATGGCACTATAAAGGTTTAAGTGTAACTAATTGGAATTCTAGAAAAAGAGAGAGAATGAGATGGAAGAAGTATTTGAAGAGATGATATCTTAAAATTTTCTACAATTGATAAAAGGTCCTAATCCATAGATTCTAGAAGCCTAATACCTCTCAAACAGGAGAAATAAAAGAATTCCATACCAAGACAGTCACAGTAAAACTTTAGAACATAAATGAAACACAGAGGAACTTAAAATCAGCCAGAAAGAAAAGACATTACTTTCAAATGAACTCTAGGAAGGAATTCAGAAGATAACTATAGATACCGTCAATTTGTTGAGATGATTTTATACTCAGCAAAGTTATTTTTCATGAATGAGATTGAAATAAAATGAATGAGATTGAAATAAAAATATTTTAAGAGAAACAGCTGAATTTGCCACTAGCAGACCCTTAGTAAGTACAATTCTAAATGCAGAAGGAAGGTCACATAGGGGAGGTCTGCGTTACATGAAACAGTAGAAAGAAAAAAATGTGGTAAGTACGTAGATGGAATTAAATAAATATTATATATGGTAAAATTATAATGGGTTTAAAAGTAAGTAAAATTAAGAGTAATTAATAGGAATAGCATGTAATTTGGATGGGGTTAGATGGAGTTAATGTGTTTAAAAATCTTTGTATCATTTGTGAACATGGTAAAGATTTTGAATAGCTTTAGTCTTTGATAAGTTATGTATGGGTGTTATATTTCTAGGATAACCGCTAAAAATATATGGACAAAAGGTGCAACTTACTAATGTGCTAGAGGAAAAAAAGAATCCAAAAGGAGGCAAAAAAAAGAGAGAACAAAATACATTGAAAGGTTTAAGGAGCCTATTTAATCTGATTGTAAGTCCAAATTAAATGGCAAAGTTAAATTTGATGTTAGTAAATGGTAAAGTATCTAGGTCAGAGAGAAAGCTTGTCATACTAGTTGCAAAAGCAAAATCCAGGTACATGTTACTTATAAGATATACTTGAGCAAGTGGTATAGAAAAGTTGAAAGTTAAAGGGTACAGATATACTAGGAGAATATGAATTATACTAAAATTTGTTTAGCTATAGTAACATTAGATGAAGTGGATTTTTCAGTCATAAAGGTTTGTTTGAGACAAAGAGGATCCATTTATAAAGAATAGAGGTTCATTTTAGCAGGATAATGTGACAGAAATTTTTATGCACCTGAAAACATCATCTCAAAATTCATAAAGCAAAAATTTAAAGAACTGCAGGTAAAAGTTGACAAATATAGAATCCTAATGTGAGACTTTATTACTTCTTTTTATAAGTGTTAGATAAAGCAGAAAATAATAAAGTTAGAGAATAATTTACTTAACATAATTAACAAGCTTATTTTAGTGGAAATGTATAGAAATCCACCTCAAACTTGAGAATGTCTATTTTTACTAATCTCACAAGAGTATTTATAAAACTTACCACATCCTAGTCCTTAAAGGAAGTCTCAGTAAATTTTGGTAGACTCATATCCTATGGACCATTTAAAGTAGAAATCAATTTTTAAAATAACAAACCCTCGATATATTGGAAATTAGAAAACAGGGAACAAATTAGAAAATATGTAAAAAGGGTGAAAATTAAAATAATTATCAGGCATCTAAAAAGTGAGAGAATAGCAAAGTGTAAACCCAAAGAAGCAAGGAAAGAAATAATAAGAGAAATAAATGAAATAGAAATATATAATACTGAGGATCAACAGAGTCTAAAGTTAGTTCTTTGAAAAGACTATTAAAATAGATAATTCTCTACTGATGTTGATCAAGGAAAAAAAAAAACAAAAGTGAAAGGTATAAATAAGAAATATTAGGAATAAAAAAAATTGTCACTTTAGTTGTAGTTAACCTTAAAAAGACAATAAAAATATATTATGAACAAGTTTATGACAGTGAATTTGGAAATTTAAGTGAAGAAAAATTCCTATTAAAATTTAACTTGGGCTTCCCTGGTGGCGCAGTGGTTGGGAGTCTGCCTGCCAATGCGGGGGACGCGGGTTCGAGCCCTGGTCTGGGAGGATCCCACATGCCGCGGAGCGACTGGGCCCGTGAGCCACAGCTGCTGAGCCTGCACATCTGGAGCCTGTGCTCCGCAACAGGGGAGACCGCGATAGTGAACGGCCCGTGCACCGCGCTGAAGAATGGCCCCCGCTCGCCGCAACTGGAGAAAGCCCTCGCACAGAAACGAAGACCCAACACAGCCAAAAATAAATAAATAAAGAAATAAAAATTAAAAAAAAATTTTAACTTAATAAAACTGATAAGAAGTAATAAAAAACATGGATAATATCAAAACTGTTTAAAAATTTAGGGGTCACAAGTTTCAAATCATCCCACAAAATAAACTCTGCATCTAGATGGACTGGTGAATTACACCAGACATTCAAGGAAAAAAATTAATCTTACACAAACTAATACAGAGTATCAAATTCACACTGCTACTGAGACTATGATACTCCTGATACTCAAACCTGACAAGGCCAATATGAGAACAGGAAGTTATAGGCTAGTTTCACTCACAGATAGAAGAATCCTAAAATTGAACCTCATAATGTAGAAAAGGATATTTCATCCCAAATTGCAATTATTCTGGAAAGTAGGATGAATAAACTTAGTATTTCATATCAACTAAGAGTGTAGGCTTTGCAGGCAGAGTGCCTTGGTTTGAATCCAGGTTTTACTAATCAGCTTAAGGCAAGTTTCTTAAGTTTTATTTCTTGTTTGTTAATTGGGATAATAATGGTATCAACTCATAGGGTTATTCTGAATATAGCCAATATTTTGTAATAACTAAATGGAAAGTAACCTTTAAAATTGTATAAAAAATAAAAAATAAATTTTAGAAAATCCCCCAAACAATAAAGCACACATTTTATTTCTGCCATCAAAAAAAAAAAAGGTGATGATGTTGTTTTCGGAGATAGGAGCCTTTTGTAGTCTCTTTTTTATTAGTATAGTTTTTTTTTAAAAATAATATTTGAGTTTATCTTTTATAATAAAGATATTTTAAATATATTGTTTTCTTCAAAGTGGCTATATTCCTGTATTTTAACATGTATTGTAAACAAATAGTACTTTATTCCTTGAGGTTTATATTACTGTAATATGTTAAAAAATTTTTTTTGATTCCTTGTAAGTTTTTTAAAATTTTAAATTTATTTGGGATAGTCAGACTCTTTACTGTATTTATATTGTTTTATGCTTGAAATGGCTAGGAAGTTATTTTCAATACTTTATTTTGGAGCAAATTTATTAAGTAAGTCATTAGTTATGATATTAGTAGAGGGACTTCCACTGCATTCAGAAAAGTGCGTAAGTAATACGTATATTGCTTGATGAATTATCACAAACTGTTTTTACTTGTATGTGAAAGTTTTACTTGCATGTAACTGCCACCTACGTCAAGAAATAGATTCAGTAAATTTGAAAGTTCCATTGATTGTGAAAGCAGAGATAGGGGTCATTTACTTAAGGATTTCTCTTTGAACTATAGAGAAATTCTTTCCCTATTTTAAATGTACTTAAATGCCATGCTATTTCAAAGGCGTGTTGCATTTTCTTCTTGTTTTGTTATAAATGAATCTGGATTATTGTGTATTTGATGTAGGAGTACGGTTGGACAGAATGAACTGAAAATTACAAGCGATCGAGCAATAAATTCAGGATTGTTTTTTGAAGATAAACCAAAGCCTTCAAAACAGACACTTCAGTCTTACCAAGACGCTTTGCAGCAGCAGGTATTCATTCATTTTTTAATTCACTCGTTTGTTCGTTCATCTAATGTTAAACATCTTATGTGTTAGTACAGTGGTCCATTAAAAGTCAGAGTGTGGCGGAGGAGAACAAATTCCATTCATTTATAATTCAGTGTGATAAGGTTTGATGTAGGTAGACTGGAATGCATGGGATAGGGAGAATAATTGCCTGGGCTGTTAGGAGGGCTTCACATGGTTGATGATATTTTAGTTGCATGTTATACAGTGAATAAATGTGAAATTCCTGGTGTATTCAGGGAATGGAATTGATGTAGTCGAGAAGGGGCTGGAGTGTTAGATTGTGCTGGATTGTGAAGGATAGCTAATAAGGGGTTTTCAGTTTCATCTTGTTATCAATAGCCAAAGGGAGGACATTTTAAGCCAAAGAGTGAAAGAAATAGTTGATATGAGTAGATGTGGCTTTTAGGAAGATATCTGGTTGTGATATGGACGGTTGGGAAAGAGATGTGGCAGAGAAACCTTTTAGTAAACTATTGAGGTAGTCCAGCCAGGAGGTAACAAGGCCCTGAACCAGGTGGGGAAGATGGAGAGGGCATCCAAGAGACAGTTCTGGGGTTCCATTGATAGGGCTTATTTTAGGGAGTGAGGAAAGAACAGAGGGCTTGAAGATGATTCTGAGTGTTGTAATCTGAGAGAATAATGAGGCTGTGAACTGAGCATAGGGAAAAAAGAGGTAGAATGCTTAGGGAGGAGGATAATGTTCTGTTGTGGTTTGTAATGTTTGGAGAGAGTTTATTTAAGAGTAACTGTATCAGGGACTTCCCTGGTGGCGCAGTGGTTAAGAATCCACCTGCCAATGCAGGGCACACGGGTTCGAGCCCTGGTCTGGGAAGATACCACATGCCGTGGAGCAACTAAGCCCGTGCGTCA
Source organism: Eschrichtius robustus (assembly GCF_028021215.1). NCBI lineage: Eukaryota > Metazoa > Chordata > Mammalia > Artiodactyla > Eschrichtiidae > Eschrichtius > Eschrichtius robustus. The sequence continues at coordinate 13,094,094 of NC_090840.1, forward strand.
CAACTACTGAGCTTGCGCTCTAGAGCCCACGAGCCACAACTACTGAGCCCGCGTGCCACAACTCCTGAAGCCTGCGCACCTAGAGCCCGTGCTCTGCAACAAGAGAAGCCACTGCAATGAGAAGCCCGCATACCACAACGAAGAGTAGCCCCCGCTCACCGCAACTAGAGAAAGCCCGTGCGTGGCAACGAAGACCCAACGCAGCCAAAAATAAATAAATAAATAAAAATAATAATAAAAAATTAATAGCTTAAAAAAAAAAGAATAACTGTATTACATGTATGGGTTTTTTGAGGGGAGTACTCATATCTCCTCCAGAGAGGACCCTGGAACTCTAGGTATATATTCACCTGAGGTACTTTTCTACAAAGTTTCACTTGGATTTCTTCTAAAGCTCAGTTTTTTTGTTCAGTTTTTTACATTGGGCAACCTCCTTGGAAGGTGGATTTTTTTAAATTATAGAATTACCAACATTATTTTTTTGTGTGTTATGATTCTACAAACAAAAGACTGCATTTATCTGTCTGTTTTCAAATGAGCATATTAAAAACACCACCGACAAAACCAGCTTTCCTAACTCTAGAATATTATTTTATGTATGTGATAACTTCCTTGGCCTTTCTGGAGTAGTTGCTTAAATTTTCCATGCATATGGTTATGATTTTAAAAGTAACTTTCTAAAATGTAGATCTTTATTCATTGCCTATTTATGTCTTTAGAGACCAACCCTGTGCTTATACTTGATGATGTTAAGACTGTATTTGTTTTTTATGCTTTCATAAAGTATACTTAAATAGCCCAACATTCTCCAGAGAGCTTTGAACCTTCAACAGCTTTGAATTTTGGGAATGGAGTTTGCCCAGGGTAGAGTAGGTCTGGTGAGGTATAGAAAGTAGTTGGCCCAGATCTCATGAGGTGTGAGGAGTAGTTTGTTGCTGGCCAGATCCCATGAAAGGGTAGATGAAAAAAGGAAGTAGGGAGATTCTGTTGGTCCCCATGAAACTGGTGAGGTTAGGGAGGGAATGAAGCTGGGGGGTGGGAAGATGGAGTTGGTTTAGTCCAAAGTGGCACCAGTGGCTGGAAAGGACTCAAGTGACATGATGCGAGGGAGTAGCAGCTATATATTCCAGCTATCAAAGTGTTTTAAAATTGTTTTTATTTTATTTTATTTTTTTATAAATTTATTTTATTTATTTTATTTTTGGCTGCATTGGGTCTTTGTTGCTGCATGTGGGCTTTCTCTAGTTGCGGCGAGCAGGGGCTACTCTTCGTTGTGGTGCCCAGGCTTCTCATTGCGGTGGCTTCTCTTGCTGCAGAGCATGGGCTCTAGGCGCGCGGGCTTCAGTAGTTGTGGCATATGGGCTCAGTAGTTGTGGCTCGCGGGCTCTAGAGCACAGGCTCAGTAGTTGTAGTGCACCGGCTTAGTTGCTCCGCGGCATGTGGGATCTTCCTGGACCAGGGCTCGAACCCATGTGCCCTGCATTGGCAGGCGGATTCTTAACCACTGCGCCATCAGGGAAGCCCCTTAAATTGTTTTTAAATATATTTGTGATGTTAAATTTTATAGTGAAGTATACTGAAAAAAAATCCAGTTTTTTCTCTAATAAGAAAAATAAAATCTGATATTAAAACTAACTTTTTGTATCAGAATACTTGTCAGCACTTATTACGAATGTTTCTTAATGTTGTTAAGATTCGAGAAAGAGAAGAAAGAAGAAAGAAAGAACGAGAAGAAAAAGAAGAATATGAAGCTAAATTAGAAGCTGAAATGAGAAGTTATAACCCCTGGGGGAAAGGTGGAGGTGGTGCTCCTCTGAGAGATGCAAAAGGAAATCTGATAAGTATGTTATTTCCATTGATTTGTTGTTTTTAAGAGAAACTAAGTTTAACTTTTTAAAAGAATGGGGAGTATAAAAAAGTGGGAATCATAGTCTGTAAGGCAAGGTCTCTTTTTGTACAGCTTAATGCAAAAGAGGTATTTTGATAGTAAGCATAATAACAGGTTAAAAAGCCTTTCTTCTTCAGATTACTATTAATTTATTTTTATTACAAATTTTTCACCCTCCAATGATAATAACTCAGTTGCAGAGAAAAGTTCATTTTAGTTGGCAAGTTTTTACCCAAACTAGTAGTTAGAATTTTTTAAAGTTTTCTAGTAAAAATAATAAAACGCTTATTGCAATTTTTTTTTAAAACTAGTAAGATGTCTTTAAAATAAGTGATCTGCTGTAGTGGTGGGATGTTATGTACTTGCACAATGCAGAGACTCCTTTGACAAAGACCTGGCCTCAGAAAGTTTTGGCAGGTTGCAGAATTATATTGATTTATCTTTCAATTATGTACTCTTAAAAATGTTCCATCTAGAAATCACACAACAAGCACTTTGAAAAGACGCTTTATATAACTTGTTATATATATTGGAATGGTCTCTGATTAGCTTTTAGCTTAGAATAAAAGCAGAGAAAGATAATGGGTTTTTTAAAATTGTTTAATTGGAAATGAGAAATGAATAATTAGAAACCCATTAAAATGGTAAAAATGTAAATTTCACATTCTTTGGGTTTGTGCTTTGTTGTAGGGATAGCTGAGAGATGCAATCAGAAGATTTTGAGGGGTACTGAGTTATTACAGTTCTTAAGTATTATGCCTTTGATTCTTTGTTAAAGATGGCTTTTTTTTTTTTTTTTTAAAGATGGCTTTTTAAAAAAGATACATTTGAGGCCCACTTAAATTAATGAGATAATTCTTTTCTTTTCCAAAGAATTTATTCCTTTCCTTTCTTCACGTCATAAATACTTTCCTCACAGTTTTGAAGACTAGAACTCTTACTCTCTCTTTATAGATGAGATGATTTTAGGTGATGCATAGATAAGCATAGAAGTTAAATGTTTATTTGAATATATATTAGAAAAACACTGGTTTTCCATTAATGGATAGTACTATAACATTTCCTTTGAAAGTAAAGGCATTTAACGAAAAGTGCTCTAACAAAGAACTCCCATTTCTCAGAGGCTTAAGGCTTAAGGCAGTGTAAGTTTACTTCTCACTTAAGTCACATTCTGATGCTGTTTGGGTGGTTCTCCTTCAAGAGACGACTTGGGAATGTGGGCCCCTTCCATTGTGTCATTCCACCATTTTGGAGTCCTTTATTTCTAGCTGCACAGATGTGGTCCAGAGGGTGGGAGAACAAGTTGAGAATTTTGTTGGGGCCTGGCCTGAAAGTGGAGGAATATCACTTTTGTCTTTGTTCCATTGTTCAGACCTAGTTATAAGGTTCTAAAGTAACTGCTTGGGAGGCTGGAAAGTTTTGGTTTCTTTATACCCAGGAGGAGGACATGAGATTGATAAGCATCTACCCAGTCTTTGCTATTAAATTTAAATTGTAAATTGATAGAAACATAACAGTTACCACGAAGGAAGTGCTTATTTATGTAACAGAAACTTTGGGAAACACTGGAATAATTTCCTAGAAGTTTCCAGCTTGCTCTAAGATTATTTCCAGTTCAGACAATACAATTACAGTGTTTTGTGTGTGTTTAATTGGTAGAAGTGAGTAGGATAAGTGTTTGTTATTGAATTATAAAATACTGTTTTAGAATTGCTTGACCTAACAGGAATGGAGCAAACTTTTCTGAGATGTTTACTTTTAGTGGTAATGTTTAGTTTGCTTATTTAATGCTACAGTCATGCCATGAAATAAAAAAGGTGTGCTGTTTTATCAAATGCAGTGGAACTCTTTTTTTAATGGTATTTTCAAAGCCAGTAAACTCATCACTTAAAGAATATCAGTTTGTTTTGTATGTGGCTGTTATATTTTAGAGAGAGAGGGAACATAATTTTTCTATTTAAAATATGTAGTAAAGTTCAGTGTTTTGCTTTATTTCATGAGATGGCCAAGACCATATAACAGGGGTTATGTTGGGTAACTTTAATTCAGCTGCTGGCTTTTCTAATTACTCCTGTTTCATCTTTGATCTTTTATTACAAACAAATTAAAGAAATTGAATGTTCACCATTATCTTAGCTCTCTAAGAAAGATCTCTTTATAAGGTAAACTAGTTATTAATAAAATATCAAAATCTGTTACTCATACAATTTTAACATAGCATCAACCCTTTTAGAGTAAATACCTCTCGTTTTGATTACTTGTACTACACTTAAAATCTGTTTCCTTTCTCAGTTCTTTATTCATTAAAATTCCTTATTCAAGTTCCCGTAAAAAAACTTAGTATATTCTAATGTCTTTCAATGGGTGAATGGATAAACAACTGTGAACATTCACATGATGGGATGCTACTCAGCAGTAAGAAAGAATGAACTATTGATGCACAAAACAATTTGGAAGACGCTCAAAGGAAGTCTTAAGGGAAAGAAGCCCTTCTGTAAAGGTTACATACACATACATTCTCAAAATGACAAAACTGTAGCAATGGAGAACAAATCACTGGTTACCAAAGAAGATAGCTGAGGAGAGGGAGTAACTATGATGGAGTTTTTGGGGGTGATGGAACTCTTCTGTATCCTGATTATGGTGATGTTACTTGACTCTATTGTATATTAAAAATTTTAAAAACCTGTATGTACACCAAGAAAAAAAAAGTAAAAAAAAAAATTAAAAATACTTAACCAATTTGAAAGATAGCAGAAATATCTCATAGTTCTAATTGATTAATAGCAAGATTGCTTCACATATATTTGGTTAAATATTTGTATTTCTTTTATGTATTATATTTGCCCCAGTTAGATTTATGTTTGTTTTTATGCTGTTAATTGAGACACAATTTGCATACAGTAAAATTCGCCCTTTTAAAGTGTTTTGTTCATTGAGTTTTGACAACTGATTCTGGTAACCACTGCCATAATCAAGATATTGAATATTTCTAACTTATCCAGCCCTATACCCTTGTCAGTCTCTGAGCTGCACTCTGGCACAATAGTATTGCCTTTTATGTCTTTTTTTTTTTTTTTTTAACTTAGTATGATGTTTTTGAGATTTATCCATGTTGTTTTATACATCAGTAGTGTATTTCTTTTTATTACTGAATAGTATTCTGTTGTGGGGAACCACCACAGTTGTTTATCCATTTACCAGTTGATGGACTTTTGGGTTGTTTATAGTTTGAGGCTATTATGAATAAAGCTATTATAAACATTCACTTACAGGTCTTTGTGTGAACATAAGTTTTCATTTCTTTTGGGTAAATGCCTAGGAATGGAATTGCTGGAACATGTAATAAGTGTATGTTTACCTGTGTAAGAAACTCCCAGACCTTTTCCCAAAGTGGTTGTGCCATTTTGCATTCCCACCAGCAGAGCATGAGATTTCCCGTTGCTGTGAACCCTCATGAGCGCTTGAGATTGTCTTAGAAATTTGTCATTCTATTAAGTGTGTAGTGACATCTCATTGTAACTTTTTGTTTTGAAATAATTTGACTTATAGAAGAGTTGCAAAGATAGTATAGAGAGTACCTTTTACCTAGGTTCCCTTAATGTTAGCACCTTACGTAGTCTTGGCACAGTGATCAAAACTGAAAATTAAAATGGTTACAATACTATTAATTAAATGATAGACAGATTAAATAAATGTAGACAGTCATGTTATCTGTAGACAGAGTTTTATTTATTCCTTTCCAATCTGAATGCCTTTTACTTATTTTACTTGTCTTTTCCCTGGTTAGGAACTCTAGTACAATGTTTAGAAACCATGACACCAAATCGTGAAGTTTGGTGGTTTGAATCATTTGAAGAATTTATCCATTTCTTCTGAGTTTTTGAATTTTTGGCATAAAGTTCATAATATTTTATTATTCTTTTAAGGTCTGTAGGATCTATAGTGATGGCTCCTGCTTCTCTTTTATTCCTGATACTTGTAATTTTTATATTCTTTCCTTTTTCTTAACCAGTTTGCCTAGAGATTATCTATTTGATTTATCTTTTCATAGAACCAGCTTTTGTTTTCATTGATTTTTCTCTGTTGTTTTTCTCTTCCTATTTCATTGATTTTTGCTCTTTACTATTTTCTTTCTTTTGTTTGCTTTGTGCTTTTAATTTTCTCTTCTTTTTCTGATTTCTTAGTGTGGAAGCTTAGATTATGGTTTGAGACCTTATTTCTTTTCTAATATATTCATTTAAAAATGCTACAGATTTCCCTCTGAGTACTGCTTTAACTGTATATCACAGATTTGATATGTTATATTTTCATTTTCATTCAATTCAGTTTTCTAATTCTCCTTTTGATTCTTCTTTGACCCACTGATTATTTAGAAGTGAGTTTTAAAAATTTCCAAATATTTGGATTTGCAAACGAAGCAATTGACAAAGGATTAATCTCCAAAATATACAAGCAGCTCATGCAGCTCAATATCTAAAAAACAAACAACTCAATCCCAAAATGGGCAGAAGACCTAAATAGACATTTCTCCAAAGAAGATATACAGATTGCCAACAAACACATGAAAAGATGCTCAACATCACTAATCATTAGAGAAATGCAAATCAAAACTACAATGAGATTCACCTCACACTGGTCAGAATGGCCATCATCAAAAAATCTACAAACAATAAATGCTGGAGAGGGTTGGAGAAAAGGGAACCCTCTTGCACTGTTGGTGGGAATGTAAATTGATACAGCCACTATGGAGAACAGTATGGCGGTTCCTTAAAAAACTAAAAATAGAACTACCATATGACCTAGCAATCCCACGCCTGGGCATATACCCTGAGAAAACCATAATTCAAAAAGAGTCATGTACCACAATGTTCACTGCAGCTCTATTTACAATAGCCAGGACATGGAAGCAACCTAAGTGTCCAGCGACAGATGAATGGATAAAGAAGATGTGGCACATATATACAATGGAATATTACTCAGCCATAAAAAGAAATGAAATTGAGTTATTTGTAGTGAGGTGGATGGACCTAGAGCCTGTCATACAGAGTGAAGTAAATCAGAAAGAGAAAAACAAATACCGTATGCTAATACATATATCTGGAATCTAAAAAAAAAAAAATGGTTCTGACGAACCTAGCGGCAGGGCAGGAATAAAGACCTAGATGTAGAGAGTGGACTTGAGGACATGGGGAGTGGGAAGGGTAAGCTGGGATGATGTGAGAGAGTAATGTTGACATATATACACTACCAAATGTAAAATGGATAGCTGGTGGGAAGCAGCTGCATGGCCCAGGGAGATCAGCTTGGTGCTTTGCCACCACCTAGTGGGGTGGGATAAAGAGGGTGGGAGGGAGATGCAAGAGGGAGGGGATATGGGGATATACGTATGCATGTAGCTGATTCACTTTGTTATACAGCAGAAACTAACACAACATTGTAAAGCAACTATACTCCAATAAAGATGTATACAAAAAAAATTCCAAATATTTGGGCATATTTCCAGATAGCTTTCTGTTGTTCACTTCTAGCATATATTCTGTTTTGTTCAGAGAGTATACTTTTTTGTTATTTCAGTGTTTTTAAGTTTATGAGATTTATTTTATGGACTACCAATTATATTTTTATTTACCTTGTAGACTCTGATCTCTATAAGTAAGTGTATATATTAAAAATTAGGTTAATTTGGAAATATGTACTGTACTAGTAGTGCCAGGATTGGAAATTTTCTTTAGCCCTCTGAATTGATACATTATAAAAGAGTTTGTATGTCAGCAGTAGATTGCTGAATAATCCCGGGCCTATGGTACTATTTAACATATCTTAGCCATTTTCTTTAAAATGTTTGGTATTTTCCACCAGAGTACAAAGAGTAACTTGGAAAGTTAATTTTAATTTCAAAGTATTCATTTAGGTTTATAAAAAAGCAAAGATTATAAAATAAGGAATGAAAAGAATTAATTATTATTTATGTATTGTTTACCTGTAGGTATCGTATAATTTAGCCCTGGTCTGATAAATTGTTCAGAGAGTAGAATTATTTTCCCACTCATGAATCTGTAACATTTTCTTTTGTTATTCCTTTCTTTGTAGAATTATTCTTGTAATGCTAGCAATATTATATTAAATGATATGATGATATACATTTGAAATAAATGCCCATTTTCAGTGATACCTTTTCAGTTGGCAAATTACACTTTTGACCAAAGTGCTTTTTTTAATTTTCATCTTTTAGCTGATTTCATACCTTGTATTTTACTGCCTCGCAAAAAAAACATAGACAAGGAGTGACCAACTGATTGACAAATCATCTTTTCCAATAAAAAGCAATATGGGTTTGTTTTGATTGCTGAATCTGGTAGTCTTAAGTCTTAAATAATAATTATGTACTCTGATGAAATTAATTTTCCTTTTATATAAATACATTGACTATTATTCTAATAGTTGAGAAAACTGTAATCACAACAGTAAATTAAAACATGTTATTGATTATGAAGTTTATTAAAGTGTTTACTTGTAAGATATATATCTCTTACTTTATAGTTTGTGTAGGTGAATATCAAAGTGATATTTTATTCCCTAATCTTTCACTAGTTTGGTAACAGAGCTCTGGGTATGGGTATCATCTGGAAGGAGTGAGCTTAATATATTACACTCTTGAAATATAAAAAAGAATACTATATGTGTAATTATTCATAGTGACTTCTTATTTACATAGGCTGGTTTTATGCTCTTCTAGTGAATTGGATGACAATGAGATATTGATTTCCCATTGGAGTTATTTTGTTTCATTTTTATGACATTTTTGAGACCACAGCTATTCATTAATTCATGACCTTAACTTTCCCATCATCTTTCTGGTTTCATTTACCTCCCATATTCAGATAGATCCCAGGATTTGGCTATGATTTCAGGAGTAGCTAACTAATTCTTGCCTTACCACTCCTTGGCACTTGGAAGTTTTCTTGGAATCAGCTTTTCTCTGTGTTATCAGCCAGTCCCTTCTCTCTTGCATTTGCAGTTCTTTTTACTAATTCCTTCCCTTCCAGCTCTGAACATACTTTGGTTAACTTATATTCTTAAACACAAATAAACCAACAAAAACTCTGCTCTTGACCTTGCTGTACTTCCCTTACATAAAACACACTCCAAAAGTAGTCTGTACTTGTTGCTGCCACTTCTTACCATCCTCTTATTGCTTCATATTCTATAAAATGACTTCTAGTTCCTACTACTCTACTGATGCTACACTTTCAAAAATAACTGATGTCCTAATTTCTAATTTAATGGTTTTTACTCAGTGTTCATCCTCTTTGAATTGGGTTGACAATTCTTGCCTTTGAGTCCTGTGCATTCTCTGCAGTGCTGTCCTCTCTTCACCTGACATTTATTGTATGTGTATTAGGAACTGGGTTATTCTTCTGGGTCTGTAAACCTGAACTTTGTTCTAGGACTGTCTTCTGACATCATGTGTTCCTTGAGTTAGATACATTCCTTCCATCCATTTTCTCCCACCTTGTCTCTTCTACTCCTCTGTTTCTTTTTAGGCCTTCTCAAGTCTCTTTCTTTGCCCCTGACCACTTTTTCTTTTTTTTTTAATAGATCTTTATTGGAGTATAATTGCTTCACAATACTTTGTTGGTTTCTGTTGTACACCAAAGTGAGTCAGCCGTATGCATACATATGTCCCCATATCCCCTCCCTCTTGAGCCTCCCTTCCATCCTCCCTATCCCACCCCTCTAGGTCATCGCAAAGCACTGAGCTATGTCCCTGTGCTATGCTGCTGCTTCCCACTAGCTAACTATTTTACATTCGGTAGTGTATATATGTCGATGCTACTTTCACTTCGCCCCAGCTTCCCCCTCCCACCCCGTGTCCTCAAGTCCATTCTGTATGTCTACATCTTTATTCCTGCCCTGCAACTAGGTTCATCAGTACCATTTTTTTTTTTTTTTTAGATCCCATATGTATGCGTTAGAATACGGTATTTGTTTTTCTCTTTCTGACTTACTTCACTCTGTATGATAGACTCTAGGTCCATCCACCTCACTACAAATAACTCAAACCACTATGGAAAACAGTATGGCGGTTCCTTAAAAAACTAAAAATAGAAGTACCTTATGACCCAGAAATCCCACTACTGGGCATATACCCTGAGAAAACCGTAATTCAAAAGGAGACGTGTACCACAATGTTCATTGCAGTACTATTTACAATAGCCAGGACATGGAACCAACCTAAATGTCCATCGACAGATGAATGGATAAAGAAGATGCAGCACATATATGCAGTGGAATATTACTCAGCCCCTGACCACTTCTAAGACTCTGCTTCACTTCCAACTTGTCTTCTGAATCTCTGTACCTGGTGTTTGGTGGATTATGTATACTTAGCATGCAAAACCAACCTTCATTTTTAAAATCCAGCTCATCTTTGTCTTTTTCTGTAAAAGCATCATCATTCTGATGGTTCAGAGTAAAAAATTCAAGAGTCCTTTTGACTTCCCATAGCCAGTCAGTTAATAAGCCTAAAGTGTAGGTTCTGCCCTTTCAGTGTTCCTTGAATTCTCTTAATTTTCATTCATACTACCACCATAATAGAGATTTATTATATCTTGCCTGGGCTGTTGCTCTTTCTTCATTGCTTCTTCGTTCTCCTCCTTTGTTTTTCACATCCAAGCTGTACGTATCAAAAGTATAACCAACTGTATTATTCCATGCTCAGAATTCATTAAGGACTCTGGAGAGTCTTACTGAGTTCACATTCTTGCATAGCCATTTACTGGCTTTGAACAAATTAATTTAGTTTAATTTTCTCATCTAATAATACTGGGGTGAAAATAATAGTACCATATCATATAAGTTATTGTATAGATTATAAAAATGGCGAATCATAAATGTTAACTGCCGTTATTACTGTTTCTACTTCTGTGACTACCAAAACTGTCTCCATTCTACTATCTACAGAATAGAATAGTGAGCCATCAGCTTGTTTTTTAGAATATTCCAGAATTGGCATCTGATCTGCATTTTCCTGTGTAATCTCTCCTTTCTCTGTTGTGTGTGTTTTGAGCTCTAGTTAAGCTGGACTACTTAAATGTTGCCAGAACAGTCTTCATGTTTCACACGCTTGGAGCTGTTTCTTTTTTTTTAAATAAATTTATTTATTCATTTATTTATTTTTGGCTGTGTTGGGTCTTTGTTGCTGCGCGCAGGCTTCCTCTGGTTGCGGCGAGTGGGGGCTACTCTTTGTTGCGGTGCGCAGGCTTCTCATTGCAGTGGCTTCTCTTGTTGCGGAGCACAGGCTCTAGGGTGCGCGGGCTTCAGTAGTTGTGGCTCGTGGGCTCTAGAGTGCAGGCTCAGTAGTTGTGGCCCACAGGCTTAGTTGCCCCGTGGCATGTGGGATCTTCCTGGACCATGGCTCGAACCCGTGTCCCCTGCATTGGCAGGCGGATTCTTAACCACTGCACCACCAGGGAAGTCCCTGGAGCTGTTTCTTTATTATGCTTTCCCACCCATCTTCACCTGCGAAGCTCCTGTCCAGTTTCTGAGTCCAGCCTGTCTTTTCTTTCTTTAATCGGCGCATTAGGCAAATAGTTTAACAATTACTTTATTTATTTTTTGGCCACACCGCACGGCATGTGGGATCTTAGTTACCCAACCAGGGATCGAACTTGTATCTCCTGCAGTGGAAGCATGGAGTCTTAACCACTGGACCATCAGGGAAGTCCCCGACCTGTCTTTTTTTTTTTTTTTTTTTTTTTTAATTAATTAATTTATTTATTTTTGCTGTGTTGGGTCTTCGTTTCTGTGCGAGGGCTTTCTCTAGTTGTGGCGAGCGGGGGCCACTCTTCATCGCGGTGCACGGGCGTCTCACTATCGCAGCCTCTGTTGTTCCGAACAGGCTCCAGACGTGCAGGCTCAGTAGTTGTGGCTCACGGGCCCAGTTGCTCCGCGGTATGTGGGATCTTCCCAGACCAGGGCTCGAACCCGTGTCCCCTGCATTGGTAGGCAGATTCTCAACCACTGCGCCACCAGGGAAGCCCCCCGACCTGTCTTAAAAGCAGCAGCAAGGATGTGAACTTTCCTGATTCTGAACTCTCTTTCTCTTTGGTAATGTTCATGTGTTATTTGCCATGTTCTATCTGGTATTCTAACTGTGATTCATGTTAAAAATACATTCTTGGACATAACAGGCTTCCTGATAAGCACTTCTTATATCCAGGTTTATGTTCACGTTCACTGCTGCCACACTATCTCAGTTACTTGTTTTGTGGAGAAAAACTACTTTTTATCTTGTTAAAGCGTTTGCGTTCTGTAACCATTCAAGTTTGTTTTTAAGATTGACCGGTTGTTTGACATAGTCTTATGTGCTCAGATTTTTGCCATGCATATGTGGTATCTATTGCTGTGTTTCCCTAACATGTAGTATTTTTAAAAAAACATTATCTTGCAGTACTTGAGTCAGTAATTTGTGAGTGTTTTAGCTGGATGGTTCTGTCTCAGGATCTCTCATGAGGTTGCAGTCCAAGATGTCAGCTGGGGCTACAGTCGTTTGAAGTCTTGATTGGGACTGGAGAATCTGTTTCCTATATGGCTCCCTCACACAGCTCAGGAGGCCTCAGTTCCTTGCCATGTGGGCTTGTCTTTAGAGCTCCTTAAGTGTCCTTTTGAAATGGTAGGTGGCTTCTTCAGAGTGAGTGAGCCAATAGATCAAGCAAGGTGGAAACATATTGTCTTTCATGAAGTAGCCTCAGAAGTCGTATACCATCATTGTGCATGCAGTATCCTTTTCATAAGAAACAGCCCACACTCCAGGAGAGGAGAATTGAGCTCCATCTTTTAAGGGAGGATTGTAAAAAAATTTGTGGATATATTTTAAAACTCCACTCCACATGATATTTTTTCATTAGGAATACTAATGATGTTGGGTAAATTTCACTGTGACTTGTTTCGAATTGTTACTATGTTTGTTCTGTATTTAAGATATTCAAAGTTCTGAAGTAACATAGATATGAATATGGTTTTTATGGGTTGTCAAAAATCCATATACTCTTAAGTTCTCTACTGATTTTGAATTTATTTTGTAAGGTTATTTTTTGAAAAATTTCTTAAAAGTTTTGATAATTTTGTTTCTGTTTTCAGGGCACCAAGATACCATTGAGTTATTCCAGCTCTGTCCTATTGTTTTTCTCTCTATTTCCCTACTTTAAGAAAATGTATTAAGTATACTAATTATAGAAATGCATTTATTGAAATAAATGGCTTATTTTTCCCTCTCAGCTGATTTGAATAGGATGCACAGACAAAATATAGATGCCTACCATAACCCAGATGCAAGAACATATGAAGATAAAAGGGCTGTTGTATCTCTAGACCAAAATTTAGCCACTTCAAATGCTGAGAACCTAGAAGATTCTGCAAATAAAAACTCAGGTTTTTAATCACATTCTATTCTTTTGTTTTTTTGTTTTTTTTTACATTTCTAAAGTTGTTCAGTAGCATTTCTCTTCTGTTCTCCAAGAAAGTTCTTATGATTTTGAGAATTTGGTTACTCTGAGTCAGGAAGCATAACACATTATTCATGCTATTTACAATAACTTTTTTACATAGGTATTTTGAAAAAAGTGAATAAAGAAATACATTTTGCTCCTTAATATGTATTTCTTCTCAGCTTTATTACTTGCTTATGTATACTTTAGCTGCTGCTAACACTTTTATTTTGCTGATGGGGAGGGCATTTCTTAAAATCAAATAGTCTTTCTACCCATACAGAGTTTGGTAAAGTTTATGGGTTCTTTTACCATCAGAATTAGTTTGAATTAGTGAAAACATATCAGATGTTGTATGATAAATTGTACAGTGAAATTCATTTTTTGTTTGTTTTATAATCAGTTGCCCTCCCTTATAAAACCACAATATACAAAGAAATAAATGAAGTAATTAAAGGTTTAGTTTGACTTCTGGTCACATCTGCCTTTCATAAGCAAATATCTTTGATTTGCTATTAAAGAGGGTCCTTTAATTAAAGATTCTGTAAATTGAAGATTATTCAATATCTTTCTTTATGACTTGCCAGGAAAAGTTGTCATCATCTTTCTGTATCAAGTATATGTGAAAGTATGTTACATGTTTAAAATTCAAATGAAGTTGAAAGAATATACCACCTTACACTATATTTTGATGCCTATAAAAGTAACCATTTATTTATGACAAATTCTCTTTTGTACTTTCACAAAAATTTTAATTTTAGACTAGAAAAGAACTCTATATTAGGAAGTCTTTCTAAAATGTTCCCTGACTAATCATACAGTTTTGTAAAAACTTAAAGAAACTTTTAATGCATATTGGCCAAATAGGCAGACTAAATGGTGAGCTCTGATTAGAATTACTAGCCTTGCATCTTTCAAGCCTTTGATGGTAGCACTGATCTCTGCAGCCTTTTTGAACACTTCACGAGATGTGTGGTTGGTTGTTTCCATGGACAGCCTGTATCACTGTTTGATCTCTAATTACAAGAAAATGCTTTCCTACTTTGATCCACAATAGATTTTTACACAGTGGATCTAGTTTTGATTTTTGGAGTACTAAAATTAGAACTTTTGATTTTGATGAAATTACTAATTTGGCTCTCACTCTGAGTCTGTAATAATTCAGTGTACAATAGCAGCATCAAAACACCTTTCCATTTTATTGAAGAGAATTTTGACCTCTTTCTGATTATCATTATTTTTCTCTTCATTGGCTTCTGCTTCTGGTAGTCTTTATTGAGATCAGTGGTACAGACCCCTTCTCTGCCCTTCTCTTCCACACCCTGTATTGTTTGTAGTTCTCTCTTAGCCTAGAACTTTCTCTGTCATAGTAATAACATTTTAGGCATCTAGCTCTGCTTACAAAGCAAAAGCACTGGAAAAATCAAAGCTTTCCATGACCCATGTCCAAGAAGGAGCACAAGCTTGATGATTGAATATGCATAGCAGAATTTATTGTTTGTTGCCTTTCTGTACACTACCAGGATTTTGGTGCAGCTGTTGTGGCCAGGATGCTCTAGTTTAAGAAATCATATAAAATCATAAAATGTTAAAATTTCCCTTTTTTGTTAATTGAAATTTCCTAAATTAACTTTCATTCCCTAAGAATTCACCTAAAACAGACTTTCTGAATGCAAAAAACTATTGAGAGTCACCTAATTTGTTGGTAGGCCATCATATATGTGTAGGAGTGTGTGTGTATACATATGTATGTGTGTGCACACATACACATACATATGTGGCATGTAATATTTTAAGGCTTTAAGGGAACTTGAATATACCTGAGAGTTGAATATTATAATGTATACTTAAGGTTCATTATCCTCTAATGTTTTGTCTTCATTAGGCCTGTTTCTGAGGCCCTTCTTAATGTTTGTTGTTTTTCTTTTACTTTATGGTTCTTGGATGAAAAACCATGTTGATAAAGTCCATACTAATTTGGCTTAAATTTATTTTTTCGCTTATTATGATGCCCGAATACATTTTCATTTTCTTTGTTTAGAGCATGTGTTTCCCTTTGGTTTTATTTTTATAGTATTTTTATATTTGAAAGAACTTATCTTGCCTGCCTCTAATAATATTTCTTCTCTAATTGCCTCAACGGCTTAGAATTTGAGTGATCATCAAAGTGAAACAAACTACTCAGTTTTGGTTTGCTAATCAGCTTTTCCACCATAACATAAGATTTTAATGTTTAGGTGTTGATTTGCCTTTCTGCTGATCTATTCAAGTAAGCATTAATAAATTTTAACACAAAGGCAAAATAGACCTAAATGACAGCTAAACTGCAGAGCAGTTGTCCTGCAAGCACTATACGAGTGAGAGAAATAAATGCTTTAGATTGATGGTATAAGGAAACTAAAAAATGATATAAAAAGTTATGTGAGGCTTAAATTTAAACACCAATTTTTTTTTTCTGCATTCAAAGAGACCCCTGGGGTGTAATTATTTTCCAGGTTGCTTTTATGAAATAATATTTTCCCTTTCCCAGAATGTTTTAATACTATTTATAGGTAATATATAGCATATTTTTATTTTTCATGTTAATATCTCATTAATCTGATAGAATTTTTAAATAAAAAGTGGTGCAGTGATTAAAATAGTCACTTTAATTTGTAAAAAATGTTTTTGGAGCTAACTTTCTAATCTATTCTTTAAACCATAGATGGGAATCCACTTTTGGAATTACTGATTTTTAAAAACAATTTTAGAAAATTTTTGTATGTGTATACATAATACATTTTAGTGTATAATTAAGCAGTGTTCTTAAGAAAAGGATATTTATATTCATAAATAAGAACTTAAACATGTACTTTTTTTTTCTTTATATAAATTTTACTTTAAAGCCTTTGCTGCAGTGAGAGTTGCTTACGTTATTAACTTTTATGTTTTCTTGATGTCTTTCAGGTATAGATATGTTATGCTTTTTCAACTGTGTATTAATTTTATTTTAGTGTCACCATTTTTTTTCTCTCTTTACTTTTTATCTGGTCTTTAGATTCTAATCTCAGCCTTCTTCTGAGTTTAACCTCTAGAGTTCCATATTTAGCACATTTTTTTCAAGATTTGAATTTATTAGCAAAGTCTTTATTCTTTAACCTTTACGTTTTCTAAGCACTGGCTAATGGTATGTTTCTGCAAAATTTCCCTTTCAAGGTCATATGCAAACACAGAGCTCTCCTTTTGCTCGGGGAAATATTTTTGGTGAGCCTCCAACTGAACTTCAGATTAAACAGCAGGAATTATACAAGAATTTTCTTCGTTTTCAGGTGAAATGCTTACTTGATCACAGTTTCAAAGTTTCATAAGAGTTTTTTAAAAAAATTATTTTTGGCTGCGTTGGGTGTTTGTTGCAGTGCACGGGCTTCTCATTGCGGTGGCTTCTCTTGTTGCGGAGCACGGGCTCTAGGCGCGCAGGCTTCAGTAGTTGTGGCATGCAGCCTCAGTAGTTGTGGCTCACAGGCTCTAGAGCACAGGCTCAGTAGTTGTGGCGCAAGGGCTTAGTTGCTCCGTGGCATGTGGGATCTTCCCGGACCAGGGCTTGAACCCTTGTCCCCTGCATTGGCAGGTGGATTCTTAACCACTGTGCCACCAGGGAAGTCCCCATAAGAGTTTTAATAAACTAAACTTGCAAAGATTTAATCCACAAGATAAAGAATAAATTCTAAAATGCCATGCGGTTACTAAAATATCTAATTTATATAAGATATAAATTACATTATATTATTATTTAATTTATATTATTATACTATTCTACTTATGTCTGAAAAATGAATAGGGAGACATGTTAGGTATACCAGGTGACTTAAATTTTATTAAATCATTAAGTGTTAAAGAATGCTGAAATTTCTAAAACTGAAACACTTAAAATGTTCACCTATTAGGCATAGAATGAATCTTTCTAGATGCTTGCATGTGTTAGTAGAAAGTAATTAGTTTTTTGTAAATGATTTGATATTCTTGACTCAGTTGTATAGTTTGTAAATAAATAAATATTAAATGTAATCACATTTTGCAATTATTTGCCTCATTTATGTATATAAGCAAATAGTATTTAAAGTACTAGAAATTGCCCAAAGGAAGATACTTGAGCATCAGGTGTTTATTAAACAAACAGATTTATTGAACTCTCATACTGTGGCCACCCTTGGGATGGAGCCTGAGGTGAGTGAGAGTGCCTGCTCATAGCGGGCTCACAATATTTTCTCTCCTTACCTCCCTCCCCTCCATACCCACACTTACATCCCAGTGTCAGATTAATCCTGTGGCCATGTTAATCTTCCTTTGATATGACTTCTCATGTTTTTCTTCTTTATTCAAAACCTGGCAGTAGCTTTTCTTTTCTACAGAAAATGTCCATATTCTTTATTCTGACACTTCTGGCTCTCCAGTCTAATCCCAACCTCTTAAACAAATTCTTCTTACAGAGATTCTATTCAGACATGCCATCTTTCTGATCCTAATTATTGTGGACTTTTAAGGCAGTGACATAATGGATGTAGTCTTAAGGATGACTGATCAGGCATTACTGTTGAGGATGTATTTTTGGAGGATTTTAAAAGACTGGAAGCAGGGGTGTTTTACTAGAGTGGTGATGGTAGAAATGGATGGAAAGACCTTTCTAAGGATCGACAGAATGAATAGAGATATTGACTGTAAGAGCGTAGCATCAGAGATCCCAAGGATACTGGCCACTCGAGTCAGGTAGCAGCAGATTGAGGGTCACAGAGTCACCTTTTGAACTTGAAGGACCCTCTGGTATATTGCCCATAATGATAGCAAGTCAAAATTATGTAGTTCCTATTATACTTACTGAGTGTTAGCATGGTCTAGGGTAGAATTCAGGGAAAAATAAGTCTTGCCATTTTGTAGCCTATTATTATTTATAAGATAGTTTTATGTATAGTATCTTATTAAACCTCAGTACTCTCTGAGGAAGTTATTACTCTTTTTATTTTATGACCAACTAAAACACAGGATGAGGCTCACCTTTGGTGGCAGAGCTTGCAAGTTGTGAGGCCGGTGCTTGAACCCAAGTCTCCTGACTTTAAGTATCATATCTAGAGGTACTACAGTTATGTTTCTAGCTCTAGGAAGTCTTTCCTCTGGGAAAAAACTACTAGTAGTGGGGGAAACTTTGACTGTATTAGTTTCAGAATAACTTCAACCTTCACTTCTCCCACCGTATAAAATGGTGGTTTATGTATTTTTCTTTTTAGCAGCCTCTTAAAAATTCCCTTTTTGCCCCCAAACAAAATCTAATCCAGAACTCTATGAAAATGTAAAATAGCTAAATGGTATTTATTATTAATATCAACAATATAGTGTCAGACAAAAAAACCCCCAAACTTAAGTGTTAAAAGAAATGTTATAAAATGTTTAAATCTGTGCACAAAGATGGCAAAGGAAGCCTCAGCTCCATGTCTGCATAAGTAAGTTATACCATTAGTTTAAGTTAGTGTAGCAGAAGTCTTCATGTGGTTAAAATTTGGTAAATAACACATGTGAGTGTTTAGATGTCATTTTTAATTGCAGCTTTAAAAATAATTAACAAGTTTAATAAAATATTTGCAGGACCCTTGAAGCACTTTTGTATTATATGTTTTGAAAACCACTGACCTGGATGATAGCTTTTCTCTTTCCATTGAACTTCTGTGTGGCATTTTTGTTGGAATGATATTTCTGTGGATTCATTAGGTGTGAGATCCATTTATGATTGTGACCCATTAATGGAGAAGTGACTTTGTCATTGTGATTTTTTTTTCATGGAGGAGGAAAAAGGGGGAACTGAGTATTAAATGTGAGGTTTTGTTGTATGGATCATAAATGATGTTTTCTCTAGGGCTATTGTAATTGAAGAAGTGATTACATACACACCACTTAGTATTAAATATTAGGATTGTACATGTTTAATAGTGTTGTGAGAAAGAAATGTTGGAAAAAACCCTAGCATGTAAAATCATGGCACATATAAGAAGACTACAGTTCTTATAGCTCAAAAGTTTGTCAGCACTAAATATAGCAGCCTTGAAGCTAGAGGAAATGCAGACAAGAACTATAAAAATAATATGAATAGTCATAATCAATCCATACTTAAGAGGGACGAAAATCTATTGATATCCTTAAACCAGCATCATGAATACCCAGTACCCGTGCTGTCATTCTTCTCTATCTCATTCATGGAGGATGTAGGCTATCTGTTAAGGTCCTCTTCCTTTCAGATCTTAGACTCTGTCTTAGAATATTCCCCCAGAATACTCAGCACTGCAGGCCCCAGGTGGCATTCAAACAAAACTTAGTTATGAATTCTTGTGGCCAAAATCCTCATTTACCTTGCCAGTAGATAGGAAAGGAGAAAGGCCATTCTAGGGAAGGGATTCCTACTTAAAGAGTGATTGCTAAAATATTTCACTGTTGTTTTAGGATACTAATCACGCCAAGGAACTTTGAGACGTAATAGTAGCAGTCATTATAGAATAATATAATCATGAATTATTTACTAAATACCTTCTACATAGGAGGAACTTTTTATGTTTTTTTACATACCTTGTTTCATTTCAATTCTTTTGAGTACTACCTTGAGGTATAGACGTTAATAACTCTTTTTACCAGATGACAAAACTGAACAAGAAAGTTTCTTAAGGTCACACAGTCTGATGGAGCTGGAATTTTACTCAGAGCTCTTAACGTTACATCATGTGGCCTCCCTAATAAAATATAGGAAACTGAAAAATTTAGGAACTTATTTTTACTTACAAAAAGAGGGCACAAATGTTGATAATAGGGTAAATTAAGTGGTATTCTAACTTTTCAATAGTTTCACAAAGTAATAACTAGGTTTAATTCTTTAGATTGAGGAAAAGAAACAAAGAGAAGAAGCAGAACGAGAGAGATTGAGAATTGCCGAAGAAAAAGAAGAAAAACGGCTTGCAGAACAGAGAGCACGAATTCAGCAAGAGTATGAAGAGGAACAGGAAAAGAAAAGGGAGAAAGAGGAAGAGGTGCATTTTTACCTACTGTATTTTTCTACTTAGTCTGAAAGTGAACTCCTTATTTTGACTTGAAAAGATATTTATTACTTACAAAGGAGAACAGATCCATATCCATTTGTTAGATGCTATTTTATAAAAATGAAAGACTAAATTAAGAAAAGAGATAAATGATGACTTTTTTTACAGATGAAAAATAGTTTAGGCCAACTAGGATGTTATAATAGATGCCTAATATTTTATTGTTAAGCAGACAACTTTTTAATTTAAAGAACACTATATCATCTGTACCTTCAATTTTATCTCTTTATTTCAAACAAATATGAACTATAGAACGTGTGTATGGAGTGTATATTTTTCTCTTTATTTTAAAGCAAAGGCTGAAAAATGAAGAGCTTATTCGGTTAGCTGAAGAAAGACGAAAAGAAGCAGAAAGAAAGAAGAAAGAAGAGGAAGAAAAACATAACCTACAACTTCAGCACTACTATGAAAGAGAAAATATAATTGGTGAAGAAACAAAGGTAAGTTTCAGACAAAAATGTCTATGGAACCCGTAGTTCAACCCCCTTTCACTGTGAGAGTAGTGGAGTAGTTAGCAAAAGGGAGAAAGCAGAGAAGGTGCTTTTGTCTTTCCTTTCGTCATAGTACTTTTTCTGGGTGCAGTGCACTGAACTTCCTGTACTAGATGATGTCACTGTGCTGCGTTGTATTTTCCCTGCTATGAACAGAATAGGCTTACTTTCTGTTGCCATTCTTGGTCTTGTTCCCATAGTCCATAGACTAGCACCCTCCAAACTGTTCATGACAAGATTGAAGGTGTTTGGAAACTTTTGTAGCAATTTGTCAATGTAATTTTATGTCTGTTGCATCTATAAAATAGTTGGGCTTGAATTGTGTAACATCTTTTAAAAGTTTTTATTTATCTAGTACAGTTGACCTTTGAACAATGCAGGGATTAATCTGTGTGTGTGTAATTTATAGTTGGCCCTCCATACCTGCAGTTCCTACACATCTGTGCATTCAACCAGTCACTGACTACAGTACTGTAGTGTTTGATGAAAAAAATATCTCTGTATAAGTGGACCTGTGCAGTTCAAACCCATGTTGTTCAAGGGTCAACTGTAATTCAGTCTTACTCTGTTTTACACATCTGTCCACAATGGATTGGAAATTAAAAAAGAAACTTGTGGCTCACCACAGACTGGTTTGAAGTCCATGCCTCTGAGATGGGGGTCGATGTTCACGCTTAGGCACGTGAGTCAAAGTTATTAGACAGGCGTTTTCTCTCTAGAAAGCCAGTAGGCCCTTATGAAAATCCAGTTTACACCCTTGCTCGTATTTCAAAGCTATATTTAAAATTTTGTTTGTATAGTATCACTAGGGACTTATTAAAATGTGTCTTCCTGGTCTCATGTACAACGTATCTGATTTACTAAGTGTGATTTAGTAACCCTTAGGGGTTTGGATGCAGTTGGCCTGTGAACCACACCTTGAAAAACCCTATGTCTTGTACGTTTAGCCTAATTTAATTTTTAAAAAATTGTTTTCAGAAACTTAGATTTATACAGACATGATTTCTTGTAAGTAGAATTGACAAAAATTACTTTTAACCAGTGTGCTCCTTGGGTGTATTTATGATGTGATTTGCTACATCATTCAATGTGTAACCTACTGTAGGTAACATGAGCCATTTCTGGTGCAAATGCACTCTCTGGATTTCTCACCCCAGGGTTTTATGATGATAGAAGTAAGTATTCACAATTTGAATTTGCTGAAATGTTGTTTAAAAGGGAATTTATAGGGGCTTCCCTGGTGGCGCAGTGGTTAAGAATCTGCCTGCCGATGCAGGAGAAACGGGTTTAATCCCTGGTCCGGGAAGATCCCAAATGCCACGGAGCAACTAAGCCCGTGCGCCACAACTACTGAGCCTGTGCTCTAGAGCCTGTGAGCCACAACTACTGAGCCCACGTGCCACAACTAGTGAAGCCCGTGCACCTAGAGCACGTGCTCCGCAGCAAGAGAAGCCACCGCAATGAGAAGCCCGCGCACCACAACCAAGAGTAGCCCCCGCTCGCAGCAACTAGAGAAAGCCCACGCGCAGCAACGAAGACCCAACGCAGCCATAAATAAATAAATAAATAAATAAAAAGGGAATTTATGAGTCAGATCTATATTTTTTGTTTTATTTTCAGTGTTGCAGGAACATTAGGCAGTATGCTTCATTTTTAGGATATATATAGTTGCTCATCCTTTTAAAGTATCATTTAAATGTCATATCATTCATATTTCTAATTGATAAAGTTTGTTTTTTAGAGCAGTGTTTGGTATAGCAAAATTGAGCGGAAAGCGGAGAATATTTTATTGTAAAATTGATTATTTGAGAATGAAGGTTGTTAGTTTCTCACAGTTGTGTTTCTGCCACTTTCTTACTATGTCTAAGAAAAAAAGCTATTTCTTAGGAATATGTAATTTTATGACTGTTATAGTTTAATTGTGAAGTACCATAAAGTTTTATACCAGCTTTGTTCCATTTAATGCATTCTGCCCTCAATTCTGAAATTATCATTGCTAGCTGTCATTTTTTAATTTATGTAGGCCTGATATATATTTTTGTCTACTCTTAGTTTTTACTTTTGTGTCTGCATTTTAAATTTTTTAGTCTGTATATTTATTTAGTTTGTTAAAATTTGTTTTTTTAATCCTAATCTGAGAGTTATACTATCATAACCAATATATTTGATCATATTAATTGAATTTCTGACTTTTTTGTTTTTGCTTCCTTGACAGTTACTTGTCTGTTTATTTTGTTTTTTTACATTATGTGGACTATGCTTTCTTTGCTTCATTCTCTACAGTCCTTTAGAAGGTTTAATTTGTCTTTATAATTCTACCTGTGGTCACCTAGAGTTTTTTTTTTTAAACTTTGTCATATATTTCTAATTTTATCAAAGTCACTAGTGAAAGTAATATTTGATTTTTTTTTTTTTTTTTTTAGTATTTTTTATTTATTTATTTGTGGCTATGTTGGATCTTCGTTTCTGTGCGAGGGCTTTCTCTAGTTGCGGCAAGCGGGGGCCACTCTTCATCGCGGTGCGTGGGCCTCTCACTGTCGCGGCCTCTCTTGTTGCGGAGCACAGGCTCCAGACGCGCAGGCTCAGTAATTGCGGCTCACGGGCCTAGTCGCTCCGCGGCATGTGGGATCTTCCCAGACCAGGGCTCGAACCCGTGTCCCCTGCATTGGCAGGCAGATTCTCAACCACTGTGCCACCAGGGAAGCCCAATATTTGATTTTGTACTGTGCAAAATGAACAATTTAACATCCACATTTATAAACATACATTTATATTTTTATCCAGATAATTCTTATTATATTTTGTTGGGAATTTTTATGTTTTCAGCATTTTGATTTTAATACGAAGTTGGGAACTATTAGCTTTATTACACTGTAACCTGAAACCCTGTTTTATTTCCTTACGGAGACATAGAAACTCTATCATGATCCGTGATGCTCTTGGTGACAAGGGATCTAGATTTTAGAGATGTGTGTATGTATATATACACATACATGTTGGGGTGTTTGTATATATACATACACACATAGACATACGTTGGGGTGTGTGTGTGTGTGTTTGTGTGTGTATATATATATATATATTTATTTTCTCCCCCTCAGCGCTTGAGACAGCCTTCTCCTGTAGTTCCTGCTCTTCAGAACAAGATTGCAAGCAAACTCCAAAGACCTCCTTCAGTTGACAGCATTATAACTTCCTTTATTCAAGTATATACTCTTTCTTTTGATTTATTCATCTTCGCTAAGTTATTTTGGATTGCGGGTATTGAATGAGATTTTCTTATTCATCTTACTTAGCTAGATTACATTTTTCACATCTGAAATATAGATGATGTTTACATTGATTTGTCTGTTGCTTCAGTTATAAATGATAACACTTGGTGCCCCAAAGTTTAAATTCTTTTGACAAATCATAATTTAGCAAGTGGTACTTGTCCAGGCCCCTCAGGAAGGCCTTTTCTTTGGTAATATGTCTTCTCGCTAGCTGTAGTTATGCTAATAAAGTCCCTTATACTTTAGACTGAGCTATACTCAGAAAAGCGCCGGGAAAATGTTCCAGAAGGGTTGATCCTTGAGTTGACTCTTGAGGAATGAGTAGGGATTTGCTATAGAGAGGAGGAGGAAGAGGGACTTGCAGCATATGCAGAATCATGGAGGGACTGCAAGCCAAGTGGCACGCATGGAGAACACATGGTTTGGTCTGGCCTGCGACACCTCACCAAATGGCAGAGGAGGTGAAGGCTGGAATGTATGCAGGGTGTTGTAGGGAGTGCTAAGGGGTTTGACTTTATTCCATAGGCCAGTGGATATTAAACAGGCTTTTTACCAGAATAGACAAAGAAACATATTAGAATGTCTTCCTCAAGCCCACCCTCTGAGATCTGATTTGGTAGGTCTGTGGTAATGTATGGGAATTCATGGTAATATTTTAAATAGGAGAATGACATGGCCATGTTTGTCTTGCATAATGTTCTCTCAGGCAGTGGTGGCGTGGAGATATATTATGGAGGCTGGGCAAGACGGTAAACATGGAGAAAAGTTAAGATGCTTTTGCAGAAGTCCAGATGTGACTTTGAGGACCTAAATGAAGGCAGTGACATTAAGAACTAAGAAGGGGTGACAACTTCAAGATATATTTATGAGATACAGATCGTGCTATTTATTGACTGTGTGTGACGGGTGGGAGTCAGTGACAACTGTCAGGTTTCTGGTGAGGGTTATATAGAGTAGGCAGTTGAAACTACAGGTTGCGGCCAAGGAAGGCGCTCTGCACTGGATTTGTAGTTTTGGAAACTACTAACATTATTGCTTGTCTAATTAGTATGATTGTCTAGGATGTGTTCAGGGGAAGTTAAGAGGGCTGAGGATGGAACAATAGGGAATTAACCAACATATAAGAAGCAGAGCAAGGAAATAGAGAGAGTGGCAATGATATCAGTTGCTACTGGCCAAGTAAAATAAGGGCTTAAAATGCCCATCAAATGCATCACTGAGGGATCACTTGGTAGGAGAAGCAAAGGCTGTGTAGTGAGGAGTGAATGGGAATAAGGAAGCAAACACCATATGCACTGCACATACTGTTTTTTAAAGAACGGCTATGAAGGAAGAGAATGGACAATAGTGAATGATGAAGGGTGAGATAAGTTTTTTAAAAAATGGAGAGATTCTTAAGCACAGGCTGTTAGGAAGGTGGTTGGAGAGAGGAAGAGGGTGGACAAAACCCAGTAATTGATGGAGGAGCTGAGAGTCACTTATCAGATACAGAGTACAGGCGAAGGGATTCTCTTTGGATGGGGCACGGCCTCTCCCACTGCAGTGGGAAGAAAAAATAAATGTGGGTAAGTTTACAGATAGAGTGGTGGGGAGTTTGGTTTCTCTTACATATAGTTACTTCAAAATAATTCCTCTTTTAAAGCTTCTGAGTAGGGAAGACATACTGAGTGTATCTTTGTTGTGATTGTTAAACAGGAAAGTTCCGTGTCCAGGGCACAGTCTCCTCCGGTACCTGCCAGGAAAAATCAGCTTCGTGCAGAAGGTAGAGTTGACTATTCAACCTGTAATCTAGACTATTTCTCTTTTTAACTTTTTATTTTGAAAAATAGACTCACAAAATATCGTGAAACAGTATAGAGAGGTGCTGTGCACCCTCCCCCCAGCTTCCCTCAGTCGTGCAATATCACAACCAGGAAATTGGCATTGGCATACTCCACAGACCTTCATCAGGTTTCACAGTTTTCACATGCAGTAATTTATGTGTTTGTGTGTGTGTGTAGTTCTGTGCATTTTTATCATGTGTAAGTTGTGTAGCCACCACACAATCAAGGTACAGAACTGTCCATCACCACATAGGAACTCCATTGTGCTGCCCCTTTATAGTTACACCCCCCTGCCCACCCCCCCCAAGAATGTTTCTTGCCATTTGAAATTCCTGTATTATCAGAAATGTGTTTGTGGGTCTTAATGATGTTCATAAATATGATCTATATATATAAAGCATTAAAAATAACTTTCATAAAAATGTCACTCTGAGCATTTTAGCTTTATGATAAGTCAGGTTATGTTTAATATTTAACCTTTTATTCGTATACATGTCTTATTTTTCACTTATCAATGTGAATTTGCAGAGGAGAAAAAAAATGTAATTATGGAATTATCAGAAATGAGAAAGCAGCTTCGTAGTGAAGAGCGGCGTCTGCAGGGGCGGTTGCTGCACATGGACAGTGAAGACGAAGTTCATATAAGGCAAGTTTAGAATTGCACTTTTTGTTTGTTCTTGTGTTCTTTTCTGTCAGGATAAGGAATCGGAACATATCCAATAATTCTACAGTTTTGGAACAGGATTAATTATCTTTATCATAAAGCCACATCTGTTAGAATTTTGCATGCTTGAAAAAAGTTTTTAACGGATTATTGGTGAAATTGTAATGACTGAAATAGCCTTTCCCTCCCCCCAAAAGAAATCTAGCTAAATAATTATAGTCTAGTGGAGGGACTCAGTATAACTAATTCAAAATAGTGTATGATTTTTTTAGTGTGTTTGCAGTATGTGGTAGGTTTTCTTTTTTTTCTTTTTTGGCAGAACAGCTCTTTCTTTAATTAGCTAATGTGCTATTTAATTCACATTCTTCAATTTTATGTAGGTAGCATTGCCTTCATAAAACATTTCTTCACAATTGTAAAATCTATTCACTGTGAAAATATGGGATATTTAATGAATATTGATTTAACCTAATATAAAATATTTAAGCAGAGAATTTTAATTGTCCTTCCGTACTGCCAGTAATATATTTATGGCAATGGTGATGACAGTGGTGGTGTTGATAGACGGAAGAAAGAAAAAAAAGAAGAAAGAAGCAGCACTTTCTTGAAGGCAAACCAAAAGTGTTATCCCTAACCATGGTATCTTTAATAGGATTAGTGAAAAATCAGTATTGGGAACAGGCCATTCTTCAAGCTCTATCTTTAAGATAGTTTGCCTCACTACAGAGAAATCACTGAGTGAAAGATAATTGACTAAATTGGGACTCATGTACAGAAGGCAGACGGATGCAGAAGTTCCTTTGTAAGCTAATCTAAGTGATAAGGAGGCCCAAGATAGGAAAGAGATGGTTGAAACAAGACTAGAAGAACACATAGACTAGACAATTATAAAAACAATCTCCTTACTTTCCCTTTCTCGGTCTTCTAAAAAGTCAGGCATAGAAACTTGGTCCTTGAGAGGAAAATGATAATAGGAATGGAAAATTTCAGAGATGGAATAACCATAGACAGTTACTTTTTAAAACTATTTTTTACATTTTCCGTCAGCAGTGTACTGTTTTCTGAAATACTTATTTTCCAGCAAAATAACTTAACAGACTACCAAACATTTCTGATCATTTTTGCCAAAAGGACTCATAAATTTTCTAAAGCAATATTCTTCAAACTGCAGGTTGCAGTCTTTTAGTAGGTTGTAAAATCAATGCAGCGGGTAACTACCACATTTTCTTTAAAGGGTGTTTATCTAAAAAAAAATAAATCGTTTATTTCGGCATAATTTTAGGTTATAGAAAAGTTGCAGACATAGTATAGAGAGTTTCCATACACCCCTCACCTAGTTCTCCCTATTGTTAACATCTTACATTCCCAGAATATGTTTGTCACAACTAAGAAGCTGACATTGGAACATTACTACAAACTAAATTCCAGACTTTATGGATTTCTCCAGTTTTTCCATCAGTGTCCTTTTTCTGTTCCAGGATTTAGTCAGTACAGGGTACCACACTGCATTTAGTTGTCGCATCTCCTAGTCTCCTCTGTTCCGGGACAGTTTTTCAGTCTTTTCTGTTTTTCATGATTGTGACAGTCTAGAGGGTCTTGGCCAACTATCCTGTAGAATGTCCCCCAGTCTACATTTGTCTGACGTTTTCTCATGATTAGGCTGGGGTTAAGGGGTTTTGGAAAGAATAGCACAGGGTAGCCTTCTCATCACATCGTATCGGCGGGTATGTGACATCCATATGATAGCGCTGGAATCACTAAGCTTACCACACCGGCAAGAATTGAGAGGTGGTGGGGATAAGCTCCGTCTCCTGGAGAGGGGTTATCTCCATATATTATTTAGAATGCTTCTGTAAGAAAGATTTGTCCCTTCTCCCCTCTTTATTTAGTTATTCAGCCATTTATTTATATCACTGTTGTTTCATGTATATTTATTTTGTACTTTGGGTTATAATGTCATTTGTAACATTATAACATTACAGCATTATGTTATTTATGTTGTTGCTCAAGTTGTTGCACCTTTGGCCATTGGGAGCTCTTTCATGTTGGCTCCTGTGTCTCTTTGACGTGTCCCATCCTTTTGTTTCTTGAGCACTTTTTTACTTTCTGTTACTGCAAGATGCTCCAGGCTCCTCTTGTATATTCCCTGTCCCCTGCCCTGGAATCAGCCATTTCTCCAAGGAGTCCTGGTTCCTCTTGGAGAATGGTATTTAGAAACCAAGCTCTCGATGGGCAAAGCTAGATAATATATGTACATATACTAAGTCATAAACATTATCTGTAATTGTTCCTGTGTCTATCAATTTGTGTACACGTTAAATTCATACTGATATTTCTGACTGTAATCCAGGATGTGGTAGGATTTTAATGTAGCATGTTAACCTGCCTAATTATGCTTTGCTTAGATTTTTGTTGGCATTCTCTAGGCATGTTCTGGCTAAGTAAACAAGGTGAGGAAATTTCAAGATACAGACTGGCTAGGTAATGGAATGTTAACCCAAGGTGGTAATTTTCAACAAAGGATTCTTCCATAGTAGGTCAACTACTTCTTAGTAATAGAGAGGTCAGTATAGTTTTTCTGTATTTGCTTTCAGGTTATAAATGCCTTAACTTTTGCAGCTTGCCATATTCCAAACATGCATGTTCAATTAAATCTAATGGATCATTGACTTTTTATTTGTTTTCTTTATTTTCATTCATAAACTGAAGACTGTGCTCTCTTTTGGCAAACCAATGTAAGAAAGAGAAGCCAGGCAGCTTTTCAGTTTTCTCATTTGCAAATCTTACACAATAATTTCCACCCCATGAGATTCTAGTGAAGAATAAATAAACGTATGTATTTGAAAGTACTTTGTAAATTCTGTGTACTAACTTAAGTTAGATAATATATGTTAGAATTACCATCATTTAGCAAGAATTGGTTAAATACATTTAAGTTCGGTGTAGTGTTCAGTATGTATTGTGATCAGAGACATCTCAGTGTTGGTTCCTTATCCCAGTTTTATAAATAGTTTCACAAAAAGAATCTCTTATTCATTAATTAATTCATCATATTATTGAATTCCTAATACGTGCTAGGCACCCCCAGCTCACATGCAAAGAAGAGCTAATAACCTAATTCCTAACTGAACAGCCTACTTAACTATTAGCGTTAATGGTATACAGGAGTCCAATTTAATGGCTTCCTAGAAGCCTTTTTAGTATTTGTTTTGCATTTTAATGAATCTTTGTTGCAGTTCCTATCCCCCTAGGTGGTTCACTATTAGAGGTCTGTGTCAGCCTTGACAAGGTAATTTTGTGGCTTTGGTGAAACCTTCCCCACAAAAGGAAACCCCAGGAGAGCAGGGGGCATTGCCTGTGGGGATCCCAACTCTTCCCATCTAGGTGCTTAGGGAAGATTTAGTGAATAAAGACATGAAGGCAGGAGTCTGGCAAACTTCTAGCTTAGAGCTACATTTTAAAAAATAGAGGGGGCCCACCTAGGGCTGAAGGAAACAGCAGCAAATACTTTATTTTCAGGGCTGGAGATACCATCCCCCATCCCTGTTCTCTATTATCATCACTCCCCCAAAGTCCTAGTAGAAAACTCCCTTACTAAGCTACCTGCCTATTTTGCTAACTTCCTAGGTTAACAAAGGAAGAAATATTCTTCCAGAAATAGAGTATTAATTAACTAATTAGGTATCAAGTTCCCGGAAAGCCCACTGTAAAATTAGTGTTGGGGGACTGTGGATAATACCTATTATATTGGGCAGCAAATTTATGCTGTATTTCTCTGTATAATTTCTGTTTTAGACTGAGGGGAAGGTAACATTTATTGAGACCTAGTACATGTCAAGTACTATGCAGGGTACTTTACAATATATAATTTCATTTAATTTCATGCTCACAACAAGACTAAAAGGGTAGACATTATCTGCATCTTACAGATGGTGCAGTCAAACTTCTAGTAAGTAGCAAAGTTGGTCTTTGAATCTTGGTTTCTTTGACCAAAGACAAATCTTTCTACTACACGAACATTTTAAGGTAAAAGCTAACTCATTCTGTTCTTCCAATAAGATACTTTGCTTCTGAGCATTTTGAAAGATTACAATGACCTTATAAATACCCTGTTTTTTTAATACAAGGAATTGAAATAACAGCTAGTAGAATAAATTTTTATAATATATTGTGGTGAAAGATGCCAGATTTCTTGTACAGGGAGTTAAATGTCAACTCAGATTTTCTTCCCAGAAGACACTTTTATCATAATTTGTCATTTTCTACAGGAAAAGAGAAAGGAATCCCATGGATGTATTTGACATGGCTAGACATCGGTTACAGGCTCCAGTCAGAAGACAGTCACCTAAGGGCCTAGACACTACTACTTTTCAGAATATTCATGACTTTAATGAGCTGAAAGATAGAGGTGAGTAGAATGCTGCTATTTTAATGATACAGCAAGAGTGTCCTACCCATATTCAAGTATCTTTAAAGACGTTTGTATCCTTTTTCTAAAGTAAAGTTTCATTCATGGTATATATTTTAAGTGATGATGAATGAAACTTCTGTATACTCTAGTTCTTCAATTTACCAGTCTGGTGGATGGACCTTTAGTTTGGCTAACTATTTTCTTTTGGAGGGCATACAGCTCTTAAAGCCTCAGGAGTGGATAAGATCAGTAAAATAGTGTGAAGAGTGGCACCTGACATTTAGTGGAGGATGGACAGCCAGATGAGCTTAGTAAAGAGGTGGAGAAGGCAGAGTCAGTGATTGGAGGTTAAGCAGGAGAATGTGGTGTCCTGAAAGCTGAGGGAAGAGAGTGTATCAGGGAGGAGGGGTCATGTAAAATGAATATTGGAAGGTGTCAGTTGGATCAGAGGTCATTGGTGACCTCAACTAGATCTTTTTTGGTGGAATTATGGGATCAGAAGCCAGTTAGCTTTGGAAATGAGGACTGAATAAATAGGAAGCAAAGTGTTAGAGGCAATGAGCAGAAGAACCCTTGGAAGAAGGGGGGCTGGGAAGGGGAGGAGCACAGGGTCTGGAGCTGGAGGAGCCTGTTAGGAAGCTGATGTGAAAGCTGTTACGGGAGGAAGAGGCTTACGATACAGGGGAGGGAGGGAACCATCATTGAAGAGAGCAGGGTCCCTGAGTAGAAAGGAGGAAATGCAAGACTTTTGAAGGAAGGGAGTAGAGAAGATTTGATGCAGCCACTTAGGAGGAGGAGAGAAAGCTTATTAGGGAAGTAGGATTGCCAAGGTAACAGAGGCTTGGGAGACTGAGAGGAACCAAAATGTGTGTTACCTGTGATTTTTCTTCAGGTGCACTCACAGAGCAGCTGTTGGGGTAGAGGAGGCGAGTTGTTGGATGGTGGTTTTATGACCTATACCACATGAATCGGAATTTACACTTTTCTTCTGTTTCTTATTTTTAAAAGTAATATCTATTTTAGAAAGTTTTGAAAATTTAGAAGGATAGAGGGAAAAATCACTTTACCCAAATCACCTAAATATAAACACAATTAATATTTTGTATATTTACTAGTCTTTCTGAGCTTAAGACAAAAAAAGTAAAATAAAAACTAGCTGTAACTGTATGTTATTTAATTTTCTTTGTTTTTTTCCACTTAGATATACATGTGTCGTCAATTACATATACCATAGTTATGTTTTTATTCTATCATTTATTGATTACTTATTATATGCCAGGTATTATATTAAGCCAGTAGGTCTCAGGGGACTTCTTGAGGTCAAAACTATTTTTTTTTTTTTAACATCTCTACTGGAGTATAATTGCTTTATAAAACTATTTTTATTATAAACTAAGACATTATTTGTCCTTTTCATTTTCATTCTCTCCTGTGTGTACAGGTTTTCCAGAGCATGTATGGCATGTGATGACTTCATTGCTCTGAAGCTAATAGAATATGTTTTTGTATTTTCATGTTTTAAAAATTTCTTAGGTTTAATTTCTAATATGGTGTTGGGGGGGGGCGGTAAATAAAAGCTCTTTGGGGTCCTTAACTTTTAAGAGGGTAAAGAGATCTTGAGAACAAAAAGGTTTAAACCGTAAAATTGAGCCATTCATTTCCCTGTTACCACATCTAGTCCTCATTGTATGACTTAGTTGTTGATGTCTCTTGTTTTTATAGAGAGGAAACTGAGTCTGGAAGTGGGGAAGTCAGGCTCCAATCCAAGTTCATGTGTCCAGAGTCTCTTCTGTTAACCTTGCTCTTAATCATTTTCTAATTCTTAGATATTCAGCATGCTTCTCATTTCCCACTATTGTTACCAAATCAGGTCCGGCTGCCTGTCACTTAAAAAAATCAGTACTCGCAAAAGTTGGTGGAAAGGAAAGTTGTTTTTAATCAGAATGCTGACAATCTAGCGAGATGCTGGACTCAGTGTCCCCCAAAAACCATCTCTGAAGATTCTGCTGGGCCATGAAAGTTTTTAAAGGGAAAGAGGGAAGTCATCTCAGTTAATCACTGGGTGGGGGTCAGAGTCATCGCCCTCCCCCACTGTGTGCAGGCCTGTTGACTACTCATGATCTTTCTTTAGATGCTATTTTATTCACACAGTTTGCGAGATTACTGAAGGGGAAGCTAGGGAAGAGATCTGGTCATCTGTTGATTACTTATTCTTCATTTCTACTTCTTTGATCTACAGAAAGAACCAACACATTAGGCAAGGTATTGTGTGATCAAGAGATTTGAAAGGTGTGCTAGGGCTGGAGATGAGTCGAGCATGGGGGAGCCTGGTTTAAGGTTAGCGACAGACAAAGGGGCCTTTCGCAGAGAGCTCTTTCCTGCCAGAAGCTGCTTACAAAATGCTTGTTAAGATGTGCGAAAAAACACAGTAAACAACATTCTTGAGAAAGAAAGTGAACTAACCTAGGGCTAGCCCTGAAAGGAAAAGCTACAGGGATGCATTATGTACAAATGTATATTAACAAGTCTTTCTGGATGATTTAAGGGACCTCCTGCAGAGAGCTCTTTCCTGCCAAAAGCTGCTTACAAATCCCCACTTGGCAGAACATCATTCCATTTCTGTGGGATCATGCGTGAAGGTCTTCTGTAACTTCTTCATGCCGACATAGGGTGCTGTATTCTTAGAGTGGAAGTTGTCGACGTGTCTGTAGCATGTTTTTGCTGGCAGTTGTAGTTGCCCATTTACATATGTGGGCAGAACAAGCTACTGCTCAAGGTGGAGCAGTTTATGTCATGGCTGCAGTCTGGTCATCATGCAGTCAGCTTTTTCCCCCTGGTGGCAGTTACAGTATCTGTAAAACAACTCAGGAATGTGCATCAGACACTGAGTCTGTGACTCTGTTGTCCTAATCATTAGCCGCTTGAGCCTGCTCCTTTGTGACTCCGGGAGGCCTGGGAGACTTCAGCTTCTCTACAAACAAGAGGCAGGAGAGAAGGAGGGGCCTTTGTACTTGGGTCGGCGGCGGGCATAGGGTTCTGATTAGTTCTACTGTGGATCAAAATGAATAATATTGTCAAGACTTTTTAAATGTGTGAACTATATTTTTATTCTCAAGATTTAAAAATTAAGGTTTAACATTTTCATTCTGATCAGTTGATAATTCTTGAACTTGTGGCACAGGTGAATTCTTCGACTGTCATTTCCTGCAGAAACGACATCCCTCCTAAAGCTCCAGCCAGCCTGCATTTATCTTGTTTTCATTTTTTGGCATGATATTTACAAATATTAATTGGCCAATAACATTATGGTTTCATTTTTCCAGTGTATTTTAGGGATCGGCTGTGATTCAGTGTCTGGTGGCTGCCTGAGTTACAGCCATCTGAATAATTGCTTGGATGTACCTGCACATAGTGGCAGGCTCTGGGTGGCATCTTGGGGGAGTGGGAAGGTCAGGATGGAGAATGTGGCAGTCAGCTGCTGCTTGCTCTGGGGGCTCCCTTATAATGGTGATAAGTTTGTGAAAAGGCATTTATTTAAAGAATGTTAATTTTGTGTTCATTAGGTGTTTTTTTTTTATTTTTTAAATTAATTAATTTATGGCTGTGTTGGGTCTTCGTTTCTGTGCGAGGGCTTTCTCTAGTTGCAGCAAGCGGGGGCCACTCTTCATTGCGGTGTGCGGGCCTCTCACTATCGCGGCCTCTCCCGTTGCGGAGCACAGGCTCCAGACACGCAGGCTCAGCAGTTGTGGCCCACGGGCCCAGTTGCTCCGCGGCATGTGGGATCTTCCCAGACCAGGGCTCGAACCCGTGTCCCCTGCATTAGCAGGCAGATTCTCAACCACTGCGCCACCAGGGAAGCCCTGTTCATTAGTTTTATGATGATGTCCTTTGACTTTGCTGATGTCTCATTATTTATATTGTTCCTGTTTATAGTGAAGTTTTATAAAATCTCATTTGGAAACAAGATTTAACTTAGTTATATAACTTATTTTTGTACCAGATTCAGAAACACGAGTTGATTTGAAATTTATGTACCCAGATCCTCCAAGAGATTATCATACCTTAGAGATTCAGCAGCAAGCCTTGCTAAGAGAGCAGCAGAAGAGACTGAATAGAATAAAAATGCAGGAAGGTGCTGAAGGTAAGAAGTAATCACTGCTATTTCACGTAGTTTCAATGGGTTGTTTTTTGTTGGCTTTCTTTCTCAGTCTCTGGTATTGATTTCAGTCCGAGGCAGGCTCCCTCCA
This sequence comes from Eschrichtius robustus, assembly GCF_028021215.1. Lineage (NCBI taxonomy): Eukaryota > Metazoa > Chordata > Mammalia > Artiodactyla > Eschrichtiidae > Eschrichtius > Eschrichtius robustus. Next base: position 13,129,491 of record NC_090840.1, read on the forward strand.
CTGGCAGCTCCACACTCACATGCCCCTTTTGGCCTATAGTCCCTGAGAAGAATAAGTCCCAGAGAGGGCTGTGATTGGCTTGACTGGGGTGTGTTATTTGTGCACAGGAGGGGTCCAGCCACTCATGATAGCCAGGAGGATTGAGTACCTTGACTAGGCCAGGTGACATCTGTACCAGGGGAAGGAATGCTGGGCACACACATCGGTGTCCTATGGGACATTTCTCTACTGTGTGTGTCTGTGAGTTTTGATATAGCATAAAATCTTTAAAGCTTCAGACTGGGCTATGAATATATTTCTTTGTAATTAGCCAATCAACGGATACTTACTGAGTGCCTACTATGAGCCTGGGTACTGATCTATATCCAGGGGATATGGTGATGAATGAAATATGCCACTGCTCTCAAGGAGCTTATACTCTGTTGGAGAATTTAGATGTTTAAAAAGTGAGAGTGTGATGAATGTTGCAAAGGAGATATCTAGGGTCCCCTGGGAGTGTGTAACTGGGGGTGGGGTGGGCAGGCACCTAGAGGTGGAGTGGAGCTAGTGGCCTCAGAGAACATCAGTGGGCCCTATTGAGCCGGGTGTCCTGCATGACCTTCACACATATCTCACCAGCTTTGCCTGCCTTCAGGCCATTGAGTGCAGCCATGGAAAATGAGTCATAAAAATGCAGCAGCTAGGTAACAAGAATAGAAGGAGATGGTCCTAGCAGTTATTTTCAGGAAAATTCAAAACCCTACCTTATTAGCAGGCTTGTCTGACCTACAGAATCTGAAGAACCTATTTTTGACTACATGAGAGTATCACAGGAATAAGTGATGTACCACTTTAGGCCCTGATCACAGGTCAAGACTTCAATAAAGATTGACAGGGAAAGTCTTCCATCTTGCATAGAATTTTTAACAATGGTCTCACTGATCACCCTCTGACAGCAGAGTAACCCAAAGTCTGTGATAAACAGTAGGCATATCATCAGGAGAGAAGAGAGAAGCAAGTACAGTCTTCAACCTTTACACCCATTTTGGTGGAATTTTTCCTTAGGAGACCCAGTTGATGATCTGATCTGGTGTGATCTTGGCAACTTGTGCTGATTAGCCCAAAAGTAGTCCCCATGTGGAAATAGGTCCATTTTGGGACTGAGGGTATCTGTCCCCTACAGCAACTACCCCACAACTTCTACCAAGCACTGTGATGACTTAATTCATAAGAATATGGTTTAACTATAAAACAATAAAAAACGTGGGTATAAAATACTTTACCAAGGAATACAGGCTATCATTGGCAGCCTATTTATTCCCAAAGGCAGTAGCTAAAAGGATAAAGTGCACTATTGAGAGGAACACATAGGAACCCTGGTCATATCAGAGGGGCCTTTGGGATACCTGATCCAAAATCTTTGCCCCGGAACCAGGTGCCTGGAATTGAATTCAGTTTCCTTCAATTCCACGTGAGGGAGTTGTTTAACTCTTCTCAACAATTTTCTACACAGATTGTAGAAATATGAGGGGAGATGGTTATTTTTCTATAGGCATCAGTTTTAAATTCACAATGATTTTACTTTTTATATTTATTAAATGTGAATGGGAGAATTTTATCCAACTAGAATGGATTGGATGCTGGTTTATATTTATTAATAAACAAGTAGTATCTTAAAAAATTCTGAAATGTGATCATTGAAAAGTAATCTCCAGTAAAGAGTTAATTACAAAAGATATTCTAAAATTTATTTTTATTTTTAAAGTATTTTCTAACCTTTAAATTTGTTTTTGCTCTCCATTGGCTACAGTTGACTTGGATGCTGTCCCAAGCACTAAAGTACGAGACCACAGAATGGTAAGAAAACAGTTATAATTTTTCAAGCTAGTTTTTGGGTGATAGAAATTTTTAGGAGTATGGTAAGTGAGTATTCCAATTTTGAATTCTTCAGGAATATTGAGTTAAGAGAATTTAAAACTTGTCCCATCAGTGTAGTGGGTAGCTAAAGAGATATTAGTGTTAATATGTAGAGAAAGCATATTGTAATGAGTAAAAACAAGACTCTAGAGGTAGGCTGTTCAAGTTAGTCTGTTTTTAGCTGTGTGACTTCAGGCAGGGTATTTAATCTTTCTTTGCCTCAGTTTCCTAATCTGTAAAGTGGGATGATAGTGTTTATCTCTGAGGGTGGCTGTAAGATTAAAATCAATTAATATCTGCAGGCACTTAGGGACAGGCCTAGCATGTAGTAATCTCCATATAAATGTTTATTAACTAAATAAAAAATAGCTCAAAGGTTGTTGTGAGGATTAAATGAGATAATATATTAAAAGCCCTTATAGGGCCTGTCCCATAATGAGTGAGGTCAGTTATCAGCAGTAGTGGAAGTAAGAGTCTATAATACATGTAATGGTGAGACCTATCAAGAAGATAAGCAAGGTAAGGGCATAACTCTTATCCTGAGGAAGTGACTATCAAGCAAAGACTGAACAAAAGGAAGGGGATGAGCCCGTTTTCATTCAACAAATATTTGTTCAATACTTACTGTGGATCAGCTAATATTCTAGGTGTTTGTGGGCACAGGAGTGAACAAAAGGAACAAAAATCTTTGCCCTCTGAGGGCTTACTTTCTAGAAAGAAGGAGAGACAATAGACAAATAAAATATTTAGTACGTTGAATCATGGGGCTCTGGAGAAAATGATAGCTGGGAAGGGGGCACTGGGAGGACGAGATGGAAGGGTTCACTGCAGGGAAGGCCTCACTGTGAGTGGGTAACATTTGAAAAAGGACATCAGGGAGGTGTCGTGTGAGATATCGGGGGACACATCTGGAGGAAGAACCTCCCAGGCAGAGGCCCCGGGCAGGACTAAGCCTCGTGTGTGCTAGGAGAGCGGGAGTACCGGGGAGCCTGGACCTCCAGGAGCAGGGGTGGGTGGGAGCAAATGAGGCAAAGAGCGAGGAGCAGCAGAGCCTCAGGGGGCCTTAGGGTGTTGCCTTTTATGCTGTGAATGTGGTGAGAGGCTTCCAAAGTTTTGAGTAGAGGAGTGACATGATTGGTTTCATGTTTTAACAACTGACTGCCATTCCCTGAGAATAGACTGCGGGGGACAGGAGGCTACTGCTATAATCTAATTAAGAGATAAGGTGATTTAGCCTGGAGTGGGAGCAGTGGAAGTCAGAAGTGGTTGGATTTATTTTGAAAGGAGATAGGATTTTTGACATATTGGATGTGGGGTACGAGAGGAGTCAAAGGTGACTTCAAGGTCTTTCGTTGGAGTTGCTATTTACAGAGATGAAGAAGCAGGAAAAACGGGTTTCAGGGTGAGGGAGAAGGTCAGGAACTTAGTTATAGTCATGGTAGGTTTGAGATGCCTGCTAGACAAATAGTTGGAGCTGGTGAGTAGATGGATAAGAGAGAGAGTTTGAGGAAAGACTGAGGTTGAAAATAAATTTAATCTTCCCCCACACTAATGATACAGGTAGTATTATCCCTATTTTCAGATTATAAAAGTAAGACTCAGCTAGGCTGTTAGTTGCCCAGCGTTACCAGTTGGTAGCTGTTGGTGCTTGGTTTTGAAGTGATAATGGTGATAACGACGTTGCAGTAGCAACAGTCTGTACGTGCGTGAGGTACTTGACATTTATTTGCTCTGAAGTTCACAACAAGGTATGCTTATCCCCATTTTACATAAGAGGAAACTGCTAGCCATGGCCACACAGCCAGTGAGCAGAAAAGCCCATGTCTGAGTGCAGGCTGGACTCCGGAGCCCCTCCCTGTCCCTGTACCACATTGCTTGAGATGTATGGATACCTTTTCTGAATACCCTGTAGGTTTCTCTGTAGGTGGCAGCCATATTTCTCAGTGAAAAGATACTGAAATTTAACTTCTGGGATTTTGATCAAAATCCTGGATTAATAACACCATATTTTGCTGAGTAGAAACTGAGCATAAGCCAACAGTTTAACATGGCTGTTACAAAAAAAGCTAAAAAATGTTGGGTTCACCTTCCTAGAAACTGGATTATATGGAAAACGCAAGGTGAAACTGGGGAAGAGTGTCAGGGAGAAGATAGGGCTGAGGTGGGCTCTGATCACTCTTCCCTGTGTGTGAAGGACTGTGATGCAGGAGAGAAGCTGGGCAGTGTGTGTGCAGCGCTAAGAACAGCTGGTGAATGTTAGATGCTATTATTACCATTACTGTCATGCTAGAAAGCAGAAGTAGAGTCAGTGGGTGTTAAATGTAAAAGAATTCAGTACATGGAAGAACTCAGTGAAAGAGAAGAACTTTCCGATAACCAATGCTATGTCTCAGTGGAATGCATTTCCTTAGAAATTAATGGACAGCTCTTCACTGGAGTATTCTAGCACATCCTAGAAATCTGGAAGGGAAGTGCAGGGAGGTGGCGTTGGGTGACTTTAGGTTCCTTCCAACATGTAAGGTGACATTATTGTAAAACTCTCTATATGTAAATTTCTTACCTCTAATTTGAGAGCTCATTACAAGCCCAACCCTAGCATTATTTTTTCCCTACTCCTTTGTCCCTCTCTATCTGTGCTATGCCTTTGTGACAGCTGCTGTCACGTGGGGCTGTCATTATCTGAGGGTATGCCTCTCCCCCATGGGACTGTGATCCACTCCAGAACAGAAACTCTTGCTCATCTTTGTATCTCCAGTTCCTAGCACAGAGGTAATAGTAAGTGCACTAAACAGATTTATTGAGAGAATGAATGAATCTCGACATGGTTTAAAGACTTTTAATGTTAAAGTGGGTTCATTGCTTCATACTCTATTATATTTTTATCAGCAATAATGTAACTCTTAATAAAAGGTCCTTCCTGTATTTTCTGGGTGTTGGAATGTGGTGGAGGAGGGAAGCAGCCAGTTCTACCTCTCCCTATCCTCTTTTGCTAATTTTGGGGAGAGTGTGGAGACTTGTGCCTTAGTACAAATTTGCTGTTTTTCCACACAGGACTAATAAAAATAGTCATTAATATATGATGTTTCTTTTAGCCCAGAGATGACACTAATGATTTCTTGAAAAATTCATTACTGGAATCTGATAGTGCTTTTATTGGTGAGTATATTTATTTTACCAACCTATTTCTTTAAATATTAAGCATTATTTATACTTATTTTAAGTGTTTTTCTCCATACTTAAAAAATCAGTACTTTACTCTTTGTTGTGCAAGATGGTAAAAAAAGGGAATATTTTGTATTACTAATAGTCATCAAATATAACTTAACAAAATTTTCAAAATCAGATACTTAATACACACACAAACACACAAATGAGTACAAGTAAAACTGGGGAAATTTGAATAAGATCAGAGGAGTTTATCAGTATCTTGGGTCTGAGGCTGTTGCCCCTGTTGTACAGAATGTTACCGTTGTGGGGAACGAGGCAAACTGTACAAGGGGTCTCCCTTACTGCTTACAAGTGCATGTGAATCCACAGTTATCTTAGTAAATATTTTAATTTTAGCAAGCCATAAGAATATAACTTAGTCTTGAGAAGATATGTGAAGGTACATGTACTGTAATAGACACTTACAATTGTGTGCTCTGATCATAAGCATTTCTGCTATCCTAGGTCCATCAGGGAATTCTCCCTTCTACATGTTAGTTTTATTTCATGTCAATTACTTTATATTTTCAAGTGATCAGCATTCCAAACTAGCCTATATTTCTTTCTGTTTTTTCTTTTTTAATGAATTTTTCTTTTGCAAGGAAGTCATACTGTGGAGAGTGAGTAAAGATAGAGAAATCAGTAGGAAATAGGGATGGGAAGATGGCTCATTAGACATCAGGGAAATGTGACCAGTTCCTGCTAATAATGAAGACAGTCTGGGGCACTCAAGACAGTGTCTCAGAATATTTCATTACATAGACCTTATACTAGACCAAAGATATGCAGTCTGTCTTTTTGGTTAATGGTCACCACAAGTATCCCCTAGGCATGACTGTTGCCACTGTTCTGATGAATGTGGGTAAGGCTGGTAGTGTCAATGTTTTTTTGTTTTTTTTGTTTTTTTTTGAGAAGTCACAATCTGCCAAATACAATTTGAATAGGCCTACATCTATTAAAGAAATTGAAAGAAATTGAGAGGTGGGGGAAGTGGAGAAATGTTGGTCAAAGGGTACAAACTTTCATTTATAAGTTGAATATCTGGGGATATAATGGACAGCATGGCGACTATAGTTAATAATACTGTATTTTATACTTGAAAGTTGTTATGAGAGTAGAACTTTAATGCTCTTACCGTAACAACAATAATAACAACACAATGGTAATCATGTGAGGTGAAGGATGTGTAAACTAGCCTTATTGTGGTAAACATTTCACAATCCTCACATTGTGCTCCTTAAACTCACACAGTATGTCAGTTATATCTCAATAAAGCTAGGAAAAAACCCCAAATTGACTGTAATAACAATAAAAAAAGAAATTGAATCAATAATTAATAACCTTCCAAAACAGAAAACACCAGGCCCAGATGGGTTCAGTGGTGAATTCTACCAAACATTTATTGAAGACTTATACCAATTCTCTACAGCCTCTTCGAGAAGATAGAAATAGATGGAATACTCCTAACTCATTCTATGTGGCCAGCATTACTCTAATACCAAAACCGGACAAAGACATCATAAGAAAAGAAAACTGTAGATCAGTAGCAAATTGAATCCAACAATGTATAAAGAGAATTATATACCACGACTAAGTAGGATTTATACCAGTTATGCAAAACTGGGTTACATTCAGTATAATTCATTCAAATATAATTCATTGCTTTAACAGGCTAAAGAAAAAAATCTTCATTATCATCATTATCAATAGATGCAGAAGCATTAAACAAAATCCAACACCTTATTCATGATAATTGTCAGCAAACTTAGAGGGGGACTTCCTCAACTCCCTAGAGAACATCTACAAAAAACCTACAGCTAGCATTTAGTGATGAGAAACTAGCAACTTTCCTGCTAAGATAAGAAACAAGACGAAGATGTCCCCTCTTACCACTCCTCAACATCATTATGGAAGTCCTAGCTAATTCAGTAAGGCAAGAAAAGGAAATAAAGGTACACAGATTGGGAAAGGATAAATAATACTGCCTTTGTGCACAGATGACATAATTGTAGGAAATGTGAAAGAATGAATCCCCCACCACCAAACCCCCCCCAATATTAATAAGCAGTTATACCAAGCTTGCAGAATACCAGGTTAATACACAAAAGTCAATCATTTTCCTATATACCAGCAATGAACAAGTAGAATTTGAAATTTAAATACAATATCATTTACATTAGCACCCCCCCAAAAGAAATATTTAGATGAAAATCTTACAAAACATGTACAAGATCTATATAAGGACAACTATGGAACTCTCATCAAAGAAATAAAATAACTAAATAAATGGGGAAATATTCCATGTTCATGGATTGGGAGACTCAGTATTGTCGAGAGGTCAGTTCTTCCCAACTTGTCTATAGATTCAGTGCAATCCCAATAAAAATCCCAGCAAGTTATTTTGTGGGTATCAACAAACTGATTCTAAAGTTTATATGGAGAGGCAAAATACCCAGAATATCCAACAGAATACTGAAGAAGAAAGAACAGTCAGAGAACTGACAGTACCTGACTTCAAGACTTTCTGTAAAGTTACAGTAATCTAGACAGTGTGGTATTGGCAAAAGAACAGACAAATAGATCAGTGGAACAGAATAGAGACCCTAGAAATAGACCCAAACAAGTATAGTTAACTGTTCTTTGACAAAAGAACAAAGGCAGTACAGTGGAGAAAAGATTGGACATCTACATGCAAAAAAGTGAATCTAGACACAGACGTTACACCCTTCACAAAAATCAACTCAAAATGGACCACAGACCTAAAGGAATCAGGCTCCCTGACTTCAGACTATACTACAAAGCTACAGTAATCAAGACAATAAGGTACTGGCACAAAAACAGAAATATAGGTCAATGGAACAAGATAGAAAGCCCAGAGATAAACCCACGCACATATGGTCACCTAATCTATGACAAAGGAGGCAAGAACATGCGATAGAGAAAAGACAGTCTCTTCAATAAGTGGTGGTGGGAAAACTGGACAGCTACATGTAAAAGAATGAAATTAGAACACTCCCTAACACCATACACAAAAATAAACTCAAAATGGATTAAAGACCTAAATGTAAGACTGGACACTGTAAAACTCTTAGAGGAAAACATAGGCAGAACACTCTGACATAAATCACAGCAAGATCTTTTTTGATCCACCTCCTAGAGTAATGAAAATAAAAAACATAAACAAATGGGATTGAAGCTTAAAAGCCTTTGCACAGCAAAGGAAACCATAAACAAAGCAAAAAGACAACCCACAGAATGGGAGAAAATATTTGCAAACGAAGCAACCGACAAGGGATTAATCTCCAGAATATACAAACAGCTCATGCAGTTCAGTATCCAAAAAACAACCCAATCAAAAATGGGTGGAAAATCTAAATAGACATTTCTCCAAAAAAGACATACAGTTGGCTAAAAAGCACATGAAAAGATGCTCAACATCACTAATGATTAGAGAAATGCAAATCAAAACTACAATGAGGTATCACCTCACACCAGTCAGAATGGCCGTCATCAAAAAATCTACAATGAATGGTGGAGAGGGTGTGAAGAAAAGGGAACCCTCCTACACTGTTGGTAGGAATGTAAATTGGTATAGCCACTATGGAGAACAGTATGGAGGTTCCTTAAAAATCTAAAAATAGAACTACCATATGACTCAGCAATCCCACTCCTGGGCATATACCCGGAGAAAACCATAATTCAAAAAGATACATGCACCCCAACGTTCATTGCAGCAGTATTTACAATAGTCAGGACATGGAAGCAACCTAAATGTCCATCAGCAGAGGAACGGATGAAGAAGATGTGGTATATATACACATACAATGGAGTATCACTCAGCCATAAAAAAGAACAAAATAATGCCATTTGCAGCAACATGGATGGACCTAAAGATCATCATATTGAGTGAAGTCAGACAGAGAAAGACAAATATCATATGATATCGCTTATATGTGGAATCTTAAAAAAAAAGGGGGTACAAACGAACTTATTTACAAAACAGAAGTAGAGTCACAGATGTAGAAAACAAACTTTTACCAGGGGATAAGTGGGGCAGGGGGAGGGATAAATTGGGAGATTGGGATTGACATATACACACTATTATATATAAAATAGATAACTAATAAGAACCCGCTGTACAGCACAGGGAACTCTGTAATGACCTATATGGGAAAAGAATCTAAAGAAAAAAAAGAGTGGATATATGTATATATATAACTGATTCACTTTGCTGTACACCTGAAACTCACACAACATTGTAAAGCAACCATACTCCAATAAAGATTAAAAAAAAAAAAAAAGGACCATAGACCTAAATGTAAAATGCAAAAACTATAAAACTCCTAGAAGATAACATAGGAGAAAACCTAGAAGAACTTGGGCATGGCAGTGGCTTTTTAGATACAACACCAGAGCACAATCTATGAGAGAAATAATAGATAAACTGGACTTCATTAAAATTAAACTTCAATGCTCTGCGAATGACGATATCAAGAGAATAAGACAAGCCATAGACTGGGAGAAAATATTTGCAGAAGACACATCTGACAAAGGACTCTTATCCAAGGAACACAAAGAACTCTTAAAAGATGGGCAAAAGATCCAGACACTTCACCAAAGACAGACAGATGGCAAATAAGCATATGAAAAGGTGCTCCACATCATTTGTCATTAGGGAAATGCAAATCATGTGCCATCAGGGAAATTCAAATTAACACAACAAGATACCACTACATACCTATTAGAATGGCCATGGGACTTCCTTGATGGTCCAGTGGTTAAGAATCCGCCTTTCAGTGCAGGGGACATGGGTTTGATCCCTGGTGGGGGAACTAAGATCCCACATGCCCCAGGGTAACTAAGCTTGTGCGCTCTGGAGCCTGTGCGCCACAACTAGAGAGCCCGTGCACCACAACTGCTGAGCCTGTGTGCCCCAATGAAAGATCCTGCGTGCCGCAGCTAAGACCTGACGCAGCCAAATAAATATTAAAAATATTTATCATGAAAGTTCTGGATTGCAAAATCCAGAACATGGACACCACCAAATGCTGGCAATATGTGGAGCACTAGGAACTCTCACTCATTGCTGGTGGGAATGGAAAATAGTACCATCACTTTGGAAGACAGTTTCGTGGTTTCTTACAAAAGTAAACATACTCTTAACGATATGATCCAGCATTCACACTCCTTGGTATTTACCCAAAGGAGTTGAGACTTATGTTCACACAAAAACCTGCACACAGATGTTTATAGCAGTTTTATCCATCTTTGCTAAGACCTGGAAGCAACTGAGTTGTCTCTAAGATGAATGGATATATATAAATATATATATAATATACAGTGGTAGACCCAAACAATGCAATATTATTCAGTGCTAAAAAGAAATGCGCTACAAAGCCATGAAAAGACATGGAGGAAACTTGAATGTTTATAAGTGAAAGAAGCCAATCTGAATAGGCTACATACTATATGATTCTAACTACATGATTTTCTGGAAAAGGTCAAACTATGGAGGCAGTAAAAAAAAAAAAAAAAAAATCCAATCAGTGGTTGCCAGAGGTTACAGCAGAGGGAGGAATGAATGGGTGGAGCAGAGGATTTTTAGGGCAGTGAAGCTATTCTATATGATACGGTAATGGTGGATCTGTTAAAACCCATAGAACGCACAACCCCAAGAATGAACCCTAATGTAAGCTATGGACTTAGGCGATGGTGATGTGTCAGTGTAGGTCTGCGGGGCTGCTGATGGATGGGTAGGCTACGAGTATGTGGTGGCAGGGGGCATACAGGCATTCTCTGTGCTTTCCACTCAGTTTTACTGACCGTAAAAACTTGTAAGTAAACCGTTTCAAAAAAAGAGCAAGTGAATTAGTGGTGGGGTATAATAAAGAAGTCAGAAAACTTATATTTTTGGAGTTTTAGAAAACCCCATATCTCATTCAATAGAATATAGTTATTGCTGCTTAAAAAAAAAGCTATATACTTTAACTTTCAGAAATTTGAATATCAATTATATATTAAATGATAGTATTTTATCAATGTTCCATTTCCTGAATGTGGTAATCAGACTGTGGCTGTGGAAGACACAGCCCTTGTTCTTAGATGGCGCCTGATGAAGTATTTTGGACTGAGTGTCATGATGCCTGCAGCTTACTGGTTCTGCAAAAAGTAAACACTGCCCCCTCCCCGCCGCTGTTTCTAGTTATAAACTAATTGTGGCAAAATAAGAAATGGTGACTTTAGGTATTCATTGTATTATAATTTTTCCTTAAGTTTTAATTCTTTCAAAATAAAGTTGGGGAAAAGATTCTAAATGTTTTAAGTAATGTATTCATCTCCATGGTCAAATAGGCTGTTGGCCCACTTAGAATGGCTGTGACCCAAAAGAATGACAATTCCAAGTGTTGGTGAGGATGTGGGCACACTAGAACCTTCTTACAATGTGAAATGGTTCTACCTCCTCCAGATGCTAAACACAGTTACCATAACACCCAGCAATTTCACTCCTAGGAATATACCCCAAAGGAATGAAAACATATGGCCACAAAAAGACATGTACATGAACATTCATAGTAACATTATTAATAATCTTCAATGAAAAACAGTTCAAATGTCCATCAACTGGTGAGTGCATAGGCAAAATGAGATATGAGATATGGATATATGGCATAGTGTTACTCAGCAGTAAAAACAACAACAACAAAAAACAAACAAAAAAGAACTACAGTTGACCCTTAACAACATGGGTTTGAAATAGGTCCACTGAATAGAGTTTTTTCAATAAATATAGTACCTGTATTTCCATTTCACAGACCTTTAAATTAAGTGTGGGGGAAGTCTGTGTTTGATTAGAGATCACAGTATTTGGAATCTTTAGAAGTAGGGTTTGAGTGCTGATTCAGTCCACACTGTTCCAGCTTCCTGCCCTTGGGTGAGTCATTTATCATTTCCTTTGTTTTTGAGGCAGATGGCAGTATGTGGATTTTCAACTGCACAGGGGGTCGGCGTCCCTAATCACCATGTTGTTCAAGGGTCAACTGTACTGATACACGGTACAACATAGATGAACCTCAAACACATTATGCTAAGTGACAGACACAAAATATTACATTGTATAATTCCATTTATATGGAATCTCAGGAATGGTAAATCTCCAGACTGAAGGCAGATCAGTGTTCACATGGGGTTGGCAGGTGGGAGTAGGGAGTGATTTTGCCAGTGAGCACAGGGGAACTTTTTGAGCTGATAGAAATGTTGTAAAACTTTGTAGTGATTGTGCAATTCTATAAAAATCACTGAACTGTACATTTATAGTGGGTGAATTTTACTATATGTAAATAACATCTTAATAAAGCTATTAAAAGACAGTCTTGGTTTAGCTTTGAATAAAAAGATGTGAAATGGTCGATGTTTAAGGCTTCTCCCCGTGTGGCCTCTTAGATGCATACGGCGAGACATATCCTGCCATCGGCGAGACATATCCTGCCATCGAGGATGACGCCCTCCCTCTGCCATCACAGCTGCCCTCTGCGAGGGAGCGCAGGAGGAACAAACTGAAAGGACTCGACTTTGTATGTATGATATGTCCTTTTCTTTTTTCGAGTTTAGGAATGAGAGGTCTGGGTTCTCACCCATGCTAAATTGGTGTAGTCCAATAAAGAGAGAACTTGCTCTGGAATAAGGTGTACATTGGTCTGAACCTAGGCTCTACCACCAAATACTGGATGACTGTGAGGTTATTGGACTCAAAAGGTCATCTGAGTTATAGCATATATGTAACTTATTCCTTCTATTGCTGAATAATATTTCATTGTATGGATATTCCACTATTGTTTATCCATTCAACAACTGATGGACATTTGGGCTGTTCACACTTTTTCTGTTATGAATACTGCTGCTTTTAACATTTGCATACAAATTTTATAATGTTTTCATTTCTTTTGCTTGTGTGTATGTGTACACACACATACCTAAGAGTAGAATTGTTGGGTTACATACTAACTACATTTAACATTTTGAGGAACTGCCAGACTGTTTTCCAAAGTGGCTGCACCATTTTACATTCCCACCAACAGTCTATGAAGGTTCCAGTTTCTCTACAGTCTGGCCAACATTTGTTAGCGAGTGTAAAGTGATATTTCATTGTGGGTTTGATTTGTATTTTCCTGATTAATGATGTTGAACATCCTTTCTTGTGCGTCTTAGCCATTTGTCGATCTTCTTTGGCGACAGGTCTATTCAAATCCTTTGCCCATTTTCAAATCAGGTTGTCTTTTTATTGTTGAGTCCTAAGTTCTTTATAGATTCTGGATACAAGTCCTATATTAGATATATGACTTGCAGATATTTTCTTGATGGTGTCCATCGAAACACAGAAGCTTCTAATCTTGACAGAGGTACAGCTTATCAATCTTCTTTTTTTGCTTGTGCTTTTGTGCTTTTTGTGCTTTCTGTGCTTTTTTCATATCTAAGAAACCAGTGCCTAACCCAAGATCATGAAAGTTACTTCTGTGTTTCCTTCTAAGAGCTTTATAGTTTTTGCTCTTAAAGTTACATCAGTGAATCCACTTTGAGCTAATTTTTGCAAATGGTGTGAGGTATAGGGATCCAAATTCATTATTTACATGTGGATATTGTTATTCTGGCACCATTTGTTGAAAAGACTCTTCTTTCCCCTAGTGAATTGTATTGGCTTTTCTGCCCGTAAGTATAAGGGCTTATTTCTGGACTCTTCTGTTCCATTCGTCTATGTCTATCCTTATGCCAGTACTACCCTGTCTTGATTTTTTTTTAAAAAATTTATTTATTTTTGGCTACGTTGGATCTTTGTTGCTGCACATGGGCTTTCTCTAGTTGCAGTGAGCGGGGGCTACTCTTCGTTGCGGTGCACGGGCTTCTCATTGCGGTGGCTTCTCTTGTTGTGGAGCACAGGCTCTAGGTGCACAGGCTTCAGTAGCTGTGGCTCACAGGTTCTGGAACGCAGGCTCAGTAGTTGTGGCGCATGGGCTTAGCTGCTCTGCAGCATGTGGGATCTTCCTGGACCAAGGCTCGAACCCATAGTCTCCTGCATTGGCAGGCGGATTCTCAACCACTGCGCCACCAGGGAAGCCTCCCGTCTTGAGTTTATAGCTGGACTGATTCTTAGTCCCTACGTTTCAGTTTTTTTCCTTTTGTGTTTTATAATTCCCCACCTTTATCCAGTCTGGCAGCATTTATATGTTATCACAAATGCTATACCTTCATCTAAGCCTGCATGGATAAACATCAGGAGTTAGAATATAAATGCTACAGATTTTCATTTGTTTTATTTCGTTCATCACACTATACATTTATCAAGGGCAAGAACATGTTTTGACTCACTGGTTTATTCTGAACATATTTCGCATTAATGATCGTTTCTTAAGTTCTCTTTTCTTAATTACAGGATAACAGTCATCCTAACGTACCACCAGATGGTCTCTCTTTAAAATCTGTATCCAGTGTAAATATCGATCAGCTTAGAATGAGAAACGAGGAACGAATGTGGAAACTGAATGAACTTCAGAATAAACCTGTTAATACAGGTAAATGGCCAAGTTTAATAGCCAACAGCAGATTGTGTGAGAACTCTTAAACCTGCTTCATGGAAGTTTTCACTAATGGCTGAGGGACAGAGGAAATGAGTTTTGAAAGCCTTTGAGTTGTAGGGCCTAGAACACAGTAGCTATTCAGCAAAACCAGGACGAAGGATTAATTTTGCATCAGATTCTATCTACCAGAGGGTGTACCCTTTTTCGAGTGGCTTCTAAACAGATAAGTTTTTGTGTATTAAATATATCCAGGCTTTGCTTTCAGCAGGGAAAATGTTGATTAGTATTGGCATCTCGCTTCCCTACTGAAGTGAGAGATTATCAGAAGTCGACTTTAAAACCTTGAGTTCTTTATGTAACACATCTATTATAAATCTGTAGTACTACAAAGAAAACTTTTTTACCTTTTTACTTGGCCTTCTGTACATAGATGTAAACAGAAAATAGGTATTTTTTGCTTTAAGTCAAAGTATAGTCTTCTCATCATGCTGGGCGTTGCCGTCTCTCACTGCTTCGGTGAACAGCAGGTTAAAGCTTATCACTGAGCACAGGCAGGCAGGATGCTTCCTCAGGCAACTAACAAACAAGCTCCTCTGCCAGCCCTAGGCCACCTTCCTTAATGGAGATGCTGTTAGTCATTAGGATAATGGGACAATATTATAGTAATAAGCCTTAATTAGCTTTAGCAAATAGCAGAGTGGTCTACTTGGACAATTCTCTTTATTGTGTTAAGCTACATTACAATAATTTTCTAATAGCAGTTTTCTTAAGATATTTTTTAGATCCAGTCTTTAATATTTGTTAATTTAAAACTATACTCAGTCTCTAGGAGTAAGATGTCATGCATTCTGATGGTGGTAATTTCATACCAAATACCAGCAAACATGGTAAACTGATAGAGCAGTATTTTTCATATCAGACCTGGAATACTGTGGACAGTGGGAAAGGAATGCTTTCTTTTTGGCTAAAAGGCATTTTAATCTGTACTAAGAATTACCTATTCCTCAATTTCTTTTAGAACCAATAAGTTGAATTAGTATTTAACAGGGATATATACTTAAATTGAGAGAAAATAGACCATTTGAAGACTCTCCTCTTTTTCAGAAGGCTTTCAACTTCTAAACTTGTTTTTTTTTTTTAACATTGTCCTTTCAAACAGGAGCTTTTTGGTACGATGTGGATTGATTACTCATTACATTGAGTGCACATGTCCCTTTGCTGAGGTAATCCTTCACAGAACCAGGAGATGTAATTAAAAAAAAAAAAAAAAAAAAAAAGAAATTGACATCACAGGGTAGGAAGACAGATTTTCCTATTATTATCATCTAATAAGTAAAATACAGATATAGAAGTTGAATATAACCAGTTAAAAGAATGCAACATAAGAGCTATATCTCTTAATGGAGTAAACACAACCTCTTAGATAAGGTATAAGAATGGAAGTAATTTCATCCCCTGTCTAATGCTTTCCTAAAATGACCTTATTTCCTCAAAGCAGTGTTTATATTCAAGAGGCTAGGAATATTTCCAAAACCTTGCTAAATTAAAAACAAAGTTTTGCATGGCATCCCTCAGGTGACACAGAGTAAGACTGCTGACACTTCTGCAGTCAACATTTGGTGCCATCTCCTTTGCTATCCTTGAATCCCTTTGGGTGCTGGTACCAGTACCGTGGAGTCACCTTGGTCAGTTGATTTTTTTTGTTTCTGTTCCTGGGTTTGCTTTCCTACCTCTAAAAGGAGGAGGTCTGAACAAAGCAGGACAGTTCAGAACACAGTACTGTGGAGAAGCGCAGAGCTCTAAGGGGTTAGACTACAGGAGACCTCTGTTCACGTGACCTGCCTGCCGCCCGTGTTACCTGAGTCATGTCTCTCTTGCCTCCATTAGATGATGAGAGTTCACTGGTTGACCCTGATGACATCATGAAGCACATGGGTGACGATGGATCGAACTCCGTAGCAACTGAGCCCTGGCTCCGCCCGGGCACCTCAGAAACGCTGAAACGATTCATGGCGGAGCAGCTGAGGCAGGAGCAGCAGCAGGTGCCTGTAAAACCAGGCGCTTCCACTTGGCAGGGCCTGTCTACTGCACATGGTTAAAATACACCTGTACTGGGCCCAGCAGTGCCTTTTCAGGTGAAAGGAATGTGAAATCTGAACCTTAATGATATGTGCTACTTTTGGCCCATACTTGGCAGTTACTTATGTTCCACCTATAAGGTGTATTTTTTCCATGATGATGTATATGATGTATAGTATGTACATAAATAAAAAAGGACATGATTATTAATTTATATAATGTAGAATTGTATAGAATTACTTTTGCACAAATTTTGCCATAAATTAGGGTGGTAATGAGCTCTTGGAATCAACTACCGTATGTGCATTATTTAAAATTCTGCTTGTCAGTAAGATAAGGTGAATAAAACACAAGTGTCTTAACAGTACTGTAAAACCAGAATACTTTGTCATATGTACATTTGCTATTGTTATCACTATTCAGAATAATTTTTCATTTAGTAAATATACTGGTTATAGCTGTTGCTATGTAATGAGGGAATCAAATGTGCTTATTTCCAGGTCAGTCATTAACTACTGATTCAGTATAAATGATGGGAGTTGTTAATGATTATATTCCCGTGAGCCATGCACTTAAGTGTCACATCATCTTTCTGCCTCTATTTTTGTGCCAATGAAGGCATTACGTTTGCTATTTATATGATTTAACTACTTCTCGATAAAAATAAATTATTTTTATTACAAATGTCAATTTCTCATTTTAACTGGAATTGAGGTTTCTAGACAAGGTGTTCTAGAAGTTGAAGAGAGGCAGGAACACCCATGGGTAAAGGATGGGTTTTGGAATCCTTGCTGCACCACTGTGGACCCTTGCGTGAGTTAGTTTTTCTAATCAATCACTCCCTCCCTAAGAGGTGCCTTTAAAAAAGTAAAGAAAGACTAATTCAAATTCTTGGAAATAATTCTTAGAGTCTAGCACCATGACAGCTAAGAACACCCCCAGGCACTGATTGATTGATTGCACGTTTCCACTGATGTAATTAATGGGACACAAGATCAGATAGATAGGTCTACCTCAAGTGTGAAACTTCTGATATTTTGAATTTCAGCTGCATGTAAATTGCATGCTAATGTTTGTAATCGAATCATATCTGCATCTGAAAGTAATATGAAAGCCTCTGTCTCTGCTAGAGAAGAGTCCTGATATAATACCATAAAGTAACAAATCGCCAGGTCATTTGAAACACTTACCCTCAGAGAGGCCAGACGGTCATGGTGGCTCCTGGCGCTAGCATCCAGCTGGGCTTGAGCAGGGCTGTGTCTTGGGGATCATAAATGTAGTGCACTTACTTACAAATGCTCTGTTCACAGTGACTGACGACTACTCATGATCTAAGAGCTGCTACAGCAAAGACTGAACACTTCTCCTGTTTTTTAACACAACCATCAAAATAAATAGTCTTGGCATGTTCTATTTTCCTTTTCATGCTGTCGTACCACTCAACTTGGACTCCGAGGACACACGATGGCAGCCCTGTAAACCGCTCCAAAGTTAACTTCAACTTTAGCTCCTTCTCTCAGGATTCAAATAGTGCAGCCTTATTCTGGGTTAATAAATACACAAAATATTAAATTATGAATAGCGTATAGTTGAGAAAGCAGGATATGGGGGAGGCTCTAATGCCAGAAGCTGGAAAGAAACTATCAGAACTAAAGAACACTGAATTTACATGTAGCTGTGAATGAGAATATCCTTTCCCTAGTTGCATGGCTTTTAATTAAAAAAAAAAAAAAAAAAAAAAGTCAATGAAACATGGGGCTGTGGATTACACAGGTTTTGATTGCACTGATGAAATAATCCAAAAACTTTATTGACCTATAACCTGATTAGAATATGCCAGATGAGAATCAATATTGTACAGAAAGTTGTACAGAATTTTTTTACATAGAAAACTTTACATCTGTACCATATACATTTTATCCATCTGAAAAAATTTTCTACATCCACTGTTAATACGGAATGCTTGACAATCTTGTCGTTTTGTTTAACCATCAGAGCACAATTCACAGTATGAATACATTTCCAGTAAATCTAACCTCCCCAAACCATGCCAGATTTGTTATTTTAATATATTCAACATTAAATTCTGTACATAGAGTAAAATCTAAATCAAGCCCCGCCACCCAAAAGAAAAGAAAAGGAAGTGACAGCAACCGAGAGTCATTTTGCAGTGATTCAAGTTTCGGTCCATGAAGGATCATTCTATTTTAATGGCTCATCTTTAAAAGCCTGAAGAGAAGTGTATTACAGGTGGTTATGTCAGCAGGGATATTTTCTACCTTCTTTGTTGTTGATCATTACAAGTGTCAGCCACAACAGCTTCTGGGCTTGTTAAACCCTCAAAGTAATCACCCCCTAAAAAGGGCAAAACCAAAATCCCCACAAAATAAAAAAGACAAAAAGCTCAACCCAAATGTTTAGTGCATTTGACAAAATATTATAGGTACTTAGCAAATGAATAAGAAAATAAAATAAAACAGTGCAGGAAGAACTATATAATGTTTAAGATTTTTATATTACAGACCTGCATCTCTGTACAATTTTTCACAGAAGGATGATTACCAGTATCTCAGATAGCCTGAGTGTGCAAAAATCTTCAGAATAAGAATACCATAGTTGCTAAATATCTTTTACCATGAACTATAATTTCTTCTTCTCCCCCCAACCCCCAATTATAAACATTTTATCCTTCAAAATACAGCTCTCCTGAGTTGTACTTCTTGCAGAAGTTCAAATCTTTACATCTAGAGTTCTTTGGGTAAGTTTCACTTCCACACCTGCCAGAAACATGTGGGGCTCTCCCTGCCACCGAGGACAGGGAAGGACATGTGAGCATATAAGCTGACACTGTGGGAAAAAAAGCTCGTGAACCCAACACAACAAACAATCCATCAGGTTACAAAAGGGACTGGAGCACTGCAGGTTCGAGCTGAAGTTCTAGGCTTCTTTACCAGTAACCCTTAGACACTGCAATTCAGAGAAACCATTTTGCAGGTAGGAAACCTCAGCTCCGGGGTCCTTTTGAAGAACGGAGGGATGTAAACGCCAACAGAAGAATATTAACTTCCCATCATTGCTTGTTTATTCCAAGTTCCTGTTCAGGTGGTTGTGATATCTGAAAAACTACTCCAATTCGCAGAAAAAATCTTCTAAGAACAGCACGAAGTTCAGGAATCAAGTCAAATTGCATAATTTCACATAAGAGAGGGTAGTAGAATGATGCGTGAGCTTTAAACTGGGGGGAAACGAATTTTTCTGTTAGTAGTGCTTGCACTGCAAACCACAGAACCTCAAAGGGCCTTGAGAGGCAACTCACTTGGGGGCAATGCCCCGATGGGTGAAGACCGGAGACGCGTCTACATAAAGCAGTGATTATTGATCATGCAATTGAAAGACTGAGAAGTGTTCAAAACTTAATACATACATTATTCACTTGGTTATCTATCCTTATTTTGAAAAACATTTTCCATTACATTTCCTTGACAAACTTACGACAAACGTTTAGTATTTATCATTGTTTTCCCTGGGTAATAAGCAAAAGAAAGAAGCCAAGCAAGAACCACAGTTGAGTTTTTTATAAGCTATGGGGTACTGAAACTGCATCTTTTATTTGTTAAATAAAATTTTAATTTTTAGGGAAGATTCTACCTAATACTGCAATACAAACTACGAGGTCTCCAGGCAAAGATTATACATTCTATATTTATAGTTCAACTGATACACTTTGTAATTTTGCTGTAGTTCTTTAACCTCTGAATACTAGTCGCCTGCCTATTTTCTGTCCTTTTCTGCTCTCCGCACCCCACAAGCTACAAGTAAGCAGTTAATGACACACTGTGGTCAGAAAGCAAACTGTGGAATAAGGTAGACGGGTTGGAAGTCCTTCTCGGCCATTTGGCTGTTGGTGCCTTAAGTTACTTCTCCAAGCTTTACCTGGCCCACGGGTCAGAGGGACACACACGTGGACAGAGCATGCGGCTTGGGATGGCTATCTGTGGGGCACCGAGTAGCATTACATGGCCTCTACAGGGTCCCAAACACCACCATGGCCTGTTGTGTCAAAATTCAGGCCACTGGACTAGGCATTTTTAAACCTATTCAGGGATCACAGTAACCCGTTTCCATTTACGTGGGCTGAAAGTTGCTACATTTTTTAAAGAGTGAAACATGTATTTCTGAAAACTAAATATATATATATATATATATATATATATATGTAATATATATATATATATACACACACACACACACACACACAGCTCTACATTTATATTTTATCTTTATTTCTACTGGCTTAAAAGTCTTAAATGAGTTTATGGCCCATTCACTAGATGCTCTGGGTCGCATGGAACCAATCAAAATGCCAAAGGAATGGCTGAAGCCTGGAGCACAGGCCTGGGGCCCAGACGCAGCCGTGGCTGGGGGCGGATGGAGAGAGGGCTGGTCAGCAGTTTAGAAAATGGGGCAGAAGAGACTTCAGGGGGCAGGATGGGAGTTGACCATGTGTGGGAACCCAAGTCGCTTGTCAAGGCGTCTTTAGGGTTCCTCCCCTACTGAACCCCTACAGAACCACTGACTGGAGAACAAAGCGGGGTGAGGAGGGAGCAGAGGGGGCCAGTGAGGTGCGAGCAGCAGGGGCCGCAGCCCGGATGCCAGTGAGGCGCGGGGTGCCGTACTTACCCTATGGTCGCTGATCTTCAGGACTTTAGTTAGAAACAAAAGCAGTAAGTTAGTCCAGGCTTCCCGATGACTTTCCGATGTTAGGGTAAGGAAGTAACTCAGGGCTTCGCTGCAGACACTGGAACAGAAAAGGTTCCCTGTCACATGTGCTTGCACACCTGCTGGTATGACATTCACAGAGAACAACTGAGACGAGGAGGGCAGTGGCTCTTAGGAACCTGCCAGACTCCATGTGTTTACATTAACTGGAGTGTCAACATAAGCATTTATACGTTTTCCAAATAAAGATATCAGAAGAAGCCACTGCAGCTTACCAGGCAATGTACATTTTCCAAGTTTCGTTGAAGGCAACGCCACTGTGCAGGAGCACACACAGGCTTGGCATCAGGAGACCTGGGCTGACCCTTCCCCTCCCGCACTGTGACCGGGACGCTTCTGGGCCCTAACAGTCTCATCAACAAGATGGGGAAACAGAGCCCAGGTGATGGCTTGGCGTTCTAAAATGAATTTAATTGGTCTCTGAGAACATCTATTCCCCCAAGAAGACACAAAAATACAATGTAGGGGATTCCCTGGTGGCGCAGTGGTTAAGAGTCTGCCTGCCAATGCACAGGACACGGGTTCAAGCCCTGGTCCAGGAAGATCCCACATGCTGCGGAGCAACTAAGCCTGTGCACCGCAACTACTGAGCCTGTGCTCTAGAGCCTGCAAGCCACAACTACTGAGCCCACGCACCACAACTACTGAAGCCCACAGGCCCTAGAGCCCATGCTCTGCAACAAGAGAAGCCACCACAATGAGAAACCAGCACACCACAACGAAGAGTAGACCCCGCTCGCCGCAAATAGAGAAAGCCTGTGTGCAGCAACAAAGATCCAACACCAAAAAAAAAAAAAAAAGATCCAACACAGCCAATAAATAAATAAATAAATAAATAAATAAATAACACAATGTAAACAGCAGTATTCTTTCTGAATGGCATGTTTCATTCTTAGCGTGAATTTAAATTTTAAAGGACAGAATCTTAAGTTGTCATGAAGTAAAAATGGAGTGCAAACAAAACAAAACACCAATAGCAACTCCACACACTTTTTCAAACTAAATGCAGGCAGGCAGGTTTTCACTTTCACAGATGGATTGGTTTGTAAAAATGGAGCTATCTATGGCATGAAAAAAAGTCTGAAAATTATAACATTTGAAAATTTTAAGACATAGAACTTGCTCCTTTGTCCTGTAGCAGCAAAAATAGACGTAATTTGCTTGCATCTCACCAACTGTGTGAGAGCACGTTCGTCTGTAAGACTGTGTTTAAGTTCCACAATCTCCTCCTCAGGCCCCAAGGTATCCGCGTGGCCGGGCAGGGCTGTGGACTCGGTGTCGTGTGTCCATCCCCATCCCCGCCCCACACACACCGCGCGGCCCTTCCCGCTCTGAACCGAGCCGCACGGGCGGAAGCCAGAAACCCAGCCCTCAGTCTTACTTTAAAAGCCTCTGCTGGACCTCCTCCCAGGCGCTGGCCCGGCTCTCGTCCGTGTACATCCGGAAGAGAATGCGCAGCCCGCAGGCCAGGCTGCTCGTCTCCTGCTTCAGGAGGTTGGGTTTGGATTTGCCCTTGAAGCCTGCAGAAGGGGAAAGGGCCGCGTTAGCGGGAGGAGAGGCATCTCACGTGGAGGCAAAACTGCCTGCGTGGAGGCCGTGTGCGTCCAGCCGTGGCGCCCGGGCCTCGCGCCCTCCACGGGGACAGGGTCACACGGAGGAGGCGCTGGAACCTGTGCGGGGAGGGGGGTAGGTGCCTAGTCGGGTATTTTTGCGTTTAGAACTCCCTCCCCTCAAGCTGGGGACCCGAGATACAGAACAGCTTTGCCTGGGAAGGCGCAACTCTTCAAAGGAGACGGGCTGCCTGCACAGGCCACACCCCCGCAATGGGGAGAATGGGCCAAAGGTGAGCAGCCCGAGGAGGGGGGAGGGGG
The DNA here is from genome assembly GCF_028021215.1 of Eschrichtius robustus. Classification (NCBI taxonomy): domain Eukaryota; kingdom Metazoa; phylum Chordata; class Mammalia; order Artiodactyla; family Eschrichtiidae; genus Eschrichtius; species Eschrichtius robustus. The sequence continues at coordinate 13,152,892 of NC_090840.1, forward strand.
AGGAGGGCCTGGGGAAGTGAAGAGCCTGGTGACCTTGGCAGGAACAGTCCCAGCTGAACGGTGGCCACAACTTGGGTTGAAGAAAGGGCAAAAGATAAGTACAGACTACCCCTTACAGAAGTGAGGTTGTGAACGGAAGAGAATGAACAAAGCCTGAGTGGGTTTAATGAGGAGCTAAAGAGACACTGGGGATAAAATAAATCACACAAATGTAAGGCTGTCAGAAGAGTCTGTTGTCTAAGGAAGGGCAGCTTCCTTCCTTTTTCTGCCTGTCCGCAGCCTCTCACTCTCTGGAACCGTTTTGCACCTAATAGGCACCAAGTAACTATTTCTTAAATAAAAAATTAACCATGTCAGTAAAATTATTATAAAGCTTGTTTTTTACTTAAATTTTCCAACTTGTTCAAAAACAAATCTACCCCCCACTTCAAAGCCCTGCACTTCCCTTCTGAGGTCTGGCCTCAGGAAAGGGCAGCTTGTAGCGTGCAGCCGGTGTCGACAGGAAGGCCCAGACTGGGTGAACAAGATGAAAGGCAATTTGAAAGTCAGTCAAATAACAGTGTGACTAAACACGGGGGAGACCAATCTACCCAGGCAGCTATCTGGCTTTTTATAAACCAGAGAAAGGCCTGTGGTACGGCGGCGGGGTTCACTGGGCAGGCGGGGGGCCCCCACCCACAGCTTACCCGCCTTCCACAGAGCCGTCCTCTGGTCATTGTTGGAGTTAAATGCTTTTGCAAATCTGTGTGACTCCAACAAGCAGTCCAGCAGCTTGAAGAGTTGTTGCGACGTTAGAAAGCGATACATTCCTTGGTCCTGAGTATCAACTCGAACGTCAAAGTCCACGGCATCTCTCTTCGGGAAACAAACCACCGCAGCACACGCACCCAGTCACAGAGGTCAGTGAATTTAGAACTCAGGGCTCCCCAAAGACCCGTTTTATGAGCAAGCCACAGAAGTTAATCTGTGCTGCCTCAACAGAAAAGGTCCACCCTTTGCTATTAAATTTCCAGAAGCTTCGTTCTGTGCATCCTAGTCGCCTCCAATGTCTTCAGCTCCCTCCCCACAGTTCCTGACCCCAGAGCTCTGCACCCACCAGACCCCGGCCTCTCCCCCGTTCCCGCTCCCCGCCCTCCCCACGTCCTCGCTTCTCTTCGCCGGTTTGAGGCCATGGACTGTTAAGTATAAATATTCTCGTGCATGACCCCTCACCTCCTCTTTTTAGTAACTGGCTGGCAAAACAGCCTACTACGTTGTACCACACAATACACACGACTGGAGAAGAACGGGCTTTCTCTTTAAATCCAGGAGCTCTGGGTGCTGCCCTGCAACACCTCCACGCCCTCCTAGCCCACTCTGCTGGACGCCTCACTCGCGTTTTTCTTTCTCTCCTCAAGGACCTAAAACTTTCTTCCCAACCTCACCTGGTGGATGACTTTGCTTCCTAGCTCAGTGAGAAAACAGAAGAATCTCCCACAGACTCCGGCCACCAGACAGACCAACCTGCCGAGACTTTCTAACCCACCCGCTTCGCGTGCCCTCCTGTTACCATCGCGAGCTGTCTGTGCTTCTATTCCAGGTGCCCCCAGGGCTCTGCGCTAGGTGCCCCTCCATTCATTCTGAAAGACGCTCTAGCAACTGCCCCTCCCTCTTCTGCACTGTTTCTCTCTCTCCCAGATGAGAGTTTTCCGGGCTGCCATACTGCCAACCTCAATGACAAAACAAAGCGAACCCTTCTCTTGAGCCCCCTCATCCGCCCCCAGCTATTAGCCCATTTCTCCGTACCCTGTCTTAACAGCGGAACTCCTCGACAGACTTACGGATATCTGCCGTCTGCAATTCTTCTCTTCTCTTGTACCCATTTTAATAATGCTTTTGTATCAACATTACAATTAAACACAACGTCAAGGTCAACCAAAGTCCACCAAATTGCCGGAGCAATTCTCTAGGGCAACTGTCAGGCGGCTTCTCGCCTGCCCTGTGGAACATCTGACAGGGCTGACCACACCCTGCTTCTCAGAGCACCCCACCGCCCCCCCCATCTGGCTTGCAGGGCAGCACCGTCTCCCAGTCTCCCCCTGCCTCCCTGGCTCTTGTCCTCAGGCAAGAGGACAAGAACCTGCCTCATCACCTGGAGCTCTAAACCACGGAGGCCCCCAGGCTCGGTCCCTGACCCTCCTTCCCAGCGCTGTCCACGCCGTCAGTCCCACGGTTTAAAATGACAGCTGTGTGGCGATGCTCTCTAGCTTGACCTCTGCTCTGAAGCCCAGACTGTGGCGCTAACTCCCCATTCAACAAAAAGCAGTGGCCCTCAGCACCCGCTCACCTGCGCTGCGGCTAAGTTTTCCGCGTCCTCCTTCTTACTTGTGGCGGGGAAGAACACGATGCTGTCGATGGTCTGGATGAGTTCCAGCTGCACAACACATTTAATCAACAGGGCGGCAAACAATTTTTGTTCTGGAAATTCTGTGAGGAAACCCACCCCAATGCACATGCAAACAAAAATTATTTTGAATCCTTTATAATTTCTATGACATTACAATGCTAAGGAAACATTAACACGTATGAAGGTAACCTGCACACATCACACTGAGGATAGCCTGCTTCTGCACATAAGCACTACTCAGTAAAAGCTTCATTTAATTGATATTTAGAAAAGCCTTAGAAAATTACCTTTTTAAGTAAACAAAAATATTCAAAATGACTTGGAACAGTGAATATGTTCAAGAAGGTTCCACTACAAATTTTAAGATAAGACTTAGATTATTCCTCAATAAAATGTATCAAATGGGTTAAAAACTATAATTTTAATATCATTTACTGCAAACCCAAGTTTGACCTTTAACTATAGGTAATATAAAAACCTCAACCAGAAGAAGACAACGGGAGCTAGATCTACGAGGCAGGAAGTGAGGGGCAGACGAGAATTCTGACCACTGGGACGATACTGTGGGTCAACCAGAGCACATGTTTCCTTTGGATCCAGGTGGGTAGCTGTAGCCGAAATGACCCCATGTTTCCAAAGGGATTCATAAGCACGGAAGTCTATGAAGAGTTCCGCTAAGTGCGTGACCATAAAAGTAACCACACTGGAAGCAACCGGTGCTCAGGCACTGCGTCCCTCTGGCCTGAACGACCGCGCTCGACGGGCCGTTTCCTTAAGGAGAGACATGTTCACGGAAGGGTTTCCGCTTCACCGGCCATCGGGTAAGCACACGTAGAAATAAATGCAAGGTTCAGAACGACGACTCAACAACTGAGGAGCTGCAAGACCTGGCAGCGCTGGCCCAGCCCCAGGGTCGGTTCTCAGGGTGGCTCTTCAGGACTTGCACAACGGCCCACGGTGAGGGCGCTGCCTGTTCGTCGGCCTCAGGGCAACGGCTCCAGCGCTGGATGACTTGACAGTCCTTCAGTTTTTTTCCACTTTGCTATTATTACAAACTGCTTTTTCTGGCACCAATTTCAAGAAGTTAGTTTTTTTGTTTCGTTTTGTTTTTGGCCGTCAGGATCTTAATTTCCCGACCAGGAACTGAACCCGGGCCACGGCAGTGAAAGCGCCGAGTCCTAACCACTGGACTCACCAGGGAATTACCCAATTTCTACAAGTTAAATTCAGGTTTTAGGGATTTTGGGGAGATAGCAAAACAACTTGCTTAAATTTATTCTTATTTAGGTCATAACGACTCCTTTCCAGATAGTTTTCAGAAATGCTGATGTACTGAACATTTAGTTCTTAGTACTAGATCTCAAGTCAAAAAACGTAAGAAATCCAAGACACCCCCAGTCCCATGGCTGTCTCTTCCTAGTCCTGCCTCAGTCAGGTCGCAAGGGCACTCCCAGTTCCGGGGGCAGGGCGTCCTGGCAGCACCCCCGGACTCGCGGGGACGGCTCGGGAGGGGGCTGGCGCCGAAGGAGACGCGTTCTCATCACCTCCAATGTCGGCTGTATGGGCGTTCAGAGCTGTCGGCCGGGGAGCTGAGGGCTCTCCATGCCTCCCGGGGTCCTTTCAGAACCGCAGGAGGAACCTGGTGTCATCAGCAACGACCAGCTGCATGTTCGGGGGACAGTACCTACTTGAACAAATGTCGTTCACAAGGGTTGACAGTGCCAAGGGTCATATTAGGCGACCGGTTCCCTGGGTCACCAAAGGACGGGGCAAAGCTGAGCAAGGATGAACAGGGGGGCCGGCGGGCACTGGGGTGGAGCCCAGCTGGGGCAGCAGCGGTGGTTTCCGCGTGTGAGGAAGGAACGAGGCCGCTGCCCCTCGCGCAGGGCCAAGCGCTCAGGCCGCACTGAGCCTCCTCTGGGCACGGGGTCGCCGCGACACCTCCCCACGGGCACAGCAACCACACCTGTCCCCCGAGCGAAGGGAAGGGCTCGCGGGACACAGTGAACTCTTCCTCAAGGACCTCGAGCGGGTGGCACAAGGAAGGCAATGCGAGCCCTCAGGCCAGAAGGGCAGGGGAGCAGCGCTCTGCGCTCCGTTCGAGGGAAGCTCCCAGATCAGGCAGGTAAAAACCTGCCGACTGCGTCCTTCCCTTACAAAGCCAAGCATATGTAAGTTCAGTCTTGGGGCCGAGGGAGAGCGAAGCCCTGCCCTCACGGCACCCTCCAGGGCAGACCGAAGCTGTGCGGGGCGCTAACAGCTGCGCTGCGGAGCCCAGGAATGAAAAACGAAAACAGGCCGCTCATCGCCACCTATCTCCCTTCTGAGAAGCAAGACACAAGACACAGTGACTGAAGCGGGAGGCTCCTTTCAGGGAGGACACCAAATCTGTCGTCCCTCAAAAACAAATGTAAACACCTAGGATTAATAAAAATTCCCTGAAAAAAATTAAGTGAAAAGGGGTCGATTACCTAAATGTAAGAGCTACAAGTGTAAGACTCTTAGAGAAAGCCCTGGGGAAGATCTCTATGACCTTAGCTTTGGCTATGGATTCCTAAGTATGACACCAAAAGCATGAGCAACAACAGAGAAACTGAACTTCATCAAAATTTAAACTTCTGTACACCATAGAATTATTATCAAGTAAAAAGATGACCTTCAGAATGGGAGAAAATAAATATTTGCAAATCATGTACCTGACATGGGTGTAGCATCCAGAGTACGTAAGAAACTCTTAACAACTAACAACAACAAAAAAAAACAACCCAATTAAAAATAAGCAAAGGACATGAATAAATATTTCTCCAAAGGAGATATGCAAATGGCCAATAAGCACATGAAAAAATACTCAACATCATTAATCCTTAGGGAAATGTAGAGTAAAACCACAATGAGACAACACTTTATACCCACTAGAATGGCTATTATTAAAAAGAAAAAGAAAACAGAAATGTCTGTGAGGAAATGTCTGTGGGGATGTGGAAAAAATGGAATTGCTGGTAGGAATACAAAATGGTGCAGCCACTGCAGAACACATTTTAGGGGCTCCTCACAGAATTATCTTATGACCCAGCAAGTCCGCTCCTATGTATACACCCAAAAGCATTAAAAACAGGTAATCACACAACACTTGTACACAGACATTCACAGTAGCATTATTCATTATTACTAAAAGGTGCGACAAACCCAAATGTCCACCAGCAGATAAAAGGATAAACAAAATGTGGTATATCCATACAAAGGACAATTAGCTATAAAAAGGAATGAACAACTGACCCATTTTACACTGTGGATATACCTTGAAAACATTATACTAAATAAAAGCCAGACATAAAGTGTCACATTGTATGATTCCATTTATATGAAATGTGCAGAATGTACAAATCCACAGACACAGAAAGCAGACGGGAGGTGGCTAGGGGCTGGGGAGGAGGAGAAGAGGCAGCAACAGGACAACGGTTACGGGGTTTCCTTTTGGGGTGAACGTTTTGGAATCAGGTAGAAGTGGGGACTGCACAACATGGGGAATGCACCAAATGCCACCAAACTGTTCACTTTAAAAAAAAACGGTTACTTTTGTTAGGTGAATTTCACCTCAATTTTAAAAAGCAATTAAAGTTGTCCTGTTTTCCTCTAGGGAGGAGGTCCTCTTTCCTCTGTGAACCAATTTAGTAAAAAAACAGGAGGGATTCCCCTTCTTTGTGAAAAGAACTGAAGAAGGTGAGGGGAGGGGCAGAGGAGACGTGGGTTGGGGGCAGCAGAGGGCTTGCTCCTCGATGCCCTGGCCACTCCCTCTCTCCTCTCAAGACCCACGTGCTTCAAACAAACACCAGCTGAAAGCACTACAGAAAAAAACTGGTCTTGTAGGTGTCGGCAGAGTTCCTGACCATCTGCCGGGGGATGTCCAAGTTGGAGCAAACACAGTAAGCAAGTGACCACACAATTACAGTATGTGTTTGTTAATAAAAGTGAAAGCAAAACTTTCATATCTTGCCTACATAAAACAAAATACACAATTTATTTTTATTAAGAGAAATAACTCACTTGCTGTGGGTTTAATTTTGCTGACTTCTTCATTCACAGTAGAGACAGAAGCCAATGGAGCTTGCTGTCTATTATCTGCAGATCTTGGCTGAATAGAATCATGAATATCTACAGATTTCTGTGATATTGTATCCTAATAAAATAAAAAAATTCATTTTAAGTACAATGAATAAAGCTTAACGATGAAAACAGTTTCTATTACACTGTTTTTTAAAAAATTACGTTGTGTCCCTACGAAAATCACATTGTACACACTGCAATTATGGACATAATGGGTAAATTATTTAGTATTACCTGCACATGGATAAGAGCTGATAATCTTTTAGAGAAAAGCTTCCTTTCTGACCCTCCCTGAGATCAGGTCTGACACCACCCAAGAGCAACAGACAGAAATGCTAATAAGCTTCACTATGTGGAAAAACTTGTCAGCAATACCCATGAATTGTCATGAAATCGAAACAGAAACACACATGGTGGGCAGGGCTTTCTGCAAGCTTTGTGTAGGCTGAGCCCAGGAAAGCTTTGTAGGGGTGCATTTAGGGAAGGATGTTCTGTCACCCAAGAACCCAGCAACCAGAAAGGTCAGTGAGAAGGCGACCAACTAGGAGAGCAGTGCGTGAAGACAAGCTGATGTTCAAGTCCAACAGAGCCACTCCCGCTATGCGTAGCCTTTGGGGAAGCAATGAATCTTCCTGAGCTGAGGTTTTTTCTGACCTGGAATCTGAAGATGGAGATGACACTTTCCTTGCAGGTTGTTAAGGATTTGGCAGTAAATCCTTAATACTTGAACAATCCTTTGACACTAGAGGTGTCAGACGATATATGGTAGCTGACATTACTACTCTTTTAGCTTCACTTGGTTCCAGCAGGAGACTAGATGCAGAGCCAGGGCAGCTGCAGCTCCCGGACGGAGCCAAGGAAGAGACTGCGAGCAGCCTCGAGGGGCACCACCGGGTCCACCGCATCGGCCCAGCAGCCGGCAGAGTCGCCGAGCGCGCACCCTGGCACACGCTGTTCTAACGACTTCATGTGCAGCACCAGATCTAATTCCCACCACAAGACTCACTTTAAATGAGGTTAAGTAACTTGCTAAGGCTGCAGAGCTAGTCGGTGCAGAGCCATGATTTGACTTGGGGTCTGGCATCACAGCCCACCCTGCAAACTACTACACTATACAGCAGAGGGAGCAAAAACAAAAGCCCACAGAGCAAGCAGGGAGTGGGCCAAATTTAAGAAAAACAAAAATGAGAGCAAGCTCGTCCTGGGCTGGCAACAGGACGTCACAAGCGGTGGAGTCTGTGATGAACGAACAACTCCAGCGGATCAGGGTCATGGAGCGATGCGGGCCCGATGTGCCGGATGTCACAGTTCTCAAGACACGTTCAGAGTGGTGCTCTTCTGTGAGACCTAAGTTTTAGCCACTGACAATTAGTTAAGAAATGAAAAAGCTGTGGGGGACAGATCAGGTCAGTGGGCATAGATTTGCTACCTCTGGCTTCCTGGGTTTAAAATTCAATAACATTAGTGGGAGAACAGCAGAAATCTGAATAAAGCCAGATTATAGTATTGTTTCAATAGTAATTCCCTATTTTGTTAACTGCACCGTGACTATATATATTTATTTATTTTATGGAAAACACACTAAAAATTTTAGGGAAAAAAGGGTGTGTTATTTTCAAATTATTTTCAAAGAATCCAGAAAAATGTATGTAGGGAGGTGGGGGAGTGAGAGAAGAAGAGGGAGGGTGGAAATAATAAAGCAAACGTAGTACAGTGATAACACTTCGGGAAACCTGGTGTGATGGTCAGTTTCATGCGTCAATTTGGCTGGGCTATAGTGACCAGTTATTCAATTAAACACTATTCCAAGTGTCGCTGTGAAGGTATTTTGTAGATGTGGTGAACATTTACAGTTATGACTGTAAGTAAAGGAGATTATCCTCAATAATATGGGTCAAGCCTCATCCCATGAGTTCAAAGGCCTTAAGGGCAAAACTGAGATTTCCCTGAAGAAGTTCTGCCTGTGGACTACAGCTGCCCAAGAGTTTCCAGCCTGCCCACTCGCCCTACACATTTCAACCTTGCCAGCCCTCACAACTGCTTAAGCCATTTCCTTGAAATTAGGGGAAAAAATATATAGGGATACATATACATACATATATTACACACACACACACACACACACACACACGTATAGATAAATATGGACACACATAGGTGTAGGTTATCTCCTATTGGCTCCATTTCTCTGGAACTGGAGAACACTGACTGATACAGATTTTGGTACCGTGAAGTGGGTGCGGCCATAACAAAGACCTAAAAATGTGGAAGTGGCTTTGGAATTGGGTAATGGCAGAGGCTAGAAGAGTTTTGAGGCGTACAATAGAAAAAAACCTAAACTGACCTGAAGAGACTGTTGGTAGAAATATGGATGTTAAACTCAATTCTGGTGAGGATTCAGAAGGAAGTGAAATGCCTGGTAGAAAAAGCTTCTATCATCCTAAAGAATATATATATACACACACACACACACACACACACACACAGAAACACACACACACACACACACACACACACACATATATATATATGGTCATGACTAGAATGTTGATAGAAATATGAACATTAAAGGTGCTTCTGGGGCTTCCCTGGTGGTGCAGTGGTTAAGAATCCACCTGCCAATGCAGGGGACACGGGTTCGAGCCCTGGTCCGGGAAGATCCCACATGCTGCAGAGCAACTAAGCCTGTGAACCACAGCTACTAAGCCTGCGTCCTAGAACCCGTGAGCCACAACTACTGAGCCTGTGCACCATAACTACTGAAGCCCACGCGCCTAGAGCCTGTGCTCCGCGACAAGAGAAGCCAGTGCGATAAGAAACCCGCGCACCGCAATGAAGAGTAGGCCCCGCTCGCCGCAACTAGAGAAAGCCCGCGCGCAGCAACGAAGACCCAACGCAGCCAAAATAAATAAATAAATAAATAAATAACTTTGAGAAAAAAATAAAAAAAGGTGTTCCCGGTGAGATCTCAGAAGGAAATCAGGAACGTGTTATCGGCTACTGGAAGGATGGTGATCCTTGTTGTAAGTTGCAGAAACCTTGGCTGAATTGCGTTGTACTACTGGGTGGAAAGTGGAACTTGTAAGTGAGGAATGATTCAGAGGGCAAAGCTGAAGCACCAGAGGGAGAAGCCATGGGCCCAGAGGGTAGGGCAGGGTACCAAGCTACAGAAATTATCCTCAGGCCTTGAAACTTAATGAATTTGTCCTCCTGGGTTTTGAACTTGATTAGGACCAGTGACCCTTTTACTCCTTCCATGCTTCCCTTTTGGAATGAGGATGTTTACCCTATGCTTGCCCACCACTGTATTTTGCAGCAGTTAATCTGTTCTACAGGTTCACAGGTCCACAAATAGAGAGAAATTTTGCTCCAGAAGAGACCACATACCTGATTTAGATGACTTAGATGATGAGATTTGGGACTTTTGATAAGATGATATTTATTTTGGACTTGGATATTGATGATGTTTATTTTGGACTTGGTGTTGACGCTACACTAAGTTGAGACTCCGGGGATGTTGGGATGGCATAAATGACTTCGCCCGAAAGACAGACGTGAATTTTGGGGCACCAGAGGGTAGATAATGGGTTAAACAGTGGCCCCGAAAAGGTAAGTCCAAGTCCTAACCTTTGGTACTTGTGAAGGCTACATGGAAACAGAGTCTTTCAAGTTAAGGGTCTTGAGACGAGATCATTCTGAATTTGGGGAGGACCCTACATCTAATGACTAGTATCCTTAAGGGAGGAAGGAGGGAGAGATTTGGCTTTACACAGCTACGTTAAGATGGAGGCAGAGAATGGAGGGATGTGTGTACAAGCCAGGGAACGCCAGGGGCTGTCAGCAGCCACTAGAAGCTGGAGGAAGCAAAGAAGGATTCTCCCTTAACACCCTGGGAGGGAATGTGGCCTTGCTGATGCCTTGAGTCTGGACCTCTGGCCTCCAGAGCCGTGACAGAATAAATTTCTGTTGTTTTAAGCCACTAAGCTTGTCGTAATTTGTTACGGCAGATCTAGGAAACAAATAAGTTGCGTGAAGCGTCTATCAGAATTCTTTAGTCTGCTTTTGTAACTTTTCTCTAAGGTGAAATTATATCAAAGTTGAAATAAAATAACATCCGATAATATCTTCAGCTTGGTACGTAAATCCTTACGTAAACTGGTACCTGCCCCTTGTGCTCTCAGAATCATTTTACTCTGTCTCAAGACCGTCTATATTTTACGCCATCTTTTTAAAAGAGCTGGGCTCATGCAAAAGAATCTGCCCCATGGTAGAACACTTACCACAAATAGTGAAGTAATTTAATATACGCTTTATTTGCTGACACTTACCAGCTGTTTTTCACTCACAGGAGACGGAGGTGTGGGAGCAGCGTCTCCAGCCGCAGGACGCCAGGTCAAGAGCCTTTAAAACACCAAAATCATACCAGTCACTGAGAGTGTGAACCACGCCGCATCCAACTTGTTTTGAAACGAAACGAGCTGGGAAGCAAGTTCAAGGTGTCCTACAAATGATCCGGGTGCCAACAAGTCATTTAGCAAGACTATGTCTTAGTTTCCCAGTCAGTAAAGACTCCACTACAATTCACTTCCAAACGTATCCCTTAGAAAAAGATGATAATTAACCGTACAATACAATATTTACAACACTGTAATACAAAATACGATAAATCTTCCTTAGATTATTACATTTACAGTAACTAAAACACATGCTGAGATTTTCTTTTTTTCAATTCAGAACCACTGCTTCGTTTAATCTGGATGAATAAAATCTTATCAAATCATTTCATTATGACTCCAATTTTAAATGATCAGACTAAAAGCTTGGGTATATAAAAAATTTAATTCATGTATTTACTATGGTCTTATAGGAGTCTGATTTGCAATAAACACAAATTCAAAGAACACTGAGATATTTTAAAAAGGATTTCTGTTACGAGAAATCACTAATTACTATCAAAACTTTCATGTCCATCATTCAATATACAAATATAAAGCTGTATAAAATCTTCTTACGCATGTGGAATTGTGGTTTTGAAGATGTCCAGTGTGCAGTTACAAGTTTTATCCCAGATTTCTAGGGTAAATTTTTCACCATTCAGAATAACAACATTCTCTAAGCAGTTTGTACCAGATCGTGCTAACTGCTCATTGTCTAGAAAAGAAAAGAGCAATTCACTTGTGTATTACCAGGGTCACATTTAACACTTTGTGTCACTTATCTGGTACAGACCTACCTTGCTGCACACACCAGTAGAGCTGGGCAAAAATGTCATCCAGAAGTACATCACTGAGTACTTCTAAATACTGGGTGAACACATCGCAGATCGCATAAAGTGCATGATTACATGTCGTCGTCATCCACTCCGCTTTCTACAGGGGAGACAGTCATTAAATGAAGGTCGGGCCACTCATCAACTACTAGAATTTCAAAGAAATACGTTTGCATATTTAAAACGTAAGCCTGTAGGTTCCTTTCACAGCACTGAACTCCTTGAATATGACATTCACCTCAACTTTATATCTGATCTTCTCTTCATTATCCCATAACCATCTGCATATAAAATAACTATTTTCTGCACGGTTTTATTAAAAAAAAAAAAACCACCACTGCATTGTCTGGCTATCAACGCTACGACTTTTCAAACAACAGACACTAATAACAAGTTGGTCTTGCTCCAGAGTATGATAGAACATGGAAGAAAAACAGAGGAAGGCAATGATAAGAATTTACCCAAGTGGGTTAGCATAGGTTTAAAATAAAATGGGTGTAAGTAGGGGACTTCCCTGGTGGCGCAGTGGTTAAGAATACGCCTGCCAGGGCTTCCCTGGTGGCGCAGTGGTTGAGAATCTGCCTGCTAATGCAGGGGACACGGGTTCAAGCCCTGGTCTGGGGGGATCCCACATGCCGCGGAGCAACTGGGCCCGAGAGCCACAACTACTGAGCCTGCATGTCTGGAGCCTGTGCCCCACAACGGGAGGGGCCGCGATACTGAAAGGCCCGCACACCACGATGAAAGAGTGGCCCCCGCTTGCCGCAACTAGAGAAAGCCCTCGCACAGAAACGAAGACCCAACACAGCCATAAATAAATAAATAAATAAAAAGTAGCTATTAATTAAAGAAACAAAAAACAAGAATCCGTCTGCCAATGCAGGGGACACAGGTTCGAGCCCTGGTCCAGGAAGATCCCACATGCTGCGGAGCAAGTAAGCCCATGCGCCACAACTACTGAGCCTGCGTTCTAGAGCCCGTGAGCCACAACGACTGAGCCTGCGCTCTAGAGCCCGCGAGCCACAATTACTGAGCCCGCACATCACAACTACTGAAGCCCATGCGCCTAGAGCTGGTGCTCCACAACAAGAGAAGCCACCGCAATGAGAAGCCCGCGCACCGCAACGAGGAGTAGTCCCCACTCGCCATAACTAGAGAAAGCCCGCGCAGCAACAAAGACCCAACACAGCCCCCCAAAAAGGGGGGGGGAGTGTAAGTAATTTCTTTATTTTTCTCAAATGGACTAATCTGGACTAATTTTTATACATGGTTTTGTGCCAGGGCATAAACATATGTCTACTTAGTCCACTTTATAAAATGTTTTAAGAGTCTACCTGTAGATCTAAAATAAAATTTTGCGCAGGTCAGAGAGGTCCCCAATTTTGCATTTAATACAGTATATGGGACAAAACACGAAGACCTGATGTTCTTTCCCACACTTACTGGAACACATACTGTAACTGGTCTGTAGTAAAAGACTTTGAAATAAATAGATAAATAAACAAACGCGCATTCCTTATTCAATTCAGAATAAGAAGCCCCATGAATACTAAGGAGAGCTCTGATGTTTTACTTGTGACAACATTAAAATGAGGAAAAGACACTGGAAGTTCAACAAAAACACTGAAAACAAAACTCAATTCATTAACTCTACTTCTATCCCCAAACTGCATTGTTTATAAAGACTTACTACTATATTATAATGCCTTACAGAAAAAATTTCTAGGATTTTTTTCTGTTCCCTGTGCTTAATTTGAAATACTAAAATGTTATTAGGGAAAAAAAGAACCTTTTGACTTCACTGTGTTAAATGAAAATCTCATGTTCTCTTACCTCTGTCTGCTGTTCTGGCAATTTCATGTTGTCAAAGATTCTGAAAACAATTCTAAATAAATCCTGCCACCAGTGTTTTTCGTAAGTGTGGCCATAAGTTTTCATTATTTCAAACATTACTGTTAAACCCCTAAAATAATAAAATGTAATTAGGAAAGCTGTAATACAAAAAAGCATACCACATTAGTATCCCCCTCCTAAAATAGTTTTTATAGTTAGTGCAAAAAGTTACTGAAAGCAAAGTTTAAAACTGGTTTTAAACTAACACATGATACTGAGCTTTAAAAAATTTAGGTTGTAAAACAGGTTTCTTTAGGATGCATCCTTTTGGGAAAAACTCCAAACGCCTTGGCCTGAAAATTTTTTCTTCTACTTTTCTTCCACTCCCACCCCATCATTCCAGCATTTAAAAAATGTAAATGGAATTATAGATTGAGAAAGATCATCACTTGGGTGAATATTAATTTTGTGGCACTGTGGCCACGGAAATCAGTCTAAGAACAAATAAAACTAGATTTTGGAAAATCTTTTTCAAAGAGCTATAGGAATTTTTAGTTAACACTCTTAATTGTTCACATAATATCCTCAAACTGAAGGATTTATCAAACTAATCCAGTAAGACACTAGTGTGGGCAGGGTGTCTGTTTCCTGCTGTATCCCAGGCCAGAGCAGCACTTGTCACACAGAGGCACACAGTTAAGTGTTCCTTGAACAAATAAACTGCTTTAATATCCCATTCTTCTCTTTTGAATAAGTGTTAAAACTAAAACTCAAAATTGCCTTCTGATTCCTTATTACCTTCCTTGAAATAATGCCTTCATGTAAACATTAAAAAGCTTGATCTTTTCTCTATACATTAATTTCTTCTAGTAAAATACAGGTACCCTTCCACTTAGAAAAGGTTTATATTTCGAACAGTCTGACAGTAGGCCAGAACAAAATTTCCTTTGAAACACTGCATAAGGACTGGTACGTGGTCTAGTTCATTTGCTGCTATGCTACTACCCCCCGGGCCTAGTACATGCCTGATACATAGTAGGCTCTAAACAAGTAGTTGTTCAATAGATGTGTAAAATAACATTATGGTAGTTCAGTCCTACGGCAAGTTCACAACAGTTTATTTGATCTGTAAGATACCTAATGTGTAAAATCAGAAGGAACTACAGTAAAGGAATTCCTGTGGAAGAAACACACTTTGTCTTCCCCAGGAGAACCGTGTCAGAGTTCCATGTCTCCCCTACAGTGGACAAGGCTCCCTCTTCCTCCCACTCCAAGTAAACCGGATGCTAACCCCCGGGCTGGGGTGAGTGGACGTGAAAATCCTGTTCCTTCCAGGCCCCCAAAGCAAGCGCAGAGCTATGGAGGTTTCCAAGGCTTTTTACTGTTGAACACGTTTTGATGAATACTTAAGTTGCTGGTGTAGGGAAAAACAATGTGTAGGGCTCCAGGTTAATTATTCAACCCTAAATCTACAGAATTCTGAGGGACTCAAATGAGAATGCATTTGAAAGTACTTTGTAATTAGTGTGTTATACAAATCATAGTGCTGCATTTTTAAATGTAATCTAAATAACTGCCTTTACAAATCCTGGAATGAGGTAAGAAAATCAAAGCCATCACTGAACAAAGTTTACTCTTATTTTCCCTCTTTTCTACCAATTAGAACATCCCTTTTCTCTCCTCTTTAACAACTAAACCCATCCATAATCTGAACATAGGATATGGTGAGAAGCAAGGTAGCGTGGTCCCAGACAAGGACAGGCTGAGAGGCTAAGAAAGCAGGTAGGTCCACGTCAAACAGACTTCTACAAATAAACAAGGGCAGGGAGGGGGGGGTGCTGAGTTTCCATGACTCGTCAGTTATGACATGTTCGTTGCTCTACTGAAGTGGCTGGACATTTGAAAGCTGTATATCTAAATAATTTAGAGTTGTACGAATTGGGGGTCATCTTGAATTTTATCAAGTTTCCTAACAGGTCCACTGACAAAAATTCCTCGATGCCTAAATGCGAAATATAATGTCATATGTGCTTGTGATTACTAAATTCTATAACAAGCTTCCAAGGTGTGAGTCATATTTTGGATTATTTTCTATTTCACAAAATTTGTTATAACAAATAGCACTATAAAAGTGAAACATTTCTTAGGCTATAAAACAAACTTAACCTTGGCTGGGGATAGGTGTGGTTCTGGCATAAGGGGCAGAAGGAGAGATTCATTCTTTCACTGTGTTCTATCATGGATTTGTTACAAGTCTATACTACCTTTCTGATGCACTGTTGACAGACATTAGGATACACAAGTTGCTCATTTCAATTTGGCCGTCAAAAATACAGGGTGAGAAAAACAATACTATGGGATTGATGTGAACTCTAACAAATTCATAACAACTTCTTATAACTGTAAGAAGTGTGCACTGAGTACTTCTCTGGTTACATTATACCCATAATAGTTTCTTTACAAATGGACTGGATATTCATATAGATCTTTTATTGAGAATATACTTTTCAAAGAGTTCAATTCTTTTTGAACAGGCCTATATTATTCAAAACTATGTTACTGGCCAGTCTTCAAAAAGAAATGGTTCTTCACCTAAAATCCACCAAAGACATGCATTTGGAAATTCTTTCATCATTCATCAGAAAATAAATTTTGGTGCTAACTTCAATTTCTGATTGGAAACAAATGTATGAAAAGACAGAATGTGTAAATTAACATAGAACCTAAAACTCAAAGTAGGCCATAATCAAATTTTAAGGAAAAGTAATTTATTTCCATTTTTTATTGTTACTCTACTTAACGTATTTTAAAATCTGCCTATCGAATGACTACTATATTTGATAAAATTGAACTTGCGTTCACAAGTTGATTTGATTAAAGTAAGAATAAGCCTCTCAAAAAAAATCTTAATTACAAGTACTGGCTGTTACCTGGTTCTTACATCTAACTTGCATCTGTTGATGACACAGGACAACTCGAAGAGAACTGGGAACCATCCCCTCACCCACACCCTGTCTTCAGGTGCCACATTCATGTCGTCGCTTGTGTATTCCTTGAAAGCCTTCACGAAGAAACGCAGGTTTATTAAAGGCAAAACATAATACCTATACATTAAGCATATTATTTCTCCAAAAATTTTTTTAACACTTCGCTAATCAAAAGTGAGCAATTTGATAACTTAAAAAAAGATGGAGATTACAACTGCCTACAGAGCACTGGACTAGAACCAAAAGCTGCTTTCAGCTTCAACTCCATCACCAGCTTCCTGCATTATTCAGGTTTCCATTTTTATCATTTAAATGGTTATTACATCCTGCAGCCATGCCACCACACTGGGGAGGTGTGAAGATCAAACGAGTAGATGCACGTAAGAAGAACCAGATACCCCACAGGCCCGTGTCAGTACGTAGTAAAAGTCTATGAAGCATCACTGCTCCTCATGATAGTTGCAAAGATAGATTCAGATGTGCAAGTCAAAGTTGGCAGCCAGGTTGCCAGTTCAACCTTTTACTTCAGTGCCTAAGCCTACACTCATCCACAGTCAACTTTAGTATGCTAAGGTAATGGCTAAAAACACAGGCTTGGGTTCAAATCCTAGGTCTCCTTTACTATCCCCCGCACGCAGGGGCACACTTTTAACTTCTCTGTGCCTCAGAGTCCTTATCTACATGGGGCTATAACACACAACCTATCCCATAAAGCTGTTATGGAATATTAAACAAGTTAATACACGTGAAACGCTCAGAAAAACACCTGACATCTTCAACAAATGTAACCATAACTCAGATAATCTTGAAAAGTAAATACTTCATATCCCCTCAATTCCCAAATAAACTTGGATCTCTGACTGGAAATAAATGCTCAGTAACATTTTGTTTACTAAATGATGCTGTACCTGAGGTCTATCAGACACATATTTTGCACAATGGCGAATAAGTCGAATTGCTTCCATACTTGTGTCTGGGAAAGCTGCATTGCATGCAAATTCAGACAAACATTTCACCGCATCCTGGAAAGAATCAATGGTTGCTGGAAAGTGTTTTTCAAACACAAGGGCTATACGGGAGAAAAACACATAAATATAATTATCAATTTTCAGCTTTTCTTAATTATACCTCAAATACACCAACCTCTAGATGTAATGGATACTTCTTAAAGATTAAGGGTTTTAATGTCCAACAGACATCGGTTCCAACGTCTGTCCTGACCAGTTACTTGACTGCCTTGAATAGTAGAAACAGGGAAACAGGCCTGTGTTTTGTTTACACTATAAACCCAGCACCTAATAGAGTGACTGGTACACAGTAGATACAAAATCAACGGATGTTGAGTGAATATTCAAAATTACATTTAATCTCTCTGTATCTGAGTTTCTTAATCTATAAAATGGCGATAATATGCACAGGATAGTGGTAAGCACTAAATAAAATGTAAGTAAAGTGCTTAGCACTGTACTTAATTTATTTAATTCAAGCAAGCACTCAATAAATGACAGCTATGATGATGTCATCATTCTTGATGTTGATGATGATGACATCATTATCTTCTAGAGAGGCTTAATTAAGATCCTTAGTATTTTATTCTTCTTTAAAGTCAAAGGAGGCTGTGTAGTGCAGTGGTGAAAAACAAATGCTGTGCTTTAAGACTCTCTGGCTTTGCATCTCAACTCCATCACTCACTAGTTTTGTGCCTTTAGACAAATTACTTAACCTCATTGGGTCTGAGTTTCCTTATCTATTAAAAAAAGAAGAGAGAATAATAAAGATATTTATCTCACACAGTTACTGTGAAGATTTAAGAAAATGCATGCAAAGTGCTTATAGTGCTTGCCATATAGTAAACATTCGATAAATGTTAACTATAATATTATAATAATGATAACACTGTCATTATTTACTCTGTTTCTGTAGGCAAAACTTGGAAAACTTAAAGCCCATGACAAGCCCATAATCTTATACTTGAATTATCTTCTGAACACATTAAAGTTTTGTTTTCTTTAACTTGAACAGAGCTTAGAGAATACTCACTGACAATATGCCCCGTTGTTTGGAATGCAAGTTCAACTATGCTTTCATCTTGATCGGATGCTGCTAGATGAAATACAGAGAAAATGTTCTTCCATCCAGACCGAATGTTAGCAGCTTGAGAATTAACCATTTGTGCTATACACCGTACAACCATATCTCGAATTGTTGGAGACCTAAAATATTAATACAATTGCTTGGATAAAACTCATCAGGTTTTTTCCCTTTTCTTTGGTTTTTCCCCCTACTGTGGAAAATAAGGTATTTTTCTGATATTAAGCAATTCAACAAATATAATACCTGTTCCGTTTCATTATATGTTCAAAAGGTCTTAAGAAATCCTTCTGGAATCTGAAATTAGCAAGCTCCCCTTTCTCTAAGAACTTCATTGACAATTGCCTCAAGGAGTCTACTGCAAAAATAGCTACATCTTCATTAGGATTACAGCCAACCTGTAATGGCAACAGAAATATAGGGTGCTAATATCAGCAGTGAAACTTGCTAATTCTTTATTTTTTATTTTAGAAAAAATATACAATTAATAGCATAGATAGGTAAATTCAAAGATTCTCCATAAAGGCACTAAGTGTGCTAACAATTTTTCTCAACAAGAAGAACATATTTTAACCAAATTCTTAAAACCTAGAGCAATTATTTCTAAAAGAAAAAACAGGACTCAAAAGGTTTTCTAAATCTAATTACAAAAATGTAATAAAAAACTGCTTGGAGGGCTTCCCTGGTGGCGCAGTGGTTGAGAATCTGCCTGCCAATGCAGGGGACACAGGTTCGAGCCCTGGTCTGGGAAGATCCCACATGCCGCGGAGCAACTGGGCCCGTGAGCCACAACTACTGAGCCTGCGCGTCTGGAGCCTGTGCTCTGCAACGAGAGGCCGCGACAGTGAGAGGCCCGCGCACTGCGATGAAGAGTGGCCCCCGCTTGCTGCAAATAGAGAAAGCCCTCGCACAGAAACGAAGACCCAACACAGCCATAAATAAATAAATTAATTAATTAAAAAAAAAAAAAACTGCTTGGAAAGGAAAAAGGTCTCAATTAGATCATGATAAGGAAATTTTAAACAACAAAAAATTACAAATTAAGCAAAGCCTATAATTACTCAAGTACCTTATTAAAATGATCTCCAATAACTTCCCAAATTCGAGACCACTGCAATCTTATTCTTCCCATGTTGTAATATGATATTTCTACTATTTTTTGTAGACTAAACATTCTTGGATGTGTAGTGGAAAGTAATTCATCCATAGACACAGCACAGAGCCAACGGACAAAATCCACTATAATATAAATAGATTAACATTTTTAAAACTTAACTTTTAAGTGTTTTAAGCCAAAAAATCAGTTTTTAAGTGGAGTAAATGTACATACTTACCAATAGCATTTCCATCTAGCCTTGTGGACCCTGTAAATATTCTAAAGAAAAAAACATAATTCAAAAACTTGTAATGTCTCACTTCTGATACATCAATTCAAAAGTAAGTGGCCTGGGGTACGAGCTACGTTTATCTGTTTTAAGGGAACCAAAAATCAGGTAATCAAATGAATATTTTTTATCATGTATGTTAGTAACAAGTATAGCTTGGATGTTCCTCCCTCCCTCCTTTGTACCGAATGATATATTAGAGTACAAATACATTGTTGTAATTTTATTAGTGAATTTATTAACACTAGGAAAGGTATCTTATGAGAGTCTTAGAATAAGAAAAATGTTAAGTTGTAAAACTAATAACTGGCATACACAAAACAAGATTTTTTAATTTTCCTGAGTATTTACTCACATTAAACATGTTTTAAAATGAAAACTTCTACTTTATTTTTACAAGCAATGTGCATTTGATTAAAAAACTCATTTATGTTAAATTACAAATGATTAATAGAACCTTGCAAATAGTCTCCAACAGTTTAACCAACAAGTGGCTAACCCGCTTTCCTTACAGAATTCAAATGGTTAGAGCTAAGCTATGCTGTCCAGCTTTGCCCTGCCTTCTTCACTGAGCTCTTTTACTGTGTTTCAAAGTTTCGTAAAAGATTTCAGCATAAACATATTAGTCCTCTTATTTTAAAGTCTGAATTTTTATCCATGTTCTGAGTTTGTAACCAAGGGTTCGATGTGACTTCCAGGATGAACTGATATTCCGTAATTTAAAATGTACATCATAGTATTTGTACGATAAAAAGGAAACCTCAAAGGCAGGAGCAGGTCAAATACCAAACTTAGAAATAACAGTCGTCATAGTGACAGTAATAGCTACCAACAATCACAAGGTGGATACTATCCTAAGTGCTTTATATATATCCACTCACATAATAATCACAAACACCATGAGGTGTGTATATACTATTATATTCCCAATTTTATCAACATAGAAACTGAGGCACAAAGATATTTAATAACTTTCTGAAAGTCACAGAACCAGTAAGTGTTAGAGACAAGATTCAAACCAGGACAGGCAGACTCCAGAGTCCACCCTCTCAACCATTTTGCTATACTGCTTCACACTTACCTGAGCAAAACATAATTTAAACATTTAAAATACATTCTAGTTTTTTCCTACTACCACTATCTAAAAATTCTGGGTATATCATGATGTTTCAACCTCAGTGTCCTTGAAGGTCTATGCATCCTGGCAATGAGTAACAAAAACAAGATAGGAAAAATGGCTTAAAAACTGACAATGCAATAACTCAGGATCTGATCTCCTGCTAAAGGGGTATCTTGAGATTTCCTATATTGCTCTTATCAGTAGAACAAAACAACAATTCAAAAATCTGACTGAGAACACAATCTGGGAGAAAAAGTAAGAGTAATGGGGCCCCACTGAATCCACTGGTTAGACTGGATCCAGAAATTTAAAATATACAAAGCCTACAAACCTCTCACATGAACAAAAATGAGATTCGCTAGACTATGCATTATGAATGTCATTAAGCTGTTTCTCAAACTAGAGGTATTCTCATGGAAGGCAATGGCTATAAAAACCATACCACAAAGAAGGTCAAAACTAAACAGTACAGGGGAAACAACAGGAAAAGGAACAAAAGAAATGAGAAAGCTTTTTTTCTTTTTTTTAACTGAGAAGGAAGCAAATGACAAAGTATATAGGAGTAAAGAACAGAAGCAGAGGTGGCGATTATATGCAACTCCAGGGGAAAGCAGCAATGAATCCTCTAAATGTGGTGAGATGGTGAAGAACAAAGGCACCAAGAACAGAGAAGATCATCAGCAAACAGGTTCTGTAGACTCAGGAGACAGTGGAACGTAGGTGGAGCGTGCATCCTGGGAAAGGGCATTTAAACTCCCACTCACTTTGGTAGCCTCTGAGGGGTCACTCTATTTCTAGTAACGCTCCACTAAAGATAAGCCATATGGTGGAGCACAGCAGTCTGTGGAGGCATTTAAAGTTAAACCTTAATATACTAAGGCAGGAGAACAGAGCTGTGTTTCACAGAATCATCTATGAAATGGATTCTACGTGCCATGTATGTAAAGCAGAGAACAGAAGCATGAGAATCTTGTGTGTTAATATTAAAAGACATTCCCTGAAAAGTACGACGAGTAGGAAAAAAAAAATTGATAGATTACTGAATTCATTCACATTATGATAGCAATTAACAATGCAAAAAAAAAAAAAAAAGATAAAACTTGCAGATTCTGGATCAAATAAACTTTCAGCTGTATGCAACATACAGGGAGACTAAATTACTGTGTATTTAAAGTTTTCATAGTGAAAATATCAGAGGTAGCATTTACTGCTTAGACCCAAATGAAAGATGTTTACGAGCAAACACAGTTGGGGAGGAGCTGTCCATATTTTCTGACGGGTGACAGAATATCCAAAGCGTGGGATGGGCCAGTATAAAGCTAGATCTGGTGTGCTTAGAAAACAGTAATAAAAATAGAAACTATGGTACTAAGTAACTGGTTTTTAACTTTCAGGGGTAAATCATTCCTGGACAAAATCCACCCCTGCAAGGTTTAGTAATACTTATGAAGTATCTGGTTTAACAATGCCTAGCAAATGTTTCCCCAGCAAATCCTAGAGGATCAGGTACTCCAGATTAAAGCGCCCTATATTCTCCTAAATTCTAATAGTACAGGGTTCCAAATACAAAAGTGAAGATAATCAGAAAATTTTACCATTTTAAAGCTTTTGATGGAACCACATATATTTCTCCATTGATTAAGAAACAGAAGCTACATATAGTTAAGCAAAGAAAAATTATTTTATTTTCCATATTTAGCTCCTATACTTGTCACAACAGATTATCCAGAACAATAGGCTTAAGGACAGAAAAATGACTTTTTTTGCTGGACAAGTACAGAACTTTCCAGGATGATGCCTGACAATATTCTCACCACTGTCTTGAATACCAGGGATATCTCACTGAATTAGCTTATAGACTAGAATCAGAATATTACAAATAAAAATAAACTCAGATACTCAGAAAGGAATTCAGAAGAAATTTAACAAGGAAGTGATATGTACCACATAAGAATAAAATAATCTTATAACAAATCAAAGAGGTAACTTTTAATGCTTTCACTATAAAGTAAAATTTAAATATTGAGGTCTTGTATAAAATTGGACATTGAATTTATGTTGTGGAAGTATCTGGTGATGATGAGTTTGAGACAATGAAGTACTAACAGAATTTGTGCCAAGACTCCTCTGAAACAGCACACATTCTTAAAATGGAGACGCATATCATTTGTTCAAATGAGTGACATGTCTCCCTGTAACAAACAGTGCACAGCTGGATAAATCAGAACTGGCTCTGGTCATATAAAATATATTATGGAAACAGACTGTTGCCTGTATAGATTCTCATAATGACAGTGAAGATGATTTTCTGGATGGCTAGAAAACCATTTGAAAGATATCTATCCTAGCAGTAGAAGGGCAGATATTACACTGCTCTGGAGCTGTACATGCAGGCAGAAAAGCAGAGCGGTCGAACACACTCAGAGGTATGCTGCCTGAGTGTATATCTCGGTGCCACTCCTCCAAATTCTCTACTAATCAAAGGGTTATGGTAATAATCAAGATAAGATTAGCCGGGTTGTGAGAATGAGCAAATTATCTAATTCCCCTCGTCTCAGTTTCCTCATTTGTAAATTGAGGACAATAATAATACTTATCTCATAGGTTGCTGAAAGGATAAAATGAAGTTAACACATGGAAAGCACTTCGTGCTTTTTCTGTTTGTTTTAAAGTGAATCAGTTATACATATACATATATCCAACTCTTTATTAGATCCCCTTCCCAGAAAGCACCTTGAAAAGTGCCAAGCAGCACATGTTAAGCCTTTGAGTTATATAGTAGGTATAAGATGATACACAATCTTTTTTCAACCTTCACAAGAGAAAGGCAAATTACCTCCTTCCCTTAAAAAAAAAAAAAAAAAGGAAAGCAAGTGGACATTGGACATGAAGAATTCTTTTCAAGGAAAAAGTTCCAGGGAGTATTGCCAGGGCCAGTAGCAAATGAACACTCTAGTTCTGTCTATACTTAGAGCAAAAAGTTTTTATCTAAAGCAAAGTAAAATAATGGATCAGCATGAGTCTCTAAGCACCAAAAAAAATTATAGTACATATTGTATTTTTGAAAGTTTCCATCAGAAGTGTTAAAAAAAAATTTAAACATCAGTGTTGTAAAATGTTAAGTTTCAATTATTTGGGCATCCATCTGGAAAAAGCTCATCTTCAAAAAAAAAAAAAAAACAACAACACACTAGATATTGTTTTACACACTGGGAATTTTTAAAATCTAGAATAAACTAAATATTCTATAGTAAAATAAACCATAGTATAGATTTTCTTTTAGAAAACAAACTAAAAATGAGGAATATCTGGTCATGTATATAATATACAAATTCTGAAATCCTATTCAAAGAAGTTTATAATGAGAATTGCCAGCAAACCCCTTCCTTTCACCCATAATGCAATCCTATATCATACACTCAAATAGACAAATCATACTCTATTTTCAAATAGGGATAATAAGGGGAGTACATTTTCTATAAAGGAAATTTTAAAAAACTAAAAGGAAAAAAAGAACCGTGTTTTTTCTCATCAAGGTTACAATTTCCCTAATGCCCACTAATGTCTATCACTTAAATTTTCATACTGTTTATCTCCTTCCTATATTCCATGATTTGAAAGCAAAATTATAGGTACTTCATCATTTAAATCACAGCGTATCACAATACAGTCTTATATTACTTAAGAGAAGATGTCCTGGCAATAACGTTTCTCCTTTCACTAACGAGGGGATACACCTAAGTGCTACAGGATTACAACAGTGTCCCTCTGAGAAGGGAGTAAAGCAAGCGCCTTACCTATCTACAGCGACGACGACACTCTGAGAACTGGTCTCTCCAATGGATTCCTGAATACTTGCTATCTGTTTCCAGTCCACATTTCCTCCAACTGCCACACAGCAAAGAGAGGCATTTCAGTTTGAAAAGGATTCAGCGGAAGAGCGCACGTTCAGTTCTAAGACACATTTCTGAAATCAGTTATTTTCCTAATGAAAGAAATCAAGCTTTGGGGGAGCGATTCTTTTGGTATCAGTGACCATTTATCAAGGCCAAAGGTGCTTATTGAGCTATATACTAAGTGGTATACAGACATGGTTAAAGACACAAACTGTGTTTGCAAAGATCACACAAATCAGGGGCACTGAGAATTTTGATCACAAAATTAATGACATGAGGAATAATTTCCCTCACTGTTTAAGAAACACAGCACTAACCCCAGTTCCAAAGATATCTACTAAGGAGGATTCCCAATTCCATGTATCGATAATTAGATCTCCCCTGTAATGCACTCTCCAGTCCTATTTACAAATGTTTACTGGAAATTCTACCAGTATGCTGTAATATCCTCTTATTCAAAAGAATCACGCATCTTTTCCCCCAACATTGGTTCCCTGTGTTAGGTAGCAAAAACAACAATTTCCCCAGTTTTCAAACCCTTAACCTTACAATCATCTTTGATATCCTTCTCTTCCTCCACTTTCACTAAATCTTTCTTTTGGGCTGTTTTTCATATGATTCACTCATTTTCATTCCTACTCGGTTTAGACTGTTGTAATTTCAGGCCTAGATTACTATTACTATATATAACAGTTTCCTCACTGCTTTCCCTTTTGCTGATTTTTCCCCTCTTCAATCTCTCCTTTCTTCTCCTGGAGATTAATTTTCCTCAATCATCACCTTCATTTTGCTTACTATTACTTTCAGGACAAAGTATAAACTTTTCAGCCTAGCGCTTAAGGCAGTTCCCTTCAACAATCTTGCCAATACCTGTCTCTATTCAGGCCATCCCACAACTACCTAAAATTTATCTACCAAGACCCAAATTTGAGTTCTCAATGAAGGATTCCCCTCCACTGTTTCACCTTCCTCTGTAAGTATTTAAGTTTATACTTAAATACTGCTCAAATCAGAATTTCTTCCATTTAGTTTCTTACTTAAATTACTTTAGGTGTGTCACTGTTGCCTTCTCAGCCAGAGAAAAAGTTCCAAGATTAGGAACCAAATCATACACTTTCTTTGTATTCTTCTACTCAATATTAAGTCCAAAGCAGATGCTCAACAAATACTTGTTGACTCCATTGACTAGACACTCAATAAATGACTTTTTGAATGCAAACATAACAGACGATGTTATTTAAACCAGCTGAACTCAAATTCTATTCCAGGAACTGAACAAAGGGAAAAGAATGTGATCCCTGTCCTACAGAATTAACAATTTACCAAGAGAGACAGACTTACAAACAACTTTAATACAATATAACAATTACTTCATGGCTGAAATGAACTAATTACGTATAACACAAGTGTTGTTAAATAGAACTAATTTTGATAGGGGAAGGGAGAATGCGGGTGTTAGCTCATGGAAAGGCTTCACATGATAAAATATTAATTCAAGTTAGGCCTAAAAGGATGATCATGTGGGAAAGAAGGGAGAAAAAGCAATTCAGGAAGAAGGAGCAGCATATATAAAGTAATGGAAGTATGCACGTGCAGGTCATGTTTCAACATACTTGGGTGAAGCCATAATGGAGGATGAGTCTGGCAGGGGACAATGAAGGAGAGAAAGACGAGCAGCAGGAGATGAAGCTGGAAAAACAGACTAGAAATAGAATGTGAAGAACCTTGACTGCCACGTTTAATGCACTACTTTTGAAAACAGGGAACCATTAGACCTTTTAGAAGACTGACATGATCCAATCTATTTTCTGAAAAATAATTCTGGTAATATCTGTAGAACACAGTGAAACAGGCAGAGCTATTGGAGCCATGGAGACAAATTAAGAGTCTATTTCTATAACACAAGTGAACAAGGATGAAAGCCTGAAATAAGTGACAGAGAACTGGGGTGGCAGGGAAATAGTGTCAAGCTACACCTGAGGTATGCAGCACATTACAGGAATTTAATCAAGAAAAATCTGTGAGAAAAAAATAATGCCAGTCACCACATAACTTCGTGTGTCAACTGAATGTCCTTCCTATAGAGATTTCTATACCTTTTATATTTAAATATTGATATAATAATTTGTAATCATTAATAATAAACCTACTTAAAGAATATTTAAAGTGCCTAACAATCCAAGAACCAATTTCATAAATATATAAAATCTTTCAAACATCTGTATAACAGTATAAGTAACAGGCTAATAATTTCAGTTTTACCAAAGAAATTATTCAAAAGCACAAATATTTAGGTTAACTAAGAACAAAGATGTAGGTGCTGTGATATTCACGTAAGATTTATATGATCAACCAACTGAAATTTTAAACTTTAATATATACCATAAAAGAACAGTATGCATATAATTCAAACCTAATAATCATATGCTATATATTCTTTTCTTTCTTTTTTTTATAAATTTATTTATTTATTTTTGGCTGTGTTGCGTCTTCGTTGCTGCGCCCGGGCTTTCTCTAGTTGCGGCGATCGGGGGCTACTCTTCGTTGCGGTGCACGGGCTTCTCATTGCAGTGGCTTCTCTTGTTGCGGAGCACGGGCTCTAGGTGCACAGGCTTCAGTAGTTGTGGCCCATGGGCTCAGCAGTTGTGGCTCACGGGCTCCAGAGCGCAGGCTCAGTAGTTGTGGCGCAGGGGCTTAGTTGCGCTGAGGCACGTGGGATCTTCCCGGGCCAGGGCTCGAACCCGAGTCCCCTGCACTGGCAGGCAGATTCTTAACCACTGTGCCACCAGGGAAGTCCCATGCTGTGTATTCTTAATAACTAAAAGTTTCATGTTTCCAAAGAGTGAAAGTACAGATTTGTATCACAGCAGTAAGAAAGTCAGATAAACATACACTCAGCCCTATTAACTTGGTTACATGAATATTTGGAGTATGGATGCTGTTAATAAAGGAGAATATTATTTTTAAAAAAACATATTATATACAGACTAAACCAGCTCAGTCATCTGTACCACATCCTCTTCTAGCTTCAGTTCTGACCACAGCGTCCTGAAGAAAGGTGACAGGGCACAGCTGGAAGGGTGGACATCTGCCACACTGGGCGAGCTGGGAACTAACCACTGAGGTAAGCTGAAGGGAGGGCTCTGCCCAACAGGGGCCGCGTCAACAGAGCGGCTCCCTCGAGGACACAGATGAAGACCTGAGAGACCTGGTCACTTTGCAGTGAGTGGAGAACGCAGCAGGCTGAAAAGAGAAGTGGACGACACAGGAGGAAGCCTATACAAAGCATGAGCGAGGTGGAAGAGTATGGCTGGTCGCCTGAGTGGCTTGGAAGCTTGGAATTTCTATCTCATTTCCAGATTCCAAGTGTACATTTTAATATAAATTCCCTTTTCCTGAAGGGAGAAGACGGCTCATCCCATCTCCTTGCAACCTAAGCAGCACAGCAGCACAGAGATCAAATTAATTTTAATTCATTTCCAAGTATACCACTAAGCATTACCGGCGATTATTATTTCTCTGGCTTTACTAACACTGATAGAAGATAAAATATTCCACTGGTATATTATTTTTAGTTACTTGCCAAAACTGGGCCCTGGCAACCTCAACTATCTTTGGTTGGGCTTTCCTCCACTCCCTAGGCCTTACCGGGAAAAAAAAAAAGCAGCCTTCAAAAGCTGCTGAATCAATTAATGCACGTCCACTTCACCTGCCTGTAACCACTTTTCATTTGCACCTCGCGCTGCCTGCCGGAGCAGTTACAGTTCTAGCGTTTGCGTCAGACTTCCAGGCCCCATACGTCACCAGCCACGCAGGTGCGCAGGCAGTTCCAAACCCCGCAGCCGGCTCACCAAGTTACCGGGTCTACACTTGCACCTCCCAGAATCACAGAACCTAAGATACACGTGAGGTGAAGGTTGCACCGCTGGCTGCCACAGCTGGATTACCACTGGGAACTAACTGTTCCAGTCCAACCTGAAGCCACAACATGGTCCTCGTCTTTACTTCCTTCTCTATGGATTGTTTTTCAAGCTTGAAATTCTTCTAAATTTCCTAAGAATTTTTATTGCAAGCAACAACAGAGAAATCACTAAATCATAAAAGGATAGAAATGTCCAGAAGTACAATGTTACAGTACAAAGCCTCAAAAGGTAAATGGTGGGACTTCCCCACTGGCACAGTGGTTAAGAATCCGCCTGCCAATGCAGGGGACACAGGTTCGATCCCTGGTGCGGGAATATCCCACATGCCCTGGAGCAACTAAGCCCGTGTGCCACAACTACTGAGGCTGTGCTCTAGAGCCCGCACGCCACAACTACTGAAGCCTGTGTGGTCTGGGGCCCGCGTACCACAACTACTGAGCCTGCGTGCTGCAATTACTGAAGCCCGTGCCCCTAGAGCCCGTGCTCCGCACCAAGAGAAGCCACTGCAAATGAGAAGCCCGCACACGGCAACAAAGAGTAGCCTCCGCTCGCCGCAACTAGAGAAAGCCCGGGCGCAGCAACGAAGACCCAACGCAGCCAAAAATAATAAAATTATTTAAAAAACAAAAAGGTAAATGGTAAATATTCTTAGATCTCAGGTTTATTCCTTCTTGTTCTCTTTAAGTCATGCCTCTAGATTTCTTGGTTGGAAGTGAGGTAGGGAGGATGGATAAAGAATAATCCAGAAACAATTAATATACCAGCCACTGTACTAAGTCCACTTATATATATTTTTATTTAATCCTGACAACTCTGTAAGTAGATATTACCATTAGTTTGCAAAAGAGGAACCTGAAGCTCAGAGAATTAAAGTAACTTGCACACAGTAAAGAAGAAATATGGAAGAATTCAAACCCAGAAGTACGGTATTCAAAGTGAAAGACAGTCTAAACTTGGCTTCTTCCCTGGTAGAACTCTTCCCATTTATGACTAAAAATGTGTCGTTTTTGGTTCTTCTGTACCCATTTTTGCTAATACCTTCCTTTTTTTCTACTGGGTTAAATCTGGAAGCTCCTGGCTATACTGAGTTCGTGGGGAACCATGGGAAAGTTTCCACACTGGCATAAGAGTTTGGTTATGTCTGCACAGTGCCTTTAAAAAAATATGAATATGAATGCTTTCTCCAGTTGCCCCAACTATTTATCATCTTAAGCCTTCACTCATATATGTTATCTGCTTAGTCTTAAAAGCTGGTAATTTTTTAATATATATATATTTTCAGATTAGTTTCCATTACAGGTTATTACAAATATTAAATATAGTTCCTTGCACTATGCAGCAAATCCCTGTTGCTTATCTATTTTATGTACAGTAGTTTGTATCTGTTAATCCCATATTCCTAATTTATCCCTTCCCCCCTCCCTATTCCCTTTGGTAAACATAAATTTGTTTTCTATGTCTGTGAGTCTGTTTCTGTTTTGCATACAGATTCATTTGTATTATCTTTTAGATTCCACATGTGATACCATATAATATTTGTCTTTCTCTGACTTACTTCACTAAATATAATATTCTCAGTCCATTCATGATGCTGCAAATGGCAATATTTCATTCTTTTTTAGGTAAAAGCTGGTAATTTTAAACTGCACCTTTCTCCCACCCCCAACTGTGAGATTATGACTAACGGTCACTTAATATTGGAAACTAGACTGGGCAAAAAAGACTTACAATGTCACCTTGCTTTCCCCTCACATAAGGTTAGTCAAAGGGCATTTTATCCTATCCCTCTAATTCTGTTTTATTGCCACAATAAAGTTACGTATATTGAGCAAGTTAAAAATAAATTTTGATACTTCATAAAAATAATTCAAAAAATTCTCACCTAGCCCTAGACCCACAAATTCATCAGGAGCCTGATCTTTTGTTCCAGTAAGAGATCCTTCTCTGCCTCGCACTGTTCCAGAAATGTACCGAGGTTTCACTCCAGTTCCTATAAGTTGTGCAAGCTCCAACTGACTGATGCACTTCAGAATCTTAATTACAAAAAGGAAAAAAATTTAAATTCCATGTTACAAATGTTCTCAAAAATATTTAAATGTACGCAGTCACGATTTAAACATAGGCTACATTATAAATCATTATAAAAAGCTAAATGTACTTACCCTGAATGTACTAAATTAATTTTCTCCCCAAACACTTAAGCATGTCAGTGATATACTGTTTAGCATGAGCTCATTTTATAAACCAGATTGCAAAGCTGAAAATAAAGGAAGTGCTTATACCTCATGCCATGAATTTCCTAGATAATTTCCATCTGTATGAGCCACTGTGATAAGTGTTTTAATTGTGTCAATGTTCTTCTGTTTCATTTCGGTAATCCCAGAACTCACTGTAAGTAAGGTAAATCTTGCGAGCGCCTGGACATATGCATCTCTTTCCAGCTATGAAAAAGAGAAAAAGCAAACTTACATGGTTGTAAACACAACAGGGTAATCCCTAGATCCCTACTGACAAACTGTTTACTTGTTTAGTAAGTTTTTAACTAAGTCATGAATTACATATAATACCTCAAACTGTAGTTTTTTTAATTTTAAGATGAACGAAGCAGAAAAGGATGAATTTCTAAAACTGAAAGGCAATGGAGGT
This sequence comes from Eschrichtius robustus, assembly GCF_028021215.1. Classification (NCBI taxonomy): domain Eukaryota; kingdom Metazoa; phylum Chordata; class Mammalia; order Artiodactyla; family Eschrichtiidae; genus Eschrichtius; species Eschrichtius robustus. Next base: position 13,184,532 of record NC_090840.1, read on the forward strand.
GTCAAATCAAGAAAGATTTTAGTGACAATAATTCATATATATAGTAAAAAAAACATTCATTGAACATTTATGGTTCAAATGACTGTGTGAACTAGCAGAAACCTGACTTATAAATTTGCTCATTTTTTCTCTACAGCTAGACTGTGCTTTTTAAGCTATAACATTCATAATTAAATGTGAAATGGGTTTTTAAAAAGAAAGCAGGCAAGCATTGGTTAAAATTTATTCTCAGACAAAGCATATAAATTACTAGAAGGAACTGTCTTCATAAAAATTATGTTCTAGATACATGGGTCTCTTAAAGATAACTTGTTCTTAGGATAGGTAAAGTTATAAAGTAATATATATATAAATATATAAAATGTGAAAAACATATGATTCAATAACTAAAAGCATGCAACACAGATAAGATATTCAAATTGCAATATAGGAATTCAAACTCTTGGAAACTTTGTACATAGCTAATATTCTACAGAGAAAAAAACTGCAAACCAAAGTTATTATAACGAATTTTAGACACATCAATGAAGAACTACCCTGTTCCGTCACAGCTTCTTGGAAATGTAAACATTAAGACTCATTTAAATTCCATTATAAACTTGAAATTCATTTTTAATAATTTCAACACAAGAAATAATTTAAACTGTAGTAATGACAAAAGTAATTTATGTTTTCCAGACTGGCTACAAAGGCAAAATTCTTTGTTACCTGAATGCTGAAAATGCATGCAATTCTGATTGCACATCTTATACCTTCCAGGCAAAGAGAGGCTACTTCAGTATCATCACAGTCTTGTAGACCCACACTGAATGCAGCCAGAAAAGGGGTCCAAGCCAACTAGAAAAATTAAAAATTTGAAATACATCACAAACATCAAGTGATAATTAAACTTTATGATAATACTACATTAACATTTCTCAGATTTCAGGCAATTTGAGGAAGTTCTGAAAAAAAAGCAATGAGTTTCTTGGAAAGCTTGGAAAGTTACCTGGAAAGCTTTCTTAGACAAAGGAGAAACTATACAGTGCCGCTTGGGCTTAAATAAGTGGGAGAGCAAAATTGTAAATTTGGGAGAGGACACTAGGCATATTTTAAGCACAGCATCTATAAATTATTCACGTTAATGAAAAATGGGAATAGTCAATACTCATAAATTATATTAATTTTACCCCTGACTTCAGAACTCCTCTCCCTCTGTAAGCTGTGTCTCTTGCAATATTTCATGGACTAATTTCATTTCCAAGAAAATCCTTTTAACCATTTTCCACTTGTAACAGTTACATTACTCTCTTTTCTTTAAGCCTGCTCCGTGGACAACATTTAGCCTTATTTTTTTTTTTTTTGGTAGTCAAATATGTTACTTTGAAACATGAGTGATATCTCTGGTTCCTAGTTGGACAATATTTTAAAATACAGTTCAATAAAATACATCTTGATTACAGACTATGAAAGCCAACAAACACTAAATTTTAACAGAACTGAATACCTTGTGAAACTGTAATGTAAAATAAACAAAAAAAGAGAGCTACCTTTGACTACTGAAAATCCTCATATCAAAACATATGTGTATATACTGGTGTGTGCATAACTTTGAAGTGTCTGATACAAGAGTATTCGCTGCTTTTAATAGGTCAAAATGAAGCAAAACTATATATCCGTATAGCCATACAGATGAAAAATGTTTATACCAGTGTGGCACAGAAATGATAACTGGAATTTTTTAAAGATGTAAAACAATTTTAGCACTATTAAGAAAAACAGAATCACCCAAAGCTTTGCTTATAATGTCAGAAAGTTTAGAAGCACAAGTGTAATTCCTAAACAGAGGAACATAAGCCACAGTACCTAACTTCCAGTCCTAGCCTTGTTGTTTATTTAACCTCTTTTTTTCTGAACCTCATGTCCTCCCCTTTGATACCTGGCCTGCCACTATAGAGAGACGCTGTGGGAAGCACAGGAAGTGCAGTACTTTTAAAATACAAAGCACCACATTAAAGTAATAAATTACACATCCTATTGTAAGTGAAGAAACAGCACATCTATTTGGAAACCTGTGTAATATTTTATACAAGGAGAAGTATAAGGTTCTTAAGCCTGTGACAAAAGGTTCAACCCCACTGCAAATTAAAGACAATGACTTGTCTTATCAAATTATACCTAAATAACATCCAGAGGACAGTGAAACCGTCCCCTCAAATGTATAAATCTCTACAGAATACAATCTGGCAATATGTAAAAAGGTTCTTAATAAGGTTTTCATCCCTTAATATTATATCACATTCTAGGAATCTCTCATTTATTCCCTTTACTCAGCCAATGCTTATTTACTGAGCACTAACTACAAGCCAGGAATTGTGCTAGACATTGGGAAAAGTCAACAGAACAGATGTAGTCCCTTGCCTCATGGAGCTTAAAGTCTAGTAAAGAGATAGACATTCAGTTTTAAAATAAATAAATGTATAAATACATACTGTTATAAATACAATGAAGGAAGAGTATAGCATGTTATGAAAAGGGACCTAATTTAGATTAGAGGGGCCAGGGCAGAACTCTCTGAGAAAGTAACATTTAAAGTAGAAACTACTCAGGCAAAGAAGGAAAAAGCATCCTAGACAAAGGACACAGCTTGTATGAATGCTCTGAAGAGAAAATAATTTAGGACAGTCTAGAAATGGAAAGAATACCAGTGTGACTGCAGCACAGCAAGAGACAAGAACCCTAGTGATGAGGTTGAAGGCAGGTGGAGCTAGACCACACACGGTCTACAGACCCTTGGGATGTGTTAGGTTTCCTCACAGTTGCAAAGTCAGTGAATGGCTTTAAGGAAGAAGGTGACAGTTCATTTTGTATTTTAAACATTCTGGCCTCTGTAAGTGGGTAAGAGAAGCACAAAAGTAGACATAAGGACACCAGTCAGGAGGATGATACAGCGACCAGAGTGAGAAATGAAGGTAACTGGAGACGGTAATGACGGTAGAAATGGCAGTCAGAGGAAAGGTTCTTAATTCTAGCTTAGAGGATTAGTTTAAATAAAGGATAACTAATCCAGAGAATAGATCATAAAAGCTATTTATGAAGAATTTTTAATGATATGGGGAAACACTTATGTGAGAAACAGCAAGATACAAAATTCTATACATAGTAGGATCACAACTGTTTAAGATAAATAGTATGCAAACATATTAACAGAAATTTTTTCTGAGTGGTACAATTATGGCTGGATCCTTATTCTTTTTGTTTTTTCATCCTCCACCTCCCGTCTACCAAAAACATTTGAAAAGAAAAACAAAATAAAGGTATAAGATTATTCAAAACAAAACAAAAATCTGCTTTGTAATTTATTTCATAATAAAGAGAAAGTATATGTCACATTTTGACAGCATTTTCTGCATTACGCCAAAGGAAGGCCAGTTCTACTCCACTGTTCCTTCTAGCGTTACCTCCCCAGCAGCCCCACTCGCGTCCTGTAACTCTCCATCAACTTTTAGGAAGATCACTATCACATAGACCTTGAAGTAGGGGTAGAACTGTAAAATTTTAGAGCTGAAATCTTGTAGTCATCTTTTACTACCCATACACATATGTAGTTATGAATGAGAACTCGAATTATAATCTTCAACCTCCACAGACCATCTAACCACTCTGTGTCACAAACAGAAATGTACTTAACCCATTTTTCCTTCTCAAACTTGACTAGACTCCCCTCCACTTCCCTACAATTCTTATGATGCACTGCTTACTCCTTCCGGAATTTGAAGAAAGGATAGAAAAAAAAAAAGAATAGGAAAATGAAGAGTGAATGGGAAATCAAATTTTAAAGAAGCAGTAAGAATCATTCTTACTAGATCTATAAACATAAGAAAGCTCCCTTTTGGTCCTGACTCTACTTTCTGGGCCCCAGGAATACTCAGAACCCTCAGCTTAGTTCCTGGGCCAGAGCACTGAAAGAGAGTAGGAGGCTCAAGATCACTTTGAGATTTCAGGGAACTCCAAAGCTCTAAATAGAACTCAGAGGAAACCAGGCCAAGGCTTAATTCTCCAAAAATCTTTCTGTTCTTAAGATCACACGCCTATTAATTGCTAATCAGGCATACCTTTTCTCATTCTCTTCAAGAAAAATTTTATATTTGCGATCTCCTATATAATATGACTTTCACTTCTGGGTGTATACTAATGGGCTATATCACTGTATTTCCTTAACTTAAGAATATGCTGAACAGGACTTCCCTGGTGGCGCAGTGGTTAAGAATCCACCTGCCAATGCAGGGGACACGGGTTTGAGCCCTGATCCGGGAAGATCCCACAAGCCACAGGGCAACTAAGCCCATGCGCCACAACTACTGAGTCTGCGCTCTAGAACCCGTGAGCCACAACTACTGAGCCCGCGTGCTGCACCTACTGAAGCCCGTGCACCTAAAGCCCATGCTCCGCAACAAGAGAACCCACCGCAATGAGAAGCCTGTACACCACAACAAAGAGTAGCCCCCACTCGCTGCAACTAGAGAAAACCTGCGCACAGCAATGAGGGCCCAACGCAGCCAAAAAATAAAATAAATAAAAAAAAAAGAATATGCTGAACAGCAGTATATATAAATATATATACTGCAAGCAAAAGTTATTAGTAACTCTTACCTTAAACATAGGTCTCACGTGCTCCAAATGTGTCGCACTTGTGAAAGGTGCTTGAACGTGGCTCACGGCCTCCATGAGTGCTTTAGCTGTCTTGGCCATCTGTTCCATTTCTAAGTTATACAGAAGTCTTCTTTGTTTTTCGCTGGCTACACCTGAAACAACAAACACTATTAGCATTTAAAATATAAAGCCTTTAAGAATGCTATTTTGATGTTTTAGTATAAAATAATAAGCACTACCAGTTAATACTAATTCAAAATAGTCCTAAGAAGCCAGACACAAAAGGTCACATAATGTATGATTCCATTTAGATGAACTATCCAGAGTAGGTAAATCCAGAGAAGCAGAAAGCAGACTGGTAACAGCCAGGGGCTGAGGAAAGGTAGGGAACATGGAAAAACTGCTTAATGGATACGTGGTTTTATTTTGGGGTGATGAAATGTTTTGGAACTATATAGAGGTGGCAGTTACACAACACTGTGAATGTACTAAATACTACTAATTGTTCACTTCAAAATGGTTAATTTTACGTTATATGAATTTCAAAAATGAAAGAAAAAAATATCCTGAACTAGGAGGCAGGGATACATGGAAAATCTATGAAAAGGGAAGAGAGGAGGTACAAATCTGTCACAATGAAAGTACTAGGGAGACAGCCCAAACATGGGCTAGAAGAGAAGAGAGGTAAAAGGCAGCGGTATCCTCACATGACACAGGCTTGAATGATCTCCTGAGCTGACAAGAAAACAGTGGCCCTAACACTTGGGATGATTTTAGAATTTCAGCACACCACCACCTCCTTCCCATACCCCACACTGCTCAGTGATTTCCTACCACCATATAGAGAAGAGGCCAGAGAACGAGGGGTATGAAGATGTTACTATACGGGTGTGGGGAAGAAAGTGAAATCAGATAATTGGCACCTACTTAGGTGTGAAAATGAAGTCTTGATCAATATACTTAATTTCTTAAGTAGAAGCAAGTAAACTACCAAGTAAACTGCTGACTGGTGCTGGACTGCAGTAAGAGCCAAGGATGCCGAGTTCAAGATCTGGCTTTGCCACTCTTTGGGTTTTAGGTCTAGAGAATTAATGAAAGTTTTTACATTGCACTCAGCTCATAGATTCTATGATTCTAAGTTTCCTAACCTCTCTGTACTTGTTTCCTCTTCTATAAAATGAGGGAGAACTTACTAAAATTCCTTAGAATCATTCCCTATATTCCCCAAATATAAGGCCATTTATACTCCACCATTCCTTCTAACATTATCTCCATAGCCTCTGACTCTCATCTGATAATTCTTCATCAACTTCTAGAAATACACATATCACACAGGCCTTTTTGATTCTCTCCTGTTGATAGAACTTTGGTACTGCAATCTGTTCTTTTAGATGAAGCTTGAGATTCCACTTCGAAGCGGAAGTTGCTCAGAAAGGCAGGAGTTCTCTTTCCATATTATATTACTGAGCCACTACCCTCACCTCATTCCTGCAGTCAGATTTTAGCTCTAATTTAATCACCACCATCTGTATGCACAGAACGTCGAGAATGGAGCCAGGCCCCCCGCTGGCTCCTGATGCTGGTCAGACCTGGGAATGCCACGGCGCTGTAACTTGTGGTGCATCTGAAGTAGTGAGTTCCAACCCCCACGAGCTCCCCCATGACCCTAACCTTCCCCATCTCCTTGAATCACCCCTACTTCCAGCTTCTGTTTATGTGTAATGATAGGTGAACCAATGGAAATAAGTTGCTTGCAGATGACAAGGAGGCAGTAAGAAAGAATGAGAGCTGAAGTCTGACTGCTGGGGTTGCCTAACCAATCTCCCTGATCTCCAAATATGTGCTGAGATTAACTGCTAAATGGACAAGTGTGTATTAAATGCACACTAATCCATGCATATTATGTAGCACTTTCCATTTATCATCGGTCAGTGCTATCTTTCTTCAGGATACGGGAAAAAACACAATCAGATCAGCAAACTGTGTATTATAATACTTTTCAGTAGAATAATACTTGATCTACTCTAAGTAAAACACTTTTCAAGAACCCATATTTTTCCTCCGAAACAATCAGGATTCAGTTGATTTGGACACTTACTTTGTTTACTTGATTTTGTAGGGATTGTTAGTTCTTTTGTTTCTTTCATTGATATCTTTTTTCCAGCTATTTCATTATAGATGGCTGATAGATACTCTTCAGGAAGATCTTTACTGTCATTGATACCTCTATTCATCTTAATGTACTGTTCCTTTGTCATTTTATTTTTAACCTAGAAATGAAAAACCATTATAATTCCTAAAAATTAACAGAAAAATACTCATATAAGAGAATTTATAAATACTTTGAGGAGTAGAAAGTGGAAAATACTCAACAAAGCAGACATTAAAATGAAAAAAGGAAGTCACAGAAAATAAGGACAATGTAGGAAAGACCCATCCTGGCAATACACTAATTCACTTTGCTCTGAGGAGCACGTGAGTAATTTGTAATAAGAAAACAGGGAGACTGAATAATGAAATTCTTTGCTTTTGCCCGAGGTTTAAGAGCTCTAGTCAGAGTCTTTAAAAAAGGACCATGACAATTATTAGACACTTATGTTATCAAAAAGATTCAAATCTTAGTTCAGAAGAACATAAATGTGTTTGCTAATGATTTAAAAACGGATTTTATGTAACAGTGGATGCAAGAATAACAAGAGCTGAAATTTATTTAAAATCAGATAGCAATCTCACTGACTCATCATGGCAACTGAATATTAGGTGATCTGGGCAAAGTATCCTTGGAACATTTTGTCTTGTTTAAGAGTATGCTGAGCAGGAACATCTTACTGCACACCTCGATAAGTCTTTGGAGTACAAATCTGTAGTACGTAAGATGGTAGCCCTGTCGCCAAACTTGGGAACTAGCACAGACAAAGTGTTTATGCTTTTATATCCCTGAAAACCCAGATGGATAAAACCTGTAAGTCATATGATGTCTCTGAAGATACATTTACTTAATTAAATATATTCCTACCACTTTCCATGAAGAATTTAAGGCACCTCTAAAGATAAGGGTCCTGTAAATTTACAAGAAGGTACATAGAATAACAATCAAGTAAGTCATCAGAAGTTCGCAAAAATAACTACAGAGAAACCAGAATGTCCAGAGGATATAACTGGGATACAAACATTTATTTAGTTCTGACTACACTGCAAACAGATCTTTCCAGTATGTCAGAAAGGGTGAGAGGAGCACTTTTCCTACAAAAAAGTAAAAATATTACCATAAAAGTTTCCAAATGTAATTTATTATTACTCAAGGGAAAAAAGCTCTAACATACTAAAACTTTGAAAACTTATCTTGAGTCATGGCACTTAAAAAACATTAAAAGAAAGCCATTTCACCTGAAGTTCTAATGAATACTAAAAAAGCAATGACCCAGGGATACCAACATAAAAGACCACACAAGTGCTGCCAATAAGAGGCTAAAAGAAGATTAACATCACTGGAAATTTTGAACATGGTATAATGTCTTAGCATCATGCCAATGAGAGACAAAGACAAGCCCTGGAAGAAAATCTGAAGTAGCAGCAAAGTATATTTGTGCATCTGGGCTGGGAGGTAGGGGTAGGAGCTCCAAGCACGTTGGAGAAGAGATTACATTAATTGCAGATACACAAAATAAAAATACACTGCTCAAACAGAAGACTTCTGCCACAGTGGGATTCTGGAAGTAGTGTAAAACATAATCCTACTTTTCTTCTCCTGCTTATCTTTTATGGAACATTTTACTCTTGACTTTTATTCTCATGTGCTTAAATTAAGCTGTGCCTAATTAAGTTTTAGTGCTTAAATCACTTAAAGCCAATTGTTACTACTGATGAAGATTATAATAAACAAAAAAACTAAACATGCTCTAAATGTATTTCAAAAATTAAAAAAAATTGTCTCACACTATATATAAAGTAGTTAACTATAAATATTCTAGGTGAAAAAGGAACACAAATGACTTGTTAAATTAACCTATATTTTAACTCTGAAAACAACTAGGAATGAGGAGAATTAGTTTTAAGGAATTCCTTTAAAGTTACCCGTGTTCTTTAAAAATGACATCATTTGTTATAGTTCATATAGCCCTGCATCATAAATCATATAAGGTCCTAATTATGGGTTCAATTTTCTAACAGTCCACTTAACTTCACAGGAACTCACAAGCTGCTTAAAACTTTATAATTTTTAAACTCATAAGCTGTTTTAAACCTTATAGTTTTTCCAGTACATCTCAGATTAGTAATAAGTATATAGTGTATTTCTCATCATAAGAGTAATACATATCATTAGAAACCTATCCGTAAGAAGTACTAAGAAATTCTTGCAAATAGGTTTATTCATAAAGATAATTTTCCTCAAGTTTTTGGAAACTAAGCATAAAATATCTAAAACTTTAAAAATAATGTTTTTGTTATTGAATATCAGAAATCAAGTGACAGTTCCTTAATATTTAAAGTAAAGGAATTACAATTTAATGAAGCAAATGAAATTTAAACACTTCCTGGATGTCTGGTATTTTAAAATTATGGTTAATTTTTAGGTGTAATGGTACTGTGGTTACGTTTAAATACAGCATTTCTCTTTCAGATATATATACTGAAATAAATACAGATGAAATGATATGATACATGAGATTTGCTCCAAAATGACCTGGGGGAGAAAAGGGATATATATAGAACAAGACTGGCCATAAGGTGGGAACTGTGGAAGCTGGGTGATAAGCACACGAAGGACCCACTATACTAAATGCTCTGTTATTTAAGTTTGAAATGTTAAAACAAACAAACAAAAAAAAGATGGTTTATATGATGTTTTTCCATGTTGTAATAAACACAGGCAGAAGAGCTATAAGCACCTTCTTAGATTAAAATTTACCTGAAGTTTTATACAGCTGTCAATCATGAGAAAGACAAATACAGATTTTACGGATATCTAAAAGTCTAATTAGAATTACTACCAGAAACTGCATTTGTAAAATGTACACTACACCAAATTAAATACCCCAATTTGGTGACTGGTTTAACTAAGTTAAGATTAAAATTTCAACTCTTACTTACTGAATTCAAAACAATTTATTTAATTTGTACTATTTATTGTAAAACTGGCTTGGAAGAAGACATACCTGTGGGCTGTGAAGATCTGTGGTGAGCATGATAATTGAATAAGCCAGAACATACGCAGTATCTGCACTAGCAAAAAGGGTTTGTCTGCAAAAATAAATGTTTCGTGTTATGAACTTTTACTGTTTACAGTTAGCATTTAAATAACTCACCTCAAACCCCATATCACTTTTAGTTTTCTCTTTCAGGATTTATGTTCTATCTCACACTATAATTTTTTATGGAACTGTCTCATCACTTCCAGATCGTATATAATATAATAATAACTTATAATATATAATAACTTATAACTTACAATATATAAGTTCCCTGGGGCAGGGGATTATGAATCACCCGATGCTCCCCAGAAGCGGGTCTTGGATATAGTCAGCAACCAATAAGTACTTGAATCTGAATCCTGCTTACCCTTGGTTGCATTCTAGGTATCTTGCAGCAAACTTTTCCATCAATCGATCAATTTTCTGAGCTTCCCCTGGAAGACGGAATCCTTCCAGAAACATACGAAGGGCTGAAACAAAATCCTTTCCTGAAAAGTCATGTTGGTCCACATATGCATACATGACTTCTTTGTTAAATTTATCATTATCTCCCAGGAATTCACCCACTTGAGTCTAAAGAACAAAAGATAGAAATTGATATCCTAATAGACTGTTACATTTCCTACACAGCCAATTTTTTAAAAAGCAGAAAAAGTCCATAAGATCCACAGGTTTTAACCACAGGGTTAATTAACTATTTCAAACGTGAAGTTAAAAGTTAAACATACTAAATGTATTTAAAAAAAAAAAAAATCAAGATATTCTTTTGAGTATAGAGAATAAAAAAGCAAAATTAAGAATAGCTAGCTTATTTTTACATACTTAGGAGGGCATCTTAAAGGGGCAATAATATGTATTATTATTAACTTAAAAAAGAATTTTATAGAAAAAGTTAGAATGAAATAACATGGTGTTCTTACAGAGTCTAATCTTTCCTCCTGATGTAAGAATTGGGCAATATCTTCAGGTGTAGTGCCAAGCATCCCTTGTTCTTGGAGGTACTGTATTCCTCTCTTTGGTTTCTTAGTAAATCTAGATGATGTTAAAGTTAAAAGGAACATTAGAAATAGAAAACCATTTGTATTCTCTGAAAAGATCTAAAACTACAGTGAATTAACTTTGTAGCACTTAGAAAACAGAAGTTTACTTAAAATAATCAATGCATTATTATTGTACAAAATGTACAAAAAATAATATACTATGCAAAGTTTTCTTTGAAAAGGATCTCAAATGGAAGGTGACCTTTATCACTGATATGGATCATTTCACAGATTATGTGAGATAATGCCATGTAGTAGATGAACTTTGAGTAAGGATATGGATACTAAATCTCTCATACTTTTAATATATATATTCTCCTTAGTGCTCAAGTAATCTTGGCTCATTCTCCTTATATCCATTGATTAATTCTAAGTTTCCTGCTTTTAAAATACAGAACTTGAATTCTGGTGACTGTTTTAACCACAACCTGATGGCATCATTTCCTTTATAAAAAAAAAAGTATTTATATACCCAGTGTTTTCAAAATAAGGTCCACACTGATTGGACTGACACACAAAACCTTTCTCAACATGGCTCATTTCTTGAACATATTTAAAACAGAAACGGACTCATAGACTTAGAGAATGAACTTATGGTTACCCTGTGGGGGGGAAGGGTGGAGGGAAGGGATAGTTAGGGAGTTTGGGATTGACATGTACACACTGCTATATTTAAAAAGGATAACCAACAAGGACCTACTGTATAGCACAGGGAACTCTGTTCAATGTTATGTGGCAGCCTGGATGGGAGGGGAGTTTGGGGGAGAATGGATACATGTATATGCATGTCTGAGTCGCTCTGCTGTGCACCTGAAACTATCACAACATTGTTAATTGGTTATACTCCACTATAAAGTAAAAAGTTTAAATAAAAAAAATATAGTTCATTTCTCTCTCATTTACTCCTACATATCCCTTTCCCATTCTCTAAACATAAAGGATTTGCAGCGTCTATTTCCTCTATGTGCCCTTTCCCTGCTTCACTCACTGGGGAATTCTCCTCCATGCTTGAAGATCCAATTCAAATGTCACCTCTTTCTTTCCAAATCATTTACTTTCTACTTTTATTGTTCCAATAATTAGTTTGGTACCTCATCACCATCACCTGGGTATTGCAAGAGTTCTTAACTGGTCTCCCTGTCTCTCGTTTTGCTCACATTACAATCCATCCTTCAGGCTGCTGGCAAAGTCATCTTTCCAAAACAGAATCTAATGCTGCTGTTCCTCTGCTTAAAATCCTTCAACAGTATGCCAATGCCAAGAACAAGACAAAACCTCCTTTACACAGAGAATGAGGCCCCTGTAATCTGGATCCAACTTGATGCTCTCATCTCACCTCCTACTTCTACCCGTCTCCCCCGCCCCTGCCACACTGAATAGTAATAGTCCTCAAATGTTCTCCCTTTCCTCTGTGCTGCTGCACATGCCATTCTCTTTGTCTGAAATGTCCTTCCCTGCTCTGTCCTCCTCATGATTCCCCTGTCAAGTCCTAATTAAACCGCTGCCACGTACATAAATTAAAGTCAAGCATTTTTCCCTGAGATAAACACAATCTCTGCTCTCTAGAAGCTCTCACTCTAATGGAAGAAAAATTTAAAAATTATAACAGTAAAATTATTTTAAATTTTTTATAAACTAAAAAAATATATAATAGTAAAGATGCAACCAATAATGCATCCACAAAGTGAGAAGACAGCACAGCAGAGGAAATGTCTAATTAACAGAGATGATCATGATCTATTTCCTGGGAAGGTGACTGTGGAACTGAGCTTTTAAGAATGATTACATCTTCTATAAACAGTCAGAAAAAACATCCCGGACAGAGAGGAAGAGGTCATACTAATACACGAGGGCATAAAGCAGCATCATATTATAATAAGTAGCTCTGCATTGTTGGAAAAATGAGGTGAAATAAAGAAACGGCAGATGATCTAGCTTAGAGTCCAGCAGATTTAAATCATGACGGGTATTATATGCTATTACAAGAAGCTGTGGCTTTATCCTCTAAGAGGAAGAGAGGGGAGAAACAGAAGCAGACTTTCATTCAAGAAAGATTACTCCAGCTAAGTGTAAGAAAAGACTAGAGAATAAATAAGACCAAAGAAAGGCAAGCCAATTAAAAGAGTATACTAGTAAAGGCACCAAATGGTGACAGTTTGACTTGAGCGAACAACTGGGAGACAAAGAGAATAAATTGCAGAGATATTCAGGAAGTAGGATCAGCTGGATTTAGTGACAAATTAGATCTAATGAGGAAATCTAAGGCAATTCCCGGGATTCTGGCTCATAAACTTAGTAGCGTGCTGGGGTTACTAGCCTGAATGGGAAACACAGAAACAACAGGGTTTTCTGTTTGTCTTTTGTTTCGGGTTGTACTGGGGAGTTGATTATGGAGACTGATAAATTTGGTTGTGGACATGCTGAGTGTGAGAAGCTATGCAATGTCCAGGGGAGATGTCCAACAGGCAATTACAGATGAGTCTGGAGTTCACTGGAGTTTTTATGTTAAAAATAACACTTGGGAACTGTGAGATGTTACCATATAGTAGCTGAAGTCATGAGAAAGAACATGATCATGTAGAAACTACAAAGAAAAGGGCTGAGGGACAGACCCTGGAAATGTTGAGATGTATGCCCAGGATGAAGAGCCCATAACAAGACTGAGATGGCATGGTCAGAGGTAGGAGAGAAGGACAGAGTGGTGTCATGAAAGGAACAGTCGCGGAAGGGTATCCTGGGAGCACAGCATTCTCATCAAAGTGTGAAGCAGAAAGCCAGCCGCGTGGCACTGCAGGAACTGGAATGGCACTCCAGAGGAACAGTGGAGGCAGGGAGACGTCTGCCCTGGGGCCCTGGGAGGACTCCCTCTCACTCCTAAGTACTTCGAATTGAGCGGTCCTACCTCGGCAGCACTCTGTACAACACTCCATTATGGACTTCACACAGTACTATTAAAAAATATATTTTGCCCATACTTAGACTGTAATCTTGAATATAAGGACCAGTACCTTCATGATTCTTGGCACACAGTCCCAAGTACCAAACATGTGTTTGCTGAGTGACCAGCAGAATTTCAAAATGAGTATCTGTTTGCACATACTAGACGTTGAGACCCCCAAAACAAGGGCTGTTCCACTCATCAGGTTTCCCCAGCACTTTGCATAATGTCTGGAACAGATGGGACTTTGATAAATACTGACTGAACAGCTAGAATAAATGAAGTATTGATGGCTATTTCCTGAGGCTATTTTTAAGATTTTATAATTTTATGACAATGAATATGTGTACATTTTATCAACTTTTTTTCTTTTACATTATCAGTGAAAAAGGGCACCAAAAACCACTGCTTAAGACTCAGGAAGAAATGCTTTACAGCAGAATTAGCAAGCCAAGTAAACATATAAGAGAATTTTTTTTTAACAGTTTAGATTCATGGAGAAAGGCCAGCAAGTTCAGTTTTCCTCACAGCATCTCTTTGAAAGAAGAGGGGGCAGTAAGAGGAAGGAAAGCAGCACGGTATGATTCAGACAGGAAAAAGTCCAGGAGCAGGATGATGGCACACAACTTACTAGGAAAACTGATTTCACAAGATCAGGGTCTGGTAGAGTACCCAAGTTTAAAAAGGAGGTTATCACCTTATTGACATATAAAAATTCAATCAATAACGATAAATCAATAACAAGAGTAGCACATTTGTAACTGAAGTGGAGAAAATACAAAACCTATAAAGGGGCAACACGAGCAGGAGAAGTTCCATACTTTAAATCTGAGTTATCATCTGCTTGGGGAATATAATGCAAGATTTTATAACTGAGCTAAATAAACAGTGCAAAACTGCACAGAGGATGTTTGTCAACAACACATAAAATATAGTGCAAAATTAATGCACATTACAAGGGTCTGTTTGAGCTAGACTGCAATGAACAAGGGGAGCTGACTAAGGAGTCACTAGAAGTCCTGGATCCAGGAGAGCTGTGCTCCATTTTATTCTCTGAAGGGTGTTAATAAGAAGGGACTAAAAATAATCCAAAAATGTAAAGAAACCCAGGATAAGGGTGGCACAGTACTGGCAGAGGGGTATTCAATAACATTTCTCCTTAAAATCGGACACTCACAAGTCTATCCCTTGTTCTATTATTTCTTTTTGCTGCTTTAGGACTTCAAATTGTTCTGGATTATCAGTGCCAGACATCTGTGTGCTGTAGCTGCCTATTCCTGATGATGATGTTGACTCCAGGGAATTTAAACTTCCGTATCTGTTTATTGTCTCAGGGTGTTTTACTTCACTCGTCTCTTGCTCTGAGGGTTTTTCCTGACCTGTAAGTAGAAAAACTGATTCAGTAAATTATTCTGTCAAAGGAAAAAAATTTCTCAAATAAGGCAAGCTATTTCAATGTTGCTTAGATAGCTATCTAATACAAATAACATATTAGGTGCCGCAACAGATAATACATACTTTGATATTAACACACACTGCAATTAGTACAGGTACAATCTGCATCATTAGGGGTTCTTTTCGCAGCTACAGTGCTGAGCATCCACTGGCTTTCTGCTCTCAGCTCACGTCTCACAAGGGACGGTCTTCCCTCAAAGGACTAAGGTAACACCAGGATAGCCCTGCAGCTACGAGTTTTCCTCTGAGTAAGGGTAAACGTCAAACATATATGAACAATTCAATCTTCTTAAAACATTTTTGGCTTTTTTATGTTTCTTCTATAATTATCCTTTAACAAAGTTGCATAAACATGATTCACTTTAATATGATATTCAAAATACTTTTAGGAAGATTTAGAAAGAAAAAAGTTTGGATAACTAAGCTGGGAAATTCAAAATTTTAAGTTCGTTATTTAACTCATAGAGAACGCTTCTTCATCAGCTAAATGAATAGAGATGTCAGGAAACTGGCTTAATGGCTTCTGCAACTATCCTCCAACGCATCATTTACTTAAATGACAAAGAATTCTACTCAAATGTCACCTTACCAAGAGTTGTCTGAGAGTTGGGATTCACATACTGATCCTTACTCCATTCAACCATACACTTCAAAATTGACACTAAGCATTCTAAACCTTTTTTCCTCAGGCTCAGTTCCTACAAAATAATTCATAAAGAGAATAAAAACAAACAAAAATCTTTTAAGGAAAATACACAGCTCCTCCTTGGCAAAGTTCAAATTTCAAAATGTTTTTAAAGTTCTTACCTGAACATTACTCATACCGAGTTCTTGACTGCCTCGTCCTTGAGCAATTTTTGATAGATCATTTACTAGTCTTTCAAATATGTTTGCTGCATTTAAGTCACAATCATAGTTTACATAAATATCCACTACACTCTGAGCATCTGTAACAGTACAATATGTTAATTTTAGGCAAAATTAGGCATCTAGTATATGAATATATTTGGCCTTTTAAATACCTCAGTAAGAAAGAGATAATAAAGAAGGATAATTTCAAGTACCTGCACAAATCCTTGTCAACGTCTGAATAACCATCCATTTGTGGTCAAATGAGCTGGTAGAAGTCTCCAAAATGTATAGGAAAATTTCTTTAAAGAACACCTGTGATTAGGGAAAAACCTCCATTTAAAATATTGTTTATAATTCATATATGTGATCACTTTTTAAATATCCCAAAGCTGCAGAGCAAAGATCATCAGGACCCAGGGTCCAGGAGTTCCACTCCTGTTGAGTTCCATTTCTGAGACATCAGGACTTAACTTGGGTTGGTCACTTACACTGGCCCTTGCAGTAAAGAGCTGTACTGCACATCACTGTATTTTGTTATCACACAGCCACTACAAAAGAAATCTGCAAAAATTTGGAGTTCTTCTGGGAGATTATTTCTTAAACACATTTACAAACTAATAAAACTCCTATTTCATTTTTAATCCCCCACAGAGCATAAACTATATTCTGTCCATCAGTTATATTTTTCAGACATTATAGTACTGGGCAAGCCTAAGCGCTCCTAGATTTTAAAGTAACTGACGTTGTCATCTACACAATAGAAAGGATCTAGCTCCCATATACTGTTATATTTTTATAATTACTCACACAAGTGGGAATCTCTTTTGTCTGAAAACTACAAACTATTTCTTACTATTCTTTACACCAAATAATGTCAGGCACAAAGGATTTAGTCAACCTCATTTAAAAAATTTCTATTTAAGAGCTAAGAATTTTCAGATTCATATTTATTTTGGAAAAATGACTACAACTCAAGAGTGGATGAGTGAAAAAGAAAACCTAAAATAACATATTAACATTTATGGAACATATGTATTATGAATACAAAAATTCATATTTGTAATTTTAGACTACCAACATCTTCTCCCTCCCAAAAGGACAAAATACCCTTGTGATGTGCTTTTCTTTCACAGAATTCAACACATTTCTATTACTTGCCTAATATCAGCATTTCCCGTAAGACGGTAAGCTCTAAGAGGGTAGAGACAAGGTCCCTCTTGCTAAGCATTGTGTCTACACTGCATGGCAAATATAGTAGGCATTCAATACATATTTATGGCCACAATTCTCAAACACTGCACCAAGTCACCCCAGAATGCTGCAGCAAACTCAGAGGGATGCCATGAGAATTTCTGAGGGAAAATTCAGAGAGAAATACATCTGCTGGATACCTCAAAAAACTTCACAGTTTCAACATCAATTAGATCACACGACATTCCTTTCAATGACATCATTATTTTTGCAAACCTGGGCTTTAGTGGTTGCTATGATAAGAAGCAGGTACTGCATGAAAATCAATGAAGGAAATGAGGGTGGTAATGTCCAATTTGATTTCAAGGTCTGAGAAGTTTGCAGTGTCCTATAGGCTCATACATTCCAGTAGTCAGTAACTGTTGACTATTTAAAAATGAAATAAAAACATTTTTTTCTTTCAATTTATGTGTGCTTCTCCCCATCCCCCCGCCCTGCCCCCAAATGCAGACTTCATTGTTAAGAAAAATACTTGTTAAGTTGTTTGGACCTAACTGCTTAATAAATGGAACTGTTAGGTATTTCTTCTGGAGTAAAGTACACCATGAAAAGATTAGAAACTCTAATGGTGCCATGGATCAAGAGAATTTGAAGCTCTCTGATTTATGGGATAAATAAAAAAAACACAGATTTGGAGAAAGAGGGGGGAAAAAAGCCTTTAGCTACTGTCTACAGGTTATCAAACTGCACTAATATGCAAAAGCCTATTATAGTAATTTAAGACACCATGCCTATCAACAGGGGCTCTAAGAAAACCCAAAATTCTAAAGAGTTATAGAGCACCTATCATGTAATACATGTAGAATAACAGTTCTATCATAAGCACTTTGTCTTCACATAATTTCTCTTGAAAAAGTGTGTATACACTGTATTTTCTGAAATAGATATATAAGTTAATACCCAAGGAAAAACTGCACTATAAAAACTCTTAAGATTCATTCTCATAAGATGAATCTTCACGTAACAACAATCTCAATTTTGTTTTGCAAATTTAGGTTTTCATATGTTGGGTTTCCTCCAAGTGGAACACAGCTCATCTTGCATTTGAATATGTTCAGTACTTTCAAAAGCATATCTATATTTACCTTGTTTTATCCTCATAATCTCCCCATAAGGGACAATGGAGGTTGAAATAAACCTGATCTCTTTAAAAAAAACAGAATATTACTACAACAATTTTAATGAGAATCTACCATCTATGAACAGACAGGAAATTTCTTAGAAGTATTTCCCTTTAAATTCATGCTTACAAAATTTTTGTATATCAAATTTACTTTACAGAAATAGTAATCACAACTTAAATGATTTTTATGATATCTGGTTCCATAAGAATTTATACTTCACACAGTCATCTAAATAGTACTTAAAGAAGGAGAGTCTCAGAGAAGTAACTGAATATACAAAGTCTTCCAAAATTCTCTAATGTCAATTTAAATGTCTCATCATCGAATGAAACACTTTTGGCTTGTTACAGAAGCAAAAGTTCCACAAGTTTTTATTTTAAAGTCTCTTTTATTTGTAGTTCCTGAAGATAATGAGAAAAAACTATCTAAAAATAGTAACTTCCTAGTTTTGCCTTGCATTATTTTAACACACATATGGCAAACTTCTAAAACTTGACAACATATATGCACCAGAAATTGTTTCCTGTCCAAAAATATGACCCAAATTTTAAAAATTTTCACTTAAAATACCAAGACCTTATTCTGTCTCATTCCCATAATAATGTTCCACATGAATTTTAATAGATACTGTAGAACCTTTATAATAAAGGATAAGATCAAAACTCTGGGAAAATAATGATTTATCCTTCCTGTGAGCTAATGAATTATTAGTCTTGAGTTAGGATTAAATATAAAAATTAAAATGTAACCTGCATATCATATCAAACATAATATAAAGGCAAAAGTTGACTAGCATAAAAGTATTTCTAAAATATACCATGTCCCAACCAAAACAATATTTTAACAAAGGACAAGCTGGAAAAAAAAAATCCATTCAATCAGTAAAACAAAGTACTGTTTTTAAATACTGAATTATTTGAAGGTAAAAACAAAAGACCAAGAAACGGTACACTTGCACAATACATGCATACATGGTTGGGAGAGTCCCTAATTTCATTTTGCTAAGGCTCTGGAAATATTTTAGAATGACATAACTGTTATTCTAGTTCCAAAGATGTTGAGAGAAAACTTTAGGAATATAACAATAACAGATATATTGGAAAAAAAATACAAAAGTTAAAATTTCAAATGTCCTAAAATATAACTCCTCCAATATAATTCTTCTTGATCACCTCTTTAAAGTACCAAGAACTTAAATGGCTTAAAACCATGTAGACAAAGTATTTATTTAGAGCTTTCTTTTAAGATAACCAAGTTCACTATTACGTATGATATACACAATGGCTAAATTATTGTGAGGACCAAATTAATTCAAGACAATTAAAATCATTCATGGAACTACTTGTTATACATTCCTTGAAGGCAGGAGCTTATGTCTTAATTTGATTTTGCATTCTTAGTGCTTACCTAGTCCTTAGGAGTACTTTGTAGGCACATGTTACATGATAATATACAAATATTATTTCACATTCTAAAAAACTTTCCAGTGTATTAAAACATGATTTAACATGAAACAAATGAAATAGCCAACAATGCTTAAATGCAGAACATACCTCAATCTGCATCTTCAGATGCGTCTTGAAGTTTGACAACAAAGTAAGAAATATGGAAAGGGAAAGCTCAAAAACCTCTGGAACAGAAGAAACTCCATTTTTTGAGAGTGCAACACACAGATACTGCTTAATAGCATTAATAAACATCTCATTTGTCCTGAAAATAGGTCCTGCATTCTGCAGAATGGATAGAAGTAACTGCAATGAAAGTATCTTGGATCGTAACTCATGAGACCTAAAATATAAAAAAGAAGGCACAGTGTATGGACAGGTTTAGCATTACGGTAATAATAGGTTGTTCCAAAGATATTTCCTGTACCACATAATTTCACAAACCTTTACATGGAAAGAAACAGAAAACTCTACAACATAAATAAGAAAGTACAGTACATAAATAAGCTTAGCCACTAATAATGGGTAGTTCCACTGATGTTCTCCTTCAACCACATAATTTCACAAACCTTTACATGGAAAGAAACAAACTCTACAGCATAAATAAGAAAGTACGGTACATAAATAAGCTTAGCCACTAATAATGGGTAGTTCCACTGATGTTCTCCTTCTACCACATAATTTCATGAACTTTTTAAATGGGAAAACAATCACTCACACATATTTAACATCAACCTACTGTTCCTTTGAACAAGAAAAAAAAATTTAAAGATTTATGCCTTGTTCATTTCTTTCACAAGTATATTTCACTTTTTAGAAATCAACATGAACTTCTCAGATTAAGGGCCATATTTAGTATAAATAGGCTCCAATGTACTTTTTTCCTAGTTATACTACTCAAAAATCCTAAACACTAATAAAAAGTTTTGGTGCATTACCAAATTAAAGCATTGCTTCAAGCTTACTTTTTCCGTAACCATCGAAAACTCTTTTTTTAAAAAATACATACAAAGAGGCTTTTAGAATACTTGTACCTCTTGGTAGCTTACCCATTTATTCTAAATACGTATTTTTATATAATGAAAAGCTGAAAAACACATTTAAGCTTAAATTGAAAATTGCATTTTTCTGATCAATATACTGTGCCACACTTCTGATCACTATCTAGAAGTTTAATGATTAGATTTCACAAATACAATTTTTCTACCATCGAAACAGGTTTTTTAAGTCCAAGAGACCAAGGAGATTGATCCCAGGCAAACTTTTCAAATGCAGAACACATTTAAATGCTCTAGCAGTTGGTTCTTTTCTTTATTTATTCCAAATTGTACTCAGTCACATTTACACCGCATAGTAAACTTAATTGCTCTTGATTTCCACCTTAAAAATTTTATGGTTTTAAGTGTCAAGTGATTCAAGGACCTAAAACTCTAACAAGGAATATTTAATTTTAGGTAAATAGGAATCACAAAAAATACTGCCATCTTTGAAATAAAACTGGAACTAATAATACCATTAATACACAGTCATGTTTCCAAGATGCCTATGCCTCTGAATCTAAGAATACGTACGTGCAGCAAATGCAGTATTACAAAACAAACAAACCTTAGATAAATCAATTTAGAGAGAGTGGGAGTAAGACTTTGAATAACAGCTATAGGAAAACATGGAGTGGGCCAGGTATTCCCCCTTCACGTTGAGGCCTTCCAAGGCTTATCCACTACTGCTACTTCCTTAGTCTACCTCACATTTATCACGCTTTTTGCTCAGTTCCAATAGAAACTAAAACCCGCAGCTTATCATTCTCCAACACATGAGTTTTCTTATAAGTATGTTTTATCTTTGTATCCACAGCATCTAACAAAATGCCTCGTTAGTATGTGCTCAAAATAATTAACGGATTCATTCATGCACTCATCTAAACATTAAGTATCTACTACGAAGAGGGCATTAATCAATGAAGAGATGATCAAATGATTGTCTGATAACACAATAAAGTATACTTTTGACAGGCAAAAGAAGCTGGAAATTACAGGTCTGCAGTTTTTCGTGGGGTAGTTTCAAATTACCATTCAAGCTTAAAGAACACTTCCTGGATCATCATCTTAGCAAGGCCACAAAATATAAAGAGAAGCAAAGACAAAAAGGAAATTATGTAACTACAAAAGATCATTAATTTTGGCAAAAAAATCATTCAAGATAGAAAATCATATATTCTGGAAAAAGAACAGTTTCTAGGGGTGGAAAATTTCATCTCTTTCAGAATTCAATTCCAATATTTAATGACTGGTGGTCAAGAAGGTCTTCTCTACGTTCAAACAAAATTTCCTAATATCTATGACTTAAGCCCACTACGTAGGAGGATAATTTACATTATTTGTCACAATAATCTTCTGTAATACTAAAGGTCTGATCTGGGAAAACTAAACATCTGAGGCTTTTAAGGTCACCAACATTTTTAAATCATGGGAAAAATGGCCTTCAGCACTAGCACCAAATTCTGAAGTTATTTTCGCCTTAAAGTAGGTCTTCATCAATCCAGAATGATAGGTCAAAATTGTCATTCCCCCCCCCCCCATAATGAAAATAAGAAACTGAAAAAATTTCAAATATATTCGTATAAAATATATAGGCCATAATCAAGTTTATATTGTAATTCGAACAACCTTAATCCTTCTGTAGCGTTTGTATTTTCAAAATATTTCTGACTCTCAGGATTTGGGCCTAAAAAGATAAGGGTTTCAGGCTTCTGGGCCTAAAAAATGTTTCTCACTGAATCAGTACAATGTGACAAAATAAAACTGTAGAAAGTATAACAAATGTGGTTTCCCAAAACTTCTAAAGTTTTTATTGTAACTGTCTCCAGTCTTCCTTCTCAGTTGACACTTAGAAACTGAAATGCTCTAGAGTTTTAAAAATGAATCTCCCCCTATTTCAATATCCCTCTCTCAAAGTCACTCAGGCCTCTCCAAGCTGACTTTCTCCAGAAAGTTCTCCTAAAACTGACATGCTATATAATACATGATGCTGCAACATCAGAGAAGCAGGGCTCTTGAGTAACTCCCAAACTCAACCTCGAGCAGGAAGTACTTGCACTGGAATCATTTAAACAGAAAGATATATGACAATTTATGACTTACAAAAATGGCACTTACCTACCGTTTAAACTGAGATAATTGATGGGAAGCAGACGAGTGATGCCTATGTTAAAGTAGTTCCTGCTCCCCACGGGAGAAAGTTATCATCTTAGGGCATTTTTTCAGACCTTAATGAATGTTATTATCTTTCACTATGACTTTTAAGATTTATTTCTCTTAGGTTTTATTACCTTTCAAGTAGTAGCTTTCAGAAGCCTAGCATGAGGCTACATGTAAAGGGCTACATTAGTTCCAATGTTACGTACAATATTAAAATAGTAATTCATTTAATCACTCAAAACTTTTTGAGCACCTACTATGCACCAGGCACAATTCTATAATGCTGTTGGTGTGCTTTTGGAAGACAGCGTAAGGTATCTACTCTAGCAATTTTGAAACTCACTGCTTTTTAGTACATGTTTTAAAAAGTAAAATAACCCCAAAAAATATTTTTGAAGGTCCTAAAAGACAAAAAGAAAAGAAAACCCAAAGACTATCTTACAGTAAGGCTCAAGATTAAAAAGCTGCATTTGTCAGGCAGAACAGCTGAGGACTTACTTTGGATCTGGTGGTCCATCCGACAGTGGTTTCATTGACAGTTTACACAATGACCTGAATACTAGAAAGGCATCCTTTTGTAAAATGTGGGAAAACTTAGCACCAGGTGAAGGTCCTGAAGAATTTCCAGATTCCTAAAGAAGTGAACACACCATGTAAATAAAGGCATCTGCCAGTGCAAATCATTTCAGCCTTCTATATATTTTATTTGATTCAGTTATATGTGGGGTTCTACTGGAAGGAAAACTAGATGAGGAATTTGCCATATTGTTTTTCTTTATTGTGACATGCCACCCCCATCCCCAACAATAAATACCTTAAAAAATGCATTCTTTTAAAATATTCCCTCTTTGCCCCCAAACTCTTAAAATTTACCCATTTATATTATTACTAACAAAACCTAGCACATCACGCTGTGACAAGATACCTCATCCATGGCCTAAACTATGCTTTCCACTACCTGTCACTGGGTGTTTTATGTTTTTGTCCTATTTTATTTTTTATCTACTCTGCGCAGATAGACGTAAGACAATGGAGACTGTTAAGGCAACATTTAAAAGTTATTAACTGATAAAGGTCAGCAAGTCCAGGAAAACTTCCCCCTATGTATGGGGCAATGATTTAGGGTAGGACTCCCTTATCTAAAAAGATAAGGAAAAAATACACAAAATATAGGGTAGGAAGGATGAGGAGGACCCTATCACTACCACAGTATGGATTTTATTGTACTCCTGAACAAAGGTAAGATGAAGTTCCCTAGATTTCCAGAAGCTCTTTCTCCTCCTAGTATACTAGAATTATCCTATAAATGTGATAAGAATGTTCTTGTTAAATGTAATTTGAATGGGGGAGGAGGAAAGATGTGAACACATATGAGACACACCTTAGAGTTGGAAATATAGCTATCAATATTTTAAGGGAATAAAGTGCTCTGATTTATATCAATGGAAAAAAAAAAAAAACTTTTTATTTCCTCAAACTGAAATCAGCCAGCATTATCAACTGGATATATTCACCACAAGGTGTTGGTAGCAGCCTATCAATTTGTAAGATTAAGAGGATTTTTCCTCTATTTCTACCTGAGTATCATTGGAAGAGACAGACAATCTGTCATCAGGTAAGGACGGTGTATATGCAACAGAAATTGGTGTTCCTGGAATTCCATTTGCTTGAATATTTTCACTGTCACTACCATCCTCTATGGTTCCAGTGTTGCCATCTGCACTTGCATTTATGGTAGTCCTTTCTCCCATATCTAAAACGGTAAGAAGAAAAAACATGCAAACATATTTAACTTAACTGAAGTGCACTGAAAAAGCATAGACTATTTAAAATGAAACAGTGGCAGAAAAGCAATGTGAAGTAAGATGTATTGGCACCACTTAAAGGTTAGCATACTGACTAGTAAGTATGCATTTGGAACACATCCAAACATGATCCTTAAGTAGCTCTGGCAAAGGAACACACTCAGCTGATGAAAGGCTAACAGAATGTGCCAAAACAGAAGCTTACTTTGAGTCTATATTAGCATTTACTAAACTGAGTCCTAATGAATGCTAATGCCTTAAGATATTAAAAGAAATTCTTCAAAAAAATTCCATTTTCAAATAAGTTTGGAAAATGATGGAAAATAGGTATCTTTATCATAGCCTTTAATTTGCTAATACGCATTGAGTTCTCCAAAGAGGATATATAATACGCAGTGTTTCCAAAATTTATTTTACCACGAGATCCCAACCCCCTTTTTAGAATATCTACTAATACCTCTAATAACATATATTCTTTGGAACACAACTATGGAAATAATGGCTGTGAATATTCTTCAGTATGTCACTCTGAGTAATCTTACTTGTGATTAATATACGCAGAAATAAATGACTTCCAGTAGAACAAACATAGACAATGCAAACAATACCAAGTTTCAGAACTACTCTAGGTGTAATGTATGTTACTTTAAAAAAGAAAACTTCATAGCAGCATTATTTACAGTAGCCAAGATATGGAAACAATCTAAATGTCAATAGACAGATGAATGGATAAAGAAGATGTGATTGATATACACATATAAAAACATTCCAAAAATGGAATACTACTCAGTCATAACAAAAAATGAAATTTGAAGCAACATGGATGGACCTAGAGATTATCATACTAAATGAAGTCAGTCAGAAAGAGAAAAATACCACATGATATTACTTGTATGTGGAATCTAAAACATGACACAAATGAACTTATCTACGAAACAGAAACAGACTCACAGACATAGAGAACAAACTATGGTTGTCAAGGAGATGGGGGAAAGGGGGAGGAAGGGATTGGGAGTTTGGGATTAGCAGATGTGAACTATTATATATAGAATGGATAAACAACAAGGTCCTACTGTAAAGCACAGGGAACTATATTCAATATCCTGTAATAAACCATAATGGAAAAGAATATGAACTAAAAAAAGAAAAAGGAACACATACATGTCTGTGGCCATAACTCAGTAGCTATCTGGCAGGAAACTGCTCCTTTCATGCTGCCAAGTAAAAGCAATTACAGGCTAGCATGAGGGAAATACAATGTACTAGAAGGAGCACAGATTTTGGAATATGAAAGACCCCTGCTGTTTCAATCATGTCTCTACCATTTAACTGGAGAAGTTATTTCACCTTCTTCATAAGCAGCAAAGATAATAATGTCTATGAGGAATCACCAAAACACACACACGTGCACAGTACATAAAGAATACAATTGGTTCTCAATAAGGGGTAGTAGCTATTATTAATTTTGCTGATAACTGATAACACGTGCCCAATTTTTTAACTGATTTGAGTAATGAAAGGAGTGTACCTGGTAATACGCTAATATCTGACACACTAAATACTATTACAGCTTTCTATATATATGTAAAGAATGCTTATATATATGTAAAGAACGCTCTGGAAGAAGTCACAAAAATTTAATAATGATTATCAGAAACTGATGATTGTTCCCCAAAGCACTTATTCCCAACCTTTTTCTCTGTACCCAATTACACCTCTTTCCACTGCCCCTCCTCCCCCTTCCCTTAATAAACAACTTCCACCTCTACTTAAGCTAAGCAGATAATTTAACATAGGCGTCCTTACTCTTCCTCACCTACCATAAAGTTCCTTAACACCAACAATCATCTTTTTCTTCCCTCTCGTTTCAGGGAAAAAATAGTCCTTCCCATTTCTAAGGTGAATCATTCATTCACCCTCAAATCCATCTCTTCTTGCCTTCGGCAGTGTCCTTCTCCCCTGGATATTTTCTTGAAACATTACATTTTCAATTTGTGCGCATGACTGGCTCTTCCCCGATACTCAACCAACACACTCACATCCTCTCACTGTAAAGACACAACCTTCCTTCAACTCCTGCCACACATCTGCTACTGTCCATTTTTCTTTTCTAAATCAAATTTCTAAAGAAATAATTAATATTCATTGATAATACTTTCCTTCTTAGGAAATTTCTCAAATGAATTGAAAACATTCTCTTATTTTATTTTCAGGCTTTGAAGCCAGACATCTTTGGGTTGGAGTCTTCACTTTACCACTTCTTACAGGTTAGCTTAATCTCTCAGTGCCTCAATTTTCTCATTTGTAAAAAAGGGAATCGTAACAGTACCTAAACATCCCAGAGTTTGGGGAGGATTAAGTGAGTAAACACAAGTAAAGCACATAAAATCACTGGGGATACAAAGAAAGTACTTAAGAGTTAGATATTATTATTCTCTATGTTTTTTTCCTCTTATTCTCCCTCTAATTGTCCCCTAAACATAAGTGCAGACTTCTGTTTACAAGGTGGTGAGTTGAGCCCACTAATTTACCTCCTCCTTTCACAAATCCCACTGAAATTACTAGGGAAAAAATATAAACAAGAGAAATAGTCTTTAGTAGCACTGGAAAACTAAGGAGGGTATAATCAATAGACCAAAATCTTGAAGGAATTTCTAAAAATTAAGATAAGTTCATTGGAATTCCCTGGCAGTCCAGTGGTTAGGACTCGGTGCTTTCACTGCCATGGCCTGGGTTCAATCCCTGGTTGGAGAACTAAGATCCCATAAGCCACGCAGCACGAACAACAACAACAACAACAACAAAAGGTTCGGATGGAGGAAGAAGGGAAAAGCCAATAATGTTCACATGCCTGTGACTGAACACATGCAAAGGACAGAGCTACCTGAGAAGTGGTTGAATTGTACCATGTGGGTTCCAATATACTCCAAAGCCTAAATAGAATGCCAAGGGCTATGGGGTAGGAGGGAAGAGAGCTTGGGAAACCAGGCCAATGTCTACCAACAGAGCTGTCAGCAGCCACGATCATCTAGAATGTATTTGAGCTCAGCCTGTTAATTAAAGTGGAGGATTTGCTTGGTAGGTCTCTTAACCTAAGAAGTAGGGCAGGAGGGGAGACAGCAGTATCCCAGCTAAGGGAGAAGAGACAGTGCTGCAATAAACACTGAACAAGCTAGTACAGCAGTGAAATCTAAAGTTCTAGGCTTCCACTCCAACCACCTGTTTCTACTTAACTAACGTTAAATAAAGCCCTAACTGAATGAAGGCAGCCTAAGATTTCCTGGCAAAGGCTGGGAGAATGGGAACAAACCAACAAGTTTGAAGAACGCCCGCCCCACTCCTGACCCCGAGGCTAGAATATATAAAATGTTGAAATAGCATTTATCCCAAGCTTCACATGGCTTCAGTGTGTGCTTGTAACACAGCCCAAGGACCACTAGGATCACCCTCTGCTCAAGGGAGGCATCTGCTTCTTTTAGTTAAGTTCTCAGCTGGGAAATAAGGTCTGCCTTTGGACGGCAGTTACCTGGCAGACTCTGGAGAGGAAAGCCTCATGAGAAATGGAAAAGCAGTGCACGGAATTACTGAGAAAGCTCTTTATATACTGATCAAATCTGGTCTTTCTATTCTTTAAATAGACAGAAATGTAAAGTCTACGCTCAAAAGTAAGGACAAAGGTCAGCAATCTGAGCAAATGGTTTCCTGGTGAAACATTTTACAGCTGGAACAATTTTAATTAGTACTCCCAGAGATGTGTGAAAGAATACTGCATCAATAACTAAGCGCAAAGCGCTATGAAAAACAGGAGCTCAAGAAAAAATACGGGTTCTGGGAGACAAAAACAAAATTACTGAAATAAAAAACATACACTGGGAAAAGCAGTATAATGGACATTAATGAATAAAGTATTGGAAAGCCCCTTGTAACATTTTCTCTGAATGTAGAATCATAAGAAAAAACGATGGAAATTAGGAAAGACTGTCAGAGCAATAAAGGATATGATGAAAAATACTCAACAACTGTATATCGTGTGTGATGTGGAAGGGAAGAATGGAAAGAAAGAGGAGAATTAATAGCTAAAAACATAATAGAAAAATCACTAGAATGATGAAAAGTTATGAAAAGAATTCAACAGCTAGCCCTGATTTAAAAAACAAAAGTAAAATTACACCCAGGCACACACACAAAAAGATAAAGAGTATCTTTTAATAAACTAGAAATACAGAAAACTTACTAAACTTGATAAAAAGTATCCTCCAAAACACAAAAGCAATCATCAAAGCAATCATCAAACTTATGCGTGAAATATAGCAATAATGTTAAAAACAAATGAGGATTCTTGCCACCATTAACCCTACTCAACATTTTCTTGAGGTTCAAACTAATGTTATATAACAAAACTGAGAGAACAAAAATGAAGTGTAAATATTATAAAGGAAGAAACAAAGATCAAATACCATTACTCACCTAGAAAACCCAAGATAACCAAATGAAAAACATTTAGAAACAATTACTAAATAAACTTACTTTTTGAACTTAATGAACTGGTTCTAAACTTTGTGTATACATTTAATAAAATGTATAAAAAACTGATGGAGAGGGACTTGCACTATAAAGATCAACATATACAATAAAGTTAAAATATTTTAAACAATTCAACCCTGGATAAGAATAAACAGCTCGGGGCTTCCCTGGTGGCGCAGTGGTTGAGAATCTGCCTGCCAATGCAAGGGACACGGGTTCGAGCCCTGGTCTGGGAAGATCCCACATGCCGCGGAGCAACTGGGCCTGTGAGCCACAACTACTGAGCCTGCGGGTCTGAAGCCTGTGCTCCGCAACAAGAGAGGCTGTGACAGTGAGAGGCCCGTGCACCGCGATGAAGTGTGGCCCCCGCTCGCCGCAAGTAGAGAAAGCCCTCCCACAGAAACGAAGACCCAACATAGGCAAAAATAAATAAATAAATAAATAAATTTATTTAAAAAAAGAATAAACAGCTCAATGTAACTGTACAGAAAACACCAACAGAATCATTTTGGATAAAACTGGGATTTCAAATTAATTAGGAAAGGAAGTATTATTCTAGGTTATAACTAGCTATCTAATCTCATACCAAACAGAAAAATAAATTTCAGATGAATTAAAAATTTAAATTAAAAAAATGAAAACAAAAGTATTAGAAAAACATGGTAGAATATTTTTATAATCTTAGGGTGGTAAAATCCATTCTAAGCAAGACAAAAACAGAATCACAAAGAAAAAGGCTTTATTTGTTACATTTTTTTGGGTATGGTCAAATATCTGCTGAGAACAGTAACAATAGAAGCAAAGGTAAACAAAACAAAACAAAACAAAGACTGACTGGGGAAAAAATATTTACAATACAATGAACAAGGGTTAATTTCTTAAGATGAAGAAATCTTGAATTAAGGAACAAAAACCCATCAAGAGGGAGGGGATATGGAGATATATGTATACATACAGCTGACCCACTTTGTTGTACAGCAGAAACTAACACAACACTGTAAAGCAATTATACTCCAATAAAGATGAAAAACAAAAAAAAGAACAAAAACCCAAAAAACTGAATGGAAAAATGGGCAAAAGATAGGAATAGGCAATTCAGAAAAGTATAAATAGCCCATAGACACTCAGCTGCACCACATGAAATTGCCAGTATTTGACCTACAAAAATAATGACTGCTTCCTATGTTTTTACCATGCAAATAATCAAAGAAACGTAAATTAAAACAATAAGATATACTCCATCTATTAAAGGGATGTTAAACAAAGCACTGTATATAAATCTTAAATGTTCATACATCTTGGTCAAGTATTTCTTACCCTAAAGAAAAGTGCAAAATGATATCTATAAAACGAATGCTCCATGAGAGCCATGCAAAGCAAAAACTAGTAAATAACCTAAACGCTAGTATTAATAGGAGATTATTTAAATAAATTATGGACCACCAATATAATTAAGTACAATATGACATGAAAGGAAAACTATAATTTAGTATGTGACAACAGCAGATTATAAAACAGTAAGTACCGTATGTTCCCATTTATACTTAAATATATGAATGCAGACATGCATGAAAAATATAATTAAAAAAACTTTTTAAAGAGCAAAAAACATCATATCAAGGTCAGAAGACTTGGGCAAATAAGGAACTGAGAGAAAATATTTGTAAAATATATCACAGAATCCTAATATATAAAGGATTCTTTGAAATTATGGGGGAAAAAGGATAAAAACCTGACAGAATGAACAAAAGACATGAATAGATGACTCCCTAAAAAAGATATACAATGGCCCTCAAACAAAACAAGATATTTAATTTCACTCGTGGAGAAATGCAAATTAAAACCAAAGTAAGATACAATTCTCACCTATCAGGTTGGCAAAAATTCAAAACCTTAAACTCCACTGGCAGCCTGGAGAAAAAGGCACTCTTGTATGTTGCAAGTTAAGAGTGCAAAACAATACAACACCTACGAAGAGAAATTCAGCAAAAGCTAACATACCTTCACATTCATTTACCACTTGACCTAGTAATCTTACCTCTTTGAATTTGCCCGGAGGATCAATCTCCACAAATATGAATACAGATATACATGGTTATTCACTGCAGCTTTATTTGTAATAGCAAAATACTGGAAACAACCAAAGTTCCTGTCAGCAGGGGACTGGCTGAATAAACATATACCCACATAATAGAGTATTATGCAGAGAGCCAAAAGAAAAAAGAATAAGAGAAATCTCTATCAACTGAAATAGAGGGATTTCTAGTATACATTAGGTGAAAAAAGGGGAAGAAACAGAAGATATACAGTGTTCTATCAAAAAGAAAGAGAAATAATCCTAAGTATTTGCTTACTTCTCTGGGAAAAACACACACACACACACACACACACACACACACACATTATAAACCAGGGGTCCCCAACCACCCCCCCCAACACCCCGGGCCACACAGCACGAGGTGAGTGGTGGGTGAGCGAGCGAAGCTTCATCTGTATTTACAGCCGCTCCCCACTGCTCACATTACTGCCTGAGCTCTGCCTCCTGTCAGATCAGCGGCAGCATTAGATTCTCATAGGAGCACGGACCCTACTGTGAACTGCACGTGTGAGAGATCTAGGTTGCAGGCTCCTTATGAGAATCTAAGGCCTGATGATCCGACGTGGAGCTGAGGCAGTGATGCTAGTGCTGGGGAGCAGCTGCAAATAGATTATCATTAGCAGAGAGGTTTGACTGCACAGAGACCATAATGAATTAATTGCTTACAAACTCATATCAAAACCCTATCAGTGAGTGGCAAGTGAGAACAAGCTCAGGGCTCCCACTGACTCTGCAATATGGCGAGTTGTATAATTATTTCATTATATATTACAACGTAATAATAATAGAAATAGGACTTCCCTGGTGGTGCAGTCGTTGCGAATCCTCCTGCCAATGCAGGGGACACAGGTTCGAGCCCTGGTCCAGGAAGATCCCACATGCTGCGGAGCAACTAAGCCCGTGCGCCACAACTACTGAGCCTGCGCTCTAGAGCCCGTGAGCCACAACTACTGAGCCCATGGGCCACAACTACTGAAGCCTGTGTGCCTAGAGCCTGTGCTCTGCAACAAGAGAAGCCACCATGATAAGCCCGTGCACCGCAACGAAGAGTAGCCCCCGCTCGCCACAACTAGAGAAAGCCCGCGCTCAGCAACGAAGACCCAACGCAGCAATCAATCAATAAAATAATAATAATAATAATAGAAATAAAGTGTGCAATAAATGTAATGCGCTTGAATCATCCGAAACCATCCCCCTGCCCCGGTCCATGGAAAAATTGTCTTCTACGAAACCGGTCCCTGGTGCCAAAAAGGTTGGGGACCGCTGTTATAAACTACAAGCTTATGAAAGTGGTTACCTATAAGGCAGGTCAGCAAGGGAAGAAATGGAAGGAAGAGTTCTCTGAGTAAATATTTTATATAATTTTTACTTTGAATCATGTAAATGTTCTTCAATTTGAAAAGTTAAATCAATAAAATAGTTAATACAAGTAACTTCTGAACACAGTACTCTCTTCATCCTTAGTAAGATATATTCTAAGGACACATATGATTGCAAAGAAATCTGAACTTTAATTAATCGGCTTGTTCTTGGTAATGGCACACTGTTTCTGCAAATTTAGGTTTTCACTGTGGAAAAAGAGACACAAGTATGAAATGCAGGAAGATGAAGAGAAACCTTGTGGTGCTGGATGTGAATTGGAACTAATAATATGCTCTTGTGATTGTATATCTCCTGTTTCTGTTCACTGGAAAAGACTAAAAGTAATAACACCTCAGTAGCAATGAGCATACCTAGTACCTAGGCCTTGGTCTCTAAATACAATTGCCCACTAAAAAGAATGACTCCTAAAGAACTTGTTGATTCCAGGGCTGGGACAAGGGAAAGCTGAAGGTGAACCTAGAACATCTTACTGTTCCAGAAAACAAGGAAATGCTCAAAGACTAATGCAATCACATCAAAAGGACACAGGGGCTGGCCTGAAGGGACTCCCACTGGCCAGATCCGGAACAAAAAATGATGACGGTAAAGGATTATAACACACTGAATAAAGGGAGGTGCTCTTCTACATATAAAAATGTTAATTAATATTAGAATTACGAAATCACTATATTGCAATCCATGTAATATCTAAGGATCATCAAGGGATTTTATAACCAGTAAGTGAATGGATCTTGATATGATCTCAAAGTGTCACTCACAGATTACTTATTAATTATAAAGGGGAAAATATTCCCTTACAATGAAGAGAGCTGGTGGTCATCTTTAACCAGGTGATCAAACATTATCACCAACGGGGGGTAACTTAATTATGCACCAATTTATATGATGTAATAAGAAATACCAACATTACCTATGCAGTATTTTTGCCAAATATGTTTACTCTAAATCAAAATAAGGAAACCATCAGATCAATTCAAACTGTGCAACATTCTACAAGATAATATTATACTCTTAAAAATAAAAGTAAATGTTATGAAAGATGGAAAAAAAAGGCAAGAGGACTTGTTCTCAACTAATGAGACCAAAGAGACATAATCAAATGCAGCAAGTGTACCTAGAATGGGTCTTGGACTAAAAAAAGGAAAAAAAAGGATATAAGAAACACATTTGGGGACAACTAGGCACACTTTAAAGTGTATTTATATTAGATATTCTTAAAAGAGTGTTATTTTTCTTAGGTGTGAAAATGGAATTGTGGTTATGTATGAGAATGCCCTTATTCTTAGAGGATATATGCTGAGTTATTTTAGGGGTAAAGCGTCATGTTGTATATAGCCAACTTTCAAATGGTTCAGCAAAGACAAAACACACACACAGGTCTACTTGAAGACAAGTAAAACAAATGTAGCAAAACTGTTAATAATTAGTGATCTAGAAAAGGACCTACAGTTTTCACTGTACTGTTCCTTGAACTATTCTCTAGGTCTGAAAGTTTTCTAAGTAAAAAGCAGAAAAATGAAAGAACTTTCACTTCACACTCTGTATTCATATGTATTAGAGACTGGCAAAGGACCAGACAGTAGACATTTTAGGCTTTGCTGGCCGTATTATCTTTGTTGCCACTACTCAACTTTACTTTTGTAGTGCAAAGGCAGCCACTATAAGCAATACATAAACAAATAAGCATGGCTGTGTTCCAATAAAACTTTATTTACAAAAATAGGTAGGGGGCCAAATTTGGTTCATGGAACATTATTTTCCAACCCCTAATATACATTATAAAATTTTAAGAGAATGTGTGGGTACCTAATACTTTCTTTCTTCCCTTATTATAAGTTTATGGTTTTTTGAAAAATTCATATTCCCCAAGCCCATGCTCTCTTCTTTAGCCTCTACACTTTCCCATTTGGTAATCTACTTCAAGTACTAATTTTAACAGAATGACTCCCACCTATAACACCTGCCTTGATATCTCTTAGGCCAGAGTTCTATATTTCCATTATATATTTCATAAACATTTCCACATGAATGGCACACCTGAAGGTCAAATGCAATGTCAAAATAAAAATTAGTACCTTTTTTCCCACGCCAACATCTACTCCAATAATTCTACCAATAGTACTACCACCCACTTACCCATTTAGGCTCAAAAACTGGGAGACTGCCTGTGCAGAAAAGAGCTAACATAGCATGTCTGAGACTGCCTATCCTTAAAAGGCCTGCTTGCAAGGTTGGCTCTTGGCTGGAACCTTGGAACTTACACTTTGGGAGGATTCTCACTCTTCCCAGAACTAATAAAAGTGGCTCACTGTGCCTCAAAAGTTTGTACAAATAATGTGGCTTATGCTGGAACACCAGCTTTCCCTCTGGGAATCTGGAATTCTGGTATATGCAGATAGAGAGTGCCTATACGACCGGCTCCCCAAAAAAACTTTGGGCACTCAGTCTCTAAGGAGCTGCCCTGGTAGACAACACTTCACAATTCAATGCTTGAGGAATTAAGAGTTTTCCATGTAACTTCACTGGGAGAGGAATCCTGGAAGTGTGCACCTGATTTCCTCCAGACTTTGCCCCATATGCCTTTTCCCTTTGATGATTTTGCCTTGTACCTTGACTCACCACATCACAGTGGTGAGTGTAACTATATGATGAGTCCTTCTAGTGAATCACCAAATCTTGAGGTAATCTTGGGGACTTTTGACACAGTTTTTATTCTCTCTTTCACCTAGATTTCAATCAGCTGCAAACTCTTCTTGATTCAACTTCCATTATCTCACTTCTCATTCACTTCTTCCTCTCTATTTCCACTGTTACTGTCCTATTTAGGTTTAGATTACTGCACTGGTCTTTTACTGGACTTCATATTTCCCTACTTAGCTTCTTAAAACATTATTCTGATTACTTCATTTCTTAGTTCTAAAATCTTCAATGGTAATTTATTCTCTCTTAGAACGAAGTCCAAAATCCTAAAGCTGGAATTTATAACCATCCATTGGTTGGCTCCAAACTACTTCTTCAAACTTATTTTCTACCATATGACACCCACATACTCTACACTTCAGCCAAATCACCACCTGCCAATTCCCAAATCATTCTCTCTAGACTTTAGCTAACAGTTTCCCATACATCAAACACCACTCCCTATATCTACGTGAATATCTATACAGTCTAAGTTCAAGTGTCACCTCCTACATGAAGCCCTCCTGGATAATTTTAGCTAGAAATACCCATTCTTTTTTTTTGAATTTTAATGGGATTTTAGCTATTTCTTTCTAATGGCACTTATCTTACATTCCTATACTCCAGAACCCGTTTCCTCCAGAGCATGGTCTATTTCAGATAAACTTTTGTGTCTCCTTACAGTGCCATACAATTGTATGTGCTTCATAAGTATTCGTTGAATGAAAAATTAAGAATGCAATCAGATGAATACTTGCTTCTAGTGTTGTACTAAAGAAGGAAATATATTCTTAGAAATGACGTTATAAATGGAAATCAGGCATGGCTGAAATAGTACTATTCTCATTCAAGAGCCACACTGTACATTTAATCATATTTCTAGAAGTACATGTAGCAAGGTACTATGCTTAGTCCTGTGCAAGATACCATGAATTAAATAAGCTTCAGTGGATTGGTCTCAAATCTAATCCTATCTATACTAATATTGTTCACAAGAAGTGTGAGTGAAACTCCTAACAAACTTTAAAAAATTTTCATAGTACAATGCATATACTAGGACCTGCCCCTGTATCAGCTATGACTTGGGTCATGATAATTAAGGTATAAGAAATCACGGTTTTTCCAAAGATACAAAATACTAAAAACCAAATCAATTTAAACATTTTCTAGTTTATAAAGTTTAACACATTTAGGAGGATGGAAAATATACCCTTGCCCTTCTCCCAGCAAACATAAAAACAAAAAATGAAATGGTAATCAACCTTTTTTTTAATGGGGTGGGGAACAGTGGGTTTTTATAAACAGATTATAACTGAAACTAGAGAAAAAGGAAGTACTCATCTATAATCAAAGAGATTTAAATGTTTTTTCTACACACAATTTTTGCCTTTTTTGTTTTGCACATTATAAAACAGTCCCCACAGTCACATGAAATAACATAAGACAGAATAAACTAATTTCAAGTCAAATACTCTACCTCCAACGATGACGTTCACCATTTCTTCTACAATGCTCTGCACGATGTCTCGTGGCTTTTCCTCACAGTCATGGTTTTCTCCATCATATAATACATCATTTTTAGATAATGCTTTAGAACAGAAAAATTCAAGAAAACAGTATTTTAGTTTTTTGGAAACTTTTACTAAACATGTATAACGAAAAAAATCTAAGAATAAAAGAAAAAAAACAGATATATGAAACTAGAAGCAATTACATGTTAAATCTTCAAAACTTTTAACCAAACCATATTTTAAAATATTTTATCATTTCAAGTCAATTTCAACAATGATTCGTTTGACAAGCTATTAAATGACTATTCAACTTAAATGAGTTTTCTAGATTATTCATTTAAGAACCAAAACTTTTAAAAGTATTCTGAATGAAACATTTCTAACATGTCTCACACTTATCAAATAATACTAAACGTAATTAAAGCTTGTTTTGATTAATTAGGCTCACCAGTAATAACAAGCTCGTCATTGTGCTCTAATATAATGAGGTCCTTGAAGAACCAGAGACAGGGCTATCTGAGCTCTTCCTCACTATTTTTTCCCCAACACACTCCACATATCCAATGTAAAACTAAATTTAGTAAGTAAAAAAGAATTCATCTCCCAATTTAACATTAATCAAAACCAGATATAACTACCAATCAGAACTTCTGAACACACAAGAAACTAATAAAACTTGATATTCCCAGTTAGTCTGTAGCGACTATTGCAGATAAAAATACGGTTTCCCCGGGATTTTCTGAAATGCTGAAAATATCTCGGGAAGGCTCAATTAGCACTTTATGATGCTTTGGGATCTGGGTCCCTGTTCTGGGAGCCACTGCCCTACAGCAAATGGCCTCAGACTGCATGTGAGCTTATGGTGGTAATGTCTACAACCCCCTCCCCCCGCCAAATCACACTACTATAAAGGACCACTACTTAAAACTCTGACTTCCAGAAGTCTGTCCTCCCTATTGTTCACTGCTCCTAATCCACTGTTTGCTGCATTCTACAAAATACTGAATGTCACAGGAGAAATGTGATAAATAAGCATGTCAAATCAGTAACTATTTTATAAAAAATTCAAATACAACAGCATTTAGATTCTTCTGTGGAGTAAAAACATATAAATGTCTTGACATAACAGTCTTTCCATCTTTCTTAAATTTTGTATTTCTGCACTCTAGTTGGCTAAAGTTACCAAGAGTCTAAAAATTAACAGTTTCAACATAACTAAATATACAGTCACTAAAATGTGCACAAAATGATTAGCAAATCAAGAGTCAATTCTCTTATAAATTATCTGACAGAAATAGATTAGAGTAGCCGTGAGTAATACTTATTACACATGCGAAATGATTATAGAAGTTAACTTTTATGCCCAAAGTCACACAGCCAGTAAGTGACAGAGGTGTGATTCAAAGCAGATAATATAATTCCAGACCATGCACTCTCAACCAACAGCTCAAATATAATTCCAGACCATGCACTCTCAACCAACGGCTCACAGGCAAAATTTTCATTCATATCAGCTGTCGGGAGAAAAACACCTTTAAAAATAATCACGACTATGCCACAGGAATTATGCCTTATTTATAGTGCTGTATCCTAAAAGGTACTTACAGTGGTACCTACTACACAGTAGATGCTTCCACCCCTTGGGTCTCGGCCTATGTTGTTTCTTCTGTTAGAAAACTCCCTAAATTTTCTAGCTAGGCAATTCCTACCCTTATCCAAACAAGATTCAGCTAAAGCATCACTTTCTCTACAAAAGTACTTCCTAACTCTCCTCAGCAGAACTATCTTATGCATGCCACTTGCAGGATATTTATCACATTACATCTCATTTATACCTGCCTGACCTTCCAGGCAGACCATGAGCACCCTAAGAGCAATGGCTACATCTTCATCAGCTTTTTTAACCCCAAGTCCTAGCACAGTGCCTGGGACACCGTATGCTAAATCAATATTTGCTGAACGCATGGATGAAGAAATGGAGGAATAAAAAAAGTTCCAGCCTTATTATAGATTAGCTCTTTCAACAGCTCCTTTATAAACTTACAGTGAAAGTAGGGGAAATTTTAGCAAGGGCCGGCTAGAAAAATGTAAATCATATAGGCAGTATGGATTCATTATTAACTTGAGTACTAGAAATGCTTGGTTTATCAAAACTGTCCCTTTTAAAGTAAATGCTAAATAAAGTTCTCTTAAAAAGAGTAAAAAGGCACCTATTCATGACACTGCTGATGTTCATACCACTGTTATGTTATGGAAAAGATGTGGTTAAAAAAAAAAAAAAATCAAGAGCTGAAAATATACTATAGAAGTCTTTCCTCAAAGTAAAGTAAAAACACAGAATTCAGATGAATTGTAACTAAGCCCTAACCATCTTAGTTCTATAAAACCACACTGGAAAGGCAACAGAATTTCCATCATTTTTTGACACCAAGCTAAGGAGGAACAAAGGGAAGAAAGTCGTTTCCTGGCAGTTTAATAGAACAGTTAAAGCTGAGAATAACGTTTGGGGAAAAAATGACTGCACGTGATTATTTTTAGAGAAACACATTTGTAAAATAAATAAATGCAATTTAATTTTTGTAATCTTGTAACCTTTTTCTTATAAATAAATTTACTTAGAAAAAAACACCGTCAGAAAATATCTAAATCTTATTATTACACATCAGGATATAAAAATAAATAAAATATTTTTGTATGCTAGGTGGTTATTCAAAAGATATCTTT
The DNA here is from genome assembly GCF_028021215.1 of Eschrichtius robustus. Classification (NCBI taxonomy): domain Eukaryota; kingdom Metazoa; phylum Chordata; class Mammalia; order Artiodactyla; family Eschrichtiidae; genus Eschrichtius; species Eschrichtius robustus. The sequence continues at coordinate 13,224,382 of NC_090840.1, forward strand.
TCATATTTAATTTCAGTCCTTTTTTTTTGACAATAGTAATTTGTGAACTTATAATGATTTCCTACAATTTTCAGTCACATTCCAGAAAACTTTACTAAATAAATAGGTCTCCTGTTTGCTATGAACTAATTTTAAGAAAACTTTATCACCTAGGATGGACAAAGTCCACAATTACCACAACGTGCCTGATACCCATTAAGTCATATCACCCTTTCCACGTTTCTTTACCAAAAATGCCCTCCTACATTCTTCCCCCAACACACACCTCCCAACCCCTGCCACCCCTTCTCAGAAAGATTACTTTCGGCTGCAGCTGCCTGATCAGCTTCGGTCTGTTCATTTTCTGCACTGGAAGTATCAGATCCATTTTCAGGTTCTGTATCATCCTGAAGGCTTTTATCCACATCATGTGAATGGGGATCAAGGTCCCCTTCATGCTCCTGGGATATATGATCAACAGTCTGAGGCGGCAAATATCTAAGTTGAGGTGATTCAGGCTCATGATGGCTTACTGGAGACTGCAAGAGATGATGATGCTGTCGATGCCTTTCTTTTTCCATTTGTTTGGCTTCCTGCAACTGGAAAGAAAGAAAGTAATTTCCTGTATTAGCAAAATAAGTTCTTTAAAATTTGGAGGGGTAATGTTACACTCAACTATAAATCCTTCATAGGAGCTGCCACCTTGTCTCCAGGCTCAGGAATCGTAGTCCATCAGAAATAAAAAACTAAAACATACTAAAAACACACAACAACAGAAAACAGTGGTTACTTCTTAGGGGGGGTGGAATCTGGCAAACAAGAACAGAGATGGAAGTCTTTCACTATATCCTCTTGTCATTATTTTTGGTGTTTGAATGATGTAAATGTACTACTGAAACAAAACAAAATGAAAAACAAATTAATTTTTAATAACCTTAGGATGATAACTGGACTGTTGCCAATGTAACAGTAGATTTACCTAAGATCAAATAGAAGCTTCACTAAGGGAGGAAAAAAGTGGACAGGGAAATAAAATACACACACATTCATTTTTACTTATATATAGAAACAAAGTCTAGACATTTACACAAGAAACTAGTAATAACGGTTACCTTTGGGGGCAGAAGTTAGGAAATGACCGAATTGGAAACGAGTGGGAGGGAACTTTTCAGTGTGTACCTTTCTGTAGCATGTTCTTATGTCACCTTGCCAAATGTCTTCTAATGAAAAAATAATAGTTACATTTAATAAATAAAATTGCAATGAGTACTTAAATGCCTCTGCCCAATTACTCATTTAATAAGAATGAAAAAACTTTATAAATGTTCCAGTTTTATTTTAGCAGACCTAAATTATGATGTACATAATACCACGTGTAAAACTGGCTCACTTACAAGATGCTAAAAACAGTAACAATCAAGATCACAGGGTTTCATTTTTTAGCACTTTATTGCTTTTAGACACATCTCTTTTAATCCTCATGACCTAACAGGAATCATTCTCACAGAATTAATTTCCACAAAGATAAATATTTTACAGTGTCAAATATGAACATTTCATATTCCTAGTAATATTCTAGGTTATGCGGAAATACCAGAATTATATGAATTTATAAAACAAATTTGAATTAAAAGATTTTAATGCCCAAAAGGTACGAAAAGACTTATAATCTGTATGATCTAAGTCCCTTATTTTACAGATAAGGAAACTGATGGGCATGACTAGTTGCACACAGTTGGAATCAGAAGAGACTTCTCAAACCTTTAGGCCATTCATGAGAAAGTCCATTTCCAAATTAACAGTGAGGAACCTTTGACTTGCAATCTAATCTCGCCCTCAGCCTAACTTCAGCTAATCCGTACCATGGTTTAGTAGGGCAAGCACATGCTTTGGAATTACAGACAGGCATAATGTTGAATTCTAGTTTTTTCTACTTATTCCAGAGTTGTATAAACTCTAGAAAGATCCTTGGGAAAAAAGAAGAAATTAACTTTAAACATTTTCTATACACTTTCATACTTTCTAGAGTAGGGTTTCTCAACATCAGTACTATCGACCTTTGGAACAGATAATCGTGTGTGTGTGTGTGCGTGTGTGTGTGCGCGCGCGCGCACGGGCTGAGGGAGGTGGAGGTTGTCTGGGGTGCTGCAGGGAGTTTAACAACATCCCAATCCCTATCTCTAATGGGTAGAAACCCATTACAGGTCATGACTCACCCCAGTCATGACAAAAGTGTCTCAAATGTGGCTTGGGGGGCAAAACCACCTCCAGTTGAAAACCACTGTTATAGAGAAAGAAATTAGCATCTTTTCCTTTGACATAATTTTAGAACTGAACACTTTATAGTGAATTTTATTTGGGAAGGAGAGGAAAAGTTATCAGCAGTATATACGAATGAATTAGACTTCTAGCTTAGAACAGTTTAGCAAATGTGGAAAATTATTCTGCTTTGCCTTTTTAATTTTCTCTCTCCCCTGACTTTTCTAATTATCCATAGCACAGAACTAATATGCCTCATGACACGAAACATGTTCACAGCCTTCATCATAACTCAGTTATATATTTATTTGTGTGATTATTTAAGATTCATCTTTCCCGTCTATGTCTGTAAGAATTTTGAGAGTAGTGGTGATACAGTGCTGGTATTTTGCCCAGCACTGTACAACTGAGAACTAGAACAGTGCCAAGAACATACAGGGAATGTAGTAAAATTTGCTGAACAAGTCAAACCAATAAAACTTATATTTCTTCTATTAAAAAGTGATAAAATTTCATTCACTTCTTCAAAAAAAAAGCAGCAAAACTATTATATGTGGTTGCAAAATATTAGCAATAATCCAATGTCAATACATAGGAGAGTGACTGAATAGACTATAGTACAGGCTCGAGTACTCTGCATCTATAAAAAAGAATGAGGAAGATTTAAGGGCTGATATGGAATGCTTTCCAGGACATACTGCTAAGTGAAAAGAGTATGAAAGAGTATCCAGAGTACGTGTGGTAGCCAGCCTTTTTAAGATGGCCACCAATGATCTCTACCTCTTGATTTTCACTTCTTTGTAGAGTCCCCTCCCACACTGTGCCAGGGATGGTCTGGGTGATCACTTCTTTTTTTTTTTTTTTAAACATCTTTATTGGAGTATAATTGCTTTACAATGTTGTGTTAGTTTCTGCTGTACAACAAAGTGAATGAGCTATATGTATACATATATCCCCATATCCCCTCCCTCTTGAGTCTCCCTCACACCCTCCCTATCCCACCCCTCTAGGTGGTCACAAAGCACCGAGCTGATCTCCCTGTGCTATGTGGCTGCTTCCCACTAGCTATCTGACATTTGGTAGTGTATATATGTCCATGCCACTCTCTCACTTTGTCCCAGCTTACCCTTCCCCCTTCCCGTGTCCTCAAGTCCATTCTCTACATCTGCGTCTTTATTCCTGCCCTGCCCCTTAGATTCGTCAGAACTATTTTTTTTTTTTTTTAGATTCCATATATATGTGTTAGCATACAGTATTTGTTTTTCTCTTTCTGACTTACTTCACTCTGTATGACAGACTCTAGGTCCATCCACCTCACTACAAATAGCTCAATTTTGTTTCTTTTTATGGTTGAGTAATATTCCATTGTATATATGTGCCACATCTTCTTTATCCATTCGTCTGTCGATAAAGAAGCAACTTAGGTTGCTTCCATGTCCTGGCTATTGTAAATAATGCTGCAATGAAGATTGTGGTACATGACTCTTTGGGTGACCACTTCTGATCATAAGGTAGACAATGTAGCTTCTGCCTTTTTTGTCTCTCTCTCTCTCTCATTCTCTGCCCAATGAAGGCTTTAAATGACTTCAGCCCCAGTTGATACTGTGATCCACGCAGCCAACTGCAACCTCATGTGAAATCCAAGCTACAGCCACCAGCTAAGCCACTCTTGGATTCTGGACCCTCAGAAACTGTGAGAGATAAGCAGCTAAGCTGCGAGTTTTAAGCAGCTGAAGTTTGGGGTAGTTTGTTATGCAGTGACAGATAACTAATACAGTATGCTACCTTTCATATAAGAAAGGTGATACATGAAACCATACATGTATCTGCTCACTTGTGCTAAAGAAATGTAGAAGGATAAACCAGAAACAATAGAGATTAGCTACATCCAAGGGGTGGAAAGAAGGGAGGAAGAGGGTTGGAGTGATAGGAATGAGGAGTATTTCTGTAGAGCTCTAACTCTTTTTTTTTTTTTAACATCTTTATTGGAGTATAATTGCTTTACAATGGTGTGTTAGTTTCTGCTTTATAACAAAGTGAATCAGTTATACATATACATATATCCCCATATTTCTTCCCTCTTGCGTCTCCCTCCCACCCTCCCTATCCCACCCCTCTAGCTGGCCACAAAGCACCGAGCTGATCTCCCTGTGCTATGCGGTTGCTTCCCACTAGCTATCTATTTTACGTTTGGTAGTGTATGTACGTCCATATATACACTACCACTAACTCTTAATTCATAGTAGTGTTTAACAGACTCAGAAAATAAGCAAACAATTAAACCAGAATGTGAGGAGTACTGAAATGGAAAACAGGCAGTAACAAACTAACTTAACTGTATTATAAAGTAATAAAATTATCCCACTGAAGAGTATGGAGAAGAAAAGAATTAACCTAAGTAACTTTGGAAAATAATATTTTGAACGGATACTATACGGCTAAAGACAAAGAAAAAAACAAAACCCAATAAATATAAATGCTATAACGTACCTAGTAAATTTGCTTCTCACAGTGGTATAAGTAAGCAATTCTAAAACTACTATATGTGTGTAATAGGCCTGAACAAATAATGTATCATAAAAAATGAAAGCCTTATTTCTCACTGTTTAGAGAAAGTTACAAATAAGTAAAGGGAGAAGGCTGAAATGAACCCTGTGGTACTGGCCTGGAATCAGAAGCATCAGTGTGAACACACAGTTTTTAAGACATACGGATGGGTAGTCACACATGGGGTGGGGGAGATGGGGTGGCTGGACACATATGTATTTCCTAGTGCAGTCTGCTGGGAGGGCCTAGAAGCAGTAACATCTCAGCTGCAGTGAACACACCTGGCACTCAGATCTTGGTATCCAATTACCATTCTCCAATTGAAGGAGCCAGGGCTCCCTGTTTATGTGTCTACTACTCCAGGGGGAGAAGTAGAGAAAATTCAAAATGAGCAGGGAACATCTTGAGATTCCAGAAAGTGAAGAGGTACTCAAAAAAGAATGGGGGCTATTGTCAAAAGGACAGAAGGCCAAAGCTGGAATAACTGGGGCAACAGAATAAATAACGATAGAACTGGATTATAAAACATAGAATAAAATAAACACCCATGAATACAGATTGATATAAATAAAAAACTGAATAAATAAATAGGAAAGGAGAATAATTCTGGTTAATAGATATAGAAAGAGAGAGAAACAGAAAATCACCACCAGGGAAACACATCAGTAATAACTGTTGCCGGTAAGATCCACCAATGGATACTCAAATGGGTGTGGGGGAATATGAGGAAAAAAAACAGGATATTTGCATAGTCTGAAAGTATCTCTCCTGAGATATTTATTAAATGTAAAAGAATAACTTTTCAGTGGAGGAACCTGGAAGATACCACCTTAACTAAGTAGTCAGGGTTACTTTACTTAATAGTACTATACCAGTGTTAATTTCTGCCTCTGAACATTGTAACATGGTTATGTAAGATGTTGCATTAGGAAAGCAGAGTAAAGAGGATCTCTCTGTAAATATTTTTGCAACTTTTCTGTAAGTTTAAAATCAGTTCCAGATAAAAAGTTAGAAGTTGGTTTTTAATTATGAAGACCTAGATAATTAAAAAAAAAAAAAAAAAAAAAGATTCTCTAGCTGCTGGTCTCTTACCCTCCTCCCCAAATATATTTCATCACTATAGAAATTTATTTTATTTTTTAAAGGCTCAATGAATAAATAATTTTATACCAGAATAGATCAAATTAGGTAACTTGGTATCTACATTACACTCATCTACTAAGCTTGAGAGCAATAAAAATATCAATTCATAAACACTTCCATGAGGATGATGGCAATCGATATCTTTCAAATTCTATTTGTGAACAATTAAAAATGTATTTTATCCAAAGTCAAGTAAGTCAGTAAGCCTCAAAACAAAAACAATACCACAGATCTCCAGTCCGTAAAACTGTAAATGAAAGACATTTTCCTCACAGGCACAAAAGATTTCACTATATTTTCTGTAAAATCTTTTCTATAGTTGATGCCTGTGGTGTTCTATACAATCTCTCTCATTTTTTAATACTTACTGCTTGGTTTTCCATGCGTGCAAAGATAACATTTAGCATCTGAGTAAGAGTAGCTTTGGCTGTTGTCTGATTGATGAGATTTTTGCTTGCTAGATAGATATTGTAACATGTTCTCACAGCTTGCAGTACAGTTCCTTCGTGAATTTCTATGTGTTGAGATGTTACTGCAGTAAGTAAAGCCTTTAAAAAAAAATACAGTTAAAGCAATTTTTTTTGCATCCAGAGTTTCAGCACAAAAATACATTGGTATTTTTGTATTAGAATTAAAAATTGCAGACACCATTACCACTTTAAGGTAATGTATACAGATTTTCTACCTGCCTTAAATATATCATCAATTGTTAAAATATTTTATGTTTTCCCCATCCTGGTTGTAGTTTCCATATAATCCTCCCAAACCCAAAACGCTAAAAAAAACCATTCAACTGATTTATTTCAATCCGAGTTTCATTTTAATAGAATATTATTTTGGTCTACTAAAATGCACAGCATTAATACTCTGTCATAGTGTAGCACAGATATGCTTCATATGATATATCTGTTGAACTAGATGTCAACTTGGGGAGGATACATATTGTGTCCTATTCACTTTCAAATTTTTCTGAGATCTAACTTATAGACTGAACTCAATGTGCTGTTGTTATTATTGTTGAAGATGCTTACAAATGTTTTAAAATAAAGCATTTAAAATAATCCTAAGGTGAATCCTCCAATAAAGTGAACAGCTATAATTTATGTGAACTGTCACATATTAGGTTACTCAATTTCTCAAAAGCAAGGATTCATATCCTTTGTCTTTCTATGTTGCACAATGCTATGCAGGGTCAGCATTGAGCACATACTAAACAAACCACAACTGACATGAAACTGCAAACAATAGGCCAAACTGAATAGCTTTATTAGAATAAAGACATTTTATGACTTATGAAGTAAATGCAGCTATGAGACTAAAAGGCTCAGAAGGGGTGACAGACACACATAAAGGACACTTCATACATGTAAACAACTTCAAAAGTACTAATAGTACAAAAAAATTTTTACTAACAAATAAACATACCACCACTACTATTAGCAGTAACATTAAAAATTCAATACGTATAGTAGACTGAAAACACAAGTGAGTGATTTTTCTTTAAAGGAATTTAATGATCCAGGTGTATCATAGCACAAACCCAGGACAGGATTTAGCTGAGCAGGTTCAGCAGATTGACAGGTGCAAGGGAAGCAGGAAAGCTGGTGCTCAAGCAGAAAAGCTGGTGCACGTGGGACTAGACTACAAGTGGTCTGACAGTAGTAGAAGAAAGAAGAAGGGTCACAGGACCTTGACAGGGGACCCTAAAGCTCAAAAGACAGAACCATGTTAGAAACTGGAAAGCTCTGGAAGACTCTGGGGGCCTCAACTGGGGCCTTCAAAATAAGAGATTTGGTAATGAATCTTCTCCTAGTGAACTCCTGGCATTCAACAATAAAATCCCCTGATACGGAGTCTAAAAAGCACCCAAATGACTTCTATTATAGCTGGAAAGCATATAAAATGACTTTTCCAAATGTTTTCAAGGTAAAAGGCTTCTGATTTTAAAAAATGTAGATTATGAATAACATTTTTATAATTAATTACCTTTATTATTTGTAACTGAACTCCTTCATCTGTTTGAGGACCTTGGAAACAGCCACAAATTGTTTCAATAATTCTATCAATTAATTTTTTGCCTGGTGTTGTACTATCTGGAGCATTGCCAGTCAAGTGCCCATAAGCAATAAGTTTCTGAAATAGAGAAAGAAAATAAAGATCCTAATGAAGCTAACAAATATATATATATACTAATTAAATATACATTAAAATTACGATATACAACTGAACATATGTTAAACTTTTTACACAAAAATATTAAGGTATCATCAAAGCCAAGGCTATACCAACTTTTCCTAAAGAAAGCTTTATTAGCTATAAACATGTGAAATTATTTACACTTGTAATAATCACAAAAACAGAAAAATAACCATAGCAAAACCACCAGGCAATACTTTGAGAAAGGCAGGCCTTAGAACTTGTCTCTGGTGAGTTCTAACAGCTTATGTCTTTCTGTCCAAACATCACTGATACTGCTTTTGTGAAAGCTATCTTAACACGTTCAAATGACCCAAAATCTTTTTCCAAATTAGATCTGTGAGTATGCAGAAAACCATTTCCAGACACTGGCTGCAATAAATCACAGATTTGGTCATTCATCATTACCATTATAACCCTGGAAGGAAGGCCTTAGATATTAATTTTTCAGAGAAAACAAGGTCACAAATCAAATGAACTTATCCTTATGTGTGTGTGTGTCTGTGTGTGGAAGTAAAACACGAAGACAGAAAGGAATTTTTCTGACATAAATGAAGGTCAGAGCTAAAGTTTCACAGTAAATATAAATACTAAACTGTTAATATTAACCTACTGCTTTACACAAAACAGCAAGCATCCAGTAAAATCACTGCAAATAATGAAGTATGTAAAATCAGCAGCAGGTTACAACACTTCCATTATTGATAACCTTAGTAAAGATTTTGTGTCTCACTAAGCTAACTAATGATTTCTGCTATCCTTAAACTGGAAACATCTTTTTGCAACTATTGTTTCTCTTGAATATAAGCAACCATTTGGTTTCTTACCACAAAAAAGAATAATCAAGGCTTTCATGGAAAATGTATGAATCATCAATTGTGAGTACTACTTAGAAACACACTCAAATTAGACGGTTTTTGGATAGCGCCATTTCATACATACCTGTAAACAATCTAGAGATGTACTAACTATGCGGGGACACTTGGACTGGCATGCCAATTCAAAGGGCAGGAAGTACTTGTCTGCTTCGATAAAATTTGTCTTTGATTTCACTGGTGGAAGGGTGCTTGATCCAGCTTTCGCTTCTCCATGAGGAGGACTAAATGAAAAAAGAAGAGTCTGATTAAAATATCACATTCATCATATTGATGGTACACTCACTTTAATTTCAGTTCTAAAAAGCAAAGCACTTTGCTAAACCAATTTTTATTTTCCCATGTTTCATGAGGAAGCCAAAGCCCAGAGAAGTGAAGTGATTTGCTATAGGTCATAAGCTAGTGGCCAGAGCTATAATTAAATGCAAGAAAAGATTTTTTAACTAATTAATTAATTTAAATAAAGTATTTAGGTTATTAAATTTTTAGTAATCTTTCTAAATATGAATCAAAGTCTTTAAGCAAAGACTTTAAAAGCATATCTTACGGTATTTCAGAAATACTCTTATGTGCTTATTTATGAGACCTTTTTATAAGTATGCTTACCATTATATTCAATATTTCTCAAAAATCATTTTTTTAAAAATTGATTTTATGAAGATCACATGCAGAATATTTGCCACACTAAAATACACAATTGTATTATTATTTTGGCCAAGACTGACAAGTTTGCAAATTAAGGAAAGAAACCCCACAAACCTCTGCTTTTCAGTTTCCGCTTTTATTTCCTCTGGGGAGGGAAAAAAGAAGCATACATTAGAAAACTTGACAAGGGAAAGATTATTAATTCGATTTGATTATAGGTTTTATAAATTATTGTATAAATTCTATAAGAAGTTGGGAAGAATGCACTTTCAAAAGAAAATTAGGTACTAGAATTCTGTTGCAGCCAAAAGTATTAATTTACACAAATAATTCTATAAAAATATATGAAGAATATACATTAACAACCACAAGGATAGGGTAGAATTACAGATGACTAATTCCCAAAGCATTTCCTTTTCTCCAAGCAGTTTTTCGGGGGGGTGGGGGGTCAAGTAGCTCTTTACATTAACCAGAAGCACTAGGCTTAAGAATGGAATAATGCATATGCTGCATTCAAGTGACAACATACAAGGCACACGGTGGGTTAGCAGAAAAACTCAATGTACCCCCTTTGGGATTATCTCAAGGAGATTATCAGGCCAGGACTACAATTTCTTGATCATGTATATATGTGTTGATATTTAACCTATTTTTCTACTTAGGACTATACAAGGCACTGCAGAATACACACACTCAATTTAATAGGAAATTTTCCCTTTTGCTGTTTATATCCATAAGAGATGAGGTATATTACATAAATTCTACCTGTAATAGAAGAACCTTAAATTTAATGATAAACTGGGGAATCTGGTTAATTGATTAAACCTGTTTGAAATTTGTAAGAAAAGCATTCAAATATAACATTAATAATTACTACCACTGCAGCCAATAGTTGTTGGGAACTTACTATGTGCCAAGCACTATTACGTTTTACGTGTACTAACATGTTTAAACCTTATAACAACCCTATGAGGTTTGTACTATCATATTTCCATTTTAAAGATTAGGAAATTGAGGCACAGACTTGCTCAAGGGCTGCATGGCTTGGGTGTGTGACTAATCTGGTTTCACTAGGTGTCAAAACTAGGTAGTCTAATAAACTCCCAGATCCTGGTTTTTTAAACAACTCTATTACATAGGTGTATCTATGAATATTGAGCAAAATGAGTTAAATTTGGTATTATAACCAACTTCTAGCCCATAAATTAATAATTATTAAAAGCTATCTTGGGGGTTCCCTGGTGGTGCAGTGGTTAAGAATCCACCTGCCAATGCAGGGGACATGGATTTGAGCTCTGGTCCGGGAAGATCCCGCATGCCGCGGAGCGGCTAAGCCCGTGCACCACAACTACTGAGCCTGCGCTCTAGAGCCCGCGAGCCACAACTACTGAGCCCGCGGGCCACAACTACTGAAGCCCATGCGCTTTGAGCCCGTGCTCCGCAACAAGAGAAGCCACCGCAATGAGAAACCCGCGCACCGCGATGAAGAGTAGCCCCCGCTCGCCGCAACTAGAGAAAGCCCGCGCGCAGCAACGAAGACCCAATGCAGCCAAAAATAAATAAATAAAATAAATAAATTTATTTAAAAAAAAAAAACTGTCTTGTATGAAGCACCTCCCACGTACCAGAAATTATAGTAAGCCCTTTATAAAGTGACCCTGCCAAATTACTCTGTCACTGTGCAATTTATTCATTACCTACTCTGTGCTAAGCACTGATGTTTGGTATTTCAGTCTAGTACTCTGTGGACCAACGCTCCTTCCATTTTACCAGTGGTAGGAGTAGAAGGGAGACAATGTGAAAATATTATCTGGGGATATTTAAAATACTACTAAATAAAAGTTCACAGCGTCTGATATTTAAGATCTGCTTATGGCTACTAAAATTGTACAGTTCACCGAAAAATGTAATAAAAATAATTTAAATCACTTTAAAAAATACAGTACAGCTGAGGGGGAAATGATATATTAACTGCCCCAAATCTTCATAAAATTTTTAAAAGTATTTTTTTATTTAAAAACATTATTATTATTGTTTAAGAAGCTGAGGTATTGCTAAAAACCAGGTAAGGTAGAAAAAAGATGTGAGGTACGAGAAGCAGGGAGATGAGTGACAGTTTTTGCATAAAGTGAATTTCCATTTATACAACAGTTAGGAAACAGAGTATTCTGGTTCAGTAAATAATACATTAGTTAAGAATATCAGAGGTAGTGTAACATTTTAAAGAGCACTGTGTTTGGATGACACCTATCAATGAGATAACAACTGTGTGACCTTAGGAAACAACCCTCACTTCACTACTTAGGTGATTGCAAATGTACTTACAATATATTCTAAAACAGGGATCAACAAGTATGTCTCACATGCCAAAGCCAGCCCATCACTTCTTTTCATACAGCACATGAGTTTAAGAATAGTTTTTACAGCTGAATATTTGTGATCAATTTGATGATAGGGAACACTAACTTTGAAGCCCAATGAAGAATAATGTTACCCCCCTAAAAGAATTCCACTCTTCTCATTAGTAGACCAGGGTTACAAAATTTATACTCAATTGTTATTATTTTGAATTTCATTAAGAAAAAATGTGTGTAAATCTGTTTTCTCTTGTTATGTTAAGTATTACAATATCCTTGACTTTTCCTCTTGGCCCACAAAGCTCTTTACATAAAAAGTCTGCTGACCTTTGCTCTAAAACACTATGGTTCAAAGGATCCTATAGACTCTATGAACTATTTCATTCTATGATTCCATTATATTTTAAATGTCCACATTTAAATAGTCTAATAAAACATACCTAACACAAGTTAAATTGAATGTAATTTTTCTCCAGTAATTCAGATCATACTATAACATTTATTTATATCTTTCTATCTATCTCCTTATTGTAAATTATACAAGGCAAAAAAAACTGTTCAAACTAATCTCATTTTTTTTTTTTTACAAAGAAACAAAAAACACTTTCTCAATGTTTCTAATGTTTTAAATTACTTTGCACTAAACATGAGTTTTCCTATTTTTTTCATTTTCCTGTAACATTTTTAACCCACAGTCAAAGAGTTTTTAATGTTTTGACAAAATCTTTAAAGGTCCCAGAACTATCACAATTTTTCCCACTGATTATTAACATAGCTTGCATGTTTTCAGCTTGCAGGGTTATCTTCATGGTCCTGCAAAATGCTTACATTTTTACAGTCTTCTGAAGACTTGTATTCATCTTAATATACTTCCTTTCAAAGCCATTCAAGGCCACTTAAACCGAAAGACACTATCACTAAAAAGATTAAAAGAACAAGTGGCAACAGAGGAGCCCTAGAGTAAGTATCAAAATACTGAAAGTAACAATATTACAAACCACGGTATTTTAAAACAAACTGAAAAAATTTTAAGTATGTAATACTACTTTATATTTGTGCAGCAATAGAGTTTAAAACACTGTTCTATACATTACCTAATTTTATCCTCAATTCCTCACTTTATGGATAAGGAAACCATAGATCAGATTAGTTCAATAATGGCTTAAAAGTCAGCCAGCTGGTAAGTAGTGATCCAGAAACTAGTTTCTCTAGTCTTAAAGTAGTGTATTACACACTACACAGTGTGCTATATTTAAGCAACCTTTTATTAGCTGATGCAGGTGAACTGAAAAATTCAGGGTAAACATAGTGTAGAGCAGTGGTTCTGCAAGTGTGGCCCCAGGACCAGCAGCATGAGCATCACCAGACACTACACCAAACTTGCTGCATCAGAAACGACGAGTGTAGAGCTCTACAGTCTGTTTTAACAAGGCTTCAAGGCGATTCTAACAGACAAACAAGTTTAAGATCCATTGCTAGAAAGTGGTTAAAAGAAATGAGTGCAAGACAGTTGGGTTTCGTCCACTATGTCCACATCCATTTATTGTACCTTTAAGACTTCTTGGACCAGTGTTTGAGCCTATGCTAAAAAGGAATTTCTTTTCAGTTTTCTTAACTTATAATAAATGTCCAGTAACACAGCCTTTGAGGAAACTGCCTCTCTAGTTTAATGAATTAGGGCTTGAAAACAGTTTGCTTCAGGTTGGCCTTCAACAGTAGAATCAAGAAGTACAGTTGACCTTTGAACAAGGCGAGGGTTAAATTATAATCAGCCCTCCATTTCTGCTGTTCCTCTGCATCCATAATTCAACCAACCATGGACTGTGTAGTACTGTAGTATTTACTACTGAAAAATATCCACATACACGTGGACCCACGCAGTTCAAACCTGCTTTGTTCAAGGGTCAACTGTAAACTAACTAATTCTCAATTATTAAAGAAAAAACACCCAGAAGAAAAAAAATATTGAAGTATCAAATTAAGAAGTAGCATACTCAAACTAAAAACCACTTGGTGCTTAATTGTGAAATATTTTCCTATTAAAGTCAGAATCATGACAAGGATGACCACAAACAGTAAAACAGTTTTGACCTTGCTCTGGAAACACTGGACAATACAAACAGACAATACTGGATGTGATAAGAAAAGTCATCACTCTTGAGCTGATATAAGATAAAAACCAGACACTGGATTTGTTTGTTTAGTGATATTTAGGTTTTTAAACTATGCAGTCATAACACTTAAAACAAACTTTATTATTGAAATTCTTTCAGGAATTCTTTTCTCTCTAGCCACTAACTCCCCCTATCCCTTCAGAACTATTTTTATACAATCTTCTTAAAACCTTATAAACACAACCACTGCATTATATAGAGAAGGAAAGATTAAAATTGGAGGAAATGGGTCATTGTAAATTAGCATAAAAGTATAGATTTTAAAGTATTTTGAAAGAAACACAAATTTCATTCCCTTCAGGTACATTAAATTACTGAAACCAAGTACATTAAATTACTGGCACAGCTGATAAGGCACAGGACTTAAGGAACAGGAAAGAATGATTTATTTAAAAAAATAACTGATCACATGCAAGTTATGTACATGACTTCCTAAGTATATTCAATATTTCCTCTCATAATATTTTTACTATCAACTTGCTTAGCAGCTTTCTTTCCTGCACTGACAGTACAAATATACACTTCAAAATTATATTTATACAGAGCCAACAAATTCTATCATCTCTACACTATGCATGATTGATATTGCCTCTCACGACACCTTTGGTCTTACAGCATAGCTTGCACAGCAACAGAACTTACTCAACGCAAACTAAACTGGTAATCTAAGGAAACACAAGGTCAAATGAAGAGTTGTTTCTTTTTGTTAATCAGTTTTTGCTTTTTAATTAATTTATTTTTGGCTGAGTTGGGACTTCGTTGCTGCGCACGGGCTTTCTCTAGTTGCGGCGAGCAGGGTCTACTCTTTGTTGCAGTGCGTGGGCTTCTCACTGCGGTGGCTTCTCTTACTGCGGAGCACGGGCTCTAGGCTCATGGGCTTCAGTAGTTCTGGCGCGCAGGCTTCAGTAGTTGTGGCCTGCGTGCTCTAGAGCGCAGGCTCAGTAGTTGTGGCGCACAGGCTTAGGTGCCCCGCGGCATGTGGGATCTTCCCGGACCAGGGCTCGAACCCGTGTCCCCTGCATTGGCAGGCAGATTCTTAACCACTGTGCCACCAGGGAAGCCTTCAAATGAAGAGTTTTTAATAAATACATTAGAACTTACACATCCAATGTGTTGTCTCCTTCAAAGCCATAACGGTGGGAGGGTATGCATCAATTATCATAATACTGCCAGTATTCAAAAATATTTGGGAAATTCACTGTTTGCAGTTCTCTCCTGCCTGCTTCCTTCTTTTAAATGAATAACCTCACAGAAGGAAAAATTTCTAGAAAGGGAATCAGATTCTAGCCACCAATTAACCCCAAGTGGCTTGGAGCCAAGCATGAATAATGGTATGTGACTACAAAACAGAAGTTCTCAACTTCAGTGCTTCTGTGAACCAATGTCAAATTGTGTGTGCGTCAGCAGTGTTTTAGAAAAAGTACATAACTCTCATCAGATTCTGAAAGAAGCCTGTAACCCAAACTATACAGATGATACAGGATCAATTAAAAGCAGTAATCTGGGTCAATGATGACTATACATGAAAGCAATTTTAAACAAAATATTTATAAAACATCGCATAAATGTAAGGGATCACTTTGAAAAATAACATTCCTTTGGATGTATATATTCTGCTAGATTTACTTTTTCAAAGCCAAACATGTGACTTTAGCATCACATTTCAAACAGTTAAGGATTAAATAAAAATACAGGAGTTAAATAGAATGTTACAGTAATCTAAGGAAGAGATAATGGCTTGAACAAAAGCTGTGACAGTAGGGATGAGTAACTGTGAATTCCATGGACATCTTGGGAGGAAAAACAATGAAACAATCTCATTTATCTAGGAGGAGGAAGAGGAGCAAGGAGAGGAGACAGGGCTTGCCTAACTGGATAATAAAGGTACCATTAATTTAGACACAAAACGCAGTTCTCTCACTGTGCAAAAGTAGGGGTGAAGGTGCAGGGGTGAAGAAGAGGCAAGTTTTGGCCACATTTTGTTTTAAGTGACCGGGATGTTCAAGTGGCAGTATTCAGCAGGCACTAAGGCATATAAATTTGAAGATCAGGAGACAGCATGGCAGACTGTATTTTCCAAAATGGTCACTACGTTATCTCCCACCCCACATGCCCTTCTGCAATGTGACCGTGCACACCCCCCCAAGAGAGAAAGTCTAATTCCCCTCCTCTTGAATACGGACTGGCCTTAGAGATTCATTCATAACCAATAGAATACAGTGGAAGTGACAGTGAACACCACCAAGATTAGGCCAGAAAAGGCCAAGCAGCCCCTGCCTGATTCTCTTGGAATGCTGGGTCTCCAGACACCCACTCTTTGAATCCAAAGGCCTTGATGTGAGAAGGCCAAGCCACATGTAAGTGGTTCAGGCGACAACACCAGCTGAGCCCAGTATCAAGTCACCACAGTCCAGGCGCCAGACATATGAGTGAAGAAGCCTCCAGAGGATTCCAGTTCCCGGCCATTCGCATCCCCCCCACCCCCCGCCCCCCCGGTCATTTTGAGTCCTCCCAGATGAGGCTCTAGACACCGTGGAGCAGCAACATGCCTCACCTGAACTCCTGACACACAGAGACTCTGTGAGCATAGTAAAATGATCACTGAGTTACACCACTAAGTCTACGAGTGGTTTATTACACAGCAATAGATAACTGGAACAGAAAGGGTTAAGGAGGCTTGAGGAGAGTGGGGTTTGAAGTAACTCCTTGGCGAATGGGAGAGACAGCTAACTGAGGGGCACAAAAAAACTGCCAGGAACATGGAAAGTTCCAATGTGTTCTGAGCATTTGGATAAGGAATCCGGGTAGTTAACAGGTATGGTGCTTAATAAAATGCAGCCAGGACTTGCCCCCTAAACTAACCCCCTTGTAATATACTTATCAGCCTTCTCAGAATCTGGAGGGCCTCTGTAAAATTAGGTTGCAAAATTATGACTAAATCATATATAAACAGTTGATGGCTATTGAAATACAAAGTAATTTAAAACAAAATATCAGTTTAAGTTTCTTTTTAGCACCCAGAAAGCAGTCAGAAAGATAACTTTTCCTTATATTACTACTGTCACTGCCCCCCACCTCCCTTCCTATTTAACAGAAGCAAAAAGATGCAATGGGGGGGGGGGCTTCCCTGGTGGCACAGTGGTTGAGAATCCGCCTGCCAATGCAGGGGACACGGGTTCGAGCCGTGGTCCGGGAAGATCCCACATGCCGCAGAGCAACTAAGCCCGTGCACCACAAGTACTGAGCCTGCACTCTAGAGCTTGCGAGCCACAACTACTGAAGCCCGCGTGCCTAGAGCCCGTGCTCCGCAACAAGAGAAGCCACCGCAACGAGAAGCCACCGCAACAAGAAGCCCGCGCACCGCAACGCAGAGTAGCCCCGACTCGCCGCAACTAGAGAAAGCCCACGTGCAGCAACGAAGACCCAGTGCAGCCAAAAGAAAATAAATAAAAGAAATTTATATATTAAAAAAAAGATACAGTGGGAACAAGTATTCAGCTGGGATCAACCAGGAGTTGCATACACAGTGAATATTCACTAATATGAATTAGACGTTCACAGATACTAAAACGATGACTGCAGAACTGATAACAGTATGTTAAGTTCTGATATTCTTAAAAACTTAAATTCTGGAAATGGAAGATGCAATGCACAATAACATGTGCTTTGACCCTAGGGTTAAAGGTTAAATGAATATTTGTATACCGTAAGATTTTATCTATTGCCATGATTTACAGTAAAAACTGTCACAGCTATTAATGCAATACTTAGTACTCTTTTACACAGCTTAGAAAGTTTACTAATTAGGTATCTGTAACCATTTTGCCCTGAGCTAAGCTAAATTTTACCTTACAGAATTCTATAAAAGGAAACAAGCTCCAAAATCCAAACTATAGAAATTTTTCCTCAAGTGAATGCACTTTATATTGATATGCACTTTTTAAAAATAATTAATTAATTAATTTATTTTTGGCTTCGTTGGGTCTTTGCTGCGGTGCGTGGTCTTCTTATTGCGGTGGCCTCTCTTTTTGTGGAGCACGGCCTCTAGGAGTGCGGGCTTCAGTAGTTGCGGCGCACACACTCAGTAGTTGCGGCGCACGGGCTTAACTGCTCCGCGGCATGTGGGATCTTCCTGGACCAGGGCTCGAACCCGTGTCCCCTGCATTCGCAGGCGGATTCTCAACCACTGTGCCACCAGGGAAACCCAATATGTACTTTTAATAGAATCCATTACTTCCAAAATTATAGGCAAAAATAATGCTGATCTACTTTTTACTAAACTGACCCCCCCCACACACACACAAGCATATATGATGTAAGAAGTTGAGCAGTCTTTAGATTACCAAATTTCCTAGTGAATTTCAAATAAATGTTTTCTTATCACAGTGACGACTATACGGGCTTGGCTATTTTCTGAAATATGAAAGGGAGAAGAATAGATTTTCATTCAAAAGCCAATATTCCTGCCCTCCCTGCCAAAAGCCAGCAGATCCCCAACTGATAATATGGTTCTAGAGCATATGTCAAAAAGGAGTGCAAAATTCTGACTGCAAACATTCTATTATATTGTAATTGTCCTCAATGGTTTGAACATCGGTGGAATTTTCAGAATAAAGGTGAAAAGTGATGCTTCTACCATAAAACAGCAAAAGCCAACTAACGGGGAGTGACTGGATTCAAATGAAAACTAGACACATGAATTGCAGTTAGCTTACAGCTTATACATAACTCAAACTTAGAATTCCAAATTTAATTTAATGCTTAAGAAATTTTTAATTACTTGTAACAGAAAGGCACTGTACAACTTTTAATTTAGACCCTGATCTCTGGCCAAACATAACGGGTATAGGAGTCCCCCCCTTATCCCCGGTTTCACTTTCCGAGGTTTCAGTTACCTGCAGTCAACTGCAGTCTGAAAATATTAAATGGAAAATTCCAGAAATAAACAATCCTAAGTTTCAAATTGCATGACATTCTGAGTAGTGTGATGAAATCTCGTGCTGACCCACGCTATCCTGCTTTGTCCCACCCAGAACATGAATCATCCCTTCAGCGTATGCTGCCCTTAGTCATTCAGTAGAGCCCTCTCGGCTATCAGGATCCACGGTCATAGATGGTACCACAGTGCTCTATTCAAGTAACCCTCACTTTACTTAGAAAATGGCCCCAGTGTAAAAGTAGTGATGCTGGCAGTGTGGATATGCCAAAAGGAAGCTTTAGCTTCACTTAAAGTGCTTTCTTTAAGTGAAAAGGTGTAAGTTCTTGACTTAACAAGGAAAGAAAAAAAAATCGAATGCTGAGGTTGCTAAGATCTATGGTAAAAACCAATCTTCTACTCATGTAATTGTGAAGAGAGAAAAAGAAATTTGTGCTAATTTTGCTGTCACACCTCAAACTGCAAAAGTTATGGCCACAGTGTGTTAAGTGCTTAGTTAAGATGGAAAAGGCATTAAATTTGTACAATTAGATATTTTGAGAGAGAGAGAGGGACCATATTTACATAACCTTATTACCTTATATTGTTATAATTGTTCTATTTTATTATGTTATTGTTGTTCATAATTTACTGTGCCTAATTTATAAATTAAATTGTACCACAGGTATGTATGTAGAGATAAAAACATAGTATATAGAGGGTTCAGTACTACTCGCTGTTTCAAGCATCCAGTGGGGATTTTGGAACATACCCCCTGCAGACATGGGGTACTACTGTAATTTAAGTTCTCTAATGCACTCAAATAATTTTTTCCGTGATAAATAACTTAAAACTAGGAATAAAAAATTCTAATAGACTGAAACTGTTTCTTGAATGTGTGGTACATCAGTAATACTCAGATCCGTGAGAAATGTCTTCTAAGATAATGAAAATTGTTGATTAGCTCACCAAAATCACATGAATAGAAAAGAGTCTAATAAACAACAAAAATATCTTGTTTGTGTAGCATTTTACAATTTACAAAGAAGTTTTATATACATATTATTAATTCTTAGAACAGCAGACAGCATTACCAACATGCCCATTTTAGAGATTAAAAAACCTGAAGCGACTTACCCAAAATGACAAGAAGGGTATGGAATGATTTAAGTGCGATTTTGCTAAGAAACAAGCCTAAATCAAATGACCGAATTTCAATGACTTATCAATTAAAAGAATATTAATTTTAGAATGATGTTATTATCATAGTTTTCCAATGTGCCTATAAAAGTTCTAACAAAACAAAAAACCACTGTGCTGTCTATTAATTCAGAAAGAGAAAAAATCCTGCTGTTTTGAAAACCAAAACTAGAAATATACTTTGAATAGTAAATATTTCAAGTCAATAACTTTTTTCCATTCCAGACTTTCTGTATAAAGTATTTTAAATAAAATACAAAATAAATACAAAATAAAAACTTCAACAGAATTCAGATCGAGTGTCTGCCTAATGACACTAAAGTAATAAACATAGGGAAGCCAAATTTAAATAAATTTTCACTTTCACTAAGTGAAAACAAGCATTTAGAGAAACCACGAATTATGAAAATGGTCTTTTAATGGAACTTAGTATTTGAACAGAAAGAATGCAGTGGATGTTTACTGTCAACAACTTGCAGTGGCTACAGTGAAAATCAACAAAAACAGAGTTACTGTTCTAAGTGTTAACACCCCTACTGGTAAATAAACAATTAGACATTTCATAGATTCTGCTCAATGTAAGAAATGCAGAAGCCGCAGCTATGGGATCATGGAAAGAATACTGCATTGTTTAAGTCAGGGCCTTGGGTTCTATTTCACACTTGGCTGCACAAGCGAAATACAGTAGAAAGAAATGGGTTAGAGGCCCCAAAAGACTGAGAGTCAAACCCCAGGTCTGCCTCTGTATGACCTTTCTAAACCTCAGTTTACAGATTTTTCAAATAGGCATGATAATATTTAGTTTTCTGTGTCTTAAGACTATACTAGGAGAATCTTGGAGGTGTGAAAGTACTTTGTTTTGGGCTGGGTTTAGTCTTCTTTTTTTTTTTTTTTGACAAAAGTTTTAAATTTGAAAAAAGTACAAACAACAGTAGATAAACACCCAGTAAGCAACCACCCAAGCTAATTTTATGAAAGCATTTCATAAATGTATACAAGCATACCTCAGAGATCTTGAGGGTTCAGTTCCAGACCACTGCAATAAAGCGAATATTGCAATAAAGTCACATGAACTTTTGGTTTCTCAGTGCATATAAAAGTTGTTTATACTATACTGTAATCTATTAAGCGTTCAATAGCATTATGCCTTAAAAAACAATATTCATACCCTAATTTAAAAAATACTTTGGGAATTCCCTGGTGATCCAGCGGTTAGGCCTCAGTACTCTCTCTGCTGTACGCCCAGGGTCAATCCCTGATCGGGGAACTTAGATCCCTCAAGCTGTGCGGCACGGCAGAAAAACAAAACAAAAAAATACTTTATTGCTAAAAACTGCTATCAATCATCCAAACCTTCACCTGGTGGAGGGAGTGACCAGGGTGGTGGTTGCTGAAGGGTGGGGCGGCTACAGGAATTTCTGAAAATAAGACAACAATGAAGTCTGCTGCATCGATTGACTCTTCCTTTCAGGAACAACTCAGCAGCATGCAATGCTGTTTGACAGTATTTTACCCACAGCAGAACTTTCCAAATTGGAGTCAATCCTCTCAAACCCTGCTGCTGCTTTATCAACAAAGTTCATGTTATATTCTATTGAATAAATCTTTGTTGTCATTCCAATAACCTTCACAGCATCTTCACCAGGAGTAGATTACATCTCAAGAAACTACTTTCTTTGGTCATCCCCTAAGAAGCAGTTCCTCATCTGTTAAAGCTTTACCATAAGACTGCAACAATTCAGTCACATCTTCAGGCTCCATTTCTAATTCTAGTTCTCTTGCTATTTCCACCACATCTGCAGTTACTTCCTTCCCTGAAGCCTTGAACTCCTTAAAGTCATCCATGAAGGCTGGAATCAACTTCTTCCAATCTCCTGTTAATACTGATATTTTGACCTCTTCCCATGAATCACGAATGTTCTTAATGGTATTTAGAATGGTGAATCCTTTCCAGAAGGTTTTCATTTACTCTCCCCAGATTCATGAGAGGAATCACTACTATGGCAGGTATAGCCTTACAAAACTTTATTTCTTCAGTAATAAGACTTCAAACTCTTGATCCCTGGGCTGGATGATAGATGCTGTGTTATTAACAGGCATGAAAACAACATTAATCTTGTTATATTGAATACATCTCCATCAGAGCTCTTGTGTGACCAGGAATACTATCAATGAGCAGTAATATTTTGAAAGGAATCTCTCCTCCTAAGCAGTAGGTCTCATCAATGGGTTTAAAATATTCAGTAAACCATGCTGTAAACAGATGTGCTGTCATCCAGGCTTTGTTGTTGCATTTACAGAGCACAGGCAGAGCAGATTTAGCATGATTCTTAAGGGCCTTCGGATTTTCAAAATGGTACATAAGCACTGGCTTCAACTTAAATTCACCAGCTGCATAAGCCCCTAACACAAGAGGGTCAGCCTGTCCTTTGAAGCTTTGAAACCAGGCACTGACTTCTCCTCTCTAGCTATGAAAGTCCTAGACGGCATCTTCTTCCAATATAAGGCTGTTTCATCTACATTGAAAAGCCGTTGTTTAGTGTAGCCACCTTCATTAGTTATCTCAGCTGGATCTTCTGGATAACTCGCTGCAGCTTCTACAGCAGGACTTCCTGCTTCCCCTTGCACTTTTATTTTATGGAGACAGCTTCTTTTCTTAAACCTCATGAACCAGCCTTTGCTAGATTCAAACTTTTCAACTGCAGCTTCCTCACCTCTCTCAGCCTTCAGAGAACTGAAGAGTCAGGGCCTTACTATATATAAAATGAATAACTAATAAGGACCTACTGTATAGCACAGGGAACTCTACACAGTACTCTGTCTAATGACCTATATGGGAAAAGAATCTAAAAAAAAGTGGATATTTGTATAACTGATTCACTTAGCTGTACAGCAGAAACTAACATAACATTGTAAATCAACTATACTCCAAATAAAAATTTTTCAAAAAGGTTACGGTCTTGCTCTAGATTAGGCTTTGGCTTAAGGGAATGTTGTGGCTGGTTTGATCTTCTATCTGGACCACTAAAACTTTCTCCATACCAACAAGGCTGTTTCGCTTTCTTATCATTTGTGAATTCACTGGAGTAGCACTTTTAATTTCCTTCAAGGACTTTCCCTTTGCATTTATGACGGAGCCGTTTGGCACAAGAGGCCTAGCTTATGACCTGTCTCAGCTTTCAACATGCCTTCCTCACTAAACTTAATCATTTGTAGCTTTTGATTTAAAGTGAGAGACATGCGACTCTTCCTTTCGCTTGAACACTTAGAGGCCACTGTAGGGATGTTAACTGGCCTAATTTCAATATTGTTGTGTCTCATGGAATAGGGAGGCCTGAGGAGAGGGGTCAAGACAGGGGAATGGCCAATCTCGGTGGAGCAGTCAGAACACACACATAAGTTTGCAGTCTTATATGGGCATGATTCGTGGTGCCGCAAAACAATTACAATAAAAATATCAAAGATCACTGATCACAGATCACCATAAAAAAATATAATAATAAGGAAAAAGTGTGAAATATTGCGAGAATTACCAAAATGTGACAGAGACGTGAAGTGAGGAAATGCTGTTGGAAAAATGGCACTGACAGACTTGCTCAAAGCAGGGTTGCCACAAACATTCAATTTGTAGAAAATGCAATGTCTGCGAAGCACAATAAAGCAAAGAGCAATGAAACGAGGTGTGCCTGTATACACTATTGAAGGAAACGGATCCTGTCAGTCTTCTGCACCAATGCATTTTTGGTTCTTACCACAAGTTGCACATAATAATAACACCTAATATCTACTGAGCAGTTACCAAGTGCCAGGTTCCACTGCAGGTGCTTTAAAATACCTCATTAGGTCCTCCAGCAAGTTTGAGATACATGCTATTATTGTTCTGATTGTATATGGGAGAAAACACACAGATACGTAAGTGACACACCCAAGGTCACACACTTAGTGATAGGGCCAACGTTATTAAACCTGCATTGTCATACTGATAGCAGATACTCAATAAAGAATTGGTGAATGAATAAAAGAATGATCATAAAATTGAGTTAGAGGAAATAAGTTATACATGAAACAAAAAATTTCAAGATACTTTCAGGCCACTGATATTGATAGAGGATAGTCTGCAGACCTTAAAAAAATCCTAAAATTCAAAAATACATCTATGGCAAATACAGTTGACCCTTGAACAACATGGGGATTAATTCTTATAACTTATAGTCAGCCCTCGGTTCCTCCACATATCAAAAGTTCAATAGTCCAAACTGCAAATTTAAAGTCCACTAGTGCCAAGATCTTTCTACTTTTTAAAATAATTAAGCACTAAGTTTCAAAGAACAAGAGAGCAAGAGACCAAGAGAGTAGAAAGTAATAAGTAACAAATAATCAGGAAAGCCCTCAAAAGAAGGTGGTATTTAAGCTAAACCTTCAGGGGCAAAAAGAACTTAGGGAGGTATGAGGTAGTGAAAAACAAAAAAAGGAATGACAAGGAGCAAGAGAAAGAAGAGCTGAATATGCACGGGGTGTTATTCAGTCAGTAAAGATATAAACCCCTCAACAAAGATATATGAATGGCTAAGGAAATGCAAATCAAAACCACAATGAGATGCCACTTCACAGTACTAGAGTAGCTACTCTACACTCTAGAGATATACAATAACAAATGTTGGTGAGGAGAGGGTGAAATGGGGACTCTCATCATTGCTGGAGGAAAATAAAATGCTGCAGCCACTTTGGAAAACAGTTGGTAATTTCCATAAATTTGCCACATAACCGAGCAACTGCACTTTTAGGTACCTATCCAGAGGCGAAAACACACATCCACACACAGAGTGGCATGTGAATGTTGAAAGCAGCATTATTCATAATCACTAAAAGATGGAAACAATCTAAAGGCTCACCAATGTGTGAATGAATAAACAGAATATCAATTCCATACAACAGAATGCTATTCAGCAATAAAAAGGAACTAAATACTGATACATGGTAGAACATAAATAAAACTCAAAAAACATGCTAAGCAAAAAAGTCATACACAAAAGATTGTATACTGTATGATTCAATTTACATGAAATATCACAAAAAGGCAAATCTAGAGACAGAAAGTAGGTAAGTGGTTGCCCAGGGAGGGAATGGGAATTAACAGTTAATGGACATGAGGGATTTTATAAAAGTGATGGAAATGTTCTAAAACTGATTTATGGTGATGGTTGCACAAACTCAGTAAATTTACTTAAAAAAAAACAAAAACCAGAGTTGTACACCTGAAATGGGTGAATTATGTGATATGTAAAATATGCCTCAATAAAGTTACATTAAAACAAAAAAAGACATATACCTGATTGGAATGAAAGATTTGTAACAGAGTAGAGAACAAATGACATCTTATGTATATTCTATAACTGAGTAGCTCAGCTAAAGCAACTTGGCTAAACTGTAGGTGGCTGCAAGCACAAGAAAAAAAACAGCTCCCATAACTGCAGAATAGTACTGGGTTGGCCAGCCAAGTTGGAACGAACTTTTTGGCCAGCCCAATATTAAGCATGCTCCAGCCAGTATCTGGAGACAAATTTTTGTTCTCCACAAATTACTCCCCTCAGAAAAAAGAAAGGCATCTTATTCTTGAGTCCTTTTTAAGTCTCCCATTTCAGAGTATTCTTTCATTTTAACAGCTTTTAAAAACGTTTTATTACAGAAAACTCCAAACACATTCAACAGTAGAGAATAATACGATGAATCCCCATGTCCCATTATCCACCTTCAACAGTTACCATGTTTCATCTATACCGTCCATGCACCTCATGCTCCCCTCCCCAATGAGCTCAACTAAAGCAAATTCCAGGCATACTATTTAATTTATAAATATTTCAGTATGAAGTTACTTTTAAATTTCTTTTAAAACATAATTATAAAAGTAACCATGATCAGTTTAGAAAATCTGGAAAATACAGAAAAGCATAAAGGAGAAAAAAAACACCAACCACTATCTCACAATATAGATATAAACCCAGTTAACACTATAATGTAGAATATTTTTAGAGGGAACTTTTTATTAAAGTATCAACATAACATACATTGTGGAAGGTGTACAAGTTATAAGTATTCAGCTCAACAGACTTTCCTTCACAAATAGACCACTTTACTCTGAAAAATCAAATGACTTAAGCAACTATTTTAATATTATGTACATACTTATGGTTCTGTAAATAAATTTTATATACATCTCTTTGCCAACCACAATGTAGGGGATAAGATCTTAACATTTATTGACTATATGTACTGTCTCATTTAATTCTATAATAACCCTATGAAGTAGGCATTACAGATGAAGAAAAGAGACCCAAAGAGACTTCGTAACTTTGTCTCAGATCTAATAAATAACAGAATCCGGATTAAAATTTAAAAACTGCTTATCAGGGCTTTTTCCACCATACCATGGCATCTATCTGAACACTCTAAAGAAAACAAAAAGAGAATGCTGGTCCTTCTCTCTCATTCTAAGACTACTTGTTCTTTCTGCTTTTTATACAACACTCATGGCCACCATAGACAATTTAAACAGTAGTAAAATTTTTATAAAAGAGTAGCTTAAGTAAAAGAAGTACAATGTGTGTACATTACTGCAGAAAGCCTTAGGATAGGTCACCAAAGTAAAAAAAAAAAAAAAAAAGAGAAGTCTAATAACCAAACAACTCAAATTTATTTAGAATTTTATGTGTTTATTAGCAACTTTTACTATTAAAAGTTTTCTTTACCTTTCTAAAACTAAGACTTATATTAAAAGAGGCAAATATATGGACCCTTACCTTACACCATATACAAAAATTAACTCAAAACAGATCAAAGATCTAAATGTAAAAGCTAAAACTTTTAGAAGAAAATATAAAGGAAAAGCTTCATGACACTGGATTTGGCAATGATTCACTGGATATGACACCAAAAGCACAGGAAACAAAACTAAAAATAGACTACATCAAAATTAAAAACTGTGCATCAAATGATGTAATCAACAGAAAAGGCAATTTAAGGAATGGTAGAAAAATATTTGCAAATCATATATCTGATAAACAGTAAATACCCAGAATATATAAGGAACTCCAACAACTCAACGACAACAAAAAAATCTGGTTTAAAATTGGGCAAAGGACTTGGACAGCTCTCCAAAGGAGACAAATGGCTAACCAGAACATGAAAAGATGTTCAACATCACTAATCATCAGGGAAATGGAAATCAAAACCACAATGAGATACCACTTCACAGCCACCAGAATGGCAACTGTCAAAAAGACAAAGTAGCAAGAGGTAAGGATGCGGAGAAATTGGACCCCTTGTGCAGTGTTTGGGGGAATATAAACTGGTGCAGCTGCTATTGAAAACAGTATGACAATCCCTCAAAATATTTAAAATATAATATGATCTAGTAATTCCACTTCTGGGTATGCACCCAAAAGAATTAAAAGCAGGGTCTTAAATATCTGCACACTCAGGTTCACAGCAGCATTATTCACAATAACCAAAATGTGGAAGTAACCCAAATCTCCATCAACAGACGAACGGATAAACAAAATGTGGTATGATACAGTTGACCCTTGAACAATTCAGGAGTTAGGGGCACCAACTCTCTGTGCAGTGGAAAATCCACATATAACTTATAGTTGGCCCTTTTTGTACGTAATTCCTCCATATCTGCGATTCCTCCCTATCTGTTGTTCCACATCCACAGATCCAACCAACTGTGGCTCATGTAGGTCTGCAGTATTTACTGGTGAAAAAAATCCACATATATGTGGACCCTCATAGTTCAAACCCATGTTGTTTAAGGGTCAACTGTACATACAATGGACTATTATTCAGCCTTATAAAGGAAGGAAATTCTGAAATATGCTACAACATGGATTATTAACCTTGAAGACATGACACTATGTGAAATAAACCAGTCATAAAAAGACAAATACTGTATGATTCCACTTATATGAAGTACCTGGACTAATCAAATTCATAAAGACAGAAAGTAGAATGAATAGTGGTTGCCTGGGGTTCGGGGTTAGGAGAGAGAGTGGAAAATTGTTCAGTAGTAACAAGCTTTAGTTTTGCAAGATGAAAAAAGTTCTGGAGATGGGCTGCACAATAACGTGAATGTACTTAAGATTATTGAACTGCACAGTTGAAAATGGCTAAGATGGTGACGGTGAGTTCCCTGGCGGTCCAGTGGTTAGGACTCAGTGCTTTCACTGCTGTGGGCCAGGTTCAATCGCTGTCAGGGAACTAAGATCCCACGTGCCATGCAGCGCAGCCAAAAAAAAAAAACAGGCCAAGATGATAAATTTTATGATACGTGTATTTTACCACAATTAAAAAAGACACATAGATAATTTGTTTTGGCCAAGATGGAGTAAGCCCTATTCCTCCCTTTTATAACTAAAAAATCCTAGGGTGTGTAATACAACAAACAAAGAAGACTCTGAATGGTAGAAAGAAGGCAAAATGCCTCAGGACCGTGGGACTTGAGGAGCAACACAGTGAATTCCCTGGGTTTTCTTTGCGTCTCCTATACATCCTGGATAGCATGCTGAAAAAGCCTGCAACCTGTAACTGCCAACAGGCACAGACCAAAAAAAAAAAAAAAAACAACCTCAAGAAAAGCTCCCTCTCTCCAGCCAAAGGACAGGAAAAACTTTTTTTCCCTACAGAACAGAAAACTTTTTTGATAATATGTGCCCTACTCTAGCCAAAGACTAAAGGAAAAACTGCACTTGCAGTGTCAGTGAGGCTGAGAGGCGAGTTGGGCGAGTTGGACTTATGGTCCTACCTGGTGGCAGCAAGGCAGGACAAGTGACCCTTAGCCTTCCCCACTAAGGTGATGACACCAGGGCAGTTAAACTTCCAATCCCACAAGGCAGCGCAGAGGAAGAACAGAGTGATGCACTGTGATGACAGTTTGGCAATCCTCTTTCCCAACAGGGATAGTGTCAGAAGGGTCCAGAGAGGGGAAACTGAATTTCAACTCCCAGTCCAGCAGCAACTAGACAGTTTAAGTAGGCCCTTTGCTTTCATCTACTCTGGTGTTGCTTTGACCTGTGCACTATACCTAAACAGAGTGACTACAAGATGAATATTAAATAGGGTCCAGAATCTTACAACATAACATTGAAAATATCCAGTATACAACTGAAAATCATCCATCATACCAAGTACCAGGAAAATCTTAAATTAACTTTGATGAGCAAAGAGAACTGACAGGTGCCAACTCCAGGCTGGCACAGATATCAGA
Source organism: Eschrichtius robustus (assembly GCF_028021215.1). Classification (NCBI taxonomy): domain Eukaryota; kingdom Metazoa; phylum Chordata; class Mammalia; order Artiodactyla; family Eschrichtiidae; genus Eschrichtius; species Eschrichtius robustus. The sequence goes on from NC_090840.1 coordinate 13,253,934, forward strand.
CTTATCTAACAAGGATTTTAAAGCAGCCATCATACTCTACATGGTACTCCTTTATTTCTAGACACCTATGAAAAACATATCAGTACAACCTTTTGAAACTTTTTTGTATAAACATTTATTAAGGAATTAAGAGTAGAATCTCCCAAAAGTAATCACAACAATAAAGAGATGGACATATATAATTTTAAAAACTATTTTGAAATTATCTTTTTATTGTTGATTCCATATTTAACTTCATTATGTTCAGATTACTGGTATATATTATCATTTCTCTGAATTGTGTTGCTATTTTCACAGATATCTAGTAAATTTTTATTAATGTTTTACATTTGCTCAGAGATAATGTTCATTCTGTGATTGTTTTTTTGTTTAAGTTTCCTCTTATAGATCTGACTCAGTAGAGGTCTTGTTGAAACATTTTATCCTTACCAATATTTATGGGCTTAATATATATGATTTTACAATTGATGTGTTCTAAAATCTGCTTTTGTGATGGTAAATAAATCTGGCACAAACAATGGGGAAAAAAGGCAGCCATCATTAAAAACAAAAACAAAAAACTTCATGAGCAATTTTAAACACACTTGAAGCAAAAGAAAAAAATAAAGTCAAAGAAAAACTGAAGACGAAGAAACAAATGGAAATTTTATAACTGAAAAATACAATACATAAAATTTAAAATTCACTGGATGAACTCAATAGCAAAATAAATATGATGGAGGAAAGAAATCAGTGAACTTGAAGACAGAACAATAAAAATTAACCAATCTGAATAAGAGGTAGTAAGTATATTGAAAAAATAAAAGAGCTTCAGGAACCTGACAACAATAACACAAGATGTATTATTCATATCAGAGTCACAGAAAAAGAGGAGAAAGAGTAGGGGGCTGAAAGAGTACAGATGATCACTGAACAACATGGGCTTGAACTGTACAGGTCCACTTATATGCAGATTTTTTTTCAATAAATACCACAGTACCACACAATCCATGGTTAGTTAAATCCACAAATGGGGAACCGTGGATATGGAGGGCTGATTATAAAGCTATATATACACAGTTGACCTCACACGGGAGTGAGGGGGTTGGTGCCCCTAACCTCCACACTGTTCAAGGATCAACTGTATATGAAGAAATGATGGCTGAAATCTCCCCAAATTTGGCAAAATACACAAACCACAGATTCAAGAAGCTGAGCGAACCCAAACAAGATAGGAATCCAAAGGAACACATGCGAGAACACATCATAAACTTCAGAAAATTAAAGACAAAGTCTTGAAAGCAGGTAGAAAAAAATGACATATTATTTGTAGAAGAACATGATTCAAATGACAGTGGATTTCTCATCAGAAACTAGGGAGGACAGCATTTGGAGGCAGTGGCACATTTCCAAGAACTGAAAGAAAAGAACTGTCACCCAGGGTTCCATATTAGTGAAAATACCTAAAAGGAATGAAGGTAAAACCAACACCTTCTCAGAAAAAGGAAAACAAAAGAAATTTGTCACCACTAGGTCTACCCTAAAAGAAGTTCTTCAACTGGAAATGATAGAGAAGAAAGTTTGAAACACCAAGAATGAAGAAAAGGTAAAAACATGGAAAATGGAACACCATCCTTTCTCCTCTTGAGTGTTCTAAATTACGTTAGATGTGTGAAGTAAAAATAAAACATTGTCTTATATGGTTCCTAAAGTATGTAGAGGAAGTATTTAACACAATAATACTATAAAGAGTTAAGGTAAAGGAATCTAAATGGAGCTAGCTAAGGTTTCTATAGGTTAGTCGAATTAGTAAAATGTTGACATCAGTATACTTTGACAAGTTAGGTATGGATAATGTAATACCTAGCACAACCATTAAAAAATCAAATACAGAGATACACTCAAAACTCTAAGGGAAAACCAAAATGGAATTCTAAAAAAAATGTTCATGTAACCCACATGAAGGCAGGAAACGTGACATACAGGGAAAAAAAAAAAGAAGGAATAACAAAACACAAAAGTAAAAGGCAGAATTAAGCTCTAATATAACAATATTACATTAAATGTAAAAGGCCTAAACATAACAAAGACAGTTTGGCAGACTAGATTCAAAAAAATATGAACCAACTATAGGCTATCTACATCAAACTAACTTCAACTATGATGATACAAGTAGGTTAGAAGTAAATGAATAGAAAAGGATATACCACATAAACATTAATCAAGAAAGCAGAAATGGTCATATCAATATTAGACAAAGTAAAACAAAAAAAAATGACCAGGAACAAAGGATTACATAGCAATCCTACACGTGTGTGCAACGAAGAGTTTCAAAACACATGAAGCAGAAACAAATATAACAAAGAAGAAACAGACAAATCCACGATTCTAGTTGAAGACTTCAACACCCCTCTTAAAATTAACAGAACTACTAGACAAAAACTTCAGATACAGAACTAAACAACACCATTAATCAACAGGATCTAACTTTATAGAATGCTCCCCTCAACAACAGAAGAATACACACTCTTTTTAAATGCCCATGAATATCCACCAAGACAGGCCATAAAATCCTAGGCCATAAAATAAACTTCAACAAATTTAAAAGAACTGAAATCATACAGAATGTATTCTGGCCACAATGGAATAAAGCTAGAAATCAATGGTGGTAACAGGAAAATTTCCAAACACTTGGAAATTAAGTAACATACTTCTAAACAATCTAGGGCTCAAGAGGAAGACCAGAGTGAAATTTTAAAAATACAGAAACTAAAAAAACAACAAAACTACAACAAAAAAATTTTGTAGGACACAGCTAAAAGGTGCTTCAAGGGAGATTTATAGCTATAAATGCTTATATCAGAAAAGAAGATCAAGGGGGATTTATTCCTGGGATGCAAGGATAGTTCAACATACACAGATCAATCACTAAGATATAGCACAGTAACAAAATGAAGAATAAAAACCTATGATTTCGGGCTTCCCTGGTGGCGCAGTGGTTGAGAGTCTGCCTGCCAGTGCAGGGGACACGGGTTCGAGCCCTGGTCTGGGAGGATCCCACATGCCGCGGAGCGACTGGGCCCGTGAGCCACAATTACTGAGCCTGCGTGTCTGGAGCCTGTGCTCCGCAGCAGGAGGGGCCGCGATGGTGGGAGGCCCGCGCACCGCGATGAAGAGTGGCCCCCGCTTGCCGCAACTGGAGAAGGCCCTCACACAGAAACCAAGACCCAACACAGCCATAAATAAATAAATAAATAAATAAAATATTAAAAAAAAATACTTTAAAAAAAAAAAAACCTATGATTTCAATGTATGCAGAAAAAACATCTGACAAAATTCAACGTCCTTTCATGATAAAAACTCTCAAAAAATTGGGTACAGAAGGGACGTACCTCAACATAATAAAGACCATATATTACAAACCCACAACTAACATCATACTCAATGGTGAAAAGCTGAAAGCTTTTCCTCTAAGCTCAAGAACAAGATAAGGATGCCCTTTCTTGCCAACTCCATCCAATATAGTGCTGGAAATCCTAGCCAGAGGTATTAGGCAAGAAAAAGAAATAAAAGGCATCCAAAATAGATAGGAAGAAATAAAAATTAGGCAAGAAAAAGAAATAAAAGGCATCCAAAATAGATAGGAAGAAATAAAACTGTCTCTATTTGCAGATGACATGCTCTTATACATAGATAATCCCAAAGATTCCACCCAAGAACTGCTAGAACTAATAAAAGAATTCAGTAAAGTTGCAGGATACAAAATCAATATACAGAAATTAGTTGTGTTTCTATACACCAACAATGAACTATCAGAAAGAGAATTTTCTAAGAAATCAAGTCCACTTACAATAACATCAAAAAATACAATATTTAGGAATAAATTTAACCAAGGAGGTGAAAGACCCGTACACTGAAAACTGTAAGACACTGATGAAAGAAACTGAAGACACAAACCAACAAAGATATTCCATGTTCATGGATCAGAAGAATTAAATACTGTTAAACTGTCCACACCAACCAAAGCAATCCACAGAGTGAATGCAATGTCTATCAAAATTCCAATGGCATTTTTCACAGAAATAGAAAAGACAATCCTGAAATTTGCATGGAACCACAGAAGACCCTGAATAGCCAAAGCAATCTTGAGAAAGAAGAACAAAGCTGGAATCATCATACTTCCTAATCTCAAACTATATTATAAAGCCATAGTAATCCAAAGCAGTCTGGTACTGGCATAAAAGCAGACACACAGATCAAAGAAACAGAATTCAGAGCCCAGAAATAAGCCCATACATAAACTACGGTCAATGAATCTTTTACAGAGGATTCAAGAATATGCAATGGGGAAAGGACAGTCTCTTCAAGAAACTGGTGCTGGGCAAAATTAGAGCGCCATATGCAAAAGAATGAAATGGGGATAAGTTTCTCAACATTGGTCTCGTCAATGAGTTTTTGGATTTGACATCAAAACAAAGGCAACAAAAGCAAAAATAAACAAATGGGACTATATCAAATAAGAAGCTTCTGCACAGCAAAGGAAACGACCAATAAAATGAAAGCAACCTATGGAAAGGAGAAAATATTTGCAAATCACTTATCTGACAAGGGTTAATATCCAAAATATACAAGGAACTCATACAACTCAACAGCAAAAAAATAAACAATCTGACTAAAAAATGAGCAAAAGACCTGAACAGACATTTTTCCAAAGAACACATACAAATGGCCTACAATTACATGAAAAGGTGCTCAACACCACTAATCATTAGGGAAATGCAAATCAAAATCACAGTGAGATATCACTTCATACCTGTTAGGATATCTATTATCAAAAATCCAACTGATAACAAATGCTGGCAAGGATGTGGAGAAAAGGGAACCCTGGTATACTGCAGGTGCGAATGTAAACTGGTACAGCCACTATGCGAAACTGTATGAAGGCTCTTCAAGAAATTAAAAATAGAACTGTCATATGATCCTGCAATTCCACTTCTGAGTATATATCGAAAGGAAACAAAATCATTATCTCAAAGAGATATCTGTACTCCAAGTTCATATTATTTACAACAGCTAAGATATGGAAACAACTGAAGTGTCCATCAACAGATGAATGGATAAAGAAGACATGGTATATAAATACAATGGAATACTGTATATATATTCAGCCTTGAGACAACATGGATGAAGCTGGAGGGCACTGTGCTAAGTGAAATAAGCCAGACAGAGAAAGACAAATATTGCGTGGTTTCACTTAAATGTGGAATCTAAAAAAAACTGAACTCACAGAAACAAAGAGTAAAATGGTGGTTGCCAAGGGCTGGGGTTCAGGAAAATAGGGTTGGTATAGAGTACAAACTTTCAGTTATAAGGTAAGTATGAGGATCTAATATATAATGTGGTGACTACAGCTGATAACACTGTATTGTACAATTTAAATTTGATAAGAGGGAAGAACTTAAGCGTCCTCACCAATCAATTTCAGCATTTTTTTAAAATAGAGAAAAGCTCTCAAACCTAATCTCCCACCTTAAGAAAGGAGGAGAGGCAGAATAAACCTAAAGAAATAATAAAGATATGAGAAGAAATCAATGAAATTGAAAACAGAAAAATAGAAAAAAATGAATGAAAAAAAGCTGGTTTTTTGAAAAAATTTAAAAATTAACAAACCTCCAGCAAGACTGATAAAGAAAAAAAGACACAAATTACCAAAACCTGAAGTAAAATAGAGTATCACTACAAACACCAGACATTAAAAAAACTAGCACAAACAACTCTATACACATAAATTTGACAACTGAGATGAAATGGACCAATTGCTCAAAAAAGTACAAACTACCACAATTGACCCAATATGAAATAATCTGAATAGTCCTACAGCTGTTAAAGACATTGAACTCCTAGTTTAAAAACAACCAAAAATGAAATCTCCAGGACCAGATGGTTTCACTAAAGAATTCTACCAAATGTTTATAGAAAAATTAACACCAATTCTATACAATCTCCTTCAGAAAATGGAAGAGGAGAGAACACTTTTCAACTCATTTTATTAGGTCAGTATTATCGTGATGATAAAATTGGACTGTTGTATAATTAAGAATGTGGTTGGTTTTTGTCCCTGGTACTGAAAGGGAGCCTCTAAACCCTTGGAATTTCCCAGTCAAAGGAATATCTTTTTTATTCATGCTGAGCCTCTAGGGCAGTTTCAGGATAGCGGCTAACCATGCCGGAAAGACCAGCTATGTGGCTTTCAGTTACATGATCTCCACCTGACCTCCAGAGAGGGGAGAGGGGGATTGCAGATTGGGTTCAATCATGTGGCTAATGATTCAATCAATCAAGCCTATGTAATGAAACCCCAACAAAACCTCTGGACACCCGAAGCTGGGGTTAGTTTCCCTGGTTGGTGATACACGTTGATGTGGTGGAAGGGTGATGCAGCCTGAGGACATGAAAGCTTTGCATTTGGGGCTCTCCCAGACCGTGCCCTAAGGGACTCTTACATGTTCCTGATTTGCATCCTTTATAATAAATCTGTAATCCTAAGTATAGCACTTTTCTGGGTTCTGTGACTTGTTCTAGCAACTTTGAGGGGATAGTGGGAATGCCCAATTTGTAGCCAGTTGGTCAGAAGTACAAGTGGCCTGGAAACTGGGAGCACTGTGCCCCTAACCTGTCAAATCTGACCTGATCCCAGGTAGTCAGTGTCAGAATTACACTGCACAAAGGCAGCAGAGAAAAAGAAAATACAGGCCAGTATCACTCATGAGTAAACATATAAAAATCCTCAACAAAATATTAGCAAATAGAATCTAGCAACCTGTAGAAAGAATTATACATCATGGTCAACTGAGATTTATTCCAAGGATCCAATGCTATTTCAATATTTTAAAAAATCAACCAATGTAATCTACCATGTAAACGGGCAAAAGAAGAAAAATCACATGATCATATCAACTGATACAGAAAAAGCATCTGACAAAATTCAACATCCATTCATGATTAAAAAAAAAAACAAAAAACTCTTAGCAACCTAGCAATATAAAGAAACTTCCTCAACTTTTAAGAGTAGCTACAAAAAACCTACAGCTAACCCCAAATTTAATGGCAAAAAAATTGATGCTTTCCCCCAAGATCTGGAACAAGGCAAGAATGGCTACTGTCACCATTTCTATTCAACTTGGTACTGAACATCCCAGTCAGGTCAATAGGCAAGAAAAAGAAATAAAAGTCATGCAGATTGTAAAGAAAGAGATAAAACTATCCTTATTCATGGGAATTCCCTGGCAGTCCAATGGTTAGGGCTCTGCACTTTCACTGCCAAGGGCATGGGTTCAACCCCTGGTTGGGGAACTAAGATCCTGCAAGCCTCACAGCGTGGCAAAAACAAAAACAAAAAACCCCACTGTTCTGTCATACAGAGTGAAGTCAGAAAGAGAAAAACAAATATCGTATATTAACGCATATATGTGGAATCTAGAAAAATGGTATAGATGAACTGGTTTGCAAGGCAGAAATAGAGACACAGATGTAGAGAACAAACGTATGGACACCAAGGGGGGAAAGCGGGGCGGGGGGGGATGAATTGGGAGACTGGGATTGACATACATACACTAATATGTATAAAATAGATAACTAATAAGAACCTGCTGTTTAAAAATAAATAAATAAAACAAAAAACAAAAAAAAAAAAACACTGTTCTTACTCACAAATGACATAATTGTCTAAAAAAATCCCAAGAAATCTGGAAGAAAAAAACTCTTAGAACTTATAAATGCATTTATTTTGCAAGGTTTTAACACACAAAAATCAAATTTCTATATACTAGCAATGAACAACTGGAAACCAAAACTTAAAAACAGGTACTACTTAATGCTCTCTCCAAAATGAAATTCTTAAATATAAACCTAACAAAACAAGTACAGGATGTATACTGAAAGAAATCAAAGAAAAACTAAAGAACTAAACAATAGGAGAGACATATATTCATGGATTGTAAGACTCAAAACAGTAAAGATGTCAACTCTCTCCAAACTGATCTACAGATTTAACCTACTGCCAATCATAATCCAGCAGAATTTTCTGTACATAGATAAGGGAATTCTAAAATTTACAAGGAAAAGCAATGTAACTAGAAAAGATAAAATAATTTTGATACACAAAAAAGTGAGAGGAAACACAATATCTGATTTTAAGACTTTAAAGTTACAATAAAACAATGTGGTATTGAAGAAAGGACAGACACAGAGCCCAATAAACAGAAGAGAGTCCAGATACAGACCCAAAGAAATATAACCAATTGATTTTTGACACAGATGCAAAGGCAATTCAATGGAGAAAGGAGAATCTTTCTAACAAATGGTGTTGGGACAGACATTCAAAAAAAGTTAACAAATTGGACTTTATCAAGATTAAAAATCTTTTGTTCTGTGAAAGGCACTGTTCAGAAAATGAAAAGGTAAGCTACAGAAGATTATCTGCAAATCACATATCTGCATCTGTGTGTGTGTGTGTGTGTGTGTGTGTGTGTATATTAAGACATATAGTATATTTATTTTAAAACTCTTACAACTCAATAGTAAGAAAACAAATAACCAAATTTAAAAATGAGCAAAAGACTTAAGACTCTTCACCAAAGGGACATATGCATGGCAAATAAATGCACAAAAAGATGTTCAACATCATTACCCATTAAGGAAATGCAAATGAAAAACAATGAGATACCACTGCACACCTATTAAAATAGTTTAAAAACAGTTAAAATAGGAACACCAGCAAGAGCTGGTGAGAATGCAGAACAACTGGAACTCTCAGACACTCGTGGTGGGAACGTAAAATGGTACAGCCACTTTGGAAAACTGTTTGAAAGTTTCTTATAAAGTTAAACATATACTTACCAAATGACCCAGCAATCCCACTCCGGGGTATGTACTCTAGAGAAATGAAAACTTACGTTCAAATAAAATCTATACTCGAATGCTTACAGCAGCTCTAGTCATACTGCCAGAAACCGGAAACAACTAAGATGTCCTTCAATGGGTGATGGATAAACAAACTGTAGTACATCCATACAGTGGAATATTATTGAGCAACAAAAAGGAAAAGACTGTTAATACATGCAACAATTTGGATGAATCTCAAAGACATGCTGAGTGAAAGAAGCCAGTCTCAAAAGCCTGCATTCAATGTACACGACATTCTCAAAAAGACAGAACTATAGTGACAGAGAACACAGCAGTGATTGCCAGGGGTCAGAGATGGGGAGAAAGGTGTAATTATAAAGAGATAACAAGAGAGAAAATTTTGGGGTGCTGGAACTGTTCTGTATCCCAATTATGACAGAGATTACACAAATCTTTACGTGTGTTAAAATTCATGGAACCGTACATCAAGAAAGAGAGAGAGAGAGAGAAGGAAGGAAGGGAGGGAGGGAGGGAGGGAGGGAGGGAGGGAGGAAACACAATTTTACTTTATGTTAATGAAAAATATAAAATTAAAAAGTGAAATAAGATGCTCAGGCCCACGTCCAGACTTAGCGAATCAGAATCTCCAGTAATGTGATGCAGCTGGTTGCATTTTTAAGATGCCCCACAGGTGATCTTGGTATATAGCCAAGGATGAGAACTGTTATAACTTCTTGAATTTGATTTCTCCATTCTTCTATTTCTTTAGGTCAGGCCCTCATCTCTCATCGGGCCTACTGATTCCTCATCTCCATTCCTGAGCCCTATTAGTGCCAGAGTGACCTTTATCAGAATGAAGTTCAAGCTCTTTAGCATGGCACACAAGACTCTCCAAGATTCGGTCCTTGTCTACCACTCTCAACTCTCTGCATGCCCTCCCTTGCATTCCACACTTCAATAATAAAAGAACACTCTAAATCCCCTGAAGTGATCTGCTATTTCACACCTCTAGGCTTTTGCTCAAAATATATCCTCTGCCTGGAATTCTACGCCACCTACCAACTGTCTGGCAGATACCTTTCAAGACTGCTTCTGTCATGTGTCCTATGTCACTCCCAACCAAAAATCTTTCAGTAGTTCTTTGTCCATGCTCACCATCACCTATAATACTGTCCATGCACCTCACCTCCTCCCATTCCTGCCTCACATTTAAGACTCTTAAAATGCCAATCTTCTGGTTAACTGCCTCCCACATTTCATGTTTTTTCACTAGTCATGCCTTAGCTAAGGATGCTCCTCCCTCCCCAGAATTCTCTTCCTACCCATCTTTTCCTGGCTCATACCCATTCATTCTTCTAGAAAAAACGGTTATCATCTCCAAGAAATCTTCCCCTGCACTCCCAGACTACGGTAATTACACTTCTCTATTCCACACCTTCCTCTGGTTATCACTATCACAACACTTACATTATATTAAAATTATTTCGTGTGTCCATCTCCCTCAATTTGCTCCTTAACAGCAAAGGCCATCCTCTATTTTCTTCCTATTTCCCAAGCTTAGCATAAAATCTAAAACAATTAGGTACTCCACAAACAAATGTTTCTTGAAGAAAGCAATAAATGAGAGTAAATTTACTGGGCAAATTAATATATATCTCCTTTTCTCCAAAAGGACCTAAGTTGTTCACTACATGCTGATAACACCTAAACTTCTATTTACAGCTTAGCTCTCTCTAAGCTTTTGTCATAAACAAACAAAAAGCAAAAACAAAGTTATAAACAACTGTCAAGCAAGCATCTTTACTTAGATGCCCCATATGCACCTCAAAATCATTTTAACCTTAACTGAATCCATTTTCTTCCTCAAATCCTCTCAAATGTGCTCATTTTCTTATATTGCCATTTTTGGTGAATGAATCAAACAAACTGAAATAACCCCATTAGAAACCTCAGAATCATCCTAAATGCCTTCCTTTCCCTCATTTCTCACACCCAAACAGTTAGGAAGTCCTGTTGATTTACTGAGATCTAAGCTCTCGATACTGGGCCTCAAGTTTAAGCCCTTGCCTCTTCAAACTCCGGCTATGGCAACAGTTTATTAATATTGATACAACGGTCTCACTGCCTAAAGCTCTGAATCCCAGCAATTTATTTTTCATAATGCCAGCAAGGATCTTTCTGAAATACATCATCATTTCAATCCTTTGCCTGGCATCCAACTTTCTATAAGAGAAAGTCTAAATTCCTTAGGACGGCATAAAAGGTCTTCAATAATCTAGCTCCTGCTGTCTTCCCCAGACTTACCTCTCTCCTCATCCACTCTATCAAACTATAACCTACAGTCAGTGAACTTCTTGCAGTTCTCTAACTGTAGCCATACTACCTCCTACATCTGTGCCCAAGCAACTCATGTACCTATAATGTTCTCTCCTATAGCACAGTCATCCGATGGTCTTCCAAGCCTGAGGTCTAAGGTGATTCCTCTATAAAGCTGTACCTGGATCCATTTCCCCACCCAGCCACCACTCCTGAAAAGAACTGATCAATTCTTTCTTTGGGTTTCTACCAATTTCATATATGTCTACCACAGCACCTATTTATCACTTATAAAATCTATTTATTGTGATCTATTTCCCCCAAGAAGACTACAAGCTCCTTGAAGGCAGGCACAATGTATGAATAATCTCTAGCATCCACAGTATCTAATACTGTTAATACACACTGAAGGTGTTCAATAAATATTTGTTAATGAAAGCTAAAAAGTCTTTATATTGGTTTTTAACCTTGTGGTAATATGAAAGTCAACAACAAAATTTAATATACAGAACATCAGCCACATAGAGACAAAATCCACTAATTTGCTTTAACAGAAAATAGCTAATTAATGGGCAAATACAGAAAACAAGCTATCATCAAATTATAAAGAGTGCTTTACATGCAAAGTAAAGAAGCTTGTTTTTAATACTTTCTCACCTCACCATTCTGTACCTTTCTATCTATTCTTTCTTACCCACAACCTCATGCCACCCTTAGGTTATGTAAAGGAGATTCTTTCAGGCCAGTCCCGGTCCTGTTTGACTTGTAATGTCCTATATTCCAAAATTAATCCATTCTCTCCCATTATTCAGTCAAATCTCTCATTCCTTCAGTGTGACAAAACTCAGGTAGATATTGAAGGCAAGAAAGCATTCTCCAGAAATCTAAGGACAGCACCAACGTATGAATAACTAATATGTTTAATATTCCCAAAGATTATCTGCATTTTAAAAGAAGCAACTATAAATGCAAATAAATATGGAATTGGTATAATGAGAGAAGACTTTTAAGAAAAAATTTCCCAATGGGCAAGGAAGGGAAGGAAGACAGAAGTTCATCTACTCAAGACTAACCAAGTTGTAATTAACTAATAATGGAATGGGCAAAAATTCTGGCTTAACAATTGCAGGCAAGCACTTATTAATATGAAGTATGATGATAATAATATTTAGAACTCACAGTATTATTCTGTGACTCAAACAAAATATGAAGGAAAATACCTGATAAATGGCAGGTTCTCTATAACTGAAAAGAACTTGGTATCCAACTCTAAAAAGGGTATAGACCCAAGAATTTGCAAGACTAAGTCTATGCCAGCTAACACTACTGGACTTTCTAAAGATGGCAAGAAATCCTGTACTCTTGAATCAATTTTTCAAACCTTTTCTAAATGCACTGACAAGGCCACAATGGATACATACATGGAAATGAGATCTTCTGCAACCTATATACTTTCCTTAACTTGAGTTCATTTGAGTTGAAAACCAAGGCTTTCTTTGTGTTTTGGGAGATATAGCAACCAACGAGGTTCTCTCAAAAAGACATTTTAATTAATACTTAGATAGACTACTACAGGCACAAGTATTTCCTAGTCAAAAGTCTAGTTGAGACCAGTTATTCTCTCCCCATTTTGAGGACTCAAAATGAAACAGTACATGACAGTTTACCTGGAAAACAAAACAATGTCTTTCCTGTTATCACAACCTAATGAGCAATGAAGCCCAGAGTACAATCAATTTGTAACTGATAATTAGGTATACTCTAAGCAATACCAAAGACACATTTAAATTGTCCTGTGTTCAGTTAGATGACTTACTGGTAAATAAATGTGACTGTCATTCAGTGATTTATCTTAGATGTCAGGAATCTTCTTTCTTGGTTTTTATTTTCTACTTCGATATGAAGCCCACTATTTATCTTTGTGGGGTTTTTTTCCCCCTCTCTTACTCTACATTTAAATACCTCAGGCGTGAAGAAGAAAATAAACAGATAATATTTTTCCATTACAGAAAAGCTCTTTAGACGCTTCAATGACATACACTTCTAACAACCTTATATTTTACTGTAATTCTACCACAAGACAATGAAATATGCCTCTCAATACATCTGTCAAAATTTCCTTGTATTTGCAACACTTTTTCTATGTATACCTATACATATTTGTTCTAAAAAAAAATACTATATTTGTTCTAAAAAGATACTATTATATAATCTGCTTTTTCTACTCCCTCATATTCCCATATCAATAAATATATTTCCAGCACATCACTCCTCAGTGTTTAGCAATTATAAAGAGCACAATGACAACAAATAACATACAAGGGAATCCCCATAAGGTTATCAGCTGATATTTCAGCAGAAACTCTGCAGGCCAGAAAGGAGTGGCATGATACATTTAAGGAGATGAAAGGGGAAAACCTACAACCAAGAATACTCTACGCAGCAAGGCTCTCATTCAGAGTCGACTGAGAAATCAAAAGCTTTACAGACAAGTAAAAGCTAAGGGAATTCAGCACCACGAAACCAGCTTTGAAACAAATGCTAAAGGAACTGCTCAGGGTGGAAGGGGGGAGAAGAGGCTACAACTAGAAACAACTAAATCACAAATGGGAAAGCTCACTGGTAAAGGCAAACATACAGTAAAAGTAGGAAATCATCCACAAACAAATATGATATCAAAAACAGCAACTGTGAGCAGAGGAGAGTACAAATGCAGGAAATGGGAATTGCATTTGAAGTTAAGAGACCAGCAACTTAAAATAACCTCGTATATATATAGACTGCTACATCAAAACCTCATGCGAAATGCAAACCAAAAAACTACAACAGATAAACACACGAAAAAGAAAATGCAACCCAAACACAACACTAAAGATGGTCATCAAACCACTAGAGAAGAGAACAAAAGAGAATGGAAGAAAAAAAACCCTACAAAAACAAACCTAAAACAATTGAGAAAACGGCAATAGGAACATATGTATCAATAATTACCTTAAATGTAAATGGATTAAATGCTCCAACCAAAAGACACAGACTGGCTGAATGGATACAAAAACAAGACCCAGGAGATTAACCAAGATGGCAGAGTAGAAGGACGTGCTCTCACTCCCTCTTGTGAGACCACCAGAATCACAACTGGCTGCTGGGCAATCATCGACAGGAAGACACTGGACTTCACCAAGGAGGAGACCCCACGTCCAAGGACAGAGGAGAAGCCACAGTGAGACAGTAGGAGGGGCGCAATCAGAGTAAAATCAAATCCCATAACTGCTGGGTGGGTGACACACAGACTGGTGAACACTTATACCACAGAAGTCTACCCACTGGAGTGAAGGTTCTGAGCCCCACGTCAGGCTTCCCAACCTGGGGGTCCGGCAACTGGAGGAGGAATTCATAGAGAATCAGACTTTGAAGCCTAGAGGGAATTGATTGCAGGACTTCGACAGGACCGGGGGAAACAGAGACCCCACTCTTGGAGGGTGCACACGGAATAGTGTGCGCATCGGGACCCGGGGGAAGGAGCAGTGACCCTGGGGAAGACTGAACCAGACCTACCTGCTAGTGTTGGAGGGTCTCTTGCAGAGGCGGGGACTGGCTCTGTTTCACCGTGGGGACAAGAACACTGGCGGAGGTTCTGGGAAGTACTCCTTGGTGTGAGCCCTCCCAGAGTCTGCCATTAGCCCCACCAAAGAGCCCAGGTAGACTCCAGTGTTGGGCTGCCTCAGGCAAAACAACCAACAGGGAGGGAACCCAGCCCCACCCATCAACAGTCAAGTGGATTAAAGTTTTACGGAGCTCTGACCACCACAGCAACAGTCAGCTCTACCCACAACCAGAGACTCCCATCAAGCCTCTCAGATAGCCTCAACCACCAGAGGGCAGACAGCAGAAGCAAGAAAAACTACAATCCTGCAGCCTGTGGAACAAAAACCACATTTACAGAAAGACAGACAAGATGAAAAGGCAGAGGGCTATGTACCAGATGAAGGAACAAGAAAAAACCCCAGAAAAACAACTAAATGAAGTGGAGATAGGCAACCTTCCAGAAAAAGAATTCACAATAATGATAGTGAAGATGATCCAGGACCTCGGAATAAGAATGGAGGCAAAGATTGAGAAGATGCAAGAAATGATTAACAAAGACCTAGAAGAATTAAAGAACAAACAAACAGAGATGAACAACACAATAACTGAAATGAAAAATACACTAGAAGGAATCAATAGCAGAATAACTGAAGCAGAAGAACGGGTAAGTAACCTGGAAGACAGAATGGTGGAATTCACTGCTGCAGAACAGACTAAAGAAAAAAGAATGAAAAGAAGACAGCCTAAGAGACCTCTGGGACAACATTAAACGCAACAACATTTGCATTATAGGGGTCCCAGAAGGAGAAGAAAGAGAGAAAGGACCAGAGAAAATATGTGAAGAGATTATAGTCGAAAATTTCCCTAACATGGGAAAGGAAATAGCCACCCAAGTCCAGGAAGTGCAGAGAGTCCCATACAGGATAAACCCAAGGAGAAACACACCAAGACACATAGTAATCAAATTGGCAAAAATTAAAGACAAAGAAAAATTATTGAAAGCAGCAAGGGAAAAACGACAAATAACATACAAGGGAACTCCCATAAGGTTAACAGCTGATTTCTCAGCAGAAACTCTACAAGCCAGAAGGAAGTGGCATGATATACTTAAAGTGATGAAAGGGAAGAACCTACAACCAAGATTACTCTACCTGGCAAGGATCTCATTTAGATTTGGTGGAGAAATCAAAAGCTTTACAGACAAGCAAAAGCTAAGAGAATTCAGCACCACCAAACCAGCTCTACAACAAATGCTAAAGGAACTTCTCTAAGTGGGAAATACAAGAGAAGAAAAGGACCTACAAAAACAAACCCATAAAAATTAAGAAAATGGTAATAGGAACATACATATCAATAATTACCTTAAACGTGAATGGACTAAATGCTCCAACCAAAAGACACAGGCTTGCTGAATGGATACAAAAACAAGACCCATATATATGCTGTCTACAAGAGACCCAATTTAGACCTAGTGACACATACAGACTGAAAGTGAGGGGATGGAAAAAGATATTCCATGCAAATGGAAATCGAAAGAACGCTGGAGTACCTATACTCATATCAGATAAAATAGACTTTAAAATAAAGAATGTTACAAGAGACAAGGAAGGACACTACATAATGATCAAGGGATCAATCAAAGAAGAAGATATAACAATTATAAATATATATGCACCCAACATAGGAGCACCTCAATACATAAGGCAACTGCTAACAGCTATAAAAGAGGAAACTGACAGTAACACAATAATAGTGGGGACTTTAACACCTCACTTACACCAATGGACAGATCATCCAAAATGAAAATAAATAAGGAAACAGAAGCTGTAAATGACAAAATAGACCAGATAGATTTAATTGATATTTATAGGACATACCATCCAAAAACAGCAGATTACACGTTCTTCTCAAGTGCGCACGGAACATTCTCCAGGATAGATCACATCTTGGGTCACAAATCAAGCCTCAGTAAATTTAAGAAAATTGAAATCATATCAAGCATCTTTTCTGACCACAACGCTATGAGATTAGAAATGAATTACAGGGAAAAAAACGTAAAAAAGACAAACACATGGAGGCTAAACAATACGTTACTAAATAACCAAGAGATCACTGAAGAAATCAAAGAGGAAATAAAAAAATACCTAGAGACAAATGACAATGAAAACACGACGACCCAAAACCTATGGGATGCAGCAAAAGCAGTTCTAAGAGGGAAGTTTATAGCTATACAAGCCTACCTAAAGAAACAAGAAAAATCTCAAGTAAACAATCTAACCTTACACCTAAAGAAATTAGAGAAAGAAGAACAAACAAAACCCAAAGTTAGCAGAAGGAAAGAAATCATAAAGATCAGAGCAGAAATAAATGAAATAGAAACAAAGAAAACAATAGCAAAGATCAATAAAACTAAAAGCTGGTTCTTTGAGAAGATAAACAAAATTGATAAGCCATTAGCCAGACTCATCAAGAAAAAGAGGGAGAGGACTCAAATCAATAAAATCAGAAATGAAAAAGGAGAAGTTACAACAGACACCGCAGAAATACAAAGCATCCTAAGAGACTACTACAAGCAACTCTATGCCAATAAAATGGACAACCTGGAAGAAATGGACAAATTCTCAGACAGGCATAACCTTCCAAGACTGAACGAGGAAGAAACACAAAATAGGAACAGACCAATCACAAGTAATGAAATTGAAACTGTGATTAAAAATCTTCCAACAAACAAAAGTCCAGGACCAGATGGCTTCACAGGTGAATTCTATCAAACATTTAGAGAAGAGCTAACACCCATCCTTCTCAAACTCTTCCAAAAAACTGCAGAGGACGGAACACTCCCAAACTCATTCTATGAGGCCACCATCACCCTGATACCAAAACCAGACAAAGACACTACAAAAAAAGAAAATTACAAACCAATATCACTGATAAATATAGATGCAAAAATCCTCAACAAAATACTAGCAAACAGAATCCAACAACACATTAAAAGGATCATACACCACGATCAAGTGGGATTTATCCCAGGGATGCAAGGATTCTTCAATATACGCAAATCAATCAATGTGATACACCATATTAACAAACTGAAGAATAAAAACCACATCATCATCTCAATAGATGCAGAAAAAGCTTTTAACAAAATTCAACACCCATTTATGATAAAAACTCTCCAGAAAGTGGGCATAAGGGAACCTACCTCAACATAATAAAGGCCATTTATGACAAACCCACAGCAAACATCATTCTCAATGGTGAAAAACTGAAAGCATTTCCTCTAAGATCAGGAACGAGACAAGGATGTCCACTCTCACCACTATTATTCAACATAGTTCTGGAAGTCCTAGCCACGGCAATCAGAGAAGAAAAAGAAATAAAAGGAATACAAATTGGAAAAGAAGAAGTAAAACTGTCACTGTTTGCAGATGACATGATACTATACATAGAGAATCCTAAAACTGCCACCAGAAAACTGCTAGAGCTAATTAATGAATTTGGTAAAGTTGCAGGATACAAAATTAATACACAGAAATCTCTTGCATTCCTATACACTAATGATGAAAAATCTGAAAGAGAAATTAAGGAAACACTCCCATTTACCATTGCAACAAAAAGAATAAAATACCTAGGAATAAACCTACCTAGGGAGACAAAATACCTGTATGCAGAAAACTATAAGACACTGATGAAAGAAATTAAAGATGATACAAATAGATGGAGAGATACACCATATTCTTGGATTAGAAGAATCAACGTTGTGAAAATGACTATACTACCCAAAGCAATCTACAGATTCAACGCAATCCCTATCAAATTACCAATGGCATTTTTCACAGAACCTGAACAAATCATCTTAAAATTTGTATGGAGACACAAAAGACCCCGAATAGCCAAAGCAGTCTTGAGGGAAAAAAACGGAGCTGGAGGAATCAGACTCCCTGACTTCAGACTATACTACAAAGCTACAGTAATCAACACAATATGGTACTGGCACAAAAACAGAAACATAGATCAATGGAACAAGATAGAAAGCCCAGAGATAAACCCACACACCTATGGTCAACTAATCTATGACAAAGGAGGCAAGGATATACAATGGAGAAAAGACAGTCTCTTTAATAAGTGGTGCTGGGAAAACTGGACAGCTACGTGTAAAAGAATGAAATTAGAATACTCCCTAACACCGTACACAAAAATAAACTCAAAATGGATACGAGACCTAAATGTAAGACTGGACACTATAAAACTCTTAGAGGAAAACATAGGAAGAACACTCTCTGATATAAATCACAGCAAGATCTTTTTTGATCCACCTCCTAGAGTAATGGAAATGAAAACAAAAATACACAAATGGGACCTAATGAAACTTCAAAGCTTTTGCACAGCAAAGGAAACCATAAAGAAGACGAAAGACAACCCTCAGAATGGGAGAAAATATCTGCAAACGAATCAACGGACAAAGGATTAATCTCTAAAATATATAAACAGCTCATTCAGCTCAATATTAAAGAAACAAACACCCCAATCCAAAAATGGGCAGAAGACCTAAATAGACATTTGTCCAAAGAAGACATACAGACGGCCATGAAGCACATGAAAAGATGCTCAACATCACTAATGATTAGAGAAATGCAAATCAAAACTACAATGAGGTATCACCTCCCACCAGTTAGAATGGGCATCATCAGAAAATCTACAAACAACAAATGCTGGAGAGGGTGTGGAGAAAAGGGAACCCTCCTGCACTGCTGGTGGGAATGTAAATTGATACAGCCACTATGGAGAACAATATGGAGATTCCTTAAAAAACTAAAAATAGAATTACCATATGACCCAGCAATCCCACTACTGGGCATATACCCAGAGAAAACCATAATTCAAAAAGACACATGCACCCGAATGTTCATTGCAGCACTATTTACAATAGCCAGGTCATGGAAGCAACCTAAATGCCCATCAACAGAGGAATGGATAAAGAAGTTGTGGTACATATATACAATGGAATATTACTCAGCCATAAAAAGGAACGAAATTGAGTCATTTGTTGAAACTTGGATGGATCTAGAGACTGTCATACAGAGTGAAGTAAGTTGGAAAGAGAAAAACAAATATCGTATATTAACGCATATATGTGGAACCTAGAAAAATGGTACAGATGAACCAGGTTGCAGGGCAGAAGTTGAGACACAGATGTAGAGAACAAACGTATGGACACCAAGGGGGGAAAACTGCGGTGGGGTGGGGATGGTGGTGTGCTGAATTGGGCGATTGGGATTGACACGTATAAAGTGATGTGTATAAAAACAAAAACAAAAAAAAAAAACAAGACCCATATATATGCTGTCTACAAAGAGACCCACTTCAGACCTAGGGACACATACAGACTGAAAGTGAAGGGATGGAAAAAGATATTCCACGCAAATGGAAATCAACAGAAAGCTGGAGTAGCATTATTCATATCAGACAAAAGAGACTTTAAAATAAAGACTGTTATAAGAGACAAGGAAGGACACTACATAATGATCAAGGGTTCAATCCAAGAAAAAGATATTAACAATTATAAGTATAATATATGCACCCAACATAGGAGAACCTCTTTATGTAAGGCAAATGCTAACAGCCATAAAAGGGGAAACTGACAGTAACACAATAATAGTGGGGGACTTTAACACCACACTTACACCAAGGAACAGATCATCCAGACGGAAAATCAATACGGAAACACAAACCTTAAATGACACATTAGACCAGATAGACTTAATTGATACTTATAGGACATTCAATCTGAAAGTAGCAGAATACACTTCCTTCTCAAGTGCACATGGAACATTCTCCAGGACAGATCACATCTTGGGTGACAAATCAAGTCTTGGTAAATTTAAGAAAATTGAAATCATATAAACATCTTTTCCTACCACAACGCTATCAGATTAGAAATCAATTTCAGGGGACTTCCCTGGTGGCGCAGTGGTTAAGAATCCGCCTGCCAATGCAGGGGACACGTGTTTGATCCCTGGTCCGGGAAGATCCCACATGCCGCAGAGCAACTAAGCCCGTGAACCACAACTACTGAAGCCATGCACCTAGAGCCCGTGCTCCACAATAAGAGATGCTACTTCAATGAGAAGCCCACACACCGCAACGAAGAGTAGCCCCTGCTTGCCACAATTAGAGAAAGCCCGTGTGCAGCAACAAAAACCCAAAGCAGCCAAAAAAATAATAATAAATTTAAAAAAAAAATAAATAAAATTTAAAAAATAAAAGTTAAAAAAAAAAATCAATTACAGGAAAAAAAACTGTAAAAAAAACACAAACACAGGGGACCAAACAATATGTTACTAAACAACCAGTGGACCACTGAAGAAATCACAGGGGAAATCAAAAAATACCTAAAGGCAAATGACAACAAAAACACAACGATCCAAAACCTATGGAATGCAACAAAAGCAGTTCTAAGAGGGAAGTTTCTAGCAATACAATCCTACCTCAAGAAACAAGAAACATCTCAATAAACAACCTAAGCTTACACCTAAAGCAGTTAGAGAAAGAAGAACAAAAAAACCCCAAAGTTAGCAGAAAGAAATCATAAAGATCGGAGTAGAAATAGAGATGAAGAAAAGAACAGCAAAGATCAATGAAACTAAAAGCTGGTTCTTTGAGAAGATAAACAAAACTGAAAAACCTTTAGCCAGACTCATCAAGAAAAAAAGGGAGAGGACTCAAATCAATAAAATTAGAAATGGAAAAGGAGAAGTTACAACGGACACCACAGAAATACAAAGGGTCATAAGAGACTACTACAAGCAACTACACGTCAATAAAATGGACAACCTGGAAGAAATGGACAAATTCTTACAGGGGTACAATTTTCCAAGACTGAACAAGGATGAAATAGAAAATATGAACAGACCAATCACAAGTAATGAAATTGAAACTGTGATTAAAAATCTTTCAACAAACAAAAGTCCAGGAACAGATGACTTCACAGGTGAATTCTACCAAACATTTAGAGAAGAGTTAACCCCTATCCTTCAGAAACTCTTCCAAAAAACTGCAGAGGAAGGAACTCTCCCAAGCACATTCTACGAGGCCACCATCACCCTGATACCTAAACCAGACAAAGATATCACAAAAAAAGAAAATTACAGGCCAATATCACTGATGAACATAGACACAAAAATCCTCAACAAAATACTAGCAAACAGAATCCAACAACACATTAAAAGGATCATACACCATGATCAAGTGGGATTTATCCCAGGGATGCAAGAAATCTTCAACATACGCAAATCAATCAATGTGATACACTACATTAACAAAGAGGAGAATAAAAACCATATGATCATCTCAATAGATGCAGAAAAAGCTTCTGACAAAATTCAACACCCATTTATGATTAAAAAAAAAAAAAAACTCCAAAAAGGAGGCATAGAAAGAACCTACCTCAACATAATAAAGGCCATGTATGACAAACCCACAGCAAACATCATTCAAAACAGTGAAATACTGAAAGCATTTCCTCTAAGATCAGGAACAGACAAGAATGGCCACTCTCGTCACTTTTATTCAACATAGTTTTGGAATTCCTACCCATGGCAATCACAGAAGAAAAAGAAATAAAGGGAATCCAAATTGGAAAAGAAGTAAAACTGTCACTGTTTGCAGATGACATGATACTATACACAGAAAATCCTAAAGATGCTACCAGAAAACTACTAGAGCTCATCAATGAATTTGGTAAAGTTGCAGGATACAAAATTAATACACAGAAATTTCTGGTATTCCTATACACAAACAACGAAAAATCATAAAGAGAAATTAAGGAAACAACCCCATTTACCATCGAATCAAAAAGAATAAAATACCTAGGAATAAATGTACCTAAGGAGACAAAAAAGCTGTATACAGGAAACTATAAGATACTGATGAAAGATATCAAAGATGACACAGATGGAGAGACATACCATGTTCCTGGACTGGAAGAATCAATACTGTGAAAATACCTACACCACCTAAAGCAATCTACAGATTCAATGCAATCCCTATCAAATTACCAATGGCATTTTTCACAGAACTAGAACAAAAAATTTTTAAATTTGTATGGAAACACAAAAGACCCCGAATAGCCAAAGCAATCTTGAGAAAGAAAAACAGAGCTGGAGGAATCAGGCTCCCTGACTTCAGATTATACTACCAAGCTACAGTAATCAAAACAGTATGGTACTGGCACAAAAACAGATACACAGATCAACGGAACAGAACAGAGAGTCCAGAAATGAACCCACACACCTATGGTCAATTAATCTATGACAAACAAGGCAAGAATATGTGATGGAGAAAAGACAGTCTCTTCAATAAGTGGTGCTGGAAAAACTGGACAGCTACATGTAAAAGAATGAAATTAGAACACTCCCTAACACCATACACAAAAATAAACTCAAAATGGATTAAAGACCTAAATGTAAAGCTAGATACTATGAAATTCTTTAGAGGAAAACATAGGCAGAACACTCTCTGACATAAATCACAGCAAGATCTTTTTTGATCCACCTCCTAATGAAAATAAAAACAAAAATAAACAAATGGGACCTAATGAAACTTCAAAGCTTTTGCACAGCAAAGGAAACCATAAACAAAATGAAAAGACAACCCACAGAATGGGAGAATATATTTGCAAATGATGTGACCGACGAGACATTAATCTCCAAAATATGCAAAAAGCTCATGCAGCTCCATATCAAAAAAAACAAACAACCCAATCCAAAAATGGGCAGAAGACCAAACAGACATTTCTCCAAAGAAGACATACAGATGGCCAAAAAGCACATGAAAAGATGCTCAGCATCACTAATCATTAGAGAAATGCAAATCAAAACTACAATGAGGTATCACCTCATACCGGTCAGAACGGCCATCACAAAAAAATCTACAAACAATAAATGCTGGAGAGGGTGTGGAGAAAAGGGAACCCTCTTGCACTGTTGGTGGGAATGTAAATTGATACAGCCACTATGGAGAACAGTATGGAGGTTCCTTAAAAATCTAAAAATAGAACTACCATATGACCCAGCAATCCCATTACTGGGCATATACCCTGAGAAAACCATAATTCAAAAAGAGTCATGTACCACAATGTTCATTACAGCTCTATTTACAATAGCTAGGTCATGGAAGCAACCTAAGTGTCCATCGACAGATGAATGCATAAAGAAGATGTGGCACATATATACAATGGAATATTACCCAGCATAAAAAGAAACGAAACTGAGTTATTTGTAGTGAGGTGGATGGAGTTAGGGTCTGTCATACAGAGTGAAGTAAGTCAGAAAGAGAAAAACAAATACAGTATGCTAACACATATATATGGACTCTAAGGGGAAAAAAAAAGAATAAAAAAAGGTCATGAAGAACCTAGTGGCAAGATGGGAATAAAGACACAGACCTACTAGAGAATGGACTTGAGGATATGGGGAGGGGGAAGGGTAAGATGTGACAAAGTGAGAGAGTGGCATGGACATATATACACTACCAAACATAAAATAGATAGCTAGTGGGAAGCAACCTCATAGCACAGGGAGAACAGCTCTGTGCTTTGTGACCACCTAGAGGGGTGGGATAGGGAGGGTGGGAGGGAGGGAGATGCAAGAGGGAAGAGATATGGGAACATATGTATATGTATAACTGATTCACTTTGTTATAAAGCAGAAACTAACACACCATTGTAAAGCAATTATACTCCAATAAAGATGTTAAAAAAAAAAGATGTGGCACATATATACAATGGAATATTGCTCAGCCATAAAAAGAAACGAAACTGAGTTATTTGTAGTGAGGTGGATGGACCTAGAGTCTGTCATACAGAGTGAAGTAAGTCAGAAAGAGAAAAACAAATACCGTATGCTAACACATATATATGGAATCTAAAAAAAAAAAAAAAAAAAGGTTCTGAAGAACCTAGGGGCAGGAAAGGAATAAAGACGCAGACATAGAGAATGGACTTGAGGACAGGGGGAGGGGGAAGGGTAAGCTGGGACGAAGTGAGAGAGTGGCACTGACATATATATACTACCAAATGTAAAACAGATAGCTAGTGGGAAGCAGCCCCATAGCACAGGGAGATCAGCTCCGTGGTTTGTGACTACCTAGAGGAGTGGGATAGGGAGGGTGGGAGGGAGACGCAAGAGGGAGGGGCTATGGGGATATATATGTACGTATAGCTGATTCACTCTGTTATACAGCAGAAACTAACACAACACTGTAAAGCAATTATACTTCAATAAAGACGTAAGAAGAAAAAAAAAAAACTACTATGAGGTATCACCTCACACCAGTCAGAATGACCATCATCAAAAATTCTACCAACAATAAATGCTGGAGAGGTTGTGGCGAAATAGAAACCCTCCTACATAGTTGGTGGGAATGTAAATTTGTACAGCCACTATAGAGAACAGTATGAAGGTCCCTTAAGAAACTAAAAATATAGCTACCATGTGATCCAGCAATCCCACTCCTGGGCATATATCCAGAGAAAACCATAATTTGAAAAGATACATGCACCCCAACAATCACTGCAGCACTATTTATAAAAGTCAGGACATGGAAGCAACCTAAATGGCCAGCAATGGCTGAATGGATAAAGAAGATGTGGTACATATATGCAATGGAATATTAGCCATAAAAAAAAACGAAATGATGCCATTTGCAGTGACATGGATAGACCGAGGATTGTCATGCTGAGTGAAGTAAGTCAGAGAAAGACAAATATCATATGATATCACTTATATGTGGAATCTAAAAAAATGGTACAAATGAACTAATTTACAAAACAGAAATAAGAGTCACAGATGTAAAAAACAAGCTTATGATTACCGGGGAAGGGATAAATTGGGAGATTGGGCTTGACATATACACACTACTATATATAAAATAGATAACAAATAAGGACCTACTGTATTAGCACAGGGAACTCTACTCAATACTCTGTAATGACCTATATGGCAAAAGAATCATATGTATACGTATAACTGATTCACTTTGCTGTACAGCAGAAACCAACACAACATTGTACTATACACTATACGCCAATAAAATGTTTTTTTAGAAAAAAGCACAATGATGAATAAATTTGTACATCTATCTTCACAACATATATCGTTATTTTCTAACAATTTTTTAGAAGTAAAGTTTGAGATAAAGGGAATGAGAGAAAGGAGTGGATAGATGAAGGAGACGGGAAGGAGAGGGAAAAAAAAAGAAAGAGAGGGACTTCCCTGGTGGCGCAGTGGTTAAAAATCTGCCTGACAATGCAGGGGACACGGGTTCGATCCCTGGTCCGGGAAGATCCCACATGCTGCGGAGCAACTAATCCCGTGTGTCACAACTACTGAGCCTGCGCTCTAGAGCCCACGAGCCACAACTACTGAAGCCCGCCTGCCACAGCTACTGAAGCCCACGTGCCTAGAGCCTGTGCTCTGCAAGAAAGAGAAGCCACCGCAATAAGAAGCCCACGCACCGCAACGAAGAGTAGCCCCTGCTCGCCTCAACTAGCGCAAGCCCATGCGCAGCAACGAAGACCCAACACAGCCAAAAATAAAAATAAATAAAATTATAAAATAAAAAGAAAGAGAGGTGGAGTAAGACACAGATTTTATAAAAACAAACATGTAAAACAGTAATGTCTGAGTTTACTAGCAGAGTTGCTGTTCTATCATTTTCAGCAAATTCCTATTACTTAGGTTTACCTAGGCTGAACTTGCAATCTTAACAAACACTTACAATTCCTTCTTTGGAAGCTTATTTTCTCTGTCTAGAAAACCACGGGATTTTAAAACATCTTTAATTTAAAATAATATTGCTAAACTGAGACTTGTATGAGTCTCTTTACATTGAGTTTTTTTCCTTCCTGGAATATAGCAGTTTTCATACACAGGTGTTTTTCAGTGCAGAAGTTTTCTTCAGCATGTCTTTGATTATTGCTTTGTTCACAATTTTTAATTTTCTTGTTTTATGTTTAGGAAAAGGAATTATCCATGTGGAATAGTTTTGTTTTTTGACCTCCATATCTGCCTCTTTTCTTTCATTCTTTTAGCTTTGCTCTTTCCTCCTGGGTATAGTAACAGACTGTCATTAAGATGATTTTCCACAACATAGTATATTTTCTTCCATTTCTGCAAGTTAGTGGTCATTTGGGAGGTCACATCAAGGGTTGTTAACCAGATGTCAGGTTACCCAGTGATTATTTAAAAATCATCTCCATTGCTTTAAAATTTGTCTTTATGAATCAAGAATGTTTTCATACATCAATGCTAACAGATTCTGAGGGTTTGAAAAGGAGAAAGGAAGGGAGATAAGGAGAATTAGGTAGGGTTAGGAAATGAACAAAAAAGGAATGGTTCCCCCCAAAAAAGGGAACTGAAATATTCTGATAATTTTTTTAGAGGAAAAATTCAGGATAAAAATTAAAAGTTTTAAAAAATGGAAAAACTGAGGAAAAGCAAACATTTCCTGACATTTAATGTCCAAACTCAAAGATTTTCATTTTCTTACCCATGTTCTGGAAAGCCAAATTATTAACAGTGACTATCCTAGACAAAATATTTGGGGACATTAATTTACTGAATCACCAAAATCTTTACATTAAGAAGTTTTAGTCAAGCAAACTAGTGAGAGATAGATATCTTCATTACACAGAATAGCAGTAGGCATGCATAAACGGCAAAGTCAAACAAAGCTCCTTGTTTGTTATTAATGAAAGATTATATAACCTTAAGAAATGTTAAAAATAGAAAACTTCAGTAAGACCAAATCAGTAGAAACCATTTGGGGGAGTATTAAAAAAAACAAAACAAGAGATATTCAATTTGACATAAAATCTAAAACTGTTCAGTATCATAAATATAATTTTAATTTAGTAATAAAACAGAAAAAGACATTTTTCATTCAAAACAACAAAAACCAACCAAACAAAAAGAATGATAATGGTTATGATTTGAATGCCCCACTTTTTTATGGGGAACCAGATTGGGGCATATTAATCACCTAATCAAGTGTGCTTTTTGCAATGTAAAAGAAAATTAAAGAACTGAAACAATCTTTGTTTTAACTGTTTCAAAAGGAAAACAACTCAAGAAGATATAACCATATAAAAAAGCTTGATAAAGTACAATTTGGCATATTCGTTGACTTTTTAAGGAAGCATATGCTACATATTACTAACAAAAGTACGTTTCCTTCTAATTAGCCATTCAAGTCTTCTTCAAAAGCCATAAAACTGGGGGTTGGGTGTGGGAACAGAGAGAATAAAATACTTTCACTTCATATATTCAAACACATGGATTCATCACTGCATTTAGGAAAAAAGTACATTTTGATAATGTATTGATAAGTTTAATTTCTGTCCAGTCTCTTCTGGCAAAATATCTGTAGACAGTTAGCATTCACTATAAAACTTCTGTTCTCTAATCATTATAAAATACCCATTTCAGAACTGGTATATACTTTAAAAGCTAAAATTATTAACAATTAATTGTTAACTTAATTATTAACTGATATCAAACATACTAAAACTTATTCCTGTTCTTCACTATTACTATAAGATGCATGTGTTCCATTTTCACTTCTAAAGATACAAGCACATTAGAAATTACACATAAGCTTTTGATTATCACTGCATTAAACACATTCTCAATTATCATGTAAGAATTAACCCAACAAAATTGATGAAACAAAATAATCAACTTATTCCCAACTACAACACTTTATATCTGATATATAAGAATAAAAGGTAAGAAATGCCGTTTAAGTGAATAAGTTGCTAAGAGAATATAAAAGAAAGCATTAGAGAATATAAAAGAAAATCCTAAAATTATTTGGAAAAAGAATCAAGCAACATTACAAAAAAATATGTAAAGGGCAATGAGCACTAGTCAATCCTATCTGATACAATGTTAAAGCACTAAACAGAATGACTGATGGAATAAGATGTGATAAAACACATTTTTAACTTACTTAATAATTGCTTTTCAACACCTATCAATTCTAAGAGAGAAAGTGAACTTATTAAATACATAACGCATTATACCCTAATAAATCTGAAGGAAAATATCAATTAATAAGATTTACAGCGGGCTTCCCTGGTGGCACAGTGGTTAAGAATCCGCCTGCCAATGCAGGGGATACGGGTTCGAACCCTGGTCCAGGAAGATCCCACATGCCGCAGAGCAACTAAGCCTGTGCGCCACAACTACTGAACCTGTGCTCTACAGCCCATGAGCCACAACTACTGAGCCCGCGTGCTGCAACTAATGAAGCCCACGCACCTAGAGCCCATGCTCCACAACAAGAGAAGCCACCACAATGAGAAGCCCGTGCACCGCAACGAAGAGTAGCCCCCGCTCGCCACAACTAGAGAAAACCCATGCGCAGCAACAAAGACCCAACACAGCCGAAGATAATAAATAAATTAATTAATTAAATAAATTTAAAAAAAAAAAGATTTACAGAAAACAAAAATATATCTACCCTAACTATAAAGGGCAGTTTTTATGTATTTGATTCCTACTTTTAGAACAGAGAAGAAAAAAAAAGTGCAAAGGAACGATGAAAAAGAATGGTTACATTAAAAACGGATCAAAACCAATAATCTAAAGAGAGTGAATATGCTTATTTTCCTCATACTGTGCTGTATAGCTGTACCCAGCACAGGTGTATTTATGGCAATTTTGCCTAAGGAATGAGAACCGTAAATGACCATACTCTAACCCAGTAAGCTCCATCTTAAGGTTTAAATAATTCTGCATACATAACACTCAATGAATTTTACAGTGATTAATAAAAGAAAAATCTGTGCAGCAAAATTTAAATGTAAATGCTCCCAAACTCAAAAACATTTAAACAAATGACACCTTATTAAAATGCTAGATAGGAAGATACATAGATATAACATATAAGAAAATGCGTGTGACACAATAATGAGACCATACAAGTGAAAATTATGACAATTACACAATAATTATATTTATACACTTATAAAAGAAGCCACTGAGATATACCACCAGTTATTTTTAGGTAAAGTCTTATTTGTAATTTCCCATAAGATGACATTTTAATAAGATTTGGTTTTTATTTCAATTCTTAAAATGATTTGAAATGCTATAAATACTAAGATAGAAAGCAAGTGAGAGTATTTGTAAAGGGTTAGGAGTACATGTACAGTAAAAGCTAGCCTATCCAGAATCCTTGGGAGTCACACGACAGTTGAATTTTCCAAATGGCTGAAATAAAAATCTTACTTTAAAATTTTGTTAAAAATCTTAGAAAGACAGAAAAATACACATGAATCTGCCTGACTTTTTAGGCAAAACACAGAATGAAAAGATCTTCCGCATGATGGACACAGGGATGCCATTATAAGCGCACATAAACACCCTCAAGAGTCACTGAAGTGTACAGAGCAGTATTTTCATATATTGCTGTTGGTTGACTGTTTTTGTCTATTATGTATTTTGCCCTTTATCTTTTCTTAGCAGTACCTTTCTTTCTATGGATGCCCTCGTTTCCCGTTTTGTAATTTGTTACTTGTAAACAGTTTTGTGATTAAGGGTACGGTTCAGGACAGCCAAATTAAGCCAAAAGGCATATTCCAATGCTGCCAAACACAGCTCTAAACCTCAGTTTCTTCATTTGCAAAATGCAGAGAATAATAGCACCTAAGCACATAGGGTTGTTTTGACAACTAACTGAGATATAGCCAATGAAGTATTTAATTGGCAAAGAACTTGGAATACAGTAAACACTCAATAAATGTTAGTTATTCCTTTTCCTCCTATTATTGCCTCAAATTAAACAGCTCAATTTTTGGAAGAATACATCTGTTCATGTGAATGTGTATAGAATAAAGTCTGGAAAAAATGCTTCAAAAAGCTAACAGTGGGGCTTCCCTGGTGGCGCAGTGGTTGAGAATCTGCCTGTCAATGCAGGGGACACGGGTTCGAGCCGTGGTCTGGGAAGATCCCACATGCCGTGGAGCGACTAGGCCTGTGAGCCACAATTGCTGAGCCTGCGCGTCTGGAGCCTGTGCTCCGCAACGAGAGGCCGCGCACCGCGATGAAGAGTGGCCCCCGCTTGCCGCAACTAGAGAAAGCCCTCGCACAGAAACGAAGACCCAACACAGCCATAAATACATACATACATACATACATACATAAATAAATAAATAAAAATTAAAAAAAAAAGCTAACAGTGTTTCAATGAAATAACACTTCCTATTAACTACGATGGCTAAAACCAAAAACACAGACAATAACAAATGCTGACTGGCAAGGATGTATGAGAAACCCAAATGGTGTAGCCACTTTGGAAAACAACTTAGTTTCTTAAAAAGTTAAACAAAAAGTTATCACCAAAAACACAGACAATAACAAATGCTGACTGGCAAGGATGTATGAGAAACCCAAATGGTGTAGCCACTTTGGAAAACAACTTAGTTTCTTAAAAAGTTAAACAAAAAGTTATCATATGACCCAGGAATTCCACTCCTAGGTTTCCATAAGAAATAAAAAATTAGGCCCACATAAAGACTTATACACAAATATTCATAGCAGCACTGTTCATTCAACCCAAATGCCCATCAACTGTGAACAGATAAGCAAAACATGGCAAATCCACATTATGGAATACTATTCAGCAATAAAAAGAAATGAAATATTGGTACGTGCTACAACATGAATGAACCTCAAAAACATTATGCTGAGTGAAGTCAGACACAAAAGACCACACTTGTATGACGTATAGTTATATGAAATGTCCAGAAAAGGCAAATAAAGACACAGAAAGTAGATTAGTGGATGCCTGGAGCTGGGTACGGCAACAGGGGTTAATTGTAAATGGGCACTAGGGCTCTTACTGGGGTGATGGAAATGTTCTAAAACTGGATTATGGTGATGGCTGCACAACTCAGTGAAACTCAGTAAAAATTATTACATTTAAAATGGGCATATTTTATAGACTGTAGATTATAATTTCAATGAAGTTTTTTTTTTTTTAACAAAGGTAACAATGGTTATCTCTCCATTGTCATGGGTGATTTTTCTCCCTAGTTTTACTTTTGAAAATGGTCTGAAGAAAAGGATTTGTTTATTTAAAAAAATTTAAAAACTGCCAAATTTATTGGACTTATGTGTAATTAAAAGTAAACTGAGTAAAGGCATGAGGACTCTCCTCTAAATATATATTGCTTGGTTTTCATGATACCTACTTTGTTTGCTTATATATTTATTATTTAATTTCTTAGCAAGGTATACATAGATGAGGGTTATTAAACAGCTGATTAGTGAATTCTCACTGTATACCTTGTTGGATTCAAGTTGAGAGAGAAAAATGAACTGTCCCACATGGAGTTTTCTAAATATAATTCCAGAGGTAATACTGTGGTATGAAAAACTTTAAAAAATTGCTTTTCACAACCTTGCCTGAATGAGAAGATAACATAGGCTCTTAGGCTCATGTTGTTGTATCAAGTCTTAATCTAAGCAAGACAAAAATATCAAAAGTGGAACACAAACCTTTTAAATACTTGGGCTCATGACTCTTTTTTTAAAGAGGTTTCTCAAGATTCATGAACACTAAAGCCTCAGAATAACTCCTTTCTAGATTTATAAAACAGAGACCAGCCAAAGACAGTATTTGACTGTTTAAACATGTATAGTTGACACTTGAACAACATGGGTTTGAGCTGCAGGGGTCCACTTACATGCGGATTTTCTTTAATAAACGCTACAGTACTACATGATCCAAGACTGGCTGAACCCAAGGATGCAGAACCACTGATGATGGGGGCCGGCTGTAAAGTTATGCTCGGATTTTCAGCTGCTGGGAGGGTGGGTGCCCCACAATCCCCACTGTTCAAGTATATGATGCTGTGCTCTAACAATGGAAACTCAGACATATCAAACTGGGTCTGAAAAGTTAAGATAAAGGGAACTGTTACTAGTTTCCTAGGGCTGCTTAAACAAACTACCACAAACATGGTGGTTTAAAACATGAGAAATTCAGTCTCTCACAGATCTGGAGGCCCAAAGTCTGGATTCAAGGTGTTAGAGCCATACTACCACTGAAGGCTCCAGGGAAGAATACTTCCTTGCCCTGTCCTAGGTTCTGGTGACACCTGGTGTTTCTTGGCTTATGGCAACATAACTCCAGTCTCTGCCTGCCTCCATTTTCACCTGGCTTTCTTCCTTTGTGTGTCTCTGTGTCCCTTTCTCTACATATAACACACCAGTCACTGGATTTAGGACCTACCCTTAAATCCAAGATGAATTCATCTCGAGATCCTTAATTAATAACATTTGCAAAGATCCTGTCCCAGAAAGGGACCAGATCAATTGTTTACTGTAATTGAAACTATGCGAAAGGCTCATTCTCAGGAAAAAACCTCACTGAAAAAAAATGACAACTCAAATTTGAAATGGTTTTGTGCCTTCTCAGTAGAATATGTCCTATCATTTAAATTGTGTCCTTGGGGCTTCCCTGGTGGCGCAGTGGTTGAGAATCTGCCTGCTAATGCAGGGGACACGGGTTCGAGCCCTGGTCTGGGAAGATCCCACATGCCGCGAAGCAACTAGGCCCGTGAGCCACAATTACTGAGCCTGCGCGTCTGGAGCCTGTGCTCCACAACAAGAGAGGCCGCGATAGTGAGAGGCCCACGCACCGCGATGAAGAGTGGCCCCCACTTGCCGCAACTAGAGAAAGCCCTCACACAGAAACGAAGACCCAACACAGCCATAAATAAATAAATAAATAAATAAATAAATAAATAAATTTGTGTCCTTTTCTCTGAAAATATCCTATTACATCAGCAGGAAATTCTATCATTAAAAAAATTCTAAAATACATATAAAGGGTTGAATGAAAATGTTTTACTATATAAACTTTTTTCCCAAAGGCTGTTTCTCTCCTGGTGTTCTCCATCATAGTGGATGCCTTCTCCAACAACCTTGTAGCTCTGGCTACGATTGTTGTCATGCAACCAACCCATCAGCAAATCCTGTTGACTCCTTTAAAGTATATTCCAAATGCAACCAATCATCACCTCCACCACCAGGAAACTCTAAATCACCAACATCTCTGGCCCAAGTGAGCCTTTTAAAATGTAAATCTGCTTTGTCACTCCCTGTAAAACTCTCCAGTGACTTCCAGATGCAATAAAATCCAAAGTTGTCCTCTTCTCCTACCCCCTCCTTGTCACTCTCCCCCAGTCACACAAGCTTCCTTCCATCCTGTAAGGTACCAAGCACACACTTGTCCTGCTGTTCCCTCTGTTTCATCCAGGGTTTTGAAAGGCTGAATCTCTCTCTTTTGTCACTTCTCTGCTGAAATGTCACATCATGGAAAGCTGTTCCCTGACAATCCTACCTAAAGTTGCACTCCTGGTCATTCTCCCTTTACCCTTCTGAACTATTTCTTCAGATAATAACAATCTGACAATATATTAATTTGCTTTTTACTGTCAGCCTCAACAAACTAGAAAATAAGTTCCATGAAAGCATATTTGTCTCACTGTTGCATGCCCAGTGCTGAAATAGTATCTGGCACATACTAGTTCAACAAGTATCTGAATGAAGAATATACCTAATTTTGAAAGGCAACAATAATTTGTTCATGTATTTTCCTTTTTCAGATATACCCTCCTCCATTTTGTGAGGAATATTATGAGAAATAATCCCCCCAAATTACTTCCCATTCACAATACATTTTTATTCTGGTTTGAAAAAACAATTACCAACAGAAGTTTCTCTAAAACTTAAACACCATCAGGAGAGACAAGCAGTTGCCTGCCATTAGATGGGATGGGAAAGAAAGAGCGAGAGAGCAAACAGTCCTCTGAGCTTGATACCACTCTGTCCAACTACACCTCATTTCTGACTTTCTCCTTCCCACACTGTCAACAGGGCTCTTGCTTTCCAAAAACCCAATGACTCTTCTCAAGAATGGTTTCATCAGTAGTTAGGGCTATTGTATCTGCTTTGTCTGTCTTTCCTTTGAACAGTGCCCCAAAGTAAATTCCAAGGAACAATGTTTCCTAGGTGTTAACAGACACTGAAAAAAGGGTCAAATAAACTTAGGAAAAACTTCGTTAGGCAAAACTGAGCACTTTCTTTTTCATAGAAAACTCTTCAGAATCTTAATTATGGTAATGTGCAGTATAAATCTCCACAATGGAAAAGAATATACCCAAACTTATTTTTTTAACTCAAACCTAACAGAATCTTTCTTTCAGTCATTTCATTCATTAAGCCCTTCTTTCCTAGCTATCTCAAAAATTCCAGCAGCCTGACTTACTGAAAACACCTTTTACTTTAGATATCAAGGAAGGTTTAAAAAGAAACTTGTTAATGGTATTAAATTATAATTAAAATAATTAATTGTTGGCAGGGCATTATTTGAGAGTCTTTTTTTTTTTTTTCTGGTAAATGGTCAAGAGTGACAAAAATTAATAATATTACCAGAAGGAGCATAAAACTGGGGTCAAAAAAAGCACTCAAATAATTTCCCCTCCACCCATACAATCTTTTTATAACACCAGTAACCAAAACAAGGGTGAGATTGGAGGGGCAGAAGGAAGCAAGTTCTGTAAGTTTTTAGCCTAAATATTTTATTTACATTTCTGGAGGAGACTAAGTATAGATAACAGACTTATATAAAAAAAGTAAAACAGTAGAATCACTTTAGAACATGATGAACACAAATTCACACCCTGTCTGATGCAAAAATTACTTCCCTAACAATTCCTCTTTTTCTCAATCATTCTCCCATATCTCTGCAGGGAACCCACCCTTATCTCTGCCTCTGCATGCCTCCCTTGCCTCTAAAACCTTCTTCTGGTCACCCCTTTCACTCCTATTCTCTATCAGTGCCAGTTTCCAACCTTGAACTCATTCATCCTAACATCTGCAGGATATCTTCATAGATATCTGATGTTAGAGGCAAAAGCTGAACTAGTGGTAGCCCTAACATCAAAGAAACTCTTGAAACTTAAGAGGCCTGATTGGAATATGGCCCAACTGCACCCTCCCCTCCCCTGTGAGACAAACAATGCTACCTTCAAGCCCAATCCCTCAACAATCCTAAATTCTTTAAAGCTAAAAATAGCTCAGCTGTTGTCTCATCTGCCAGCAGATGGCCGGACTATTTTTAATTCAGGATTCTAGAGAGCAGGAATGGATCAAGCTAAGCTAGGGCAGCCTAGAGGTCCTCACTCTGCAGAGTTCAGTGGTTGCTGCAGAGCGCTGTAGTGGGGCAGATACCAAGAGAGGGCAACCTGGAGCTGTTCCTGGGCCTGTGGACTTCACAACGATTGAACAATATAGGTGTGAGGGGTTTTCTTTTCTTTTTCTTTTTTTTTTAACCATTCTTTATTTCAAAATAAAGTCTGAAATGTAAGATAATTTAACAAAAGTTTTCAATAATCTGCTTTTAAGGTTTCATTATTTTTCTTTTTGTGAAGAAAAGAGTTCCTTTATGTGGTGCTTTTGAGATTGGGCTTTGTTTTAATAAAGTAAAATCCCCCCTAATCTAGATAAGGTTTCCTAAAAGCTATACTTTAAAAAAAAAATACAGTTTTCTTAAGAATATGAGATGAACTGTAATTTCATGAGTATAATTTACAGAAAACTGATTTATAATAGGCCGTTTTGTTAAAAGGTAACTGAATTAATTTTGAATACCAGTGGTCTGAAATCTACTCACACACCCATAAAATGATTTTAAAACACAAAAGGATTAAAAGTCTGAATATAAAAATACTATGTATTTTCTTGTTTACTGTCTATCTCCCTTCAGCCACATGGTAGGTGCTCAATAAAAATGCGGGGAGGGGGTGCAGGGAATAAATGCAGACAGGTATATTTAGAAGGGTCATTTACAAAGTGTATTTAGAAGGGTTATAACAACACCCACCTCTCTACCACTTCCAGCCAACTCCTACCCACTCATAAGCTAGAGATCAGGGATGACCCAACCAGGCCATTCCAGTTTACTTTCCCATCCAGCTTGATAGCCATATAGATTATCAAGAAAACAAAGTGGGCTTGGCCCAGGTCTCAATAGTGAAAAGGAAAAGGGAGGTCTATAATAGTTTCCAGGGATACATTTGGGGATACCATCTACTACAAGACATTATGCTTTCTGCAAAGATGAAAAGGGTTATCCCTTTGGAATTATGTTTGGGTGATAATGTAGTTGTATGACTAGAAGGGAAGAAACAAAGGTCATCAGGGATTAATTACCATGAGATTGCTCAATGAGATTTTATAGGAGACTAAATATAAGTATGAAATGTGGGGAAAAAGCCCTAAACATCTCAAGTAAAGAAAGTACTCTGGTGCCTAGTCCCTGCCTGGATAGACACATTCCTCATAATAAGCTTCTGCTAACTATATGGAAGGGGCAAAAAAGTAAAGAGTGGCAAAATCTAAAACAGACAATCTTGGTACAGTTGGCACACACACTACCAAGTAGTCCCTATGTCTAGAAATAGCAAGGATCAAGCTAAGCCCTCTCAAGATGCCAATCAAGAGTGGCAGGAATACTCTCAATGCACAACTTAATAGAACGGTGTGTTCACATTCATGGCACATTAGAGGGGACGTAACCTTACAATCAAAGTTCAACATCCTAATTTTACAGAGAAGGAAACTAAGGCCCAGGGACTTGACTATACTGCAATGTAACAGAACTGTGATTTAAAGTCAGGATCCCAGATTCTCCTTCCAGTGAGCTCTCCATTTAAAAATACTTACATTAGCATTTTGGAGAGGGGAAAAAAAAAAAAAAATATATATATATATATATATGGATAAATAGATAGATAGATACACACACACCACACTCCATTTCCTCAGTCTAATACTTGTCATTAGTATATTAAAAGTATATTTTAATACAGAAAATCTGGTCTCAAAAACTAAAACTTTTGTTTGAACTCTTAAGTTCTTTAACCTGCAAGTTATTCATAAACCTACACATAACAATTGTTTTAAAAATTCCAAAAATCACTCCTTCCCTCATCCTGCCCCAAGTTAATAATTATTCCTTTCAGGACCCAGATATAATTCAATTTTTACTTCTGTACAACATCCTCTCATACACCTGAAACAGTCTTTCGCTAGCTTCAAGAATAACAAAAGGTGAACTTGTGATCAATGAAGGGTAAAAAACTAAACTTAAACTCATTATACATAAAATTCAAAAAAATTGTAATTTCTTCGATAGATCCAAAAAAGGAAGAAACAGTATAGCTTATTATAGCAAGTTATAAATTCTATTTATTTTAAAAATTAAAAGGCAAAGTTGCTTTTAAGCTGTCTTGACCCTTTACTTTAGCATACATCCAAGTTATTCTGGATTTTCTTCCCCTTCAAAAATGCTTTTTTCCAAAGCCCATTTAACAAGCTTCGTTTTCTCAAGTCAATTTGATGTAATCTATTTCCAGTGCTACAAACTAAAGCGCAAGCATTAGGAATTCATCTTTGTGTTTAACGTCCTCGTCTCTCCTTAAACGATTTCGTCCTTGATGGATGCAACAGATCCATCAGTGGTCCCCCCGTAACAATTCTTCATCTGCCTGTCCTCGCCGTAGGTATTGTCTGGATTTACCCTGCTAGGGGCTTCATGACACTAGATCTCTTTCGTCTGAACTATAAATCACAACTCAAGCCTGAGAGCAGCTGCCACGGTCCAGACATGTGGCTGGTGGGTGTCATTGTCTTCTTCATTCTCCCTGTTTCAAACCCTCCCTTCCTTGTCACTAAAGCCAGCGTATCTAAAGGTCTTTTCCTTTCCCCGCTTGTATCTTATCACCCCCTCCCCTTAACCTTAGGTCTTGTTCTTCCAGGGTGCCCAGTCGGATACAACATTACTCCCTGTTTTTCCCGTGGCGGAAGCGGAGAGATGTCAGAACAGGCGGCACCTCCCGCAAACCCCTTCTCAAGACTGTCAACAAGGGAACAACTTCAGCCTTTCTTCCCAAAGTACCACGCCAAACGAAAAGTTATTGAAATTACGATACGAAACCCTTCCCACGCCCAATCTCGACAAATCAGCTCCACCTCAATTTTCCAAGCGAATAAACGACAACTCCTGCTTCATCACAAAGGGTGATATCCTGTCCGCACCGCACGGTCCACCAACAAAATCTTCCCATGTTCTCAAACCGACCCCCAGCCCTGCCGCGTTCCCCGAGCCCAGCGAACTGCCCTTCCTCCTCCACCCTGCCTCTGCCCCACATCTAGCCGAGTTACTGTCAACTCCAGCCAGGCAGCCCAGAGCTTCGCCAGGGCTCCCCGAGGTCAGCGGCGCCGGCCCAAGGCGAGCCCCCGGCGACCCCCCCCCGTGGTACCCTCCCCCATCCCTCGGGCCCCCTCCCCGCTCACCTAACGCCACCTCGCACGCTTTGCGCAGCTGGGAGTGATGCGCCTTTTTCACTTCCTTGTCGGCCAAAATCTTCTCCAGGGCCCGGGTCAGAAACATGTTCTTCGTCTTCTTCCCCTCATACATGGACGCAGAGAAGGAGGCGGCGGCTCGTCCGACCCGCGGCTCCCAGCGGCTGGAAGGGGGGGCGGGGGGAGGAGGAGGAAGAACCGAGAGAAAGGAGAGCGGGTGGAGGAGAGGAGGCGTGGAGGGCAGCCGCTGGATCAGGAAGGGGCAGGCGAGCCGGGCCGGCTGCGGTGCGGGTGAGGGCCGCAGAGGTCTTCGCCGCCCCCCGAGGGGCCGCCCCTGGAGGGCCGCGCCCGTGGGACCTCCGCTTCTCCCGGCCCGGGGGTCGCTTCCCGGCCACCCCCCTCACTCGCCCCTCCGGCCCGGGGGCGGAGAGGGAGCCCAGCCCGGTGGCCGTCAGCCCGGGGCCAAGGGACGAGGCGGCGGCTTAGAGGCCCGGCGAGAGCAGGGCTGCCCTGGCTACTGTGGGGATTAGCACCCGCCGTGGCCGCGGACTGGCCTCCATCACCGCCGACCTGCCCCGGCCGCCATGTTGGGAGGAAACGACGCGTCACGCAGCGGCCGAACGGCTGCAGAGGAGGAAACGGCGGCGGCGGCAGCGGCGGCGTTGGCTGCCCAGAGCTGCCGCGGCGTCGGGAGGCAGGGGGCGGAGGGCGGCGCGGCAGGAGCGGCTCGAGCCCGCAGCGCTACGGCGGCCCGGCGGGGCCTTGTTGCCTCCCGCGTTCGCCTGCAGGGCGGCGTGGGGCGTGGCGGGCGTCCTGCGGCGCCGCGCCCGGCCCTTCGGGCTCTTCCGGGCGGCTGCGCTTTGGAACCCAGGACTTGCCCGGGACCGCTACTCCCGCCGAGTGAACGGGACTCCTGGCTACGGTACAGCAGCTTCTCCGACTTTCTGGAGATCCCGTAGGTGGGTGCGCAGCCCCTTCCGCTCCAGGGGGCGTGGAAACACCCGCATGGCCCGCGCTCAGCCGCACTGTTTCCACCTGCTGCGCTCGACTCTAATTACCAACTGCACGAAACTGCTCTCCAGGACCGTGCCCGTCGACTGCCTCAGGATTCTCTCTTGGGAAGAGTAAAACCGATTTGACACGGATTCAGGAATGTTTCACTTTTTCATCTCTGTAGGATACATCGGTAAACGCTAGATTTCAGATCTCTTCTGAATTGATACTAAAGTTAAGCAAACAGATGAATGCTTCTGATTGATGAGGTCCCTTAGAGCTCTGTGTTTCTGTGCCTTTAATACTAAGATTCGGTCCGGGACATGAAAACCAGTTTCAGAATGGAAAAGCTTTAAGTACAGATTACCGCAGACACACATGTGACCGTGTGTCTGCTTTGATACCAAAGAATAATTTAGATTTCTACAGTGTTTCATTCAGAGCAGAAAATTACAAAGAATACCATTAAAATATATGCATAGAATTTATTTACATGGTGATCTAGCTAGGTTGCACATCTTTACAAGTTCAAAGCTACTGTGTGCCTCTATCAACACTAGATCCCAAATTGTTGGAATATGTCGCTCACTGTTCTGATCCATTCTGTTGCCTTGACTATGGATTTGTCCTAATGCAACCATCTAAACTCAAGAATGGAGAGGCTGTGAGATTTGGGACAGGCTAAAAACCATGGGAAATAAAAATGGAAACCTTTAAGGTGATCCTGAATTAAAGAGGACTAGTAGATTAATTTTTTAAACTTTCTTGTGCTGAGAAGCAAATCTATAAATAAATTAATTTTACTCTAGAGACTATTTCTAGATTCCTGGAAGTTAGAGGTTCAGTATACTAGATCAGACATAATATTGATTTCTGTGTACATTCTCATAGATTATAAAATGAGAACAAGCTCCATTTCTAATTTATTTTTGTTTCTTTGTAATGCCAGTTTTGTGCTGGGTACTGTGGAAGGTGCTAGCTGATCACTGAATCTATTTACTCTTCTTCCTCAGTACAGAGATACACTGTGTTCCCTTGTCTCCCTTGCAGTTAAGTGTAGCCATCCAGATTTAGCTCATTAAAGAAAAAAAAAAAATCTTCCACAAGCTGTCTTCCATACTCTTTCCATTCTGTGGCCACATGCTGAAGATGGCAGAGCCACAGGTTAGAAGGAGCCTAGGTCCCTGAATTACCACTTGATGGAGAGTCACCCAATACTTGCTTTGGACTTTACACGGGCAAAGTATACTTGAGTTATGTTTAGCAGCTAGCCTTATCCTAAGCAATACACTTGGCATTCATTAATGAATAACACAGACAGAAATCTCAGCGCTTAAACAGAGTATACTACATAGTACATATCAAAATCTGTAATCATCTTGTCTGCTTACTTGTTTATTGGTTGTCTGTTTCCCTCATAAGACCAAGGACCTCATCTAGCTATTCATTTCTATATGTCTAGCATCTAGCATAGTCACTGGCATAGAGAAGGCCTTGTTGAATAGAAACCTGGATGAATGAGACACTGGGCTAAGTTGGGATCACACCCAACTTAGGTGCTTACAGTATATAGTAGGGGAAAAGATATTAAACAAGTAAGTCACTAGTGAATATATGATTATAAATGTATGATTAAAGTGCTATGAGGAGATCTACTTTAGATTTTGGATTCAGAGATGCTTCCCTGAAGAAGTAACATTTTAAACTGCGGCCTGAAAGAAGAATAGAAATTAGCCAAACTAAGTCAGGAAAGAACTTTCCCAGCAGTCTCTTCTGGTAGGGGAGAAGCTTGGCAAGTTTCAGGAAACAAAACAAGGCATTGTGGCTGAAAGTTATCTAGGGGAAATGGTGCCAGTAAGGATAAAGAGGAAACTAGGAACCAGATCATACAGAAACCTGTAGGCAATGTTAGGGGTTTGGGATTTCATCCCAGTAGTGACAGAAATCTATTGAAGGGTTAAGTAGGGAGTGAAGTTATCAAATTGGCGATTTAAAAGTAGTCCCTCTGTTGTGTGGAGAATGAATTGGAAGGGGACAAGATTGGATGTGGGCAGAACAGTGAGGAGATGATTACAACAATGCAGCATGGTTTAAGCTGAGGCCCAGGACCATCATGCAAGGTTTGGGAGACCACGCCCTGCACAAAGTTAGCAAAATGGGGCTGGACTTCAGTTCCAGCATCTGCCCGGGTGAAGGGGCTCCTTTGCCTAATTTGCATAAGTGTTAGCTAGACCAGTGGTGTCTGAGTGATGGAGATGGAGCAAAGTGGACAGATTTGAGATGTACTTTGGTGCCAGAATGGGTAGGATTTAGTAATGAATTGGAGTGAAGATAAGAAAAAGGAAGCGATCACAGTGAATGCCATGTTCCTGACCAGAGCCCGTGAATGAGTAGAAATGCTGTTTGTGGAGATGGCCTAGACCGGGATAGGAGCGTGTTTGAGGGTAAGGGTACAGCTATCAGTTCTAAAAGAATCGACTCCTCTGAGATATGACCTGACCCTCTCAGAAGGAATGGCCTCCACCCTCCTTTCTTCCAGAGGACAATCCATCCTCCTCTGCTGAGTCTAGGACTTCACCCAAATGGTGGTGGGGATTGCGGGGTGGGGAGGGGGAGGGGGCGGCAGGGAGAGAACAGCCTTGGGAGATGGACACCCTCACCCCAGCCTGAAACTCAAGATATTAACTCTTACCCGCCTGAAGCAAAAAAATAGGGTAAGACTCTAAAATAAATCTGATGTCCTTGGATGATAAAGGGAAAGATAATATTTTTAGTCTTTTATTCACAATTATAGGGGAAGGAATGCCAGGCTCAGGCAATTTTTACACTAAAATTTCAGTATATTTTCCTGTACATATGTTTCCTTTTATTTTTTATTATTGTCATTGCTTGGTGCTTATCCAGTCTATTTAAATAAAAAATTCAATTTCAGTATTTACTTGCATTTGACTCGTTTTCAAAACATTTAAATTCTACAAATGCCTGTCCTCTAAATTTTAAAATATATTTTTCTTATACATGATTGCTTTGCTGAGTTCATTTTTGCCTCTGTCTGCAATCTCACCTTCCTATCATTAATTACCCCTCATCATTTTCCCTTTCATATATAACTTTGCTGTACATTAGCTGCCTCAACTTTTCTCTTTGGATAATATTCCCACTTTGTTTCCAAATCGTTAAATAATATCAAACAATGAAAGACTTTGACCTGCGTCTTAGGGACTTGGTTG
Organism: Eschrichtius robustus; assembly: GCF_028021215.1. NCBI lineage: Eukaryota > Metazoa > Chordata > Mammalia > Artiodactyla > Eschrichtiidae > Eschrichtius > Eschrichtius robustus. The sequence continues at coordinate 13,297,381 of NC_090840.1, forward strand.
GTGTGCTTTATCATCATCCTTTCAAATACAAGTTCAGTGTGACATGAGAATCAAATAAAATGTGAATAAAGTTTTAATTAATGCTGAGTATATCTGATTGATGTTAAAAGCCAAGATTAGTTAAAAACTAAAAATAGCATCACTATGTATTCGCTTGACTAAAAAAAAAACTATGATGCCTGCAGTAGTCTTTCACATGATCTCTAAATTCTATTAGCTTTCAAAACATTCTATAATCTGACCCTTCCCTGACTTTCCAACTTATGTCTCAATGGCAACGGCAATAATTATTAACATTTATATGGAGCTTATTATGAGCCAAGCACAATAACCCAAATGAAGAAGTTTCCATTATTATTCCTGATTTATAGATGAAGAAACTGAGACATGGAGAATTTAGACAACTTGTCCACATCATGCAAATTATACATGGTGGAGCCAGGATTCCAAGTTGGAAAGTCTGGCTCCAGAGCCCATACTCTAAACAACTAAGCTATACTGCCTCTCTGAACAGTCTTTTCTTGCAACTTTCCCTGCCCACTCCCTCCTCCACTGAAATAGAGATGTAGGCACTCAAGTTCGAGCCCATTCCTCCTTCAAATCCACCCCCTTCCTTCCTCTCATCCGCATACCACATGTCCAAACAAACACCAAGCTTTTCTGCACCTGTATGCCTTTGTCCATCCTTCAGCAATCCGGAGCTCCCACCACCACCTCTCTTTTGTTTGCTCTCCCCAAAGGCTTCCCAACCTTCAAAGCCTCATTGAAATTCATACCCTTCTAAGTTTTCTCCTTTTATCTCCAACAGCACAAATCCCTCCCTTTTCTAGCCTTTTATAGCTTTGTCTACCTCATACTTTATACCTAATTATATAGCCATGGTAGTGCTTGTTCAAACTGCAAATTTTTGAAGACCAGGGATATAAGAAAAGATAAAGCAGGCAACTTAGTAAAAGATGGGAGACATGGATTTAACACAGAAACCATCAGTTTTGCTGAAACCATGAAAATGACATGACTAAAAGAAAGGTCATCGCCAAAATAAGTCAAGTCTGTTTTCTTGCTTTTCATTTAAAGAGGCTTGTATGATAATCTGATATTCCTCATTTATCAGTCTGCTTTCATCTTGTTTATTAAGGAAATAAGTGAATAAAGTGTGTCTTCGAACTCAGAGGCCCTGCTCACTGTTCTGCAGAAAAAGTGTCAAAACACTGAACAGGACAGATAGAGGAAGAGGATAGTAGATTGAAGAATTTGATTCAGAAAGAAAAGAAGAGCAAGCACATTTTTATTCAATAAGAGACTATAATGCGGTATTTGATAATCAAAGTGAAGTCTCAAAAAAATTAGACTGTTGTGGTAAAAAAGATCGCAGATCTAGAGCTTGAAGTTGGAAGTAATAGAATTTTCCATAAGTCTTATTTTATTTATTTTTATTTATTTAATTTATTTCTTTGGCTGCGCCGCTGAGCAGCATGCGGGATCTTAGTTCCCCAATCAGGAATCAAACCCACGACCCCTGCAGTTGGAGCGCGGAGTCTTAACCACTGGACTGCCAAGGAAGTCCCAGAATTTTCCATAAATTTTAAATCACCAAGTGCTACATATTTACAGAATAATAAAACTGAACGCATAAGCACTTAAGTTTCTTTAAAACTTTAAAGTTATATAATTCTTTAGAGGTGTGGAAAGTACTTACTTTCAATCCATGGCACTGTTCTTTTCTGTAAACATTGTTATAATTTTTCCAGTAAAGTCACACTAATGATAGCAACTACTTACTAGGTGTTTACTTTGTATGAAGCCCTTGACAAGCGTTAACTCACTTAATTCTTACAACTCAGCCATTTATATGTTATTATTCTTCTTTTACAAATGAGGAAAAATGGTTAGAGAAGTTAATTGCCCAAGGTTACAGTACCAAATATGTTTATCACTTGCCAAAGTTCGTACATGCTCTTAGCCATTGTTCTATCCTTTCTTCTTAGTCACATATTTGTATAATCCATTTGAAAGTGCTTTTTGACCAATGTTGTGCCATAATTATATTAAGGCAGGACCACATCTTTTCTTTCCTTTGAAACTACTCTCAACAACATATTAATTATTATACTAAGTGGGAATTAAATTTCTGGAGGCCACGTTTTTAAAAAATTTTTTAAATGGGGATTTTTATTAAAAGCCTGTCTTTTAAAGAAATTGTAGTCTGAAACTTCCTGGAAAAAGAAATCTCTAGGCCCAGATAGTTTTACTAGTAAATCCTATCGAACATTTAAAGAAGAAATAACACCAACACTCTCTCTTTCAAAAAATAGAAGGGGGAACACTTGTCAACTTATTTTATAAGGCCAGCATAACCCTGAAACCAAAACTAGATAAAAATACAAAAATGAGAACTACGGACCAGTGTCCCCTATGAATATAGATGTAAAAATCCTCAACAAAATATTAGCAAATCAAATTCAGCAACATATTAAAGTACACCACAACCAACAGGAGGGGTTCATCCTGGGAATGCAGACTGGCTCAATATTAGAAAATCAAGCAATGTAATTGACCACACTGACAGACTAACAGATAAAAACTACATGATCTTATCAATTGATGAGGGGAAAGCACTTGGCAGCATTCAACACTTATTCATGATAAAAACTCTTAGCAAACATCCTCAATTCGATTAAGGACATCTTCAAAAAACCAACTATAGCCAACATCATGCTCATTTATGAAAAAAATTCAACAGTGAAAACCTGAATGCTAAGACTGGAAACACGGCAAGGATATACGTTTTCACTACTCCTATTCAGTATCATACTGGAGGTCCTAGCCAGTAAAATCAAGCAAAAGAAAGAAAAGGCACACAGTTGGAATGGAAGAAACAAATTTCCCTCATTGATGGTCAGCATAGTTGTCTATGCAGAAAATGCCAAGGAATCTACCAAAATATATCTAGAACTTATAACTGAGTTTAACAAGGTCAGGATACAAAGTCAACACATGAAAATCTATTTTATTTTTATGTATTATTCCTATGCATTTTGAAACCGAAATTTAAAAAAAAAATTTACAATAGAGCCAAAAAAAATGAAAGTCTTAATTATAAATCTAACAAAACATACAATATCTTATGATGAAAACACAAAAATGCAGGTGAAAGAACTCAAAGAAGACCTAAATAAATGGAGAGACATAGCATATTCATGGCCTGGAAGACATTGTAAAGATGTCAACTAATCCATAGGTTTAGTATAATTCTAATTCTGTAGTTATAGAGAAGCTGATTCTAAGATTTATGTGGAAAGGCAATGTAACTAGAAGAGTCATAATTTTTTAAAAGAGTAAAATTGGATGAATCACAATACCCAATATTAAATCTCAATATAAAGTTGTGATAGTCAAGACATGCAGAATTGGCTAGGGGCTAGAGCTACAGATCACAGAACAGAAAGTCCAGATATAGACTCATAGAAATATAGCCAATTGATTTTTGACTAAGTTTCAAAGACAATTCAGTGAAGAAAGGATAGTGTTTTCAAGAAATAGTGTTGAAAAAATTAGACATCCATATGTAAAAAAAAAAAAAAAAAAAAGAGAGCCTCAACCTAAAGGTCATACTTTGTACATATATGAACTCAAAATAGGTCATAGATGTAAACGTAAAATATAAAGCTATAAAACTTTCAGAAATAAACATAGGATAAAAGCTTCATGAGCTAGGGTTAGGCAAAAGTTTCTTAGACATGACACCAAAAGCATGATCCATAAAAGAAAAAATTGATAAATTGGACTTTACAAAATTTAAAATGTTTTCTCTGTGAAAGACACTGTTGAGAGCAAAAAGACAAGCTACAAAATGGGAGAAAATGTTTGAAAATCACATATCTGACAAATAACTTGTATTCAGAGTATATATTTTTAAAATTCTCAAAACTCATTAAGGGACTTCCCTGGTGGTGCAGTGGTTAAGAATCTGCCTGCCAATGGGGACATGGGTTTGAGCCCTGGTCCAGGAGGATCCCACATGCTGCAGAGCAACTAATCCCGTGAGCCACAACTACTGAGCCTGTGCTCTAGAGCCCGCGTGCCACAACTACTGAAGTCCATGTGCCTAGAGCCCATGCTCTGCTACAAGAGAAGCCACCGCAATGAGAAGCCCGCACACCGCAACGAAGAGTAGCCCCAGCTCACTGCAACTAGAGAAAGCCTGTGTGCAGCAATGAAGACCCAACGCAGACAAAAATAAATTTAAAAAAATCATATTAAAAAACAAAACCACCCAATTTTTAAAAATGGTTAAAAAACTTGGACATTTCACTAGAGAGGATATACAATGGTAAATAAGCATTAAAAAAAGATGTTTAATACCATTAACCATTAAAGAAATGCAAATTATAACCACAATGAGATTCCACTACACAGCTATTAGAATGGCTAAAATAAAAAATGTTGACAGTATCAAGTGACGGAGAGCATGTGGAACAATTTGAACCCATATTGCTGTCAGAAATGAAAATATACCCAGCAACTCTGGGGAAACAGTTTGGCAGTTTCTTATAAAGTTACACACTTACCATGTGACCCAGCAAGCCCACTCTATTTACCCTAGGGAGGCTAAAAGTTACATCCACAAAAAAACTTATACACATATATTTATGGAAATTCTATTCATACTCACTAAAAGCTGGAAACAACTCGTATCTCTTTCACTGAGTAAATGAATAAACAGAACATCTATGTAATGGAGTAGTACTCAGCAATACAAAAGAACAAATTATCGATATATACAACAACTTGGATGGATCTCAAAGACATTATGCTGAGGGCATAATGGAAAAAGAAGCCAGTCTCAAAAGCTTTCATACTGTATGATTCATTTTTATGATCTTCTCAAAAAGGCAAAACTGCTGGGATGAAAAATATGTGTTCATCAGCTGTGATATGTAGAGGTAGGAGGTGTCTCTAAAGGGATAGAACAAAGGAGGTTTTTTTTGTTTGTTTTTGTTTTGGGGGGGGTGGTGCCAGTGCCAGAAATGTTCTGTATTCTGATTATTGTAGTGGTTACATGAATCTATACATACATGTGTTCAAATTCATAGAACTGTATGATAATTTAAAAACCCTCTACTTTTAACACCAAATATCAATTCTACCTCTACGAGACTACTAAATCAGAACCCACTGGATATAAGATAGAGAGAGATGACTTATTCTGGAGATTTTTTAGGTAGTTAAAAGAAACAAAGGTTTGCTATATCAAGCAGCAGGAAAATATCAGTAGGATTTGGGGGGGAGGATCTGGTTAGTAAAGAGGCTAAATCATCCAGATAGGACATGGATGGAATTTTCTGGATAATTACACAGGATCCCACTCACCTACAATCAAGAAAGTCTCTTGAAGTGCATAAATAATTCCACTGCAATAAATTACATTTTTGGAAACTCTCCATGAACACTTACATACTTTCAAAGCTCATTTTAGTGATTTGCCACTGTTTCAACCTGAAAGAGTTTCTGCAATTTCCTAACACACTATTCATAATCCCAAGGGAATTCCTTACATACTGGAAGATGTCAACATTGTTTTCATTTCAAAATATCACCACTGATGTGCAGCTAAGTAAAATCTCTTAATTTTTTGAAATACTTAAGAAAAATTTGCATTTATTATAGGAATAACAACAATTTATTCTTTATCTTGTGCATAAATATGTTTCCTCTGTGGCTGAAAAAGAGAATTATAATTTGTTTTCACTTGCAGTTTTCAGAGTTGTCAGTTTCAATTATATTAACTTAAAGATACCTTTTGAGACTGGTTAAATAAACTACAGCACATCCATCTAATGGCATACTCCTTAGCCATAATAAAGAATAAGGATGCTTTTAATGTACTGATATGACATTACACCTAGTATATATTAGATGTAAAAAGAGCAAACTTCAGAATAATAGGCATAATATGCTATGATTTGTGCAAAAATGGGGGAAAAGTTTATACACATACATACACACACAAGTGTATTTACTTATAGTATTTGCTTAGACCGTTTCTGGAAGGATACAGAAGTGGGGAATTAGGTGTTCAGGAGTGAGAATTGGGATATATCACTGATGACCACTTTATATCTTTCATATTTTGAACCCTGTAAATGCACTGCTTCTTACAAAAATAAATTTAAAAATTTTCCCTTTTCTTTTCAAACAAAGAGTATCTGTGTATTTTATAAAAAATTGCCTAAGAAGAAATAATTCAATTTCCTTCTTGGGGCCAAAAATTCTCACTCAATAGAAGAATAAATTTCTCATGGTGATTCCGGCAATGAAAAGCTGGAATAAGGACCTCGGTTCTTGCCTTCTTTGAAGAAAGAATTCAGCAAAGATATCAAGATTGTGAAAAAGACAAAAGTGTTTATTAGAAGCAAAGTACATGTAGAAAAAACAAAATACCTGTAGAAAAAGCAATGTACATGTGGAAAAAACAAAGTACATGTGAAAGAGCACACAGGAGAGCTCAGAGTGAGTTGCACCCAATAGGAGCAGCTTAGATTGCTTATATGGGGGCAGTTTTCTGGGTTGTCTCTGGCCAATCATCTCCACATTTGGTCCTGGTGTGAGCACGCCATCTCTCAGCCAAGATGGATTCCAGCTGCTGTCTTCTTCCTCCTTTTGTCCTTCCCCTAGACTAAGGGCCTTCTCTGCGCACGTGTTGGGCTGGGAAATCCACAAGAATGCACCCAATCAGGGCCCAATGCTCCTCCTGGTATCCCATCTCGAAGCATCATCAGGAGACCAGCTGCAGCTGCTCAGCCTGGGGCCTATCTATTGCCTACCTCAATTGTATACATTTGTCTGATTTTTTCTTCACAAAAAGAATATCTCAAGTGTGTAGAATCCTTTGAATAATATCTTGCTGTTCAAAATATTGGCTGAGGATGGCTAGCACTGGGAGCTGGCTGGAAATGGAGAATCCCCGTGACCTACCCTAGACCAACCAAATCAGAATCAGCACTTTAACAAGAGGCTCCCTAGGGGATTTACAGGTGCCTTGAAGTGTGAGAAAGTACTGCTCCAACTGGAAGGCTAGAGTTGGAGGAAGACTGCTAGAACCTTAGGCAAACTGATGCTCTAGCAGGATAGAGAAAGGTCAGCGAGCAGACTTTGTGAAGTTTATTGAAGAACCAGAAGGAATCTTAGGAAGACCCTAGAGCCTAAGGTCCAAAGGGAAATCCCAGCTCCTGGGTGTAAATAAACATATAATGCATTGTCTTTTTAATTTGAATAACCCAAGATTCGAACAAAAGCGTCTTTGAAGGCCCCAAAGACATGCATCCATTAGCTGTTCCAAAAGCCAAACCAAAATAAACTCAGGCTCTTAGTAAGCATCTACCCACCTTCAATCAAGTCTCCCTGCTTCTGGCCTTTTCCCCCATCCCACCACCACATCCCCAACAGTGGGAATAATTCTTCTGAAATGGAAGTCAAATCACGCCACTCCTGTAATCACACCCTTCTATGGTTCCCCATTTTACTCAGAGTAAGAGGCAGAGCCCTAAGGCAGACCTACAAGGCTCTATGCATAATGCCCCTCCCCACCATCACTCAACCACTCTCTCCTTGGCTGGCTCAGCTCCAGCCACCTGGCCTCCTTGCTGTTCTCTGAGCTTAAGCATGCTCTACACTTCCAGATCTTTGCACTTGTTCCCTCTGCCTAGGATCCTCTTCCTTCAGAGAATCCAAGGCTCACATCAGGTCTCTGCTCAAGCATTATCTGACCACACTACATGAAATAGCCATTCTCCACTCCTCTGTCCGTCTCACTCTGCTTTATTTTCCCCATGGCAGTTACCATTTCTCACACTATTTATTGCTTTGATTTTTGTTTGTTTTTTCCCCCTCTAGAATATAAGCTCCTCAAAGGCTGGGACTTTATTTTGACTATCACCATATCTGCAGTGCCTAAAAGAGGGATAGTTGTTGAATAAGTGAATGAATGAATGAACAAACAAATGATCCTGTCTTAGCTCAGGCTGCTGTAACAAAATACCATAGACTGGGTAGCTTAAACAACAGAAACCCATTTCTCACAGTTCTGGAAGCTGGAAGTCCAAGACCAAGGTGCTGGCTGATTCAGTTTCTGGTGAGGACCCTCTTCCTGGCTCACAGCTGGCCGCCTTCTTGCTGTCTTTGCATGGCCTTTCCTCAGCGTGCCACCAGGGAGATCGATATCTCTCTGTCTCCCTCTCTCTCTCTCCCTCACCCCGCCTTATAAAGCCACTAATCCTATTGGATTAGGATCCCACCCTAATGACCTCATTCAACCTTAATTACCTCTTAAAGCTATATCTCCAGATAGTCACACTGGAGGTTAAGGCTTCAGCATATGCATTTCAGGAGGACACAATTCAGTCCCCAGCAGATCCCATCATGAATTCCACTCCTACCATCATCAAAGAAATTGCCCCCTTAGGCTGCATTTCTTTTTGAACTCTTATCTCATTCAAGGTTGCACTTGGTATTCATTTAAACATAATTTTCAGAATTCCCTGGTGGCGCAGTGGTTAAGAATACGCCTTCCAATGCAAGGGACACGGATTCGAGCCCTGGTCTGGGAAGATCCCACGTGCCTCGGAGCAACTAAGCCCATACACCACAACTACTGAGCCTGCACTCTAGAGCCCACAGGCTACAACTACTGAGCCCGCGTACCACAACTACCGAAGCCCACGCACCTGGAGCCGGTGCTCCACAACAAGAGAAGCCACCACAATGAGAAGCCCGTGCACCGCAACGAAGAGTAGCCCCTGCTCACTGCAACTAGAGAAAGCCCGCCAGCAGCAACGAAGACTCTGTGCAGCCAAAAATAAATAAATAAACAAAATTATTTATTTAAAAAAAAACAAAAAAACATGATTTTCCCCGAACAAAAATGCTGCAGCTAGGGGATGTCATTTGGTCTGATTTTCCCAGGGTATGTGTAGGGGTGTCTCTGGACTTGGGAGAGATAGGGCCTTGTGCAAGTTCTCTCATAGTTAACAGTCAGATGTCCCTGCATACATATTTTTAAAAATTGAAAAAAAAAATTCAGGGTGTTTGTTGCAGTTACCTCTCAGCCCCTTATCTTCCTTGACTTGGAACTTGATGAAATGTTACTTCATAAACAGAAGGTAATTGCAGCTGCTCTGACATGCTATGTGTCCACACCACAGAGAAGCATGGAAATCTTTCCTGTTTGCCAATTGCCTCTGAAGCTGTGTAAGTATTAGGAACAACTTATAAAAGAAATACATTTAAGCAAACCTTACCTCTCTTCTAGTATTGTAAATCTCCTTACTGTATGAATTGCCTTTCAGTCCTGGTCTATAGAATCATCTATGGACAAGTTTCAAAGTTTCAATATACAGATGCCTAGACAGACAAAGAATCTTTCCTTGACCAAGGGCTAGTCAGGCTCCTCTGAGTCCTTTTCTTTACTAGGCCTCAAGCTTGGCTTATAAAAACCACAGACCCTCAGCATAAATGATTCACCCTCCCCCACTCCATCCACCCCACACTCTTAAGAGAATTGAAGAAATACTAGCATAGTTTCTAACAGCTCAAGGCTGCATCCCCTTAAATGCTTGCCTGAGACAGCTCAGTGCTGCCAGGACAATTTACTTTTCTTCCCACCCAAACTTGGTGATAGGCAGATAGGCCCCCAAACCCCTTCTTAGAGCAGTTACATTAGAAAGCTTGCAATTATAAATCCTTTCTCTGCCCCTTTGAGACATTAATCTCTACCACCCAGAGTTGTTTTCTCAAGAATCTCTCTTTGAAATGAGAACTTTTAAGGAGCTAACCTTTCACTCTGGCTACCAGCCCCTTTGGGAGAGTAAGGGCCTAATTTTGGTGGGTACAGAGCACTAACTTGCACCACTGCCTCCTGTTTTAAAGCTAGGAGAAGTTTGTTTCTCCTCTGGGTAAGTGCCAATTAACAAACCCAGATGGCTTAGTCACACGGACCCTTAATGCCTCTCAGTGCCTTTCCCTTAGAATACCCCATCTTTAAAAACTCTCTTGCCTTAATTTCGACAAAGTTGCTTTCAGTTCACGCTTGACCCTCTTCCCTGTTGCAATCGTTTTTTCTGAATAAAATCTATCCTTACTGCTTTAACCTAGTGTAGGAATTTATTAATCTTTGACAAGAGCAACCCCTGAGATTGTTTCTGTGGATCTAGGGAGGGGCCTAGGAATCAGGATTTTATAAAACTTCCGGGAAGAGTATTCTGATGCAGTCAGGATTGCAAATAACTGCTATAGGATAGCGGCTTTCAAGGTGGGGACCCTGGACCAACAGCGTCATCATCACCTGGGAACTTGTTAGAAAGGCAAATGCTTGGGCCCTGCTCCAAACCTGCTGAATCTGAGACTCGGGGCGGGGTAGGGCCCAGCAATCCGTGTTTTAAGAAGACCTTGTGGTGATTCTGACGGTTTGAGCAGGCTGTAGGGTGTTAAATTTGCTCCATGAAATATAATTAGGACTCGGTTAGTTAACTGTGACTTGGAACCTAGTTGTGTCAATAACTATTAACCTGAAGAATGTGTCTGCAAAATTTCCTACTCCTGCTCCACTCCTTCTCCCCCTCTTTTCCATTTCGTTTTCTCTAAAATGAAAGCTAGAAGGACCCTAGTCCACCAATGTTCTTGGAAACCATTAATTTTTGAAACTGTAACACAATTGCTAAATGACAATGACAAAATCGGCCATGGGAAAGGGTGAGCAGAATCTAGAGTTCCTAAAATGGATTCTCATTCTCCTCTCCTTTAAAAATTCCTCAATACCCTAAAATGTGCCCTTGGCTAACATTTGTGTAAGTGGTTATATGTTTCGGAGAGAAAGAAAAATGGTGGTATTCATACGGGATTGCCTTTCCTTTCTACTTTTACAGCTGAAGATTATGTTTGTTTCCAGAATACTCAGCACCAGGCCTTTGTAAGCCTCTTCCTTCTCACCACCAGAGAGCAGGAGGGATGCTAGGGACGTCGACAATCATGCCTTCCTGATGGAGAAGAGAAGGCCATTGAGAGAGCGTAGAGAAAAAAATGACTGTTTTTTCCTGCTTTCTGCTCGAGCCAGCAACAGACAGTTATGGCTCTTTTAATTCATTCCTTCATCTCATTTGCAAATGGAAAAACACATTCCACAAAAAAGGAGTCTCTGTTTCTGGAAACACTTGTTTCAGAAAAAAAAAAAAAAAAAATCTGGTATGAGGAAGCTTTATTTTGGGGAAATATACTCTCTTTTATTTCTAATTTAAATATTTATGTAGTTTTGCAAAATACATGATATGGTAAAATAAATGAAAAATATTTACTTTTACACATACAAAGAGAGAAAGAGGATGAGAAATTCTTTTAAAGCATAGAAATATAGAAATTAATCCTTAACTTTGAAAACAAACAGTTTGGCAAAAGAGACATCTCTTTGTATTTCTTACACTAGAATTTTTATTTTGTAAATAAATGTGCTAGTTTCCAGAGTCTCGTCTCACTTAGGGGCGAACAAACAATATAATCTGGGGAGAAGCCATTCCTGAAAGGCATCAGTGATTTATTTCCTCTAAGAATTATCAGACCCCCTTGCTCTTCAAATGACTGAAAGTGTTTGTGTCAAATTGACTTAGTTTTCACTTATATCGGTGCTGCTTTTAACTGGCTTTCCAAGTCTTTAATAACTGCATGCAAAGAGTCTCAAATCTGGCTTGAACTACCATTGCTTTTATTTGTCTGAGCATTAGAGGCAACAGGTTAAACCAGTCTCCCAGAATATGTCACCCCACACCTCAAACATATTTTATAAGAGAAACGTGAGTTCATCTGGGAGCAGCATGAGTGGTCTCTGCTGGGTCTTTGAAGTTAATTATTTCCCTATACTTCCTCCAGTGATATTATACACCACTCCACTTTGAAATCCTAGAGCCGTTTCTACAAGGTTCATTTCTCCACTTCATTAAGCAACAGGTCTTGCTGGCTAAAGGCTTTACAAAAAATAGTAGCAGCAAGAATAATTTTAGTAGCATTTCCTGACTCTGGGGTGTGACACACACTTGAACTTTCCACATTAAGAGGTAGTGGTAGTGCAGAGGGAAAATTCTAACCTTTCTGAAACCTTGTGACTGTCAAAAGTCGTGAGTAGGAGAGAAAACTGGAGAAGAAATCCCCGATCTGTAAATATATAATGTGTTTTATTTGCACACATGTATGGCCAGTGGGGTCAGAAGGGAGGAGGCAAACATGTCGAACAGTAACTAATTGTGAAGCAGGGTAAAATTAATGATAATATAGAGATTTATGCCTAGAGGTAAGGGAGCGAAGAGGCCAGAGAGACCCACTGAAGGGAGATTTTATGCAGCAGCCCCAGCTGTGGACTGATCCCAGTTTCAAATAAACACACTGTCAAATGAGAAGGCAGGACTCAAATGGAACAGATTCAAAACAATATGATGTATATGAAAGTCCTTGGCACATGGTTTCACTTATTGTTGCAAGAAGCAGTTGGCGTTTGAGTTGAGCAGCTCTGAAGGATAAGATAATTTTAAAATAGGGAGAAGGGTATTCCAGGCTGAGGGAACAGCCTACAGACAGAGAATTGACTGTGTGAGGCTCAGGTGTGAAGTGGGGGGAATGAAGGGCAGGTGGTGTGCTTCCAGCAAACGGTGCCTGGGGAGAGGAAAGAGAACATGGGGAGTTATCTTAGACAAAGCACTGAGAGCTTTGTGTAATGTCCTGTGGAGTTTGGAGGAAATGAAGAAAAGGGTGGTTATTTTACTCCCCCCTTCAGCCATAACATTAGCTTCTCTCTGGTCCACTTGGTCTGCTCAAAAATTACCAAAGGAAAGTAAGGAAATCAACATGTTCTCTTCCTCTATCCCAAGACCATTGACCCCCACCTCATGCCACGTCTGACATCCCCCCTCCCTCAGCCATCCTGACTGCCAGAAGCACCACTACAGCCCCAAGCACAGCAGAAGAAGCTCAGGCACGGGAAATGTGTCAGAAAGTGGCTGCACGCTGTCCTGTGCAGAGAGAATGTTATGCTTTGTCCTTTAAGGAATTCTGTGGAAAAGATACATGTCAGCTGATAGATCCAGATGGTGCCTGGTACTCAGTAGGTCCTCGATAAATGTCTAGTACATTGAGTTTTATTTGTTTATGAGCTCTTCGTTAAAAACAACTCTGCCACTTTTTGTTTTGTGAATCTTCATAAGTCAATCTCCTCAATAAACAGCATTAAACACATTAAGGATTGGGGTGTTGTCAGTTTTGAGCCTAAATGCTTAAACCTTTCTGCCACAGCTCTCATTACCATTTGGGTATTATTTGAGAAAATAATAAACATGATATTTTTCTGATTATAAAGGTAATGCATATTACAGGCATACCTCTGAGATATTGCAGGTTCAGTTCCAAGCCAGCCAATAAATCAAATATTGCAATAAAGTAAGTCACAAATTTTTTGGTTTCCCAGTGCATATAAATGTTACGTTTACTGGTCTTTTAATGGCAGCTTGGTATTCCATTTCCTTACTGTCATTTGATGCACCTTTTGCTGAGTTCATAAGGAGGCTATGATATTTATATCATTTGGCATAAATTATGTTTCTCTGAATATTTCATTAGGATAAATTAGTAGAATAAAGTTACTAAGTCCTAGTGTTATAAAAAAAAGTTACGTTTACATTAGCATTACGTCAAAAAAACAAAGGACATACCTTAATTTTAAAATACTTTATTGCTAAAAATTACAAACCATCATCGGACAACGCAGGGTTGACATAAACCTTCAATATGTAAAAGACGCCGTATCTGCGAAGCACAATAAAGTGAAGGACAATACAACGAGGTATGTCTGTATGTAAAATCTGGAAAATATCAGACTCCCTCTCTTTCAAAATCCCCCCAAAAACGATAACCAGAATCACCCATTGTATTAGTTTCCTATCGCCGTAACAAATTACCACAAATTCCGTGCCTTAAAACACCTTAGTTATAATCATTAAAGCTGCTTGGAATGTAAGTGGATACTGAAGAATCAGGAAACGTTGCCCCTGTCTGTTTTCCTGAATTCCAAGGCCAATGGAAATAGAGTGAATGTATTAGTGTGTGTTGAGTCATGAGTTGACTGAATTTGGCAAGAAACTTTGAAAACTCTCTTTCTGGGAAGAATCAGGGTTGTTCCAATAAAAACAGGAGCCCTTGGCAGCTGTGAAACCCGTATGTGTTCACACTTGTAACACAACCTCGTATTAACCATGCTTCAGCCTACTGAGTTCTGTGAAAACGAAGAGACCCAGTTTATACACATATTCTAATATTTTGTGTCTGACTGGGCAACTATTTTCTTCCTCCTGCAGTGTTCTAAGATTACACAAATGTACAGAAGAGTACTCTTGATATCAGATATTTTTCTCCTGGCAGGTCACTCATGAGTCATCATCAAAGATTTTCATAGGACTGTCCTCACAGACAACTCTCTAGGTAGGGAGTTGAAAGCAGTATAGCAGTCATGCTTTGAAGAAATTTCCAAATGGCAAAAATCTGTCTGAGTAATCAAGTAAAATCAAGAAAACCATTTGGCGTTTACTTTGAGTAACTTAATTATAACTGCAAAGGGTATGCTGTTTATTTATAGAGCACCTTTCCCCAAAAGACATTCACTCACTAAATTACTATGTTCTCCCTTAGAAGACAGGAAGGAAGAGACATTTTGGTGAAGTTTATCTTATCTGAAGATAAGAGAAAAGGGTCTCTTATTCCTTTTTTTCTTTCCCCATTTTTCTCATCCTTTTAGACCCCAAATTCCAAATTGGTGAAAGGGTGAGCAGTAACCCAGACCAGAGCTGGGGTGACAAGTAAGAGGAGTCCCTTGTTGTTTTCATCCAGGGGTCTCCCTGTCTCTTGAGGTCTAGGTAGAATGAAATCAACGCCCCAATTCCAAGGCTTGTGGCTGATTTCCGTAAATACCTAGGCAGTTTACAGTCTCAAAGTCTCAACTGGCTCCAAACTTTTATTTCCTCAGTTTATGGGTTGTCTAGGTGTCTCACATGTTTGGTTCTGTTCAGCAATGCATTGACTCAGATGTCACATTCAGGCTCTTTTCCACTTTTCACACACACACACACACACTCACACACACTCCCACAGGTTGATTTGCACGGTAAGTGGACCTTATTGATTTAAGAGAGAGCTGGAAGTAGAGAATTCCAAGGGAATTTTTACTCCCTCTCATTCTCTCTACCTTACCTGGTGCCCCAGTTTCACATCATCATCAGCTGGGCTCCTCCTTCCTCTCTGAGGCAAAACAAATTCCTCTTGCTGTGTCATGCAGAACCAGTAAGACCTTTCTGTGTTGCCTCAGCACCTTCCCACAGGCCTCAGGTGCTCACCTCCTCCAAATGGCTCATCAAGTTGTGTCCCTCCCTAAGAAGAATTCTGGTGCCAGCTGTTAAGAAAATAAAAATTTCAACCCTTCATAATTTATTTTTAAACTCCAGTGTTTTCAGTCAAAAGAAAACTAATATTTCTTTCATTCAACAAGTAACAGAAATCTTTGTGTGCTTATTTTATGCCAGGCATTATTCTCGGAGCTGGGAACCCAGCAGGGAATACGACACAGTCTTATTGCAGAGTTTCTGTCTCCTGGAGGAGAAATGTTTTAAACAAATAATGATGTGAATAATTTAGTAACAACTGTGGTAATTACCACAGAGGGAAATTTCTGAGTATTATTTGGAAGGGCGCGGCAGTGGCAGAAAGGGGTGAGGGGTGAGGAGTGAGGGAAAGTTTTCCTGACACGTTTAATCTGCCCAGCATTAGAAAAGGCTGGTTTACTCATAGGCCAATGTGCTTTTGTCTGCAACTGTGCCGCCTCTGAGGAGACAACTAAAATCAGAGGGACAACATTTGTTGAGTTTCTGTCATGAATTAACATATAATTAATTCAACAAACACTTATTGAGGGGCTCCTATGTGCCTGATACTCTGCTAAGAGTATATATAACAGCTTATACGTAGCCTAGAGAGGGTGACAGAAAATATTCAGAAAAATAAAGAAGTATGGTATTATCAGGCAGTATGAAGTGAAATAACTGAAAAGAGGTGATGGGTGGGTGTGTGGTCAGGAAGGGCCTCACCGGGTGCAGAGGCCTGGATGGTGAGGAGCTTGCTGAAGAGGGTCTAGTTAAAGGAAAGGTGTGTTCAAAGGTCCTGAGGCAGAAACGACACTGTTGGCTTGTCTGACCACAGAGAAATGCAGAGGTGAGAGTAAGTAAGTGAGAGGAAGGGGAAGATGTTCTTGGCATGGAGCCAGGGTCCTGTTTAGGTAGGATTTTGTAGGCCATGGGAGGAGTTAGAGTTTTTTCCCGAAGAGAAAAACGAAGGGATCCGTAGGGGAGTGACTTATCTGATTTATGTTTTAAAAGATCATTCTGGGTGCAGGATAGAGAATAGATTGTTTATCACAGTGTTTTATAATAAACAACCTAAACATCTATTAATGCAGAATTGGTTAAATAAATAATGGTATGGCAGTTTCTCAAAAAACTAAAACTGGAAATATCATATGATCCAGCAATTCTACTCCTGGATATATATCCAAAGAAAATGAAAACACTAATCTGAAAAGATACACGGACCCCAACGTTCATAGCAACATTATTTATAATAGCCAAGATATGGAAACAACCTAAGTGTCCATTTAACAGATGAATGGGTAAAGAGGATGTGATATATATCACATAAATATAACAAAACAGAAACAGACTCACAGATACAGAGGACAAACTAGTGGTTACCAGTGCTTAAGAGAAACTGCCATGTACATAGTAACAATACACAAGCAACAATTACAATGATTACAATTACTATGTAATAGTAAAATAAGCAACAAGGATATACTGTACAGCACAGGGAAATATTTTATATTATATGATGGCACAGCCATTATTTTATAATAACTTTAAATGGAGTAAATCTATAAAAATATTGAATCACTGTTGTACACCTGAAACTAATATTGTAAATCAACTATATTCAATTAAAAAAAAAGGAAAAAAATGGTGGCATGTCTATACGTTGACATGGAAAGATGTTCACCTTGTAGTAATTGGGGAAAAAAATCAACTTACAATATAATGAATCTATTGAGCTTTAGTCTGAAAGGATGTAAACAAAAATGTTTGTATTTTTTGTCTCTGGGTGGTGACAATATACAATTTTTTTCTTCTTTTTCGTTTACCTATATTTTCTAGTTTTTCCGTGTGAGTAATAAAAGGGGTATATAGAAATAAGTTCATGAGTCATAAGATTAAGAGGTGGCCTGACAGAGAAAACATTGAAATACAGTAATGTGATATTTTCACTTACCAAGAATTATATTTACAGCTTACTTCAAAGCATGAAGACCTTGCAGCATATTTCAAATGTTATGTCATAAAATTTATAATGGAAAACTGAAAGTGTGATTACATGAGTTATTATTCCTTAAAATTATAGTTCATAGTATTTATCTTTTCCTGGCAAGTATCATTGACTTTGATCATACATTTCCTCAGGCCCAGTATGAAATTCTTTCCCATTTGAGTGCTGACTTTTGGGAGTGCTTCTGACTGTGTTGCCTTGCTGCATTTTTTTTTTGAACTGGCATTAGAAAATATTTCTACTTTCCACTTAAAATTCCAAGAAAAATAATTAGAAGAATGGGAAACTAAAACTCAGTGGAATATATCTGAGCTACTGAGAACTTTTATGAGTTGTTCCCCTGGTTTTTTCTGAAAACACTGCATAATTTTAGACTTCCACTTAATTCTTTTCGTTCAAGGTGTTTACCGTTTGGTGAAGTTTTAAGTCCCTCATATATTAGCTGTTCAATAACAGTAGCACATCTGACCAAATGCCAATGGGCCAGAATTTATGATTTTCTAATGGTAGCAGTGTGGGTTAAGTTCCCTACAATCTTGGTCTTTCTGATCTCCCTTTGTTAAGTTTCAGAGGAATCCTTTGAATTTTAAATTTCATGTCAAGTTTTACAACAGTAGATTGCTGCAAATGTCATCAGGTTTTTGACTTGTATGCTTGCAAAAACTGAAGGTTTTTTTTTTTTCTTGTCCATTACTGTCTTTTTGAAATTATTCTCTGTCACTGTTGTGTAAGATAACTTGGACTTCCTAGGTCCTCTGATGATCCGTGTCGATAACAATTTTAAATAAACCATGTAGAAGACATATACATTACTAATCTTGCTAAGGGAAAAGTGTGAATAAAAAGCTATCTTTAGGGGTCTTCCCTGGTGGCGCAGTGGTTGAGAATCTGCCTGCCAATGCAGGGGACACGGGTTCGAGCCCTGGTCTGGGAAGATCCCACATGCCGCGGAGCAACTGGGCCCGTGAGCCACAACTACTGAGCCTGCGCGTCTGGAGCCTGTGCCCCGCAACGGGAGGGGCCGCGATAGTGAAAGGCCCGCGCACCGCGATGAAGAGTGGCCCCCGCTCGCCACAACTAGAGAAAGCCCTCGCACAGAAGCGAAGACCCAACACAGCCAAAAATAAATAAGTAAATAAATATTTTTTAAAAAGCTATTTTTAAAAATTTATTTAATTAATTTATTTATTTATCTGCATTGGGTCTTCGTTGCTGTGCGCGGGGTTTTCTCTAGTTGCAGCGAGCGGGAGCTTCTCACTGCGGTGGCTTCTCTTGTTCCTGTTTCTGAGTCACAGGATAACCAACCCCATTTCGTTGTAGTCACGCTCTTGTTTTTTTCAGTATGCTGTCCTCTGGTCAGCTCCAGCAGATAGGGTTTCTCCCTTCAGAGGACTTGGGGCTTGTCTGGAGCCAGGGACACTTTGGCCTCTTCTCCCGTTCCTTTGTGATTTGCAGACAGACGGAGAAAGGAGGGATGTTTCTGAGAATTTGCAGACCTTTATCTAAGCTTTTTTTTTTTTTTTTTTGGTCTGTCATTGAACTTGGATGGCCTGTAGAATTTCAGAAACAGTTGCTGGTGTGAAGGAGCAGGGCTGCCTTAAGTGGACATATTTAGTACTGGATAAAATAAGTTAAGGATCGTCAGTAACATGTAAATGGAGATTTCAGCCATTTCCACTAAACTTTGCTGCCTGAGAAAGACAGAAGAAAGAGGATCTGCTGTTATTTTGTGTGCAATTAAAACAGGCTAGTCTTCCCAGAGAAGTACTTGTTGAAATTGGAAAACTGTGGACAGAGTATAAGCTTCCCAACCTGTTGTTAGATGCTGCACTTCTCACCACACTGCCACCAGGGATGGGAAAGCTTTTTTTTTTTTTTCTGTTTGTGACTTCCAATCCATACAAGACCAGTCAAAGGTAAAGGGCACATCTGAAATAATTTGAAAGTATACTTCAATTTCATGTAATGTCCAGTTAAGAGAAAAGAATGGGTAGATAATATAGAAGAAATTGGAAAGGTGCAAGAGAGAAGAAAAGATAAACGAGTGGTAGATAAAGTAGGAAGATGAATTGGGCAGCGGAGGAAGAGAGGAGAGAAACTATAGAAAAAGGAAGAAACACAGGCTTGAGGATGCTACACTCCTATCACTGCTTTTTAAAGTGCTAACTTACACAGGACCTTCAAGTTTCCTTACACTATTCTGAATGGGATTCCAATAGAAACTTAACAGTGGGGGAAATCCATTTCCTGGGATAATGTTTGCTAAATTGGGTTTTGTAACCCGCATTCTTGAGGAAGGTGGGTCTTTGGTTCAAATTGGATGGTTTCCATTTGATGAGAATCTTCTAAAATGTTAATGTAAGCATATTACGGATCACCAGGATGACCACTTTATAATAGAATACTGTCTCACAATTTCATGGCAGTGTTTACTTTTATACTTGCTATTGGGTAGGTGTAAAATAGCACTGGGTTACTCTAATTCTCACGGGCTAATGATAAAAGAGTACTGGTTAACTTAATAAATGATGTATTTGTGCCAATTAGAGTCCAAATTAGTCATTTGGTGCTTGTAAAGAAAATGATATTTGAATAGAGAAAAGTAGTGGGAGAATGGAGTGATTTCTGAAGGAAGACACATTTAGACAGGAGGGGCACAAGGAACACAAGAGACCCCACCTTAGACTTGGTACCACCATCTCATTGCGAATGGCAATTTGGTTTCAGCAAAAGGGCATAATCCATGACATTAATGTTGTTAATTTGAGTTTTATTCATTTTTCTAATTTTGTTTAAATTTAATTAGTAAAGTTATTTGTGGATTTAAAATCTATGAAGGTCATAATCATGAGATGTTTAAATAATAATGATAATATAATAAACACAAATTAGGGTAAGTCTATGAGTCTGGAGGATTCTAATATTTAAAAAGGGGTCTGCTCATTACCCAAGTTTGAGAAACACTGCTCTAAACTGAAGTGGAAGATCACTATTACCTCGGGGGCTAAGTAATATCAAATTATGGACCAATACTATTAAAAAGTCTAGAAAGTCTTGCCAAAACTGAATCATGTTTGACTATTGGCTTTTTTAAATCACTTCATAAGTGTTTTGTGTTCATTTACAATTACTATTTTGGGGCAATGGGTCTTAATATCCTTGCTTTAATTTTTTTCTCCTTCTAGTAGTTCTGAAAACAAATTGTTAGTGATAAAAAGTATTGACCATTTCAAATGTCCATTTATTCTTTCAATAATATTTATCAAATGGAAAGTATTGCCAGGCAAATTAGTTATGTAAATTTATATTATTTATAAATTTATATATTTATATACATATTAATATTGTATATATTTACATACATATTAAATATATACTTACATAATGTTTATATATAAGTATATAAAGTAAATAAAATATATACATATATTTATATATACAATTTGATTGATCAATAGAGAGATATAGATAGATAAAACATGGTTCTTGGGCTTGAGAAGCTCAAAATTTAGCAGAGGAGATAAATGTGAAAACATATAATTACAAAACAATAGAAATTATTGCTCTAATAGATATATGAACTGGAGCAAAGAAAAGAGAGAAACTAGCTTTGCCTGCAGGTGGAAAAGAAGGAATTCACTTGCATTACAACTTATCATTACTCTTACCTGTGTTATAAATTACAATTTTCACATTCCAGAGTAAGAGGAGAATATCTGTGTAGGGTTTTTTTTTCAGCTTTACTGAAGTATTATTGACATATAACATATGTTAGTTTAAGGTGTACAATGTGATGAGTTGATGCACATATATATTGATATAAATTGTGAAATGATTACCATGATAAGGTTTGTTAACATCTTCATCCTGTGTAGAGTTTAAAAAATTTATCTCATTAAACAAACAAGCCTGCAATAGTGTTGAGAGTGCGATACAAGAATTTGCTGCACATGATAACAATTGTATAATGTACCCAGGAAATGTTGCAATGGCTCTTATTACATAAACCATAACTTAATTTTATGATGGCAGATGTAAATAGAATACAGTGGATAGTATGATGCACTAGACATAAGCATCACTTCATTCATCCATGCATTTGAAAAACTACCTTTGGTGGGCAAGATATTGCATAGGTGCTAATGAGAAAAAAAATTTTTTTTAATTTTTATTTTATATTGGAGCATAGTTGATTAACAATGTTGTATTAGTTTCAGGTGTACAGAAAAGTGACTCAGTTATACATATGCATGTATCTATTCTTTTTCAAATTCTTTTCCCATATAGGTTATTACAGAATATTGAGCAGAGTTCCCTGGGCTACACAGTAGGTCTTTGTTTGTTATCTATTTTAAATATAGCAGTGTGTACATGTCAATCCCAAACTCCCAGTCTATCCCTCCCCCCACGCATCCCCCCTGGTAACCATAAGTTCATTCTCTAAGTCTGTGTCTGTTTCTGTTTTGTAAATACAGTAAGTCCCCTACATACAAACGAGTTCCATTCAGAGAGCACGTTCATAAGTCGTTTGTTCATAAGTCCAACAAAGTTAGCCTAGGTACCCAACTAACACAATCAGCTATATAGTACTGTACTGTAATAGGCTTATAATACTTTTCACACAAATAATAATAAAAAACAAACACACACACACAAAAACATTTTTAATCTTACAGTACAGTACCTTGAAAAGTACAGTAGTACAGCACAACAGCTGGCATACAGGGGCTGGCATGAGTAAACAGGCAAGAAGAATTACTGTACTGACTGGAGGAGGGAGAGGAGGTGGGAGATGGTAGAGCTGAAGGATCGTCAGCAATAGGAGATGGAGGGCAAGCTGCAATTTCACTCACGCCTGATGTCGATGTCACAGGTTCTGGTTCCTTGCTGGATTCAATTCTATCTACCCTCTTGAAAAAACGATCCAGGGATATCTGGGTAGTAGCTCTTTCTTTTTTCTCGTCATAGATGACACACAGTAGCACTGGATTGCATTCTGAACGGCTGCTGTAATCTTCGTGTACCGTTCTATGTTTGGGTCCTGTGCCTCAAAAACTAATGGTGCCTCCTCAAATAAAGAAAATCCCCTTTCCATTTTCTGCATGGTGAATCTCTTTGGTTCTTCAGTCACTTCTTCCCCTTGTCTCTCTTCGTCCTTTCTCTGGGCCTCCAACTCCATCAGGTGTTCATTAGTAAGCTCCTCATGTTGCACAGCAAGGAGTGCAATGAAGTCGTCCTCTTGCAGATCTAGCTCCAGCGATGTTTCCATCATTATCACTTGGTGCTTCTTAGCGGTACCAGCTACATCACTGCTGCTTTTACGTTCGCTTCCTGACATCCTGGGCTTGAAATAAAGATACTGTACTACTGTACTCTATACAGTACTGTACAGTAAAGTACACAAAAGCACAACCACTTGTAGAGGATGCACGCACGTGACAATGTACGCCAGACACATGAACTAACTTACGTGATTGGACAGGTGGATGCACGTTCGCGTCTTTGAAAGTTCGCAACTTGAAGGTTTGTATGCAGGGGACTTACTGTAACTTTATTTGTATCATTGAGAAAACAAAAATTAATAAGGCATTTTCCTACTTCAAGGAGATTATCACCTAGTAAGGAGGGTAAAAGATATTCAAGTGACTATGACCCAGAGCAGTTTGTGCTAAGTGTTAGAAGAACCAAGTAAGCAAAATGTGATAAAGGTCAGAGAAAATGCTTAGTCTGGGTATGAGGGATGGCTTCTTGGGAGAACATGGGTTTGAGCCAGGTCATATGGGATAGGTATACAGAATTTTGCTGGTGGCTATCATGGAGAGAGGGTGTGTGTCCCAATTATAAGAATCCTTTGAATCACATGAGCACATTTGTAGAGGTGGGAAAGGAGAAGTCACCTTTCAGGAACAGCAAGCACTCTGGCTGAGTCTGAGTATAAAGCACACGTAGCAGAGTTGTGGGAGATAATTTTCAAAAGGTCAAGTAGTAGTAGGTCATAGGTGGCCTACAGAATCTCAGGAAAAACAGTTCTACAAACATTTATTGAGGGCTTGTAATATTTCAAGAGTTGGGAATTCAAAGATGAATGAAACAAAGCCTATGCCCTTGGGATCTCAGACACACAACCGTTGATGCCTTGGAGATAGCATAGTGCGCTGATTACAAAATGTGAGGGTACGTGCTGTCACGAAGATACATGCAAAGGATATGGGAACAATCACCTCTCACGGGGAGAGTCAGAGAAAACACCCGAGAGGAGATGCTATTGTAACTGGGTCTTGATGAATGAGTGCAGAAAAAATAAGAACATAATGTTTCCCTTGCATACAAAGTCCCAGAGACATGCAAGGGATGGCTTAGTCAAAGAGCAAAGTGTGGTCCAACGTGACTCAAGGGGAAAGTGTTGGGAGCTGAGGCTGGAAAGGAAGGTCGGGGTCAAAGTGAGAAGTGCCTTGTGTGTTGTGGTAAGGATTTGGACTTAAGTCTTCTTGGCCAGTGATTTTCAGTCTTTTGGGTTGGTGGTGTACCTTCAAAAACTAGAATTTGTTGCAGGACAGTGGAAAAGATGAAAGGTTTGGAAACACTAGACAAACCAGCAGCAATTACAGCGCAAGCAATCGTATGGTACAATTATGGTCTCGCAGTGTTTATAAAAGCGTCCCTAGTTACTGCACTATTCACTTGGTTGGTCTTCAGTGCATTTCTTTGGGAATTGAGCTATTTACTCCCAGACAGTGCATCTTGAATACTTGGTGATGTTGTCACAAGTTCCAATAAGCACAAGACACTTCCCTTGGCATGGACTTGATGTTACTCTAAGCCTCTTCCCGCCTAGTCAGGTGGTACTCTATGTAACACCCCACAAGTTGCTCAGATCAGCATTCTGTTTGACGGAAATTGCTGTTAAAAGTTTGAATGCTGGCAAAACCAAATTTTACCTTATTGGTCAAAAGGTGGCAGGACGTTTGCAAAGCATACAAGGTATAGGGACAAAGTGCTGTGTCTTACCAGATGAAAACACTTGCTGCAGGCAATAGAAAATCTTGAAAGACTTTTAAACAGATGGGTCCTATAACCAAAATGATGATACGGGCAGATTTACCAAACTGCCATGTGCAAAATGCAGGAAGGAGAGGCCAGGAGCTGGGAGACCATTTAAGGCCAGAACTAGGATCAGAACTAGGGTGTCAGTAGAAAGGGAGACTAGGGGCCACTTTATTAAGGAAGTAGGGGACTTGGCAATTGATTGGTTGGGGAAGGAGTGTCATGAAGAGGAGCCAAAGATGATTTGACATTTTATGCCCAGATGAAGAGAAGAATATTGGTGCCATCAACGTAAATAGGATAATCAGGAATCACAGCTATTTAGAATTACATGAGAAATGTGGCTCAGGGTAATTGAGTTTTAAATGGTAGTTATAAATTAACCAAGATCAGTTATGCCTTTAAGAATATTCTTACTGTTCTAGTAAATACCCAGGGAAAATATATATTGCTCAAAATAGCAATTCAGCAATTGGCCTTTTACTCTTAGTGTTTCATATATAACTCCCTTTAAATGCAATTTTGATTTTTAAAAGGTGATTTACCTACAATTTTTGTGCAACCCATTCGTATAAAAATGTTCCCAACCCTTATAGGCCTTAAGAAGGAGTATTCTGGGGGCTATACCTCCTGGGAAGTGGGAGTGGCTCTAAACCACTTGCCAGCCTAGGGATTCTAGTAAGACTATTTCTCCCGAGAAACATGCCTGTAAGGTTTCTTCTGTGGCCCCTACCCTTCCACCCTGGGGTGGAGCTTGTGCAGATACCCGCAGTACAGAACACGGGAAAGTACCAGCCCTAGTAGGCAAACTTTAAGCAGAGTGGTAACTAGGTGACCCTAATTTTTGAGCCCTATTATACTACTTTTCTTACTACAAATGAAGAACTTAAAAACAACTTACGCTTGTTAGTTATTTCCCCAATTTGAAAAGACAGAAGCCAAACCCCCAGAATGCTTTATCTGGGTTATCCCAGAATAACCCAAATCCACAATTTAATGGACCCACGCACAACCTAGAGTGACTGGGAAAAAAAGACTTTTCTTATGATGTGTATGTAAACCAGAGTCAGAAGCTCGAGATTTCCTTGGGGTGCCTGTGATGTCTTTGTCAGTGGTCCTCATCTTATTCCAGAGGAACACAAGATGTCACAGGGGTTGATTTCATTGGCCTTCATACCACTAGATCAGTTTGCAGTACAAAACATATCAAAACACACATCCTTGACAGTCTGGAACCATAGCCATGTTCCCTGTAAGAGCTGTCAGTGGTACCCTGCAGGGTGATAGGAACTTGGGGTCGAGGAGCCTGCCTTCCAGAATAGGGAAGGTGAATGGGGGAGGGGAAGTGTTAAGACTGGCGAGTTTTCTTTCTTTTTCCTGAATTGTTCTTGTTTCCAGCAGCATTTCCCCCCTCTCATCCACTGCTGAATCTAGAGTTCTCTAAATGAACGATCTAATTATTAAAGGCTAATGGTTTAACACAATTTCATTTTTTTTTTCTCCTGTTCCCTGAGCGATCATGAAGGTGTTGGTGGAGTGAGAGTTATAACTGGCACATGAAACTTTACGGTAGAAGGCACCTTGCTGTTCCAGCTTTGTAGTAAAAAGGGCAGGTGGGTGCCATTGATAATGGCCAAAGTAAAGACCTTGCCTTGGTCATTTCTGCATTTCCCACTCCTCTGTGTCAGTTAGAGGCAGCACTGAACTCCTGAATAAAGCTCATGGGGATTATCTACCCTCCTCCCAGAGCCCCGAGATATAGATCAAGCATTCCGGTTTCAGACACAATAACGGGAGTACAGCACAGGTGACGAAATTATGAAGATATATTATCCTTTTCTCCAAATATTAGGAGACTCATCTCCCCTCTCTATTCATGTTGCTTTGATTAATGGTATTTCCATGGGGCCTGTATCCCACTTTCAAATGTAGGATGAAATTAAGGAAAGCAGATTAAGAGTGAATAAAATGTGCAATGTTCTCTCAAGCCATTCCAAATTTTGGAATGTTTTGGCTAAACAACTTTTTAAAAAAAATCTTTCCACCTAGACCAAGCCCTGGAGCCAGGGTGTGTGGTGAATGGTGCTGCTTGGAGCACAAACGTCTATAACTGTAACCTTGGGGTGACCTCATAGGTCACCGTGCCATCAGGGACTGAAGGATGGGATCTGCTTTCTTCGTTTAACAAGGGTCCATTTCCAGCAGGAGCTCAGTCCTGCATATAGGTTATCCCAAAAATAAGATGCATATTTCATCAATATAAATCTGATTTCAAAGATTAGAGCCTTTGACTTAAGTTAATTTAAACACAAGTGTTTGACTAGTTTTGAATGGAATAGAATAAGTTATTCCTTCTTTCCCTACCTCTTGGGCAGGAGGAAGTGTTTTTTGTGTAGCCCATTAGTGGGGTAACTCTGGCTTCCATCTTGCACACCAACCCATTGCCTTTGGCTAGAGATGTCTATTATTTTATGATATCCTCACTTCTGGGGTTTTCTAACAGCTGCTTCTGTTTGCTACTTTGCATTTTCTCAGTTTCTCTTCACAATCTCATAATCAAGTAAGAGTCTATTAATTCATTTATTTTTTTCAGCTTATTAATGTACTGCCATGCCTCCTGGCTGCAAAAACATGAATCAGTGGGGAAAAAAATTCAATAATTAATGAGAGTTTCATTCCCCCCAGCTTACAACATTCAGAAAAAATCACTCAAAATCTTACAATGTGGACTCAACCTTTAATTCTTAAAGACAGAAAACATAAACTCTGGACGAGAGAAAGAATGCTTTCAAAATGGATTTTTCTTTTTTTTTTTAAGTCTAGGAATTGTTAACAGGATCATGCTGGCCAAATGTGATTGACATGAGGCAAGATTGAAGGAGCCTAATACTGTCACTCTTCGACTTTCCAAGGACTTCAGAGCACTAGTCATTTCACGAACACTCACCTTTGACAAAGAAAGAACAGTCTCATTTTGTCTGTTCTATTTAAATGGGCCCAGTTTTAGGGGAAAATGAAACAGTTCTCAGAGCACAGACCTTTACTGAACTGGAAATACTTTTATTTATTGGACACATGTTTTATTTGAACATCTCCAATGTGCCATAACCCATGCCCTCATATAATAACATTTTATTTGAGCAAATACTGTGGGATCACAGATAGAAGAGGCCGAAAACCTTGTCTGGAGAGATGGGAAACTATCAAGGTCTGTGAAGAATATGGGATTTTACCCTACTTGGAAGCTAACAAGCTAGTCTGGTACCATTTTATGGATGCTGGGAGAAGGCATGAGACAGGACAGAGACAAGTGACTTTATTAATCATAGCACAGTGACCAGCACTAGAATGATGTTGACACCAGGTTCCCATGCCCCCCAAAATCCCATGGGGCACACAGGTAGGCCTAGATGGATGCTTGCACATGCCAAGTGTTGTGTTATAGGAGAAGAACACAGAGCTTAAGGAATTAACCATTTTTACAGTGAGCAGCAAGCGAGATGCTACGTCAGCCTTCAAGATTGCTCTCTGCAAGCACAATGCTGAGAACTGGCCAGGGTAATGAGTAGTCAGGGCTTTGTGTTCTTGGCATCCTTGGCAAGAATGTGCAGGGATGGATGCTCAGGGCCCGAGATGGATTAACTCTTCTAGCAGAAACTTCACTGAGACAATGTTTAGGGATGAGGACAAAAAGGACTCATTCCAGTAAGAGGTATTTGCAAAGGCCCTGAGGCATGAGAGACAATGAGACATCTCAGGGACAATGGAGAGTCTTGCTTAATTGGGATGCTGGTGATAAGGCTAAACAAGTAGGCTGGCATCCAATCCTCCAGGGCTTTGCATGCCTTTGAGATTATGAAGTGTAGCTCTTTTGTTGTATTTTAACCTAACACATTTCAGAGCATGTTAAGCACGGGAATGACATGATTGAACTTTATTATATGTTACCTGGTGATAATGCGGGGAATAGACTGGAATCAGAGAAAAGTTATGTTGGCCTTTTACCAGCTGTCCCTGGAATATTTTATTTCCTTTATGTCCTATAAACCCCCTGCCTTGTTTTTTCCCTTCTGTTTTTCTAACCCCTTACCCCACCCTGTGTCCCATTCTCACCTTCAGGAACGTCACACTCCCACCTTCATGCCTGGCAGCCCTCTCCCCTTAACTCACATTGAATATGCTCAGATATTTGCTGATATGTAGTAGGAATATTTCTGTTTAATTTACTGAATTAAACACTATTTTTATACTATTTTTAGAGTTGTAAACATGTTATTTGTTGGGAATTCATCCACTGTTTTTTTCATATGTCAATGTTATGTTAAGAATTTTTACTTGGCGTTACACGATTCATAAATCCAAAGCCTAAAAGGTAAATTGCAACATTCAATTTATAAAAATTAAAAAAAACCACACACACAAAAATACTTTCTACTTCAAATCGTATTTAATTATTATTATTTTTCTTTTCTTTCTTTCTTTTTTCTTTTCTTTTTTTTTTGCTGTGCTGTGTGGCCTGTGGGATCTTAGTTCCCCGACCAGGGATAAAACCCAGGCCCTTGGCAGTGAAAGCTCGGAGTCCTAACCACTGGACCGCCAGGTAATTCCCAAATTGTAT
Organism: Eschrichtius robustus; assembly: GCF_028021215.1. Lineage (NCBI taxonomy): Eukaryota > Metazoa > Chordata > Mammalia > Artiodactyla > Eschrichtiidae > Eschrichtius > Eschrichtius robustus. The sequence continues at coordinate 13,326,494 of NC_090840.1, forward strand.
TTAATTATTCTAAAAAGGAATCATACAAAGACAAGAAGTATGATATTTTAGGAGGTTAAAAAATGGATTAAGTATACCAAGATACAAAATGTCTTATTTTATTTGTAAGTGATTTTAAGACCCTTCCAAATTTTGCAGTGTATTCTGGGGCAGAAATGATGATGATGATGATTACTTTTTTAAAAAATTAATTAATTAATGGCTGTGTTGGGTCTTCGTTGCTGCACGCCAGCTTTCTCTAGTTGTGGTGAATGCGGACTTCTCATTGCAGAGGCTTCTCTTTGTTGTGGAGCACAGGCTCTAGGCACGCGGGTTTCAGTAGTTGTGTCTCACGGGCTCTAGAGCGCAGGCTCAGTAGTTGTGGTGCATGGGCTTAGTTGCTCCACGGCACGTGAGATCTTCCCGGACCAGGGCTCGAACCTGTATCCCATGCATTGGCAGGTGGATTCTTAACCACTGCGCCATCAGGGAAGTCCAGATGGTGATTATTTTTTAAGCCCATTCTGGGAATGTGCTCTCAGATAGTCCCTATATCAGTTTCCTGTTACCACTGCCACAAATCACCACAAATTTAGTGGCTTCAAACAACACACATTTATACTCTTACAGTTGTGGAGGTCACAAGTCTGCAATCATTTTTACTGGGCTAAAGTCAAGACGTTGGCAGGACTGGTTCCTTCTGGAAGCTCTGAGGAAGGATCCGTGTTGTTGCCTTTTTTTCCTCCTAGTGGTGTCTGTGCTCCTTGGCTGGTGGCCCCTCTCTCCATCTTCGAAGTATATCACCCTTGAAATGGAGCAAGACCCTCTGGTCCTTCCCCCACCATGTCCTCAGCCTGCCTTTTGTCTGTGCAAAAACTTTAGCCAAAGAATAAGTTTAATCAGAGAAGTGAGAAAATGCAGAAACAAAGAAAAACAGTCCAACAAGACTTAATAATGGTTTAGTCATTAAGCATAGTCAAGGATCTTTAGTTCTTCTTCATGGGCTATAGATAATATTCTGAGCCGTATCCTACGAGCTGTCGATAGATACTGAAACCCCTACCAGGTGGAAGAAGTTAACTACATGATGACCAGGCTGTAGCCATGACATAGCTGCCACAATTGCGAGAATTCGCCTCAAAGAAATGGAAACAAACTGACTCTGGAACTAAAGAGTAACTGTACTTAAAACAGTCAAGATGATACTGATCAGACCTCTGCATGACTAATTTCAAGACGACTGTCAGAGCTGACCGTGCTGTTCGTACATGTAGCCCCCTCCCTCTGCCTATAAAAGCTCTTGCCCGCTGGTTGTCAGTCATGGGGGTGAGGAGTCGGCCTTTTGGACACCCCCCCGTTGCTGGCATCCAAAATAATGCAAACTTTCCTTTCCACCAACTTGCCTCTTTACTGGCTTTTGAATGGTGAGAAGCTGGACCTCACTTTCAGTAATGCCCTGACCTCTGCTTCTGTGGTTACATCTCCTTCTCTGACTCTAATCTTCCGTTGTGCTTCTTGTAAAAACCGTGTGACTATATTGAGCCCACCTGGGTACTTCAGGCTAATTTCCCCACTTCAGAATCCTTAACCTAACCACACCTGTAAAGTCTCTTTTACGTTAAAATGGAACATTCTCAGGTTCTGAGGATTAGAATGTAGACATAATTGGTGGGGGGAGGCAGTCATTATTCCACCTACCACAATCTCACTTTCCACTGAAAGCACTGTACTTGTCTCCTTCCTCAGCCTTACTTGATTTGGGGTTACAGCTGAGATAATGGGGCTCCCTAACTCGCCATCCAAGTATCGATCTATTTTAGAATAAATTTATGAAGATGAGTTCTTGGAGCTGGAAGCTTCTGAGTGAATCGTCCTCCACAGAATGGCTCATCTGTGAACATGCCAGGCAGGTGTGCGAGGTCCTTCTCTCACTAAGTGCAGCAAACCCTATCTGTGCCCTGCGTGCAACCCCTCACCCCTCTCATTTCAGTGCATCCTGCCTCCAGACCGCAAAGTGCTGGTATGTGCATCTCTTTGCCGGAAGATAGCCCTGGTCTCAGAGTCTGTTCTGCCTGGGCTTGTTTGTTTTTGTTTTGTTTTGTTTGTTTTTTGTTTTGTCCGTGAGGGATCTTAGTTCCCCAACAGGGATTGAACCCACGCCCCCTGCAGTGGAGGCGCTGAGTCTTAATTACTGGACCTCCAGGGAAGTCCCTGCCTGTACTTGAACAGGCTGGAAATGCTCTGGATATAAACACTCCATCCCCCAGCAGCTCTGACTAAGGACTGGAGCTAATGGATAAATATCCCAGCTCCCTCATTTGTTTATCAATTTGTTTTATGGAGATATAATTCACATAACATAAAATTCACATTAAAGCATAAAATTCAGTGATTTTTCATATATTCACAGTGTCATACCACCAACACCACTATCTAATTCCAGAACATTTCTATCCTTCTCCCGAAGAAACCCCAACCTGTTAGCAGTTAATCCCAACCCTCCCCTCCCCCCCCTCCCCTGGCAACCATTAATCTACTTTCTGTCTCTTTGAATTGGCCTATTTTGGACATTTCAGATAAATGGAATCATACAGTAACTGGTCACTCATTTCTGGATGGGTAACGTCAAGGAACATGTCCAGCGCTGGTTCTCAGGTTTCCCCAGCAGGATGAAGCTCGTTGCCCACAGTGGTGATGGGTAATTAATTAGCTGCTTTTCCTTTCTGATCTCACTCCTCTACTTTCCCAGCAGTGTTTCCGGGAATCATGTCTCAAAGAAAGGGTTTGCCCTCGAATCCTTGCTTTAGGATCAGCTTCTGGGGGAACCCAAAATGAACACTAGGTATATCTAGTTAAGTAATCCATTCATCAGATATACACTGAACATTTCCTCTGTGCTTGGCACCATCGCTCAACACTGAGGACACGGCGAAAACCAGCCCGGCATCCTCCTTGCTCTAATGGAGGGCGTGTATGCAGGGAACAAAGGCATTAAGCAAATTATAAACCAGATGAGTGTTACAAAGGAGTGGGGGAGGGAAGTCCTTCCTAAGAATGAGACCTGAGGAATGAGCCGGAGTCAGCCAGGCAGACAGTGGGGAAGTGTTCCAGGCAGTGGACACACTCCAAGATAAGGGAGAGCGTGGTGATTTGGGGGATGGAGAGAAATCCATACGGCTCTTGCAGAGAGTTGGAGGAGAGGAGTAGGGCCAGGTACTTGTATCTCCCTTCAAGGAAGGATTTGATGTCCAGCTGGGGCTCATGCAGTGGTCAGCAAATTCTACAGCTCTCAGCTCCTCAGGTGTGTTTCCTCTCCTGAGCTGATTGGCCCCAGGTCCCACCCTTCCTGGAGCTGCATGCATCCGGTGATGGGAGAGAGAGGGATCTAGAGATGCGGCAGGGGGCAGGGGGCAGGGGGCAGGGGGCAGGGGGCAGGGGGCAGGGCTTTCTTACCCCAGAGCTCCCAGCCATGTTTTTTGGGTCTGCCTCATTGTTCACCTGCATCCTCTAATTCTGCTTCCGCCCCCTTCCTTTCACAGGTGTTCATCCTTAATAAGCGTCTTGCTCCTCAAACTCTGCCAGCACTGGCTCCAGGAGGACTCAGCCTCCGACAGCAGAGAGATGGGAAGGCTTTGTGTCGTGTGTGACAATACTACGAGGCTTCCTCAGACACGGGAGAGGTGAGGGTCCTTGGGACCTGATAGGGAAGGACTACACGTCTGGCGAACAAGAACGACTTCGGCGGCTTCGTGGAAGGATCTGCAGGTAAGTTTGCCTTTGGGAGCTTCTGGAAGTCTGAGAACAAGTCGGGGGAGTGAGGATTTGTGATGAGCATCAAGGTCCTGGGGGGGCGGTACATTTAAAATGCATTTCATTCTTTGTATTTTTCTAAATTTGTCTCAAATATAACATTTGTATATACTGTATAAATTAACCATACCAGTAACAAGTCTGTTTGGATTTATATATTTTTTTCATCCTTGGATCCTCCAGGAATGTAAGTAAAAGTGAACATTATACAAATATGTTTTCCCTAGAGGATATAATTAGATTACATACTGCTGGCATTTAAAATTTTATGTTCTGTTAGTTCTGTTATGTTCTGGTAGTACTCCAGTGGGTACTTTGAAAAGCACTAAAATATTAAATAAATTGTATGTTTAACTTATATTAGCTGGAGCAGGGGTATCTACATTCCTCTGCCCTTAATTTAGGGTGTACCATTATTGTCTAGTCTGCCCCCAAAGTACAGATACAGGAGCTCTTTCCCACCAGAAGAGTCCTAGGACGCTACAGAGACTGGTCTTCATTACAGGTATCTTGGAGCACACAGGCAGCCGCTCTAGGACTAGAGGCTTAGTGATAGGCGTTGCCGTAAAGGCAATGGCGTGGTTGCCTTGCGGAGCCCACTGGGCTGGTGGACGTGTTCTCCATCTGGCACAGCTCCTAGGTGTTCTCTTGATGGCCCTCATGGTCCCCTGACCCAAGTGCTTCTTGCGTTGGGGATCCATCTCAGGTCGCCATCGGGGAACGCTGACCTTTTTCTGTTCCTTCCCCTAGTCATTCCCCTCGGACCAGAAAAACGTCCAGCCCCCTCCCTGCCTCTTGAGGATGGGGGCACGAGGTCCTAACTTTAGAGCTTTACAGGTCATTTCAGAGGAAAGAAAGAGATAAAAATACATTATAAATTCCCTGCCAGGCAGCCAAATGTTTTGAATATGTGAAAGTGAAAGCAATTCATTTACATGAAAGTTCTAGAATACACAAAACTAATGTATGGTGATAAAAATCAGAACAGTGGTTTCCTCTGGAGCTGGGGGGTGGGGCTTGAGGATTTTTTCTAGAGTGAAGGAAATGTTCTCTGTCTCGACGGGGCAGGGGTACATGTTTGTCTAAACGTATTGGACCGTGTATTTAAAATCTACGCATTTCATGTAAGTTTAAAAAGAAAACAAGGTAACAGTTGAAAAATGAAAAAAAAAAAAAAGACTGTAAAACGAATTCAGGAAGGATTTATATTTCAGAGTTGTTTGGTTTTAGTTGTCTGACTTCGATAGGGGCAGTTGTAGGCAAGGACCCAACATCAGCATGCAGCTCTGCTAAGAAATATAAAAACATTTTTATCCACAGTTAATTATTTCTTATTGAAATCCAGAATCTTGCGTGAAGGTAAAGCTCTTTGAACAACTACAAAAAATTGTTTTCATAAGTTAAATTAGCTAGGTGAAATTTGGTACACATTTCTTTAGCTTTTGTCTTCAGCTGACACCCAATATCTCTACCTACAGAGTGGCCACAAGTATAAATATAGGTGACTCTGTCCTGTTCGACCATGTTAAACATACACCAATCAGTGTGCAAGCTCTTGACAGGCGAGGGATGGTCACTCGGAGAGCAACCAGCATATGACCCCAGAGGGGTGAGAGGCTGGTAGGGGTGATAATTTCTAAAACTGGATTGGGTGACATAGCCCTGTGGAGTATGCCGAATGCTGGCTAGATCAGAACACCCTTGGGTATGGATGCCAGAAAAGCTCAGGACACAGGATGAAAAGTTCAATTTGAATATCAGATAAGCAACAAATAATTTTTTAGTATAAGTATGCATGGAGATACTTATATATCCCTTGCATAAGTGGGATATATACATGGGACATAACTGCAAGGACATGATTATACTAAAAATTTACTTTTTTATCTGAAATTTAAATTTAACTGGTGTCCTATATTTTTATTTGCTAAATCTGGCAACTCTATGCTTGGGGTATGCTGAAAGGGCAGGGGTTTTGGTTTGGTTTTTTGTTCAGTAAAAATCAGGCACAAATAATTTGAGCCTGTGGTTCTCAAACCTTAGCTTGCATCAAAATCACCTGCAGAGCTCATTAAAACAGACAATTGAGCCCAAGTTTCTGATTCAGGAGGTCTGGGGTGAGGTCCCGAAAATTTGCATTTTTAACATTCCCAGGTGTTGCTGATTCTGTGGATTCCAGGTATCATTTGAGACTAATGATTGGAGGCAATGCATTACAGATGTATGTACAAGGATTGCTAGAAATGCAGTGTTAATGTATCCCATCCATTGCCATTCTGCCCAGCACACTAAACTATGCATCATTAATGAGGGACGACAATCAAACATAATGTATTGTCATGTAATATCAATAAACCATTTATTATATATGGTTGCCTCTATTGCCAGGCTTTATGGCTACTCTACAGGTCAGTTATTTGCCTCTGTAGTGAATGGAGCCTTTTAATGAGTGTGAAATTAAAATTCCATATTAGAATTAGAATAAATTAAAAATTTGATAAACCCATAAAATAGTAATATCAGAGAACCTTTGTTAAATTATATACCAAATAAATATTTAACAAGGTGAGACACCCAGGAATAATTTATATTTTATTAAATACCACCACAATTTCCATAGCAAATTATATATATGCAGACTTTATACAACCTCAGGAGTTTTGGAGTACCCAGAATGGAATTTCCACACTATGACTTTTTCCAGGGACCTGATTTCTTGGAGGAAAATAGTGGGATTTGCTTGTACTTTTCATGGAAATGGAACATTATCGAAATGTTTTAAAGTAACCTTAAAGCTGACATTTTAAATTTCTGCCATCAAGATTACTGGGTTTTGTTCTTTTTACTTTTCTGTTTATTGACCTATTAAAATTGATTTGGATTTCCTCTTTTGAGGGAGAGAAATACATAGAGGGAAAAAATGAAAGACGGGTACTAGCATATTTTGTTAGGTGTCTAAGTCCTTTGGCCACTTTTTTGGAAACTGTTGATCTACTACAAATACACATAAAATATAAAGATAAACATATAAATATAAAAATGTATTAGAGATATATACCGAAATATGGGTGAAATACATCTAGGATTTGCTTTAAAATACTGCAACAAGAAAAAAGTCAGAGAAGGAAAGATGAAATGTTTGGCAAAATAAAATGGTGATAATTGTTGAAACTGGGTGATGGGAGCATGAAGTTTATGTTATAGTACCTTTGTGTGTTTAGAAATTTCTGTAAGTTTTTAAAAAAAAAAAAACAACCTGAGGACTTATCTTATTTCTTAGCTTTGCCCACTAATTGGACGAGAAACCATACTCAAATCACTTGAATTTTCTGTCTCACTTTTTAGAAATAATTGTATTGCAATTAATCAGTAAGTAATTATTGAACTAGGCTTCTTGTGTAGGTAGCATTCTGATATTACTATCTAAATTCCCAGGGATATTGCCAAATTACTAGAAAGTATAATGTACTTTATAAAACTAAAACCACTTTTCAAGTATTATCACAAAATTCATTGTTGAGATTCTTTGAGTGTAAATGCATAGATATTTGGTAAATAAAATTTCCGGAAGACTTTTTTTTTTTTTCATGTTTAAGAATAGTTGTTATGGTTAGGTAGCTGCTGAGATAGCACTTGCTCAGATTCCTATGTGAGAATAGGACAGGAAAAAAAAGTAATGGTAATCATCTTAGTTCCTTTTGTGTTTCTGAGGTACAAGCAAAGCAACCTTTAAGATTTCTTTTTGTGTGTGTGTGTGTTTACATCACCCTTTTATTTCATAGTTAGAAATAATACAGTTCCACAGGGTAAATCGTCAATAAATAATGGTGTTTAATCATTAAATGTAAAAATCCCAACTCTTTGGCATCTGACAGGATTCTATTTCTTGTCAAACTAATGACTGTATAGATATAATTAATCTTAGTGATCATTCGTCAATACAATATATTACAATGGTGCAATTTACTTTAAAATGTACAACAGCTGAAAATTTCCAGCCCACCAAGAAATCTGATCAACTCAGTAAGATATGGGCCAACTTCCCCAAGGCTCTTTCACATGATTTGCCTCAGTGAAAGTATAGTAAACGTTGATTAAGAGTTCCTAGGGTTTTCTAATAGTTATTCTGCTCTAGAGTTTGACATTTTTTCTTGCCAAAGAAAAGTCACAACTGCAACAGGAATGACCCACTCATTTAATTAAAAGGTGTTCTTATTTTATAAGCAAGACTGCTAACACCTTAGAAATTCACAGCCTCCAAAATAAAATTTAAAACAAGGAAGTCTATACTGGGCTTCCCTGGTGGCTCAGTGGTTAAGAACCCGTCTGCCAACGCAGGGGACACGGGTTCGAGCCCTGGTCCGGGAAGATCCCACATGCCGCAGAGCAACTAAGGCGGTGCCCCACAACTGCTGAGCCTGCGCTCTAGAGCCCATGAGCCACAACTACTAAAGCCCGCGTGCCTAGAGCCAGTGCTCCGCAACAAGAGAAGCCACCACAGTGAGAAGCTCATGCACCGCAACGAAGAGGAGCCCTCGCTCGCCGCAACTAGAGAAAGCCTGCACGCAGCAACGAAGACCCAACGCAGCCAAAAATAAATAAATAAATTCATAAAAAAAAGAAGAAAAGGAGGTCTATGCTGCCAGAAATGCCAATTCAGTAATAAATTGCACCTTCAAGAGTCAAAAAAAAAAAAGAAAAGAAATAGAAACTTTTACAAAAGGTAAATTACATACATTTTTTTCCCCAAAATATATTCAGGAATAGTTGAGCTGCAATTGTTACTAAAGCCAGGGCATTATTCCTTTAGCAACAAATTAAACCAGTGCAATTGACATAAATTGTTAAGTAATCCAGGATTAACTCATTAAAACTGTAGAGGCACTTCAGGCTCCTGCACTAATCCTAGAAACTGGAATTTCAGTGAGTGCCTGTGCTGCACAGAGGTAAAACTGAAACGACCCGATGCCATGCTGAATGGTATCACTTCATACTTAGTTTAAGCACGTGAGAGTAGAAATCATGAATTCCTCTATTAGAGTTCCATTCACTTACAGAACATTCAGATGCAAACAGTGTTATGCCTATAATCCCCAATTTAAAGAATCCTTTCCATTTTAAAGTTCCGGATGAATTTTAAATTAGAAAATAAGCACTAAGGAAACTTTTTCAACTTATGAAAACTTCATGTTGGAAATTTTCCGGTAAAGTTTCCCCCCACCCGTTGTAAAATAAATATTTTGTATCCCAAATTTAATTTTATGAAGACACACTTTAATAATGCTATAAAGAAATAATTTACAGAGATCAATAACTTTTCATGTGGAAATAAAAAATTCATTGCTCAATATTACTGAGGCAAGTGAAGAAAGATTGTTCTCTTGTCAGTTTGAAATGTTAATTTTTTCAGTGCAAAACCAGTTATAAAATATTTAAACTCAGTATTTAGAAATAAAAAGTCCAATTTAGCAATGTTCAAGTTCTAAATTTCATAAAACAAATCATTACATATATTTTATAGTAAAATACAGAGATTAAAGAAGTACTTGAATATTTAAGATAAAAATTTCTAATGAATCATACCAAGTCAGCAACAACCAAGCAGATAACATTCCCAATTTGAGTATCAGAATTTTAAAGATGATATTACTGTACCAAAGCCTTTTTTTCCTAGCTAAAAAGCTATGCAAACTAATGGTCAACATTCTGTTTTCCTTGCAGTTGCATGCTCTAGAATGATTTCACCTCAAGTACCTGTGATTTCATTCCTGTATTCAAAATTTGATCCAATTTTTATGTTCCAGGAACACTTAGTTGATTTAACCATCTGTAAACAGTCCTGTACAGAGTACAACAGTGGAATTTTCAAGCCAAGCGTAGGCTGACCTAAACTGGTTTACACTCTCTGCAAGTCACTCATGTATTATTCCTAGCAAACACACGGTCCCCTCTGAGGGTTAAGTGTTGAAGCTGGTACTGTAGCACTTCTGTGTCAGTGGCTCCTTGATGTTCATTTTATCTAGATTGAGATAGTCCAGAGATTTGGAGTGAGCCCTCTTACCTTTAAGAAGACAAAGAGGCAGAAGCCCATGGAGGACCTTTTTAAGGTTCATAAGGTAAAGATTTAGTGCACTTGTCTCCTGGGCTGGGCATCTGCCTTCGCCTCCTGCCATTGACAGCTGGAATCTCCTACTGCAGGTAGTACCTACTTCTGGTTTTATACAAACGAGAGGAACGAGCAAGTCCTGCATCTAGCTGTTCGGAGCGCAAGGAAGGCACGGCTTCTCCCTTACTCTCTTCACCTCCGCTGCACTTCTGGGCTAACTTCGGGAGTTCCTCACCAGTCGTGAAGCCAGCCAAACAGAGTCCACGGGGAGGATCTGGTAGCCTGACACAGTCCGGCGCATCGGCGAGCACTGAGCGCTGGAGCAGCGGGGCTTCTCTGCCTCTGCCTTTCCCGGGAGCTCACCTCGGCCACGGGCAAGGGCAGGGTGGTCAGGGGACTTCTGGACCCTCCATTAACATCTACTTCCATTTTAGGCACCAGTCTGCACACTCCAGCCTAAATCCCAGAAGATGTCAGTGTCCAATTTCTAATGCGTCCCAAGGGAACACAGGCATAATAATTTTTCTGCTCTACTCCAGATACAGTGGCCCACAGCTCTGCTGCCTCCGCCGTGCTTGGGGCCGCGGAGACTGAGACAAGGGCGGGAGAGGCGCAGGGTTGCGGCGCCGAGATCCGGGCTGAGGCCGCCAGCCGGGTACCCTCTCCCACCTTTAAGATTTCTAAATACCATCTGTATCTACTACACGGTAATATAATGTAATTTAATTCCCCCAAAGGCCGGTAAATATAGAAGGAAAAACTTAGAGGTCCGGAATATGGAAGTTTGTTTGTCTGTTGCTGTGCATGCACAAGCATAAATGATTTAGAAAATTTGGAATACAATCCAGGCATGGCTGTATGGTGTACTTCCAGACCAGGGGAGAGGATGTCCTCCTTTTTATTTGTGGACTTGAAACCCTGGCATGGTTCAGGACCAGAAATGGCCTGTGGCCTGAAGGTCTGGGGATGCAGTGTGTGACCACATGCCCTGACACCAGTGGAGGGGTTTACTGCATATTCATGACCCACGCTGAAGAAGCAGGAACTGCAAACCAGGATGAGAGTGCCCTTTGCACCCAGGGGAGTCGGGTAGACACAGGAAGCATGTGGTAAGTGCAGGTTGTACTCACCCTCCTGAATTGTTAGAAATTCTTTCCCATGGTTATTAAGCAATTATTCCCTGCCAGAAGGTGCATTCTGTGCAGAGGGTTGAAATCCTTTCATCATGTGTTGTGTTTGAGTTAACTGTTTCCCCTCTGTTATGGACTGAATATTTGTGTGTCTCCACTCCCTACAAATTCATGTTGAAGCCCTAACCCCCAGTGTGGATATATTTGGAGATGGATCCACTGAGGAAGCAATTAAGGTTAAAAAGTTCACGAGGGTGTGGCCCAGATCCAATAGGATTTGTGTCCTTATGAAAAGAGACACCAGAGAGCTTGCTCTCTCTGTCTCTCTCCCCCGCCCCATACCATGCACCAAAGAAAGGCAAGGTAGCTGTTTGCAAGTCAGGAACCTTGATCTTGGACTTCCAGCCTCCAGATCTGTGAGAAAATGAATGTTAAGTCACCCAGTCTGTGGTATATTGTCTTGGTAGCTGGAGCTAATAACCCTCCAAAACACAGATAAGAGCACTTCCTTTCAGGACACACCAGAGAGGTCAGTCTTGGTAGGAAAAGGAGTGGAGAGAAATCTGGAGGTTGAAACCTAACTGGAAAGGCAGGCCAGAGATGCATGCTTCAGCTGGGGATAGTGATGGTGATAGTGGGATTTCCTGAACAGTGGGAGGCAGCAGAGGGAACTGGTTATCCAGAGGAGACAGAGAAGTTGCCAAGAGAGAAGGCATTGATGACAACTTTATACCTTCTTTATGATTTTGCTTGTGAATCACCTTGGCAGGAGGCACAGAGTAGTTGTTCAATAAACCTTTGGGTAAACACACCAATTCCTTTGGACGTGGATTTGCTCTAGCACGTTGCTTATTTGTCATATATGCAGAATGGTAAATGTATCCAGTAACTATTTTAGTCTTGTTAGTTTAGGCTTTCAAGAATAAAATCTTTATTACCCCAGGAGTACCAAATAGGGAGATTTTTTCCCATCAAAGCCTATATTTAAATAATTTCCTCCTCCTTTTAGATGAGATAGTTACTGGAATATTTTTCTTCTAAGTTGACTTACTTTGTCAACAGTGTGCTATAGAAAAAAAATATTTCCTTTCATTAAACAAGGTGTCCAGTATCTTGATTGTGATAAAAGTAGATCAAGGTGGAATCCTAGTGATCATTTACCCATAATCAATGAAGATCTCTGCAAGCTTTGATTAGATTAATATCCACCACCCCTCCCCTCTCCTTCGCCCCTTGGCCTAGTAAAATTTGCCTGCATCTCCTACATTATATTCTTACACATTTGTAAAATTTAGAGAATGTTGCTTGGTATGAATGATGTGGGGCTCAGGTCCTTCACAATATACCTGTAATACCAGTCTTGTTATCCCTATCGCACGGATAAAAATTAAAGGAGGACTCCTCTGGAGTATGACTTAGAGACCCTGGACTGCTAATCAGAAACTTTACTCTTTTCTAAATATAAAGCCAAACATCTTGTCTCATTGGGCCCTCTCTTTACGAGAGCCATTACATTTGGAATTTTGAACATAACTTATTCCATGGTTTACTCATGGCATTTTCATTAATATTTTGGAAACACAATCTAACTTTGAACTAAAAGCCACTGATCAAAATCTACAAGTAACATTATGTGGCAAATAATGCCTGGGCTAAATATAAAAGCAGAGTAACTTCGGAAAACTGAGCCATTCTTCTCACAGGTAACCCAAAAAGAGTTTTCATAAAACGTTTTGTGTGGCACCAGAAATTGGTGCTGGCTGATTAAACAGGAAAGGAGTTTATTATGCAAATATTTATGGGAGAACCAGCTCGAAGCTAAGAGGCTGGGGATGATGTCCAACTACAAGCTGCAGAACAGGCCTGCAGAGCTTAACCACAGCCTTCACTGCTGTTGCCCCTGCCCCCCACTGCTGTTTCTGCAGCATGAGTTTGGCTTCTATTTTTTTAAATTTATTTTATTGAAGTATAATTTGACATACAATGTGTTAATTTCTGCTGTACAGCAAAGTGATTCAGTTATATATACATGTTCTTTCTTTAAATTTTAATAATCCCACATATTTTCCATCTAAACTTTTAAAAAATAAGTTTATTTATTTATTTATTTTAGTGGCGTTGGGTCTTTGTGGCTGCGCGTGTGCCTTCTCTAGTTGCAGCAAGCAGGGGCTACTCTTCGTTGCAGTGGCTTCTCTTTGTTGCGGAGCACGGGCTCTAGGCGGGCGGACTTCAGTAGTTGTGGCACGTGGGCTCAGTAGTTGTGGCTTGTGCTCTGGAGAGCAGGCTCAGTAGTTGTGGCGCATGGGCTTAGTGGCTCTGCGGCATGTGGGATCTTCCCAGACCGGGGCTCAAACTTGTGTCCCCTGCATTGGCAGGTGGATTCTTAACCATTGTGCAACCAGGGAAGTGTGTATATATATATATATATATATATATATACTTTTTCATATTCTTTTCCATTATGGTTTATTACAGGATATTGAACATAGTTCCCTGGGCTGTAAGAAGGACCTTGTTGTTTATCCATTGTATATATAATAGTTTGCACCTGCTAAACCCAAACTCCCAATCCAACCCTCCCCCACCCTTCCTCCCCCCTGGCAACCACAAGTCTGTTTTCTATGTCTGTGAGTCTGTTTCTGATTCATAGATAAGTTCATTTGTGTCATATTTTAGATTCCACATATAAGTGATATCATATGGTATTCGTCTTTCTCTGTCTGACTTACTTCACTTAGTATGACAATCTCTAGGTCCATCCATGCTGCTGCAAATGGCATTATCTCATTCTTTTTTATAGCTTAGTACTATTCCACTGCATATATATGTACCACACCTTCTTTATCCATTCCTCTGTCAGTGGACACTTAGGTTGTTTCCGTGTCTTGGCTATTGTGAATAGTGCTGCTATGAACATAGGGGTGCGTGTATCTTAGTTTTGTCTGGTTGGCTGCTATTTTTGCCACCATATGGATTCTGTGTGGTGCCTCCTTCCTCAAGTTGCTCACTTCTTCTCTTTATTTTTAAAAAAAATTTCCTATATGGATTTTTTTTAAAAAAAATTGTTATGAACATATGAGATCTACCCTGAACACATTTTTAAGTGTATCATCCAGTATTGTTAACTGTAGGCATGATGTGGTAAACAGATCTTGAGAGCTTATCTTATGTAACTGAATTATTAGGGCAGCCTAAGTCACATGCTTGTATTCTGTAAATGATATCGGGCTTATTTCTGGGTTCCATCTTGGGAAGTCAGGATTCTTAAGCCTTCATATTCCCTGGACATGGCAAGGGCATTCTAAGGTGCTAGCCACACAAAAATTATAATAAACAGCTGGTACGGTTTAATGTTTATAAAACTAGGATCCAAATGGTTCATTCTCAAATAATGTATATTCATATATTCAAATGAATATGGCCCAGTAATTTCAAAATCTTTTTGAATATCCCAAAAGCCATATATAATCTTCAGCAATGATTCTTAAAATTCCTTCTTTACTCTCCTATCCATCATGCTACAAAGTGCAGCTGCCCTGTACCTCCTGCCTTCAGAGTCCTTGGGAAAGTCCCCATTTGTCTAAGGAGGCCTCTGCTCCGCTTCTGCTTTCCTCACCTTTCTTCCCAATTCCCCATCGCAAAAGCTTAAGAACACAAGAACGGGTGTACCAAGGAAGAACTCACCTTGGAGGGAGACAGAGAAATGAGATTAAGACAGGCGAATCTAGAATTCTCTTTTGCCCTTAAAAGAAGGGGAATGGATCCAGGCATAAGAGAAACACTTTTAGTAGTGATACTTAAAAAATACTTGGAATACTTAATTGGTTAACAAAACATGCAGACTGCTATACGATCTGTGGTTGAAATGTTGACTGTGACTCAAAGTCGTCTATATAAAAGCAGCTTAGCTAAAGATGATAAAAGGAACAGACTCCCAAGTATTTTAAAGGAAAACTAAAGGCTAGTATTCATGAGTCTAAAAAAAAAGTTAATTTGATTTCAAGTTCCCAGTAGAGAATTATTTCTTTAATTAACAGTAATTCAGAGTTACAATTATTGTCACAAAAAATTGATTCTTGGACATTCCTGGTTAGCTCGGTGCTACCTCTTCGGGATCCTCATGTATCTCCCATGATAGTTGGTGCCAGGTGCAGTGACACTTCCTTCAAATATTCATTCTTTTATGAAATCCTGTTGACCCTGGCACAAAGCCATTAAAGTGTCTATTCATGTCTGCTGCTCTACCAAATGAAAACCTTACACAAGATTTCAGACCAATATTGCTTTAGATAGACAGTTGGATCTGAATACAGCCAGCAACACAATTTCTGCTGAGCAGATATCAGATAGCCTCCCTTACAATATTGAATACATCTTGAAATTACTGAAGAATTCTACCTAGGGTAGCAGGGATCTGTACTTCTGCCAGAAGTATAGCTGTAATAGAAATTCAGTAACTGAACCTAACACCAGTCATTTGGTTGTTCCAAATTATTTCCTCCAGAGCAGGTACACTGAATTGCTGGCTCATTTTCATGGACGGGCTGGGTGTTCCTGTTACCTTTTAATTCTTGCCAACTGGAGAAGCATTTACTCTTGGGTCAGGTTAAAACTTAGAACACTGTTTCAGTGTTTTGTGGGAAGCTATCCTCTTAGTTGAACTCATAAATTATAAGGTGAATTGTACTCCAGAGTTTATACGCTATAACATCTTGAGTTATTTGATATGCTTCTCTCCCCAAGCCTGGGCTGTTAGAACAAGCATGGATGCCCAGGGCAGAAACTCCCATAGGGCATCCACTGGGGAAAGAGGAGGTAGTTCTGAAAGTCATAACTGCAAAAACATGGTGGGGGGATTGGTGGCACATTGAAAATGAAGAACTAAGAGTCTGCTTTAGAAGAACTTCAAGTTGCCTTTATTTTCATGTGCATTGTTCAAATGTCTTAGCAGTTCTCATTGCAATTTGTTTTGTGAAATATATTAGGCATTCAGTGTAGCTATTTTCAGGTTTATTATGCAGGATTCTGATTCATAAAAATATTCCATTAAATGCAATCGCTCAGGTAATTACTTTGCTTAATCTACAGCATACTTTAATTAACGTTGCACAGAATTCTGATTTAATCAATTAGATTTGATCTAATATAACTTAGCTGTAAATACATTTTACGATGCAGCAGCCCCAAATCATTATCAGGAACTAAGGTAATATACAACTCTACCTAAAATGAACAAATTTCCCATGTTAAGAAAAGTAAATCATCATTTGAACTATAATTTTAGTATTTAAAAAAGTAAACTATAAATAGTGGATCATTCTATTTCCATTAATAGTCTATGAAAAACAATCTCATTGGGAGTGTTAGAACTTAAAAAATATGTTTTATTTGCATCTATTCCCCGACAGCCTTGAGAACAAAAGATTAAACTCAAGCAAGATTCACCACTTTTTTTTTTTTTTAATTTTTTTTGTCTGCATCACCCAGTTCCCTGACCAGGGATTGAACCTGGGCCGCAGCAGTGAAAGCCCGGAATCCTAACCACTAGGCCACCAGGGAACTCCCAAAATTCACCACTTTTTGGCTCTGTAAACAGACTCATTAACATCAGTATCTCAGGATATTTATTCACTGCTCTGGGGTGAGTTTTGCCTCCCCCCAAAAAAGATATGTTTAAGTCCTAACTCCCCCAGTACTTCGGAATGCAACCTTATTAATGGAAATAGGGTCACTGCAGATGGAACCAGTTGAGGTCATACTGAAGTAGGGTGGGTCCCCAATCCAATATGGCTGGTGGCCTTATAAGAAGACCACCATGTGACAACACAGACACACACAGGGAGAAGGCCATGTGAGAGGAAGGCCGAGTTTGAAGTTAAGTAGCTGTAAGCCAAGGAACACTGAAGATTTCTGGCAACCAACCAGAAACTAAGAAGAGGCAAGGAAGGATTCTCCTTCAGGTTTCAGAGGGAGCACGGCCCTGCTGACACCTTGATTTTGGACTGCTATCCTCTTAGAACTGTGAGACAACACATTTCTGTCATTTTAAGCCACGCAATTTGTGATGCTTTGTTTCGGCAGACCTTGGAAATGAAAACACTCACTAAAGCCAAGCTGAGAGCTACAACTCAGCATAACCAGAACTTACAAAATTACTATTAATGAAAGTGGGGGATGAGGGATGTATCTTGCCAAACTATTTTTAAAAATGCAGGTGCCGTTTTTAGTTTGAAGTTAACTTTTACATTCCTAAGCAAGTATAGACATAAATCTAACACATTTTGTCTCCAGCACCTCCTCATACACAGCACCTAGCAGAGTGCCTTGAACATAAATCACCCAACAGTATATTTTGTAGCTTAGTTTAAAGGGATTAAAAATGAAAATAGCCTATAAATATTAAAATACCCACTTATAGAACTTGAGCTGTAAAAGATAGTGTTACTGAAATGTGAGAATAAGCCCTGAAAAGAATTTACATGAGGTTCATCAAGGCAAAATTTCATCTTGAATCTATTTGTGGATAATAAAATAGATACCCAGCTAGTTTGTGGATCATTCAGATTCTATATTTTCTGTTGCCCTTGTTTTCACTTTGAAAAAATTACTTTTAGCACCTACGCTATGTGAAGGGCAGGGATAAATAATAACATTTAGGTTCTTGATACTAACTTGCTAACAGATCTTATTGCAGAGGGTATAGAATAGGTAGAAATTTAAAATACAATGAAAAATGAATTTCGGGGATTATCTGTAAATTCTTTTTTTCTCCCTGAATATTCAGGAGTTGACTCCTGTTTGGTTGTTACAGGAATGATAATGTTTGGAAAGGCATCAATAGACAGGAGCAAAGGATCTGGACACAGACAGCTAACAGAGCAGGGGCCACACAGCACACACCCAGTCAAGGGAAAAGTTTCCTCAGGGGTCCACGAAGGCCGCCAGATGACTCCAGTTGATTGCATGCATCTTTGCCAGGTCCTTTGAGAAACAGCCTCTTCCCATTCTTGGGGGGTCTTCATGAGCCTCTGGCCCTCCTGGTTGTTTCTGGACACTTTGACCTTCGCCTGTTCTGTGGGTAGAAATAAGTAGCATAAAACAACCCCCAAACCCAGATCATTTCTGAGCATTTACTGCCAGATGGGATGAATTGAAGTTTAAATTACCAGGTGTAGTATCCCTTAGCAGGACTAAGCCTCAAACCTCCCTGAGATCCATTCCTGGAAATATATAACTGGGACTACAAGATAAATTAGATTTGTAAAACATAGACAAAACTAATATTTCCTGGGTGTCTACTATAGTTTAGGTTCTACCCTATGCATTCCACAGATAATCTTATTTAATCTTTTAAATTTAATTTTTTAATTGAAACAATGTACATTTTATAAACATCAAAACGATTGGGTGGTGAGTACTTGGGAGCTTTTTAAAAGGAATATACTACATGATATTTTTCATATTTAAAAAACAGACAAATAATATGATTAGGCTTATATTAAAAGCGGCAGTCCCCTGCGCCAGCCTTCCTTACTCCCAGGTCCCTCTCGTTAGCCAGTATTTCTTAATCATTAAAATTTGGTCTTCTAGCACTTACTTTCTTATTTTGAAATAACAATACAGATACTGCTTTTTTTTTTTTTTTTTTTTTTTTTTTTGGTTTTAGATGTTGTTTATTGACTTCTTATGGCAGATGAGGATGTAACTCTATACCTCCCTCTCACATACATTTACTTCTTTCTATCCTTCTCATATTTACATCACAGTTTTTGGTTAAATCAGTATTTGGGGCTGACATTTTAACTATATAAATATTATTTATAGGTAAGTCACATAGTAGGCTATATTTCTTCTCTTGTGTATCTCATTGTTTTCACCAGACTTAACGGTTGCCTTTTTTTAAGTTTTATTTTTTTTGGTTTGTTTGGTTTCTGTGCTTTTATTACTAACTCATCCTTAGATTCTTGATATAAGTAAATTGCCTTGAACGTGTTTAAATGTTCTGTTTCATATTTATTTTGGAGAACTTCATCTAAAGTCTTTAGGTTTCTTCCTCCTATTCCAAGTTAGTTATTCTCTAAACCTGGCATATGCTGTTAGTGGGACTTTTTCCTTCACCATTATCTTGCATATTTTTAATGGAAAGGTAAATTATAATTTTATTTATTTCTAAACTGAGGTATAGTTAATTTAGTGTTGTGTTAGTTTCAAGTGTACAGCAACGTGATTTAGTTATATATCTATCCTTTTTCAGATTCTCTATCTTGAGATTTTTTTTTCTTTCCTTTCTCCTATGTTGAATTTCCTGTTTCCTGGGGTTCTACAGCTTTCTCCTAGTTTACACCCTCATTTTGGTAGAGCATATCCTTCAGGAGTTTCCAGAGAAAGGTAAATATCTAGGACCTCAGTTTTATGAAAATGTCTATATTCTATTCTAACATTTCATTGATTGTTTTGCTGGGTATTGATTTTTAGGACAGAATTTTTCCTCAAACCTCTAAAGGCAAATTTCTCCATCACCTTCAAGCTTCAGTGGTGCCGTTGAGAAGTTTCACGCTACTCTGGTCCTCATTTCCTTGTGATCATTTCTTTTTCTCTCTGGAACTTTTTAGGCTCATCTCTTTATCCTGGTGTTCATGAGGTGTTTTGGTCAGATAAATCCTCTGAGAGGATTTGCTTCTACCAAATACTTGGAGGGTATAACCAATCTGGGATTAATCAGAATTAAATTCTTGGCTAGAGGTTTATCAGACCATCTAGGTAATCTGAATTTGTGCCACAAACCTGGGTGGGGGCTGACTTGTGGTTCCAAATTCTCAGTGGCAATTTCTCCCCTCTCTACTCTTGCCAAAATCTGAAATGGTCAGTTTTCCTTGTGGTCCATTGGAGGTAGTATGGGGGTTTATTTGCAGTTTGCCCTTACACTGAAGGATTAGCACTTTGGAATCCCAGAATTCTGGTAGGAGGAGAATCTGCTGTTAGACCTCCCACCTCGGACTAGTTAGTGTTGGGCTTTGTTCTTATGCCCATTCTCCAAAATGCTGTGAAAATCAGTCTGCACTTAGCTGATTTGACAAATGCTCTTGGGATAACAGAGTATTGCTTACATTTCTAGGACCCTGCCTTCACTCAGTGCCTGGCCTGGGATTTCCTTACTTCTTTGTCTGATGTTTCAAAGATGATTTTAAAAAGTTATGTTTTGTCCAGAAATTTTAGTTATTTCCAGCAGTCCAGATACTTATCCTGTCATATTCCTGGAAATGGGAGTCTATATCACCTTTTTAAACCTCAATTTCTTCATCTGAAAAATGGGGATGATAATAGTATCCACCTCATAGTATTTCAGGAATTGGTGAGATTGTTAATAAGTATAAAGCTCTTAACACTGTGTGGCTCTTCCTCTTTTTTTTTTTTAAGTGGCATTCTCAAAGTATAAATAGAAGTGCTCTTCCATGCTACATTTTTATAGGTGTTTGGTGCACTAATGCCAGGGGGCGATGTGAATAATCTGAGGTCTTATTAACTTGTATATTTATTATATTAAGAAATATAGTTCTTTCCATTCCAAAAATCTTCATTTTACATGGAAACCAAGCGAGTAAACACCATTAGTAGCCTAGATCTTTTTTAAAATTAAAAAAAAAAAAAAATTTTTTTTAAATTTATTTTTGGCTGCATTGGGTCTTTGTTGCTGCACGCGGGCTTTGTTGCTGCTAGGTGCGGCGAGCGAGGGCTGCTCTTTGTTGCGGTGCGTGGGCTTCTCATTGCGGTGGCTTCGCGGGCTCTAGAGCGCAGGCTCAGTAGTTGTGGCACACGGGCTTAGTTGCTCTGCGGCATGTGGGATCTTCCTGGACCAGGGCTCGAACCCGTGTCCCCTGCATTGGCAGGTGGATTCTTAACCACTGCACCACCAAGGAAGCCCCAGTAGCCTAGATCTTAATTGAGAACATGAGATTTATTGAAGTGGAATCCTCAATTTGTACATTTCTTGAGACCAAAGAACTAGAAAATCTCCCCTCCCCGCTTAATCAAATAAGACTCTAAAGGGGCAGAAAATGGATGCCTTCTCTTACCACAAACTAGGTTATACTCTAATTTTTTTCTCCACCATTTTTTATTGCCACAGAGAGTTGAATTGCACGAGAAGGTCCTCTTAAAGTCCCCAGATAAGTTCCCTCTCAGTAATCGCCCTTCTCTTTAAAAACAATTTGCACCCACTGCCAAGCAGCTCTTGTGCAGAACCAGCTCTCTCTGGAGGTTGACTTGCCCCTTGGGGCATCTCAGGGACACTTCTTTAGTAGGTGCATCGTGATATTCTTCACAGCAAGCATGGTTTCTGTACAGGTGGGTTTGATGAGCATCTCTGGGAGTAAAAAGCCAAAATGCCCAGTGTCACGTAGTTCGAAAGCAAATGTGTACGGTATTCCATTTTTGTAGGCCCAATCCATTGAGCTACCAGAGCTCACATCTAAAAGTTAAAAAAAAAAAAAAAAAAAAAAGTCAGCTTCACTAAAGAGTCTGCATAATTTTCAAAATGTATATATAGTACTTGCTTACTAAGCTGTACTAAATCTTTCCAATTAAATACCCTTTCAACGAGAGCAGTTTAAGCTGAGTTCCTTAGCATCAGGCTCATGGAACTTATAAATCATACCTGCTTTCATCATAAATCATCCCAGCCACCTTCAATCTGGTTCTTGCCTCTGCCAATTATGGAAACTTTGTTCTTTGAGGAGCTAGTCTAAGTAGTAATGCTTTTCTAGTATGATGACCTCAATTTCTTAGCCGCAACTCCAATATCATTTCTCTCCACCTTCACTTTATTCTCCAATAAACATAATCACACTGTGGACTTTTTCTCTTCTCAGTTCTTCTCCTTTTCTAAGGTCTAGAATATTGAAATTCTGATCCCAGAAAACCTCTTTTCTTCTTCTCGCCCTATTTTTTCACTCCTGATGAACCTGTTCTTTGCCTTTACTTATTACAGTTTCCAGACTTCCCCTGGGCTTCTTACAATTTCATTGAACTCTCTAGCTGGGCATGGTTAATTACTCCACTGAATTTCTCACCAGACCCTTTTTCTAGTCCTTTTCAGCTTTTGTTTTGCTAATTCTCAATCCCTAGTCCAGTTTCTCTGTTTTCTCCCTCACAAGGTAGGTGGAGAAACTGTGTGTTGGAAATTCATGCTAATCTCTGTGGTGCTTCTCCATTACCAGTGGTGCCCTGGGCTCCTTTTTCTAGACCTTCACTTATGGAACCTTTCTCATTCTCTTCTGGTCCTGCCCCTCACTTTACCACCGTCTCCATACTCATCATGGGTAGTTAGCCCATCACCTCCTCTGCTTACATCGCAATCCTGACTTGTCTCCTTCTAGCTCAGGAAGAAATGCTGCTCGTCTTTTACACTTGGTGTGGTTTGATCCCATTTGTTGCTGTCTTCTCTAGGACCCTGTTTCCTTAGTAAACCTCCCCCCAACCCCACCTTGCATCTTGCATTTTGGACACCAAAATGTCCAAGCACTGCTTTCCTGTAGCACTTCCTTCTCGTGATCCTATTATATACCATCTTCTTTTTCTTCTTCCTTTCGATTTAGAACTCAAAAGAGAATCTATGTATGTTGCTTCTATATCCTCAACCACTTTCAGTCTGGTTCTTGCCTCTGCCAGGCTGTGAAACCTTTGTTCTTGAAGGTCACCAATGACAGCAGGCCTGATCTCCTTTTTTGTTTTTCTTTCCCCTCGGATCCCACGTTCAACCTCTCAGCAGCATTTAACCTAGTTGACAAATCCATTCTGGTAACTCTCGCTTTCTGGCTCCTATGACTTTACATGCTCTAGCTTTTCAGCACAGAGTTGAAAGTGCAGGTGCTTTAGGGCTTGGGCTATATCTGGTCCCAGCACCTGCCGTGACTCTCTGTGCCTCAGTCTCCCCTTTGAAAAAGGGATCATAATACTTACTGCATAGGGTTGTTGCAAAAATTGAATAATGTGCTCAGGATATATTAGATGTTATTGTTGTGCATATTTACACCCCAAAGTGCCTAGTATGCAGTTTTTTTTTAGCCTAACATGCTTTTAATAATTAATTAATAAATGAATGAATTTTCATAGAAGACTCTTTCTATACTTTTCTCCCTGAAATTTATATGATCCAGCCTGACATAACCCCATTTTATTATTTAAAAAATTTCCCACTCAAATGATACCACTTTTTAATGCTATTTTTGCCAGGAAAAGTGAGAGATAGAATTATGTGATGATGACAATTAAATAACTCTGCTGTTTCCCAGGCCCCCCTTGCTTCAGTTGGGGACAGAAGGCAGGCTGTGGCTTCACTGTCCCTCTGAGTTAGATTTACTGGACCTGCAAATAGTAGTCATAGTAGCCAAAGTCATAGACAATATTTGCCAACACTTACATCATAGTGATATGACAGCCTCACTTCTATGGTAACAGGTTGTTCTTGGTAAATATAATACTATGACTGTGCCTTGATACCAAGCTGAAAAGGTGAACTGAGAGTAAGATTTTTAAAAATTAATGTTGTTAGGTTTTTAATATATATTGTTGGCATTAACTGGTAATGTGATTTTTAAAAATACTACATTTCCCCTTTCAAGGTGGCTCTGTTAAAAAAACAGCTGTAAAAAGGTCAGCATTAGACCAATGACCATGAACTTAAGAAAAAACCTCTGATACTTAAGACACTACCATTACTAGGATAAACTTATATGATAAACAGTGTTAATTAACAAACCAAGCATTTCTGCTGAAGGCTGAAGAAAGTGAGTGGTTAGGAATATAATGATGGGTAAATTAAAGAAATCAAGGAGAAATTTGCTACCTCACTAACAAGTATAATCAGATGTCACTATGTATACATATATATGTAATGTGTGTATATACCTTCATATGCATGCGTAGACATTCACAGAGTACTAACCACTATACGATCACGGCAAGCTCCTGGAACACCGCTAGACATTCAGAAATATATGATTTCTCACTAGATTTTTCAAGTCATATAGTCAGTGAATTTTAGAGTTTGAAAGGCCATGAGAAATGATCTAGTCCAATTCCTCATTTAACAGTTATGGAAACTGAAGCCCAGGACTAATATATTTGTCAGGATTACATCTAACTAGTGGCAGAATGAAGACTAGAATCCATTTCTCCTGGTTCTTTGTCCAAGTTCTTTCCATATACCTGGTTGCTCTTTATTTCATATGAAATAAGAAATATTTTAATTACCTTTCAAGGGGAAATTCAGTTGAAGGTGTTACGTAAGAAACAGAATTTCATAACAAGAATGGTAGAGGGAAGGGATAAAAGGGAAGCTCTTTCAAGGGCTCAAACATTACATCATTATCTTCTCAAGGCCCATTTCTACCTTTGCAGTAGTTACAACTGCTTAAGGAGCCCATTTTGGTACTTTGTACTGTCATAAGATCTCAGTTCAACCTTGCAGTCTTTACTACATGCTTAGAATATTCTCTGCTTAGGATTTTTTCAATTGGTACAGTGATTTCTGTCAAGCAGGGTAAAACTAATCAGACATAAACTCCCTCCATCTTCCTTGGCTAATTTGGTAGTCAAAATTTTCACTTTATGGGGGAACACATTTCCTGGGGTTTTTGAGGGAGGTCGTTACACAGGATATTGGTTCAAGAGATGATTCCAACACAGTATCCACAGGAAACTTACACAGTGTGCTGGAAGCAGGCCCGTATCGATACTGTATGCCGTATACCGACTGAAGTGCATTCACAGCTTTATAAGCCGCAGATTCCTGTGAGGTTCAATGGAGAAATTTTATCACTTATATCATTGCATTGAAACCTTTAGAAACACTGACACGTTGTCTGAGCATTATCAGTCATCAATTTGGAGAACACTAGGCACATTGGTGAATAGCTATATTTAATAATAATATTGCTACTCTTTGTCACATGCTGCATTTTTTTTTAAAGACACGGAGGAATCTTTTTTTTTTGGAGTTTGTTTATTTATTTATTTATTTATTTTTGGCTGTGTTGGGTCTTCGTTTCTGTGCGAGGGCTTTCTCTAGTTGCAGCAAGCGGGGGCCACTCTTCATCGCGGTGCGCGGGCCTCTCACTATCGCGGCCTCTCTTGTTGCGGAGCACAGGCTCCAGACGCGCAGGCTCAGTAGTTGTGGCTCACGGGTCCAGTTGCTCCGCGGCATGTGGGATCTTCCCGGACCAGGGCTCGAACCCGTGTCCCCTGCATTGGCAGGCAGATTCTCAACCACTGCGCCACCAGGGAAGCCCCCACATGCTGCGTTTTGCAATATGTTTTAGAACACATTATTTCCCTTGATTAATTCTCACAATGAGCCAGTGATCAGTAATATTTCCATACACAGACGAGAAAAGGAAGGCCCAGCGAGGTTCAGTGGTCAGGCTGGGGTTACACAGCAAGGAGTGGCTATGTTGGGATAAATACATCTTCTGAGGCTGATTTACTGTTCTGTTCTCTTCACTTTAGTTCAGAGACACCCATTTCTATAAATTACAAAATGCTTGACAGGGCAGAGCCCTAGTCAGTCTTGCTCATAGCTACAAATATAGTATTTAGCAATGTGCCTGTATATAACAGACAATCACTATTTCTTGCATGAATGTTGAATAAGCATAGATCTGCAACAGTATCAAGTTAATCTTATTGATCTTTAAGTACATACATCTTTAAGTGGCTAGGTTCAAGGTATTTAAAACCCATTTGGATCAATTTGGAAACGCTTTAATTCAGTAAGAATGACTCCTCTTGCTCTGTGTGTTTATCCCTTGTGGGAATGGAAACACTTTCAGAATGCTTTGTGACTTCTAAGGTTACACAGGCTTCTGGCAGAGCTCAGCCAGGTGTGGCTAAGATGTAGAAATTCTGAGGTGGAACTTCCTACCAATGCCAAAAAGCAGGAAAAATAAACACCTTCAAAATACTAAAAGGCGAATATTCTAAGATGAACTAGAATGACACGGACTACCCTTGAAAACATTTTCAAATGGTATAAAAGCACTAGTTTCAGCAAGGAGTTAGAGAAGTATTGTATGACCAGTGAGAGGAAAAGAAGTGTGTTGAAACCAGTATACAACTCTCCCATTTCCAGTTGCCTGTGAATAATTTAATCCATCAGTTGAAGCACTCCGGGCAACGTGGTGCTGTGTGCTGGACCTGGCTTCAGCGGGCTGTCCTCACTCACCTCAGGGATGCAGAAAGCCGCATTTGCAGTAAATGCCACACTGGGTGGCTATTCAGGAACCAGGCTCCAGAACCTGGCAGACATTTATGAATTGATCTCACTGATGACGACATTCTCCTTGCAGGAGCCGACAGAAAGGGAATGTAAACACCATAATGAGGTATCTTAATGGAGAATGTGCTAAGATTTTTAACATCTTCTCCAATGGCCTCAGCAATATTCCCATGGCAAGGGCAGAAATTTCTACATTTGCAAGATTATTGCATCCTGCTGGTGAGGAGACCTTTGTTCCTCATTATTTCAGATGACTAAACCCAAGAAAAATAATCTACTGAGGAAAAAAAAAGATAACCACTCTGCCTATTTTCGCAAAACATATGCATAGTTTTAGCCTTTTGGGCTCACTGGACTTCTGCCAGTGAGGTGCAGGTGCCTGTTTAGACATGATCTTTCCACAAAGAGTAGAAGCTTCATAAAATTTTCTAAGAATTATTTTCCAGGATGGCACCTATTTAAAAGAGTTTAAGTGATTCTTCCTTTTGTCCATTCCTTCTTTTTTCCATTTGTCCAGAAGGACCCAGGTCTCCCTTATTGGACCTCAGCTAAGTAAGGAGTATATTTTTTATTTAAATATTTTCATATTTAAAGCAACTTAGTGACCGAAATATGTTAGCAGAAACACAGACTCCTACATATTGATGGAATGTTTTTGAACAAGTTGAACAGAACTTAATGGTTTCTGGTTAACATTCAGAGACTTATCTATTTTCTGAGAATTGTAATCTTGGTTTTAGCGATTTAGCTTATCTGCAACCCGCTAACAGGATTTCTCAATGGGGTCACCACTGACAGTTTGGACTAAATCATTCTTTGCTGTGGAAGGCTGTCCTGTGCAATGTAGGATATTTCACAGCATCCTTGGCCTCTACCCACTAGATGCCAATAACATCCCCCCCCCCCCGTTGTGGCCATCAAAAAATGTCTCCAACATTGTCAGTGTCCCTTGGGAGGTAAATTCATCATTGGTTGTGAACCACTGACCCACTCTTCATACCACATCCTGCAATCCAAGACACAAGGAAAATAACTCCTGATGGGAAGATAAGTTCAAAATATGGAGAATATTCTCATGTGGTAGTTTCAATATATTGCATATTCTATATAATCTGTTGTGAGAATACAAACAGACGCTGTGTCCAATTTAGAAAAGGCTGAACATCTGCATATAGAAACATTGCGGTACAAGGTGATTAGGTTGCCAGGTCAATAACACCAAGAATGAGAAGCCTATTTGATCCACCGAGGAGCTGAAGAATAGCACTATCAAATATCACTCCCACCTTTACAATATTTCTCAAGAGAGAGAATTTGCTCAGAATTCTTGCATGAAATGCTAAGAACAAAGTTCCTCTTTTGGACAGAATGCAAGCCTTCCCCCAGGCCACCTTCTGACCTCCTCAGGTTCCTCATTCTTCCCGGGTCCTGGCCATCTAGATCAGGAATTCCTGCAACCCCAAGCAACTGGTGCAGGATTTGGAGTCTGAGGTATAGGGAGAGAGAGGATGCTGCTTTTTTATAAACGCTTTTAAATTCAAGCATAAAATACATACAGAAGAGTATACAGATTTTAAGTTTATAGTTCAATGAATGATCACAAGTTGTATGCAGTCATCCAGAACCAGCATCCAGCCAAGGAGTAGAAAATCAACAGCGACCCCAAAGCCCGCCTGTGCCCCTTCCCAATCACTCCTCCCTCCCTCTTCCTTGCTTCTAACACTATGTATTAGTTTGGCCTGGTCTTGAACTTTATAGGCCTTCAGATGATACAGGCTCTGAACCAGACTCACTTGACTGAGGAATTAGTCCCTATAGTGGATAGCTCGTTGGGTTTCTGAGATGAGGTGAGGAAGGAACTCTGCTCTTTCACTTTCAGGTAATCTCATGCCTGAAAGGCTGTTCATTCTTAGCGCTAATTTGTCAGATGCATGCCCAGAGACTTAGTAGCATTAAGCAAATAGCGTTTCTAAATTAAAACTTGCTTTTAATTAATGAGTCAGACCATAATTTACAAACAGTTATTTACTCAATAAAGTTAATTACAGCCCTGCATATGTGACCGAAGCTGTAATGCTAATCAACTCCATCCTGACATTTTCCAAATAACCTGTGGTAAGAATGTAAATATGTTTGAAATGATTGCATTTGCGAAGCAGCATGCACAGTGGTTAAAAGCAACAATGCTAGAGCTAGATTTGGGGTGAATCCTGGCTATGACACTTAGTAGCTCTGTATTCTTAGTATAATGACTTAACATCTTTAAGTTTCAGTTTCCTCATCTGTAAAATGGGGATAATAATTGTTACTGCATATGATTATGAAAAATGAGATTTTATATATATATGAAATGCTTATTAGAACAAACACAATGTGTTTGCTATTATCACTACTACATAGAACCGTCTTAGCATTAGAACAGGATGAAGCCTGACACACACATCCAGCTTCAAGTACTTACCACACAGCTAAAATTGGGGATTGTTGCATATTTGTAAGAATAGGGATACAGCAACATCTGAGCATATGCATGAAAAGAGAGGTAAGCCCTGATGTGCTTCTTGTGTTTTCGGAGGAAGTTAGCTACAGCTTTCACTTCCGGCTCAGATTCTGGGAAAGGTCCACAGTACGTATCATCACAAGGGTGCATGGAAGCTCCTTCATCTGCAAATTAGAAAATGGGGTGAAGGGGTGGGCAGGCAAGAAGCAAGAAACACAAATTGGCGTTGTTAAACTGATTTTTCTTTTATTTCTGGAAACATATGGTATTATTAAGCAGTTCATCTAACTTCTCATTTAAAGAAATCAATACTGAAAAATCCAAGATAGTTCAGGCCTCCATGCATAATGGGAGGGCAGCCTGAATAGGAACTAGGTGCTGCTTGTTTAAGCTTGCATAAACCACTCTAAAGGGAGGGCTCTATCAGTTGGAGAACTAATTCTACATGATCCCCCCAAAGCAGGAAAGGCCTCCTGTTTATACACTCCATGACACTTGCACTTGCCCACCATAACACTCAACACACTTGTAATTAGTGTCAAAATTTACTCATTTAACATGCAACCAGTATTTACACTGATCTGGGTGCCTGGGATACACTGGAAGACAACACAGGAAGAAATCCTTGCTCTAACAGAGCCTACATTCCATCTGGATTCTTTGTTAGACTCTAATGCTCTGTGAAGTCAGGGACTGTGTCTTTCCTGCTGGGCACCTGACAACTAGAACAAGTATGGCAAGTGTTCAACAAATATTTGTTGAATAAATGAATGTCAGATCCAAAGGAAAGGCTAGACCTCTGTACAGGTGTCTGGTAAGATACAAATATTGATATATCAAGAACAGGGAGGCAAGACAGAAATAATTCCACCGAACATGCCATACCAATTTCTGTTATATTTTTAGATCAGCTATATGCAAACTGGCTTTGTGAAACCTGAGGCCTCTCCAGTTTATCTTAGGGGTCAGTTCAGTTAAGAAGTCCTCAAAACTAAATAATTTTCAAATTAAAAATGTATACAGGTCTATGAAGGGGAGGAAGGAAAATAAGATTCACTATAACAATCACACAGTATTAAGTTCCAAGACATTTTGTAAATAATGACATTTTTCATAGTGATTTGCCATTTTGAGTCCTTACAATCTTTCCCATGCCCCTGGAACACTGTAACTCTTTCCATAAACAAATGGAAAATGTTTGGTGAGTCTGTGACATAGTCTAATACTTCTGAAAATGAAAAGACAACTAAGATCAGGCTAATTCTTGAGGATGTTAAATCTTATTGATGCCATAGGAGAGTCTAGATGGGGAACTTAACGG
Source organism: Eschrichtius robustus (assembly GCF_028021215.1). Lineage (NCBI taxonomy): Eukaryota > Metazoa > Chordata > Mammalia > Artiodactyla > Eschrichtiidae > Eschrichtius > Eschrichtius robustus. The sequence continues at coordinate 13,356,614 of NC_090840.1, forward strand.
CAATTGTGGTTTTCCTCCTTTGAGTCTAATTCTGGAGATGCCTCAAAAGCAAGTGGGATATGGATAGAACTCAGAACTTAATATAAAAACTGTAGCTGATACTCCTGAAGGAATAGGAAAAATAAAGAGACATTTGAGGAACACTGATGTAAAGCACTGGAAAGGAGAGATCACAAATAGAGCAACTAATTCCAGAGGGAGCAGAAGTAATGAGCCAGAGAAACAAGAACTCACAATAATCTTAATAAATATTCTCAAGGGCATATAGGAGGGCACTGGAAACATTAAACAGGGACAAGAAGTTATAAAAAAAGAACCAATGAGATATAATGGAAATAAAAAACTTAATTCATGGGTTGAGTGAATACAGTTGATGAGTGACTTGATGAGATGGAGTGGGTTTTGAAATGTTCCCAGAAGGCATTAAGAAGGGACAAAGAATTGGAAAAATGAGAAAAAGAAATTAAAGGGTATGAAAAATAGAATAATTGTCAACATCTGATTAATAGGGGTTCTAAAAGAGAAAAAAATTAAGTTAAATATTTGAAGAACTGCTAACTGAAATTGTGTCACGCTTAAAGAAAGATTGAATGGGTACCAACACGAGAGATAAAAGAGAAAATAGCAACACTTTGACACAGTAAAGTGAAATTTAGGAACAGGAACCAATTCCAGAGAGAAAGAAGCAGGCCATCTATAAAGGAATGAGAATTAGATTCACATCTGACATTTTAAATAGCAATACTAGAGTAACATTTTCAAAGTACTCTTGAAAAAAGTAAATGAGTCTAGACTTTTATACCTAGCTGAACTCTTATTGAAATGTGAGAGTGAAATAAAGATGTCATAGTTATTGTGGCATATTTTTATTGGTTATTTTTTCATTTTCAATTTTTTTTTCACTTAGAGGTTTTAAATTTCACATCATACAAAATTTAAAAGTTTTAAAAGGGTTTTATTTTTAATTCTCTTAAGTTCTGCCAGATTGTTTACTAAGTTTGTTACTGTTTACACTCCCACAAGCAATGTAGAAGAGTACCATTTCTCCTCAATACCTACCAACAATACCCTGAAAGTGTATCACCTTTTGATTTTTGCCAGTTTGATGGCAAAATTTAATTTGCCTTCCTACTACAAGTATGTTTGAGCATTGATTCGTAGGTTAACTTTGGATTGGACTCCTCTCTGAATTGCTTAATCATGTCCTTAGCTCATGTTATTCTCTCTTGGGCTGTTTATCTTTTTTCTTACCCATGTATAAAAGAGCTTTGTATAGATGTTTGTCATCTGCATTGCATTTTATTCTCATATTTATAATTTTTCTATTCAATTGTTTATTATAACTTTTATCATTTTAGACATTTTAAATTTTATATAATTACTATGTCTTTTTCAATGCCTTTGGGTTTCCTCTCTTGGTGAAGAAAGTTTTCCCTATTCTAAAGGATTATAGGTTATTTATAGGTTTTCTTCTAAGAATGTTATAATTTTATTTTTTTCCATCTAAGTCTTTAATCCTTCTGGATTTATTTTTGTACATATGTAATGTAGTTATACCTTCAGTTTTTCTACAGTGATAGCCAATTCTATCAGCATCATTTATTAAATATTCTATCATTTTCCCACTGATTTAAAACCTTGGTCATATATTAGAGTCAACTGCATTTGTAGATCTATTCCTGGATTCTCTGTTCTGCTGGTCTATTTGTCTATCTCCATACTGTCACCCTATCAATCTATAGCAGCATTAAGGTATGCTCGATATCAGACAAGTTCCCCTTACTAGTATTCTTTTTTCAGTTTTATTGGTTTCTAGGGTCTATTTACTTTTCCATATAAATTTTATGATCATTTTATCAATTCCCCAAAACAGAAAACAAATGAAAAACCCTGTTGAGATTCTAATTGGAATTGCATTAAACTTAATACTGATTTGGGGAGGATATTATTATACTGAGTCACCCAATCCAAGGACATGTTACGCCATTCCATTTGCTCAGATGGCGTTTTATATTCTTCATTAATATTTTATCATTTTTTCTTTAGTATGTCTTCTTTATTGTTGTTGCTATTATTATTATTATTATTTTAAACATCTTTATTGGAGTATAATTGCTTTACTATGGTGTGTTAGTTTCTGCTGTATAACAAAGTGAATCAGCTATACATATACATATATCTCCATATCTCCTCCCTCTTGCATCTCCCTCACACCCTCCCTATCCCACCCCTCTAGGTGGTCACAAAGCACCGAGCTGATCTCTCTGTGCTATGTGGCTGCTTCCCACTAGCTATCTATTTTACATTTGGTAGTGTATATATGTCCATGCCACTCTCTCACTTCATCCCAGCTTACCTTTCCCACTCCCCGTGTCCTCAAGTCCATTCTCTACATCTGCGTCTTTATTCCTGTCCTGTCCCTAGGTTCTTCAGAACCATTATTTTTTTTTTTTAGATTCCATATATGTGTGTTAGCATACGGTATTTGTTTTTCTCTTTCTGACTTACTTCACTCTGTATGACAGACTCCAGGTCCATCCACCTCACTACAAGTAACTCAATTTCGTTACTTTTTATGGCTGAGTAATAGTCCATTGTATATATGTGCCACGTCTTCTTTATCCATTCATCTGTCGATGGACACTTAGGTTGCTTCCATGTCCTGGCTATTGTAAATAGAGCTTCAATGAACATTGTGGTACATGACTCTTTTTGAATTATGGTTTTCTCAGGGTATGTGCCCAGTAGTGGGATTGCTGGGTCATATGGTAGTTCTATTTTTAGTTTTTTAAGGCCCCTCCATACTGTTCTCCATAGTGGCTGTATCAATTTACATTCCCACCAACAGTGCAAGAGGGTTCCCTTTTCTCCACACCCTCTCCAGCATTAATTGTTTGTAGATTTTTTGATGATGGCCATTCTGACTGGTGTGAGGTGATACCTCATTGTAGTTTTGATTTGCATTTCTCTAATGATTAGTGATGTTGAGCATCCTTTCATGTGTCTGTGGGCAATCTGTATATCTTCTTTGGAGAAATGTCTATTTAGGTTTTCTGTCCATTTTTGGATTGGGTTGTTTGTTTTTTTGATACTGAGCTGCATGGGCTGCTTGTATATTTTGGAGATTAATCCTTTGTCAGTTGTTTCATTTGCAAATATTTTCTCCCATTCTGAGAGTTGTCTTTTCATTTTGTTTATGGTTTCCTTTGCTGTGCAAAAGCTTTGAAGTTTCATTAGGTTCCATTTGTTTATTTTTGTTTTTATTTCCATTTCTCTAGGAGGTGTGTCAAAAAGGAACTTGCTGTGATTTATGTCAGAGTGTTCTGCCTATGTTTTCCGCTAAGAGTTTTATAATATCTGGCCTTACGTTTAGGCCTTTAATCCATTTTGAGTTTATTTTTGTGTATGGTGTTAGGGAGTGTTCTAATTTCATTCTTTTACATGTAGCTGTCCAGTTTTCCCAGCACCCCTTATTGAAGAGGCTGTCTTTTCTCCATTGTATATTCTTGCCTCCTTTATCAAAAATAAGGTGACCACATGTGTGTGGTTTTATCTCTGGGCTTTCTGTCCTGTTCCATTGATCTCTATTTCTGTTTTTGTGCCAGTACCAAACTGTCTTGATTACTGTAGCTTTGTAGTATAGTCTGAAATCTGGAAGCCTGATTCCTCCAGCTCCATTTTTCTTTCTCAAGATTGCTTTGGCTATTCGGGGTCTCTTGTGTTTCCATACAAATTGTGAAAGTTTTTGTTCTAGTTCTGTGAAAGATGCCATTGGTAGTTTGATAGGGATTGCATTGAATCTGTAGATTGCTTTGGGTGGTATAGTCATTTTCACAGTGTTGATTCTTCCAATCTAAGAACATGGTATATCTCTCCATTTGTTTGTATCATCTTTAATTTTTTTCATCAGTGTCTTATACTTTTCTGCATACAGGTCTTTTGTCTCCTTAGGTAGGTTTATTCCTAGGTATTTTATTCTTTTTGTTGCAGTGGTAAATGGGAGTGTTTCCTTAATTTCTCTTTCAGATTTTTCATCATTAGTGTATAGGAATGCAAGAGATTTCTGTGCATTAATTTTGTATCCTGCTACTTTACCAAATTCATTGATTAGCTGTAGTAGTTTTCTGGTAGCTTCTTTAGGATTCTCTATGTATAGTATCATGTCATCTTCAAACAGTTACAGCTTTACTTCTTTTCCGATTTGTATTCCTTTTATTTCTTTTTCTTCTCTGATTGCTGTGGCTAAAACTTCCAAAACTATGTTGAATAATAGAGGTGAGAATGGACAACCTTGTCTTGTTCCTGATCTTAGTGGAAATGGTTTCAGTTTTTCACCATTGAGAATGATGTTGGCTGTGGGTTTCTCATATATGGCCTTTATTATGTTGAGGTAAGTTCCCTCTATGCCTACTTTCTGGAGGGTTTTTATCGTAAATGGGTGTTGAATTTTGCCAAAAGCTTTTTTGGCATCTATTGAGATGATCATATGGTTTTTCTCCTTCAGTTTGTTGATATGGTGTATCACATTGATTGATTTGCGTATGTTGAAGAATCCTTGCATTCCTGGGATAAACCCCACTTGATCATGGTGTATGATCCTTTTAATGTGCTGTTGGATTCTGTTTGCTAGTATTTTGTTGAGGATTTTTGCATCTATGTTCATCAGTGATATTGGCCTGTAGTTTTCCTTTTTGTGACATCTTTGTCTGGTTTTGGTATCAGGGTGATGGTGGCCTCATAAAATGAGTTTGGGAGTGTTCCTTCCTCTGCTATATTTTGGAAGAGCTTGAGAAGGGTAGGTGTTAGCTCTTCTGCAAATGTTTCATAGAATTCGCGTGTGAAGCCATCTGGTCCTGGGCTTTTGTTTGGTGGAAGATTTTTAATCACAGTCTCAATTTCAGTGCTTGTGATTGGTCTGTTTATATTTTCTCTTTCTTCCTGGTTCAGTCTCGGAGGGTTGTGCATTTCTAAGAATTTGTCCATTTCTTCCAGTTGTCCATTTTATTGGCATATAGTTGCTTGTAGTAATCTCTCATGATCCTTTGTATTTCTGCAGTGTCAGTTGTTACTTCTCCTTTTTCATTTCTAATTCTATTGATTTGAATCTTCTCCCTTTTTTTTTTCCTGATGAGTCTGGCTAATGGTTTATCAATTTTGTTTATCTTCTCAAAGAACTAGCTTTTAGTTTTATTGATCTTTGCCGTCTTTTTCTTCATTTCTTTTTCATTTATTTCTGATCTGATCTTTATGATTTCTTTCCTTTTGCTAACTTTGGGGATTTTTTGTTCTTCTTTCTCTAATTGCTTTAGGTGTAAGGTTAGGTTGTTTATTTGAAATGTTTCTTGTTTCTTGAGGTAGGATTGTATTGCTATAAACTTCCCTCTTAGAACTGCTTTTGCTGCATCCCGTAGGTTTTGAGTCATCGTGTTTTCATTGTCATTTGTTTCTGGGCATTTTTTGATTTCCTCTTTGATTTCTTCAGTGATCTCTTGGTTATTTAGTAGTGTATTGTTTAGCCTCCATGGGTTTGTATTTTTTACAGACTTTTTTTTCCTGTAATTGATATCTAGTCTGATAGCGTTGTGGTCAGAAAAGATACTTGATATGATTTCAGTTTTCTTAAATTTACCAAGGGTTGATTTGTGACCCAAGATGTGATCTATCCTGGAGACTGTTCCATGAGCACTTGAGAAGAAAGTGTATTCTGTTGTTTTTGGATGGGATGTCCTATAAATATCAATTAAGTCCATCTTGTTTAATGTATCATTTATAGCTTGTGTTTCCTTATTTATTTTCATTTTGGAAGATCTGTCCATTGGTGAAAGTGGGGTGTTAAAGTCCTCTACTATGATTTTGTTACTGTCGATTTCCCCTTTTATGGCTGTAGCATTTGCCTTATGTACTGAGGTGCTCCTATGTTGGGTGCATCAATATTTACAATTGTTATATCTTCATCTTGGATTGATCCCTTGATCATTATGTAGTGTCCTTCTTTGTCTCTTGTAATAGTCTTTATTTTAAGATCTATTTTGTCTGATATGAGAATGTCTACTCCAGCTTTCTTTTGTTTTCCATTTGCATGGAATATCTTTTTTCAAAAATTTTAATTAATTAATTAATTAATTAATGGCTGCATTGGGTCTTTGTTGCTGAGTGCGGGCTTTCTCTAGTTGCAGTGAGCGGGGGCTACTCTTCGTTGTGGTGCATGGGCTTCTCATTGCAGTGGCTTCTCTTGTTGCGGAGCATGGGCTCTAGGCACACGGGCTTCAGTAGTTGTGGCATGCAGGCTCAGTAGTTGTGGCTCGTGGGCTCTAGAGCACAGGCTCAGTAGCTGTGGCACACGGGCTTGGTTGTGCAATGGCATATGGGATCTTCCAGACCAGGGCTTGAACCCATGTCCCCTGCATTGGCAGGTGGATTCTTAACCACTGTGCCACCAGGGAAGCCCTGCATGGAATATATTTTTCCATCCCCTCACTTTCAGTCTGTATGTGTCCCTGGGTCTGAAGTGGGTCTCTTGTAGGCAGCATGTATACGGGTCTTGTTTTTGTATCCATTCAGCCAGTCTATGTCTTCTGGTTGGAGCACTAAATCCATTTACATTTAAGGTAATTATTGATATGTATGTTCCTATTACCATTTTCTTAATTGTTTTGGATTTGTTATTGTAGGTCTTTTCCTTCTCTTGTGTTTCCTGCCTAGAGAAATTCCTTTAGCATTTGTTGTAAAGCTGGTTTGGTGGTACTGAATTCTCTTAGCTTTTGCTGGTCTGTAAAGGTTTTAATTTCTCCATTGAATCTGAATGAGATCCTTGCTGGGTAGAGAAATCTTGGTTGTAGGTTTTTCCCTTTCATCACTTTAAATATGTCCTGCCTCTGCATTCTGGCTTGCAGCGTTTCTGCTGAAAGATCAGCTGTTAACCTTATGGGGATGCCCTTGTATGTTATTTGTTGTTTTTCCCTTTCTGCTTTTAATATTGTTTTCTTTGTATTTAATTTTTGATAGTTTGATTAATATTTGTCTTGGTGTGTTTCTCTTTGGACTTATCCTGTGTGGGACTCTCTGTGCTTCTTGGACTTGATGGACTATTTCATTTCCCATATTAGGGAAGTTTTCAACTATTATCTCCTCAAATTTTGTCAGTCCCTTTCTTTTTCTCTTCTTCTTCTGGGACCCCTATAATTCGAATGTTGGTGTGTTTAATGTTGTCCCAGAGGTGTCTTAGGCTGTCTTCATTTCTTTTCATTCTTTTTTCTTGATTCTGTTACGCAGCAGTGAATTCCACTGTTCTGTCTTCCAGGTCACTTATCCGTCGTTCTGCCTCAGTTATTCTGCTATTGATTCCTTCTAGAGAATTTTTAATTTCATTTGTTGTGTTGTTCATCATTGTTTGTTTGCTCTTTAGTTCTTCTAGGTCCTTGTTAAACGTTTCTTGTATTTTCTCCATTCTATTTCCAAGATTTTGGATCATCTTTACTATCATTACTCTGAATTCTTTTTCAGGTAGACTGCCTATTTCCTCTTCATTTGTTTGGTCTGATGGGTTTTTACCTTGCTCCTTCATCTGCTGTGTGTTTCTCTGTCTTCTCATTTTGCTTAACTTATTGTGTTTGGGGTCTCCTTTTCACAGGCTGCAGGTTCGTAGTTCCCATTGTTTTTGATGTCTGTCCCCAGTGGGTAAGATTGGTTCAGTGGGTTGTGTAGGCTTCCTGGTGGAGGGGACTGGTGCCTGTGTTCTGGTGGATGAGGCTGGATCTTGTCTTTCTGGTGGGCAGGACTGCATCTGGTGGTGTGTTTTGGGGGTGTCTGTGACCTTATTATGATTTTAGGCAGCCTCTCTGCTGATTGGTGGGGCTGTGTTCCTGTCTTGCTAGGTGTTTGGCATAGGGTGTCCAGCACTGTAGCTTGCTGGTCATTGAGTGGAACTAGGTCTTAGCATTGAGATGGAGATCTCTGGGAGAGCTTTGCTGTTTGATATTACATGGAGCTGGGAGGTCTCTGGTGGACCAATATCCTGAACTCAGCTCTCCCACCTCAGAGGCACAGGCATGACACTGGCCAGAGCAACAAGACCCTGTCAGCCACATGGCCAGAAGAAAAGGGAGAGAAAAAGAAGGAAAGAAAGAGAAAATAAAATAAAGTTATTAAAATAAAAAATAAATTATCAAAAATAAAAAACAATTAAAAGTAATAAAAAAAAATGTACAGACAGAACCCTAGGACAAATGGTAAAAGCAAAGCTATACAGACAAAATCACACAATGACGCATACACATACACACTCATAAAAAGAGAAAAAGGAAAAAAAAAAAATATCTTTTGGGAAGTCTGAGGTCTTCTGCCAGCATTCAGTAGGTGTTCTGTAGTTGTTCCTCATGTAGATGTATTTCTGATGTATTTGTGAGGAGGAAGGTAATCTCCACATCTTACTCCTCTGCCATCTTGAAGGTCCCCCCTGTTGTTGCTCTTATCATCATGAATTGGTAACTATTTTTTTTTGTAAGCAATTTTTATTTAAAAATATTTAAAAATTTTTATACAATTTTTAAAGGTTACTTTCCATTTACAGTTATTACTAAATATTGCTATATTCCCTATTGTACAGTACATCCCTGAACCTATCTTACACCCAACAGTTTGTACCTCCCACACCCCCACCTCTTTATTGCCCCTCACCCCTTCTCCACTGGTAACTTATTTCACTTATCACAGTGCCCTCTAAGTCCATCCATGTTGCTGAAAATGGCAGAATTTCATTATTTTTATGGCTGAGTAATATTCCGATGTATACTTATACCACATCTTCTTCATCTGTTCATCTGCTGATGGACACTTAGGTTGCTTCCATATCTTGGCAGTTGTAGATAATGCTGCTATGAACATTGGGTGCAGGTCTCTTCAAATAAGTGTTTTTGTTTCTTTTTCGGATATATACCCAGGAGTGGAATTTTTGGGTCATATGGTAGTTCTGTTTTTAGTTTTTTCAGAAACCTCCATAGGTTTTCCACAGTGGCTGGAATTGGTAACTATTTTTCACATGGTCCTCTCAGGGTGTAATGGTAGAAGTCATTTCATGATACCATGAGAGCTCCTCCCATCCTCCCCCTTCTTGTCTTCCACCTCCAACTCCATCAGATCTAACTGGGAATTAGTTGCCCAAACTATCTCTTTAAACTTCATTTTGGAAGCTTAGGTGCTATCAGAATAAAAATGTGACCCATTGAGAAAATTTTATATAATATATATGTATGTTATTTACATATAAATAGTTTTCTGATAACTTTATTCTTAAAGATAATATCATATTTGGGATAACGAGTGACAGCTCAGTTGACATTTCCTTAGCAAATCAGACCCTCTTCTAACTAACATTCTATGTTGCTAAAGATAAATTACTTGTTTTGTTCAAACTGTCAAGAAAGAAGGCATATAATCCTTTAGTATTCTCATTTTCCATTTTTTCTGTAGATTGTAACTATTTCTAAGCCACTCCTGATTTTGCAGAGGCTAGAGACCTACTTGTTTTTCAACTAACAGTGGGTAAGGATTGCTGTCTTTTATGCTTTATAAGGGAAGAAAAACAAAACCTAATGGTTTTCTTTTTCAAGACTGAGTAGCAGGAGGGATAAATATTTGGTACTGAAAACAGAGCCAGTGCTATTGTTCCTTCTTGGAGTGGGGAGCAATTGGGACTATAGATGGAGATGCAAGTGGTGGTGAGTGCCTTGTATCCCTGGCTACATAGCCACAGTGAGACACTACTCTTGACCTGAGGCACTTGCCTTGCCCACATCATCCTCACTAGATCTTCTCTGGGTAGAGCTGAGGTTTTTATAACATCCCTTACTCACATAGGTGGTACAGATCTAATATAGGATGGGAAGAGCAGCAGGGTTTAGAATACAGAATCATTCTACAGATGACTATGTCTGGCTGTAAATCCGGTAGCACTTATGCTGTACTACAGTTATTTATTTATATGGACTCGCCTCTCCTTTAGAGGGTGAACTCCTCTAGGACAGAGGTCATGCCTTATTATTCCCAGTACTTAGAAAAATGCACACCCTTGCTATGCTTTAAATGTTGTTGAATGAATAAGTGGAGCTGACCCTGCTCAGGGGAGATGCTTGCACATTGGACTATTTCATTGAATTTAGGTCTTTGAGTAGACAACTAAATTCCAGTTCATGTCCATGGAAGGCTGAGGACTTACAAGGGCAACAATAACAGCAACAAAATATCTTCAAAAAGCCTGTTCGTCCATGAGAACATTCTATTACCTAAGCATTTCTTGAATAATTTCAAATCTGAAACTCTGAGCTTTCCCTAAGTTATACTTTAATAAATGTTTAACAGTTTCAGAAAGGAAATGGTGTACTTAAAACATTTTTATATATGGTGATGAGCCCCAAATTGTTTATGCACATGGGTACAAATCCTCCCTTGCCCCTAACAAAGTACAGAGTGATAGCCTTATGAGTAAGCTTTTAACAAGTCATAGCAGAAAAGGGCCATTAAATTTCCTCTTAGGCTGTATAAAAACTGTAACTGTGTGCTGGTGAGGTTTCTTTCAGAGAAAGAAGGGAGAGATACTTGCAACTGGAGAGGACTGTTTATAACAGGAAGGTTTTGAGGAACGTGCAAGGAGAGCAGAGGTGTGTGGAGAATGCAAAGAGCCAGAAAAGCTGTAGATTGGCCAGCAAAGCAGGAAAAAGGGCCACGGTTTCCAAGGTTCCAGGAGGACCAGGTGTCCGATCTTACCTGTTTTCTCACAGAGCTTGAAATAGTCTCCTCCCTTGGCTTCTGACACACTGACCCCTTATGTTTTAGTTCCAACAACTTTTTTCTTTCCTTATTAGTCCTCTTTATGGGTTTCTCTACCTCCGTCAGTCCCTTAAAAGAAGAAGTACCCAGTTGTTCTGCCCTTAGTCCATTTTCTTCAGTGATCTCTCTCTTCAATGAATATGGCTTCTTCAACTACTACTTATGTGTTGATACTTTCATTCATTCAACAAGTATTGACCATGCCCACAAACTGGGATAGGTCAATGAATAAAACAAAGTTTTCTGCCTTGTAGAGCTTACATTCTAATGGTGGTGGTGATGTTGGTGGGGAGATTATAAACAACACAGTGAATAGGTAATTGCACTGTGCAGTAGAAAAGTGCTGTGGAAAAGAGAAAAAGGCAGAGGATATAGTAAAGATCAGGAATTCTGGGGAGGTGAGTTGCATTTATAGAGATAGTGGTGAGGGTTATTCTCAGAGGCTGACTTTTGAGCAGACTTGAAGAACACAGGGAGTCAGCCGAAGCATCTGGGGAAGAGTGTTTTGGGCAGAGGGAGCAGCAAAGGCAGAGGCTGCACGGCTGGCCTGGGGTGTGCCTGGCCAGTGTGGATGGAGCCAAGTGTTGAGGGGGAGGGTAGAAATTGATGAGGTCAGACAGTCAATGGGGGCCCAGATCGTGTGAAGTTTTATCGGCTATTTTATGTCCTGTATGGGTGAGTAAGGTGGGGAGCCACTGCAGCATTTGGAGCTGAGGGTTGACATCATCTGACATATTTCAGAGGTTCATTCTGGCTGAGGAGATGGACAGACAGTGTGTTACGGAGAGAATGTGTGCGAGGGTAGAAACTGTGAGACTAGTTATTGGGGTGAGAGATGACAGTAGCTGGGACCAGGGAGGTAGTAATAGAGGTGGTCAGGATGGCTGGAATCTGGAGCTATTCTAAAGGTAAAAACAAAAGGATTTCCTAATGGATTAGAAAAGGCATACGAGAAAGAGAGGAGTTAAAGACGCTCCCATGGTTTTAGGCCGGAGCGATGGGAAGGTTGGAGCTGCCATCAGCGGAATTGAGAAATGGCTGTAGGAAGAACAGGTCTGGCAGAGTAAAGATCAGGTGTTCAGTTTTGGATATTTTGAGTTTGAGGTGTCTATTAGATATACCAGTGGAGATGGCAAGTAGATGTTATATACAGGAGTTTGGAAGAACGTTTTGGGCTAAAAATAGACATTTAGGAGTCAGAAGCGTATGGTAGAGGATGAGCTCTCTTAAGGAATGAATGTAGATGGAGAAGAGAAAAGGTCCAAGACTGACCCCTGGGCATTCCAGTGGTCAAAGTTCAGGGAGAAGAAGAGGACCCCACTCCACACCCCCCGAAGAAAAATAGACTGAAAAAAATGACCAAGAAACCAATGAGTTTGGAAGAGAGTTTTCTATTCTGGAGGCCAAGTGAAACTACATGCATTGAAAAATAAATCTTGGGCTTCCCTGGAGGCACAGTGGTTATGAATCCGCCTGCCAATGCAGGGGACATGGGTTCGAGCCCTGGTCCGGGAAGATCCCACATGCCGCCGAGCAGCTAAGCCAGTGAGCCACAACTACTGAGCCTGCGCTCTAGAGCCCACAAGCCACAACTACCGAAGACCGTGCACCTAGAGCCTGTGCTCTGCAACAAGAGAAGCCACTGCAGTGAGAAGCCTGTGCACCGCAAGGAAGAGTAGCCCCCGCTCGCCGCAACTAGAGAGAGCCTGCACGCAGCAAAGAAAACCCAACGCAGCCAAAAATAAATAAATAAAATAAATAAATTTATTAAAAAAAAAAAGAGAAAAATCATGATCCACTTTGTCAAAGCAGCTTAGAAATCAAGTAAGGTGAGATCAAGATTTGACCATTGGACTTAGCAGTGTGGGATTTGATGAGAGTATAACACTGTCTGTAGTGAGTTTAAGAGGAGCTAGGAGGAGAGGTTGAGAACCCTGCAAATAGGAAAAAAGACATGGGGCAGTAGCTGGTGGAAGAAGTGGAGACAAGAAGGATTTTTTCAGACGAGAGGAATAATGGCATGCTATTATGCTGATGGGAAAAAGTCCAGTAGAGAAACAACCACCACACCCAACCAGCCAAAAAGACAACAGAACAAAAGAGATGGGAAAAGTCCTGGAGCAATATTCTTGAGTAGGCAAGCGGACATGGGATCTAGTGGGAGTCAGTGACTTGAATCTCTATCTCTGGCTTTCTGCACATCTCCACCTGCTTGCCTCAGAGGCTCTGGAAGCTCAGGGTGTCCTCAGATGAAATTATCTTTCTCTTTCCTACCCACCAAACTGACCTCTTGCTATGTTTCTTAACCTATGCTTCCCTCATCCATCTAGTGGCCCAAGTCAGAAACTTAGATGGAGTGGTCCTGGAGGTTGTCTTCTCCCTCATCCCTCTATCCAATTGGAGAGCAAATTCTGTTGATCCTATCTGTTAAAACTCTCTGTGCTACTTCCACCAACAAAGTTCAGGCCCTCAGCATTATTCCTCTGCATTATCAGAATAGTTCGTTGCCCTCGGTCTGGCTTGCCTTGAATTCAGCCTTCTCAACAATGTCATTGTAATCTTCTAAAAACATAAATCTGATCTTATTGCTCTGCTGCTTAAAATCCTTCAGTGGTTGCCTTCTGGATAAAGTTCTGAAGTCTTTACTACAGCTTAAAGGCCATAGAAGTAGTGTGATCGAAGTGTTTGAATATGGTAGTGGTAGGTATTATAGCTCATCTCGTGTGTGTGTTTTTCTGTCTTAAAAAAAAATTTGTGATTTTTGTCCTGTTGCTGTACAGATAGCACTGTGATTGGTGTTTTACCATTTACCAGATAATTTCACGTACTTTCTATGGCTCTATAATATTGGGTTGGCCCAAAAGTTCGTTCAGGTTTTTCTGTAACAGCTTACAAAAACCCGAACGAACTTTCTGGCCAAAACAGTAGTTTCAAGGTTGCATAGTTTCTCCCTTCCTCGGAATTCAAAGGGTTATGCTTTCTCCCCCTGACCAGACGTTTATGGGATAAGGCCCTTCATGATCTGTTTTTGGTTGACCTGCGTGGAATTTTAGCTTCTACCTGTCTGCCTTAAACTTTCTACTTCTACTCCTGCTACACTATGGGTCATTTTCCCGAGGTTCCATACACCTTTGTCTTTATGACTGCACATGCAGTTCCCTTTGTCTGAAGCATCTCTTTTCTTCACAGTCTGATTTTACCAGTCCTTCTCTGCATCTCCTCCAATGCCCCCAGGCTGGGTTAGGTGCCTGTCTTCTATGTGCCCATAACACACTTTACCTGCATTCGGCATAAAACCTAGTGTCTGTGTTAAAATTGTATGCAAACCCATTTCCCTACTCATTTAGGCAAAGTGTTATTCCCTTGCATTATCAGAATATTTCGCTGCCTTCAGTCTGGCCTGCCTGACAGTGTTTGACCAATATAGGGTGCATAATAGACTAAAAAAGCATTTTATTTCATAATTATCATATATGAGCTAAATGGTATAACATTAAGAAGGGCCATGCCTCAATTTAATGCTGTTTGCCTGAGAAACACATTAGACACTGGAATATTCTATCTCATTTTATGGTTTATTTTGTGGATTGGCATCCTGCCAAAGTTATTTACCACAGATTACGTATTGATTCAGCAGCAGAATGGGTTCTCACAATGAGAGTTCTTTCTCTCACTGTTTCTGATTTTTTTGCCTTACTCATCTGCTATTCTAACCCTGTCTTTAAAAAATAAAATCAGAATCCTGAATAGCAGGGCCTCTAAGATGGAAATAAATTAATTCAGCTGGAAAGAAAACCACTAAAACAATCAAATTTTATTTATAGCCTTTTGGGGCACTATCCAGGCTTTACTAAAATGTAAAGAAGCGGCTCACAAATATTGTTGAACAGTAAGTCCCTTGGGGATTTTACATAGCTGTGTTGGATATACAATTTGAAGAGTCCTGTTCAGATCTAGCCTCAGTTACACAGATTCTGATCAGAAATATCTGCTATACTACAGAAGATCAAGATAGCAGAAAGCTAAAGCACCAGGACACAACATTTCAAGGAAACAAGTAAAAAACACCAGAAAAGAACTCCATATCCAGGAAACAATGATAAAACAGACTTCTAGGGGAAAGGAACAAGAATCATCAATGCCATCACTCTAGGTTTTAGTAGCATGAGAATGTAAAGGTTATTAGTTTCCCCTTAGTTTATGGGAGCCAATATATTGTTTCTGAAGCTAAGACAGCATTCTCTTTCCCATCTTTACATGCAGAACAACTGTGGAATATATAACAAGATCTCTGCAGTGCAGAGTGGGGAGATTGTAGTCTTGTCAAATAAAACAGCAGACACCTCTGTTCTGAACACTTCAGCAGTTTAACTTCCATACCATACATCACCTCTCTCGTTTTTGAGTGTTGAGATGCAAAATTCTACAAGAACCTCATAAATCTAGACAGGAGACGGGACGTGCACATATGAGGAAATGAGAGGACAAGACAGTGTAGGATATAATACAATTGTAAAGTGTGCAGTGCAGGCTAAATGCACGGGAGCACAAAGGAAGGAGAGAGAGCAGGGAAGATCTGGGGAGGCTGTAAGGGCAAAGAAACTCAATGGGATTCAAGATGGGTGAAACTTGAAAAAATATTACTTAAAAAAAAAAAAGACCAAAAAAACACGATTTTGTTGTTTCTATGAACCTTAGTCCTCCTGGATGGTAAAATGGGGTGGAAGGTAGTCTTTAGAGAGCAATGGATGTGGTACTAGAAGCAGCAATGTACCGAAAATCACAAGACCAGGCTCAGTCAGAACTGCCCTAATGAGCTCGGTGACGTCCGTGTCACTGCTCTGGATGCGATGGTCTTGGGTGGATTCGGGACCAAATCAGTGGTTCTCACGTGGTATTGTGACAGTGTGTTGCTATCAGTCCTGGGGGTTGTCTGACAGTAGCTAGTTTCACATTATAAAATTATTTAATTAAAAGAATTGGCTTAGTTATCCTGATAAATAACTCGTAATTTATTCTAACATACTCTTGTAATGGAGGAGAGAAAAGGTCAATGAGAACGGGTGAGCTTGGGATGAACCAAAACGAGTGTGCCCCCATCATCAGCTGGGAGTGTGGTAGTGGAAAAAAGTAGGCTGAGAACTGTTGGGTTAGAAAATGATTGCTACAACTCTTTGCAGCATTGGCAGTTTAGGGTTCCAGGCCAGATGAAAAAAAAGAATTTCAGTGTAATTATGTACTTACGTTTCCTTAACATCCTTAGATTCTGTTCTAAGGATATGAGGATAAAATTTAGCAATACAAGTTGTTACTTGATTGATTTCTGTTTGCAAGCAAATTGTTTAATTCTCAGAACATACTTTTTCTTAGATAAAAACCTCCCTCCTTGCCTAAGGTCCTCCAACCCCCTCCCAAATCTGCTGCTTCTCTTGCATTACAAATCTTCTAAATGTAATCACAAGTATCCTATAAGAGAGAAATTTGATTATAGACAGAAGGCTATGTGACAGAAGTAGAGGGAAGCTAAGTCAGATAGAGAAGTTGCTATGCCACTGGCTTTGAAGGTGGAGAAAGAGGTCACAAGGTAAGGAATACAGGTGGCCACTAGAAGCTGGAAAAGGCAGTGACATGACTTCTCCCCTAGAGTCTTCTGAGGGAGTGTGGGCTTGCCACAGCTTCAGCTTGGTGAAATCTGGCCTCCAGAACTGTGAGAAAATAAATCTGTGTTGTTTTAGGCCACTAAGTTTGTGGTAATTTGTTAGGGCAGCGACAGGACACTAATACACTTGTATAATTATCTTTTATTTATCTCTATACAGCATTTATCACAGTTTAATGTAATCGTATTTTCACTAAACTGTCCATCTTTTTTTATACTCCATTTATATTTATTATAAAATATTGGCTATATTCCCTGTTGTACAATATATCCTTGTAGCTTATTTTATACATAATAGTTTGTACCTCTTAATCCTCTACCCCTATACTGCGCCTCCCCACTTCCCTCTCCCCACAGGCAACCACTTGCTCGTTCTATCTGTGTCTTTCTTTTTTATTATATTCACTAGTCTGTTGTATTTTTTTAGATTCCACATATAAGTGATATCACACAGTATTTGTCTTTCTCCGTCTGAGTAATTTCACTTAGCATAATGCCCTCCAAGTCCATCCATGTTGTTGCAAATGGCAAAATTTCATTCTTTCTTATGGCCGAGTAGTATTCCATTGTGTGTGTGTGTGTGTGTATATACACACACATATATATACCACATATATATCCACCACACCATGTATACAGACACACACACACACACATATACCACATATATATACACCACACCATGTATACACAAACACACACACATATATATACCACATATATATACACCACACCGTGTATACACACACACATATATATATACCACATATGTATACACCATACCACGTATACACACACATATATACCACATATATATACACCACACCATGTATACACACACACATATATACCACACCATGTATACACACACACACATATACACCACATATATATACACCACACCATGTATACACAAACACACACACATATATATACCACATCTTCTTTATCCATTCTTCTCCTGATGGACACTTGGGTTGCCTCCATATCTCAGCAAGTGTAAATAACATTGCTATGAATATTGGGGTGCATGCATCTTTTCAAATTAGTGTTTTTGTTTTTTTCAGGTAAATACCCAGGAGTGGAATTGCTTGGTCATATGGTAGTTCTATTTTTAGATTTTTGAGAAATCTTCATACTGGTTTCCACAATGGCTGCACTGATTTACATTCCCATCAACAGTGCACAACTGTTCCCTTTTCTCCACATCTCGCCAACATTTGTTATTTTGGTTCTTTTTGATGATGGCCATTCTGACAGGTGTGCTTTTGCTTTGCATTTCTCTGATGATTAGTGATGCTGAGCATCTTTTCATGTGCCTGTTGGCCATCTGTATGTCTTTGGAAAATATCTATTCAGGTCTTTTGCCCATTTTTTAAATCTGGTTGTTTGTTTTTTTGATGTTGAGTTGCATGAGCTGTTTATATATTTTGGATATTAATCCCTTATTGGTCATATCATTTGCAAATATCTTCTCCCATTCAGTAGGTTGTCTTTTTATTTTATTGATGGTTTCCTTTGCTATGCAAAAGTGCTTAAGTTTAATTAGGTCCCATTTGTTTATTTTTGCTTTTATTTCCTTTGCTTTAGGAGACAGATACAAAAAAAATATTGCTACGATTTATGTCAAAGAGTGTTCTGCCTATGTTTTCCTCTAGGAGTTTTATAGTTTCTGGTCTTATATATTTAGGTCTTTAGTCCATTTTGTATATGTGTTAGAGAACGTTCTAATTTTATCCTTTTACATGTAGCTGTCCAATTTTCTCAGCACCACTTATTGAAGAGAGTTTTTTTCATTGTATATTCTTGTCTCCTTTGTCATAGATTAATTGACCATAGGTGTGTAGGTTTACTTCTGGACTCTCTATTCTGTTCCATTGACCTATGTATCTGTTTTTGTGGCAGTACATATCGTTTTGATTACTGTAGCTTGGTAGTATAGTCTGAAGTCAGGGAGCATGATTCCTCCAGCTCTGTTCTTCTTTCTCAAGATTTAAACTGTCAGTCTTCTTGAGGGCAGGAATCATGTGTTTTTCTTGTTTGTATCTCCTATGCCTATCATACTGCCCTTAGAAATATTTATTAAGTAAATCAATTTATTAATATGATTCAGCGTAGAGGATGCCTCCAGAAAATTCTTCTTCTCTTTTCTCTCTATTGATATTCTTTGGCTTTGGGGTCAAAGCCCTTTAACTGGATATATGGGGGAATTATCTTTCTGGGTAAAGATCTGAGTCTTTAACTCCACAGTGTCCCCATCCCTTCTCCAGTCAGTCACCATGTTTCATCCCTCTACCTTTCCAGTGTCGCCTTTCTTGCCTCTCTGCCTCTATCCTAATTTTGACGTTCCTCATCTCTCACCTGGACAACACCATGGCCTCTCAACTGGTCTCCCTGCCACCACACACTTTAATCCATCCTTCTTACTGCTATCAGAGCGCTTTTCTAAAACACAAATAGATCATGTTATTCTGCCCAGCTCCCCCCCCTCCACCAGCTCTCATTGGCTCCTCATGGGCAACACCACCAGTGCCCACCCCTCAGCATGGTGTCCAAGCCCTGGCTGACTGAACGTTTTTAGACTCATGTCCTCTCCTGCAGACCCCATAAGCAGCCCCAGCCCCAGCCCTCACTCACCAGTTCCTGCTTCCTCATCCCTCCCACACCTCTTTGCCTTTGTTCCTCTCCTTCCTTCAGCTTGGACTGTCCAGCTCCTCTCTTGAAACCTATCAAAGTCCTTCCACACCTGGAAGGCTCAACTCAAAAGTCACTTGTCTGCAGCTTTCCCATCTCACGCCAGTCAGAATTTCTCTTCCATCTCTCCTCTGTGAGGGTGACACTCATTCCTCTATTTTTCAGCTTTCACTCAGCCTCGAATCACAGCTGGTTGTTTACCTGCCAGTCTCCCTCACCGAACACTAGTTTTGAAGAACAAGAACTGGATAGTATTCCTATTTGCCTGTCAGCCACAGCAGAGGCTCAATAAATGTTTACTGAGTGAATCAATCTGCTCTATAGGAAGGTCCCTCCTAGTCTATCACATTAAAATACCATTTGTGTTCTATATTTTAAGGTCAGTTTTATTATAATTTAAGGTTTTAATAGAAGGTAAGAGATTGCACAAGAGCCTGAACAACAATGTTGTTTTCTAGCTTTCCAGCGTACCCTTAAAATATGTGCAAATAAAATTATACCTGAGAATAAGAATATACCCGAGAATGAGAATAAACAAAAAGGGAATCAGTGGTTTTAAATCATATTACTGCTTTGTCTTTGATTGTTGCCCATGGTCCTTTCCAGTCTAGGGGTGGTGAATGAGATGAATTAGTGCTATTTTTTGCTGTGGAACTTGCTGGAAGCCCATTCTGGAATCTCTCTCTCAGAATTACATAGCCTAGAATGGCATGCTGGAGCCTCATTTTAAATAGATGCCAGTATAAGAAAACAGATATTGTATTCTAATGAAATATGTCACGTTAATTAAAATGTCACATTAATTAAAATATTTTTGCTGATGTACGCTTTCTATTTCTCTACATAGTAAAACAACACGTTTGTAAAACGTTTTGAATCAAAGTAAAACTTTTTTTCTCTCAATCTATTTCATAGTCAACACCTCTAGGGCGCTATCAAAAGAGATGATAGGGAAGGCCAGAGGGGTAAAGGGCGATGCATTTGGTTTTTGTTAGAGTAGATAATATGTGACTTATTATTCTCCACCCCATTTGGTGGAGAGGTGAGTGGAGGCCGTGAGGAATGGTGGTGGAAGGAGTATGATGTGATTTCTTTATAGGCCCGTGAACCGCTGCCTTTTGGTCCCACTCCCCCATGTTTTACTAATAATAACTAGTGAAGCTAAATAACAAAAACTAACATGCAGTGACTTGAATGGTGGTAGTGCATTTAGAGCTTGATTTTAGTTAAAATTTTATTTTTAGTTTTTTTAGAAAAGCATGTTGACTTATTTTTACTGTTTTTAGTTTTTTTTGAATGGCCAGTGGATGTACATGGTTATGCCCTGTCAAGTGCTCCCTCCTTCATCTGTCTAGCCATTCATTTCTTTTCCCCAGAAGCAATCACTTTTACTACTTTCTTGTACTGTTCCGGGGTGAGTCTATGCATTTATAAGCAAAAAGCCAGAGTTATCATACCCATTTGTGAAAAAAACCTTTTTTACACAAATAGCAGTATTCTTTATACATATTCATCTAAAACCTTACTTTGTTCAACTGTGTGTGTGTGCGTAAAGTCCTAGAGATTTTTCCATATTAGTCCATAAAATAGCTGTCTAATTCTGATTATTTCTGTCTGTCTCACTATATAACTGTAGTCTAATTTACTTAACTAGTCCTTTGTTGATGGACATTTGATGCTTCTAATCTCTTATGACAAAGAGTGCTGCAATGAAGATCCTTGTGTATATGTTATTTTCCACACATGTGAGTATAGCCATAAGATAAATTCCTAAAAGGAGAATTAATTACTCAGTCAAAAGGATGTGAATATATATATATATATACACACACACACACACACACACACACACATTTTTTTTTTGGTAGACATTGCCAAATACCCTTCCACAGAAGTTGTACCCATTCACATTCTTAACAGGAATGTATAATATTGCCTGTCTTCCTATAGCCTTCAAATTTTATTCTCTTTCTATGTCTTTTAACACACAGAACTGTGATGTATAATAAAATTATAAGAATATCAATGGGTCTAAGTTGGATGGTCAGAAAAGGTGTTTTTAAAAATTTTTTATAATTTTTGGCTGCATTGGGTCTTCCGTGCTGTGCGTGGGTTTTCTCTAGTGGCGAGTGGGGGCTACTCTTCGTCGTGGTAAGCGCGCTTCCCATTGTGGTGGCTTCTCTTGTTGCGGAGCACAGGCTCTAGGCGCGTGGGCTCACTAGTTGTGGCTCACGGGCTCTAGAGTGCAGGCTCAGTAGTTGTGGCCCATGGGCTTAGTTACTCCACGGCATTTGGGATCTTCCCGCACCAGGGATCAAACCTGGGTCCCCTGCACTGGCAGGTGGATTCTTAACCACTGCACCAGCAGGGAAGGTCCCAGAAAAGCTGTTTTTATTTAAAGTGTCATTTGAACACAGATAAGTAGAGAAAAATACATTTGAAGAAGAAAATTGGAAACTGTTTCCTTGATCTGAAGAAGCAATTATTCCAAAATAGCATCCAAACAGAGTACTGACATATAGTAGGTACTCAATAAGTTTGTTGAATAACTTCTGTGCCTCTAATGAGTTTTGTTAAATTCTCAGTGATATAATAGGATGGTCTTATTTAAAGTCTCATAGTGGTGATAAGATCATATATTTAAATGGCACTTATCTCTGTGATTCATTTCAATATATGCATCTTTTAAAAATATGTTGCTTAATTGGTCATTTGGCTAATCACTTGCAGGTTGTATGGAAAAGTAAATACAGAATATACATTATTAAAGGCAAATTTATTCCTTAAAGTGGAATTCTAAAATTAAATTTAGAAAACATTTAAAAGAAGGAAAAAACAACATTAGTCCTCTAATTCCAGCAGTTTGGTATATTTTCTTCCAGTCTTTTTTTCCCTTGTGTTAGTATGTAAATGTATATATATCATACACACATATCTGTCACATGTACATATGGAATTGTCATTATGTTTTATAGAATTGTAATCACAGTGAAAAAATAATTATATAGCCAGAATCAGACTCAATATTATAAGCTTTTAGTTATTTTTATTTTATTAAAATTAAAAAAAAAAATTTTGGCCGTACCGTGCAGCTTGTGGGATCTTAGATCCCCAACCAGGAATCGAACCCGCACCCTCGGCAGTGAAAGCACTGAGTCTTAACCACTGGACTGCCGGGGAATTCCCTTCTTGTTATTTTTAAATGAACTTTTTAATCCATTTTTATGGCTTCCTAAAATTTCACCAAATGGGTATATATTAATGTATTTAACCATTGCCCTGTTGTTCAATTTTGGGTTGTTTTCAATCTTATTGTTATAAATCACATTGTGGTCAGCAACTTTTTCTGTTTCCTTATAATGTGTTTTCAAAATGGAATCCTGAGACCAAGGGGTATGAACAGGCTTAAGGTTCTGCTTTGACTTGCTACTCTTTTCACTGTTCATGTGTACTGCTCTGATCTGTCCCTGAAGCTTCAATTACTCTCGATGTGCTAAGGACCCACAAGCCTATATGTTCAGACTAGACCCTTTTCAATACTCCAAGCCTGTGTCCAGCTACCTGCTGTACATCTTTCCCTAGATTTCCACAAGCACTTCAGATCCGTTGCTCCAAACTGGACTCATATTTTCCACCAAATCTTTACCTCTTAGTAGATGACAAATCTTGGTAGATGACACCTCTCTCCACCAGTCAGACACTCCAGCCAGACATGAAATCATCCTAGACTCTTCTCTCACTTCATCGTCTACCTCTCACTGGGGTCCAGTGAATGCTGCTGTTTCCACATTTCTTGTGTGCCTTTCCTCTCCATTCTTGCCACTCCCTCCTGGATGAGGGTCCTGATATAATTTACTAACCGGTACTTTGCCTGACACTCCTGCTCAGATGACACTCGGAGGTCAGTCATTTTCTTCCCAGCTTTAAAAGCGCGCAGTGATCCTTCCCTGCGCGCTTGTATCCAGTGCCCCCAATTATCCAGTGTTGGTCAAACTTTTCCATCAAAATACTCCTGAGAGGCAAAGTCAACATAGACTATAAGTCCATAACGTCTTTGAAATCTTTATTTTACTTTAAAAATTCATGTGAATTGTCTGGTCTACTTAAGTATGTATTTGTGCTTGTTCTAACATAAAATAAGAATTCTCCTTCTGAAATCTTCAAATGAAATTGATATGCCCTGAAGGTGTGCTATGGCTTTTGTGACTTTTTCTGGGACGTGACACCATATACATATAACCTCAGTTCAGTTTGAAAGGCACGGCTTCTAGAATAAAATCCGGAGAGCCCAGCAGAGCACTGTGTCTCAGCCTGTCCTTCACGAACTATACGCTGGGACCTCCTCCTGCCTCATCTCTCACCGGTCCTTCCAGCCATCCTGTGTTCCAGCCGCGCAGGGCCACCTGCCATCCTCACAACACCCAGTCCGTTTCATGCTGCATATTCTCCTCAAGAACATACCTGTTTCCCCTACCTGGAGTGCCCTCATGACTCTCAATCCTTGCTCTGTTTACCTTCTGCCCTGCAGTTCAGTCGACGTGATGACAACTATAGTTTTAATATTCAAATCTGCCATTATCTCTTCTGTGAAGACTTTTCTGACTTTATCAAGTAGAACTGGTTCCTTCTTCCTTTATAGCCCCACTGTACCATGTCTATACAGATCTTCCCGGACTTCAGCGAGGTTACATCCAGATAAACCCATCATAAGTTGAAAATATCGTTAAGTTGAAAATGTGTTTAATACACTTAAACTACAGGGCATCATGGCTTGCTTAGCTTAGCCTACCTTGAATGTGCTCAGAACATTTACATTAGCCTGCAGTTGGGTAAAATCATCTAACACAAAGCCTATTTGATAATAAGTATTGAAGATCTCATGTAATTTATTGAATACTGTACTGCAAGTGAAAAACTGAGTGGTTTTCTGGGTACAGAATGGCTGCAAGTGTATCAGTTGTTGTGTGGCTGACTGGGACTCAGTGCCACTGCCCAGCATCACAGGAGAGTATCGTACCGCATATCACTGGCCCGTGAAAAGATCAAAGTTCGAAGTACCTCTTCTACTGAATGTGTATCGCTTTTGCACCATCATAAGGTTGAAAAAATTGTAAGTTGAACCATCATAAGTTGGGGACCATCTATATATGTATATATCTCTCTCTATACCATATGTATTTCTACGTAGTATCTATAACATTCTGTTCCTTTTTTTCTTTCCCTTCCTTTCCCTCTTTCTCCTTTCTCGTCCTTCTCTTCACCTACTCAATGATTTTTAAACACCATGAGGATCAGGGAAACTGTTGAATTTGTCTCTGCTTGCCAAGTGCCTAGCCTAGTGTGACAAATGGAATGCATGTGGTACCTTTTAATTTTTTTTTGAATGAATGGAGGAATGAAGGGCATTTTTGATGTGCGGTCAAACTGCTTTTTAATGCCCCCAGAGGTACATGCTCTCCCAGTTTTACCATTGCTTCCAGATTAGGTTATCATATCAAACATTTTTGGGAATAATTTAATAGATGAAATGTTATCTTGTTTTATTTTAATATTGTTCTTTGATTACTAGGAGGTTGCCCACTTTATCATATTGCTTTATTTTCATGAATTATGACTGTTTTTAAAATTTCAACTTCTAGAGTCTTGGAGTTTTTCTTTACATTTTCCATGGAGTCTTAAAATTATTTTTATTATGTAATGTTCGATTCTGAAGTGTATATATAAAAATGATAGTAAAAATTTCTATGCTTTATTTACTGCAAATGTATTTTTTTTCTCACATGGTTGCTTATCTTTACTTTGGTTCCTTTTAAAAAACAAACACTTAGTTCTTTATATAATAAAGATACATTAACATTTAGAATTCATTGTGGTATATGCCATGGTTGTCTAAAGATGAGAATAATATTCTTAGGTTAGACTTTTTATTATATTTTGAAATCAATGCTTTCAAATGGGAAAGTATAATTTGAATCCAAATATCTGTCCTCAACAATCCATTTAGCACAGAGCCAGAATGATTACCTTAAAAAGTTCATTAGGTCATATCACTTCTCAATTCAAAACTCTCCGGTGATTTCTCATCCCATTCAGAGCAAAACCCGAAGTCCTTCCTAAGGTGCTGAACCTATATCAGCTTCCCTCTGGCTACTTCTCTGACACCATCTCCTACCCTTCTCTCCTCCCTCCTCCTTCCTCCCTCACTCAGTTCCAGCCATGCAGCCCTCCTTGCTCTTCCTTAAACTCACCAAAGATGCTCCCAACTGAAATCCTTTACACTACTGTTCCTTCTACCTGCTCTTTCCCCAGACCTCCTTCACTCTCAAGTCTCGTCTTATCAGATGAGATCGTCTTCTCTATGCCACCTAAAACAGTTAACCCACCCCCACCATGTCACTCTTTATTACTTTCCTGGCATTATATTTTTCTTCATAGCATGTATGACAACTGACTTCGTTTTGTTTACCACTGTTTCTCCAGTAACCAGCTCAGAAAATAGAAGTTGCATAAATTAATGAATGAATTTAGTCACTCATCTGATAACCTCTGAGATGACAACTATATAAAATGTATTTGGTATTTTTTCTTAGGTTGTGAAAAAAAATCTTTTTTTCTTACAACTTAAAAATACTACCATCATTAGTATCAGTTACTGCTATGGTTTAAATGTTTGTGTCCCGCCTCCCCCTCCCCCGCCCACCAAATTCATATGTTGAAATCCTAATCCCCAATGTGATGGTGTTAGGAGGTGGGGCCTTTGGGAGGGAATTAGGTCATGAGGATGGAGCTCTCATGAATGAGATTAGTGACCTTATCAAAGAGACCCCAGAGAGCTCCCTAGCACCTTCCATCAAGTGAGAACACAGTGAGAAGGCATTACCTATGAACCAGGAAGCCCTCACTAAACACTGAATCTGCTGGCACCATGATCCTGCACTTCCCAGCCTGCAGGACTGTGAGAAATAAATGTTTGTTTTTTATAAGCCAGTCAGACTCTTGTATAGTTGCCCCTTGAGCAACACAGGTTTTAAACTGCATGGGTTCACGTATATGTGGATTTTTTTCAATAGTAAATACTATAGCACTACATGATCCCTGGTTGGTTGAGTCCTCTGATGCAGAACCTCTGATTTGGAGGAACCACAGATATAGAGGGCAGACTATATGTTATACTCGGACTTTCAGCTCTGCAGAAGGTCGGCACCCCTAACCCCCATGTTGTTCAAGGGTCAACTGTATTTTGTTATAGCAGCCTGAATAGATGAAGATAGTTATTTTGGGGGGCACCTAATAACTTCTCCTGACCACTGGGGTTCTGAAGTTCACTAGGATTTTGTGTGGCTTGGGGAATGCTGTGGTTTTGTGTAATTTGGGAAATGCTATACTAGAAGACAGTGTGAAGGCAAGGTGACTGCCCATGTGTTTCATGTCATTATTCAGCACATCACAGCTTTTCAAACAATTATAAAAAGTGGTAGATAAAAAGAATATCACTGTTTTCTTATTTCTGCATGTAAGAATAGCATTCAAAAGAGATTGCTTTAGGAATAGAAAACTTACTTCAGAAGGAGTTTTGATTAAAAATAAGCATATAGACTGAAAGGAAATGGGAATCTGAAACAAGGAAAATATTTAACATTAGTGATCCAGAAGGAAGACAGTAATGCAGTAGTGCTTATGTGAAGTTAAAAACAGTAACAAGGACCAAAACATTCAAAGCGATTAGATACGCATGAAATTTATGAAAATAAGAAAATTATATGACTTGTCAAATGCAAATGATATAGCTGGAGGAAAATGATCAGAGAGATGTAGTTTGTTTTTGGTGAACTCAGAAATCCAGTAATGCTGAAGAGCAACCAGCATAAGGGAACAAGAATTAGTTGATAAAAGCTTTAGAATCCTTACTCGTTATGTCCAGCGTAAGACTAGAGGTCTCCTACAGATTTAGCAGTGTGGGAGGGTTATCTGCTGAAACAGGTACAATAAAATTACTGGACTTAAAAATCATTGCCAAATGAAAATCCAGTAGCTCAGTGTCCCAGGAGCCAAGGGAGTAATTCTGCCACATCCATCATGCCTCGCTTCAAAAATATCATTTTCCTGTATTACTTACTTCAGTGATTTTGAAGATGAGCTATTTGTAAAAGGTTTTTAAACTTTGTAACATCATTTTCAAAAGCTTCAACAAAGATATTTGTTCATGATGTTGGAATAGATGTTATAAATAAAGATACTGTTATTCACATGCAAATTCTTACATATTTACCCAGAAGAATGATCAGAGAAATAAAACAATATATCATTTTGTGTACACATACACCCACACAATCAATACCAAACATTATTTAATCTGTGGTTACAAAAAGCTCATTTTTAAAAGCATTGGGTGCGTTTTGCACAAGGAACATGAAATATAAAACAGAGATGAAGTGAGTTTTGCATATAATCAGTATCTGGGTTAGGAAAAATTGGATTTAAAAGTGATTTTACAAAAGATAAAATAAGATAGCTCTTTTTAGTGGTGGATTAGCTTGAAAATATGTGTTTGAATCACGAGAGAAGAAAATGAAAGTTTTTGTATTTTCCTGACGTCTTAGAGGGATTTGCAGTTTAGACTTGTGATCTTCTATCCTGGAAAGAATGAAGGTGCTCAATGCATTTGTTTTAATTTAAAACTGGGTTTATGTGTAACATGTTAGAATCACCCTTAGCAGAGGTGACGGGGATCTTAAGGGTCTAGTTTGACCATGTAGTTGATGTTTAATTCATCACTCTGAGCCCAAAGTTATCCAACTCTTATCCGTAAATCTCTGATGATGTAAATTCACTTGCACTCCTGTTGTGAGTTCCATGCCTCTGGAAATTCGATGTGGAATAGTTCTTTCCCTGAGCTTACCTGGAGGCCAGACTCAGCACTTCCTCATAGCCCCAAATAGCAGACCCAATTCCACAAAGCCTTAGTAAGTAAAGTAGCTTGTACCGAATATGAACAGCGGTGGTGGTTATGGAATACATACTGAAGAGAATTTACATACTTCACAGCAAAAGTTAATTAAAATCCTCACTAGACATCCTAGAATTCCAAATCCCTTTCTAGATATCCTAGCAACATTACCTCTGTTTTCTTTCCCTCTCCTTGCCCCCAGTTCTCTGAAATTCCCTATATCTTTATAGCAATTCAGCCCAGGTTCTTAGCTAGAATAGTTCTCTAAAAACTAAAGCCCTTCAGCTGGAGGAACTCTCCCCTCCTCTGCAGGAACTTTCCTTTTCCACTGGAAAGCAGGCCAGTGAACTTCTCTTGTACTTTCATAGGCATTGGCTGGAAACAAACACTAGGTAGTAGTTTCCCTTTTCATCTCAGGTGATCTAGCAAAATATTTGCCCAACCGAAACAGACCCCTCTTACTTTGATAGAGTGAGGGGGTACTGGGAGGAGAAGGGCATATGTGGCGAGGGGCATATGTGATTGGGCTCCTAAAAAATATGGTTTTCTCCATATTACCTGTAATTTACAATATTAGGTAATTGAGTGTTCCAAAAAGAGTAGTTGTATTTTAGTAAATGCCTAATTTGGTCCTAAATGGTAATTAAAATTCTTTATAACAGTTTTATTGAGCTATAATTACATCCCATAAAATTCGCTCTTTTGAAGTGTACAATTAAGTGAATTTTAGTATATTCACGATCGTCACCACTAACTAATTAAAAAACATTTTCATCATTCCCCAAAGAAACCCCCTTACCCATCAGCAGTCACTACTCCGTCTCCCTCGCCCTTGGCAACCACTAATCTACTCTGTCTCTATGGATTTGCCTATTCTGGACATTTTATATAAATAGAATCATACAATATTTGTTATTTTGTGACTGACTTATTTCACTTAGCATATTTTCAAGGTTCATCCATGTTGCAGCATATATCAGTACTTAATTCTTTTTATATGGCCAAATAATATTCTATTGTATGTATATACCATATTTCATTTATCTGTTCATCAGTCGATAGCCATTTGGGTTTTTTATACTTTTTGGCTATTATGAATAATGCTGCTATAAACGTCCATGTACAAGTATTGTACGGACACATGTTTTCATTTCTTATGGGTATATGCCTAGGAATAGAATTGCTAGGTCATGTGGTAACTCTCTGTTTAACTTTTGAGGAACTATTAAACAATTTTCCAAAGTGGTCACATCATTTTACAGCAAGTATGAGTGTTCCAATTTTCCCCACACCCTCACTAACACTTGCTATTGTCTGTCTTTTTTATTATAGCCATCTTAGTGGGTGTGAAGTGGTATCTTGATGTGCATTTTCCTGATGGCTAATGATGTTGAGCATCTTTTTCTGTGCTTATTCCCATTTGTATATCTTCTTTGGAGAAATGTCTTTTCAAATCATTTGTGCATTTAAAATTGGGTTGTCTTTTTATTGTGGTGTTGTAAGGGTTCTGAGTCCCTTATCAGAATATATGATTTGCAAACATGTTCTCCCATGTGTAGGTTGTCCTAATAGTAATTTACGTTCAGGCAACACTTGAATTATTCACAGATTGAAGCTTAGTACGAATATCATCCAAACCCTTTGCTTTTCTCCTTGATTTATTCCAATTTGGAAAAATCTGTGCTCACAGTGCCCTCTAAAAAGAGTGCACAGAGGAAGGGAAAAACAATACAGTGTCTAGCAGAGAGTATGTGCTCAATTAACTCTGGCAAATGAATGAATGACATTTATCTATTTATTCTTGGCTCCCCCACTACTCTGACTTGTTGAGTCCCTCTGCTGGGCTTTCAGAGCAATGATATGTATTTCATGGCCTGAAAGCCCCCAGGGGGAGCGCTGAAGTATTGGAAAAATGTTCCTGTTTCCATGTGTATGCTCTAAGCTGTCTTGCCTACTCCACATTGAATGCACTAAAGCTTCACGCTGTCATATGCGAGTCCTCAGACTTTTTCATGATTAAGAGCAGTTTCATGATCTCCTCTTTTAAGTCTGAGACTCACCAGTTTCAGAGAAGGAAACATTTGTTTTTGTCAGTTCAGTGTTGACTCTACAGTGTTTCCAGTGGTCCTGGTCATTTCTATATCAATTATATTATGGATGTTTGTTTGGAGGTTCACTTAGGGATTTCATTTACTTCAATACCCTTGATCGAAGAGTGGTTCCCTCAGTGAGGTTCACTGTCCCCTTAACCAGGCAAAGAGCTGTGGGGAGATGGATTTGATGCTGTGAGGGGCGGAGCCACAGCTGCCTGCCTGTCAGGTCAGCTGAATCTATTTAGGAGACCTTGCGGGGAAGGAGATGGGCCCAGCCAGGCAGTCTGCATTCCTACATCATTTACAACGGTCTATCAAGGTCATTTTTGCAACTGACATTTGACAAAAATCCCCTGTTCATCTTGAGTGCCGACTCACAGGAAGAATCAGAACGATTCATAAATGGGGAGAATCAAAGGAATTCCAGTCGGGACCGCAGTTTGGAACTAAGATATCAAAGAAGGTATATGTATGAAGGAAACAGGCTGGGGAAAGGAAGAAGAACAGAGGGAAGCAAGCCACTACTTTGTAACCGTATGTAAACAAGAGTCTAGCTTTACACCGGCAGAGCTGGCTGGCCTGCTAGCGTGACTCAGCTCAGTTACCATTCCTGGTACCCAGGTGATTGTGGGTATCACGCCCATGACACACCTATGGATGTGGGTACCTGCCAGCTAGTGAAACGGGACACACAGTTATGAGCATGCAAAATGGCCCCATCTCAGAGATGGACAAAAGAGAATTTTTTAAAAATTAGTGGTATCAGGGAGTCAATCTGAACAAGTTTGCTGTCCAGGCTGAAGAGAAAAATTTCTCAATCTATACAGCCATCAATAATACCACTTTATAGTATTTATGCAATGCTTTTCCTTCTCTCATAAGTGCAAACACTTTAAAGCTTACCTCATGGCTCATCATCACAACCCTCTCCTGAAGGAAAGACGTGGTTTCACAGACAACTGACCTGAGGCTCAGAGGTGAATTGACTGTTCTGGAGGGTGGGGGAGAAGGGTTGGGTCACTGAGATGTAGACCCCTTTTTGGAGCTAGGACTGAATCAGTCATTAAACATATGTAAAGTCCTTTAATTTCCGTAAGAACCCTATGAGGTGGGTATTATTATTAATTTGGTAGATTGAAGAAAATCATCCAAATCATTGAGCTAACAATGGTAGAATGAAACCATGTATCTGTCATATTCTAGAACCATATTGTTTCTGCTCTACCATGTTCTGATTTACCAATTCTAACTGATTAAAGAGGTTGCCTGGAGGGTTCTGTGGAAGAAGTCTCAGCCACACGCAGTTATTCCACCTGATGCTGGTGGGGATGGGAGGAGTGGCATCTGGTTACAGAACCAAAGCCTCATAGAAGGAGGGCTTTTGTCATGGGCTTCATTTCTAAGAGACTCACGGAAGACTTTCTATTACACAACGGTCTATACTTTGAGGGTGCTAAGAAAGGACACTGAGAAAGGGCAGCTCCTTACAACTGCATGTGGGTAACACTTCTCCTTTCCCTCCCCGCTGTTGCCAAGTACGATAACTAGTGAAGGAAACCAGAATACGTCACCCCCAAATATGCCACTTTGACATAAAAATTATTTCGAGCCCAAGGCAATTAAGCAGCAGGAAAAGCTCTCTCCACCCTCCCCTTTTCTGCCTAAAGACAGGACATAAATTCTCCTACTGGAGACAGACTCTTAACCCAGAGACAGCACCACAGGAATCAGCAAAAAAAACCTTCCTGCATTAGTTACCTCTCGTATATTTACCTCCCCACAGTTGGCTGCCTTTGGAAGCCTAAAACTGTATTCCTTTGTACTATCGTTTCTCTACCAGTTTATTGCTCTTTGTTGAAGACACTATATAAGCTGGTGTTCTAAGCTGCCACTTTGAGTTACTTTTCATGAGGTTTCTTCCATGTGACGTGTGCAGCGCACATTAATAAACCATTTTTCTCTTGTTACTCTGTCTTTCTGTTTAAGAGCCCCAGCCCAAAACCCAAGATGGCTTAGAGGTATACTACCCATCTTCGACGCTAGCTATGGCTAATTTTCTGTTTCTCTCTTTCTCTTTTGCTACTACCTGCTTCTTTATTTTGCCACGAGAGTTTCCTTCCTTAAAATGACATCCTCTCCTTACTTGAAAGGTAACTATTATGAAACATGGAATGCAGTGGAAATATATTCGCCACGTGAGTGGCCAATCAGTGTATGATTGGCAGGTTGGTAGATTCTAGACAAGGATTTGGCAGCTCTGATCATCATAGACAGATGAAGGCAGGATCAGTGTTACCCTCAGTGAAAGGATGAATACACTTCACTGGATTTATACCACATACCACAGTTCCTGTTTTAGTTTCTGAATGACAAATATTCCTTAGTTTTCTGCTTTTACATCTGTGTTTAAATTTTCAATTTTCAGGATTGGGTTGACAGATTTAAATCCTTGATTCTTTTGTATTTTTATAAAAATGCTTTCATTTTCTTTTGCAAATTATAGCTACAATGTACAACGTAGGAGGTTTTCACATACACAAAGACATCAGTCTTACATTGGAGTCCCAGTGGGCTCATCGTTTTTGAGAGTGAAAGATATGGATACCTTTGGATCCGAATCCCTATTAATCCCCAACTTACCGCACCATTTCACCCTCCAGTTTCGATTGGCATCCACTCCACGGCAGCGAAACCTTGAGTTCCTTGACCTTGTTTTTCTCCAAAATCGATCCTAGATGTAATTAAAAAAAGAGGTGCAGAAAAAACACTTGAGGTTATTCCCATTCGTTTTAGTAGCTCAGTCAGTGAATGAATCACAGCATGGAGGGGGAGGGAGAGTTCCCTTGGGAATAAACAAGTCCAGGGAGTGGGAAGAGGACAGGATTAGCATCGGAGACTCAGGTTCATGCTCCAATTTCTGCCACAAACTTTTCTCTTACCTTCTCTTGGCCTCATTTCTTCACAGGCAAAATTGAGTGAGCTGGACTGGACTAGTGATATTTTCACAATTTTTTTGGAAGGAGAAATCTTTATTTACATGAAATCTTAGGCAAAGCCAAACATATAAAGGAAATCAAAAGGTTGCTGCTATGCTGGGGAAGGGAGTGGAAGTCTCCTTTGTAGCTCTGGAAGCACTAGGCTAGCTGCCCACCAAGCTTCTTTCCTGTTTCAGGACTGTTTTCCATGATTTTTTCAGTTGGATAGGCAAAGTGACTTACATTGGTCCAGCTAAAATGGTATCCATCAACGTTAAACACAGGCATGATATAGAAATACAGATGATTCAACATTTTTCTCATGGTTGGGTCACTCTTATATGTTAGAAGAGCCTAAAAGACAAAGGTGACATTTTTCTTACAAATTGATCCCAAATACAGATTTGGAAAATAAATATGAGAAATCCTTTTTATCCATGTGAAATACCAAATATGTTGGGTTAAAAAGTAACAAGCTAATATGAACTATACTCTTTGACATCATATGTTCTTTCTTGAGAATTTTGTCTCAGACTATTTATTACTGATAACATCTTAGCAAAGGTGGCAAAACAGATTAATTGGGCAGCCTCTGGCAGTATTTCAGATCTCGCTAAACTTCAGGATGATTAAGAAAGCAACAATTTAGATATGTTTTTGTATAATTGGTCCTTTTTAAGATTCCATTCAATTGTGGACAAAACAATTACCTAAATATTTTTATATCCTTACATGATACATCATAACACAAGCTAGTTATTTATGTCACTTAATTGTTTCTGTCTAATTGGTAGCAGACTCAAGTCTTGGAACTTACTGCATGGACACTCTATTCTCTCCTGACTTTCCTATAAAAAGTTTAATGGACAATTATTTATTGTGTCACCTTTATCATGGCTCCTTTGAAATCTCACTCTTGTGATTGGGTCTGACCCCAAGTCTGAAGATTCTGCACTATTTGGCTTCAAAAGAAGAGCATTGAATGTGCTAAGTCGAGTTAAGGATACAAATATTTTGAAATACCATTCCTATGGAATGGACTTTTAAGAAAGTTCTTTTTGATGCATGTTTATCTATTTGTAAAGTACCTTAGAGAAACACATAGAATATTTGTAACAATGGCTGCCGTGGGGAGGGGGACTGGGGGACAATACATGGGAAAGAGTATTACCTTTCATTTTATACCCATTTGGATTGTTTGAATTTTAACCATATTAAAACACAATTAAAAGTAAAATAATTCTTAAATTATACATATATCTTGCTTTGGAAAATTCAGTACTTAAAATTTTAATTTTCTTTTACATCCAGTTAAGTAGAATTTCTGAACCCATCATAAGCAGCATTCTGTATTTACACAGTGAGAATTCTGTTCATAGTGAGCAATCCAATAATACAATTTATTATTAGAAACTATCACTATATTAGAAATAGTAATGAAAATATAGAGATAGTCAAGAACATAAGACATGAGTTAAATACAATTTTATTAAATATAATTTAAATACCTATGGTATTAACACAAGTTGATAAACATTAATACAATTCTTTTTTTTTTTTTTAAACATCTTTATTGGAGTATAATTGCTTTACAATGTTGTGTTAGTTTCTGCTTTATAACAAAGTGAATCAGCTATACATATACATATATCCCCATATCTCCTCCCTCTTGCATCTCCCTCCCACCCTCCCTATCCCACCCCTCTAGGTGATCACAAAGCACCGAGCTGATCTCCCTGTGCTATGCGGCTGCTTCCCACTAGCTATCTATTTTACATTTGGTAGTATATATAAGTCCATGCCACTCTCTCACTTCGTCCCAGCTTACCCTTCCCCTCCCCATGTCCTCAAGTCCATTCTCTATTAAGTCTGCGTCTTTATTCCCATCCTGCCCCTAGGTTCTTCATGACTTTTTTTTTTTTTTTTTAGATTCCATAATATATGTGTTAGCATACGGTATTTGTTTTTCTCTTTCTGACTTACTTCACTCAATACAATTCTCCTTTATTTAAGACTCAATAATTTGTTGGCCAAATAGCTTCAGTAGAACTTTCATACATGCTTGAATTTCTATTAACAGTCCAGTGCCTCAAACTAGGGGAAAATTCTGGTATGTGATTGTATATACCCTGGAATTTTGTTTTCCTCTAATAAACAGAGGTCCTCCAAAGGTTGGAGGAAATCTCCTGGTGGGGATGGCAGAGACAAAGCAGTATGATTAGCTAATATTCCTCCCTTAAAGTTAGGGGGTTGTGGCTTTCCATGCCACTCTAGAGAAGAAGAAGAGATGAAAGAAAAGAGATTGGGAGCAACGAGGCAGGAACAAAGGGGAAGGAAAAAGTCATGGTAATTTCCCTCTCTCCTCTCCTAGCATTGGGATCCATGGTCTATTTGTCTCAGTCCAAACGGGGAAGCCTCACTTTTTCCAAGCACAGAAAGGGTGTTACATGTTAGCACGTAAGCGCCAGACTTGCTGGAGAATTGCATGGGGACTTTCTCATCTTATCCTGCCTTCTCTCCCTCCAGTGCAAATGACTGCCATACTTTTGTATTGGAGAGAATATTATGATCTTCCTTTTTAAAAATCACAGTATACTTTAAGCAAATAGAAAAAATACAGAGAAGAATATTTCGTCCATGTGCCCACCAACTACATCTTGCCATATCTCTCAAATCTTTTAAAAAGAAAATCAAGACATTATAGATAAAACTAAAGCTCCCTTTTTATCACTCTCAGATCCCATTTTCCTCCCCTCCACCAATCAGTATCCTAAATTTGACATTATCATTTCCTTGCATGATTTTCTGTTTTGCTACATACATACGGATTCATGAACAATATATAATATGTGTATGCTTTGAAATTTCATGCCAATGAGATCGTGATGTGTCAATCTTCAGTTGGCTTTTCTCTCCAATATTATGTTTTTGACACTTATTAAGTTGATGATTTATTCATTTTAACTGTTATATGGCATTCCATCATAGGTAAATGCACGATATATCTACCTCTTATTTTGTTGATGGACAGTTAGGTTGCTTCTGATATTTCATTGTTACAAGATTGCAGTGAACATTCTTGCACATTTCTCCTAGACATGTGTGACAGTTTCTTTATGATATATATCTAGGAATAATTTGCTGGGTCATGGATTCACATACCTTCCACTTTACTAAAGGTTGCCATTTTCTGTCTAAATCAGTAAAGATTTTCATTTGCAGTGAATGAGAGTCCCCATTGTTCTACAACTTACCAACCCTTGGTTTTGTTAAGATTTCAATTAAAAAAAAT
Organism: Eschrichtius robustus; assembly: GCF_028021215.1. Taxonomy (NCBI): domain Eukaryota; kingdom Metazoa; phylum Chordata; class Mammalia; order Artiodactyla; family Eschrichtiidae; genus Eschrichtius; species Eschrichtius robustus. The sequence continues at coordinate 13,393,098 of NC_090840.1, forward strand.
TAACGGGTATGAAATTATGTTTTGTTGTTTTACTTCATATTTCCCTGATTATAATTTATATTGAACAGCTTTAATATAATGACAGGCCATTGTATAAATTGCTCACTCATATTTTTGCCCATTTTTTTCTATTAAACTCTCATTCTTATCTTCTGAATATTAATCCTTTTGTTATATGCATTATGAACATCTTCCTTTCTCGCAGCTTATTGCTTTCTATTTTCATCACGTCCTTGTTGTATTGATATATGTTTTTAATTTTATCACTAGTAAATGTATAAGCTTATTTAAGAACCCATCTCTGCCTTAAGATCATAAATCTATCATCTTGTATTTTCTTCAAAAAGCCGTTTTAAAGTTTCATTTTAAATGTAGGCCTTAAACCTCCCAGAAATGTTTTTTTACATGATGTTCAGTTGGGATTTTTTTGTTTTTATTTATTTATTTATTTTTTGGCTGCATTGGGTCTTCGTTGCTGTATGAGGGCTTTCTCTAGTTGCTGCGAGTGGGGACTACTCTTCGTTGCAGTGCGAGGGCTTCTCATTGCGGTGGCTTCTCTTGTTGCAGAGCACAGGCTCTAGGCGTGCAGGCTTCAGTAGTTGTGGCATATGGGCTTCAGTAGTTGTGGCTTGCGGGCTCTAAAGTGCAGGCTCAGTAGTTGTGGCACATGGGCTTAGTTGCTCCGCGGCATGTGGGATCTTCCCAGACCAGGGCTCGAACCCATGTCCCCTGCACTGGCAGGCAGATTCTTAACCACTGCACCACCAGGGGAGCCCCTCAGTTGGGATTTATTAATTTATTTTTCCATTGTGGAAGCCCAGTTGCACTACTGTACTCATTTGGATGGGTCGTCTTTTCCCTAGTGAGGTAGTATATGACCTCTGTCAAGTATCAAGTTTTCTTTCAAGGGTGGAATTGCTCTAACACACTTTGGTTTATATCCATTCACCAACACCACACCATGGTTTACATAGAATCTGTTGAGTTTGGTAGGATGTCTCCCCATACTGTCCCACTTCAAAATTGTCTTGGCTATTTTTGACTCTTCTCCATTTACATTAATTTTGAAACCGAGGTTGAGTACATTACAGATGTTCTGTTCTACATTAGGTTGTTTATTTTTGTCACTAATGGATATTGAATTTTAGCAAATAATCTTTCTTCATGAATTAACATAATCATATAGTTGTTGTTATGATCAATTTCAGTAAGTAATTTTCTATCATTAAATCATCCTTGTATTCCTGGGATAAGCCAATTTGGTTATGATATGTACTCTTATTATGTTGGCTGGATTAAGGTTGCTAATATTTACTTCTATATTTTTGAGTGAGATAGGCCTATAATTTCCTTTCTTATTTTGTCCTTGTCTTGCTTTGGTATCAGGGTTATATTACTCTATTATTATTTGGGGAGTAAACCATCTAGGCCTAGAGCAGAAATGAATTAAATATAAAACAAAGATATGGTAGGGAAGATGTAGCTTTGATTTCTGTTTCATTGTTTTCCGCTCTTTATTGTTTCTTTCTTTCATTGACTCTTTTTCTAACTTCTTGAGTTGAAAGCTTAGCTCATTAATTTGGACACATTATTTTCTAATATATTTATTTAAAACTATAAATTCCCCTTCAGTAGTACATTAGCTACATTTTATATGTTTTGACATATAATTTTACTTCCATTCAGTTGTAAATATCAAAAAAAAAAAATTTCTTTGATTTCTTTAAACCATGAGCTCTTCATAAATATTTTTATATTTTAAAACGTGAGTTTTCTTTGAGTCATATTTTTATAAATTGTTTTTAACAACTGCATTATAGCCAGAGCATATGGTCTATGTGATATAGGTTCTCTGGTATCCCTTGAACCTTGCTTTATGGCCTAGTATATTGTCAATTTTTGCAAAGGTTCCAGTTTTGCTTGAAAACAATATGCATCCTCTAATTATTGGGTATGGATTCTAGTATGTGTTTATTAGATTAAGCTTATTAATTACACTGTTTTTATCATCTATATTGTTTTTAAAAAAATTTTTTTAAAACAATTAATTAATTTGCCTGTGCCGGGTCTTAGTTGCTGTGTGTGGGATCTTCATTGCAGCATGGGGGGTTTTTTAGTTGCGGCATGCGGGCTCTTAGTTGTGGCATGCATGTGGGATCTAGTTCTCTGACCAGGGATCGAACCCGGACCCCCTGCATTGGGATCATGGAGTCTTAACCACTGGACCACCAGGGAAGTCCTTATCATCTATAGTCTTACTAAAAATTTTTCCTGTCTGCTATCTTAATCACTGAGCTGTGTTTAAAAACTCAATTATTTTAGATTTATCACTTTCTCTTGTAACTGTCAAATGTTGTTTTATATATTTTTAGGCCATTAACATGGCTTCATTTTTTAAAAAAATTTAATTAATTAATTTTTGGCTGCATTGGGTCTTCGTTGCTGCGTGCAGGTTGCAGCGAGCGGGGGCTACTCTTCGTTGTGGTGCACAGGCTTCTTACTGCGGTGGCCTCTCTTGTTGCGGAGCACAGGCTCCAGGCGTGTGGGCTCTGTAGTTGTGGCACACGGGCTTAGTTGCTCCGCGGCATGTGGGATCTTCCCAGACCAGGGCTCAAAACCCGTGTCCCCTGCATTAGCAGGCAGATTCTCAACCACTGCGCCACCAGGGAAGCCCTCACATGGCTTCATTTTAAAGTTCTTCATTTCCAAACACTACATTAACTAAGGAAGCTGTCCTCTAGTGTTCTATTCTGGAGTGGATCTAATTTCTGAGACTTGCAGAACATGTTCTTCGTCTGACAAATAAACAGGGTGTCATCGTATTGCATATGCTATATTTGTGATTTTTATAACTCTCTAAGAATCGCAGCCATTCTCCATCTGGTCAGACAAAATGAGAATGATCACAGTGTGATGACTGTCCAGTGCTGAAGAGGACGATTCAGAGACCTCCTTGCTTCAGTGCTTTAAGTAATAGGACATAGATGATTTCTCTTTTATGGTTTAGGTGATGTTTCTAGAAAAAAGATGATAATGTGACTTTCTATTTCCTATTACTCTAACATATGATAACTGTGAAGAACATGGGCGTGTGCTTTCCTGCTAATAGGTAGACTCTTTTTAGCAATCAATTCCCACCACGCATACACACGGAAAAGGAGATGCCTACTAATCAGGTTCCATCTGGGCTTTCCAAGTTCAATTTCTTGACTACTATTGTTGCTTACAAGGAAGATTTAAGTAGTTGTGATCTGAAAGCCAGTCACAAAACAATGCACCACACGCCTCAGTGTGGCAGTCTTTAGGTACTACACTCACCTTCATCAATCTATTTAAAAATACTTGGCTGAAATGGATCTTGATTTTAAGTTAAAAGATAAAGTTTTGAGTATAATCTTCTGCTAGGAAAACAGTATGTTTGGTATTAGATTATGGAATTTCTGAAGTTGATGAAGAAAGACAGAGCATGAATCTATTCGGTACTTACCACCTACCAAGACTACTTTGACTTCCCCATCAGTAGATATACATAGTATACTAGAATTCACCAAATAAACTTTGGTTAAATTCGAAGAAAATTTTTGCAATTATGAAAGTCTTTGTGTGGTGTGACAAGGTTAGGCCCAAGGCTTTCCCTCCTTTTCATTGTTTGTGGATTTATTTGGTTGGGTGTTGTTTCTTAGAGCCCCATGGCAACCTGGAACGTGGCACTGTTTTTGAGGATCAGTGTTGCTGGCTTTTAAAAAGGCACCTTTTAAACTTTCCATTATTTTTCTTCTAGAATCACTACAGAAGACCTAAAAATAATAACCACACATTCAGTGAACTGCATACTGGGAGAACTAGTTGTTATAGCTGGGGCCAAAGGAACAGCACAGTCACCAGTCAAGCTGAAGAATGTTCTCACCTAGAGTGGAGTGGAGTAAAATTATTTAGGGTAGAAAAATTTGTAGCACCAAAGTGGGTGCATCTTGACACAAAGGAGGTATTTACAATTCAATACTAGGAGAATTAACTAGAGCAGGAGAGGTTTCCATGGAAATTTTTTAAAAAGGGAACGTAATCTATAAAGATATTTGATGTCACACTGTGAGAAGCTCATTAAATACAATATGGTAACCAAATAATAGTTTGGAAGCAGCATAAGCAAAAGGCTCTGTGAATGAAGGGTGGAGAACTGGAAAACCAAATGTGAATCTAGTTATTTTTTTTAAGTGACAAACTACTTTATTATATTTAGTAGTGAACTGTACTTATTTTTAGAATGCAGAACTCAAATTTCATATCCTAAAAAAAGTCCATCCCGAAGCTTTGTCTGGCATAAGCAACTGGGGAAACATGTATTTGTATTAATGAAATAAATATTAATATAAAGAGATAATTCAGGAAAAACAGTTCACGAATCTAGTTATTTTTATACTTAGTTAATTTATACTTAGAACCTCCCAGAGGGCAGGTGGCGATTGAAAAATATTATCTATTAATCTCTATTTTCTATTAAGAGATATAGATAAATATTTGAAATGTTTTGTATCACCAGGAAGAATATAACATTAGCTGCATGTCTCGCTACTTTTTTCTTAAGTAAAACCACTTCACGTTTCTAGAATTTTTATGAGATAGCTTAATAACAATGGTTGGTTGTATTTTCTCAGGGCCAGCAGAGTAGAGCCCAGGACCAGCTTTGTGGCATTATTAAAATCTACTACGTAATAATCTTTTACCTACAAAGAGAAAATACAGGCGCCCTCACTTTGCATGGCTCTGATATACACGAATTTCAGTAACTGTGGTTTAGTTAAATGATATCAGTCCTCCAAGTACAGCCCAAATTTGCTACTAGTGCTAGGTCTTAACTCTACAAATCACTATGCAAATTACAGCTGTGCATCAAGATCTGTGACAGATTGTGCCACTTCTTTTAAAGTCTGTAGGTGTGTGATTGGTCACTGTACATGTGTTACTCAGTTCACAGACAGACAGCAAAGTGTGTAGCTGTGTTGCTCCCTTGTCTTCTGGTGGTAAACCTGTGTGGCATTTTACAAAAATGGAGATAGCAAGAGAGAATAGGCCAACAAAGCTTAAAGTGCAGCAATAATGCAGATAACGCAGAGGGGAAATGTGAATCAAACGTAAATGGAGTTACAGAAGAAATGGCTGACCCCAGGGATGTGGACACAGCCATCATTCAACTCTAGCTATGCAGCCAGAGGAACTTGGTGAAGACAAACTTACTGACATAAATGAGGAAGACGGTCGTACTGGAAAGGAGGATGATATTCCAGAAGAAATGAAGCTGTCAACATTTCACATTAAAGCAACTCTTGTAGGTATTTTTTGACATTGAAAGCACAAAGGAAAAAAAATACTGGAAGCTGATCCCAGCTACGAAAGGAGTATGACAATTTGCCAAGGCATAAAAAAGATGCCCACTTCATGTTGTAAGTTATATAATGAGAAGGTAAGCACTATCCAAACTACCCGTGATAAAGCTTGTCACAAAGAAACAAGACATTTAATTATCAATATTTCTAATGTTTTAAATTATCGTGTAATAAATATTTCACTATATTTTGGCGATTCCCTTACACATTTATAACAGTGTAAGAGAGTTTTTAGACAAAAATACGTAAAGGTCATGGAACAAACATAATTTTCCCCATTGATTATCAAGATAGATTGTTATGGCTTCAGGTTGCATGGTCACTTTTATTGACACAGTCCTGCACTTGTGTGCAGGAAAAGTGAAGTCTGCCTGTATAAACAGTGCCTGTATAAACAATGCCCAGAACATTCTCAAATATTGAATAGTGGAGTGCAATGGATGCAATGGCTTTCAATTCAATTAAAGTGAACAAACATTAATATAGACTCTGCTATGTATAAGACATTATAAATTGAATAAAAAGGGAGAAAGAGCTTGGTTGGAGGGTGCAGAGGATTAAAGAGAACATTGGGGAGGGTGAGAAGGATGGGAGAATATAAGGAGTTAAAGGCACTAAAGGGCTGGCAGAAAACAAATCAAAATATTGCAATTACTGGGATGGTAGTGAACAAAGAGAATATTAAAAAATGCAGATCGTTTTTATATGATGAACTATTTTTTTATTATGCCATTAAGAACAAAGACTTATTTGCTTACTCAGGTGAACTCATTAGATGTTTGATCTGGCCTTAATTACCCTCTCAATTATTTATTCCCTGGCTTTTGGCACATTTTATACATACAACTTAAGTCTCTTCTTTAAAAAACTTATTTTGTTTTTAGTAATACATTTCTTAACCAAAACTCTGAATTTCACATCTACATTTGAGGGTTTATATTATGTCTTTACCTTTAATTTTCAGCAAGACATAATGAGACTGAAAAAGGTGATGATGTAAATGGAGTGGTTTTTGGGAAGCTCTTGGATTCTGGGAGGAAGAGCCTTCCCATTCTGGAAAGCGTTCCCAGTTGCAGGATGTCTCCCACAATCACTACTCCAGGTCTTCCTTAGAGCTCTGTCCTATACACACAATCCCCCATAGTCCCCAAATATTACTGTTTACCCTGCTCAGAATCATCAGCTGGTTCTTAGAAAATAACTCCCTTTCCTGTAAGTCTCCTCTTCCTGTTTTTGGTTATTTGAACTATCTACATAATACACCTGAATCACATGCCAGGTTTTGGCACCAGGATTAGCCATCCTTAGTGCCGAGTGTAGATGCCTGGGAACATGTAAATGGAGGTGGTTTTCCAGTGTAATCAGGCCGGGCCTGGAAGGGGTGAGGTTTCACATCATGTAGCAGCAGAGGAATACCATGGTTCACCTAGGAATTAGGGAAGTTTTCCTTTGCTTTTTCTTCTTTCTTTTCTTTCTTTTTTTTGTGCTGCTACCTTTCTGTAACAGGACCAAATTAGATCCACCTGTATATTACGCTTCTTCAAAGTCTGGAAGAACTTTCCATTTCAGAGCATTCTTATCCCAGTTTTCCCGTGGATCATCTTCTCACACACCCTTGCTTTGTCTTTGGTCTGCCACTGAGTTAAATAGAATTCAAACATGGATTTTAAAATACCTGTAGGAATATATGACTCAAGCATAAATGAACTTAGTTTGAGAATGAAACTATTCAGTTTTGGCTGGGTTAAATTTGTTTAAAACATATCATTTTGGGTTCTGTTTAATATAGAAAATATGGAAAATTCAAAAAAACATAGAGAAGAAAATAAAAATCACCCATGATTCTTTTAGCATTTAGTGTATTTCTCATGTATATGTATCTCAGATATAGATTTTACAACATGGAAATTATAATGTCCATGCTGGGTTTTTTGGTTTTTTCAGGTTGTAATAAATTAAAAAAATTTTTATTTTTATGTATTAATTTTTATTGGAGTATAGTTTACAATGTTGTGTTTCTGCTGTACAGCAAGGAGAATCAGTTATACATATACATATATCCACTATTTTTTTAGATTCTATTCCCATATAGGTCATTAACAGAGTATTGAGTAGAGTTCCCTGTGCTATATATACAGTAGGTTCTTATTAGTTATCTATTTTATACATAGTAGTGTATATATGTCAATCCCAATCTCCCAGTTCACCCCACCCCTCTGCCCCCTTTGGTATCCATACATTTGTTCTCGACGTCTGTGTGTCTATTTCTGCTTTGCAAATAAGTTTATCTATACCATTTTTCTAGATTCCACATACGTGCATTAATATACGATATTTGTTTTTCTCTTTCTGACTTACTTCACTCTGTATGACAGTCTCTAGGTCCATCCACATCTCTACAAATGATCCAATTTCATTCCTTTTTATGGCTGAGTAATAGTTCATTGTACGTATGTACCACATCTTCTTTATCCATTCCTCTGTTGATAGACATTTAGGTTGCTTCCATGTCCTGGCTATTGTAAATAGTGTTGCAGTGAACACTTGGGTACATGTATCTTTTTGAATTATGGTTTTTTCCGGGTATACGCCCAGGAGTGGGATTGCTGGATCATATTGTAGTTCTATTTTTAGTTTTTTAAGGAACCTCAATACTGTTCTCCATAGTGGCTGTACCAATTTACTTCCCCACAAACTATGTAGGAGGATTCCCTTTTCTCCACACCCTCTCCAGCATTTATTGTTTGTAGATTTTTTGATGATGGCTATTCTGACCGGTGTGAGGTGATACCTCCTTGTAGTTTTGATTTGCATTTCTGTGTTAATTAGTGATGTTGAGCATCTTTTCATGTGCTTCTTTGCCATCTATATGTCTTCTTTGGAGAAATGTCTATTTAGATCTTCCACCCACTTTTTGATTGGGTTGTTTGTTTTTTTGACATTGAGCTACATGAGCTGTTTATATATTTTTGGAGATTAAACCCCTGTTGGTCACTTCGTTTGCAAATATTTTCTCCTGTTGTGTGGGTTGCCTTTTTTCATTTTGTTTATGGATTCTTTTGCTGTGTGTCCATGCTGTTTTTTTAAATTTTTACTTTATTGACATAGCAGCATGTCACAGGCAGTTTCCCGTATCTTTAAATGCTCCTTTAATATATTTTATAAAGTCAGGGCTATCAATCATTTCTTCTATGCCTTCCTCCTTTCTTTGCTTTTATGCTTGGAAATGTCTTCCTCACTTGGAAATCAAATGAATATTTCCCAGAGTTACTTTCTAAATATTCTATGAATAAAGTCTCTGGTCAAATTTGCCCCAGCAATGTAGAATCATTTGAGGCAAAAATTAAGTGCTATACATAACTCTGGGCCAGCTAGCACCAGCCATGGCTTGATATATGCAACCCTGGAGACTGACAATTTTAAACTCTCAAAAGTGAACAAAGCCCAAATTACCTCATTCAGTTGGTGATGATTCTGAGAAACGAAGCAAATGCCATTACATCAGCATTGGCAACAAAGAATTAAGTGGCCTTTCCACAATTAAAAAAATAAAACAATGAAAAATAAAAAGATGTTAAAAATGGGCTGCTGTTGAAAATTGCTTGCCTACCCCAACTATCAATATGACTCCCCCCTGGACTTCCCTGGTGGCGCAGTGGTTAAGAATCCGCCTGCCAATGCAGGGGACACGAGTTCGAGCCCTGGTCCAGGAAGATCCCACGTGCTGTGGAGCAACTAAGCCGGTGTGCCACAACTACTGAGCCTGCGCTCTAGAGCCCACGAGCCACGACTACTGAGCCCACATGCCACGACTACTGAGCCCACATGCCACGACTACTGAAGCCTGTGCACCTAGAGCCCGTGCTCCGCAACCAGAGAAGCCACTGCAATGAGAAGCCCGCGCACCGCAATGAAGAGTAGCCCCCGCTTGCCGCAACTAGAGAAAGTCCATGCGTGGCAACAAAGACCCAATGCAGCCAAAAATAAATAAATTAATTTAAAAAAATTTCAAGCTTACAAGAAAAAAAAATATGACCCCCCCGAACTTGTGCCAGAACTGCAGTGGTGAACTGTTGCAATCTTCTACCCCTTTCGTGTCTCTTATTGGATTAAGTAATACAGTCAAGAAAAGTATTTGAAAACAGTTCTGTTATGGTTGGCAAAATCACTGGAATTTATTCTTGGATGTCTGTTGCCCAAATTAAGCCTGTGAATCAGGCATTCGGTCATTTGGCTGCTTACTGAGTCTCTTTAACCTCTCATTAGAGAGTATTTGATTCTTTTGGTCCTTGAGAATCAAGGTGCATGAGAGCAGTTTTTTTGATGGTCCTGTGTCTCTCTCCGCAATATCCACAGTGCCTGGCCTGTAGCGTGGTAGGCACTTAGTAATTACTTGTTGAATAAATTAATCATTTAACCTGCTTAATGTAGTGGTGTTGGGTTCTTCCCTTCAGACTAGTGATACTGCCAACATTTCAACCGATACTCCCACAACTTCAATGACGCCATTGCTCTCTCGGGAATCTTTGACCCATCCTGCACTTGTGTCCCCATATCAAGCCAGTCATCAATTCCTAAAGACTTCTTTTATTGGTGCTGCCTTCTGTGTTTGTGTCTTATCTCCCCAGTAGAATTGTAGTAAATGAATTGAGAAGAGAGTTAATGTCTTGTAATTACAGTACTTGTACCATTACAGAACTTAGCAAGCTGCCTTCACATAAAAAGTATTGCTCAATAAGCCTTTGGTTGAATGATGAATGAAGGAATGATTTTTTTATTTGAACTATATACACCCTTTCTTTACTTTCCATTCCTACATCCACTCTTCCTGTCCACGGGTAGATTTTTGCCCTAAACACTTCTAGTTTGTTGCCCTCACTCTGCGCTCCTCCTTTCTATCATCCATATATCACTGCCTTTCATTATTAAACTGACAATGATGCGTGCTTTTCACTACATATCAGTGTTTTCTCATTTTTCTTTATTGGACCAAACTCTGTTGGCTTCCAAGGCTAACTGTAATTTTTCAGTCAGTCTCATATTGCGTTAGAATCTACTCACACAGACTATATAGACTTTGGTCTCACTAATCTACGCCATGTTCTCAACATTAGTGTTTTGTCTTTTTTAGAACACTATTATATCTCCCTGATCAAATTCCCACTCCTCAGTCAAGGCCTAATGAGACTCACTTCCCCACAGATTTTTCCCAAACCTTGTCTTCTTCCAAAGTCTCATGGATTTCTCCGATTCTTGAATTCCTTCAGCTACTATAGTCAGTATAATTTAATCTGTTTTATGTTGTTTACTATTGTTTCCTGCACATAAATATTTCTTCTCAAATAAAATACAGACTCCTTGAGCGCTGGGACCATGATTTATACTTCTGCTGACCCCCAGAATGCTGAGGGCTGAAAATGTAGTGACCAACAAGAAACTGTTGGACTGATTAATGTAAATACTTTCTAGGGGGACCCTAGGTAACATTAATTTTAAAAAAAATAACAGCTTTATTGGGATATAACTCACACATTCTATAGTTCATCTTTTTAAAGTGTACCATTCGGTGGCTTTTAGTATATTCACAGAGTTATGTAACCATGACTACTATATAAGTTTAGGATATGTTCAACATCCTAGAAAGACATTTCTTATCCTTCAGGTATCAACTCCCTGACCCCTGATTTTCTCCAGCCATAGGCAGCCACTAGTCTACTTTCTGTAGATCAGCCTGTTCTACACATTGCATGCAAGTGGTACTGTGTAATATATGGTCTTTGGGAACCAGCTTCTTTCAGTTAGCACAATGCTTTCAAGGTTCATCAACATTGTAGCACATATCAACACTTTCTTCCTTTTTTAAATTGAGATGTAATTCATTAAAAAGTATACATTTCAGGGCTTCCCTGGTAGCACAGTGGTTAAGAATCCGCCTGCCAATGCAGGGTACACGGGTTCGAGCCCTGGTCCGGGAAGATCCCACATACGGTGGAGCAACTAAGCCCACGTGCCACAACTACTGAGTCTGCACTTTAGAGCCCACAAGCCACAACTACTGAAGCCCGTGTGCCACAACTACTGAAGCTCACGCGCCTAGAGCCCATGCTCTGCAACAAGAGAAGCCACCGCAATAAGACCGCGCACCACAATGAAGAGAAGCCCCCGCTCTCTGCAACTATAGAAAGCCCGCATGCAGCAACGAAGTCCCAATGCAGCCAAAAATAAATACATAAAATAAATAAATTTATATTAAAAAAAAGTATATAGTTCAGTGGGTTTTTAGTATATTCATAATTTTGAGCAATGGTCATCACTATCTAATTCTAGAACTTTTCCATCACCTCAAAAAGAAACATGGTACCTGTGAGAGCCACTCCCAATTTCCCTCTCCCCTCACCCTCTGGCAACCACTAACCTACCTCTTGTTTCTATAAATTTGCCTATTCTGGACATTTCATATAAATGGGAAGATACATTATGTGGTCTTTCATGTCTGGCATATTTCACTTAACATGTTTTTCAAGGTTCATCCCTGTTGAAGCTTGTATTGTACTTCATTATGGCTGAATAATATCCCATTGCATGGATATACTGCATTTTGTTTATCCATCAGTTGATGGACATCTGAGTTGCTTCTACTTTTTGGCTAATATGAAAAATGCTGCTATAAACATTCATGTACAGATTTCTGTGTGGATATATATATGTTTTCATCTCTCTTGCTTATATACACAGGAGTGGAATTTTGGGGTTGCATGGGTAACTCTATGTTTAACTTGTTGAGGAACTGCTAATCTGTTTTTAACCCTATTTTTAACTTGGTAGTTTCCTTTGCTTTGTAATTTAATTTTTAAGTCCATTACTTTTAAGGTTTGTGAGTGTTCCTTAAGTCTCTCTCTGCTGTCTATTTTCTTTGTTCCCTGCCCTCTGTTTGCCCTCATATTTAAGTCTCTTACTCTTCTGCAAATAATATCTGTTCACTTTTGCAGAAAGATAACCTCCAAGTTGTGTATATTAACCTCTGTTTCCTTCTCCTTATTTATCTATTCTAGTTTTCTTTCTTTGATGAATTAATTTAGTGTCTGTATCATCCCTCTTGGCCCATGACAAATTTAAGAAAACTTTATTACCAGAAGGTAGTGTTCCTTAAAGCGCCTTTTGGTTTCATGGTGAAGGGGCATCTCCAGTACACGTTTCGATAGTAAGTCTACCAAGATGTTCCCCCCTACGTCCCCCTCCCCCAAACCCCCCACTGTACTATAAATGTAACATTAACAATGGTCTGCTAACTTGCTATAAAAAAGCATTGAACAAGAGAAGGATTTTGCAGTCCAGGCGCACCTCCATTGGTTTGCTTTATTTTGCTTACAAGATAGAAAAATTTGTAAAATGAATACTAGGAAAAAAAGAGGTGGCAAGTATTGAAATCAAAAGTGACAGCTCTATATTTTTCAACATAATTAAATGATTTTCAATTTAAAAAGATATAAGCCCACAATTGTGTTATGTATTTTGCGTTTTAAAAATGTCTACCAGCCAGTAGTTATATGTTGAGTTAATGAATAGAACTATCACTTACATGTTGAGATCATGAATTCATTTGAGCAATTTTCAAAATAACAAAATAATCAGTCCATCTCACCAGTCAGTTAAGCCAGGTAGTTTGCTCTGTGTCACTGTTTTCTGAGCTTTGTGTGTCCATCGCTACAAAGGCCCCTCATGATGCCCTTTTATAGCCACATCCACATTCCTTAACCCCCAGCAACCACTAATCTGTTCTCCATTTCTATACAGTTGATCCTTGAACAATGTGCGGGTTGGGTTGCTGACCGTCCCAAAGCAGTTGGAAAACTACGTATAACTTTACAGTTGGCCCTCCGTAGCTACTGTTTCACATCCGGGAATTCAACCAACTGAGGATCATGTAGTACTGTAGTACGTATTTATTGAGAAAAATCTGTGTATTAGTAGACCCTTGCAGTTCAAACCCATGTTGTTTAAGAGTCAACTGTAATTTTATCACCTCAAGAATATTATATAAATGAAATCATACAGTATCTATTTGGGATTGGTTTTTCATTGCATAATTCTCTGGAGATTCATTCACATTGTTGTGTGCTTCCATAGCTCGTTCCTTTTTTTTTTTTTGCTGAGTAGTTTTCCATGGTATGCATGTACTAGTTTGTTTAACCATTTGCCCATTGAAGGATATCTGGATTGTTTCCAGTTTTGAGCTGTTATAGATGAAGCTGCTATAAACGTTCGTGTACAGGTTTTTGAGCAAACATAAGTTTTAATTTCTCTGGGATAAATGCCAAGAGTGAAATTATTGGGTTATATGATAGTGGCATGTCTTCTTTTAAAAGAAACTATTAACTGTTTTCAGCAGTAGCTCCATTGTTTTACATTCCCACCAGCAGTGTGTGAGCAATCCAGTTTTTCCCCATCCTCCCCAGCATTGGCTGGTGAGTCAGTCTCTCCCCCTCTCCCCCCCACCCCCGTGTGTGTGTGTGTGTGTGTGTGTGTGTGTGTGTGTGTGTGTGATTTTAGCCATTCTGACAGGTGTCTAGTGATAGCTCATTGTGGTTTGAATTTGAATTGCCCTAATGGTATCTTTTTGTGTGCCTTTTTTTTTTTTTTGGCCATCTGTATATTCTTTTTGGTGAAATGTCTCTTTATGTCTTTTGCCCATTTTCTAATTGGATTGCTTGCCTTTTTATTGTCAAGTTTTGAGTTTATATATCCAAATATGAATCCTTTCTCAGATATCTGGCAAAGTTTGTAGCCTGTCTTTTTCTTCCTCTTAACAGGGCCTTTCACACAGCAAAGTTTAAAATTTTTATTTTATTATATTTGATAATGTCCAATTTATCAACTTTTCCTTTTATGGAGCATGCTTTTTGTGTGAAGTCTAAGGACTTTTTGCCTAGCTTTAGATCCTGAAGATTTTTTCCTATTCTAAAAGTTTTATAATTTTACATTTTACATTTAAGTCCGTGATCCATTTTGAGTTAATTTTTGTATAAGCAATGAGACTCCAGTTGAAATTCATTTATTTGCCTATGGAAGTCCACTTGCTCCAGCACCATTTGTTGAAAAGTATGTCTTTCCTTCAATGAATTGCTTTTGCACCTTTGTCTAAAATCACTTGGGCATATTTGTGTAGGTCTATTTCTGGGTCTTCTGTTCCATTTGTCTCTGTCCCTTCACCAGTACCACATACTTTTAATGACCAGCGATATAATATGTCTTGAAGTTGGGTAGAATGATTCTTTTTCAAAATAGTTTTAGCTCTTCTAGTTCCTTTGCCTTTTCATATAAATTTTAGAATAGTTTTACCTATCTCTACAAAAAGTCTTGCTGGAATTTTCATAGGAATTATGTTAAACATATATCAATTTGGGGAGAATTGACATTTTTCTGTATTGAGTCTTCCAATCCATGAATATGGTATGTCTCTCTGTATATTTAGATTTTGCTTGATTTTTTGGATTAGTGTTTCGTAGTTTTCAGCATATAAGTCCTATACTTGTTTTGTTAGATTTACTCCTATTTCATTTTACAAGTAATTATAAATTGTATTATATTTTTAATTTCAGCGTCCACATGTTCATTGCTAGTACATAGAAATACAGTTGATTTTTGTATGTTTATTTTCTGTCCTGTGATCTTGCTGAACTCACTTACTAGTTCTATTTCCCTGTAGAGTCCTTGGGATTTTCTGTATAGACAATCATGTCATTGACTAATAGGAAAATTTTATTTATTCCTTTCCGACCTGTATGTCTTTCATTTCCTCTTCTTCTACGGACTAGAACTTTCAGCACTATGTTAATGAAGAGTGGTGAGAGTGGACATCCTTACCTTGTTCCTGATCTTAGGAGGAAGCATTTGGTCATTTACCATTAGGTGTAATGTTTGCTGTAGGATTTTCACAGATGTTCTTTATAAAATTGAGGAAGTTCCCCTCTATTCCTGTCTTTCTGGGAGTTTTTATCATGAATGTCGAATTTTGTCAAGGTCTTTTTCTGTATCAATTGATATGACTATGTAGACTTATCTGTTCTTCAGTTTGTTAATATGGTAGATTACATTGGTTGAATTTCAAATATTAAACCATGCTTGGATCCTTGTAATAAACACCACTTGGTCATGGTGTAGAATTATTTTTTAGATTACTAAATTCTATTTGCTAATATTTTGTTAATGATCTCTGAATCTATTTTCTAGTTTTGTTTCCTATTGTTTTTGTCTGATTTTGGTATTAGGGTGATACTAGCTTTATAAATGAATTGAAAATATTCTGTCCTCTTCTAATGTCTGAGATTGTGTAGAACTGGTCTCAATTCTTCTTTAAACATTTGGTAGAATTCTTCAGTGAAACCATCTGGGTCTGGAGATTTCTTTCTTTCCTCTTTTTGAATTTTAAAGTTATGAATTCAGTGTCCTTAATGGTAATAGGCATATACAAATTATTTCATAATGGATGAGTTGTAATAGTTTCTGTTTTTCAATTTACTGGTACATTTTGCCTAAGTCGTCAAATTTATATGAGTAGAGTCATACACAGTATTCTCTTATTGTCCTTTTGATATCTGCAGGGTTTGTAGTGACACCTCTTTCACTCCTAACATTGGTAATTTGTATCTTCTTTTTTCTTTGTCTCTCTTGCTAGAACTTTGTTAATTTCATTGATCTTTTCAAGAACCAGCTCCTTGTTTCACTGATTTTCTCTAATGATTTTCTGTTTTCAATTTCATTGATTTTTGCTCTTATCCATATTACTTCCTTCTGCTTGCTTTGGCTTTATTTTCTATTCTTTTTCTAGGTTCTTGAGGTGAGAGCTTTGATTATTGTTTTGAGAATTTCCCTCTTTTCTAATGTATGCATTTAGTGCTATAAATTTCCCTCTTAGCATTGTTTTAGTGTCCCACAAATTTTGATATGTTGTATTTTCATTTTCAGTCAGTTCAACGTATTTTTTTTTTAAATTAATTAATTAATTAATTTAGTTTTGGCTGTGTTGGGTCTTCGTTTCTGTGCGAGGCCTTTCTCTAGTTGTGGCAAGCGGGGGCCACTCTTCATCGCGGTGCGCAGGCCTCTCACTATTGCAGCCTCTCTTGTTGCGGAGCACAGGCTCCAGACACGCAGGCTCAGTAGTCGTGGCTCACGGGCCTAGTTGCTCTGCGGCATGTGGGATCTTCCCAGACCAGGGCTCGAACCCGTGTCCCCTGCATTGGCAGGCAGATTCTCAACCACTGCGCCACCAGGGAAGCCCAGTTCAATGTATTTTTAAAATTTCCCTTGAGATTTTATTTTTGACCCATGGATAATTCAGAAGCATCTTAATTTCCAAGTATTTGGAGGTTTTCCTGTTATCTTTCTGCCATCAATTTCTAGTTTGATTTCATTGTGGTCAGAAAACACAGTCTGTCTGATTTCATTTCCTTTAAATTTGTTGAGGTTTGTATTTTGGTCCATGTTATGGTATATCTTGGTATATGTTCCGTAGGCACTTGAAAAGAATGTGTATTCTGCTGTTGTTGGGTTGCGTGATCCATAAATGTGACTTAGATCTAGATCCTTTTGGTTGATAGTGTTGTTGAGTTCTTTCATATCCTTGTTGACTTCTTTCTAATGATTCTCTTTGGTTATTTTAAAATACAAACTTGCTGATACTACTACCACTACTGAGTTGATTTTATTAACCGCTTATTATATGCCAAGCACTCTGTTAAGTCCTTTACAAGAATTATATAATTTAATCCTCCCAATAACCCAGTGTGTCACATATTATTAATACTGAAGTTCAGAGAGGTTAAACGACTTGCCCACCAAGGTCACACAGCTAGTAAATGGCAGAGCTGGCATTCCAACCCAGGACTGTCTGACTACTAAATGTGTGCATGTAACCTCTGTGCAATCTGCTGTTCTATCAGGATTTAGGACTTGATGAGTTTTCTTCCAGTTCACATTTGAGTAAGGATGCAAACATTATAGTGGTGGCTGTGGGGAAAGTCCCACCAAGGTATGGTTGGCAGCCTCCCCAGTGATTCCCACTTCTTGGCATTCATGCTCTTGTGTAATGCCCTCCCCTTGAATACAGTCTGGACCTAGTGACTCACTTCTAATGGACAGAATGTGGCAAAAGTGATGGGGGGATGTCACTTCTGAAATTAGGTTACAAAGAGACTGTGGTTTCTGTATTGGACCTGTTCACGCTCTCTCCCTCTCTCTCTCCCTCTCTCTCTCCCTCTCTCTCTCCCTCTCTCTCTCCCTCTCTCTCTCTCCCTCTCTCTCTCCCTCTCTCTCTCCCTCTCTCTCTCCCTCTCACCTGCTCTGAGGGCAGCCAGGTGCTGGGTTGTGAGCTGTCCTATGGCGATGCCCACGTGGCAAGGAACTGATGTCTCTGGCTCACAGCCCTGGGGGACCTGAGGCTGCCAGCAGCCACTTGAGTGAGCTCAGAAACAGATACCCCATACAAGCCTTGAGATAGCCAAAGCTCCAGCTGACACCTTGACTGTACCTTGTGAGAGACCCTTAGCCAGAGGCACGCAGCTAAGCTGCGCCTAGATTGCTGACCCACAGAAACTATCAAGTAATAGATGTTTGTTGTTTTAAGCTGTTGAATTTGGGGGAAAACACCAAGAAAGAGAGAAAGCAAAGGTAAGAAGCCAAAATTTTGGCTTCTGACACCATCCCCTTCTTTGGGGGTTGAAATTCCAGGGAAATCAAGAGACAGTAGAAACCACTGCCAGATTGGAGTAAAACATGTAAGAAAAGAGAACCTGGGTCCTTGTTCACCACATGTCTTTCTGAGAGGTCTCATGTGCCAACGAGGGGAAAATGCAGGAAGAGACAATCAGCAGTGTGGTGTCTGTGAGCCAAGAGAGGGCTTGACATAGCCTCCTAGGGTCTCCTGGGAGAAAGAGCCCAGAGATTCCCTGGTGCCCCCAGAGGCACCATGGAAATTAGAGGAGTAGTTGAGAGCCTGGGAGCCTGTCTTGGGATTTTGGTGGTGGAGGGGAGGTGACCTCTGTAAGGGACACTGCCTGGAGCCCCTCTTGGACAAGACACCCCCTGCCTTCTGTTGGAGACTGAGGATTTAGCCAGGGACTTAGTTAGTGTATAAGATATGATGCTTCAATGCTGGGCAGGCTTAAGATTACTTAAATCTTTGAAGTCCCCATTCCTTCTGGCCCCAACACCGCCATTCTATGGGAACAGGGGCTTCAAGGCAAGATGAGAACGTTTCTTACAAGCCTGTGATGCTGTCATCAGTCATTGCTGTCATGTGGCAGCCCCATTGCTTCCACAAGAACACTGGGACCAGTGACCCGTAGGCCTCCTTTTTTTCCACTTCTGTTGCTGCCCAGACTCAGATGGGAAATGTTCCTGATTAAATGGAGGGGCAAGTGACAGCCATAAACAGCGAGAGTGAGAGAGGTGTGGAAAGGGTAGCAGAGGCCCAGAAATAGTTAGACTCATCTGTGTGCTTGAAGTTGGCTTGGTGCAGGAGGGAGGAAAAGCCTTTCCTCACTCATCTTTGGTGAAATGGAGCCTATTCTTTAAAAAAAATTTTTTTTTTAATTTTTAAAGAAATTTTATTTACTTTTTGGCTGCGTTGGGTCTTCATTGCTGTGCGCGGGCTTCCTCTAGTTGCAGTGAGTGGGGGCTACTCTTTGTTGTGGTGCACGGGCTTCTCATTGCAGTGGCTTCTCTTGTTGCAGAGCACGGTCTCTAGGCGCGTGGGCTTCAGTAGTTGTGGTACACGGGCTCAGTAGTTGTGGCACGTGGGCTCATTAGTTGTGGCACGTGGGCTCATTAGTTGTGGCATGTGGGCTTAGTAGTTGTGGCACGTGGGCTTAGTTGCTCCGCGGCATGTGTGATCTTCCTGAACCAGTGCTCTAACCCATGTCCCCTGCCTTGACAGGTGGATTCTTAACCACTGTGCCACTAGGGAAGTCCCTGGAGCCTAATCTTAATTGATGCTTCTTGCTCTTGCTCCAAAATGAACTACCCTCAACTGATAGGAACCATACATGCCTGTTCCTTTTTCTGTGGTTACACTGTGTCCTCCTCTTCCTTGGAAATTTAGCTTGGGTTCTAGGGCTGCCGTGTATGGCTGTACAGATTGTGCACTGCAAAAGTCCAGGTGGTACCATATCCTTAGGAGATGAATTGCAAGTCATCTCCCAGAAATCTTTCCATATCATAACCACTGGATTCTCACATTCCCATTCATTCACAAATAACTGAAGCACTCACTATTAAGTGCCAAGTGTTGTTCTATGTACTGGGGATTTGGCAATGAACAAGATAAATAGAGTCTCTGCCTTTGGCATTGGTATAGTAAGAGACAATTACCACATGAACAAATAAAGTAAGTTTAGGTGTTATAAAGAAGTTGCACATGTGGGGGTGAGGTAAAATGTTTGGGAGATACATTCTTATGTTCTACAATAATACACGGGACCATAGTCTATAAACAATAGATGTTCTGTTCTTAACCAGTTTTCCCCTTTTCCTTTTGAAACTCAAGACAGCAGACAATATGTTGTATGTATACAATGGATATTTAATGCAAGGTGGTAGAGTTAACAATTTGTTAGCTTTTGCATTTATCCTACCAGGATGAAATGGTATTTTAAGAGAATATGAATTGCTCAATACACTGGGAATAGTTTGAAAATTTTATTATTACATTATAAAATTAAGAATACTTTTGTGGGTTTGGTAGTGGTAGAGAGGCAGATTTTTACAAATTAATACAGTATTGACTTTTTAAAAAATAAATGTAGTTATTTATTTTTGGCTGCATTGGGTCTTTGTTGCTGCACGCTGGCTTTCTCTAGTTGCGGAGAGCGGGGGCTACTCTTTGTTGCGGTGCGCGGGCTCTAGGTGCGTGGACTTTAGTAGTTGTGGTTCGCAGGCTCTGGAGCGCAGGCTCAGTAGCTGTGGCACACGGGCTTAGTTGCTCTGCGGCATGTGGGATCTTCCCAGACCAGGGCTCGAACCCGTGTCCCCTGCATTGGCAGGCAGACTCTCAACCACTGCACCACCAGAGAAGCCCCCCAGTATTGACATTTGTGGGGCCTATTTTCTAAGACTAGGAGAGCCTTCAAAATCATAAACCTTACTAGGTCGCATAATTTTCCCATAAAACATAGTGAAATGTAACCGAAATATTTAAATGTCTTTTGTATCCTTAATGGTTTTCTATGAGTAATTTGTAGGGTTTTTTTTCTGGCTAAGAACCTTCCTTCTCTTAGACTTCTTCACTGTTATTGCCAGTACTAGTCGTTGGTTTTTTTTAGGAGTCTTAAAAAAAACACTAAGAAGTAAAGATTATAAAAAACCATGAAAGTCATTGCATTCTTGACAGTAGAAAAGTATCAGAACATATTAAGATGTTCATCCATGAGGTTGGCCCACTCTGGGGATAAGAACCCACTCAATACACTAGCCTTAGAGGGCTTATGACTTAAATGAAGCCTTCAGAAAATGAGAAATCACCATGAGTCATCAACCATTAGAGTCACTGAGAAGTACTGAAACAGAGAATGTTAAATGCACAGATGCTAAAGGTCTTTGGTATCTAAATCACAGATCCATAGCAGGAGGGCAAAATGCAGTCACTTGCTCATCTCTTTCTTGCTATAGCATACATGAGATCATTTTGACGGAGAAGACAAGAGAGTATCACGTGGGAAACTGTTCTGGAACACCATAAATTGGATTTTTAGCCTTTTGCTATATATCAGCTACTATGGTTGGTTCCTAATTTGTCACGAATTCATAAACGCTCTGAATCTCAGGTTCTTTCTCTTTAATGAGAGTTGGTAATTCCCACCTCCAAGGGCAGAGCTGAAGATAAACTGAGCCAGGGTTTTGAGAGGGCTTCATAAACATCGAAGCAACCCACAGAATCACGGTGTTACTATCATTCCATCAGATATCGCTGGCTTCACATTCCCAGTTTTGTTCCTTGAGCAGAATGAAAACACTGGCTAGCGAGAATGGACACTCTGTAAAGGGTTTAACTTACTTCTTTTACAAACCACTGACAAAAGGCAGGACCAATCCATTCTCTTGCATGAATACCGCAGTCTATCCAGACAGCTCTTTTGTAAGCTCGTGATCTTCTGCCCAGCTGAAAACAAGAGTATTCATAGTAACCAACGCAGGCTTTTATTTTTGGATTTACTGACCAGCATAATTTAATATGGTTTCAGCATAATACTTCACTAGAGTTGGGTTCATTAAGTAACCCATAAAAAAGACAGAGATTTCCTATCAATTTCAGAAGTCCAGGCTTGTTTATGCAGAAAGAATAAATTTATTGCCTTAATTGCAAATCAAAGAAGTAGAAAATACACAAGGAAAAAGCAATTGCTTAAATAGGCTTGCTTCTCCATTTTCATATAATATGTGACTTAAGTAAGAAGCTAATTTTTTCTCTCCCTCTCCACCTCCGTCCCCATGCAGGGAATCAGAAGTATTCCCAAGCAGTATCTATCAAAGAAATAGCTATGCCTTATATGTAGAGAAAGTCAAATTTTATTACAATACAAAATGGAAACACAAAATGATTTGTAGAGTCAAGTGACAGACTTTTCTTTATTATCCTATTATATCAATTTCATTTATAACATGATTTCTAACCCAGTTATCAGTAGATGGCTTGTGACATTATAGGGGATCTAGTTTTCATTCATTCATTAATTCACTCAACTAATGCTTCAGGAAATCCTTTTTAATGTCGGACACAGTGCTTGGTCTTGGAGATTCAGAGATGAGAAGACAAGGAATTTATATGGTAGTAGGGGAGGGCAGACACACGAGAATTAATCATTATAATGTGAATATATTTAAGTTACTTTGGCAACTCAGGGGCGCTATGTCTCATTTCCCTGTGGAGCAAAAGAGGAGCCCTTGAATAGTCGAGCAAGACTTGAAGCTTGCCTGGCAGACAAGCGAAAGAAGGCATCTCAAGCTTGGAAGAGAATCTGAGCACACCATGTTTGAGCAGCTGCTTCTGGGGTATGAGGAAAGAATGGCAGATGAAGCTGGACACAGAGGCAGAAGACACATGAACTTCCTGGATACTAAGTAACAGAGATAAGGCTTCATCCTGTACTTCATGGGAGGTGTGTGTGTGTAGATAGACGAGAGCATAGAGGATGGGGACTCGCAGGGAAGTTCAGTCCTGAGGCCGTGACTGCAATAGTCCAGGGAGAACAGATCCAGAAACAAGCTAGGGCCATAGCAGTGAGGACAAGACAAGAGGTTTTGACAAATCCAAAAGTTAGAAGAAAGAATTGTCAGTTCTTTGTGTTAGATTTAAGGTAAGTGGTGAGAATAAAGGAGAGGAATTTAGGATGGTTCATGTTTCCTGACCGGAGCGCGGCAGTGCATCCTGAGCCTGAGGTGCTTTGGTGAGTATCGAGATGAGGATGGCAAGGCGGCAGTGAGCTATGAATGTCCAGTAAGTACCAGGCAGCAGACTCCACTGAACAGAAAAGTCTGGAATGATTGTTGAAACCATGGGGTGGATGTGCCCATCCAGGGAGGGTGGGGAGAGGGAGAGCACAGCTGAGGAGAGAATCCTGGGGCCACCAGCACGTACGGAAAGAACAAGGGGAGAGGAGCCACTGGAGGAGACCTGAGGGGATGGTCTGAGAGGGGAGGAGAACCAAGTAGGGGTCATCGCAGATGTTTTAGAGGTGTTGTGAGGGCAAAGGCCAGGGAGTCAAGGTCTGCATGGTTGCTGAGGAAGTAGAGACAGTGATGCAGGGAAATCTTTTTAGACCTTTGGCAGAGAAGAGATGGGTCAGTGGCTGAAAGAGAATGCAGGCTCAAGGGCTGGGAATGACGTATACCTTCTTACACATTTCTGTAGTTTTGCATTGGTTCATCGTAAGCAGCACCAACTCACAAATAATGTTGAAGGTCATTATTTTTGAAGTGCATAAATACTGTTTTAGAAACAGTATTCTTTGGAATACTCAATGGCAAAAATTAAATATGGCTCAAAAACCTAAGGGAAACTTTTTTTCTTAAATTACCAGATGAGGTTAAATATGAGACACGATGAAATGCCATTTCATTTCTTTGCCCCATAAGTCAAAGCTGAAAACGATGAATGTTTAGTAAATATTTAGTTACTAATTTCTTATTTTTACCTTTAAAACAAAAAGAGATCTTCCCTCATATGATTTTCCAATAGAGAACATGTGAATGAGGCCTGAATGAGTTTTATTCAAATGATGCATCCAATTTTGAATCTAAAAGCAAGTAAATAAAAAGCACGTCAGACTCTCACAATTATGGAGCTTTTGGTAAGCAAAAGAGAACAAAAAGACAACAGTGGGTCTAGGAACTCAAAAAAGCATATGTGGAGTATAAGATTGAATGAAAAACCAATTTTGTAGTTTTAATTTTCTTTAGGATACTTAAAATTACATTTTATTTTCTGCTTTTATAAATAGTTGCTTTATGTCTTTATATTGTTCCCCTTTTAAAGCATACCTTCTACTACTATTTGTCATTAACATCTTAATGGCAGAATTTTACAGAAAATTAATCAATGTGTTCTGGGTTCTTTTTGTAAAACCAAAATTTATTTCCATTTTCCCCCAAAATTTAGAGGAAAAGAAAGAAATCAGCTTCAGGAAAACCATCCCAACTATTTGAAAGTGTTTATTAAAGTCCTCTGTATTGTAATTTGCCACTGAACAGAAGGTGCTAAGAAAAAGGCATTATCTTTTGCATTTAAGGTTTATTCTAACCAGCCACACATTGGAGGGCATACTCTGAATAATTTCCCGAGTAATAGCGATACATGTGCATTGATCCATCCACACACATTTATCTGTCATCGGGGAAAGTTATATTTGAGATGGATAAAGAAGGCACTTAGAAAGATGGGTGACATTTCTGACTTGAAGCCCAATAAAGGAGTAAGGAAGTCACAAAAAGTGTCCCTCTGTTCCATGATGTGAAAGAAAGAGTCTGTTCTAAAAAAAAAAAAAAACAACAAAAAACAGATTTTCCTTTTTTTCTATCCCTATTTAGTCTAATGGGCAGGATACACACACATACACACATTTACATATATGTATGTATATGTACATATCTATATTAACATATTTTTAAATTTTGACTTTTTTTCTAGTGCACGTTAATCGCAAGTATGCCAAGTTATCTAAATGTCTAATCTAACTTGACATATCTAATATGTCAAGTTATCTAAATCCTTTCCATTGCTGGTAACTTCAAGCTTCTAAAAAGTATGTTAAAAATAGGAAATATGTAGAAATAATTTTGAAAGGAAAGTTATCAAGAGAACCAAAAATTCTCTTAAGAATGTAACAGGATCTCATTTGTTCTATGACTGGCATTCCTGTGCTCAATTCAGGGGAAGAATGAAAAAATGTATGTACTCATCCATTTAGTCATTCTGTCAACAGCTATCTATTTGGAAGTCTCTCTTTGCTTGCCACTGCGGATACAGTGGTGAACAAGAAAGCAATGGCTTGTCCCCAAGGCCCTTGCAGCTTATTAGGAGAGAAAGGCATTAATCAAATAATCATACAATAACATAATTAACAACTATGATAGGTATCACATCCATGTACTATGGGTGCAAGTAATGCTCCAGGGGTTGAGAGTAGGGAGCTCTGACCCCATCTGGGAGAGCAGAAACAGCTCTCTTCTTGCTTAAACTGAGATTTGAAGAATAACTAGTTGTTGCCCAGATGTACAGTAGTGGCAGTGGGGATGGGTCCTTGTATTTCTCAGATACAGTAAATAACAGCAAGCTAACAGTCCCTGAGGTGCCACAAATGAAGCTTGGTTTTGGGGAGGTCTCAAATTTGCAGAGGGTATGGGGCAAACATCAAAGTTCACTCTACCCCTCAACCAAACCATTGCCCTCAAACTCTGGCTAGCTCTACCGTCCATGCATTGTTCAACTAGGGTGTTTATAACCGTAATTACAGTCAGCCCTCCACACCTGCGGATGCAGAACCATTGGATACCAAGGGCTGACTGTACTATGTCATTGTACACTAGGGAATTGAGTATCCATGATTTTGGTATCTGTAGGGGGTCCTGGACCCAATGCCCTTCGGATACCGAGGACTGTATAGCAGCTTTACCGCACTCTCCATTGCACTTCCCCTGTCCATTGTGGGGGTGGGCTGGATAAAGCAGGTGAAATTAAAATTATTTTGCTGCTACTTATATAGTGTAAAAGGCTTAATGGAAGAGAACTGAGGCGCCTGGGCAATGTAAGAACTGTACGTATTCTTCATATAGCCTCTGCCTCTGTCCTTACGCTTCTCTCCCAATCCTGAGACCTAAATGATAAAGATGCACTTGTAAAAACATAACAAAAGGTCCTTTGATTACATACTTCTTCTAAGGAGTGATAAACTTCATAATTATATCCAGAGACGGATCTTCGACTTCTCTGGGTTGGCAAACTGCTTCCCTTTTCCAGTACTTTCTGAAGATCTTCCATGAGGATCCTGGATTTGAATGATAGACATGATGAAAATTAAATGGAGATAATATAAAAATCAGTCAATATCAAAAGAAAATCATGCATCTATGAAAAGGACAGTGAAGGAAAAAAAAAAAGGACAGTGAAGTTTGACACTTCTAAAAATACCAAATGTTGGGAAGATGTTCTTTTTCAGAAAGTAAAAACTGTTAAATAAATGATATAATGAATATAAAATAGAAAATTATAGGCAGGTGTTCCCAAGTAATAATGAGCCTAATAATAACTACCATTGATTGAGCAGCTACAAGAACTGAATGATGGCGTGGGAACACATATTTACTGAGCACCTACCAGGTGGCAGGCACTGTACTGCGTATTTTACATGAGCTTAGTTAATAACCCTATGAGGTTAGACTTTATTGTTATCTCCATTTTACAAATGGGGAAACTGAGCCTCAAAAGGGTTAAGAACTTGTCAATATCACTCTTCCAGTGAGCACAGAGCCAGAATTTGAACTTGGAATGTGAACCCAAGTTCTAGGCTTTAGACTCAGGTCCGTTGTGACATTATGAAAAACGAAGCACGACAAGCTCCTCCACTCCTTTGCCACGTCCTCCTGTTCGGCTGCTTCTATCTGTTCCCATGCCTTTTGTCACCGAACTTTTGTCATGTTGTCACCCGGCATACTTGACCCAAGACTCAGAAAAGGGAAAGAAAGAAAGAAACTACAATACTCAAGAGGAAATGGAAGAAATACCCAGAGTCGGAAAAAGCTAATTTCACTGCCTACCAGTATCAATGATGCCAAGAGAAGACAAGCTCAGGTAATCAATCAAAGTGAATGCATTTGGAAATTGAAGGCCGAGGCCAGGGTGAGGGATTCAAGTCACTGAATGTATGGAACCAGCTGGACTGGTGTTCTTTTTTTTTTTTTAATTTTTTAATTTAATTTTATTTATTTTTTTATACAGCAGGTTCTTATTAGTCATCAATTTTATACACATCAGTGTATACATGTCAGTCCCAATTGCCCAATTCAGCACACCACCATCCCCACCCCCACCCCCCCCACGGTTTTCCCCCCTTGGTGTCCATATGTTTGTTCTCTACATCTGTGTCTCAACTTCTGCCCTGCAAACCGGTTCATCTGTACCATTTTTCTAGGTTCCACATACATGCGTTAATATACGATATTTGTTTTTCTCTTTCTGACTTACTTCACCCTATATGACAGTCTCTAGCTCCATCCACATCTCAACAAATGACTCAATTTCGTTCCTTTTTATGGCTGAGTAATATTCCATTTTATATATGTACCACAACTTCTTTATCCATTCGTCTGTTGATGGGCATTTAGGTTGCTTCCATGACCTAGCTACTGTAAATAGTGCTGCAATGAATATTGGGGTGCATGTGTCTTTTTGAATTATGGCTTTCTCTGGGTATATGCCCAGTAGTGGGATTGCTGGGTCATATGGTAATTCTATTTTTCATTTTTTAAGGAACCTCCATACTGTTCTCCATAGTGGCTGTATCAATTTACATTCCCACCAACAGTGCAAGAGGGTTCCCTTTTCTCCACACCCTCTCCAGCATTTGTTTGTAGATTTTCTGATGATGCCCATTCTAACTGGTGTGAGGTGATACCTCATTGTAGTTTTGATTTGCATTTCTCTAATAATTAGTGATGTTGAGCAGCTTTTCATGTGCTTCTTGGCCATCTGTATGTCTTCTTTGGAGAAATGTCTATTTAGGTCTTTTGCCCATTTTTGGATTGGGTTGTTTCTTTAATATTGAGCTGCATGAGCTGTTTATATATTTTGGAGATTAATCCTTTGCCCGTTGATTCATTTGCAAATATTTTCTCCCATTCTGAGGGTTGCCTTTTCATCTTGTTTATGGTTTCCTTTGCTGTGCAAAAGCTTTGAAGTTTCATTAGGACCCATTTGTTTATTTTTGTTTTTATTTCCATTACTCTAGGAGGTGGGTCAAAAAGGATCTTGCTGTGATTTATGTCAAAGAGTGTTCTTCCTATGTTTTCCTCTAAGAGTTTTATAGTGTCCAGTCTTACATTTAGGTCTCTAATCCATTTTGAGTTTATTTTTGTGTATGGTGGTAGGGAGTGTTCTAATTTCATTCTTTTACGTGTAGCTGTCCAGTTTTCCCAGCACCACTTATTGAAGAGACTGTCTTTTCTCCATTGTATATCCTTGCCTCCTTTGTCATAGATTAGTTGACCATAGGTGCGTGGGTTTATCTCTGGGCTTGCTATCTTGTTCCATTGATCTATGTTTCTGTTTTTGTGCCAGTACCATATTGTCTTGATTACTGTAGCTTTGTAGTAGAGTCTGAAGTCAGGGAGTCTGATTCCTCCAGCTCCGTTTTTTTCCCTCAAGACTGCTTTGGCTATTCGGGGTTTTTTGTGTCTCCATACAAATTTTAAGATTTTTTGTTCTAGTTCTGTAAAAAATGCCATTGGTAATTTGATAGGGATTGCATTGAATCTGTAGATTGCTTTGGGTAGTACAGTCATTTTCACAATATTGATTCTTCCAATCCAAGAACATGGTATATCTCTCCAGCTGTTGGTATCATCTTTAATTTCTTTCATCAGTGTCTTATACTTTTCTGCATACAGGTCTTTTGTCTCCCTAGGTAGGTTTATTCCTAGGTATTTTATTCTTTTTGTTGCAATGGTAAATGGGAGTGTTTCCTTAATTTCTCTTTCAGATTCTTCATCATTAGTGTATAGAAATGCAAGAGATTTCTGTGCATTAATGTTGTATCCTGCAACTTTACCAAATTCGTTGATTAGCTCTAGTAGTTTTCTGGTGGCATTTTTAGGATTCTCTATGTATAGTATCATGTCATCTGCATACAGTGACAGTTTTACTTCTTCTTTTCCGATTTGGATTCCTTTTATTTCTTTTTCTTCTCTGATTGCCATGGCAGGACTTCCAAAACTCTGTTGAATAATAGTGGTGAGAGTGGACATCCTTGTCTTGTTCCTGATCTTAGAGGAAATGCTTTCAGTTTTTCATCATTGAGAATGATGTTTGCTGTGGGTTTGTCATATATGGCCTTTATTATGTTGAGGTAGGTTCCCTCTATGCCCACTTTCTGGAGAGTTTTTATCATAAATGGGTGTTGAATTTTGTCAAAAGCTTTTTCTGCATCTTTTGAGATGATTATATGGTTTTTATTCTTCAATTTGTTAATATGGTGTATCACATTGATTGATTTGTGTATAATGAAGAATCCTTGCATCCCTGGGATAAATCCCACCTGATCATGGTGTATGATCCTTTTAATGTGTTGCTGGATTCTGTTTGCTAGTATTTTGTTGAGGATTTTTGCATCTATATTCATCAGTGATATTGGTGTGTAATTTTCTTTTTTTGTAGTATCTTTGTCTGGTTTTGGTATCAGGGTGATGGTGGCCTCATAGAATGTGTTTGGGAGTGTTCCTTCCTCTGCAATTTTTTGGAAGAGTTTGAGAAGGATGGGTGTTAGCTCTTCTCTAAATGTTTGATAGAATTCACCTGTGAAGCCATCTGGTCCTGGACTTTTGTTTCTTGGAAGATTTTTAATCACAGTTTCAATTTCGTTACTTGTGATTGGTCTGTTCATATTTTCTATTTCCTCCTGGTTCAGTCTTGGAAGGTTATACCTTTCTAAGAATTTGTCCATTTCTTCCAGGTTGTCCATTTTATTGGCATAGAGTTGCTTCTAGTAGTCTCTTAGGATGCTTTGTATTTCTGCAGTGTCTGTTGTAACTTCTCCTTTTTCATTTCTAATTTTATTGATTTGAGTCCTCTCCCTCTTGATGAGTCTGGCTAATGGTTTATCAATTTTGTTTATCTTCTCAAAGAACAAGCTTTTAGTTTTATTGATCTTTGCTATTGTTTTCTTTGTTTCTATTTCAGTTATTTCTGCTCTGATCTTTATGATTTCTTTCCCTCTGCTAACTTTGGGCTTTGTTTGTTCTTCTTTCTCTAGTTCCTTTAGGTGTTAAGGTTAGATTGTTTATTTGAGATTTTTCTTGTTTCTTGAGGTAGGCTTGTATAGCTATAAACTTCCCTCTTAGAACTGCTTTTGCTGCATCCCATAGGTTTTGGATCTTCGTGTTTTCATTGTCATTTGTCTCTAGGTATTTTTTGATTTCCTCTTTGATTTCTTCAGTGATCTCTTGGTTATTTAGTAACGTATTGTTTAGCCGCCATGTGTTTGTGTTTTTTAAGTTTTTTTCCCTGTAATTCATTTCTAATCTCATAGTGTTGTGGTCAGAAAAGATGCTTGATATGATTTCGATTTTCTTAAATTTACTGAGGCTTGATTTGTGACCCAAGATGCTATCTATCCTGGAGAATGTTCCATGCACACTTGAGAAGAAAGTGTAATCTGCTGTTTTTGTTGAAATGTCCTATAAATATCAATTAAATCTATCTGGTCTATTGTGTCATTTAAAGCTTCTGTTTCCTTATTTTCATTTTGGATGATCTGTCCATTGGTGTAAGTGAGGTGTTAAAGTCCCCCACTACTATTGTGTTACTGTTGATTTCCTCTTTTATAGCTGTTAGCAGTTGCCTTATGTATTGAGGTGCTCCTATGTTGGGTGCATATATATTTATAATTGTTATATCTTCTTCTTGGATTGATCCCTTGATCGTTATGTAGTGTCCTTCCTTGTCTCTTGTAACATTCTTTACTTTAAAGTCTATTTTATCTGATATTAGTATAGCTACTCCAGCTTCCTTTTGATTTCCATTTGCATGGAATATCTTTTTCCATCCCCTCACTTTCAGTCTGTATGTGTCCCTAGGTCTAAATTGCGTCTCTTGTAGACAGCATATATATGGGTCTTGTTTCTGTATCCATTCAGCAAGCCTGTGTCTTTTGGTTGGAGCATTTAGTCCATTCACGTTTAAGGTAATTATTGATATGTATGTTCCTATTACCATTTTCTTAATTGTTATGGGTTTGTTTTTGTAGGTCCTTTTCTTCTCTTGTATTTCCCACTTAGAGAAGTTCCTTTAGCATTTGTTGTAGAGCTGGTTTGGTGGTGCTGAATTCTCTTAGCTTTTGCTTGTCTGTAAAGCTTTTGATTTCTCCACCAAATCTAAATGAGATCCTTGCCGGGTAGAGTAATCTTGGTTGTAGGTTCTTCCCTTTCATCACTTTAAGTATATCATGCCACTCCCTTCTGGCTTGCAGAGTTTCTGCTGAGAAATCAGCTGTTAACCTTATGGGAGTTCCCTTGTATGTTATTTGTCGTTTTTCCCTTGCTGCTTTCAATAATTTTTCTTTGTCTTTAATTTTTGCCAATTTGATTACTATGTGTCTTGGTGTGTTTCTCCTTGGGTTTATCCTGTATGGGACTCTCTGCGCTTCCTGGACTTGGGTGGCTTTTTCCTTTCACATGTTAGGGAAGTTTTCAACTGTAATCTCTTCAAATATTTTCTCTGGTCCTTTCTCTCTCTCTTCTCCTTCTGGGACCCCTATAATGCCAAAGTTGTTGCATTTAATGTTGTCCCAGAGGTCTCTTAGGCTGTCTTCATTTCTTTTCATTCTTTTTTCTTTATTCTGTTCTGCAGCAGTGAATTCCACCATTCTTTCCTCCAGGTCACTTATCCGTTCTTCTGCCTCAGTTATTCTGTGATTGATTCCTTCTAGTGTAGTTTTCATTTCAGTTATTGTATTGTTCATTTGTTTGGTTGTTCTTTAATTCTTCTAGGTCTTTGTTAAACATTTCTTGCATCTTCTCGATCTTTGCCTCCATTCTTTTTCCGAGGTCCTGGATCATCTTCACTGTCATTATTGTGAATTCTTTTTGTGGAAGCTTGACTATCTCCACTTCATTTAGTTGTTTTTCTGGGGTTTTATCTTGTTCCTTCATCTGGTACATAGCCCTCTGCCTTTTCATCTTGTCTATCTTTCTGTGAATGTGGTTTTTGTTCCACAGGCTGCAGGATTGTGGTTCTTCTTGCTTCTGCTGTCTACCTTCTGGTAGATGAGGCTATCTAAGAGGCTTGTGTAAGTTTCCTGATGGGAGGGACCGGTGTTCTTGATGAGACCCCTGAGCTAGATATAGGCTTGTTACCCCAATACTCACCAATCTCCTCTAACTAGAGCGCCATGAAGTAACAAGGTGCTCACTCCTTTAAGTAAAGATGTTAAAGAGCCTCTCAGTGATTTTTCCTGGGCCTGGTAGGTAGCTAAAAAATTTTGCTTTCATACTTTATCTTCCCAAAGAACCTGTGGCTTGGTGGTTTCAGTGCCATTAAAAGAACGTGTAAAGGCATCTTTAAATGACTTTCAAAGTTGACCTATGTAATCCACTTAATAAAAAAATTATCTTGAATTACTTGAATAAATACTTTTTGGTCCTCAGAGGAAGTAAATTTACTTAGGGTCATG
This sequence comes from Eschrichtius robustus, assembly GCF_028021215.1. Lineage (NCBI taxonomy): Eukaryota > Metazoa > Chordata > Mammalia > Artiodactyla > Eschrichtiidae > Eschrichtius > Eschrichtius robustus. The sequence goes on from NC_090840.1 coordinate 13,425,412, forward strand.
CTGGGTGTAGGAAATTCCTTTTGATTTACTCATTCGTTATTTACCAAGGACCCATGGTCGACAGAGCACTTAATCTGGAATTTATCATCAGCTTACTGTTCTTTTTGTTTCAATTTTCAACTTTAAAACTAGAAACATTAAAAATCAAGGTAAGGTGTGGTGGCACCACGTTGGTAAATTTGCTTGGTAGCTGCTTGCCATGGCTCAAAATATGAGTGGAGTTTAGATTGTCAGTCTGAATACGATTTGTATTCTTTCTTTCTTCCCTCAAAGAAAGGAGTTACAGATGAAAGTAGGTTTGTATGGATTAAAGAACTTTACAATATTGCCAGTGTGGGTGTAAAGAACCAAATGAACTTCTTCGTCAACATCCAATCTTCTTGTGTTGTGAGCGAATCTGGGGTGGCCAAGAAAAATGCAAGTTTGATTATGGCTGAGTTGGTTGGTTATAAACTGTCAACAAATTCCAGTTACAGTAGGCAATTTTCAGCTGTCTTTCCCTCACCAGTACCATCTATCCATTTCTCCTGGCTACTTTTCTCTATTTCAGGAAAGTAAGGGGAAAAAAGTAAATAGATTTGCCAAAGCCAAGCAACCTACAGAAGAATCTCCTTCTGAATTTCCACTTTAAAAAGATACATGAACACATACAAAAAAGTTTTCAAAATTATAAAAACCTTTACAGCATGTTTACAAAATTGAGCTCTAGTGTATTACTTTTGCATTATTTCCGAAATGGACAGACTTTCTAAATACTGGGTTGGTCATAAAGTTCATTCGGGTTTTCCCGTAACATCAGGAAAATGTGAACGAACTTTTTGGCCAGCCCAATATAAGCAAGCACAGATAACTTGTTTCCCCTCAAGGTAAGACCAATTCCTCATATTCGTCACCAGAAAGTTCCGATGCTGATACATCTGCTTGTTTGGAAACTCTTGGTAGAACCACCACTGTACCCCTTAGAAAGCTAATATTTTCTCAGGAGTTTCAGTATGAAAAACTATGCTCCTTAATTGATTAGATTCTTAAGTCATTTATCAACTGATAATGATAAACATATTACTAATCACATAATGAAATGAACTGTCAAAATAATTCTAATGGATAATTGCTCCTACAAAATATTTACCTTAATATTTTCTAGTCAAGTTTGCTAGTGTTTTAACCAAAGTAAACGATGAGGTTTTTCAGTTTGAGGTTGTGGAATCACTCTAGTTGGGTATTAGTTTCTTTGATGAATCAACTCTTAAGCTTCTCAGTTTTATTTTAAAGTTTCCAAGTGCCCTAAATAGAGCTGGCCTTTGGATCCCCAGTATTTACCCATTCATTTAGGCCAGTGATTCTCAAGATGGGCTGCTTTAAAATCACCTATGAGCTTTAAAAAATATGCCACACTGAGCCTTACTTAGACAAGAATCTCCTGTGCATAGGTATCGGGCCTTTCTACAAAGCTCACCAGGTGATTTTAATATAGTGTCAGGCTCAAATTTAGGCTAACATCTGGAAACCAGTAATTTAGGCTAATTAATCTGGAAACTGATGGCTCTCAGTCCTCAGGTTCTATACTAGATAAAAGTGGAAGACAGTATTAGAATACAGCTGGTCCTTGCTTCCTCTCTCCTCTCTTGAGTGTGTCTGCTGGATGTGGTCAACTGCCTCTCAGCATTTATGCCTATGCCCTCTTTGGACTTCCTGTGCTGAAAGGGCTGGGAAGCTGAAAAGTACCTTTCCTCGACTCTCTTGCACCTGTGGTTCTGGGTACAAATCTGTGAACTCTGACAAGACAGGAAGTTAAGAACGAGGCAGAGGCCATCTCCTGCTGCCGTTGCTGTGGCGCGTCGAGATCGCAGAGGTGTGACTGTTTAGAGGCAGTCAGGTGGCTGGACTCAGAACTCCAGGGTCTAGTCACCAGCTTCCTGGCATGAGAGGCAATTATGGTAACGACAGTGGTGGCAGCAGTAGCACAGCAACACCTTCCTGACCGCTGGGCTGTCACACCAGGTCTGCCTACTTGGTCCTTGTCAAGTAGGCAACTGGAAACCAGCAAGTTGATGAAAAGCCCATGAAATGGAGCCCAAAATGGCTTTTTTAAACTGTTGTAGTTTCTTAGTTCCTTATGGCTGATTATTATTTCTACCCCAATTGTATGCACTCCTAAAATAGCGACTCCTAGATCTATTAAGAACTTTCCAAGGATGTCATCACTTAGTACAAAACCACCTCCCCAAAGCTTCCCGGGAGGAGAAGCGGGGTGGTCAAAATTTGGAATTTTAAAGGTATTTAATTTTCAAAACGTTTGAAATTTTTTTTATGGCAAAAGGAGTTATCTCCTATGTCATATCGTTAAGAGGGCTGGATCACCTGGGGCCAGACACATGGGGTCACATAGAGATGACTATAACTATGCATTATGTACAGTTGTACAGAGTAAACGATCATCTTTTGAAAATACCCCTGGCTACAGTAATAAAAGTCAATTAAAATGATCTCTACCTACCAGCCCCGTGGAACTTAACTGACTGTTCTCTGTTATTATCTTGGGAACAACAAAATGAATAATTCTAAATGAGTGCTCTCCATGAGGAGACAACTGGTTTAAAACACTCATTTTTTAGACTCTATTCTCTGTGGAATAAAGGGTGATATTTGATTCTGTATCAGTTCCACATGACCTATATTGAATGGCAGGAAATAGAGACTTGTTAAAATAACTGATATATTCTTTTCTTCCAAATAATAATTAATAACTGGTATATTCTTTTCTTCCAAATAATAATTAATAAAGCATGTGAGTTTTTACTGAGGACCTATAGATATATAAGCACTTCCCTGAGAGGCATTCAGAGAATCAAAGCATGCCTTCAAAGCTACAGCAATGACTAAAATGTGTTCAATATGAACAAGAGATTTATGCACAGCTGTGACTCTACCCTGTTCTAGAAACACAGATAAAATACCTTCGTGCAAAAAGCCTGTAAGTACTTTAATAAGCCTGTAAATATGTCTCTGGCAGGTAGGTATTTGTGTGGACCAGGGAGGGATGTCACAGCCCCTTTGCACCCCTTGGCCCAGCCTTCCACCGAGACTAGGGTTCTCACCATTGACTCAGAGCCCTGAACCCTTCCCAGGCCTCGCCAGACATCATCAGGGATCTTTCTGCCAGTTTTGGCAGTACAACCACTTGCTGAAAAGTTGGAGTAGTTGAAGTTAGTCATTTACAATCATGCCTCTCAGCGCTGAAATCCTAGGGTTCCAAACAAAAGGTAACCCACTCCTTCCCTTCTCACTAATTCACTAGCCTGTGTTTCTCCCTCCCAGATTCTACACTGACTCTCCATCTCTTCACCACATCCTTTCGCCTTGTGCCTGTTGGAATCCCTCTTTGATCGTAAATAAAATCCCTACATCCTCCAGTCTCTTCAGAGAACTTCTCTCTTCTCATATTCTTGCCCCAATAGAAACCAGACTCTCTCAAGGACACAGATTCTTCCGTGGCTGTCTCTTCTCCCACTTCTCTGACCACGGGGCCAGAAGGGAGGGAGGGTCAGCATCCTCCTGGGCTCCCATTGGTGCTGCCCCATTAATCTTCTAACTTCCAGGAAAAGCTCGTCCTCCCTTCAGCATCAGGCCATTCCTGGTTGCTTACCTCCAAGCTGGTATTTCCTGTCCCAGGAGTACATTCTCTCCCTCCACCTCTAATCTAGCCATAAGCCAAGGAGATTCAAGGCTGCTGGGATGGTTTTCTGGTGACTAAGCCCACTCATTCTTGACCGCATCAGCCTCAATGATCTCCACCTCAGCCATCTCCTTCATTGCTACCCCTATAATCTTGTCGCCAGCCACAAATGTTCTTCCCCAGAACTCTTAACATCCAATAGCCTACACTTTATCAAAACTTCTTTCCTTCCAGCTTGTTGCCCTCACACCTGTTTTAAAGATCTTAATACCCTTGATTCTTCCATTTTGTCCCATCATTCTTCCTAGACTCTCCTCCCTTCCTATCCAGACTAGACCCCATGGATGAATACTTGAGCTAGTATCTCACTAGGAACCTCAACTTCCCTCCACCCTGATCTTTTTGTGGTCCTAACCACCAAAACCTCAACTCTGTATCAGTGCTGCAATCTTTCTTCTCTGCGACAACCACTATTATTGGTTCTTACCCAGATTTTTTCTCTCGCAACACTCTTTAACCCCTATTTCTTTACTCTGAGTAGATGAATTTTGCTTCTCACTTCATCCAGATAATTTGGCTGTCAGTTATGATCTCTTTAAACTTGTTGACTCTCTTCTCCACAGTCTTAACTAGATCCACAGTTACCTCTTTGGTCTTATAGGATAAGCTATCTTTCCTAGTGTTCAAACCCCCTCCCTCATCTGTGCATTCGTTCCTGCATCATCAGTGTCTCCTTCCTTGCTGGTCCTTCCCCTCAGCCTACAGGCCAAAATTGCCTCCTTACCCTAACATGCCAAGTCTCAAGCATCCACTGAGGTAGCATCTTCCTGTAGTCACTCCTCCCTCTCTGCCTCTCCCCTATTGTAACTTCTAAGAGTAGTAGGATAGTCTGCTCTACTGCTCCATGTTCTCACCTCCTGTTCACTTTTCTGTCCTCTGCTCCTAACAATCTAATACTACATTAGCGTTACCAGTGCAATTTCCATCATCAAATCCAAAGGAAACTGATGAATCCTTTTCTGGCAGGATATCGCTGCAGCACTTGGTGCCACTGACATCCTTTCTCTCAAAAGGTTTTTGTTTCTTCTTTGACTCCTGCGACTATTTTCCACTTGTTCCATTCTTACTGCTTAACTGTTCCTTAAAAAAACAAACAACAAACAAAACCCTCAAAATATCTAAATCTGTCTACTCAGTCACCGAAGACAGAAGACTTGGAGTCATCCTTGAGTTCCTCCTCTTCCACCTACATCCAAACAAGTGCAGAGTCCAGGTGGTTTTGCTTCTGAAGCATATTTTGGAGTTCTCTCTTGATTCTAGGACTCTGGTCCTGACTCAGGGGCCTCGTTATCTCTCATCTGGATCACTACTGTGGCCTCGTACTGCTCCTCCGCCCACTTACATGTGGTTCCCTGGCTGACATCCTCCAATTGTGCAGGATCACCCACAAGATGAGGTCTGAGCTCCTAGCTCTGAACAGCAGGCTGCCCACAACCTGGCCTCCCCCCTCTTCTCTAGCATCTCTTCTTTCTACTCCCCAACTTGTACCAGTTCCCTGCACACATACTATGCTGCTTCTTGCCTTTGCTTGCATTGTCCCCTCTGCCTTCAGGGTCCTGAGTCTCATCCTTTGCCTAACTGACACAGCTCCTGCAGAGTCTGGCTTTTTTCTGTCCCTGTCTCCCTATCCACCTTGTAGGCATGGGTAAGCTACTCTCCTTTCCTCACACAGTAAAATGCTTCCATGTTTACACTGATTACTTAGAGGTAATGGTGAAATGACAGGGAAGTGTGGTTGCTTCCCCCTCCCCCATTACACTAATAAGAAGCTCATGCTGGGCTTCCCTGGTGGCGCAGTGGTTGAGAATCTGCCTGCCAATGCAGGGGACACGGGTTCGAGCCCTGGTCTGGGAAGATCCCACATGCCGCGGAGCAACTGGGCCCGTGAGCCACAACTGCTGAGCCTGCGCGTCTGGAGCCTGTGCTCCACAACAAGAGAGGCCGCGACAGTGAGAGGCCCGCGCACCGCGATGAAGAGTGGCCCCCGCTTGCCACAACTAGAGAAAGCCCTCGCACAGAAACAAAGACCCCACACAGCCATAAATAAATAAAAATAAATAAATTAAAAAAAAAAAAAAAGGAAGCTCATGCAAGGCAAATATAACTGTGTTATATTCATGTTGGTTTCCCCAATGTGAAAAATAGAACGTGAAACACAGTTGTTGGCCCTCAGTGCATAACCTGAATACAGTTATCATTCAGTTTAACTGAGTACAAATGAATTAAGCAAGGGAAAAGCATGCTTACTTGTACTGGATGTTGGTTTCCTGTAGGAAGGCTAACAGGGCTCGGGAACCATTGTGGGGAATATGGACATCAGTAACTGTTCCCTCTGATACCTGGGAGATACTGCTGGGCTGCCACAGGTCCACCTGTAGTGCAGGAACCAACCTATGATTCATATTCAATGTAGGTGGGGAAAGATCCATGTCACAATGTCAAACATGTTGTCTTGCTTGCATACAGCAATACCAAACACATGTGAGAATTAACCTCGATGCTTACATCATCAGGGTAAAACTCCTAGTTGCTTTTGAATTTAGTGTCCAAATTATACGACAGCCATATAGGATGTGATCGTTTACAAGTAGGAGCTTAAAGACCAATCCATTAAAGTCACAAGATAAAAATGAGGTAAAATAGTTTTAAGTATGACTCTGATGGTGCTTAAAGTTATTTATTGCACAAATATTTGGATACTAGTACGAAGGAGAAAGAAGTGACCCTTCATCCTACTATGCAAGCAAGTCGTGGTAGCTTGACAACGTTTGGTAACTTTAAATGGAGCATTCTCCTGCTGCCACCTCTCCCCACGACTTATATGCATGTTCACCAGTTCCTCCTCAGCCTTCACATGTCAGTAGAAACGTGCCTTTCTCGGGGGGGGGGACTTGTCAGCTAGGGTAGGGCTCCTCGTCATAGTTCTTCTTCAGCATAGTTCTCGTGCTGCTTTCATCACGTAACTGCCTCTTACCAGAACGTAAGCTCCACGAAGGCAAAGGATTTGTCCGCTTGGTTACCACCCCATTCCAAGCGCCTGAAACGATGCCTTGTGCATATTAGCAACTCAGTCGTTATTTGCTGCATGAGTGTAGACCCCACAGAGTTCATCACGTGTTCAGGGTTTTGCAGGAATGCTGGAACGTGTTTGGCTTACAGCAGTGTTCCCGGTGCCTGTCTAGTGCTCCACGCCTGGTAGGAGCTGCACAGGCATTGAAAGAATGACTCAATTCCGTGGGGATGGAGGACAGCCCCACCTTATGCACAAGCCAAGAGCTACATTTTCAATACGGCACAGTTTGCCTGTGCAGTCACGTCTACGTCTCCTATTTGGGACTCCCTCTTCCTGCGTTTCCCGTCTTGGTCTGCTGCAGGATCTTGATCTCTGCTAAGACCTTATCTGATAAAGTTTAGTTACTTCATCTTTACTTAGGTGTCAGTGTCCGCATTCTGTTAGGGAACTCTAGAAGACCAAAAATACTCCAGGACTGAAGGAAATACACCCCTGGTGGTATAATTTCATCTGGAACAGGGTAGAGAGGTATTTACTTTGGGGACAATGAATTTACCTGTTTTTCTTTCAAGAAGCTTACGCCTCCGCTAACTTGCAAGGGCAACTCTGACTCAACTAACATGCTAATCCAACAAGCATAGCACAACGGAAGTGTGGGGCTGGGAGGGATGCTGAGAGGTCATTTGATCCATCTGTCGGCCCTTGGGCAAGGATACTAGGATACAAGGATCTAGGACTGGACCCAACTGTCCCCATTTGATGCGTCTAAACCACATCTTTTATGTTTCCCAAAGAAGGAGAGTCGACACTATCCTAATTTAACTCATATCCACGTTTAACAAACAAGATTGTCAGACATTTTCTTAATCCTTTATACTGCAGCACACTTTTCATTTTTTCTTGTTCCATTCTTCAGTGAGGAATGGCTGATTTCTTGCCCTTGTGAGATAAAGCACTTTTCTCTACATGTTAGATTTTCTAATCCTTTAATCATCTTTGCCTCTAAACGCATTACAGAGACAGATTTTGATATTAAGGTGTATCACCTAATACCTGTGGAGATGAGGAAGCGCAGTGCTCTATTTAGAGGGTGGAGAGCCACAGGAACGTGAACTATCTGAACAGCCACGCTGGTGATGAGTCTGTAAGTGCTGTTTTCTGGGGCATATGCTAAGATAAGAATCCTCATCCCACAGAGGAGAGTAGCTTCCCCATAGGAAAATACCATGGAGGAAACAGACCCTATGGCCTGACCTGGAGAAGGCTTCCTAGGAAACGTCATCAGAAAACAGTTGGTCTAAAAGAAACCAACAAAAAAGAATTTGCAAAAATCAGGAACTGTATTTTGTTTTGATATTAGGAGAGTAAATTAAAATGAATTGTATTGTTCTCCAGTAATATTTTAGGGAAGGGGTGCTTGGATAAGTAACATGGCTATTTCAGTCTGGGCGGCAGGCAGATGCCTGTATCAAGATATAGGGGACAGTAATATGTGAGATTTGTAAAGTACCACCCACTTTATAGGTGTTTCTAGACTCAGGTTCATAGAAGTGAAGTCACTTTCCCAAGGATGCACAGCTACCAAACAGTGACACAGCATATGCCTAACTCCAGTGCCCATAATTTGCTGGCTGGGTAAGTGTCTCCAGGATTTCCTGAGACTATCTCAGAATAAGAAGCACCTTCCAACTTCCTGACTTAGTGTTTGAGACAGGCTGGTTGGTGGGTCTCACATCCTGGTCTGTCCTGTTAAGGGCTTTTTGCCCTAAGAATTATATATGCAGGTATTTCAAAGTTCTAATCAGCCCACCATGGGCAGGTTACCATCAATCATTTCTGTAGAGCCTGATCCCATCTGGATGAAGTGATTCTGAACTGACCCTGGATTGGGTGACCCTGGATTATGATGACAAAGTATCACCGGCCTGATCAGGATCGCCTAAGGCTGTCTGCCAACCAACTGTCTCAGGTCTTCACTGCAAACAGCCATCTGCTTTCCAAGGAAAGGATGCTCCTTTGCAGAGCCTTCTGGCCTTGGAAGCTGGTGGTGGTTCCCGTGCATTCCTTTCCTTATATGACTACCAGTCACAGCCAGATCTATTTAAGAGGTGGAGGCAGTTTAGAGTAAAAGTCAACAGCACGGACTTGGGAATCCAACGGCTCTGGGCTGGAATACTAGCTCTGCAGCATTGACTGCGTGACTTTGGGTGAGGTTTTAACATTTCTGAGCCTTAGATTCCTCATCTGTACTGTGAAGATCATTTTAAAACCTACCCGCGGGTTTTTTGTTTTTAAGATTAACTGGAATATTAGAAGTAAAACACATAGCAGAGAGTCTGGCACACAGTGACGGCTTGAAAGCTATTAACTTTGTTCTTATTGTTGTCTGAAAAGCATATGGGTGGCCAACATGGTGGAGTAGGAGGACCTAGAGCTCACCTCCTCCCAAGGGCCTCACCTCCTCCCAAGGGCACACCATAACTACAACTATTTACTGAGCAGCTATGGATGAGAATGACCTGAAGACTAGCAGAAAAGATTTGCCACAACTACAGGTATAAAGGAGGAACCACAACGAGACGGTAGGAGGGATGGAGATGCATTATAGTCAAGACCACACCCCTGGGTAGATGACCCACAACCAGGAGGAAACTCACGATTGCAGGGGTTCTTCCCAAGGAACAAGGGGTCCGAGCCTCACACTGGGCTCCTGCAAAGGAAGATGAACCCCAGACTGTCTGGCCTTTGAAGGCCAGTGTGACTGAGACTCCCCCTGGGGACAGAGATACTGATGGCAGCCATTTTGGAAGCTCATGGTACCCCGAGGACACGGCTGCTGGCAAACTGCGTTTTGGGGTCTCCCTCTGGCCTATTAGTGCGAGGTGCTAACCTGCCCACCAGCTTAGCAGCCTGGTGACCCGGCAGCGCCCCCCTGAGGCAAGGCCTGGTAGCCCTGGTAGCAAAATGCTTTAAAAAAGGAACAATTAGAGAATAAAAAAGAGCAGAAATTTATAATCCAATAGAATTAGAAAACAAAGTTGAGAAAATTTCCCAAGATGTAGCACAAAATGGTAAAAAGATGGCAAATAGAGAAAATATAAGAAATTAAATCATAAGTCTAACATCTGATGAATGAGAGTCATAAAGACAAAATAGAGTAGAAGGGAGAACATTATCAGATCATTTATACAAGAATTTTCAGAACTGGAGAACATGAATTTCCAGATTAAAAGGGGTTACTGAAAGCATAATGAATAGACCCACGCCAAATTACATCATCATAAAATTTCAGAATACCAGGAATAAAGAAAAGATCTTAAAAGCTTTTAGACAGTTTACGCTAATGACCAACGAGCCACGGGACTTAACATTTCCAGCAATAGAGAGAACTAGAAAACTTCAACACTCTTCTGCTGCAAGACAACTAGAAAATACTGAATAAAATATAATTAACATTCCTTTAAAAGTAGAGTGGAGCTCCCCCCCCAAAACATAAGGGAAATTCCCAGTAGCCTAAAATAAAGAAGAAAATGCCAGTTAGGGCTGTGTGCACGTGGGTTATGATGGTAGTTCAGGTTCAGAATTGTGGGAATCTGTCACAACCATACAGGGAATAAGGTTGAGATCTGGGGCCCAAAGTTTGGAGCTGGAACTGAGATTCTAGCATAAAACTAGAACTTCAAAGGGCAATAGCCTCAGTGAAAGAGTAGGAATTAAAACAAAACAAAGCAACTACACACCAGTAAGATTTGATTAGGAGGCAGTTTGTGGTAATAAATGCAAAACCCCTCCAAAGATGTACCCTCAAGCCAGGCCACGCAGAATTCTTTCATCTGAAACCTTGTTGAAGAGCTCATGAAAAAAAATTATAAAACACATGAGTGAGGTATCCGCTGTAAGTAAAAGCCAATATATTCAACACATAGCAGGATTATTCAACTCAAGATCTTCATAGTATCTAAAAGAACGGCTAGAGCAATTTCCTGAAAAAGAAAGGAAATGAAGGGCTCTTGGAATTTCTGAAGATGAGATACTTTGATGTGGTTATCACTGCATACAGGTGGAATATTTAAGACAATTACGTTATTAACAGGGGAAAGGTAAAGGAGCTTCAAGGGAGGGAAAGTGTCTACAAAAACACAGAAAAAAGCATCAGAAAAAAATAGTTTCAAAAAAGAAATAAGAAAATACGTCAGTAAATATAGTTAATTAAAAAGGATTACATTCACCTGTTTAAAAGAGCATGAATATTGAATAAAAAAAAGTATTCTCCTCAATACTGGGTACAAGAGACATAAAATAAAAACAATGAAAACAAAAGAATGGAAAAAGGTATATACCATACAAATACTAAAGAAAAAAAAGCTGGTAGAACTATATTAATAGAAAAGCATTTAGGGCAAAACCACTTTTGGGGATAATATAGTAATACGTATATCACTATATGTAGTGTACAAATATAAAAATACGTCTATCTGTATCTATATACATATGTATGTACACATGCACATCCATCTATACTGATAAAATGCTCAATATACCAGGAAGATATAAATACTACAATCTGAGTGTATCCAGTAAAACAGTACCAAAATATATACGGCAAAAATGGACAATATCATCAGGATTTTAAATTATAAATCTTCCATTATATCTCAGTAACCAAAAGATCAGAATTGCTTCCCAAGCACACTTAGAATTGTTTTGAAAATTCACTCAATACCAGGCTACAAAATAAGTTTTAACAAATGTCAGAGAATTCATGTCAAACAAATGTTCTCTGATTACAGTGTAATTAAATTTAGAAATCAATGACAAAATATATCTACATTTAGAAATCAAAAAACAGACTTTAAATAACTTGTGGGTTAAAGAAGACACTGTAGTAAAATTAGGAACAAATCAAAACTAAATAGGACATTTCTAAGGAATTTATGACCTTAAATGATCCTGGTACAGAAGAATAAAGATGAGAGAAAGTGATGAGTCATATGTCTAAATCAAGAAGTTAGAAAAATAGTAATACAAAAAAAATAGAGTACAGGGCATAATAAAAAGAGGATAAATTGATAAAATGGAAAACAAAAGTAATGGTGAGGATCAAGAAAACCAAAATCAAGAAAACCAAGAAAACCAACCAAAAATTGGTCTTTGAAACATTTAAAATAGAAAAATTATTAGCACATCTGCTTAAGAACAAAAGAATGAAGGTTCAAATGACCAATATTAGCAGCGAGAAAGTGATAGCCCGAGGAAAACGATTATAAGCCAACCTTACTTATGAACGTAGGTGCCAACCCTAGAAATGTATGTCAGCAAACTAAACATAGGAAAAAGGTATTAACATCATTACTGAATGCAATTATTAGTTTAACATTATTAGTGTATTTCATCATATTAATAGTAATGTATTAAAGAAAAGAAGCCGTATGATCATATCAATACACTCAGAAAAAAAAAGTATCTAGAAATTAGTGCTGAAAAAGTGTACTTCCTTAGGCTATTAAAGAGTATCCACCAAAAATCTTCAGCAAGCATCTGTATACAAGAGTAGTGTTAGAAGCATTCATTTTAAAGTCAGAAACAAAGTAAATGTACTTTAATGCCAGTTCCACAGATTCTCATACTGAGGGTCAGTGCCAGCAAAAGAATAAAGAAAAAAAAAAAAAAAAAGGCTAAGAACCCGAAGAAACAAGACTGTCATTATTCACAAATCACTGTATACAGAGAAGGCAAGAGAGTAAACCGTGAAAATTCAAAGATTAGCAGCATTTAGAGATATAATATCAAAGTAAATACATACACACACATCAATGTAAATGTGTTTTGATCAGCCTTGAAATATCTTCACAAAAATAACATTAAGTGAAAAAGCAGGTTATAGATTAGTAGGTATAGGTGATGTCACTAAAATGGTGACATAGGAGACCCCAGCCCCCATCTTCCAACAAAGATCAACAATTAGATATCCACGAATAAAAACAGCTCTGGGTGAGATTTGGAGTCTACTTAAGTTTCAGCAACACAGTGGAACAAAAAAAAAAAAAAAAAAAAATGGAGAATAACTGCACAAGAAGAAAAGAAAGACAGCTTCATTTTGCCTGCATCATCCCATCCCCCAAATCAGCATTGCTCAGTACCAAGAGGGAATATCCCAGTTAGAAGGCATTCCCCTTGGCAGGAAAGGAAGAGCAAGGCAAGCAACCAGCTTCTGCAGTCTCTGGGGCACTACACGAAGGCCCTGCTTCAGTTTCATCTTACCCAGACTGGCAAAGCTGAAACGTACAGCGAGGGCCAGGAACAAGGAAGAGAAGCAGGGGCTACTGATAGCAGCCATGCAGTGGGAGCGATCATGGCTCACAGTGGCCTCTTTAAAGAGAAACCGAGTAGGAATTGCCACTGAAGAAGGAACCAATGGCCAACATAGCTGCCACAGGCCTCCTGCACATTTCATCAGCTTTTGCCCCAAAGGTATTCATATTTGCTGATGCCAGCTGTCTGAGTTCCCCCTCTCCCTACCCCCTACCTCCAATCCTGGCAGAGCCTGGGAACTGTACCAGCAGCCAGCTCAGCCCTTTGTGGCTGTGCAAGTACAAACCTTTGCCCTGCTTTGACCCCTGTGGCTGACCCCCACCACTGTGCATGTACTCAGGGCTGCCCCTCCAGCTGGGCACTTGCATGCTCATTACCAGGCTCCACTGCAGCGTGCCCACGTTGAGGGAGATTGTATAGCCAGAGGAGAGCATGCTGCCAGCCAGGGCCCCTGCAACTGCCTGTGGGCCCAGCTCAGGCCCTGTCTTCTGTCACTGGCCTGCACCATGATGCTCACCTGTAGTTAGCTTCTCCAGCTGCACACCTGCCTCGCCCAACCCTGTCACCAGCCTCACTGCAGTGCACACACCCAGGGGGAGATTGTGCAGTGATGGGAAGGCACACCAACAACCAGGGCTCCTGTAGTTTCCAGTAAGCTCATGGTTAACCCTGACCCTTGCTGCCTGTCTTGGCCCCTATTACGACAAGTATATCTGCATCCGGCCCCTGCTACTACACAGGCACCTGCAGTTGGTCCCCACAGCTGAGTGTGTGCATACCACCTGCTCTGGTCACCAATGCTGCTTGCCCTGATCTATAGCCATTGGACCTGGAGGGGCTGCCAAGGACCCCAACAGCCCTTTCAGCCGCCATGAACCCCCCACAAGTGTTTGCAAAGGACCACATAGTTGTTGATGCTTTGGACCTCAGTGGCCTGAGCTGAAGAGCCATCATACACCCCTGGACCTGGGACCACTACATGTCCCCACACTTGCAGCCTGTACCATAGACCCTAGCATCACAGCATGCCCCAGCATGCCCCCACCTGCAGGTGAAAGTCTTCCCTTAGGGAAGTCAGTCCACAAAATCTGGAAGAAGTGACTGCTCCTTTAAATACTGCAGATACTTATGCAAGGCCACAGGGATCACAAAGAATTAGGGAATCATGACTCCACCAAAGGAATATAGTAAACCTCCAGTAACCGGCCCCAAGGAAATGGAGATTCAGGAATTGCCTGACAAAGAATTCAAAACAGTTATTCTAAAAATGCTTAGAGAGCTACAAAAGATCACAAATAAACAATTTAATGACATCAGAAAAAACAATACAAGAACAAAATGAGAAATTTAGTAAAGTAGAAAACAAAAAAGAACCAAACAGAAAATTTGGAGCTGAAGAATACAACGACTGAACTAAAGAACAGAGAGTTTTAACATTAGATTTGACCAAACTGGAGAGAGAATCAGTGAGCTACAAACAGGTCATCTGAAATTATCCAATTAGAAGAGCAAAAAGAAAAAAAAAAAAGAAAGCCTACAGGACTTATGGGACATCATACAAAAGAAATAAAGCACACATCACTGGAGTCCCAGAAGGAGATGAGAGAGAAAAAGGGGAAGAAAGCTTATTTAAAGAATAATGGCTGAGAACATCCCAAACCTACGGAGAGATTTAGACATCGAAGTTCATGAAGCGAATAAGTCACGCCAAAATTTCAATCCAAGAAGATCTTCTCCAAAACACATTGTAAGAAAACTAAAATCAAAGACAGAATTTTGGCAGCAAGAGAGAAAAAATTCTCTCATCAAAGGGAATCCCCATTAGGCTATCAGTGGCAGAGAACTTGCAGATCAGAGGAGAATGGGATGTTATATTCAAAGTGCTGAAAGAAAGGAACTGTCAACCAAGATACTCTACCCAGCAAAGCTGTCCTTCAGAAATGAAGGCCAAATAAAGACTTTCCCTAATAAACAAAAGCTGAGGGAATTCATCATCAATAAACTTGCCTTACAAGAAATGCTGAAAGGAGTTCTTCAAGCTGAAATGAAAGGATGATAATTAGAAACATGCAAACATACAACAGCACTGGTAAAGATAAGCTTATAGTCATATTCAGAATGCTCTAATACTGTAATATAGTGGCATGTTAACTACTTAACTCTAGGGTAAATGTTAAAGGAGAAAAGTGTTAAAAAGGGCTATAGCTACAGTTTGTTAATGGATACAGAATATAAAAAGGTGTAAATTGTGACATCAAAAACATAAAAACGGGGAGTAAAAGGGTGTTTTTGTATGTTATTGAAGTTGAATTGTTATCAGAGTTAAATAGGCTGTGGTATATATAGTGTCTTATATAAGTCTCACAGTAACCACAGAACAAAAACTACAATACATTCACAAGAGAGAAAGAGAAGGAAATAAAAACATACCACTATGGAAAAATCATCAATTCACATAAGGAGGCACCAAGAGAGAAAGAAAGGAATGAAGGAACCACAGAATAGCCATAAAAATATTTAAGTTGGCATTAGTAAGTCCTTATATATTAATAATTACTCTAAAGGTAAATGTGTTGAATTCTCCAATCAAAAGACATAAAGTAAGTGAAGGATAAAAAACAAGAACCAACTATATTCTGCCTACAAGAGACTCACTTCAGCTTAAGGACACATATTACTCAAAGGGAAGGGATGGAAAAAGATATTCCATGAAAGTTAAAAACAAAAGAGATTCGGGGTACCTATACTTATAATCAGATGAAATAGACTTTAAATTAAAGATGGTAACCAGAGACAACGTCGTTATATAATGGTAAGGGGTCAATTCATCAAGAAGTTATAGCATTTATAAATATATATACATGTCATCAGATCTAAATATATTAAGCAAATACAAATGAATCTAAAGGGAGACTATGTAGTCAACAATACCATAATAGTAAGGGACTTCAACATTCCACTTTCAATGATGGCTATATCATCCAGACAGAAAATCAACAATAAAACATGGGACTTAAACCATAGTTTAGGCCAAATGGACCTAACAGACATTTCATTCAACAGCAGCAGAATACACATTCTTCTCCAGTGCACACGGAGCATTCTCCAAGATAGATGATGCCCCAAAACAAGTCTTAGCAAATTTAAGAAGATTGAAATCATACCAAACATCTTGTCTGAACACAATGATATGAAACTAGAAATCAATACTAGGAGGATTACTGGAAAACTCACAAGTGTGGAAATTAAACAGCACAGTCCTGAAGAGCCAAAGGGTCAAAGAGGAGATCAAAGGGTATTTGAAAGTATCTTCAAACAAAGATGGAAACACAATACATCAAAACCTATGGGATGCTACAAGCACTTCCAAGATAGAAATTTATATTGATAAATGCCTGCATTAAGAAAAATCAACCAATTTTGCAACTCAAGGAACTAGAAAAAGAAGAAAATACTAAGCCCAAAGTAAGCAGAAGAAAGGAAATAATGACCAGAGTGAAAAATAAATGAGAGACCAGAAAAACAATAGCTAAGATGAATGAAACTAAGAACTGTTTGTTTCTAAAATAGATAAGTAAAATTTACAAAACTTTAGGTACACTAAGAAAAAAAGATAGAAGTCTAAATAGTTTTTTAGACTAAAGAAAATACTTTATTTTACTTACTCATATAAGTAAATTCAGACATGAAAGAGGACATTTTACAACTAATACAACAGATACAAAGGATCATAAGGGACTCCTACGAACAATTATACACCAAAAAACTGGACAACCTGTAAGAAACGGATATATTCCTAGAAACATACAACCTACCAAGACTGAATCATGATGAAATAGAAAATCTGAACAGACCAATAGCTAGTAAGGAAGTTGAATCAGTAATCAGAAAGCTCCCAACACAGGAAAACCCAGGATGAGATGGTTTCACTGGTTAATTCTATCAAACATTTAAAGAAGACTTAACACTTAACCTTTCTCAAACTCTGAAAAAATTTAAAACTCATTTTATGAGGCCAACATTACACTGATACTACAAGAAAAGAAAACTACAGGCCAATATCCCTGATGAATACAGATGTAAAACTTCTCAACAAAATATTAGCAAACTGAATTCAACAGCACATTAAGAGGATCATACACTATGGTCAAGTGGAATTTAACCCTGGAATTCAAGGATGGCTCAACATATACAAATCAATTAATGAGATACACAACATTAATAGAGTAAAAAATAAAAATCAAATTATCATCTCAATAGATGCAGGAAAAGCATTTGACAAAAGACAACATCCTTTCATGATAAAAATGCTCAACAAATTGGGTACAGAAAGAATGTACCTTAACACAACAAAGGCCATATATGACAAACCCACAGCCAACATCACACTCAACAGCAAAAAGCTGAAAACTTTTCCTCTAAGATCAAAAACAAGACAAATTCTCACCACTCCTATTCAAAATAGTACTGGAAGTCCAAGCCAGAACAACCAGTCAAGAAAAAGAAATAAAAGGCATTCAAATTGGATAGGAAGAAGTAAAACTGTGTTTGTTTGCAGATGATATACTCTTATATAGAGCAAATCCTAAAGACCCCACCAAAAAAACTGTTAGAAAGAATAAATTCAGTAAAATTGTAGGATAGAAAATAAATATATAAAAATCAGTTAAATTCTATACACTAACAATGAACTATAGGAAAGAAAAATTAAGAAAACAATTCTGTTTACAGTGTTTCAAATAATAAAAACACTTAGGAATAAATTTAACTAAGGAAGTATAAGATTTGTAGACTGAAAATTGCCAAGTCTCTGAAGAAAGAAATTGAAGATGACACAAATGGAAAAACATCCATTAATATTGTTAAAATGTTCATACCACACAGACCTTCTGTAGATACAATGTAATCCCTATCAAAATTCCAATGGCATTTTGCACAGAAATAGAACAGCCCACCGTAAAATGTGTATGGAACCACAAAACACCCCAAATAGCCAAAGCAATTTTGAGAAAGAAGAGCAAAACTGGAGGCATCACATGTCCTGATTTCAAGCTATATTACAAAGCTATAGTAATCAAAACAGTATGGTGCTGGCATAAAAAAGACACATAGACCAATGGAACAGAATCAAGAGCCCAGAAATAAACCCTCACAAATATGGTCACCTAATATTTGACAAATGAGCTCACTGGCTTTGGGATTGTGCATAACCATGTCCCATTTTCATCCCTTTAAGTAAATGTATGCTCCCATCAGCTGTTCTGGACTACAAGGGTTGTTGTTACATTCATAATTTATTGCCCTCCTTCCTATAACTGGTGGTCACCAAATAGTATCATAAATTCATCTTTTATTGATCTTTTTCTAAATTCATTAGTGAGGAAAGAAAGGTATTTATAGGAACCAGGCACAGGGGCATTTGGAAGTTTTTGAGACTGAGCATATTGGATTTAATAATTAGATGTTTTAGATATGTATTTGTAAATGTAAGTGCTAGCTCTTCTGGGTGCTCTTTCTAGCTCAACAATGACTCATTCTAGGCCCAATAGGAATTGGGCTTCATTTAGGTAAGATTTTCTTTTGATAGTAATAGAAATGGTGCTTTTGTTAATCTTATTTCTTGTTTGGCTGAAACAAAAAACATTCTGTCTCATAATTTTGTATATCCTGAATGAAATGGGAGGTAAGAGCGACTGCTTGCCCTTACAACTTCACTGCCACGCCTCTATCTTGGTGTCAGATCATTTGCCTGGGAAGAGAAAATGGCTGTTAGCAGTATGAAGGGAAAGAATTAGGAAGGTTAGACACGCTGACAGCCAAGTATAATTCTTTCAGATTGAAGACAACTGTTAATTTTTTAAAGGATTAAAAATTTCCAAATGTTCAATTGATTAAGTTTTTATACCACTAAGAACATTCATTCCTGAAGTGATAGTTTCATTTGCATGACTCTGGACAATAATAAAAAGTTATATTTTGGTAAGAAAAAGTAATACAAGGCACCCATCCA
Source organism: Eschrichtius robustus (assembly GCF_028021215.1). Taxonomy (NCBI): domain Eukaryota; kingdom Metazoa; phylum Chordata; class Mammalia; order Artiodactyla; family Eschrichtiidae; genus Eschrichtius; species Eschrichtius robustus. The sequence continues at coordinate 13,444,483 of NC_090840.1, forward strand.
AATGAGAGGGGAAACTGTCTCTATTTACAGATGACATGAGATTATATATAGACAACCCTAAAGATGCCACCAGAAACCTGTTAGAACTGATAACCTAGCTCAGAAAAGTTATAGGATACAAAAATCAATTGTGCTTCTATACACTAACAATGAACTATCAGAAAGAGAAATTAAGAAAACAATTCCATTTACAACTGCATCAAAAAGAACAAAATAAATAGAAATAAATTTGACCAAGGAGATGAAAGACCTGTATACTGAAAACTAAAGAGACACCGAGGAAAGAATTTGAAGAAGACACAAATAAATGGAAAGATATTCTGTGCTCATAGATTGGAAGAATTAATAGTGTTTACATGTACCTACTACCCAAAGCAACCTACAGATTCAATGCAATCCCTATGGAAATTCCAGTAGCAATTTTCTTATAGAGAAAACAATCCTAAAATTTGTATGGAACCACAAAACACTTAAAATAGCAAAAGCAATCTTGAGAAAGAAGAACAAAGTTGGAGGCACCACACTTTCTGATTTCAAACTATATTATAAAGAAATAGTAATAAAACAGTATGAAATTGGCATAAAAACAGACACATAGATTAATGGAACAGAGAGCCTAGAAATAAATCTATGCATATATGGTCAATTAATTTACAACAAAGGAGCCAAGAATGTACAATGGGGAAAGGATAGTCTCTTCAATAAATGGTGCTGGAAAACTGGACAGCCACATGCAAAAGAATGAAATTTGACCACTATTTTACATCATACACAAAAATCAACTCAAAATGGATTAAAGACTTGAAGCCCTGAATGCCCTGTCAGGGAATAGGTACACATTGAAGATCATGTCTCAGGTATAATATTCCCTAACAGTATCAGGTAGCACTAGCCTAAGTCTTTTCTTGCAATGCCGCCTCCTATCCAGTGCCTGTCATAAGGATGTATCAGATTCTAAGTAATACATGCTTTGAAAAATACACTGTTAAACAGCTATTATCTACTATGTCCATTTGCATTATCTGGCAAGAAACCATTATACTACTGCCTTTTCAAACTTTAGAGAGCATTCGACTTACCAGCCTCATGGATATCTTGACAAAATGAAGATTCTTGGGACCTACTATCAGAAGTCCTAAATTCAAGGGTCCTGGGTTGGCCCAAGGGAATCTGACTTTTCAACAAGGGCACTAGGCAATTCTGAAGTAATTGTTCTGAGGACCATGCTTTATGAAAGTCCTGTTAGGACTGTTCTTTCAAGCAGGCATTCATGACAACACCAAATTTAACTATAGTTTTGAAGACTCTGAAATTTTCTCTGTTTACTTTGTACATCAAGAAACCCGTAGTAGTACTTAATCAGCTACTCATTTGCAGTGACTCTTGGAGAAAGGTTATGTCTTGCACCAGTTTTAGAGGAAAACTCATTTGTTTGGCTGCAGAAAAGGACTTGCATACAGCTGTTGATGCAGGGATAGGAACCAAGTCCACTCTCAGTTTGTGCTGAGTCAAATCTACACATTATCTGCATTTTCAGAAAATGTTCAAATGCAGATACAGTCTGTTCTGGTGTAATGTGCATTTCCATAATTCAAAGTAGCTTCAACACGATTGGTAACTGTCTTAGTCAGTTTTGGCTGCTATAATAGATTGGGTGCCTTATAAACAACAGAAATTTATTTCTCACAAGTCTGGAAGCTGGGAAGTCCAAGATCAAGGTGCCAGCACATTAGATGTCTGGTGAGAGCCTGCTTCCTGGTTCGTAGCCTTCTTGCTGTGTTCTCATGCGGTGGAAGGGGCAAGGGAGTGTTCTGGGCAAGTTCACTAATCCCATGCATGAGGGCTTCACCCTCATGACAATCACTTCCTCAAAGCCCTACCTTCTAATACCATCACTTTGGGGATTAGGTTTCAACACAGGAATTTTGGGGGCACACAAACATTCAGTCTACAGCAGTAATGCAGAGTAATGTCAAAATAATACTGAATTTGCATTGGTTCCTATATGATTTTCCCAGTGCATTAATGTCTTATGTCGACAAGGAATAGGAGCTGAATATAAAGTGTACTCTGCAGAGGAACACAGCAAGGCACAGAGGAATTCAGGACAGTTCAAAGGCCAATTCACCCCATATTCTCACACTTGGCTCAGCTTGGCCACTGCTTTGCCTTGAAAGTACCCTTTGTTTGGTTTTCCCTGATCCTTCTGAATATTACCCTTGTCACTATTGAAGCTCAGTGGCCTCAACCCTCCTGTCACCCCTTTCCATCAAGCCACTGTTATTTCCTGCAATAAATACCTACATTTACCATACCTATATCAACTATATAGTATTTGTTCATTAGGAATTTAACATACCTTTTCAATCATGCTAGTATTTTATTTTGTTGTTGTTTTTGTTAGTATTCTGTATACAAAGTTGCATAGGTTTGAATGGTCTGTCACTAATCTAATTTTCTCAAAAGCCCTGTTATTTTTAGTATATAATTTTGTAGAATGCAAGGTTTTATGGAATGCATATATTGCACTATAGCAAAAAAAAAACACATGTATTCTTAAAATAGAAACGATCACCTATCCATGTGCTGTTTGAAATCATTTATGTCTTGGTCTCCATGAAGAGGACTACTGGAGAATGGGCAGGTTTTGGCTCTGAGTTTGGAATCATTAAGCGTTGCTTTGTTGCACCACATCAAGGGGTTTGGTTTACAAATTGCAACTTGTTACAAGTGGCAGATACACAATTCTTCTTTAAACCCAGCTTCAGAGCCTATGCCTGTCAGATGAAATATGCTGCCCAATTTTTGTTTGACAAATAGTTAAAGATCCAAGAATCAAACATGGAACTCTATACAAAAACAAGTATGGAAAGAAAGAGGTGGATTTCTTTGGAGGATCTTGACGCTCTGAGGTACCCAATAAGGGCCTGGGGCTTCTTGTGGCATAATGTATGATAAGAATGACAATTTTTACTCTGCTATTATTTTTTTAAACTATCTTCACCATTTTTAAGTGCACACAGTTCTGTAGGGTTAAGTACAATCAGGCTGGGAAACAGGTCTGCAGGACATCTCTACCCATTAAACAACAACTTCCTTTCCCCCTCTCTCCACTATTATTTTTTAAAATTCCTGACCATTTGCCAACTGAGCAGGTGGTTACTGTAGGAATATCTAAAATTGCCTTTAGCCTGCAGAGTCATAAAAAAATTCAGATAACCAAGGCAATTAACTTTAACCAGGTTTAAGATAAATCCAGGAAGAGAGAGAAATACTTCTAATCCTAAGAGTAGAAACGTGGTCAGGATGTATTAATTCTTAATTCACAGCAAGGAACTCTTTGATCAATATTAAGCTGGCCTGAGGACTTTCATGGCAACTCAGGAGCATCCATTGTTTCTTTCTGTTGTGTTTAGCAGTGCCACAGCCCAGAAAACAGAGTATAAGTTAGGAGTGGGGTGCCCTGGCAGTGGCTTTCCCGCTAAATGGCCATGAATAAGTCATGAAGTCTAACAGGCACTGCAAAGCTCATGCACCAAAAACACATGTCCCTCATCCTCGAGGAGTTTACTCTTTCTGAATAATCTCAGTGAACATTCCTTTAGGGGTACTTAGATAACCTTGTTCTTGAGACATCATGCTGCTTTATGCTTTGCTAAATGTCTAATCCGTATGATTTTATCAAGGCACCAAATCTGTTTAGTGTCCTTTGATGTGGATTGCAAATGTAATTCACTGCTCTGTCATGTATATCTCTGAAATGGAACTTCCACTAACCCCCAATCTCCCCCGGATCCAAGCAGAGCTTATTGCTACTTCTCCCCTTTACCTATTCTGCTATCTTCCACTTAATAACATAAATGGACCTTTTCATCCTATTTGCAGATATTTTAGAACCATTTTTTCTAGTCATCAAAGGTGGTGCTAAATTATTTTAAAGGCTGCTTGATTCATATTTTATCAGCAAGATAGACTTTTTGCTTATGTACTTAAATCCCATGTTTTTTGGAAAGAACTAGTTATCTAATGACCGTAGAATATAACTTTTAGAATAGTGATATTGTAAAACTGTAAAACACTGGGCCATGTCTAAATGATTTTTCTTTCTTTTCAGAAAGCAGTTGATTAGAATTATATATATGTATTTCATAATGATAGAAGCATAATGTAGAAAAGCTCTGCTTATTGAAAACAGAGCGCATTCTTTTCTCCGTGAAACCCACTACTCCTCTCATCCTTTTCTTTGAGTTGAGAGGTTTATTGTCCACATTATAAGGCACCCAAACCACTCAAACTATAAATCTAAAAGTCACCTTTAATGCCTCTTCCTGGTCTACCTTCCAATCAGTCCCCCGCTGGATTGTCGTTTTGAAATGGCCCTCAAATTCACTTCCATTGCCTGAATCTGTACCTTCAACATTTCCCTCCTGGTTGATTTCATTATGCTGCTGACTGATGTCCCTGGTCTAGTCTCTCCCTTCATCAACCTGTTTCCTTCTACAGTTGCTACAGTTACCTTTGTTAAATGCAGACACCTGAAAGATCTCTAATGTTATCTATGGCACAGAAAATCAAGTCCAAATCCCTTGGCAGTGCATCCCAGGCCCCTGGTAATGCACCTGTTCAGTGTCACCTTCCCCCAGTCGCTGACAGACTTGTCACTCTTTGCCTCCATCCCCTGGCATTTAATGTTTCCTTTGCTGGAATGTCCTACTTGCTTCCTCACTATTTCTCTTCTACCCCCAAATGTAGCAAGTGTGAGATAGATCCAGGTTTTGTGGGGGACCTGAGGGCTTATACAATCTGGGGGTCCGATGTAAGAAAAAGAGTATACAATTATGCATTCTCATAATTTTGTATAATTAAGAAAAGAGAGACAGGGCATTGGAAGGGTCCCAGACAACTGAGGACGCCTGAAGCTTCAGCTTGGTTAGTTTCCTGGTAAATCTGCCTCTGAGCTCTTGCTCAATGACTCTTATTGAACTACTGTTTGTTAAGCTTTCTCAGTCTGGCAGAGTGACAAGGATAGTATGTGTTCAATAAAGATTTACTGAATTAAACAATAATATCCTACTCACCCCCAAGGTTGGGTCTCTCTTCCTGAAGTTTCCCAGGCAGTTAAATGCTGTTTCTTCCTTTTTCCAGAGTGCTTTGTAGACACATTTAATATGGCACTTTCAACACTACGTAGAAACTGTTTTTGTTTCTTGTGGACCAGGGGTTCTCAAACTTTATTGTTAATCATAATCACCTTGAAGAACTTGTGAATCTCACTCCCAGAGTTCCTGATTCAGTAGATCTGGGGAGGGGTTGGAGGATTTACATTTTTAACAAGTTCCTGGGTGAGGCTGGTGGCCAAGTTCTACAGGAACTACACCCCATTCATTCTAAGCACATTCCTGGCTCACGCTAGGTGCTTAAATATATATTAAACTGAAAAAGATATTATAAAATTTTACCTTTCTATACTTTTAACAAGTAAAAAATTATGGAGTCTTACATAGTCTTTAAAAATTGAGTTCTCCATTAGTAATTAATGTAATTAACAATATTTATTGAGTGACCATATATTACACTTTGCAAATTAATAATACATGGTTGTTCCACTCTTAGGTTATGTTTTAAAAGGAAGGAAAATAAACAGAATTTTAAAGGTTCAGACTGTTCCTTATTATATATTCTCTACAGTACTCGGGGAAATGTTTAACAACAAAGTTACCAGATCTTTATTCTAGATTAGGGCATATTATTTTTCTTATTACAAAGATAACAACCAAAGAATAAAGAAAGGGAGAATATCTGTGAGATGGTACTTGATTAAAATCATACCCATAATGAGTTTTTAATATTAAAAATGTTCTATATGACAAATAAAAATATTTAATTCCACAGTATTTAAGATGTAGCCAGTAATACTGAGACTAATATAATTTTGAAAAGGCAAAGGAAAATGACAGAGTGGAGGCAACGTGGAGCATAATGTTAAGAAAATTTTGTGAAAAACAAAAAATTTATTCAACAAGGCTTTAAAAATTTTAGAGCAATAATACTTGTGCCTACAGATAATAATCAGAAACAGATTGCTTTATTTATCTAAAAATGCAGATGGTTTTCTGAGGAGCAAAAGGAAGAAAAGAGGAAAGAAGCAAGAGGAAGGAAGAGAAGGAGAGAAAGAAGTGAAGAGAGACTTTGAAAGATTATGAAGCCCAGGCAATCTTACTCATAGAATCATTTCAGAAAGGAATTACCAAACTTTCTACCAGAGTAAATGCTCTTCATTTGCCTGAAGTCTTGAGGTTATTAGAGATTAAGGACAGGGGCTGCCCAACATTTCCGATGGGGTGTGTGTCCATGTATGGAACTGCCTGGAGGACGGGGAGTGGGCACTATGGCCCAGTTTGCTGGCTCTCCCTTTTAGAGGGAACTTAGCATTGGCATCAGAATTGGAAATTTATAGGTAAGGTTTTGAAAGACCATAGACCCTAATTTACTGTTGGAAACCATAATCTAGAACAAAAGTTTTAAGAAAATATTTTAAAATTTTAATTTCAATTTTAATGGTGTTAGCATGCAACAGAGAGGTTGGTCACTTCTCTGTAAAACAGAGAATAACCCATGGAAGATTATTTAGAATTTATGTTGGTTTGGGCAAACAACACCTTATGGGAGCACAGAAATCCATGAAAAAAAAAAAAAATCAAAGCTTCCCTTCCTTTCCCTGTTCTGGAACAGACTCTGCACACAGACCAGATGTAGACTGGGGTCCAATGACATATTTTTGCTGAGGAGAGACTGATGGTAGTAAATGGTAAAGAATTCCTGTGACATGGTGAATCCAATGGATTTGGGATAAACTCCACAGATTTAATCAAATTAAAATGTCCTTTTCTGAACCATAATTCCTTTATGACAGTCTTAAAATAGAACCAGAGAACTGGCTTATACAGTTTTGCATCATGGAAAGGTGGTGACAATGGCCAAAAATAATTAGAAGTAAGTCAGTTTAGATGGAGGGGGGGGTCATGAGGTAGGCATACCTCCCTGGGAACTCTCAGAAACGCTCTGCAGGGAATTATACCTGGGCCTGAGTCATGGTATTTGGATATCAAAGGAAAGGGAACCCCAGAAGAACGGAAATTTCAGGGAGAATCAGGAATGTACAACTTGAAACGGTTTCTCTCCTCTTTTTCATCTGTCACCTTCACAAATTTCCTTCTCCCTCTATTATTCTGGCCTCACCCTATCCTCCCACACAAGCTCGTGCATTCTGTTAATGCTGTTTTACTTCAGTCTTTGGGTTACTTGATGACACAAGGTCATAACGTGTTTTATCTGCCACAATTCGTGCATAGTTATTGGTAGGTCAGGTCAAGAGAAATATTTCACAGGTGGTAGGACAGGAAACCGAAAATGCACTTCAGAGGTTCTCAGGGAGACAATAAACCTTCATCACAGGGTAACTGTAGAATAATGTTTTCTTACTCTGGTAAAAAAAACATAACAAAGTATCTACCCTCTTAAGAAACATACTGTTAACTGTAAGCATAATATTATACAGTAGATCTCTACAACTTTTCTACCTGGCATGACTGAAGCTCTGGAGCCACTGAACAGCAAGCGACCGCTCCCATTTCCCCTTCCCCCCGACTAGCCTCTGGCAACCACCATGCAACTTTGTTCCTATGAATTTGACTATTTTAAATACCTCATACATAAGTGGAATCATGCAGTATTTATGCTTCTGTGAGTGGCTTATTTCACTTAGCATAATCTTCTCCAGGTACACCCATGTTGTTCCAAATGGCAGGATTTCCTTCTTTTTTATGGCTGAATAATATTCCATTCTACATCTATATCACATTTTCTTTATCCTTTTCTCCATCAGTGACCATTTAGGTTGTTTCCACCTCTTGACTATTGTGAATAGTGCTGCAATGAATATGGAAGTGCAAATATCTCTTTCATATCCTGATTTCAATTCTTTCAGATAAATACCCAGAAGTGGGATTGCTGGATCACATGGTAGGTCTATTTTTAGTTTTTGGAGAAACCTCCATACTGTTCTCCATAGTGGCTACATCAACTTACATTCCCACCAACAGTGCACAAGGGTTCTCTTTTCTCCACATCCTCACCAACACTTGTTCTTTCTTGTCTTTTTGGTAATAGCCATTCTGACAGGTGTGAGGTGGCATCACATTGTGGTTTTGATTGCATTTGCCTGATGATTAGTGGCGCTGAGTACCTTTTCATATTCCTGCTGGTCATTTGTGTATCTCCTTTGCAGAAATACCTCTTCGGTTCCTTATTCATTTTTCAATTGAGTTATCTTTATTTCAGTTTTTAATTTTTTTTTTTTTTTTCCTATTGAGTTGTAGGACTTCCTTACGTATTTTGAATATTAAGCCTGTATCGGATATATCTGATATTTTGCAGATATTTTCTCCCATTCTGTAGATTGCCTTTCACTCTTGTTTCTTTTGCTGCGCAGAAGCTTTTTGGTTTGATATAGTCCCACGTCTCTATGTAGGATAATTTTTAAAAACTTTTAGTTTTGAAATAATTATAGATTCACAAGAAGTAGCAAATAAATGAACAGGGAGGTCATATGTACCCTTCACCTAGTTTCCCGCAATGGCAGCATCTTGGATTACTATAGTACAGTATCACAACCAGGATAATTCATATTTCACCAATTTTTCAGAGGATCAGTGTGTACCTGTGTGTGTGTCTGTGTATGTAGTTCTATGCAACTTTATCACGTGTGTAGATCTGTGTAAACACGTCCACAATTAGGATGCAGAACTTTTCCATCACCACAGAGCTCTGTCATGCTGTTCCTTTATAGCCACACCCCACACCCCCATCCCTAACCCTTGGAAACCACTAATATGTTCTCCACTTCTATAATTCTGTTATTTCAAGAATGTTATGTAAATGGAACAATACAGTATATAACCTTGTGAGATTTTTAATTTTCACTCAGCATAATTCCCTTAAAATACATCCAGATAGTTACATGTATCAATAGTTAGTTCCTTTTTATTGCTGTATAGCATTCCATGCCATGGATGTATCAGAATTTGTTTAATCATTCAACTGTTGAAGAACCTTGGTTTTTTTTTTTTTTCCCAACAGTCTCAGGCTATTATGAACACAGCTGCTGTGAACATTAGTGTACAGGCTTTTGTGTAAAGATATGTTTTCATTTCTCTGGGATAAATGCCTCAGATTGTATCAACTACTTGCAAAGACCACTTGGCCCTTACCTGAAAATAACCTATATCCCCATATTTGGCATGCAACTTAACATGAAACAAACTTATCTTTTATTTAAAAAATTGGAGAGGGGCTTCCCTGGTGGCGCAGTGGCTGAGAATCTGCCTGCCAATGCAGGGGACACGGGTTCGAGCCCTGGTCTGGGAAGATCCCACATGCCGTGGAGCAACTGGGCCCGTGAGCCACAACTACTGAGCCTGCGCGTCTGGAGCCTGTGCTCCGCAACAGGAGAGGCCGCGACAGTGAGAGGCCCGCGCACCGCGATGAAGAGTGGCCCCCACTTGCCGCAACTAGAGAAAGCCCTCACACAGAAACGAAGACCCAACACAGCCATAAATAAATAAACAAATAAAAAATTAAAAAAAAAAAAAAAAAAAAAAAGAAGAAGCCTGATTGGAAAAAAAAAAAAAAATTGGAGAAGAGTGGGTACATTTAATATTCTTTTTACGCATAATATAAGGAGTTGTCTTGATGTACCTCTACAGGGCACTGGGATTATGTGAACGCCTGTCATGACTGGAGCTGATGAAATGGTCCAGTGAAGAATTTCAGTTGGCATTTCTCATCATCTGCTATAACAAGCAGATTGTTGCTTTAAAAATCAGACTTTTTTTTTCTTTCATTCATCTGTATACTTCATTCATGCCATAAAAACACACTGTTTAAAAAAATGCCTCTTAGTTTCCTTTCTTCCAAATCCTTTCAAATTAAACAAATGTGGTTATGCAGTTTATAATGAAATCGTTTCCCCCTAGCTATTAAAACAGCCAAGCTTACAAGTGGAGAATTAGAGAAACAAGGCAGCACATGCATATAAGTACATTGAAATTCACAAAGAGAATAGAAGGGATTTGTGGATTTGTCACAATGTTGTGACCCTTGCTTCACTTAGACAAGTGTGAATTGCTTATGGAGGCTTTGCCTGTAGCTTAAGGGCCTCAGGTGGCAAGGGGATAGAAATATAACTGCCCCTTCTCCCTGCCCTCGTGACCATGGCTTTTAGCAGAATGTGTTACTCGCTGTGTATACTCAACATATAATAACTGGGTTAATAGAAAACACAAATTAATGTGAAATGTATTAATACTTATGAGTAAATTATAAAAGAATGAATAAAAGGACAACAAAATCTCTGAAGGGCCCATTTCTCACTTAATTACGTGGTAGGATAAAGGTAATCAACATGGTTAAAATGATGTACTCCATTTGTAGATATATATATATATCATATATATTGCTTTATATATATTTGGTATATATAAATACGTGTGTGTGTATATGTACATTTTTTGGCCATGCTGTGTGGCATGTGGGATCTTAGTTCCCCAACCAGGGAGCGAACCCACAGCCCCTGCGTTGGAAACGTGGGGTCTTAACCACTGGACCGCCAGGGAAGTCCCGAGTTATATATTTTCATTTGAACGAATAAGCAGCAAAAAAAGAAAATGATGATATAGATTTTGAGTTAAACTATATAATTTATGAGGATGTAAAATTGTAAAAGGATATTTAATGTCATATGACATCCCTTTATAAAATATGTCTGAATCAGTATCATAATAAACAACTCTAGGAAGATAACCTTTTAATAATTCTTCATCAAATCTAACATGCTGTAAATTTAACGCTCCCTTGATTTTACCAAGAGGTATCAGTTGAAGATTTTCAAACCTGGCTGACAGTGACTTAAGCCATTATCAATTGTAAGATGCATCCCAACTGTAGAGGTATTAAAATGTGAAAAATATTTTAAATAGGTAAGATATGGTAATATAATAAGTATTTGTTGAGTATTTACTATTTGCCAGGGGCTATAATTGCTGGGCATACAGAAATGAACAAGATACAGTCCACAGCACTCAATAAGTTTATAGCCTAGTAGGAGAAAAGTAGATAAACAATTTCACAGGTAAAGAGTTAATGATCTTACAAGTTCTTAAGCTAATTTTCTGTTGGTTTGAAACACAAGGAGAAACCTTCTGGTAACATCATTATATAAGGGATATTGATTACAACATAAATAAAAACTACAAGTAGTTTTATGAGCATACAGGAAGTAACCTGTAACAATCCTTTAATTTGTTTCTCAGGTATTTGCAATATCAATCCCTCACAGCTACTTTAAAGTTTGTCTGTTTTTGAAACATAAGCATGGAAAAAAACAATCATTTTCCTCTTGGGTCTCAAGATTCAGAAGTGATCCAATATTCAACTCATTCATTCTTTTTTTTTTTTTTTTTTTAATACATTTATTTATTTATTTTTATTTTTGGCTGTGTTGGGTCTTCGTTGCTGCATGCGGGCTTTCTCTAGTTGTGGCGAGTGGGGGCTACTCTTCATTGCAGTGCGCAGGCTTCTCATTGTGGTGGCCTCTTGTTGTGGAGCACTGGCTCTAGGCATATGGGCTTCAGTAGTTGTAGCATACAGGCTCAGTAGTTGTGGCTCACGGGCTCTAGAGCACAGGCTCAGTATTTGTGGTGCACGGGCTTAGTTGCTCCATGGCATGTGGGATCTTTCCGGACCAGGGCTCGAACCCCTGTCCCCTGCATTGGCAGGCAGATTCTTAACCACTGCACCACCACGGAGGCCCCTCAACTCATTCATTCTTCCAATAAATATTTTATCATCTTACAACTGAAGTAAAATGTAGCATTTTAGTCTCAAATGTTAACTACTAAAAATAAAAAACAAAATAATAACTTGGTCTTAATCCCAAATACAGTGCTTGTGTCCAGTTCAGGTTCCTAAAGTATTGCTGAGTAAACAATATTGTCATTTGTGATGGAAAGAGATAGACAAAGGCAACCTTCAAATCTGAATCCTTGACTTTCTGCAAACTGTGCTAGACTCTTGAAGGATATGTGTGTGGTGTGTACCTATTATTGTGACATATTGTGGTATGATAAAAAATAAATATGTAGTCTTTGCCCGTGTTCCTGGCATAGAACTCCTAAACTTTTGAACTATCCTGTCTTTTGTATGCTGATGTGATGCAATGACCCATGGGGGCGGCAGTGTTGGTGGTAAATAGATTCACGATGGGGGCTGGAAGCCAGAAAGACCAACCACATGATTAGAGGTTAGAACTTACAGCCCCGCCCCCTGATCTCTGGGGAGGGGAGAAGCGATGGAGATTGAGGTCAATCACCAGAGGCCAATGACTTAAATCAATTACACTTATGTAAAGAAACCTCCATCAAAACCCCTACATGATGGGGCTTGGGAGCTTCCAAGTTGGTGACCACACTGAAGTGCTGGGAGGGCGCCGTCCCAGCAGCGGCCCCTGTACCTTGTCCTATACATTTGGCTGCTCCTGAGTTGCATCCTTTATAATGAACTGGTAATCGTAAGTAAAGTAATTTCCTGAGTTCTGTGAGTCATTCTAGCAAATTGTCAAACCTGAGGAGGGGATCGTGGGAACCCCTGGATTTGTAATTGGCTGGGCAGAAGCATGGGCAGCTGGGGGGCACCCCATTTGCAGCTGACGTCTGAAGTCGGGGCAGTCTTGCAGCACTGAGCCCTTACCCTGTGGGGTCTGTGCTAGCTCTGAGAGTTCATGTCAGAACTGCATTGGATTGTTGGACACCAGGTGATGGTGGGGAACTGCAGAACTGGTGTGGAAAAACGACAGGTATTTGGTGTCAGGTAAAACCACACACACATTGTATTATGTTCACCCATGCTCCTGTTGAATTCAGGTATTTCTGTTAAAATTGCTTTGGCCAAGGAAGTGAGGGGAAGTGGTGTGAGTCTCGGCCAGGCAGAGCCTGAAGAGCAGCGTGGGTTTCCCTGTCTTTCCTCATCTGTCATGATGACCAGCAGTGTCCTAAACAGAGGCTCCTCCTTCAGCCCGGGTCTCAGAGTGAAGATGATGTACAACAGAGCTGGGGATGGACCACGAATAAGAAATAAAACTTGTGGTTAGGGTTTAGGCATAACTTGTCTCTACAGCATAACCTAGCTTATTGTTAAGGTTCAAGTGATACGGAATAAGGTATTCATTATGCGAACTAGACATTATGCAGTTGTGGGAAGTGGGGAACAAGTCCATCCATCAGAGGGTGTTGCCTCTGGTCTCCTGGTGCACCTGGAGCCACCGCAGGGCAGCCGGGCTGGGGGAGGGGAGGACAAAGTGGATTCTGCATGTGCACCTGCACAGAACTTGAAGACGGTAAAGGAGGAAAGTCAGTGGGACCTGAGAAGCTGCGGTCGGACTGCTTCTCACAGACATGGCGAGAGTGAGCCGGGAGGTCAATGGACACATGGATGCGCTGCCGGGACTGGACCCCGACTTGGACCTCAGAGCAGGCTGGCTTCTGCTGTCCCTCTGCTTTGCTCATCTCCTGCAGTTTCTCCCGTCGCCAGTCCTAACTCAGAACTGGATGAGAGTTCTGGGAAACACAGTCCCAGCTTCGCTAAATTGACACCCACACAAGCATCACTGCTATAAAATACTCCAGGAAAAATGCATGCTCTACTACAAGCCAGAGTCCTCTTCCCAAATCCCTATCGGCACTCAGACTTTGGTGAGCTGAGGGGGACGATTTGTGAACGTCAAGCTCCTTTGCTTCCTTTAGCCTAAAACCTAGACAACAGCGAGGCCAATGGCCTGTGGCTTAGGCTCTCTGTCGTCGAACCATATCTGATCTTGGCCCTTGAGATTAGCACTTGGGCCGTGGAAGAAGAATGAAGACTTTTCCTGCCAAGGCCTGAAGAGGAGATTTACTAAGCCTCTGCTCTCCATGTCTCCTTACCCTGGTCCTGCCAGACCTTGCAAGGGTGGGGAGAGAGCAAGGATAACTAAAAGGAATTTTTACTCCAAAATCTCGTTTATTGTTCTCTACTTGCCCCATGTAAGTTTGAGAACTACATTGTATCCTTTGATCCGTAACAGGATTCTTTGCTTTTGGAGACGGACAAATGGTCCACCAGAAGTTAGAGTGCTCAGAACAGACTTAATTTTTGAGAGAAAGTAGACTTCTAATCACAGTGGTTGAGCCATGGGGTAGACCATTTACAACATTGGTTTTGTATTATGGCTAAGACTGTCCATTCCTGGAAGAAAGAGTCTTTTTCTTTAGATCACATCATACCTCTGCTTAAAAAATCAGTTTTCCACTGTCCTCAGAACAAACCACTAATTTATATCATCTCCTCCAAGGCCTTATATGACCTTGCCCTGGGCTGTGTCTCAGACCTCACGTCTTACCGCTCTCCCTTCTGTTCACTGCAATCCAGCCACACTAATTTTATTTTATTTTTCCATCAAACAACTAAGCTCAGCTAAGCAAATCTGCCTTTGTGCTTACAGTGGTCTTTGCCTGGAATGTTTTCTTTTGAGACCTTTGCATGACAGGTTATAGTCTTATTATTATCTTATTATAGTCTTATTAGCCTTAAAAGGCCCTTTTAAAAGAGGCCTTTTCTGAGCTTTCAAAGAATTCCATTCTCTCAACACAATCCTGTTTATTTCTTTCATAGCATTTACCATAATCCTTAACTACCTTGTTTACTTCTTCATTTGCCCATTTTCCTCTCCAAGACTAGAATATAAGCTTATAAGGGTATCTATTTTGTCTACCTTGTTGATTACCCTACCTCTTTAAATAGCTATTAGAGGGACTTCCCTGGTGGTCCAGTGGTAAAGAATCCGCCTTACAATGCAGGGTTCGCGGGTTTGATCCCTGATCAGGGAACTAAGATCCCACATGCTGTGGGGCAACTAAGCCTGCGTGCCACAACTACTAAGCTTACGCGCCTCAACTAGAGAGCCTGCGTGATGCAAACTACAGAGCCCATGTGCTCTGGAACCTGCACGCCACAACTACAGGGCCCAGGCACCCTGGAGCCTGTGCGCCACAACTAGAGAAAGAAAACCTACTACCACAATTAGCAAGAAGCCCACACGCCACAACGAAAGATCCCGCGTGCTGCAACTAAGACCCAACGCAGCCAAAAATTAAATAAATAAATAAAAATTAAAAAAAAAAAGCTATTGGATAAAAAATAAATTTAGCCTTTGGCACTGTCTAAAATATGCAAATTGATGAGCTTTATCCTTCAAAGGAACCCGAAACTCAAAGTACCTAAATATAAAGTTTTTATTCTTCTAAGTCTACTCAGAATAAGTGGACAACTGTTTTCATAGGTTGAACCATTCATGTGCTACATTAAGTCATCCTGGAAAAAAAAATTAGCAGGAAAGGGGTTAATCATGGTTTGGATGCAAGACCCTGTCGATGCAAAATGCTGTCAGATTGAAGAAGAGCAGTTGCAAACCAGTCACCAATGTGCTTGCTCCCAGCAAATGCACATCACAAATCTTGCAGGCTTATGGCTGTTCATCACATCTGGTCATACTTCATCATGAGCCTGAAGGTGTCTGTAAACATGCCCTGAACATTGGCTCAAAAGGAAAAAGGTATAATCTTGTCACATAAGCAATTATTTAAGGCAAAGTAAAAGAAACAGTGAAATTGATGACATTTTCTTTCACAAAGCCCTGTCAAGTTATACTGGCCCAAGGAGTTTACCAGACTGTCTAAAGTTGACTCACCTTTCTTCTCCAAGTGCATCTCAGGCCCACTTGAATCAGATGGTTGACGATGACAGTGTCGTGGCACCAAAATTTGGGGTCTGACGTAATACATCACACTTTTGGAGAACTGTATTTCATTAATAAATCTGTCTTTGCCCCCGTATCTTGGCACACACTTGTAGTACCATAACTATACTATCCGTGATACAACATTTATACATGTGCAACGTAATAAGATCAATACGAAATTTTGTCTAGATTATTCAAGTTTTATACTTCTCCCACTGAAAGTATTTATTTCCGCTTCCTGCAAACACACATAAGGAAACTGGGTGGACGGAGTCCGCAAGACCAATCTCATCTGTGAATTCAGACTCAGGACAATGATCCTATCTTGCCCACAACTTCCGCACTGCTCCACAGCCATGAGATCCTACAATCACTCCCTTTTGATGTGGAAGATTTAGATGTGTAAGGACACAGTCTTCAGATTTCTGCTCATGTTCGGTCATTATGACTTTACAGGAACAGTAGAACTGACTTTCTCCACTGCCAATATCCCCAGTCTCCTCACATTTTACAAGTGTGGAGATACAGGCAAGCTTCCTTCCTTATTCTACTCTGTTTATCTTTTTAAGGCCTTGACAAACCTTAGTATAAACCTCTTCTAAATCGCAGTTCACAACCATAGATGTCACGCTCTGAGTCATTCAGAGAAGGCAGCAAAATGGGAAACTTGTCTGTAGCCTCATAAACAGAGGATTCGACACTAAGGCTTTCTACTGCTGATGATTTGGACCAAAAAATCCTGTTTTCCAGATGGATTTTTGGCAGGGCTCTGGTTCTAAACCACTGCACAGTGAAATGGAGAGAACACTGTCACTCTAAAAGCAACGATGTTTCTCTAAAAGTGCTTGCTAGACGCCATCATTTAGGATGCTGGTAACGTTAATCGGATTTATAGTCTCCCTCAGCAGGACAATGTTAACTTCCTCAAACTTGGATTTCCCAGACTTCCTATCCTTTAATACAGGTATGCGCTAGGAAGAAAGACAAAGCTTTCAAAAGCAGAAGACAGTTAACAGAGTCCTGCAAGGCCTTTGATCTTCCATGAGTTACAGAGTCACGGCCCCTGTGGATAGGAAAAGCCTTTGTACAGAGTGGTAAACTATGTTGTTAAGAGATGGGGGGAAGAGGCTCAAGGGTGAGGGGCCCTAGAATCACTGCTCATTCGTTCATTCTCTCTCTTTCTCTCTTCTATCAGAAGAGACTCACATGGGGGGAAAAGTGTTGACTTGAAGGAAGCTGAGGTTTGCCAACTTTTCAAGTATTCCTGACTTTTTAACTTGGGTATTGACACCCTAAGTGACCGGCTGACACCAGGGCCTCAGGCCAAATGGAAATGGACTGCTTAGGTCACCTCCCATTTTCCTTCTATAGCCCCTTTCCCACCAGTTTTGTGAGTCAGTGCCCTTAGGCGGCTCAGCCCCATTCCTTATTCCTCATTCACCCAGACACTGCAAACAAAAACATTTCCCTCCCCATGTTGAAAACAAATAATTATTGTTTAGAGAGTAAATGTAGCTTGGCTCACCAAACCCTGATTATTTGAAACCACATTATAAACATGCAAATGTGGAAGATTCCATATAGTACACCAAATAAATAGACAATTTCTAAATCTCCACATTCAATTCCTAGTCTAATTCATCTTATACAGAACTAGCCAATTAATCACTCTTTAACAACACTTCCAATGTCTCTACCATACCCTCAAGTTTATAATTACCACAAATTGCCTATAGGGCAAAACTTCCAAATTTTAATCTTGGTAAGTTAAGTCTCTCCATTAATTTAGTGAAAAATACATGCCAAGGACTCCACTAGCCATTGCTGAGGATACAAAATGAGCATAATAAGATTCCTGCTTTCAATGAATTTACAACCTAATTGAGAGACTATATGTACAAAAATAACTACAAGGCAGAGTATATATGCCACAAAGGAGGCATAAATAATAGCAGCAATTATACACTAAGCATTTATTGTGCCCCAGGTCGTTCACATCTCTTATCACGAATCCTCACAACAACCCTAGAACCTGGATGGTGATATCTCCATTTACAGACAACAATAGCAACAGCAATTGCCCAATTCTTGTTAGTGCCAGGCGCTCTGTATACACGATCACACTTAATCCTCACAACAACTCTTATTTTATAACTGAGTGTGGGTGATTTGCCCGAGGTCGCAGAACTAGTCAGCAGCTGCTATGGTCTGAATGTGTGTGTCCCCCTCCCATACACACGTTGGAATCCTAATGCCCAGTGTGATGGTATTTGCAGATGGGGACTTTGGGAGACAATTAGGTCATGAAGGCAGGGTCTTCTGAATGGGATTAGTGACTTTATAAAGAAGCCCGAGAAAGCTCCCAAGTCCCTTTCCACCATGTGGAAGGAGTGAGAGGAGACAGTGAGAAGTCTGCAACCTGAAAGAGGGATTCACCGGAATCCGACCGTGCTGGCACCCTGATCTTGGACTTCCAGCCTCTAGAACTGTGAGAAATACATTTCTGTTGTTTACTCGTCACGCAGTCTGTGGTACTTTGCTATAGCAGCCTGAACAGACTAATAAGACAGTGGCAGAACCAGGTTTCAAACCAGGTCTCTGACTCCAAAGTCTTTCTTCCTTATCCTACGCCATGTGCCTTCTTAGGGAAAAAGCTCAGAGAAGGTCAGCAGCTTTGCCAGAGTTCATCAAGCTCTTAAGCGGCAATAAGGACTGAAAGACAAATTTATTTTACTTTGAAGTATATGCTTGCTTCCTTTTCCTCTTTCTCCTCCTCTTCCCTTCTCTTCCTGAACAGTTCAGTCCTAAAGCCCCGAGATGGGGCAGAGCAGCCCTGCTTGGGGACAGGGGGTGGAAACCCAGAACCTGGGCAGGAGGTCTCTGTAGGAAGGAGGGTCTCACTGGAGGGGGGACGTGTGGCGTCCGAGCCCGGGCAGAGTCGTGGGGGTGTCCCCATGGAGGGCTTGGCCAGGTGACGGGCGTTGGAGTGCAGGTGCTCAGTCTGAGCGTCAGAGCTTGCGTAGATTAAGAAGGTTTTCCACATGGGGAAGTGGTGGCCTGGCACAGGTTTTTAGAGCCCACATAGGGTGAGGATATTTTTTTGGGGTGTGTGTGTGTATAAACGTGAGGGAATGGTGGGAATGGGTTACATACAGGGGGATGGGTCAAATAAGTAAATGCATTGTGAATAATGGGAGGCTGGTTTCTCAGTGCCAAAGAAGGGAATTACAAACAGGGACAAGCACAGAGTAAAAATAAAATAAAAGTTAAAATAGGCATTAATGTAAACCCATGGTTTTCAATACAAAAGCTGATACAAAAATAATCATGTAAATGTTGGAACGTTTGTATACGTATGTGCGTGTGTGTATACACACACATATATTTACATATGTGCATATATGTGCATATGTTCCCTAGCTCTGTCTACCCAGCATCAATGAGCATACCTGGTATCCACACCTTGGCTTCTAAAATGCCATTTTCCACTAAAAGGAACCAAGACTCTTTGGAGAAATGGTTAATTCCAAGGCTGGGGCAAGGAAAGTACAACATGAATTGGGAACTCCTACATGTGCCAGAAAGAAAGTAGTCAAAGATGATGGGAATGATGGGAAAAAGATACAGAAGCCAACTTAAAAGGGTTCCCACTGGTCTAATACAGGACAAATTTAGCATCGATATAGAGCATGATAATAATAGATTAAATCTCTTGAATAAAATAGGAAAACATGAGTCCATATTAATATAAATAACTATATACATGGATAAAAGTTTCAAGAGAAATGGGACATTATATAGTTTCAAAATACCTCTCTACAAAGCACTTAAAAGAAAAAACAGTGGAGAAGCCTGGCAGACCCCTTCTCAATCAAGTAATTGCTGTGAACACCATCAGCCATGGGACACACTGAAACTTGTACCCATAGATAGGATTCAATGAGAACACAGTGGCGTTCTCTGGTGTTTCTGCCAAAGAAGCATAACCAGATTCTAGTCACGAGGAAACATCAGACAAAACCAAACCGAGAGACTTTCTACAAAATAACTGGCCTGAAATCTTCAAAAGCATCAAGGTCATGAAAGTTAAGGAAAGACTTGTTTCAGACTGAGGGAAACTAAAGAGAGATGACAACATAATCCAATCACTTCCAAGTTTTCTGTAAGTTTAAGATTGTTTCAAAATAAGACGTTATTAGAAAGATATACACTCCTGTGTGCTTTTCTTCATGGAAGAGTGGAATTGAGGGAGGATTTAGATAGGTAGCGATGTCTAGGAGGAAACCTTTTCATGTAAAAAAGTGGTGTTTTCAAACACATTTAGTGCTTCCCTATTGCCAGAGAAATGGGTGGCAGAATAGAAAAGTGGCTAAGATGGGCACTGGAGACCAGGATTCAAATGCTGATTTTTGTCTTTGAATAAGTTGTGTGACTTTTGACTATTTGAGTCTCAGTTTCATCATCTGTAAAATGGGAATAAAGCTGATGTTTGTGTGTGAGAATTAATGAAATTATGTATGTCAAGGGCACAGCATAGTTCCTGCCACATAGTAGGGTTAGCAATGATGATGAAGATATAATAGTGATGATCTGAACTATACTTTAGGGGAGGTAATCTGTCTGTGTTGTGTAGAAAGGATTGGGATTTGGGCAGAGTGACCCTGAAAGAAAGCAGAGCAGTTGGGAAGCTATTAGCGATTGTCCAGATGAGAGTAGAGTAATGACTGTTGGAATGGAAGGACTTTGGCAGATAAGGGTTTGTTTGGGTAAATTCTTCAGGTTTAAAGCAATGAATTAGAGTTCAGGATGATCCCTAGAAGCTTAACGATTGCTCTGATTTGCAATCCCTGGCGGAGAGAGGGGAGCAGTGCCATTAGTAGTGTTTGCTGCCTAAGGTTTTTGCATTAAATGAGATCATATACGTAAAGAATATAGTGTGTTTGGCCAGTAGTAACAACTCAAGGAAGGTTAGCTATTATGATTCATTTTTTCCTAAAAATTTTGGATAGAAAATGGAATGCATTGCTCTGAAATTCTTTCAGGGAGGTCATGCTTCTTCTCTAAGAGGCTTCAGCTGGGAAACCTGCTATTGGAATAACCCATCTAACTTCGAAAAGGGAGAAGAAATCACCTGAATCCAGTTCCTTTCCCTGACTACAGTTACACAAGACGGGCTGGGGAGCTCAGGGATGAGTGAGCTGGTACCAAATGATCTGAGACTCACAGCCTTAAAATCGCACTCCTCTCCCCTAGTGGCCTTACTTCTGTTTCCACACTTTCCCTCTAAAACTGCAGTTCTGCATGTTTACCCTGTGTCCTTCAAGGCTGCACTCGGTGCTAATTTTAACTGATTCCCACTGCATTTTCTGAGGCAAAATTTGAACGATTTATTCCCTTACCCTCCCAGGACTGAAACAGTCATCTTGGGTTGGAAGGCTCTTCCATATTTTGCGGGTTGGGAGCCCACTGGTAAGCTACCTCTCTAGTTCTCTCAGTATGCGAGAGCACTGTACAGTGCTGCTTATTGGCTCAAATTACTTCTACTGAATGTAAGTTAGGGGTCCTAGGACTTTGCATAAATTGTTCACAGCTGTATTTCCAGTACTTAGAATGTTGAAGGAATGACATAACTGTCCCAGAAGAAATGTATGTAAAGAAAACAGAAAGAACCATGCAATTGGTCTGGGCTTTAGGAGTAAAGCTTGCTGAAGTCTATAGTGGTCAAACTCAGATTTTTCTCTCTATTCTTTGCCTACTTCTTTCCTAAAACTTTTTTTTTTTTTTTGGCAGCCTGTGCTTTGATTGGGATACAAGCTGAGCAGTGGCTACTACAGCTATTCCTGTTTTTTGTTTGTTTTAATGTTTTGGAGATATAGGGCTGCATCTAAGGTATTAGTTTATTTAACTCAGGCTTTCTACTTGTGCAAGGATACATCCTTTTACAAAACTGAATTCTTCTCTTACATGAGTGAGTTCTCAAGGTCACAGGAATAGCATCATGAAGCTGCATCAAATGCACAGAATGTTCTTATAACCATCATGTCAGTAAAATGGTTATACCCATTAATATCCATTAGAAGGGATATGTGTCTGTTTCCAACTACTATTCCTGCATGAAGTGAATTTTCTAATTTAAAAAGGCTGAATTCGGCTCATTTTATACATTAAGTATGATGTCAATGTATTTTAGTGATTAAAATTGCCAATGTAATTCTGTGGGTTTTTGTCAGATGTAAAATGATCCATAAAGTGGCAATATGCCCATCCTAATTAAATAATGATCAGAATAATCATTGCAAACAACAAAGGGTAATGCCACTGTCCTTTAAAGGAATTTTATAAGAATTATTTGACTCGCTGTCAAAAAGCATTTACTGAGAAATGAAAATCACAGTGTGATCTCTAAATCATTTAGTATGTAACATTTGGTCAGATCAGTCACGGTATTTGAATTAAAGCTAGAGACAGAAATCTAAATCAGCACAACCCCAAAACAAATATACTGAATAATGGAGAGCAGGTGGGAGGCAATTAGAAGATCTGGGATCATGCCGTGTCTTTTTCTTTTCTGTTTTTTTGGAGGATATTGTTCTGTTGTTAAGTATGCTGTAAACTACTGCAGAATCCCCCTCAAAACCCAGGTATGGAGATGGTGTGTAAGCACTTCAAAGGGGGAAGACTGGAAGGATAATGGGACACAGAAAAACAAAAATGACAAGGAAGCTTCTGTCGGCAGCATGTGATTAAAAATCCCCACACCAACCTGGTGGTGTGCTTATTTCTAAGGATGACACTCACTTTGAAGTCTGTCCTTCGAGTCAGACCTCTGTTGGGCCAAGGGCCTCCCTTGCTGCTGACATGATAGATCAAAGGGAGCACCTTGCATTACCCACGAGGCGCGTAGCTAGCACGACATCCCAGAAACAGAGCAGCTCACAGACATGGAAGCAAAGTCCTATACAAAACACTGTTCGTTTGCTTTTCAAAGGATGAAGGGCTCTGAAAAAGACCTTCAGGACAGCAAATTCCGTGGTGGTTATTCGCCAAGTTGCTGTTAGTTTTTGCCCAGGGAGAAAAGAATGAACAAATCATTAGAATGTATCGATCAGTTACCTGGGCATCTGCTCTGAAAACATGGCTTGATTTGTACAGCAGGTTTGTCTCAGGCACCTGGACGCTCAGGGAGATGAGATCTGTCTCTGATCGCCATCTCCGCTTTGCCAGAGCTTTCAGAGAACACCAGGTTTCCTCACTGCCACACTGGAGAAGGCCTCCTGCAAACACTTGGATAGCAAGAGTCACCATGACAAGTGGACCATTCCTTTGCTGTTGCCAAGATCAAATTAAATTTTCAGAATTGCACGTGTAAATGGTTACAGCTGATTCATGATTTTCATTTCTTTGCCAGACACCCAAATGGCTTTTGAAAAGCCTTCTAGGGCAGAAGTAAATCCTCACGTCTGGATAAATAGCTCAAATCTCACGCGAGATAATAGCCAACCTTCTACTTTTCCCCTGGTGCCCACTATTGCTTCAATGCTACTACTCTTTAGTTTGCCTGTAGAAGAGGAGCATCTTCCTCCAAAGATAATGCTTTTTGGATGTACCACCACCTGTCCTGACTCGTGGCTGCCTGGTGCTGACCTTGTGGTCACTTTCCCTCATGTACTGGGATGGGGCACCTGCTCATGGTGGGCAGTCAGCGCCCTACCTGCAGACAACACCCTAGAAGTTATCAACATCCGTAACTGACACCTGAGCCTCCACCATCTTGACTCCAATGACCCGAATCTCCACTCCACTTCAGACACGCACTTTAAGGACACCTTACGACACCTCTGAAATCTTAACCACACTTGGACCACAAATTCCTAGCCATGCTTTCACCTTCCTGAGGTTTCTTTTTTTAACATCTTTATTGCAGTATAATTGCTTTACAATGGTGTGTTAGTTTCTGCTGTATAACAAAGTGACACCTTCCTGAGTTTTAATCTCATTTAGATATCTAGTCCCTAGATTCTTCTGCTTTGTCCAGTTTTCCAGTTCCTCTTAGCCTTCACTCTTTCTTTACCAAACTGTACATTGTGGTTGACAGCATTTATAATAACCTCACTATGTAAATTCATGCCATTGGGCTTCCCTGGTGGTGCAGTGGTTAGGAATCCCCCTGCCAATGCAGGGGACACGGGTTCGAGCCCTCGTCCGGGAAGATCCCACATGCCACAGAGCAACTAAGCCCGTGCGCTGCAACTACTGAGCCTGCGCTCTAGAGCCCGCGAGCCACAACTACTGAGCCCGCGTGCCACAACTACTGAAGCCTGCGCACCTAGAGCCCACGCTCTGCAACAAGAGAAGCCACCGCAGTGAGAAGCCCGTGCACTGCAACAAAGAGTAGTCCCCGCTCTCCACAACTAGAGAAAACCCGCGCAGCGACGAAGACCCAACACAGCCACAAATAAATAAATAAATAAATTTATTAAAAAAAAAATTTCATGCCATTGCATCCTCACCACCAAACCCCAACCCTAGAACAATGCTCCAATTTACCTTCTCCATCCCTACACCCAGAGAGCCAGGGCTGCTGGAGAAATGCAGGGAATGTGTAGACAGGTTCTGCTGCAGGATCTCTAACCTCAGCAGGACACTTAATGCTGCCAGTGGAGTTTCTTTCATATTCATGTACTGGAGAGATCAGATGAGATGCTGGTGAGGGTCAAGGTTGTTATTTACGTAAGAATGGCCACTGTTTGGAGCAGAAGTGTGGCCACTCCACGGCTCCTCAGCAGCCTACACTGCGGCCTAGCAAGAGAAGGCGAGGTAGACCTCCTCGCGGGTAATCAAATGTAAGAATGGCATCTGAAGAGACTGAAAGAGGAGCAGACATGTAGAGAGTAAGAATCATAATTAGTAAAGTGTTTCCCCTACTCCCCTCTTTCTTCATAAATGTATATTATTTATTATTTAGACAACAGAGTGGACAAACCAGGGCAACTCTCTGGGAATCAGATGGGTGGGCCTGGCCAGGGCAGAGTCAGGTCTTGTGGGACCTGAAGCTCATACAATTTTGAGGTATTCTCTTAAAAAACACAAAATCAACAGTCACAAAAGCAATTCAAGTGCCTTTAAAAATTGCTGTTATTTTATATTGAGCTAGATCATTGTGTAGTCAAATCACTCTTATGTGGCGACTATTGATATACTGATGAATACATATAGTTTTGCCATGAAACACTGGTTTCTTCAGGACACTTAACTGAGTCAGTGGTACTTTTGCAAAGTGTTCTGCCTGGAACTGTGAGCCTTAATCAGGCCAAGATGTGCTACGTTCACATCAGGATTTGACATGATACGGTGGGAGGTGTAAGACACGTGACCTCTCATACAGATATACTGGCTGCTGGTAGAAGCGCTACAGATTTATGCTCTAAAAACACAAATTCTGAAAACAAATTTTACTTCACATGATTTCCATAAAAATATATATAGTGCATTTATAATTGTATGTGCTTTACCGTCAAGCATATTTCTGACAGCAGCGTATGGCTGTCTTGACTAGATGGTGATAAGAAATAAATCTTATGCTTACAATTATACATGTCTGATGATATGAAGACTGTTCTACAGAGCAGATTCTGGCTTCATACATCTCAAACCTCTTGAACACTACTTCCAGGGTCCTGAGCGCTATAGGATGAGTTTGTATCCCTTTGCTTCCCCTGCCACAAAGTCATTGTGTTGGCATAGTGGGTGGAAGAAGACAGCTAATAGTAACTGCAGATCAAGTGACTTCAAGTCATATAAATATAATCCCACTTACACCAAACTAAATATATCCCAAATTCCACCTCCCTTCCCATGGATCCCTCAAATACCATGGCTTTTCCAAAGACAAGGGGGTATGAGTGACAGAAGTAAAGTTTAAGTGGAATGAAGCACTGGTCTGAGAAGATTACAGTTAAATATCTTACTTTTCCAATACAGATGAGCACGGAACACATCTGAAACAGGCTGTCCTTCACTGTGGAAGACAGCATGGAGGTGTCTCAAAAAACTAAAAATAGAACTACCATATGACCCGGAAATTCCACTGCTGGGTATATATCCAAAAAAACCCCAAAAACACTACTTCAAAAAGATGCATGCACCCCAACGTTCATAGCAGCATTATTTACAATTGCCAAGATACGGAAGCAACCTAAGTGTCCATTAACAGATAAATAGATAAAGAATATGTGGTGTGTATATATATATATATATGGGAATACTACTCATTCATAAAGAAGAATGAAATTTTGCCATTGCAGCAACATGGATGAACTTGGAGGGCATTATGCTAAGTGAAATAAGTCAGGCAAAGAAAGACAAAAACTGTATGATATCATTTATATGTGGAACCTAAAAAATATAAGAAACTAGCGAATATAACAAAAAAGATGCAGACTCACAGATATAGAGAAAAGCTAGTGGTTACCAGTTACGGGGGCAATATAGGGGGAGTGGGAGGTACAAACTATTGGGTGTAAGACAGGCTCAAGGACGTATTGTACAACACAGGGAATATAGCCAATATTTTGTAGTAACTGTACATGGAAAGTAACCCTTAAAAATTGTATACAAAATTTAAAAAGTTAAAGAAATAGGCTGTTCTTGTGAGGGTCTTAAAGTTCACACTTTATTAGCTTTACAGTAAATTCATATTTGCA